>NW_025814839.1:8922500-10326250 GCF_022079265.1 Lynx rufus | reverse complement strand
ATTGCTCTAGGGTTGGGACCTGACCTGCATATCAGGACATTTCTGCATCTTAAACCTGACCTTTCCCCCTCTGCCTGATCCCGTGTTTTCCATAATCCAGACTTCCACCTATAATCATCATAATCTATTGTATAATTTTGTATAATCATCATCATCTGTTGTGGTATCCATATAGATACTTATGTGGTTTTTTTTTATTAACCTTAAGTATCTATTTCGTTTCCTTCTCAGCAATAATATCCATGACTTTATGCCTTTCAAGTGCTTATTAAATTTTTTTCTGATGCACCATCCAAATTAACACATGATTATTGAGATTAAAAGTGGCTGCATACATAAAATCATCCTGCTTACCACTGGTGGCTTGCACAGCGACCCGTGGGCAGCAGGGCCTGGGTGTTGTGTGAAATCTATGTTATGCCTCCTGACAAGGTGGCCTGTCCTTGGGCAGCACCGAGATGGTTCTGAGCATGGAGATTCTTTGGTGGGTGCTGAAGACTGAAGAACTTTCAAGAAGGTTAGGAGCAAGGCACTGCTTGACTTCCATGGTGCGGGGGGTTCTTCCTGTGTCATTCAGACCTCTAAGATTTTGCCAGATGATGGTCTTGGCCTTAATTTTTGCTACCCTGGCACCCCAGAACCCATGGCTATGTGAGGATGGCTCTCAGCTACCATGCTTCTTTTTTTAAAAAAATTTTTTTATGTTCTTCATTTATTTTTGAGAGAGAGAGAGAGAGTGTAAGCAGGGGAAGGGCAGAGAGAGAGAGAGAGAGAGACAGAGAGAGGGAGACACAGAATCGGAAGCAGGCTCCAGGTTCTGAGCTGTCAGCACAGAGCCCGACGAGGGGTTGGAACTCAGGAACCGTGAGATCGTGACCTGAGTCAAAGTTGGACGCTTAATCAACTGAGCCGCCCAGGTGCCCCTCAGCTCCCATGCTTTTTACGCATCAACTCTAAAGCTCACAATCCCTTGAAAGATTCATATTATATATACCCCAACTTTCCAGACTCCAGAGAGGCAATGTGGCACAGCTACTAAGCAGAAGAGCCCAGCTTCAAGCCTAGCTTCACCTAACTTCAAAACCCAGACTCTTAAATATTATGCTCATCTGTCATACTGGACTGTGTCTTGATGTCATCTCCCACCTGAGATGGGCAGGTTTGGGAGGGTCTTTGGGTGGGATCATCGCCACAGGAAACCAGCAGAAGTGCCTGTCAATAGTGGATGTAGTGGATGGTACCTCCAACAGAGAGAGAGGCACAGGGTTCTCACCCAGGTTCTGCAGGAGGGAGAGGGAGAATTGCAAGGCAGTGTTTTTCTTGAGGTCTAGAAGCGAGCCTATTCCCAAAGAAATGAACAACCTTTGGGGTAAGAGGATGCAGCTGCTTGGAGAAAGGGGTGGATGGTGGGGTTTATTGTAGAAAAATCTAAATAGCGGCTTGGGGCAGCTTCTGAGATTCTGACAGTGGGAAGACTGAGGCTCCGACAAGAAGTGTCTAGACTAAGGTTTTACAGCATACAAGTGAGGATCTGGGATTCTAACCTAGTTCTGACTATAAAGATAGTTGTTGTTCCTGACACATCAGCCACCGAATCCTTCATTCATTCCACAACTATTTATTAAGCCATTGCTCTGTCTAGGCCTTGCAAATAGGTTGGGAACTATGAGATTTGGGCGCTGGAGACAAATCCCTGGAATTTTCTGGATTTAAGCCTCTCCCCACCCTACCCTCCACTCACTGTGTCCCCACGGGATGCAGGCATCACTTGCGGGTCCTGCATTGTTTTATTAATCATCTCAATTATCTATTTGCTGATGTAGCACAACTTCACGATCTTGCTCTCTCATAGAAGGAATCAATTCCCCAGCGGTGGTTACTTAATGAAGAAATAGGAGGATTTTTCAAGATACGGAATCAGGTAGGGAGGGCGAAAGCACCCAACAATAGCCGAGGCATCTGGGTTCTAGGGCTCAAGCTGATTAGACACCTGCTCACATATTCTAAACCTAACAGTTGGAGCACAAGTGTTTTTGACGAATGCCCCTGCCACTTCTAGGCCTACATTGTTATCACTGAGCATATGCCTTTCAGCCTTTGAGTCCTAGGCCGGCGGGGGGATGGCGTGGGCGGGGGGATGTCAGAGACGAAGCCGAGATGGACAAGAAGGAACATCCTCAATGCCCCATCCATGTGACCCCTTCAAATAGATTTCAGACCCTGAAGTACAGGTTTAAAGAGCTGTGTTGAAAAGAGTCTTCTCTCAGCCATGCGACTATGATGTGTGTTTGGGATTGTCGCCTTGTAAATGAGGTACAAGGTGTCACCTTTGAGAAGTAATTCTCTTCTCAGCCCAACATGATGTCCTGGATCCGTGCCCAAGCCTAAGTGAGCACGGCAATTCATTATTATGACAACTTAAGCCACAGTCCCAGACGTGGACAGCACCGCGGAGCTAGCCAACTGCCTGACGTTTGGTGACTTTGCCAAGAACTTAACAACAATGAGTGATTGTATTTGATTTGCTTTCGTTAATTCATTATGATGCTGTGGGTTGGAGAGAAACTGAACCCATTAAAAATGGGTTGTGTTGTTTGGAATTGTCTCGAGTGCAGGGATGGGGCTGTGACTAAGTCAGATTTGGGACAGGTTGGGACAGGTTGAGTGACCACTGTTTCTGACACAGTCCCAAGGCAGGGTCTGGCCAGGACTTCCCTAGTGTTTGATAGAGAGCTATGTGTCCTCATGTGCAAGCCTAGTTACTCGTTTGTATTTCCTACCTAGTCCTTGAGGGCATTTAAATTTGAAATTCTTGCTTGTAAGAAGTAGATTAAGAGACAAAAGTGAAAAAATTAAAAACAAAAAAAGGGGGGTGCGCCTGGGTGGTTCAGTTGGTTAAGCATCCAACTTTGGCTCAGGTCATGATCTCATGGTTCGTGGGTTTGAGCCCAGCACCAGGCTCTGTGCTGACAGCTAGGAGCCTGGAGCCTGCTTTAGATTCTGTGTCTCCTCCTTTCTCTGCCCCTCCCCCACTCATATTCTGTCTCTCTCTCTCTCTTTTTCTCTCTCTCTCTCAAAAATAAATAAACATTAAAAATTTATTTATTTTTTATTTTATTTAAAAAAAATTTTTTTTAATGTTTATTTATTTTTGAGACAGAGACAGAGCATGAACGGGGGAGGGGTAGAGAGAGAGGGAGACACAGAACCGGAAGCAGGTTCCAGGCTCTGAGCCATCAGCCCAGAGCCTGATGCGGGGCTCCAGCTCACGGTCCGTGAGATCATGACCTGAGCTGAAGTCGGACGCTTAACCGACTGAGCCACCCAGGCGCCCCCAAAAATTTTTTTTTAAAAAGAAAGAAACAAATGTGGGTAATGAGGCACTTACTGATTCCTTTGGCAGGGCTCTGGACCCCCATTTGATCACATTCATTCATTTGCCAATCACCAACTGGCAGCAACTCTATGCTGGGCCCCGTGCTAGGTGCCAGGTCTGTGGCGGACGATGGTAATTAACACTAGGTGGCGATTACTTAACTTGCCAGATGCTGTTTCCATGCGTGACCTATTTGTCCTCATAACAAACCCTCAAGGTATTACTGTTGTCCTCATTTTATGGATGGGGATGCTAAGGCTCAGAGAGGTGAAGTGACTTGCCCCTGGTTGCACAGCCAATAAAGCCATATTCTTAACCACCACACGTCACTGTTTCTCAGGCAAGAATAATTCCTAGGGACCTTACGCTAGCTTTCAATAACTTGTTTGGCTTTAAACTCCCGCCGCTCTCTGAATCTCACCTGCTCTGCAGATTCGAGAAACGCAATGTGATACAAGTGTTCTTTAACCCGGTGAAACTGGAAACGTAATTTGTCAGGCCTCCGCTTGCAATTTTCACCCCTTTCTGGACTTCAGGAAAGACTGGTCGGAGATAAGGCTCGGAGTTTTGTGCACCGTAAATCTTTCTAAAACTACACTGCAAGCGTCTTCCTCTCCAAATATAGTGACTTCACCAGCCTACATTCTGCGTCCGTTCCCCCAAGCAGAGGTGAAGAAGGCCCCAAATAAGGGCATGCCTGGGTCGCATTTTCATGTCCTTGTACAAACCTGCCCGCCTGGTTTTTATCCATCACCTCCCTCGTTCTGCAGCTGCCAGTTGGGGTTCCTCCTCCGTCGCCCAAGAAAACAGGCTTTGTCTTTCCTCCTCTCTTCTTCCTCCACCAGAGGTATTAATTAGCAAAAAGCAAGAAAGAAGAAGAAAGAGGAAAAGGAACAGGCTGACACCAGTGGAGGAGGAGAAATAATTAGCACCTATTAAATTTGGGGTATTAAAAATAAAATGGCGAGTAAGTGGAGGGTAGCCTGAACCCAGGAGCCGTGTGCAACCCTGGCCGCGTTAATTAAGCTCAGGGAGTCTCCATGGAAACCCGAGTTGGGCACATTTATGAACCTGCGTTAATTATATGGAAATCTCCACGCTGGAAAACCAGTGCTCCAAAAGGGCAGGAGGAGATGGGCTCCCGACACCCTGATGTATTCCTGCAAGTCACAGCTTCCGGGGCTGCTAATGACAAACTGAATTTCCTGCGGTTTCTCTCGTGGTTGCAAACTTTAAGCTCAGAAGTCTCTAGTTCTTCTTTGGTTGGCAAGGACTCATGCTCTGTGCCCCACCCCTGGCCACCCCAGTCCTCTCCTGCACTGCCCCTGGACCTCCTCATGATCCAGCAGCCAAAGGGTTAAGGAGTCTGGAGGCCTTGCTGTGCCGATTGCTAAACATTTTCGTATCATTGACCACCCTCCTCAGCTGTTACTAGACAGGAAAAGGGAGGCCCAGGCAGCTAGCTGAGGCTGCACGGCTACATGGTGGTAGGTCTGGTATCTGACCCCAGGCTCCGGAGCTCCCTCTTCCTCCTCTTCTTCCTCCCCTTCTTTCTCCTCCTCTTCCCTCATTTCTTCTCCTTCAACAGCTTTATTGGGATGTAATTCACATACCACCCAGTTCACCCGTTTAAAGTGCACATTCTCATGGTGGTTTTAGTACATGTACTGATCTGTGCAACCGACACCACGGTCAAGGTTAGAACATTTTCATCAGCTCGGAAAGAAACTCTTTAGGTATCGCTCCATTATCCTACCGATCTCCCCAACCCCTGGAAACCAGGATCCTATTTTCTGTCTCTAGAGATTTTCCTTTCCTGGAATTTCATATGAATGGATCACATCCTATGAGTACTTTTGGGTCTGGCTTTTGCAAGGCTCATCCATATTGTTGCATGGATGGGTACATCATTCCCTTTTTGTGGTCAAGTAACATTCCACTGTGTGCATATGCCCCATCTTGTTTATCCCCCCATCAGCTGATGGGCATTTGAGCAGAGCTCACATGTTGAACCGGACATCACATAAGCTTCGTGAAGGTCACAGTGAAGGGCACACCTGGGACTCAGATCCGGGTCTGCCTCCTGAGCTCATGCACGCAGACATTAACACGGAGTGCTCGTTCCATACTAGTAAGGAAAGGTGCGAAGCTCCCATCTGTCAAATGTGGAGTTCAGCGGGGAATCCAGAATGCAGGATTATCATGTGGGGAAAGAAAGCCATGAGTGTTCCACAGAGGAATGAAGGGAAAGCTTGACAGCTCTTTCTGCAGAGGTAAAAGGCTGTTATGTGAAGGATGAGGGATGGAATTAATTCAGAGGGTGGGACCGTGGACCTATGTGGCCTCAGAGAAGCCACTTAACCTTTCTGTTCTTCAGTTTCCTCTTCTGTAAAATAGATGATAACAGTATCTACCCTTTAGGGTTTATGGAAGCTAAATTAGTTAATCTTGGGGCGCCTGGGTGGCTCAGTTGATTAAGTGTCTGACTCCTGATTTTTGGCTCAGGTCGTGATCTCACCATCTTGAGACGGAGCCCCATGTTGGGCTCTGTGCCTACAGTGTGGAGCCTGCTTGGGATTCTCTCTCTGCCCCTCTCTCTCTGCCCTTCCCCCACTTGCTTGCTCTCTCTCAAAATAAATAAATAAATTTTAAAAATTAGTTACTCTTTGTGAAAGTAGTTAGAACAGTGCCTGGCACATGACACACACAATAGAAGTGTTTGCCATCACTTCTATTATTACCTACGAGACACCTTCTGGGGTGGCCCCCCTTGATCCTACAGGGATCCTGTGTGTGCCTGAAGGCTGGATGTCTTGTGAGAAACAAACATGATGCCCACTGGCCTTGCTGTGGACCTCAGTGTTCCTATCCATCAAATTAGGAGAATGGGCACATGCATCCTGGGAATGTTACAATTCTCTCTGACTGCTTGGATTTCCTCTTGAAGCATCACCCTTCCCCCTCCATCCCCAGAGCACAATTTCTCTGTCTCCATGGGAGTGGGGTTTCTCAGGCCTTCCAGCAGGGAGTGTCTGTCATCTTGTGTCCCACCTGTGCTCTCTCTCCTCTATGAGGTGTGGATCCTGGATAAAGCAAAGGTGTAAAATCAAGGGCTTTGGTGAAAAGCAGAAGGGGCTTCTGGTTTCATACTCTGGACCAAGTCATTAAATGTCTGTGTCCTCAGCTTTCTTTCCTCTAAAATGGGGATAATAGGATCACATCCCTTCTATGTTTGTTTGGGGATGAAATGAATGAGTTCATGCAAAACACCTCAATGCAGTTTGCATATAGCAGGTAAACTCTCAGTGTGTCTTAGCCATTTCTATTACTGGGGGGCTGGGATGCCAGGTGGGAGGCACGGTTCGTTAAAAATTTTTCTTCTTTAACGTTTATTCATGTTTGAGAGATAGAGACAGAGCATGAGCGGGGAAGGGGCAGAGAGAGAGGGAGACACAGAATCTGAAGCAGGCTCCAGGCTCCAAGCTGTCAGCACGGAGCTCGACGCGGGGCTCGAACTCGTGGACCAGTGATCATGACCTGAGCTGAAGTCGGACGTTCAACCCACTGAGCCACCCAGGCACCCTGAGGCACGGTTCTTTTAAACACTGCAGTGTCGGCCCCAATGCCCTTCCCTTATTAAGCAGGCTACAATTTGTGAATTTACTGGAGAGAGACCGTCTCTGATCTCCATCGGCTGTTAGGCCCCCGCCTGTCTGTTTCCCAAGAAAGTCAGCCTCTGCTAGTATTCTAATCACATCTCCCAGTTAATACCATGTATTTCTATGTGAAAAGGGGACAAATTACATGCACGTGACACCAAAAATGAAAGCTCCCAGTGACACTTTCATTGTCCAGGCAGCGTTCTCTGCTCACTGCTTCTGAGAATATAAATTAATTGTCAATACCATTTATTCCACTTTGGTTAACTGATAGATTTCTCTGCCCTTTAGTTTATAAACACCTCTTGGTGTTTCTCTGATCCCACTTTTTTCTAGCTCTTGCCTCTGACCCAACACACACACACACACACACACACACACACACACACGCACCATCACCACCACCAAAGTCTATATAATGCGACATTGTGGGGCAGAATGGATAGGATTTGATAAATATGGCAGTGATGTTTGTTTTTAAGCAATTAAGTAAATACAAATGAGGAAATACAAACAATATGCTAAAGATTTTTTTCTTAGACATTTATTTACTTAATAAATATGTATATATTTTTTAGTGTCCATGGGTCTTTCTCTGATCTACTCCTGTCTCTCCATCTTCCCTGCACTCAGTCTAACCAGGGTTGACCTCAGGTCAGGAGGGAAGCATGGGCGTTGGGAGCCAGACGGAGCTGGATTTGAATCCTGGTTTACCACTGACTTGTCATCTGGGACAAGTTATCTCATTTCCCTGAATCTCAGTCTCCTAGTTGGTAAAATGGCACTCAGATACTTCCCACAGTTGTTCCGGAGATTAAATGAAATAATGTATTTTTTTAAATGTCTATCGCAGTGCCTCTGTCACTGTGTAGATTTCAGTGATGCACTAATTGTGTTGGCCTTCCGTGTACGCTGAGTGTTCTTTTACACCTCAGACCCCGCCTCAGAGTTCACTGTGCTCCCTCTCCACCCCCACCATCCTTGATTCTCATCTCAAATGTTTCTCCAGGGAGGTTTTCCTGAAGTCCTGGACTAAACTAGGTGTTCTTGACGTTTGCTCCGTGGCAGCCTACGTTTGCCTTTCTGCAACACTCATCATGCTTGAGATCACTCGCCCCACCCGGATCTGTCCTCTAGGCTGAAGCTTACACAAGGGCCAGGACTCTGCTCTGTTCACCAGGATGGGCGTCAGTTACGAGATGCACTAGCAAATTACTCATAGCATTGCAGATTTCAAAAAGGAAGAAAAACCCGAACCAACTCAGATGTCCATCAACAAGAGAGTGGATACACTTTGATACTTTCATACAATGGAATACAATTCAACAATGACAAGGGGAAAACTACTGGTATATCCAACAACATGGCTGAGTGTCAAAGACATGTTGACTGAAGAAAAAGCTAGAGATAGAAGACTATGTATTTTATGATTAAATTCATAGGGAAATTGAGAGCAGGCAAAAGTCATCTACAGTGATAAGGTATATCAGTGGCTGCCTGGGACTGAGGTGGGAGGAAGGGCTTGACTCCAGTGTGGCAGGAGGGACTTTTCCCAGATGATAGAACTGCTCTCTGTTTGAACTGGGGTGGTGGGTGGTCATGTGGTTGCCTACGTTTGTCAAATCTCGTTGAACTGGAGACTTAAAATGTTTGCATTTTATTGTTATGTACATTATACTCCGACAAGTTGATTAAGAAATAAATGAAGCAAAAAACGCAAAGGGAAAAATGGAAGGAAAGAAAAAATGGACAAACAAAAAAACGAGTGAAGGAAGGAAAAAGGGCAGCAAGCTTGAATTTTCCCCAGTAAGAGGTTGACTTCAGTTTCTGAGCTGATGCGCCAGTTAGTGGAAACTGATTGTTCTCACTGCAACAAGAAGATAAAAGGATAAATGACAAAAATAATATTTTCAAAGACCCTGAAAAGCTGTGGAAATGAAAGAAGAGGAGATGGACTAAAATTCCAGAGAGGGAAGCCTTCTTTCTAGAAATTATAAAAGCGATCAGACAATGGAATGACATCGTTAGGGCCCTAAAAAGCAAAAACAAAAATCCTGCCCACCTCTAGTTCTGTAACCAATAAAAATATCCTTCAAAAATGACAGCAAAATAATGGCTTTACAAACACACAAAAGCTGAGGGAATTTGCCACCAGCAATCCTGCACCACAAGAAATACTAAAGCAAGTCTCTAGGCTGGAGGAAGTTGACCTCAGATGGAAATAGGGATCCACAGGAAATAATAGAGACCAGAAAGAGTAGATGCATGTTCACATTGGTAGAAGATGGACTGTTGAAAGCAATATTAATAACTATGTCTTGTGGCTTTATATAAATATAGAAAAATGCAACCATTATAATACAAAAACGTTGATAAGTTAGACTTCATTAAGAATGCTTGCTCATAGTGGGTAGACACCATTAAAAACATAAGAAGAGCCTATGTAGATATATACATGTGGCAAAAGACTCATATCCAGGATATATAAAGAATTCCTACAAATCAATAATAAAAAGACAAATAACCCAATAAAAAAAAGAGAGAGAGAAAACTCAGGTAGTTCACAAAAGAAGAATCCAAATGGCCAGTCAACACATAAGAAAAGATGGTCAACATCAACACATAAGAAAAGATGGTCAACATCATTACTCACCAGGGAAATGCAAACTGAAGACATAGTCAGCTCTCACTACCCACCTACCAGAAAGGCTAAAATTAAAAAGGCTGTTTCGATGAGGATGTGGAGGACCTGGAACTCTCCTACGTGGCTGACACTTTGGAATGTTGGTGATTTCTGATAAAACTAAGTATACCCCTATTCTGTGACCCAGCAATGACTACAAGAATTTGGAACCATAAATATATGGTTTTATTATATGGAACATATAATATATGTTCACATGAAAGACGTAAAGGAATGTCCAAGCAGGTTTATTCATGATAGCCCCAAACTGGAACCACCCTATATGTCCATCAATGGTACAGCATTTAAATAAGTTATAGTGTACGCAAACAATGAAACACTACCCACCAATAAAAAAAAGAATGAACCACTGATAAATTTCACAGGTGTAATGGTAGCAAAAGCAGTGAGAAGTAAGAGAGAACATGCCCTATGGTTTCATGATATGATGTCCAAGAATGGGCAAAACCAGTATCTGGTGAAAGAAGTTAGGAGAGCCGTGGCTTCTGAGTGAGGGCAGCGTTGATAAGGAAGAGACCTGAGGGAATCTTCTGGGACGATGGGCACATTTCCTATCTTGATTGAGGTGGTGGTTACACAGGTATATAGATAGGTAAAATTTAACTGAGCTGCAATTTAAGATTTGAACAGTTTACTGCATGTAATTTATACCTCAACAAATAAAATAAAATACCCCCCCACTTTTACCCTTCTCATATATTTTTTTAAGTAAGGCCTTTTTTTTTTTTTTAAAGTAAGCTCTACACCCAGCGTAGGGCTCGAAGAACTCACGACTCCCCCAAGATCAAGAGTAGCATTCTTTTACCAACTGAGCCAGCCAGGCACCCAACCTCCAAATCTTTATTAAATAAAGGCAAATTATACACACACACACACACACACACACACACACACACACACACGTAGATAAATATACAGACATAGATATACAGAAATTTTAACAAATATGGGATTATAATCCTGGCCACTGTTCATATGTGTTTTCCCAGGACAATCTCCAATTATATATGTTGTCCCAGTGTAATTAATTATATCCCCTCCTTTCACCCCGATAAGTGTCCAGTTTGGACAAGAAATCACATGGTCACACTCATTGAAATGTACATACAGCACTCCCCTTTGCCCTCCACCAAACTATATATATACACATAATGGCCATATTTCCATGTCTGTACATATGGATCTACTTTATTTGTTTTAGTGGCTACATAATATTCCGTATCATGCATGTACATGACATTATTTGACTCTCCTATCAATGCAGATTTTAGGTTGTCCTCAGTTTTAAAAATAATACTGATGCTGTTGGAGTAGACATGTTCTGTTTTTTGCCTTTTCAGCATTTGGGTTGCCTTCTTTGGATCAAAGCATCTGGATTTTCTTCTCAAGAATTTACCCTTCCCCCACTCTCAGTGCCTGAGGTTCAGGCGTGGGTGACCCCAGTTCTGTCAACTCCAGGGGTGGGCAATATCCAAGTGGATAATTCAGGGATGGGACTCTGGATGGTTCATTTGGGAAAGAGAAGCTTCTTTTTTCCTACTGTTATTAAGCCAGAAGGATTTGAGCCTGGAGCTGCTGATGGCCATTTTGACACACAATGGAGAGCTTTTGCATTAGAATAAAATCAGCCTGGATGGAAATGAGGCCAGTGAATATAGGAGGCAGATTCCTGATGACTTTGTGTAAGCTCCCAGATCCTGCTAAATCCCCTAAAGCCATATTCTCTAGAGTTTTCTGTAATGTGAATCTCTAATACCTCTTCACCTTCTTGTTTGCTTGTGCAAGTTTGAGGAGGTTTTTTTGTCACTGGCAACCAAAATATTTCTGACAAAATATAACCATAATAAGCATCTTTTGTGTGTGTGTGTGTGTGTGTGTGTGTGTGTGTACATGTGTGTGTATACTCAAGAACATATACATTTCTTGAACATATGCATATACCTATATTCAAGAATGTATGCATATTTTAAATATTTTTTGTATACATATTTTGATTGTATGCATATTTTTTCATTTTAAATATTCGTTGATTTATTTTTGAGAGAGAGGGTGCAAGTCGGGGAGGGACAGAAAAAGAGGGAGAGAGAGAATCCCAAAAAAGGCTCCAGGCTGACAGTACGGAGCCAGATGTGGGGCTTGATCTCACGAACCTGTGAGATCACGATCTGAGCCTAAATCAAGAGTCGGCCACTTAATCCACTGAGCTACCCAGGTGCCCCTACATGTAGCTATTCTTGAGAACAGTACTTATAGGAACATTTTTGTGTGGTCAGTACCTAAAAGTAAAATGGCTAAATCTTAATGTATTTAAAACCATGCTCCAAAATGTACAGATTGTCACTCCCGCCCTCACTGTTCGAAAGTGCCAGTTTCCCCCACACCTGGCAGTGGAGCCTAGATGTGTATCTTATACTTCAATAAAAGGTGGTTTTCTTTTCAAGTATTTGGGTGAGAATAAAACGATTTTGGAAAAAATTTAATAGTGGGAAAGACTTCAGAACACACAGGTGAATGCTAGAAACTCCAAAATTGGTCCTGACGCAAGATATTGCAACTGCGAGAGGCCAGTTCTTCAGGCCTTTGTTACAAACCCACGGTGAAGCATCTGATATAATTGCCATTTGCATTGCCAGGAATTTAATCTCTGGACAGACACAGGGATAAAGTGAAAAATGGACCAGAAACCAACAAAGGAGGAAACTTTGGGGAAAGTTGACCACAGTGTATGTATCTTGGGGGTGATATTGTACTGTGAAGGAAGAGAATTCTGGTCATGTTCTGCACTAGACTTTAGAGAGAGATGTTCTAAAAAATCTGATGAAAAGGTTCATAGGGACTCGTGGCCAAAGGCTCTTTTAGAAAGAAACACGGCGCTAGATGGGTGGGGGGGACTCGGGAAAATGAATTTTGAAAGAAATGAAAAAGAAAGAATGAATAGGAGTGCAATGAAATGAGTAAGTAAGCAAAGTTCTGATAACCAAGCAAGGGGGGGGGCAGCGTTTAAGGCAACCTAGTCTTCTATAAAGCACCAGTGAGCTGGAGAGTCAAAGAAATTTCACCAAAGATGGCAGGGAGGGCACGTTCCCAGAAGTGGACAGACTTCTAGAATATTGCCAGAAAAGCTAAAGGCCAGAATGAGTGGAAACGTAAAAATGTATATATACCAAGAGCAATACATTTTAAAATAGGATTTGTATTGTTCAGAGCAAGCGGATGTACACGGAGATAATAGGTCTTCTCCTTGGGGCAGATCTTGAAGTAATTTATTCAACAAATATTTATTGTCTTCCACGAGGCTGGCACGTAACAGATGTGCTGCAAATAGTTGTTGAATGAATCGGTCAATTCAAAGAGCATTAATGGCGGTCCCTGCTTCAGTGACCCTCTCTGTTGGTGGCGACACGAGGCTCATGAGCAGATGTGAGATAGGAGCTGTAACTGTGGAGTTGGGGAGGGAGGAGACAAGGGAGACAGCCAGAGAAAGCTTCCTGAAGCAAAGAAGTTCCTAATCTGTCTTGGTTTTTTTTTTTTAATGTTTTACTTATTTTTTAAAGAGAGAGACACACACATAAGAGTGTGAGTGAGGGAGGGGCAGAGAGAGAGGGAGACACAGAATCCAAAGCAGGCTCCAGACTCTGAGCTATCAGCACAGAGCCTGATGCAGGGCTCGAACTCACGAGCTGTGAGATCATGACCTGAGCTGAAGTCGGACGCTTAACCAACTGAGCCACCCAGGCACCCCTGTCGTGTTTTAATAAGCCCTGAGTATCTGCCTGGACCCACTCAGCATTTTTATCAGCAAGTAGGAAGATAATATAGATCAGACCACATCTAAGTACTGCACCCACCTCTGGTCAGCCCTCTCCTAGGGAGACCAGGATACTCTGGCTACCTAATTATCAGGATCCTAAATGTAGGGACTGCCTGTATTCCCAATTTGCCAATAACAAAACTGAGGCTTGGAGCAAAAGGTGATTTGCCCAAGTCATACAGCTGGGCAGTAGCCGAGTGGGGCTCATCCTACGTCAGGCAGACTCCAGAGCCAGCAATGTTACAATCACATTTCTCCTGCTTTATTTTATTTTTTTTTTTAATTTTTTTTTTTCAACGTTTATTTATTTTTGGGACAGAGAGAGACAGAGCATGAACGGGGGAGGGGCAGAGAGAGAGGGAGACACAGAATCGGAAACAGGCTCCAGGCTCCGAGCCATCAGCCCAGAGCCCGACGCGGGGCTCGAACTCCCGGACCGCGAGATCGTGACCTGGCTGAAGTCGGACGCTTAACCGACTGCGCCACCCAGGCGCCCCGACATTTCTCCTGCTTTAGATAGACAACTGGATAGATGCCCTTTGAGGTTTCTCTAGGACTCTGTGGTTCTAAGTGATAGCTCCTCATCTTTAAAATTTCTCAGAACTAGGGGATCTGTTGGTCTGGATTGTTCTGCTTCCTGAACCTACAGAAGGAATTCTTTGGCTTGGGTTCTGTTGGCCTGAAATCTACCTCTGTGTGAAAACAAAGACGATGTCTGAGTGCTTGGTGACCCTGACTGAATCAGCAGCAACAGCCCGCTGATAAATTCACGCTTTCCACACGGCTGTACCATTTCTGCCTTGAACCCGCTGGGCCTTTGTGTCATCTATTCATTTTTTAAAATTCATTTGGGGCCAATAATATGCTTTGTTGAGATCCAGGCTTTGTAAAATGAAGGAATTAGCTGCGATGACATCGCGTGGTCTATATTAATGAGTTATAACTGGATATCAAGTTCATTATCAAAACAAACCCCCTATTTGCCTGAAGCCCTGTGCTCTGTGTCTAGCTGGAAAGAAAGCTCCTTTTTCTTTGTTAACGCAGAAAAGCCAAGCTTCAGAAAATGGTGATTTATGCTGAAAAAGCCCTACACACCCTTAACCGACACAGCATGAATTGTGGTCCTGTCATTTACAGCTGGAGACACCCTCATACTCTTCTGCTTTCGGTTTAAAACATTACCTGGGCCGCTCTGTTATCAATCTTATCCAACGATCTATTTACCTAAAGTACACAATTACAGAACAAGTTCCATTACAATCCCTGCAATCCAGGGCTGACGAAAGAACATTAACGAAACCGTGAGTCGGCAGGCTTGGATGGGTTAGCAATTGGTCTGAAATGCTGCCTTCCCCTGGTGTCCAAGTGGCCAGGCTGTCTAGGGCTTTTCTCCCCCCCCCCGCTTTTTAAGTTTATGTATTTTGAGAGAGAAAGAGAGAGCACACATGAATTGAGGTGGGGAGGGAAGGGCCAGAGAGAGGGGGAGAGAGAATCCCAAGCAGGCTCCCAATTGTCAGCACAGAGCCCCACACGGGGCTCGAACTCACGAACCACGAGATCTTGACCTGAGCCGAAGACGGATGCTTAACCAACTGAGCCACCCAGGCGCCCCTCTTTTTCTCTTTTTAAACACATGCAATTGTTATAAGAATTAACAAAGCTAAAAGGAAGCATAGGAAAGAGCTAACAAATATTGTGTCAGTGTTACGATACAAAGAAGAGAGTGAGGGAAGAGGACGGGGGTGGGTAGAGAGAGACAGAGACCCACATCTTCCAAACTTGCAGAGAAATAACTACTTTCTGGGGAGTGGCGGTTTTTGATTTTCTCTGAATTGGGGCTGGCTGCTTCGGGGGGTATCTGACCTCTGACCACCATCCCCGCCCCTTCATTGAGGGCCCTACCTTGGATTAAATTCGGGTCCTTTAGGTGCCAGAGTGGCTATCATCCTTCACAGGCAAGTAAGGAACAATAGAGTCTGGCTTCCTTTCAAGTCAGTTTGCAGTAGGACCATGTTCTAATATCAAAAAGGAAGAAAGAGGACACTTTGTTTTGTGAGTAACCATGAGACGGCTGCATTTGATGTGACTTCTGTGGACACTGTGACATTCTCCCCCAGGAAGCTCCTGTAACTTCTGATGAGCCCATAAAGACTTTGGTGACAAGGAGGATGGGCTGTAGCAGTGTGGTCTGGAACTGAATTTGGAGACTTGAGGATGAAGCTGGGTCCCCATCCCAGTGGATATTAACAGCTCTGGGCCTGTAGTGGAGAGGACAAAAGACCACCGTGAAGGAATCTTTGAGGTAGCTGTAGGAGAATGGGTCCCTCGATCCTTATCCACTTTGAGAATGTAAAAGCAGAGAGTGGAAAGGGAGAGAGGGATTTCTGGAAGGGATTTCTTCAACAACACATGCTGAGATGCTTTGAATCCTGACCCCAAAGGGAGGAGGATGCTTCATCTTTCACTTCAAACCCAAATGAGCAATTGGTGGGAATGCTCAGGAGCTTAGAGTGTAGATTCCCTGCAGCTGGGGGACTGGCGGGCTGGTCCCTGGCCCTTTCCTGGAAAATCCCAAGGACAGAGGCAGGCTAGGGAGTGCTCCTGGGGCTGGGGCTGGATTAGCAAGTGGTGCTTGTTTTTGATGGTGTGTCAAGCGTGCGTGAAACCTGAGCACCAAATAGGGACACCCCAGGCAGGAATATCACCCTGGGATTCTGCTGACAATAATTCCCACCAGAAGCCCAGGAGACTCCGGGGTCAGGAGTCCAGGTGGAGCGGACTGCTGGTAAACTGAAATCTGAGGGGAGTGCCTCCAATAGACCATGGGTGGAGAGCTGGAATCATTTAGAAGGCTGCAGTAAAGAACTTCCAAAGAGCCAGCAGAAGTGCCTACAGGAGAAAAGAGCCAGCTTTAGACACCTGCTAGGTCCTAGAAGAATACCTGTGAGATCTTTCCCATGCTCCCTACTTTCCCTCCCAGCCAACACAGAATGCTAAGGGGAGAGGGGCACCTCTGTGGGTAAAGGAAGGGGCATGCTTCACACTGTCCTCCCTGGGGGCAGGTGGCCTGCAGGAAGCCGTCCTAAGCCATCCTTAACAGGCAGGAGAGGAAGCACACTTTTCTCCTTGAAGGAAGGTTGAAGTGTTGCTTAATACATTAATACCTAGAATCCATGCCTTTAATTTCTGAATCATGACTGTGTCTTTTGGCTTGGAGAGACCACGATGGCTACCTCCTAGGGCAAGCGGAAAAGGCACTGGATACATCGTCTTTATGCCGGCGCTGGAGAAAAGCTTCCCCTGCTGAAAATCGTTGGGCAGGGGTGGGAGGTGCAAAAATAACTTCGTGTTTTGATTAGATCCCAAGCTTCATTCAATGGACAGGTTGCTCTCGTAATGCTGGCATTACAAAAGATGGGGCGGAGGCTTTGTGAGGGTTTTGGCAGTGGGATGGGGAGACGGGAGAGCTGAGTACAGTGCATGTTAGTTGCTGACTTAAATGACTTCTAGGGTGACTGGAGTATCCTTGAAACACCCCCTGGACTTTGACCTTGCCCGATGAGGACAAAGTAGAAGTGAGAAGCCTGTGAGATGCAGTCAGTATTTTTTCTACTTCCCCAAAGCCCCTCCACGTAGGTGGTTTTCCTTCTTCAATGCTCTTCTTTTGAGAGTGGGGATGTATTTTCCCTCAACCCATCCACCCTCAGAAAAACTCAGGCTTATTTTACAAAGTAATACATAATGGTTAAGAATAGGGGCTTTGCAGTCTGACCTGACTTGGGTTCCAATAGCAGATGGACCACTAGCCGTGGGACTCTGGCCAAGTTACTTAACTTCTCTTAGCCTCAGTTTGCTCACCTGCACAATGGGGTAAGTAGTGCCCACCTCTTAGCATTGTTGAGTGGATGGGATTGGATAATTCACATCAGAACTTGGCATGGAGCATGACACATAGGAAGTAGTCAACCAATAATATCATTGGTTATTGGTTATTATTTCTATTATTATCATCACAACTATATAATGTGCCATTTGTTTAATTTTAAAACATCAATGTCATTTTTAACCCCATGGAGGATACAAAAACATACTTCAATTTTGCTATCCCCAAGACAACCTTGAAAAAAAATGATTCATGAGGAGGTAGATTTCTTTCTCAATATGACATCATCAAACACACACACACACACACACACACACACACTGACATTGCCATTACACACAACAGAATATGGGGGCAGTTGGGATGTACAGAAGGCACCAAAAGGTTGAATGGTATTAATCAATCTCAGCTATTATTCTGGACCTAGTTTTTATGGACATATCTTGAATCTTCACAAGATTTGATCACATTTAAGAAAAGGTAGCATCAGAGAAGTGAAGCAGATAGCCTAAGGTCACAGAGCAGGCGAGCAGCAGCAGGCTTTAAGTCCTGGATAATTCATGGCCCAGGTGCTAAGTCAGTCATGCTAAGATATGAGTTTGTCTGGGGAAGTCAAGAATTGCCCTTTATTGAGACAATTTAAATCTCAAGCCCTGGCGCTGCAGAAAAGGGGGACAAGCAGGGTGATTTGTTGGTTTGAGGCATGGAGGGAAAAGGCGAAGAGGGCTAGTTAAGGCTAAAGAATCATCCAAGCTGCCTACTGTACTTCCCATGGACCCTGCAGAGAATGCTCCCCATGCCCGCCATTTTTCCATTCCATTTCCATCCCTAGGCAGATGCCACATTCATAGCTCAAATTCCTTGGTACCTGTCAACAAGCTTTGCTTCCTGAGTTTTGAAAGCCCTCTTGTAAAAGGTCTAAAAATATCGAAGAAGCAGTTTGATTAGTAGAAGATGGGATCAGCTAATAAGCAATAACAACACAGGCAACAGTCAGGCGCTAATTGCCTTGTGGGCATTTTCTTCAAGGGCCCTCGGAAATGCAACATTTTAGTCATGTTACTCTTTTGGCTGCCTTTTCCTGAATGCATAAAGACAATCATCGTGAGAGTCATCGTTTTTGGAAATGTCAGTATTTAAATGTTTTAATCCTTGATATTTGGGAGCCAATGGCTTTGATCCCCTAGTGGAAATATGAAAAGATAGCATTTAATGCGCACTTACTACATAGTAAAAAAGGGGCTTACGACATAGCCGGGGGCTTTTCTGAGCATTACCCCAACAACCCTACAAAACAGGAACTGTTTTTATTTCCACACGTGAGAAAAGGAAACTGAGCCACCAGAGTGTAACTTGTCCAAGGTCACACACATAGCAAGTCCTAGAATGGTATCCGTATTTGTGAGGCGCACACACACATGCTAGGGACTAAAACATGTGTGGCCCTTGTCCAAATGGATTTACAGTTACCTGAGGGAATCCAGGTACTCAGTACCTGGAATTATCCTTGATCTTGACACTAAAGAATACTGAACTTCTATCCATTGTCAGGCATTGCAGTAGTCTCTGGGGATGGAATTGTGAGCAAGGCATGGTCCTTTCCCTTACGAAGCTCCAAGTCTCGTGGTGGGGTTGAACAAATAAACAGGGAATTATGATGCAGAGTATTTTTTTTTTTTTTTTTTTTTTTTTTTGTAGAACATAAAAAATTCAGTGGGTCAGAGCTTGGATTCAGACTGAATCCATTTAACTAGATATTTGCCCAAATTATTCAACCCAATTAAGCTGTTTACAATTATCAACATCTCAGCCACCTACAACCCAGAACCTCATTCCTCATTAGCTGGGCCTGTTGTCCATTCTAGCAGGTCTTGGAAGTGTATTGACCCAGGATCAAAATAGGCCTTTCTTAGAAATGTGGCTTTAATTAGAAATGGCTTGTAAATCTTCATCAAAATAAACATTATTTAGAAAGAAGAGCCTCAGCCACATACAGGGATCCCCCCCCCCCCCGCCCCGACTCCATCCTTCGCTGTGTTTCTCTTCCAGAAAAGCTCACTAGCATATTTTAGCAAGAGCTCAAGAAAATGCAAATGTCCTTGTCTGTGGTCACGGGCACAGTCACATTCTTGTTTGCATTGCCTACAGCTAAAATTGTCACTTTCCTTTTTTTCTGTCAGATACTTCTGAATATACTCTTTATAAAAAAGAACCAACAGATGCCCCTTTTGGAGAGATATTTGTTTACTTACTGTTCATTGTTACTGCAGTCAACAGGCTTATCTTAAGGGCACAGGGTCTCTCCAGTTAATCAGTCCTGAATTCAAATCCTAATGACACCAACTACTTTTCTGGGTGTCTTGGAGCAAATTACAAAACCTTTCCACACCTCAGTTTCCTTCTCTTTACAAATAAGGGTAATGATGGCATCTGCCCATGACATGAGGAATTATTTTAATAACTTATGCTAAGAGCCTGATGCACTTCAAATGCTCAGTAAGTGGTAGCCATTATTTGCTCCCTAGATTCCCATGGAAGGAGGGAGACCTAAAACTGGGAGGTTAGATTTCCTGATTCTGTAGATGAATGTGAAGAAACCAGAGAGGTTAAGTGATTTGACCAGGTAGTGGGAAGAGCTGGGATCGGAAGCCAGCCATGCCCGTCCCACCACTGTCCAGAGCTCTGGAAACATCTTGTCATGGAAAACCGGGGGGGAAAGGGTAGGGGACATTTTAGAAGGAGGAAGAAGATGAAGGAGATGGTATATTCAAAAACCAGTTTGGCTTCTGAGTAGGGGCCACATAATGAGAGTTGAGGAAGGGAAAGTTGGCAGGGACCTGATCCTGCAGAACCTTTTAAACGCCATTATAGATATTAATGTTCATTTTAAGCGCGTTGGAGGGCCACTTGATTGTTCTATCGAGTGGAGTGGCAATATCATACTTGCATTGAAAGAGAATGGGTTGGAAGAAGGTCAAATTGAAGATAATGAGGGAAGAACACCTGCCCTGAGGCAGCTGGTTGGACATAAGGGATGATGAGGAGGGAGGGGTCAAAGAGGAGGCTTGGGTTTCTGCCTGAACAACTGGTACACAATGGCATCACTTATTTAAATGGGGAATGTTGCATCATCAGAGAAGCATTCAGCTGGGGAAAGATGTTCAGGACTGTAGTAGTCTTCCACTGCCATGGCTCTCTACCGGGGATAATCTTGCCCCTTAGGGGACATTCGGCAAGACCTGGACATTTGGCAAGACAACCTGTTTGGTTGTCACAACTTGGGGAAGGGGTTGCTACTGACATCGAAGGGACAGAGGCCAGGGATGCTACTCAACATTCTCCAATGCACAGGACAGCTCATCGGCCCCAAATGTCAACAGTGCCAAGATGGAGAAACCCTGCTCTGCTGAAGTTCAAAGCCTTGAAAGAAACAACACATTGGACCTTTCTGGTTATTGAAAGCTTTAGCGAAAATTCATGGAGCAAAATCTTCTCTAATTTGACAACTGCCCTGGGCTAGAAACTTGGGTAACTTTATGTATGAAGAGGGAGAGTATGCAACGGTTTGCCTACTGGAGCTCTGAAGGAGAGCATTTCATCATACAGGGTTCCAGAAAGAACATGCTCCTTGGGGAAGCATAGTAGTACTCTGTCTTGCTTCCACCCTTATTAGAAAATAAATTCTAGGGGCGCCTGGATGGCTCCATCGGTTAAGTGTCCAACTCTTGGTTTTGGCTCGGGTCATGATCTCAAGTTTTGTGAGTTCAAGCCCTGCATCAGGCTCTGCAGTGGCCTGCTTGGGATTCTCTCTCTCCCTCTCTATCTCTGCCCCTCCCCCATTTGTGCTGTCTCTCTCTCAAAATTAATAAACTTAAAAAAAAATTTTTTAAATAAATTAAAAAGAAGAAAAATTCTAGCTTTGGTTTAGTGTCTCGTATTACTCAACCTCTTTCCAGCCAATGTTGAGGATTCAGACCAGATAGCTTCTCTGTGCATTTCTTCCCATGATAGAATTTGTTTCTATCTCCAAGCTCCTATATATTTTTTTGCTTTTCTTTTTGGTACTTCTTTTTTTTTTTTAATTTTTAAAACAGAATTTTTTTTAATGTTTATTTTCGAGAGAGAGAGAGAGAGAGAGAGAGTGCGAGCTGGGGAGGGGCAGAGAGAGAGGGAGACACAGAATCTGCAGCAGGCTCCAGGCTCCAAGCTGTCAGCACAGAGCCGGACACGGGGCTCAAACTCACAAACCTCAAGATCATGACCTGAGCAGAAGTCAGAAGCTTAACCAACTGAGCCACCCAGGCACCCCTCTTTTTTTTTTTATTTTTATTTTTACTTTTACTTTTTTTACTTTTACTTTTATTTTTATTTTATTTTTACTTTTACTTTTACTTTTTATTTGCTGTCTTGATTCACGGATGTTTATGAATTGGTTCTCCAGTGGAATTGTGAGTTCCTTGAGAGAAGTCCCCAGGTCTGACCCCCTAAGCATCTGTCATGGTAGGTGTTAAATATACACCCCGGAAGGTGACCCTGCCCATGTAACCAGGCTACTGTGGGACATTATTCTGTCTTTTCTACCACTGAGATACCATGAACCTCTTCAAGCCGCTGACAATGCTGAACCCACCCCAGAAACCATCCCAGCAGTATAATCTTCTCACTTTGTGATACCCAGAAACCCCGAGGCACTTCTGGACATGCAAGCCGATCGCCAGACGTGACTAATTCTCAAGTTATTAAATGAAACTAGCGATTGCATAAATTCCAATTTAGGCAGAAATACATTCGATCGAAATTGAGCCCTACAAGAAATTTTCTGAGCAGAGTTTGAAAACAGGAATTTAGAAGGGAAAAATGCCACCATCTCAGGATAGAAGGTATCCCATTACCACCCATTATGATTTTGAATGTAGCTGTCAGAAAGATCTCCGAGAGAAATATGTTGGTTTATTCAGTCCAAGAAAGGTTTAATTGGCTTCTGTCAGATTTCATGTAAGTGCTTACTTACCACCAAACCCTGCATGGATTCTGCAGCAGCTTCTGAATTTAACAGCTCACAGCTGAGTATTTGGAGGCTGCAGTGGGTGGGTGGGGATGTTGATAGGGGGTTGAGGACAGGGCTCCTTCCACAGATGTGTAAAGACTTGTCTAACTGGAGTTTCCTCAAGCTCCCCTCCCTCAAACAGCAAACCAGATGGGAGTCACAGTGATAACAATGGCACAGGTTCTGCTGTCCCAACTCTCTCTCTCTTCCTGTTTTTCTTGTAAGTACATGTTTTTTCAGAGTTTCCAGAAGCGTGTCCCATAGGATTGCCTCTTTTCACTTCTGTATCCCCAACACCTAGCATCATGGTTGGCATATACAAATACTCCTTGAAGGAACGAATTCTTCCGTTGAGGGCCTCTACCCTTCCCCTGCCCCCAGAGCCTCACAGTCACTGGGTTGCTTGGGTCCACCAGTATCTGAGTTTTGGGGAAATCATTTGTGATTCACAGCCACTGCTGTTTACTCCAACCGATACCTATTTCCCATTCTTTCATCTCTCCTTTGCCCCTGCTTTCCATGCTGTTAGATACACACTTTCCCAGCCATTCTTTTTTAATTTTTAAATGTTTATTCATTTAAAAAAAATTTTTTTAATGTTTATTTGCCTTTGAGAGAGACAGAGTGAGAGTAGGGGAGGGGCAGAGAGAGAAGGAGACACAGAATCCGAAGCAGGCTCCAAGCTCCGAGCAGGGGCTCGAACCCTGAGATCGTGACCTGAGCTGAAGTCAGATGCTTAACCAACTGAGCCACCTAGGCGCCCCTCCCAGCCCTTCTTGCAGTTAGAAAAGGCAGGCGACACTGTTCTGGCAAATGGAGCATAAGAGAAAAATAGGAAAGTTCTTGGAAAGCCTTCATTTGCCTCACAAAAGGGACAAAGGTAGTAACCCACAATCTCCACTTTTACCTCTTTCTGCTGGGGTACGAATGGGACACCTGGAGCTGGGGCAGCCATTCTATGACCATGAGGGGAAAAGACCTGCCAGTTCCTACATTAATTAGCAAGCTTCTGAACCAATACTAGTAGGCATTCACCTCCACATTTCTTACATGAGAAAAATAAATTCATATTTGTTTATGTCACTGCTTTTCAGTTTTTCTCTTACTTGTAGCCCAAAATGATCCTAATTGATACATAGAGTTTTCCTTTTTTTTTTTTCTCACTTCTTTCTGGTTCTCCATCGGATTCAAACATGAGTAATGGGCTTGGGCTGAGAGTTAAATCCAAGAAATGTAAACTATAGAGACACCTCCTTTTCTACAACCAGGGTTTTT
The DNA here is from genome assembly GCF_022079265.1 of Lynx rufus. Lineage (NCBI taxonomy): Eukaryota > Metazoa > Chordata > Mammalia > Carnivora > Felidae > Lynx > Lynx rufus. The sequence continues at coordinate 10,302,495 of NW_025814839.1, read as the reverse complement.
AACTGGGTCGTGCATTTCTGCCACCAGAACAAATTTTCTCCTGCAAGGCACCTCATCCTTCATGCACATATACTCTCATGCCAGTTCTAAAAATCATCCCTAGACCCACTTCTTCCCTTCTACCCTTAAGCTGGCACTTAGCCTCACTAATGATGGCCCCAGTGCGTGACTTGTCAGCTTCCTCCAGACTTCATATCTGGGCTGGCCGCATCTTCAAAGTGGTGATGGTGGCACTCCCATCCAGTCGGAGGACAGAGAGGGGCACTGGTAATAACTACTGCCATCCCTTACAGGGTCGGGGGAGGGCTAACTGTGTCCTGATATCGTGCTCAGTATTTCACATGCATTATTTTATTTGAACCTGCCAAAACATCGATGCAGTAGACCCTGTTATAATTCAGCCCATTTCACAGAACCTCCTACTTGAGACTGTCAGAGAGGGGATTTGAGTGCACCTTTGTATGACCTCCAAGGCAGAGCTCCTACCTAGTCACTAAGCTAATATCACATCAACTAGACTCTTTGCTGTGTTTCTTCCGCCCTCCCCACCCCTTCCCCACACTGAGCAGTTGCCTCTTTGCAGCTGAGACAAAGAGCTTGCTTCATTTTGTCCAGCACAAAGAAAGTGCCTATCGCTCTTCCTGTGTCAGGAGGTAATGAACACGCACCTTCCCCACAATTTATCCTGGAGGGGAACTCACTGTCACATTGACCTGCAATTAGACACAGCAAGATTCACCAAGGCAGGCATTACCAGTCTGTAGCATCGGCATTGGGGCAGAAAGAAAAACAACACAACAAAGCAACTTGAATTCTGCAACTGTCTCCTGCATATAACAATGGAGCCAGAAGAATCCCTTGGAGAGAGAAAAGGACTGGTTGGTATTTCCCTGGCCTAAGTCATGAGTCGTATAAAAATGAAGGCGCGGCTGGTGGGATTCTTCAGAATTTAATCTCAAGTGGTCATGAGAGCTTTTATTCTATTTTGGTTTTGTTTTTTGTTTTGTTTTCTGTTTTGTTTTTTTTTTTTTCCATCGCAATCAGTGATTCAGGGCAGGGGGCGTGGTCTCTGTGATTAGAGGCCAGAGAAATCACCCAGCGCTGAGCCCACTTCCAACAAAGAGGGGTGATGAGTCGCCACTTACCTCTACAGGCCACAGTGCCCCCCGACTGGACAAGGGGGAAAATCATTTCATGTTTGCAGCTGGAAACGTCTTCTGTGGAAAGTCCAGGTTTCTCTTGTTGGGGGATCTCTTTCTAAAACATGTTAGTTCTCCTTTTCTGATTCCAGGCAGCCCGCCCGGGTGTACCCTGGGCTGGACTCCTGAGACCTTCTCTGGGCATTTCTGTTCTCATCACAGGGGTTGGGGGGGGGGGTGCGGAGGCGGAGGTAGGACAGTAGGGAGTGGAGGGGCGGGCAGAGATGCTTGGGCCAAGCTTGGGCCAAGCAATACTCTCTATACCTGGGATTCTGCTTCATTTGCCCCCTTCTCCCTTCTCAGCAGAGAACCAGACCCTGGGGCTCTTCCAGCCTCAGTCTACCCAGGTGCAAAAGGGGGTTAATAACAACCCCTCTATCCTAGAGCCGATAGAGGATGAAACAAAAGCCATCATGGCTAACACTTCATGGTATTTACTCAGTGCCAGGCTCTGTTCTAAGAGCTTTGCCCACATGAGCTCATCTAATCCCCACAACACCCTATGACAGGGGAGCATTTTTAGCTGTTTCATCTATTCTGAGATGCATATTTTATTTTCACATTTTAGCAACTCTGAAACTGGGGCACATCTTATAATGGAAAGTAGGTTATAGTTTAATCAGTAGAGTTTTCTTTCTTAGTGGCACAAAACAAAATTACGACACCTCTTGAAATGGAAGGCGTCTTCGATTAGATAAAATGCGACATCCCCGTGAAACCGAGGCTCAGAAAACTGATTTGTTCAAGGCCACGCAACCTGATAAGTGGCAAAGTCGGGGTTTGAGCTCATGTTGTTTGCCGAAGAAACGTCTCTTTAAGTCACTAAGCTATGATAGGAGTAGAGTGCCCAGGATGACTACTGGCTGCTTCAGGATCTGCCCAAATTAGGGATCCTTCTTTTCCCGCTGGGTGTTTAATCTCAGCGAGGGAGACACTTCAGGCACCAAGAGACAGAGCTTGTCTAAAGGATTCCACAATTTAATCGTTTTTGCCAAAATGCCATTTCTGCATTTCCATTCTGCAACGTGGAGGGGTGCGTGCTAAGTACCCTTCTTCTTTTAGCTCCCTTTCAGGGAAGAAAATGTATGTCCACGGTAATCTGCACATGCCCTGCTCCCTCCCTTCCCATGGCTAATCCCATTAAACTTCTCTTCTGCTTCCTTGAAAAACAAAGGGACAAGGAACTCCCTAAAAGATTAGGGAGCCCCGTGTAAGGGCGAGCTACAAGGTTTCCTCAACAAAAGCCATTCAAGCAGAGGATTTGCATATATTATTCATATTTTTAAAAACTACAGGAAGACACTGGGCGAGGCAGGGTGTCACTGTAACATTAGCAACTTCCATTCTGTGAGAAGGAAAATACCTAGCTTTGGAGGGCTTCGGGACCCTTTTCGGGGGGGGGGGAGGTCTCTGCATGTCATTACACTAGAGCATGGTGGACCCGTAGTCAGTGGTATTACGTATTACCATGCAGCCCAGTGTGGCCTCATCCTTCTCCTCTGAGAAACCAGATCCTTCCTCAATCACTCCTCATTAGACACTTACTTGGCTGCCTGGCATTTGTTATTCTTTGTCTGTATGTCACCCTCTGCCCCCCAAATAAACCCGAAAGTTATCTGAAGCCAGGGCCCACACTTACACCTTCATTTTGTATACCCTTGTGGTGTATGCTAACCTCTATCACTGCCTGATTAGCGTGGGGAGGCGGGGAGTGCTGGAACCCTGGAGAAAGATCCAAGTTCAAATCTGTTCCCTGCTGGCCAGTGTCCTTGGATAAGGGACCTATTTTCCCTGGGCTTCCACGTTGCCATCTATCTTGTGAGGAGGTAACAGTTCACCCTGATGTGTTGTAGATGGTTCTGAAAGATCTAGCTTAGGACCTGGCACATGATAAATACTCAAGACGCGCTGACTATTACCATTGTTATTAATGTCACTGCAATTATTATTGGTTTGATTGGGTTTGGCACCATAAGTTGATCCCAATTTGTACATATTTTCTTTGTGGCTTGGCACATTCTAGTTAACCTTGCTTAGGGTAACCAATGCTTTACGGTAGCTCTAAAATGTTGCAATTTCTACAAGTATGATAATTCAGATGTGAGCCAGTGACACCCTAGAGTCTTCATTATTTCCTAGAAAGTGGGGCAGGGGCAGCGGGATTTCAATGAAGCTTTTGTGCCTAAAGTCTTAGTTTACCCAACAGTTCCCTGGAAACCTTCTTCCCTTTTCTTGACCTTCCTGGTTCCACCAACCCTCTTCCAAGAAAGACATGGTCATTCCAACCTCTGCACCTCCCTCTACTTTTCTCATCTCTCTGTCCCAAGATGGAAAACTCTACTGCATTTACTTGGATACATGGGTTCTTCCCTCCGCAAATCTGACACACACGTGCGCACACACACACACACACACACACACACGTCCGAGTTAGCTGTCCTCTGCATTCTCACAACACCCAATGATGCTTTTCACTTTGCATTACAATTATCTGTTTCTTATCTTCCACTTCCCATCCCAAACATACACACTATAGATTATGAAATTTTTAAAGGCAAGTCCAATTTGTTACAAGAGCAGGTGTTTAGCACATAACAGGTTCAATAAATGTTTGCCAAATGAATGAAATAACAATATAACTAAGTTCTAAGGAGTGTTCACTGTGTGTCAAGAACTGTTCTAGGAGCTTCAGATAGATCATTTAATGCTCACCAGCGATCTCATGAGAAGGCATAACCATACCCGCCTCTGACAGACGGTAACACTGAAGCAGAGATGTTCTGCAAGTTGCCCAAGGTCCACAGGGCTGCTGAGAGGCAGATCCAGGGCTCAAACCCAGGCTGTTTGGCTCCACTGCCCACACCCCCTCTACTTCTGAAAAGTCCACCTCACTCATTCTCCTCACCCCCTCTCCCGGCCCCTGCTAAGGAAGTTCAGTCCCCGAGAGGACTGCTCTGGATGGGACTTCTGTGTAGCCTTTTGAGATGAAAGTAGATAGATGAAACTGCATCTTGCAGAGCGAGCTCACTGAGAGAGCAGAACAATGGGGGGTGCATACAGATGTGGTAATTCTTGGAAGGTAGGAGCTCAGGAGCACTTTGGGCCACCACATAACCATGGGTGAGTTTTAAGCTCTCCTTTGTGCACTGACTTCTCCCCACGCCCTCCTTCCTGGGGCAGGGTTCTGAGCCATAAGATACCCCACAGTGGGCCGGGGTTGCCTGTGACCCCCTCTCCCACGGTTCACCTATCTCAGTCAATCAGTGGTGATATACAGGTTTGCAGATACAATAACAAAGACACAGTTACCAAAGACAGAACTGGCCTACCCAGTTATGATCCTTTGAAAACAGAAACACTTGACTGTGGCCATTACATACATATTCATGATTTTTTTTTTTCAAATCAACAGCAGTATTTCATGTCACATAAACACATTATCAAGTGTTTGGATCATGTTAACCAATTTCCACATCTCCTCAGTCTTAACACTGTTTCTGCCTAGTTGAAATTCCTGTTGTCACTTTGCAGACATGAGGAAATAAAGGCTCAGGGATGCTAAGCAACTTATCTTATGTCAACAGTTTGCGAGTAGCAAAGTCAAGCTTCAAAACCGAAAGTTTGACTTCGCATTCTTTCCATAAGAGAGAGGAAGTGCACGTACCCCGAGCCCAGTGGATCTCTGAAAATAATTTCTGCAATGGCAAACCTACAATTCATCTTAATTTTTTTCTGATGTTCTACAGTGTCACTGCTGATTTATTCTATCATTTTGGAATTACTGGCTAATAGGATGGCCCAGCTCAGTGTTCTGGCTGGCGTTTTCATTCTTTACGAGAAACCAACCATTGATAGCAACAGGGATGTGTCTCGACAATTTAATTACACCATGACTCCTCTCTTCCCCTGTCTCTTGTTGGCCTGAAGGCTAATTCCTATATCACTTGGTCTTGAAAACATGATTGGTTTTGGCAGAGAGGGGAGACCTACCTGTGTTAGATGTTCTGAGGCATAAAAGGGCCAGAGGGCCCTTGCGTTGGGGACGCTTTGCACCTTCTTGGTGGCTGGTATTTTGGTCATCTTGGAAATCCCTCAGGTGTGGCCTGTGCCCCCTAAAGAGAGGTCCCCCCCCCCCGAATCTTCTACTTCAGCAGCCACTGGTGTGAGAGGCTCCAGCAGTTTCTCCCTGATTTCCAATGCCAATTACATAGACTCCAAAGAGGCTTCTGACCCAGGAGTAAGGAGGCAGGTCATCTGGGTTTCCCATAAACAGGATAAGGAGGTCCAGACTGGGTAGAATCAGGCAAGCTTGGAATTATTCACTTCTTAGAAAGTCACAAACTTTCATGAGCGTTCCCTCTCTTTGGAAGGGGATATCTTTCTCTCTTATAAACGAAAATAAAATACGAAGTAAAAAAAATAAAACTCCACTGATAAAGTCTGAAGGGAGCCCACAGAGGGGCCCCCGGTCCCTATCTTAAGGCGGCCCCAGTGTGAGGCTCAGGTTCCCAACGCTAGGGAGAGAAAATCGGCTAACTGCAAGGCCGGGGCCAACTCGGTTGCCTGGCAACGAGACGCCGTGGAGGACTTCCTCATTGGTTGGGATTGGTGGGGGCGGGGTCGCGAACTCAGGAGTTGCAGGGAAGATGGCTGGGAGCTGGCGACCGGCCAGGAAGCCACATTCTCCCAACTCTGGTTTCTCCTCTTAGGTCTGAGGACCTTAACCCTTTCTCTCCGTCTAACTACAAGAGACTCCTTCCTTCTAAACTCTGCTCTGTCCTGCCAGTAACCCACTAGTGATTTCTTGTGCCTTGGGTTGGGTACCTCAGTGTGTGTCTTTAGCCCCACAGTTACTTTACCTTGAGAAGCATATTTCCCTCCTCTTTCCACTTGACACACTCCTACTCATACTTCAAAGCCCCCACATATATACACACACGCACACACACATGTATACATCTAAGGAGTGTTTGGATGTGCTAGACATTGCTCTGTTTTACATATATTGGCTCATTGTCTGCAGCACATCTTTAAGGAAAATACTTTATTACCTTATTTAATGGACTAGGAAGCTGAGGCTCAGAGAACTTGAATGACATGCTTCAGGTCACACAAAGTGGCTGAGCTGGGATTCAAAAGCACGACTTGTTTGAGTCTAAAACCCAAGCTCTTAACCACTTAGCTGCATGACCCAGGATACGATCCCTAAACTCTGCTGGTCCTTGGCTTCCATATCTTTAAAATGGGAAGAATCACTTTTGTACAGATTGCCAAGGATTAAAACAGATAATGTATATAAAGGCTGAGCATGCGAGGAATCCTAGTCAAGTGGCAACTATTATGATTATTTCCTGACATCCCATCCCCAGAAAGAATTACTCATTTTTACATGTAGTGTTCATTTCACAGCTGATATTAATACTAATATTTACCGATAATTCGCCTGGTGCCAGGTGCTCCACTAAGCACTTTCCATACATTAATTTATTTAATTCTTCCAATAACCCCATGGGGTAGGTTCTCAGCTTGCAGAAGATGTACTGCACAAGTTCTGATTTGCATGCTTTAGCCTTGGCATTATTTCACGTGAAATCAATCTAATTCATGTTTTATCTCTAAACCTTGAGCTTCTGCAGGTTATGATGTCACACAATAATGACCTCAGTTTCTCTCTTTTTTAAAAATTTTTTTAATGTTTATTTATTTTTGAAGGAGAGAGAGGGTGTGAGTGAGGGAGGGGCAGAGAGAGAGGGAGACACAGAATCTGAGGCAGGCTCCAGGGTCTGAGCTGTCAGCACAGAGCCCGACGCGGGGCTTGAACTCACAAACCTCGAGATCATGACCTGAGCTGAGTCGGACGCTTAACCGCCTGAGCCACCCAAGCGCCCCTACCTCAGCTTCTCTTTAGAAGGAGTCCTCTGCCAGATGACCCTCTATTCAATACACAGTGCCCCGCCCCACAGCTCTAGATGCTGATGCTTGGAAGTCATTATTTTCTGGCCACTGTAGGAAGACTGAGTCTGACCTTCCCTTTCACGGGAACTTTTGGTCTTCCTGCTTCCGTTGTGGGCAGCATTAAGCAATCCAAAAGTGCTTTCAGAAAGATGCAGACAAACTAGGGATGCCTCAGTGGCTCAGTCAGTTCAGCGGCCGACTCCTGATTGGGGCTCAGGTCATATCTCTAGGTTCATGAGACTGAGCCCCACGTCGGGCTCTGCACTGACAGTGTGGAGCCTGCTTGGGATTCTCTGTTTCCCTCTCTCTCTTCCCCTTTCCCGCTCATGATCTCTCTCTCTCTCTCTCAAAAATGATACATGAACATAAAAAAGGAAACAAAGATGCAGATAAACTGAATTGTATTCAGTAGATGGGGCTGGGGATGAGATGGGATGAGAAGGCAAAATGGGATGGAAAATGTTCATACAGCTTTGAGGGGCAGGCTCGGTGGAGAAGGACTCAACAAGTTCTGTCTGAGTCCAAAGAGTAGGAAGAGGTTTGGGCTCAATATGAGGAAATACACATCAGAGAACCATTTTAAGAGGCATAAACTCTAGAGCCGGACTGATTTGGGCATTGAGCAGCTTCAGAGGTAATCTGTGATGAAAGCCAAATGGATTGTCCATGTGAAGCACCATGCCTAGCAGAAAGGAAGTGCTCAGTTAAGTGTCAGCTCTCCTTTCTTTTGGTGTTAATGGCCACCTGTCAGAGCTATGTGACACCTGGAAGTAGAAATGGCTCTGGAATTGAAAAGATGTGTGTTCAAATCTCGGCTCTGCCATGGACTCGTGATGAGATCCTGGTCAAGGGATTTTGCCTCTCCTAGCCTCAACTTCACCACATATATAAATAGTGATGGTTATGCCCACCTCATACAGTTGGGATCACTAAGTGAAATAATGCAATGTATAGAGCCTAGTACCCCATACAGGCTTGAGACATGCTATTTCCCTTTTCTGTTTATGAAGGGGTGTGTTCATAGGGAGCGAATGAGCTCCCCAGCACTACAGGGATTCAACTAAATAAAGTCACATTCTGAGCTACTAGGGGTTAAGACTTTAACATATGAATTTGAGGGAGGGAGGAGGTCCCCAAACTACCCATACCACGAGTTACCTCAAATTAGCTCATATAGTGTTGGATAGATGTTACATTGTTTCCCTCAAATATTTAAGATATCCCTATCCTCTGCTATGGATTTTCTGTGGCACCCTGGGGTGCCTCAGTGCGCACCACAGGGCCAGAGGTCTGTTTTCTCTCTGAACTGAGCAGCCTTGGGTGTGCAAGAAGTTAAAACCCACAGGAGTCGATGGAAAGGGGTGATGAGCAGGAGTTTGTGGTTAATACCTCACCCGCTCGCCCCTCAGGTAGGTAGGACATCTCTGGAGTGTGCTCTATATTCCCCAGAGGTCTCCTTCAGGACTGACTTGCCTATGGTAGATGCCTGTTCATGGATGACCCAGTGTTGGCTTCTTCCCTTTCCCTGTTTCGCTTCCCCACCCCCTTGAGGTACTGCTTGGATGGCCCCCCAAGTAAACCGCCTCTATCCAAACTCCTGTTCTGGGTCTGCTCCTGGGGAACCTGACGTAGGTCAGTGTGGACGGCAATAACCAGGGAGGTCAGGGCGTCCCCCTCATCTTGTTGCGTGGACCTACCACCTTCTTTGACCACCTTGCCCCAAATCTCTTTCTGGCTGTTGTGCTCGTTGGTATCCCAAAGAGTTTTCTTTCTATTTTCCACACCGAGAGGCCGACATGTTTTCAGATATGCAAATACGTCTCCCAACAGTGAAATATTTGACAACTGAGATATGAAGTGATTGTTTAATTCTTAATTCCTGGTTGATTTATGCAAAATATGAACGGAAAGACGTGGAGCGACAGGCACTCTCTTCCTCCCAATTTGCCAAAAAAGAAAGGCATCTGAAGGGATTAAAAATAGACGTATCCAGTGGAAGCAACATTTTGGAATGTGTCGGATGCCAGCTGGGGTAGTTGAAGTGAAATCTCAGAATCTGCTATGCACTCGAATTTCAGTGAGGAGTACATATGTTTGGCATTAAAAACCTATTGGAAAAGTCATTGTTTTCTGAATATCTTTAATATACTTTTCTGTGTTGCATCTAGCACCCAAAGAACTCCTTCTGGGTATTTTTACTGAAATGCCAGCACCGGATTTACAAATTATGGGGCCCAGGGCAAAAGTAAAAGTGGGGGCTCCCCTGACGCCCGATAGCTGGCAACCTATTGACTAATTGCTGCCAGGACGAAATATCACTGGATAATGTGTATTTGCACCACCTCTGAGGACCCTGTATTTCATTCTGTTCAAGAAGGATTACCGCTTGCTACATTGACCCTTGGGAGCCCTGTGGTCCCACGGCCCATTCCTACCTTATCCTCCAGACCGCACCCGGAAGGGGTGCAGTGAACGTGGACCTTTGTAAATGAGGACGAAAAAATGCGGTGCTTATGACCCTCTCTTGCTCTTTCTTTCTTTGCTTTGGTATAACAGGTGCGGTCATGGGGGAAGTAGAGTCGCCTCCAGGAGTATTCTTAGTGAATTTCCCCCGCTGGATTCTAGGATGTGGCCCAAGCTCCCTCCGTGACTAATGCTTTCCATTTATTCATGCTTCATGTCACAGCGGGCAGGGCTGCTGCAGGACAGGTCGGAATTACGGAATTATTAATCCCATTTTACAAAGGAGGAAACTGAAGCTCTGGGGATTTGGCACTTTGTTAGTGGTGGAGATTGCCGGAGACTAACCCAGTTTTAGGGCTGAGAATTCAGCGACTGACTTCAGCACTCTGTCGCACAGTCTTGATGCTTTTTCATTGAAAGAGGCCGCATGTGTGTGTTCAGCAGAACAACCTGGGGGTGTATCTGTAAGCCCTGCAGACAACTGGGGTTCCCAAGCCATCTGGAAGATTTTAGCTTCTCTAGCCTTTGCGGGAGGCCTTGTTTTATTTAAATATATATTTGTAATGTTTATTTATTTATTTTTGACTGAGAGAGAGAGAGAGAGAGAGAGAGAGAGAGAGAGACCAGAGCACAAGTGGAGGTGGGGCAGGGAGAAAGGAGACACAGAATCTAAAGCAGGCTCCAGACTCCCATCTGTCAGCATAGAGCCCGATGCAGGGTTCCAACCCACGAACCGTGAGATCATGACTCGATCCGAAGTCAGATGCTTAACCGACTTAGCCAACCAGGTGCCCTGACCTTGCTTCATTTAACACCCACTTAAGACTCCTCAAACCTCCAACCCAGGCAGGAAAACGCTCCCCGGCCAGGTATTCCCATGGATTTCCAAGTAGCCCACAATTTCCTGTTCAGTACATGCTCTAGCTTGCTTCCTACCTGCATGGGTAGAATTGTGCACCCTTCAAAAGATGTGTTCAGGTCCTAAACCTCAGTGCCTGTGAATGTGACCTTATTTGGAATAAGAGTCTTTGCGGACATAATCAAGGTATGGTGAGGTCATACTGGATTAGGGTGGGCCCTAAACCCATGACTGGCATCCTTGTAAGCGCAAGGGAATTTGAACAATTTGAACGTAGGGAAGACCGAGGACACACAAGGTGAACGCCATGTGACAATGGAGGCAGAGATTAGGGTGATGCCTCTGCATGCCAAGGAGCACCATGAATTGCCAGCAACAACCAGAAGCTGGGAGAGAGGCAAGGAAGGATCCCCTCCTACAGCCTTCAGAAGAAGCACGTCCTTGCCTGGACTTACAGCTCCAGAACCGTGAGAGAATAGGTTTCTATTGTTTTAATCCACTCATTTTGTGATAATTGGTTCCAGCAGCCCCACAAAACATACGCTACACATCTTGCTTCAGTCTCACTTCCCTCTGCACCCCAATTCATTTATGCCCTCAAAATGGGACTTTTCTAGGCCAGCAAGTAGTAGGATTGCACTGAGGGTTTAGGATAACAGAGGGAGACTGCGGCACAGCTCTGCAGAGTTAGTGACTTAAAATTAAATATTAGGCATCGCTGAATTTTCGATTAAATAAAAATAGAGTTTCCAGATAATTCTAACACACAGGTAGGGGTAGGGACCCCTGCCACACAGCCTGTTTGTAAGCTGCTGTTTTACATAAGATATAAACATTCATTTAAGCCAAACCGAACTGAGTTGAAATCCTGAGTTTTAATCCTGTATGTTAGCTATGTGACCCTGGGCAAGTTTCTTAATTTATATAAACTTCAATTTCCTTATGATGAAGAATAAAAACGAAATCACCAAACTTATAGGGCCATTAGTGGGTTAAATGACATAATTATGTATCTCTTTGTCTATATACTTCTATCATCTACATATATTAGATACAAAACATATGTTAATACATATGCTAGGTAAGAAACACAGCATATAATAGGTACAAAATAAATTCTGGCTAACGTAATTAGCTCTTTGTCCTCTTAGAAAACTGAACTAACTTCCTTTCCTCTCTTCCTCCCTCCCTTCTTCCCTCCCTCTCTTCCTTTCTCCCTTCCTTCCTCCCTTCCTTCCTTCTTTCCTCTCTCCCTTCTTCCCTCCCTCCCTTCCTTCCTTCTTCCCTCCCTCCCTTCTTCCCTCCCTCCTTTCCTCCCTTCTTTCCCTCTTTCCTTTCATCCTTCCCTCCCTCCCTCCTTTCTTCCTTCTAAGATAGAATCCACTGATGGTCTCTACTCTAAGAATGACAGTAAACAGGAAAAGGAGACCTTCCTTTGCAAAGACTAAAAACCAGCTTTAAATCAACTCAATCTCTGACTAGATTAAGGTGATCTTTCCTCCTCTAACTGCTAGAAATCAAAAGTATTCCTTTCTGAAGACAGATATCATCCAAAGCCTCAAAATATCTGTATAATTCTTTTCATAGAAGAGAGCTGTCCTATTGGAGCCTTCTGAAGAAGGAAGTGGTCAACCATAGCACCTTGGCAGGGAGGGAGCATTTATTTTGGGATAAATACCCAAAGCTCATGTTCCTCATGCCTGCTTATCTATTGCAGGTACTTCCAATCTACAACTGTCCCCCCACTGGCAGTGCCCAGCTAGGTGTCACAGGGCAAAGGAGCCCATTGGTGCAGTCCATCCAGGCCAGCCTCCAGAAACACAGGACATGGTGGTAAAGAGTGGAGAATGGGTGGGGTAGAAGCTGTGCAAACAGAAAACGCCCCGCACAGTCTTCAAGATAGGTTAAGTTTAAAATACAAAAGAGAGGAGGGGTGCCTGGGTGGCTTGGTCGGTTGAGTGTCCGGCTTCGGCTCAGGCCATGGTCTCATGGTTCGTGAGTCGGAGTCCCGTGTCAGCTCTGCACTGACAGCTCAGAGCCTGGAGCCTGCTTTGGATTCTGTGTCTCCCTCTCTCTGCCCCTCCCCCACTCATGCTCTGTCTCTCAAAAATAAATAAATGTTAAAAATTTTTTTTTAAAACACAAAAGAGAGGAAAACTAGGTGTATCATATATTACCTTCTAGGAGAGAGAAGGAGCGAGAGAGATGGAGAGAGGGAGGTCAGAGCTCAGCAGGACCCAGATGGCAGAGTCAAAGTGATGTGAGGCAGGTTTATTTACCATGTGGCCATTTACACGCATATGGGTGTAGGGGATCACGGGACCAAGTGCAGTCACCAAGGGATAGAAGGGATGAAGCTGTGGCCATTTCTACGGGACAAGGGAAAGGAGTGGTTACCAGCCCTCTGAAGGAGGGAGATCATGTAGAGAAGAAGGTCTTGGGAGGATTGGTGATCTGTAGTTGAGGGACACAGCCCGTCTGAAGCAAACTCAGAGGAAGGATACCCCAAACACACCCCAATAGCTTTCCTCTGATCTCCTGCCCGTGGCTCCCATTGGCTCAAGCCACCTAGCAGCTGGAGGGCACGGGGGCCAGTTGGTGCCATAGAGGTGGAGAGTGGATGTGGGAGGGCGGGGGTGAGGCAAGTAGAAGATGTGTAGCATAAAGCATAACTTACTTTACACCGACGGTCTTTTGTGCTATTTGAATTTCTTCCCTAATCCACATGCATGCATCACTTTTTAAAAACACACCGGTAAAAGTAAATGCCAGTTCGTTTCCCCCATTTTGCACACAGAAGGGCAGAGGAAAGCATTTTCCTGTGAAAAGAAGAGGGAAGAATAAATGGCTTCCCATTCCAGACACAAAGCTGGGACACACAGTTTCTTCCCCAGAGCGCCGAGCACTCTAGACGAGGCAGCTACATTGACTGTGACCGAGACAAGGTTGACATGTCCATACCTGTGTTTTCTGACTCCAAATGCAGCTCTTCCTCATGCTGCATTTCCCCCTGCTCTTCTGAGAAGTGACAGGTAAGAATTTCGTTTACCACTATTGTTTCCTTTACCTCTCTCTCTCCTTCCTCTCCTTCCTCCCTCCATTTTTTCCCTGTAATTTCCTTTTATAACTTATAATTTTGAACTCACAATTCAGCTAGCCATTTGGGAGGCAAATTTCCCGCTCTTACCTTCTTTCGGGCGTCATTGTTTAGACATTCTGGATGGGGTGGCCCAATTTTTCAATTTCCTGACAGTATTGAAGAGACTCTCTCTGCCTTTCTCTCTTTGGTTTTGTCCTCCGCTGCTGTCTGCATCCTGTTCAAGGGCAGCTTCAGATATATACAACTGTTTCTTGTCTGGGAGTCCCCTGGCTTCTGGCACTTTGGTGGAAGCTGTCTTTCTTTCTCTTAGCTTCAGTGACACTTCCTTCTCAATAAAATATGCTCTTTCAAACAGGTGTTGAGGAATATGACATTTGGAATATATAATAGCCGCGTCCTAATATACACCTTCATCAGACAGTAGCTAAAAGAAGAGGAATTCACTGATGCGGAAAATCCATTCAAAGGATTTGCATAGCTCCCCACCCCTGCCCCCCACTGCGCCCGACCCCTTCAGTACGTTCTGATTTTTCAAGTTTTATATGCAAACTTCTCTCTCCCGCTGAAGAATCGCAAAATTAAGACAAACACTTTCCTTCTTACTTTTACAATAACACTCAGTTTGTGGTGGGTACATTATAAAACACAAGGAATTAACCACACAAAAAAGCATTGTTACTATTTGGGTATATTTCTTCCAGATATCCTTGTTAAAAGGTTTTTCTAAGTATACTTACCTTTCTAAATAAAAATAGGCTTTAAGAAATTTTTACATTTACTGTAGGAGTGAATTAAATTTAAATTTACTAGAGGAGTAATTTAAATTTACTGTAGAAGTAACATGTCTGTTTTTAAAAACAGTTAAAAAGTATACACAGGGGTGCCTGGGTGGCTCAGTCAGTTGAGCATCTGTCTCATTATCCCAGGATCCCGGGATTGAGCCCTGCGTCGGACTCTGCACTGAGTGTGGAGTATGCGTAAGATTCTGTCTCTCCCTCTGACCCTCTCCCCTGCTCCTGCTCTCTCTCTCTCTAAAAAAAAAAAAAAAAAAAGTATACACAGGAAAATGAAAAACACCTTAATCCCTTCCCCCCATCTAGGGATAATAATTTAGTCTTTGGTATACATAATTCTATATATATTTTTCGGGTTTATCCACATCTACATCTATTGTCTGTCTCTTCTGTTGTTTTCTTTGGCAAAAATTAGATCACATTATATACATATGTAAATATATGAATATAAATATATAAATATAAATAAGTATATATATGTATGTATTTTAACTGCCTGACATCTCTCCCTGTCAACAAGTACTGACTTACACCATTAGCTTTCATACGTTTTGTGCCACAGTGAGAAATACATTTGAAACTATGATCTAGTACTGTGTGTATACGGTACCTCTGTTTCCAATTGAAATAAAAGTTTCATGAGCCACTACTCACCTCTGTTATGTATGATGTACTCTGGTTATTGTCCTATTTTATTCTTTTTTCATTAAAAAAAAATGCTGGTTATGACCCAGTAAATTGATTTCAAGACCCACTAATGGGTTATGACTTACATTTTGAAAAACATTCTCCTAGGCCACAATTTTAATGGCTTTATTGTATTTTGAACTGCAGAGTTGTTAAGTTGCATGGAATGAGGAGGAAGTCTTGTCTACCCTCTTCATTTTGTAGGTGGAGGAGTGAAATTTTTATTTTCTCAATAACTGGTACAAGAATTCCCCTCAGGGAGGGAATTTTCTTTGTTTAGGGAAATACCTTTATAAGGGCTTGTGGGGGCAGGAGGAGGGTGCTGCAGTGGGCGTAGCCGGACCACTCTAGGCTAGGTATAAATGGAATTTGGAACGGAGATCATTGAGTCACTGTGGCAGAGGGGAGTGGACCCTTAGTTAGCAAAACAGAGAACTCGCAGGATCAAGACTAGGTGATATTGAATTTATATTAGTTGCACTGCTATGCTGTACATTCATCTATCTTCTCAAGTTTTCAGTAAGATTTACTATCAGATGTCTTTTTGGAGCAAGTGATAGAGATAAAAATCGGACTGGATTAAGAAAAATAAGCTAGGAGTGTTTATTTGCTTATGAAATTGAATACACCGGCATGGCTGGGTCCAGGGCCTTAAATAATGTCATTGACACTTGGTGTCTTTTTATATCTCGTTTCTTTGCTTTTTTGGTTCTGTGGAAACTGAGAAAGGGAAACCTCCTTCAGAATGGAGTTGGAGGCCAGTAGGGGGAGTTCTCATGTCCTACCACGCCTTGTCGAAAACAGACCCAACGGGAAGAGAGAGGAATCTTGCAGGTGGATTGCACTTTATTATTGGAGTAGGAGGGGGAAAGGCTTTCTTCCTGCCCTTCCAACAGCCCAGCCAATGGCAGACTGTCACAACTCAGCCAATGAGAAGCCACTATACTTCAAAATCCCTAGTTTACTCCAGTGGACTTTTTGCTTTTAACAGCCCTCCCAACTCTCCCCTGTCCCTATAAAAGGAGGCTCCTCCCCTTTATTCTGGGAACTTGCCTATGGTTTTGGTGTAGCTTGCCGGTCGGCACCATAATCCCCTGCTATTCCTGAATAAACCCATTTTTTTTTTTTTGCTGCTAAAATAACCGACAGTTTTATTTTTAAGGTTAACAGTTCATTCCCAGGAATCGATTCCTAGTAGTTTTTTCCAAAAAGACCCAGGGATAATTCTCATTTGACTGACTAGGATCACATGACCATCTTAATCATTGTGGTTTTGGCGGGGGAATGCTCTGATTGGCCGGAACTGGATCATGTGCTCACCGTTGGGGCCAAAGATGGCCTCGCATTCACGTTTACTTGGTTTGAGGTGGGCAAAGAGTGGTTTCCAGAAAATTGGGTTCACATTGGGAGAATCAGAGGAGGGCACCAAATACGCTCTACATGCCTGTTCACACAAGTACTTTATGTGAGCAGTTAGTTTGTTGGAGACTGAGTGGGGAGCTGAATACCTCATCTGCCTGGCCCAGTGTCAAAGGGACCCCATGAGTGGCACATCCAGATGATCCCTAAATGGAACTAAGAACAAAACAGAAGCATCTTTTGGGAGTCTGCAGAAATCTTGGGGAGGACACCAAATTTCCTACCATTTGTACAAAGGTATCTATAAAGGAGAGAAGATCCTTGAGAATATCTGGGCTGCATAAATCTGGAAACCGAGGCCTAGAAAGGCTCAGAGACCTGCCCAAAGTCATATAGCTAATTTTTACTAGAGCCCAGATTGAGCACAATCTCCTGTGCTCAGCAATGTGTCCTGCTCACGCAACACTCCCTGTTTTCCACTGCCTCCATCAAACCCAGAAATTTCCCAAGGCTCTTTCCGCCACACTGCTTGCCCTTGTGAGCCCCCCACCCACTCTTTAGGGGCTGCCTGGGGACTCTGCATGGAGCCTGAAGGAGAAGCTTGTGTAGGGATGGAGGAGCCAGACTCCAGCCTCTTTGGGAGACTGGCAGCTCAGGTGTCTGGAAGAGAGGCTCGAGATGCAGAGCCCACGAAGCAAAGCAAACCCAAGGGGCAAGGGCAGTGGAACAAGCCAGAATGACCAGGAGGGGGCAGACAGGTGCAGGAAGGGGATTGCTGTGTATTGAACACTTCCCATTTCCTAGATATTTTGTGTATATTATTTTATTTAATCCTCACCAAAAAATGTAGTTTCAGGGAACATAAAGTGAGGGGAAGCTAAGGGAATTGAAGGTGACATTGGCAGTCAGCGGCGGCCGTGCTGCGAAAGGTCTTGAATTTGGCTGAGTGAAAAAACAAATGAAGTATTAGTTTGCTCTGGCTGCTGTAACAAAGAACCAGGAAGTAGGTGACTTAAACAACAGAGCGTATTATTGCCTCACAGTTCTGGAGGCTAGAAGTGCAAGATCAAGGTGTCAGCAGGGGCTGGTTCCTTCTCAGGGCGGTGAGAATCTGTTCCATGCCTCTCTCCTAGCATGTGGTGGTTCGTGAGATGCATAACCCTGGCCTCTGCCTGTATCTTCTCATATCATTTTCCCCATGTGCGTGTGTGTGTCTGGGTCCAAATTTCCCCCTTTTATAAGGACACAGTCATGCTGGATTAGGGACCCACTATTCTCGAGTATGACCTCTTCTAAATGTAACTGATTACATCTGCTCTGACCCTATTTCCAAATGAGGTCACATTCTGAGATACTGAGGGTTAAGGCTTCAACATCTGAATTTTTTTTTAATTTTTCTAAATGTTTTTATTTATTTTTGAAGGAGAGAGAGAGAGAGAGAGAGAGAGACAGACAGCATGAGCAGGGGAGGAGCAGAGAGAGAGGGAGACACAGAATCCGAAGCAGGCTCCAGGGTCTGAGCTGTCAGCACAGAGCCTGATGTGGGGCTCGAACCCACGAACCGTGAGATCATGACCTGAGCCGAAGCTGGACGCTCAGCCGACTGAGCCACCCAGGTGCCCCTTCAACATCTGAATTTTGGAGGAGGGCACAATTTCACCTGTGACTATAGATAAGTGGAATCTTGAGAAAAGTCAGGTTAAGTAAGATTAAACAGATTTTTTTTTTCTTTAAGGCCTCTGTGGAGGTTTTACAACTTAGCTGCAAAATTTCTCACACCCTTCCTGTTGAGAGGTGGGGACTTTGTCCCCTCCCCTGGAATCTGAGAGCTACAGAGTATGGTGGAAGTGACTTTGTGTGACATCCTAGGCTACATCATAAAAGAACATATACCACTTCAACCTTGTTTCCTGGAACATGGAACCACCCTGTTCTGAGAGGCACAGGTATACTCCCTGGCCAGTAGTCCCAGCTGAGTCCACCCTTCTGGGTGTCCTGCCAAAGTGCCAGACAGGTGAGTGCAAAGCTACCTGGGAACTGCGTCTCCCGGCTGTAGCTGTTACAGTTCCAGCTGTTAGAGGAGGCGGCAGAGGTGAAACCCCAGCCACGGTGGAGTAAAGACGGATGGTCCCCTGGCACCTGGGTGGCTCAGTCGGTTGGGTGTCCGACTTCGGCTCAGGTCATGATCTCACCGTTCATGAGTTTGAGGCCCACGTCGGGCTCTGTGCTGACAGCTCAGAGCCTGGAGCCTGCTTTCGATTCTGAGTGTCCTTCTCTCTCTGCCCCTCCCTGCTCAGACTCTGTCCCTCTCTGGTTCTCAAAATAAATGTAAAAAAAAAATTTTTTTTAATTAAAAGATGAGTGGTCCCTGCTGTGCCCTGTCTGAATTCTCAGCCACAGAATTAATGGGCATAAAAAAGTGAAACCACTAAGGTTGGGCTGTGTACTGGTCTGGGTCTTCTAGAGAAACAAAAACTATTATATATATATATACACACACACACATGTATATACAGTATATATACAGGTGTGTATATATATATATACTTTATATATACATAAAGTATTAGTATTATAAGGTATAAATTATATATAAGCATAAGGTATGTATATAAGGTATTAGTCTTATATACTACATTATATATAAGGTATTAGTCTGGGTGCTTTAGATAAACAGAACAATAACATATTAACAATATATATATTTTGAACATAATATATTATGTTCAAAATCTGCAGGGTAAGCTGACAGACTGGGAACTGGAGACCCATGGAAGGGGTGATGCTGCAGCCTGAGTCCCAAGGCAGTCTGTGGGCAGAAGTCCCTTCCTCAAGGGAGATTGGTCTTTTTTCTCATAAAACCGTCAACTGATTGAGTGAGGCCCACCCGTATTATGGAAGATTAATTTGTTTTACTCAAAGTCTACTGATTTAAGTGTTAATGTCACCTAAAAAAAAACCACTTCATGGCAACATGCAGGTACGTGTTTGACCAAATACCTGGGTACTGTGGCCTAGCCAAGTTGGCACATAAAAATAACCATCATTGGCTGGTTTGTTTTACAGCAATAGGTAACCAGAACAGCCTGTAACAGCCTCCTGCCTGTGTTCTGTGACTTCTCAAGTGGGTGACAATATGCCACATTTTCCAGTTTTATTTGGTTAAACTTCCCATCCTCCTTCCCTCTCCCCCTGTTTTTTGTTATGTGTGTGGGTTTTTTTTGTAACAGAGACCTTTTGGTGTTCTCCAGAACACCTCTTAACAAGTTTGAGTGTAGGAGTTAAGAGCAGAATCAGGTTCAATTCTTGACTGTATGAGTTCCTAGCTGTGTGACCTTGATCAATTATTTAACCTCTCTGAGCCTCAATATCTTCATCCATAAAGTGAAATGATCATACTGGCCTCAGTGTTGTCATGAGGAGTAAATTAAATGAGCCACGGAAAGGGCTCAGACCAGCAACTGGACACACAGATTTTTTTATTCATTCATTCATTCATTCATTCATTCATTCACCAGCAGGGCCCAGATTTTACCGGTCTGTGGTGCTGCTCTTCTTTTTAAGGCCTTAATTGTGATGCTCAGGCTTTCATCCCACTCCATTTCTAGAAGCTTCTCTCCCTTCCAGTTTCTCTTTCTTCCTTTCTATTTCCACCCCCTCTTTTCTTTTTATTTTCCTTTGTAAAATCAGGTTCCCCCGTCATCCCCCGGGAGCACATGCATGTTTCACAAATTCATCTTGTTTGTCACTTCAGCCAGTGCGGCTCTCTGGACCACTGCTTCACATTTCCCATGAGGCACCGCTCTCTCCGCTTCAGCTCCCTTCCTTCTGCCTCCAGCTGCTGCCGCTCTGCCCTCTGCGTCTCCGCTCCAGCACAGGACAGACCTTGCTGCCCGTGGTGGCAGCAAGAACAGGCTGCAACTTTTATGCTGACTTGACTGGATGTTCCAAGACTGAATGTTCCATGTACCTCCTAGAGGTAACACGCTCAGAACCCACCGACCCAACTCCATGGGCATTTACAGGGCTCCCCCTACCCTGTGAGCATTGCCTGCATGGGAGTTCACCCCGCCTGCCTCCCAGCCTGAGGTTCGCCTTCCTTTTGTTTTGTCTTTTCTTTTTTCTTTAAATTCAAGTTAGTTAACATACAATGCAGTCTTGAGTTCAGGAGTAGAACTCAGTGATCTATCTCTTACATATGACACCCAGTGCTCATCCCAAAAAATGCCCTCCTCAATGCCCATCACCCATTTAAACCATCACCCTACCCACCTCCCCTACAGCAACCCTCAGTTTGTTCTGTGTATTTAAGAATCTCTTATGGTCTGCCTCCCTCTCTGTTTTTATCTTATTTTTTCTTCCTTCCCCTATGTTCATCTGTTGTGTTTCTCAAATTCCACATATGAGTGAAATCATATGATACCTGTCTTTCTCTGGCTGACTTATTTTGCTTTGCATAATACCCTCCAGTTCCATCCATGTTGTTGCAAATGGCAAGATTTCATTCTTTTTCATTGCTGAGTAGTATTCCATTGTGTGCGTATGTGTGTGTGTGTATACCACACCTTCTGCACAGCAAAGGAAACAATCAACAAAACTAAAAGGCAACTGATGGAATGGGAGAAGATATTTGCAGATGACACATCAGATAAAGGATTAGTATCCAAAATCTATAAAAAACTTACCAAACTCAACACCCAAAAAGCAAATAATCCAGTGAAGAAATGGGCAGAAGACATGAATAGACACTTCTCCAAAGAAGACATCCAGATGGCCAACAGATACATGAAAAGATGCTCAACATCCATCATCATCAGAGAAATACAAATCAAAGCCACAATGAGAAACCACCTCACACCTGTCAGAGTGGCTAAAATTAACAACTCAGGAAACAACAGATACTGGCGAGGATGTGGAGAAAGTGGAACCCTCTTGCACTGCTGGTGGGAATGCAAACTGGTGCAGCCACTCTGGAAGACAGAATGGAGGTTCCTCAAAAAATTAAAAATAGATCTACCCTATGACCCAGCAATAGCACTACTAGGAATTTATCCAAAGGATACAGGAGTGCTGATTCATAGGGGCACATACACCCCAATGTTTATAGCAGCGCTATCGACAATAGCTCAACTATGGAAATAGGCTGCCTTTCTGCATCCTCATTGCCTGACCTCCTTCCAGGATGTCTGTCAGTCAGTGGGAATTTCCATTCCTTTAAGGGGGGCCCACCAGCAGATGGTGGGCCCTTTGCTCTCTGCTGGACACTTAATATTGTTATTGTACCTTTTTCCCCCTAGGCTGAGGTTAAGAGAAATGAGAGTGAGGTCAGGATGACATTCCCACATTCTAGCCCATGTGTGCCTACAGGACTGTGCTATTACACTCTTGAAAAGAATCTCAAGGTCAACTTTCCTCCTCCCATTGGATGGTTGGAGATGAATTTGTCCAATGCAGTAGCCATAGCCTCCTGTGGCTATTGAGCACCTGAAATGTGGCGAGTCCAAACTGAGACGTGGTGTAAGTATAAAACACATGTGAGTTTCAAAGACAGTACTAAAAAATAGGATGTCAAAATTTCTCAACAGTGCTTATATTGATTACATGTCAAAAGACAATATTTTTTGTAGATTAAATGAAATAAAATATCTTACTAAAATTAATTTCACTAATCCCTTAAAAAAAAAAGTGGCTCTTAGAAAATCTAAGAATGCATATGTGACTAGTGTTATATTTGTATTGGGCAACCGTGTTGCAGAAGGTACTCAGAGTAGAATCTGGGGCATATTCAACAGCTTCCAGATGAATAAGCCTCTGAATAACAGAACTAGGTAAGGAAGGGAATTTGCTAAGACCCAAGGAAGTTCTAGAGATCTGGGGCCACTCTCCTAACCTGGCCGCCAGCCCCCCACCCCCGAGCCCTCCCCTCACCCTCTCAAGTGCAAGTGCTTCCATACCTGGAATGCTCTCCCATCCTCTCTGCCTTCTACCTCCACGTGGCTCACTCCTTTTCTTTTCTTCTAGAGTTAGCCCCTCCCACTTTCATCCCCTCTGAGAGGTATTTCCTGACTCCCCAACTCCTGCTAAAGATGTCATCCTGCTAAAAATATCATCCTCAGAGGCGCCTGGGTGGCTCAGTCAATTAAGCAACTGACTTCAGCTCAGTCTTTCGGTTCATGAGTTCGAGCCCCACGTCGGGCTCTGTGTTGACAGCTCGGAGCCTGGAACCTGCTTTGGATTCTGTGTCTCCCTCTCGCTCTGCCCCTTTCCCATTCATGCTCTGTCTCTCTCTCGCAAAAATAAATAAACATTAAAAAAGTTTTTTAAATGTCATCCCCAAAGTGCCCTCTCAACCCTACTATTCTCTTCCTGACATTTCCTTCCAAAATTCTCTTGCTTATTTAATTGCTTATCATATGTGTTCCCAGCTAAAGTATAAGTTCCATGAATACAGAGGTCTTGTCTATCTTGTGTCTTCTCATGCCTCAGAGTCTGGCACAAAGTAGGCTTTCAAAAAAAATTTTTTTTGATGAATGAATGAATGAATGAATGAGTGGAAAACATGAATTCTCATTGTTCAGTTTTGAAGCTTTGTGTGAATTTGCAATTTAATCTTCTCCTCCTTACTCCAAGACTTCAGCAAAGTGTACAGACATGTTTTGGGTGAGTGGATTCTTTTTATGTGTGGCAGGTATGGAAAAGGGCTGAGCTTCACACTGGAATCAATGTTGTATTGAGCAGTGAAAACCCATATGGCAATAGGTATCCAAAATGAAGAATGACCATGGTAGCAGAAGCCCCAGCAACGTGCAAGAGTCTGGGCGGGCAGGGGCGGGGGCAGATCTTAGGAGTCTCTTAGGGCTTGAAGTGAGACATGAGCCAACCACCTGGCTTGACATCTTCCTCAAAGGATGTTGTATTAGTTTCTAGGGCTGTCATCAATAACAAAAAACTACAGTAAAAAAAAACCCCACCACAACTAAGTGACTTCAACAACAGAAACTTAATGTCTCACAGTTCTGGAGGCTAGAAATCCAAGATCAAGGTATCAATATAAGGTTGGTTTCTTCTGAGGACTATATGGGAAAATCCATTCCATGCTTCTGTCCTTGGTTTAGAGATGATTGTCTTCATGTTCACATGACATTCTTCCTGTATGTGTGTCTGTGTCCAAACTTCTCTGTCTCATAAGGATATCTGTCATATTGAACTGGGCTCTTAGCCCAGTCTAATGACCTCACTTTAACTTGATTACCTCTGTAAAGACCCTGTCTCCAAATAAGGTCACATTCTGAGGTCCTGGGGGTTAGGACATCACCATATCAACTGGGGAGGAGGGGGAATAACACAGTTCAGCCCATAATAGATGCTAAAGGACAACTTCCAAGCTGCCCCAGGAAGATTGTCTTCTACAGTCTCTACCCCAGCATAATACTCTGTTGGTCATCCATTGTTTTCATCTGCCCAGCATCCATCTCCCATCTTCTGGGTACAGCACCTAGAGTTTTCTTTGGGGACTCACCCACCTGACATCCTTGCCTGTACGGTTCAAACAGAATTGGTCTTATACTCCATATACAGCCTTGGGCATGTGACCCAGATCTGGCCAATCAGTGTATTTCTTCCTTCCCTCAGTGATTGGTTCAAGTGGGGGCACATGATCAAAACTGATCCAGTGGCACTCAATTCTAGGAGTTGATAGGTTGGAGACTTGAGAATACTGGGGACCTTCTTTCCCAAGGGAAAGAAGCCAACAGAGAAACACAGGTGAGAGGAGGTATAGAGTGAGCCTGAGCTCAGTGACATGCTTGAAGCCCCTGCATTGAACTGTACCTGAACATAGCTTTAATGGTCACCTTTTCAGTTACAGGAGCCGGTACGTTCCTTTTTTGGCTCAATGCCATTTCAATGTGAGTTTAAATGATTTGTAACCAAAAGCCAATGAAACGTCACCTCCTCTCTGGTCCTGTCTGTGTGCCTTGGTCATCCTAGGTGGCCCACAACAGGACAATTTCACCAGGAAAAGAGAATTTCTTTCAAGCTTCCTGCATTGTCTCCAAAGAGCCTGGCTTAAAGCCCCAGTGGAGATACTTAAGATTGGCCAATGAGAGCAAGGAGCCAGGGTGGTGAATGTGTGCCAACAAACAACTCAAGCAGGCGAGACTCTTGGGGTTTTATAATTATGTGAAAAAAACCCCGAGATTTCTGTAAGGCAGGGGGTCAGCAAATTAAAATTCTCCCAGGAGCTAAGGGCTTCTGAATGCTTGTTTCTGATAATCTTGTTTATATCCTGGGGTAAATAAATCTGTCTTTTGTTCTGTGTTATTCAACTCTCAGCACTGTTTGTAATTAAAGGGGTGGAGGGTGGAGACATGAGTGAGTTCTTTAATTGGCTCTGTTCTGGGTGACAGGGAGTAAGAAACAAAGGCCCTCGTGGGCAGGAGTTGTGGGGGGGTGGCCTGCTCTGCCCTGGGAAATGGTGATAAAACCCTGGGCAGCTGGTGATCAAGTGGCAAAGGGTGGAAATCCATCGTCATTAGCGTGATCGATGAGCCCTGGCTGAGCCTCTGCCAGTCCGTGCTGGGGTCCCCCTGAGACACAGAACCAGAGTGAATGTCTGGTTTCAGAAGTCACCCCCGTGCCAAGAGGTAGAATACCTCTCCTGGTGGGCTTATTAATCACCCTCCGCTTTCCTTCAGCCGCGTCTCTGGGGGGTGAAAGGGATGACAAGGTAAAGCACACAGTCCTACTAGATGGTCAGCTAAGCCCCGCTTGTGACACGATAGAAAAAGGCTAATAAGCACAAACGATAATAACAGATACAACAGACACAACGGCTAACGGGTGTCGTGCACCTTCTGTGTGCCAGACCTGATGTTGAGAGCAATACCTACATGATTGTTTTTCTTTTCTTTTTTGGTTTCTTTTCTTTTGATGACTTCTTTCAGTGCTCTCAGGAATTCTGTGTTACTGGCATAATCATCTGCATTTTGGGGATGAAGAAATTGAGACCCAGAGAGAGGTGAAATAACTTGCCAGGGGTCCCCCAGAGGATGAAACTCGTATTCATAGCTAACATTATGCCTCTCTTACACCTTCAGGGAGCTCTGCTCTGCGTTTCTCTAGCTTTTCTAACTCTTTGACCCAGTCTTATACTCTCTCCGAGTCTCAGGGTCTTATCGGTAAAATGGGGATAAGAACACTTTGATTTTTTTTTATTTATTTGTTTATTAAAGTTTATTTATTTATTTTGAGAGGACACTTTGAGTAGGGGAGGGGCAGAGAGAGGGGAAGACAGAGAGAGAGAGAGGAGAGAGAGAGAGAGAGAGAGAGAGAGAGAGAGAGAGAATCCTAAGCAGGCTCCACACTGCCAGCACAGAGCCCAAGGTGGGGCTCGAACTCACGAAACTGCGAGATTATGACCTGAGCCGAAACTGACAGTTGGATGCTTAACTGACTGAGCCTCCCAGGCTCCCCAAGAACACTTTTATACAGCAGGATGCTTGGATGCAAAGAATGGAAACAGACACTGGTTAACTTAAGCAACCATGGAATGTTCTGGAAGGATATAGGGGAGCTCGTGGAACTCTTGATTTCTTCTGGTTTTGTGGAGGGAACAGGTCAAGCTTCTGCCAGGAATCACCCAATGGAGGATTTTCCTCCAAGAAAGGGTGTTCAGATGTTGAATAGCCAAAATTACCCTCCCCTGACTTTCTAATAAGGCTGTGTGGTGATGGATGTCTTTAGTATCAGACATGACACACAGTAAATGCCCAGTGAATGGTAATTATTATTATTCTTATTAATAATAATATCCAGAAAGATGCAGCTCAGTCTGTCTGCATGTCTGCTGTATCAATTCTGGGCCGCTTTTCCTGTGGGATGATTTAGATGTCCTTTATGAACAGAGATATAAACGAAACTAACATATCCTCGAGACAGAAGGATGCTGGCATGTCTTCAGATTGGTCACTAAAGCGTGTCCTAAATTGGGAAGAAATCAAAACAGATTGCATCTAATTTCTCACTGTTCCAAGCAAGAAATTACCTTTTTAAAGGAAACACCATGACTTCCAAGCTGTTTGCAAACAGTTTTTGTGAAGTGTCTTGTCTTGGGCTTGGCTTGTTTTTCTTAGTTAGATTATCCCCATGGGGATAGCTGGGTTTTTCAGAGACAAGAGGCACACGGAATCCACTTTTCTCACTTCTTCCTCATGCTATTAGGTATGAGGGGGAGCCCCCACTCCCCACAGGTAGCTGATGAGTTATTACAGGGAAAGCCATGGGCTTTGGAGCCAGAGACTTGGGTTCAAATCCTGGATCTGGTGTTGCCTGCTATATAGCCTTAGGCAAGTCACTTTACCTCTGTGGACCTCCGTTTCCTCATCTTAAAAATGAGGTAATCATTGGGACGCCTGGGTGGCTCAGTCAGTTAAGTGTCCGACTTTGGCTCAGGTCATGATCTCATTCATGGTTTGAGTTTGAGCCCCACGCTGGGCTCTGTGCTGACAGCCTAGAGCCTGGAGCCTGCTTCGGATCTGTCTCTCCCCTTCTCTCTCTGCCCCCACCTCTGCTTGTGCTCTGTCTCTGTCTCTCTCAAAAATAAGTAAACATTAAAAAAAAAAAGAGTTAATCATTATTTACTTCCTAGAATTTGTAGTGGCCTACAGTAACTGTTGTTTTTGTCCAAAGCTGCTGCTACCCCTGTGACACCTTTGCAGGAATTAGAAAAAGGCATCCTTTCTTCCAGCAGATGTACTGGGGGCCAGGGTGCATGGCTGGCTGAGCAGAGCACAGGCAGGATTTTATTTCCTACTTAACCCCTCCGCTGGCACCCTTGTGCAGCATGAAACCTGCCCAACTGTTCATAGTGCCTTATTTTTATCCGCTTATTAAGCTTTTTAAACTTTTCTCCTATGAACAGACACAGACCTCTGGTCAAAAGGATGAGAACATAACCCAGTTCTGGCCAAATCATCTGACCACAAACAGTGATTGCTGCAAGAGAGAGGCATGCGACCTAAACAGTCCAACCAGAGTTTTCCCTGGGAACCAATATACACATGCTGGGAGAAAGTAGCATTTTATACCTATTGGGAACGTGGCAGCCATGTTCCTCTTCATATGGAACAGGCCTGTCTATAGTAGGAGGAAATGGGGCCAATAGGCAAAGACAGATAGATAGAAGTAAAAATGAGACATGAGAGAGGAAGTTTCTGGAGCCTGTTGCTGACCTCAGTTCTCCTCTTAGTTACATGAGCCCAAATAAGTCTATTTTTGCTTAAGCTAGTGTGGGTTGGTTGTCTGACCCTTGCAAGCAAGACCGTCCTGATAATTGAGGAGTTGTTCTAAGATGTATTGTGTATGGGAAAAACCCTAGCTCATGGGGCACTTCATAAATAATAGTTGTTCTAATGGTCACACCACACCACATGAAATTCCCACCAGTTTGCTTCTTTGGAGTGAACAGAAAAAAAAAATGCTTTATTCGATTTGGCGTGTCAGATATTGTCACCAGTCCTTGAGCACATGCCCGTGACAGACATCAGTAACTCATTAGTGGAAACCATGAACTGATAAGGCTGTGGTGTTTTTCAGTCGTTGATTATTTTGTTTGGTTGTTTTGCTTTGCCTGGGAATGGTCTCAGAGTCCTGCTAACAGGTGCTCCAGGCGGCGGCTGCTAATCATTTGGAAATGAAATAGGAGATGAAACCAAACATTTTGATTTTAGGCAATTTGTGACAAAATCCATGGCAATTCCTTTTTTAAGCCTCCAACTCATGGAAGCACGCCAAAGGAGGTGAGAAAATGTTGCTTTAAATTAATGCCAGAAAATAAGGGGCTCAGAATAACGGCACCAAAGCCTCAATGGCTAATGAAGTTTGGCAGAAGGTTTTTGTGAGCATGTGTAGGGCACCTGGGTCAACAGGCAAGCGAATTCCCAAAGATGTAAGACGAGATTAGCTCAGCTCCACCATTGTGTCCGGGGCAAATCTCACTTCCTCGTGGGATTCTGGGGAGGCGGAGGGGGTCTTGGTGAATTTTCCAGCCAGAGGAAGGCTTTGTGGTAGAATAGAAAAAGAACAAAATAAAAGTCAACAAAACAGAACACTCCAGATTTTTCTTCCCAGCTTAGAGAAGTCCAAGATCTACCACTGACCACTGAGTATATTTGGCCACTGAGGGATCAAATTTGATACTAGAGAGTGTAGATGGATATTTTATTTCAGACACACCTTACATATTATTTTTTTTTAATTTTTAATGCTTATTTATTTTTGAGAGAGAGAGAGAGACAGAGTGCAAGTGGAGAAGGGTCAGAGAGAGAGGGAGACGCAGAATCCCAAGGAGGCTCCAGGTCTGAGCTGTCAGCACAAAGCCCGACATGAGGCTTGAACTCACCAACCTTGAGATCGTGCCTGAGCTGAAGTCGGATGCTTAACGGACTGAGCCACCCAGGGGCCCCCACCTTACATTTTCTAATGTGTTTCATTGTAGTGAGATGCAGAATTTTGATTGGGTGCTTAGCAAGGGTTTATTTTTCACCATATTGGTTCCTGGAGAAGCACCTGTTTATGTAGCATAAAAGCACAGACAAAAAGCTCTTAATAACTGCTTTCAATTACTGATCACTTACTGTATGCTGAGGTTTTTATGCCCAGGTTATTTTTTTTTAAGTTTTTTAAAAAACTTATTTATTTTGAGAGAGAGAGAGAGAGAGAGAGAGAGAGAGAAAGAGAATGAGTGGGGGAGGAGCAGAGAGAAAGGGAGAGAGAGAGAAAGAGAGAATGAATCCCAAGCAGGCTCCATGCTGTCAGCACAGAGCCAGATGTGGGGCTCGAACTCACAAACCTTGAGATCATGACCTAAGCCAAAATCAAGAGTCGGATACTTAAATGACTGAGTCACCCAGGCACCCTTATTTTTAATCCTTACAACAAACTTGACAAAGCAGCATTTTAACCCCAATTTTACAGATGGAGAACTTCTGAGATTTAGAGTGGTTACTCTTCGCCAGCATTTGAAGGCAAGTCTTTCTCATGTGATGTTCTTGCTATTTCTGCCGTCATGTGCCACGTGGCTTATATCGTTCTTTCAAAACAAATTATAAAAGTAAGGCAAAAAGTAGGGATGTACATAAAGTAAAAGAAAAACAAAAAACAACCCCCCCCAAGACCTCCCCTCATTAACTAGGTCTTCTCATCCCTATTTCCCAGAGGTAACCTATAGCACTAGTTGGGTGTATGTCTTTCAAGATCTCAGATAATGCCACAAATAATACACGTGCATCACAGGAAAGTCAGAAAATGCAGATAAGCAGAAAGAAAGATAAGGTGCCGAAACTCAGAGATAACCGGGGAGAACCTGCTGATGCATTTCCCTCCTGCGCTGTGTGTGTGCTTGCGCGCATGCGCGTTTTCAGAAGCACCCCCTACCTGTCACGTGACCGGTCCTGTGGGAAACACAGATGAGACTCCTCCCGAGGGCCCACAGTCTAGTGGTAGCAGAAGAGTTGCGGCCTTTTCTTCGCCATTTCAGGGACTTCTGCCTTCGTTTTTCCTGTGGGGCATGAGGATGGGACGGGAGGCCCCTAAGAGGGGTGGAGTGTGGACAGTGTGCTCACTTCCTGCGGGTGAGGTCACATGTGAAGTCCTCACAGCCATTCTATGATACTGTTCCCATTCTACATATGAGGGGACTGAGGCTCCGGGAGGTCGCACAGCTCTAAGTGGCAGGGCTCGAGTGCCGTTTTCCCTGCCACTCAGCCCTCACCTGCTACAGCCTTCCTGGGGTGGTCAGCCGCTATCCACAGAGAAGAGGGGTGAGTCCGTGACTGCAGGGCTGTGGGAGGGATGCGGGCCCGTGGAGGTTCAGAAGCAGCCTTTAGAACTGGGGAGAGCCGGATTTGAATCTCAGCTCTGCCTCTTCCGATCTATGTGTCCTTGGGCAGGTGAGTTCACCTCTCTGGACCTCAGCACATCTGTTAAATGGGGACCGTTACCCTGCTTGCCTCTTAGGGTCACTGTGACGGTTAAAGGGTCCGGTGTCAGTGAAGTGAGCCTATAAACTGCTCAGCACAAAGCAAATTGCTCAATAATCAGTGTTGCTGATTGTTGTTACTAGGGGTGCTTCTGGGAAGCCTTTGATTCAAGGACAGTTACCTCTCTCTGATAGGATGAGGTGACACCCCCTCCCCGCCAGGGGCTGTGGCTCTACTTTTGTGTCTGATTGCCTTTGGGCACAGGCTGCTGGCGCCACTGTTCCAGGCACTTTGCAAGAAACAAAACCTGGTTCTGGCTTTGGGCTTCTGTTCCCCCGGACCTCTTCATCTGAAATCCTCTCTTTTCTCTGCTTTCCTGATACGAACCTGCCTAGCGCCTGACACGGGGGTTTGACACTCAGTAAATGATTGTTGAAGATTGAATAAATGATGGAAACATGAAAGGCCTGGCAGATAGAAAGAGGCAGCTGGGGGATGTTGAGAAACTCACTTCTCAGGGCTGGAGGACCATCTGTGTGTAATGAGGATAATAATGCCCACCTCGCTGGGTTCTCGGGAGGGGTGAGTGGATGCCATATACAAGGTGCAGGCACAGCATTCAGACAGTGGTAGCTGCAATTGTTACTTTCTCTGACCCTCCTTTTTCCTTCTCTGGGCACTTTCCATGCCAGAGATGCACTTTGCCACGTGGGGTTGAGTCGGACAAGGTTGAGTTGAGTCGGACAAGGGGTAGGCACCCTTTTCTGTTCTGATCACTCCCTGATGCTTAGGAGAGAATTAGAGCACTTCTACTTGGCAGCCAGCTGCTTCACCTTCACGGCCCTGTCCTGCTTCCTTTTAGCCTTGTCCCTAACCATTCCCGCCCACACCCTGTGGCCTGTCCCCTCCACTCCTCTAAAGCACTCAGCTTCACTTCCACGTTCTTTCTGTAGCTTAGAGTTCTGTTGGTTCAACAATGTGAAGATTAATCAAAGGAAACCTCCTTAAAATGGAGTCAGACGGCCAGCAGGGGGAGCTCTCACACCCTACTACTTAGAATCAATTGCAGACCCAACAGAATGAGAGACAGTTACAAGTGATAGTACTT
Source organism: Lynx rufus (assembly GCF_022079265.1). Classification (NCBI taxonomy): domain Eukaryota; kingdom Metazoa; phylum Chordata; class Mammalia; order Carnivora; family Felidae; genus Lynx; species Lynx rufus. The sequence continues at coordinate 10,270,992 of NW_025814839.1, read as the reverse complement.
TACTATCCTAAAGGAGGAAGAAAAGTTCTCTCCTCCCTCAGCAACAGCCCAGCCAATGAGAGACAGTCACAGCTCAGCCAATGAGAAGCCAGTACACTTCAAACCCCCCAGTTTACTCCAATGGACTTTTTGTTTACAACAGCCCTTCCAACTACCACCCCCACCCCTCGCCTTCTCCTCTATAAAAGAGTTCCTTTCCTTCCTTCTGGGCCCTTGTTTGTGGTTTTGCCATAGCCTGCTTGTCTGGGATTGTGATTCTCTGCTTTTTTTTTTTCCAAATAAGCCCATTTTTGCTGCTAAAATAACTGACAGTTTAATTTTTAAGGTTAATGAGAGCAAAAACTAAACAGTTGGGGTATTTGGCCAGAATTCACAAAAAGTGTCCAAGTTGATCAGTTTTGCTTAACAGAGCAAATTTGATCCAATGGAGTCTGGACAGAAAGTTGGCCAACAACCACAATGGACTGGAACCACAGATTTCCTCCGTGACACAGCAGGGGTCTGTGGAAGCAACAGTGTGACTAACCTGAGTTCTCTGGCCATTCATCCATTCTCAGAACAACCCTATGAGAGAGGACGTTCTCACTGGCTCCATTTCACAGATGGAAGAGCGGAGGCTCAAATAAACTACGATGTAGAAAACCGACCAGGAGAAATTTGGCTTGAAACAAAAGATGCATCTATTCTCTTTGACATGTGGGAAGCACGTGAAAATGTTGGGTTTGCCCCATTGGGAACCGGGATGCTAAATTTGATTTTAGCTGTAAAGCTGAAGTGTCATGCAAGATTACTTTCCCTCAGGACCAACTGGAGGCAGAATTAGAGCATGAGGAGACTGCAGAAGGGATCTTCTTATCTGATAATGAAAAAGTATTTTCGGCTCTGACAATGTCTGTGGACTGTGTCACTAAGGATTTTTACCAAAAATGGGAAACGTCTTTTGAGTAGATGAAAGATCTAGCCATTTTTGCACTGAATTCTATAAGAGAACCAGAAATGTCTGAACACAACGGTGAGGAAATGAGACAATGTCAATAGAAAATAATGATGATGGCAGCTACCGTTCTAGTCACTGGAACCAGCACATTAAATATAGTTCTGTTTCCCTCCAACTGGGAGGTAGGTATTTTTATCTTCATGTTTCAGATGAGGGAGCTGACCCTCAGAGAGGTGAAGTGATCTACCCGAGGTCACACAGCTAGTAAGTAGCAGAGCTAGGATTCAAACCAGGATTTGTGTGAATTTAAAGCCCAATCTCTTTCTGTATCCAGCCCTAGGCTAGATTCCTGGGATTCAAATGCCAAATCAGATTCCAAAGTGAAATAAACATTGCTAAGAGAGTCAGTCAAAATAGAGATAATGTAGCCTCTGTTAACTAGCCAATTGTGTAGTAGATAGTTTGACTCTCTCAGCACCAGTCATAATTCTTTCAAAACAAATTAAGCAAACTTGTGGTTTTTGCCTTGATGAGCCTTCACTCCCCTCTTGGAAGGTCTGTCCATTCTGACTCCTGGCTTGCAATCCTGAAGGCCCCAAATAAATGCTTTTGGTTGCTTCACAGACTCCTCCTGGTTGACACAAAAAGGACTTGAGACCCCGTCCCTGCCCTCAAGGAGCTCCTGTCCTGCAGAACAAAGAGCTATAGCTCAATGAAGAAGTTCGTGATGCATGCGTAGAAAAAGCACATCTCCATCGCTTTCCAGTACGAAAGAAGGCTGGAAATGCACAGGTTGTGTGTAGAAATCCCTTTGTCTCAGTTCTGATTTTATTTTGTCAGCACCTGCCTGGGATCTGAGCTCCAGGGGAGCAGTTTGCCATGTGCTCTGATGCTGCTGTAGGCGGCAGCCAGTCCTGGCTCCCACCCCCACTGCCCTCCTCAGTACATCCTGAGGTTTAGCTTCAGGAAGAATAATGAGCAAGCCTCCTTCTACAGTTGCTGTCCAGTGGGAACGAGCAAGATGCCCTCCCAGGAGCTAGCATCATGAACACAGCGAACGTAGCCTACCTGGCCCTGATGCCCCACAGCAGTGGTGGGGTGCAGGGACCCCTCATGTTCTGCTTGGTGACACAGACCCTGGTCTCTGTCATTCATTTCCTCCCACTGGGCCAGGAGCTGGTACAGCCCAGGGCTGATCAGCAAGTTTTAACACCCTGGGAGTTAGCTCTGACAGCCTGAATTCTGGTGTAACTTTCACCCAGGCACCCAGCTCATAATGACAAGACCTGCTATTTATTAATACATTTCAGATGCTCTCGATATACAACACCTGATGGATACTTTAAATAACCCGTACAGTGAGGGGCGCCTGGGTGGCTCAGTCGGTTAAGCGTCTGACTTCGGCTCAGGTCATGATCTTGTGGTTCGTGGGTTGGAGGCCCGTATTGGGCTCTGTGCTGACAGCTCGGAGCCTGGAGCCTGCTTCGGATTCTGTGCCTCCCTCTCTCTCTGCCCCTCCCCCACTCACACTCTGTCTCTGTCTCTCTCTCAAAAATAAATAATAAAACATTTTTAAAAATTAAAAAAAAGAAAAGAAAAGAAAAGAAATGCTCTGTCCAGTAATGACATTCCCTCTGGCTTTGGTTATTCGCGGTCCATCTCTATGGCCTGGGTGCTCATCATTCCTCCGGAGGGCCTTGTTAGGCAAAGCATCTTTCAAATATCCCCAGGTCAGCACTTTCTCTCTCTCTCTCCTTCCCCAAGGAAAATGCTTTGGTGGGAGAATTGCTGCCTCCTCAGCCTGCCTGTGTGCCTTAGATCCTTCAGGCACAAGTCAGACTCCACCCTGTAGGGCTTCCAGTCTTCAGAGGACACAAATCATGCTCTCGTGTGTCCCTCCTAAGCTCCTCCCTCTGGGCTTCCGGTGAGGGAAACACAGCCCTTCTTGCCCTACGGGGCTGGGGAGAGATCAGTGTCATTCCATCCATGCTGTCTAATGAAAGCCCCCTTCCAATTCCCTACTCTCCTGGGAACTTGGTGAGAGGCTAAGGGTCACGAAATAGTTTGCCACCCCTGTTGGAGGTCTAGCACCTCTCTTTGGAACATGGGAACACTGGCACCTGCTGTTCCATTCTTGGCTTGCTTAGGGGACCCGGTCCAAATTGGGACAATGCATCAACCACCGGCAGAAGTTGTCAGAACCCCATCAGGACTTACCACATCAGAGCGGAAAGGCCAGCTTCCCTCTGCCTGTATCAGCATCCGTGTGCCTGGGGACTTTCTCTGAAGATGAGGAAGGCAAGTCTGCCCACTGCCAAGGCAGACCTGAAGCTCTAGGCAACGAACAGCCCTCAGCAAATGACTGATGGGAGTCGGTTTTAAAAATTTCCAGATCCCTCACTAAGCTAATTCTGAGACCTGTGTTCTGCATGGATCCCGGAGTTCCCCGTGGGCTGAGTTCTGATGCTCACAGTGCTCTCTGGCTTGATCACCACAAATACTTCCTTGGCTTCTTTCTCTCCCCGCTTCCTCCTCCCGCTTCCCCTCCATCATCTCCCGAAGAAACTGCTTACACTCCAGTCCTTATAATCCTTATCTTAAAGTCCCTTTCTGGTGGAACCCAAGCCAAGACAAAAGTCCTGTTATGCATATGATACCTCCAGTATCACTTAGCACAACCCTAAGCCTCTCCAAGCCTTGCAAGATAGATGTCTTCTTTTCTCTATCGAGGAGGCAGAAGACCCTAGGAGTGAAGTGGTTTAACCGTCAAACATGGCAGGACCGGTATTCAGTCTCAAATCCATATTTCTCCAAAAGCTGCTCTTTCTGCCATACCATTCTGCTCCCTAGCAGCTGACAGCCATTCCCTCTACCCAGTAAACCACAGTCCTTTAAGTGGCCACCCCTAGCCTCAAAGTACGTTCAGTCTAGCACACTCTTAATGTTCACAACCTTGGTTCTGAGCCATTTGCCCGAATGCCACTCTTCAGTCCCCACTCATCCTGCTCCTAATCTTCCCAACTTTTCACCTTAACTTGCTGTGTTGGGTACTGTCTTCATGGCCCTTGTCTGTGGTCCACCATCAAGTCCCATTGCATAGACTCATATTGAGCAATACTCTTCCCAGTTGGACTGAGCCCCAAGACTCCCGGCCATGGCACTGTCCATTACAGATGCTGTTCTGGTTGGTTCATATCATGGCTGTCCCGGTAAGTTGTCTTTCCTCTGTGTCCTAACAGTCCATAGCCCTATCTGAAGCAAAATGAATTGTCATCCATTGCTCAGAATTAGAAAGCACATCCAGAAAGTCGTGCGTGCACGCTAGCTGAGCAAACCTGAGTGCTTATCAAGAGAAGTTGGGTACCGCTGCTGGGAATCGCCTAAGTGGGAAGATTTTAATTGTTCCCAGGCTCATCGCATCCACCTAATTTCCTCTAACGAGCACACACAAAGCAACAAGGAGAGGTGCGGGATTGGATGGCAATTCAATGCCTCATAATGCCAGATGAATTGCATCGCCTGCTCCACGGTATTGCATTTGCCGATGTCTGGGAGACAGTCTCCATGGATGCTAATTCAATTATGCTGAAACATAGAAGGAAATTGTCAGCTAAATTGCTACCACGCTGCCAAGCTGCACCTAGCCCACGTCTCCAGTGCTGTTTCCTGCTGATTCAGCAGCAGACGGCCCTTCAAGTCTGAGAATGACCAGGGGCTGTGTCCTACCAGCTATGGCTACTTGGTTCTTCAGGCAAACATCCCATCTTAGACCTCCAAACAGAGGGAAAAAAAATTTGGTGTTTTTGTTCATCTTTCCCTTGCTTCCTGTCTCTCTCGAAACACCTCTTGTTATTTATTCATCCATCCTCTTAGCAACTACAAAAACGTGTGACGATCTTGATCGAGCACCAGCTATGTGATCGGCACTACGCCAAGCGCTGAGAGCATAGCAGGTAACAAAATGGCCAAAACTTCGTGTCTTCAGGAGTTTATAATCGCGTCTCACCTTCTAAAGAGGTAGGCTGATTTTCACTCTCGAGGCCTTCTTTGCTCTCTGGGATCTAGGTAATGGGTGAATGCAAGAACTCAAAAGAGACAAAAGGGCCAAGTTAGTTATAGGAGAAAAGGCTACATCAAAAGAGAAAGATGGTGAACACCAGCCCCTGGCTTGGTTAGGTTCGGAAAGTTTAAAAAGTTGACCAAATAGAGGAGAGGACTTTGGTGGGAACAGCAGTGGGGAGAAGAAAGTAAATTTCAAGTTTTGCTTTGTTTTCTGGAGAGAATGCCTCTGGGCTCCGTGGTGTTTTTTAATACGAGTTTCGGTAATTCAGTAAGTGCAGTTTTCAAGTTGTGGGTTTTTTTTTTTAATAAAAAGAAACAATCCGTCAACAAATACTTATTGTCTACTATGTTCCACGTATGACAGATGCAGGCTTTGCTTTATCAGGCTTACAGTTTGGAGGGGAAGACAGACCGACAAACATGGGATAGGTACACCAGAGGGGGGTGACACTCTATTTGGAAAGACAGAGAAGGTTTCCTCGAGCACATGAGATTTGTGTCCAGCCCTGAAGGATTAGGAGTTTGTCAGGCAGAGAAGAGGGTGGGGTGTATGGATGGTTCCAGAGCCAGGTGACCTGCTTCTGCGGAGACTTCCCAGAATGGAAGAATACCATTCACTTGACCATAGCTGCCCCATCAAAAGAAATAATGCTTCTCCATCAGATTCTTCCCAACACCTAGTTGGGAAAGCAAAGAAAATCACATTTTCTCAAGGTGAATGTCTACAGTGGGGACATGAATCTGTCTCACTCCCCCGTGAGCCGCAGCTCCCTTCACGAGCTGCCCCCATTGTCAAGGAGCTAAAGCTGATGAGGCTGGGCCAGTGGAATGACTTTGCTCCTCAGACTGGCTGTCTGGCTGTCAGAATGGGGTTTTCTTTGCATGGGGTTCTATGCTGTGGTGGCTTCAGGGCTGAAGCAGGACAGCCAGGCTTTACATGGGCTACATTTATATATAGGCACCTGCAATGTACCCAATTCTGTGCTGAATATTAGGAAACAAAGGCTAAGAGCCCACATGGTTCGGTTCTTGCCGACATCAGGTAAAAAGGGCTTCACGAGGGAGAGTATGGTCCCGTAAAAAGGCATTCGCGATATCTTCCTGTCCTAGAAGCTATAACAGTATGATAGCCAGCTGCCAGAGTCCCCTGGGGAGGTCAGACAGACTTCAGTTGGGGCATCGGCTGCATCAAATAATCACGGTGTGACCTGAGGCAAGTTCCTTCTCCTGCATCTACATTTTCTCCTGTGTAAAAATGAAGATTCTGACACCCACCTTGATGGACTACACTGAAGATTTCAGATAACCTATGTGTCACCATCCTGATGAACAAGTGGGATGTGATAGAGTTGCAAAAAAAGAAACCTTCCTTTTTTCCACACTGATGCCTGGCAGTCATTCTCACCCTCAGGATAGTTCCATCTCAGTAATTAAAATGCCCATTCTTAAGTAATGGTTTAAAATCTGGGTCGAAGCTTTCCCCCAAACCAACCAACTGTAAAAGAGACCCTTCTGAAGTTGGAAAAAATTGGAACACTAACTGAATTAGTAGTGGGGGATTGGGGGATTCTTGTTAATGGTGTCATGGTAAATTGGGTACGTGGAAATTCGTGTTGAATTCCTAAAGATGAAATAGTGTGATGTCTGAGATTTGCTTTTCAACAACTGGGGGCTTTGGGGGAACGGATTGGGGCATAAGTGAAACAAGAATGGCCGCTTTTATGTTATTATTTTATGTTATTATTTCTTTTACTTTCGGAAATGGTCGAAAACTTCCATGATAAATTGTTTTTAAAATGTTAAAGCATCTCCACTCAGCAACCACATATGGTTGGTAGGTTGCATAGCACATAGGACATGGGTAGTGTTCATATTGTAGACACTAGAGATCTGTGTGTTTATTATAACAGACTTTTGGCCAATGGCGTGGTGTGTAGCTGTAATGAATTCAGTGTGTGTGGAAGCAGACTTCTATGATGACCCCTAATTATCTCCCTCCTGATATTTATACCCTATGTGATCTCCTACCCTTGGGGTTGGACCTAGTGACTTGCTTCTAACTAATACAATACATTCAAAGTCATGGGATGTCACTTCTGAGATTAGATTATAAAAGACTGACTTCCATTTGGCTGACACTCTCCTCTTTGCTTTTTTTTTTTTTTTTTCTTGCTTATTCTGATGATACAAGCTTCCATGTTGAGTTATTCCATGGAGAGGCCCAAGGAATGAAGAGTGTGGCCTCTGGCCAACAGCCTCCAACAACCATGTGAGTGAGCTTGAAAGTGGATCCTTCTATAGTCTAGTCTTCAGATGAGATCACAGCCCAACTGATACCTTGACTGCAACCTGGTAAGAGATCCTAAGCCAGAGGACCCAGCTCATGTGCCTAGACTCCTGACCCATAGAGACCAGGCAATCATAAATGTTGTTTTAAACCACAAAGTTTTGGGAAAATTTGTTGTACACTAACAGGTAACTGTTAGAGTATATTAGAGCAAATTTCAGACAGATGGAGGTAAAGCTTCTTTCAGGTGGCATCTTTTTGCTAGTTCAAAGGCATAGTATTTGTGGGGGTTGGTAGCGGCTCTGTGTCTCCTCTTACTCAGCTCAGGCATTGGGGAAGGAGGTTGGCTTCCCTATGTCTCCTCCTCTTTCCTGCTTGCTGTCCAATGGCCTGAGGGAGCAGAGGGGCAATTGACGAGGGCAGGAAAGAACTTCTGTGGCTAGTACTGTCACAATTTGGTGTTGGCACAAACTGCTTGGCAGGTATTTAAAGTTCTCTGTGTTCAGCAGGTGTTCAAAAGTCTCTTATTTGAGGTGCATTGTGGATTCTTTGGGTCCCCCTCTACTGCCTTCCACGTGGCACAGTACCCTGACATGGTGGGGATTCTTCAGTTTCCCCCTGTCCTTCCCAGCTCCCATGCCAAGTGGTAGACATCAGTGCCTCCCTCTGCATCTTTTGGGCAGAGGGAGCTCCTTTTAACATGCCTTCATCTCAGCAGATGCCTTTATCTACTTGACTCATGGGAAACACATACATCTTTGGCACCTGCTTCCACTGCTACCCCTTCCCCTCATCCTGTAATCCTGCTAGGCTCTAGCCACAGTCTGCTAATCTGTACATTCTTCAAGTCTGAGTCAGGCTGGTCCCTCCAGACTCCAGGAAACACATAGCAGACTCAAGCTACCTACTGAAAGTTCCCCTCACAAGACAAGGGTAACTGCCTCTCCCCTTGTCAAGTGGGGCAGAGAATCACCTCACACTGGACTCCTCCCTCCAAGAATCCTCTCCCTGGTTTTCAACTCAGCCTTTTCATATCCTGGAGGTGGGTGTTGGACCAAGGGTTACAAAACGAGTTTCACCTAGGGAATCTTTGCAAGGCCAGCATCTTGCTCTGAGATGTCGGGTGTTTGAACATCTCATCTTACTCTTGGGCTTTGGCTGAATTCAAGACCCAAAGCGTCCCAGTTTAACATCCTTTCCTACACGTAAAACAGACCTCGAGTTGCCATTCAGTAATGGTGCTTGTTATTTATATTTTGTTGTGGGACTGCTCTGATGGACCCAATCAGTGTTCTTCCTGTAGCTACTCTCTGCCACATGACTTTGTCATCCCTTCTATCAGCTAAGCTTGTTTTTGCTTTGACCAATAGAACACAGCAGAAGTGACGCCATGCCTTTCCCATGGCTGGGCTCAAGAGACCCTGCGCAATAATGTTGGCCGTTCTCTTAGGACCCTCCTGCTGCTCCATGCACAAACCCGTGGGTAGGATGAGAGGTCGTGTGGAGAAATACTGAGTCAGCCCAGTTGCCCCAGGCAAGCGAGGCAGCCCAACCAGGAACAGCAAAATGCCACCTACCTGACCACGGGGACGTGTATGAACTCAGCCATACCCAGCTCAGATGACTGGAAGTGCCCAGCTGACCCACTGACATGTGATTAAAAATTGTCATGATATGCCACCGAGGTTTCGTGGCTGTTTGTTATGTGGCATTATGGTGGTGGCATTATAGCTGATACAATTGTACTGGGTTAGCTAATGAGGGTGTCGTGTTGGAGAAGGATCCCCTCAAGTACTAGGTGACAAAGCTGACTGCCAGCTGGCCTTGTCATCCTCTCTCCCAGAGGAAGAGTGTTTTCTTTCCCTAGACATACGCAGCTCCGGCCCGGATAGATTCCTCCTGGGCTTGTCAAAACTTTCCAGAACACGGTACTGCAAACAGGCCTTCCTTTGGCAGCTTGTTAGGATAATTGAAATGTGGGTGGAAGCTCATTAAGCTTCCCCTTCGTCAACATTCTTCCTTCCAGGCCCGGGGAAGCTGCGAGTTCTGTCACATCCCATTAGCACCGTGTCTGGGTGGTTTCCACACCTTTCCAGGCAAATCAAACACACGGGGTCCACATTCAAGGGAAAATACATTTATTGCCACAGAGAGGGGTATGTTTATGGAGATTTAAAAATACATCTGGCTTGGATGGATCATGAGAAAGAGAGTGAAAATACCTAAAAAATGCTTGGGAGGCACAAGGATTGCAGGTTGCTCTTGTACATATTAAAAACCTGACGTCTGAAGTCTCTTCTGGACATCCCTAAGTCCCCTTCTAGCCTCGTCTCCTGTTGGGCCCCTACAAAACCCTATTTTATTAAAAAGGATTTCAGAGGCAAAGATACGTGTGTTTACATCCTGACTGGGCCATGGTAGTGATAGTAACGATGATGTTAACTTTAATTGAGCAAGTTTTATTTGCCAGGCTCTGTGCTAAAAGTTTTATACAAATAATTTCATTTAATCCAGGACAGGAAGCTCCCTGAGGTCAGAGACGATGCCCAGTTTGTTCTCCTGAGTATATATCAAGCATGTAACATGATTCTTGATATTAGATGTTCAATAATGTTGAGCGAACGAATGAATGAATGACAGTGCTGTGGGGTAGAGGTAATTACTCCCATCTGTAAAAGATAAAGAGGCTGAAGCATCCATAACTGACCCAAGCTCTCATATCTAGTAAGTGGTGGAGGGACCTTAGGCAGGAAGGCTCCTTTCTTCTTTGTTTTGAATGTTTATCCATTTTTAAGAGAGAAAGCATGAGCGGGGGAGGGGCAGAGAGAGAGGGAGACAGAAGTTCCCAAGCAGGCTCTGAGCTGACGGCAGCGAGCCCAAAGCAGGGCTCGAACTCACGAACCCTAAGATCATGACCTGAGCATAAGCTGGATGCCCAACTGACTGAGCCACCCAGACACCCCTAATGTTTCCTTCCTTCCTTCCTTCCTTCCTTCCTTCCTTCCTTCCTTCCTTCCTTCTTCCTTCCTTCCTTCCTTCTTCCTTCCTTCCTTCCTTTGTCTGCCTTTCTTTCTTTCTCTCTTTCTTTCTTTTCTTCCTTCCTTCCTTCATCTTTCTTTTCTTTCTTTCTTTCTTTCTTTCTTTTCTTCCTTCCTTCCTTCATCTTTCTTTCTTTCTTTCTTTCTTTTCTTCCTTTCTTCCTCCCTCCCTCCCTCCTTCTCCTTCTTCTTTCTTTCTTTCTTTCTTTCTTTCTTTCTTTCTTTCTTTCTTTCTTTCATTCTTTTCTTCCCTCCTTCCTTCCTTCATCTTTCTTTCTTTCTTTCTTTCTTTTCTTCCTTCCTCCCTCCCTCCTTCTCCTTCTTTCTTTCTTTCTTTCTTTCTTTCTTTCTTTCTTTCTTTTCTTCCCTCCTTCCTTCCTCCCTCCCTCTTTCTTTCTTTCTTTCTTTCTTTCTTTCCTTCCTTCCTTCCTTCATCTTTCTTTCTTTCTTTCTTTCTTTCTTTCTTTTCTTCCTTTCTTCCTCCCTCCCTCCCTCCTTCTCCTTCTCTTTCTTTCTTTCTTTCTTTCTTTCTTTTCTTCCCTCCTTCCTTCCTTCATCTTTCTTTCTTTCTTTCTTTCTTTCTTTCTTTCTTTCTTTTCTTCCTTCCTTCCTCCCTCCCTCCCTCCTTCTCTTTCTTTCTTTCTTTCTTTCTTTTCTTCCCTCCTTCCTTCCTCCCTCCCTCTTTCTTTCTTTCTCTCTTTCTTTCTTTCTTTCCTTCCTTCCTTCCTTCCTTCCTTCATCTTTCTTTCTTTTTTTTCTTTCTTTCTTTCTTTCTTTCTTTCTTTCTTTCTTTCTTTCTCTTCTTCCTTCCTCCCTCCCTCCCTCCTTCTCCTTCTTTCTTTCTTTCTTTCTTTCTTTCTTTCTTTCTTTTCTTCCTTCCTTCATCTTTCTTTCTTTCTTTCCTTCATTCATTCCTTCCTTTCTTTTTCTTTCTTCTTTTTTTAATGTCAGGAATGCTATTTTCAAGGGTTGCTCTTCTGACAGTTACATAAAGCAGAGAGGATAAACACATCGGAGATTACCTGGTACACAATCAGAGCACAAATGTTAGGTCTCTGATGTTATTGTTTGTTTTATTTTCATTTGTGTCTTTGTTTTCTATCAAAGTAGATACGAAGAGGGGGTGGTAGAGAAGCAGAGGGGGTCTCATGGCACCACAGAAGAAGCAACACACCCTGGGTTCAAATCTTGACCTCCACCACATAATGGGTGCATCATTTGGTTGAAGCTGTGTTGAGTTCAGGTAGTCATATCTCCTGCACAGCGTTCCTGCAGCATTGGCGAGGACTCCCAGGAACGTGTGGGCATGGAACTGAACACACTCCTCATTAAATGTTTTGTATCAACAAACACCATATGCTTGGGCAAATCAATCAACAATTAGTTTTTAAAAAAATGTAACAACACGAAACCTGCTTTATATGATTGTTTTCAAGATGCAATTAAGATAATGTTCAATGATGCCTAGCACTTGGTAAGTGCTTAATAATAATAGCTAATAATAAGTAAAGCTTACTGAGCACATACCAGATGTCAGGGCTTTAAACCCATCATCTCATTTAATGCTCTTATCAAATCAACGAGGTAGATAGTGTTAATTGTCCCATTTTACAGTTGAGCAAATGAAGGGACAAAGAGGTCACGTAACTCGTCCAAGGTTAAACATCTGGTAGAAAAGCGACTTTGTCTTTGGACTGGACACAGTCTCTGCAGGAGGGATGGGAGGGCAGGGCATATAACCCCTAAGAGCTGGCAGCAAACCCCAGTCTTTCGTAAGCTTGAACTTTGATGGCTTCTGGCTTGAGGAGTCTCTGGCATTCCTGGCATTGGTCCAGTGCTCTGATCAATTAAATCTGGGATTGACTAGGCTTCATCACGTTAGTCAACCCTGTTCTGTTGCTTGTAACTGGCTGGAACTCCTTATTGAGAAGGATTTCAGCAAAGATCGATGTGTTTGATTAGTAATGTCTGCTGTGGGCAATGGCAGGAGGATATAGGCCTATATGCCATGTATTACTTATCCTGCATTATTAATATGCCTTGAAAGGATACTCCAAGAGGGCAATCACACTCCCCTTTGTCAAAGTTTTGGGGAGTGTACATCCTGGGTACAATTACATACTTACGCAAGGAAGTGCTGCTGTCTCATCTGACCAATCATTTTAGGAGTCTTATTTGAACCTCTACCAGGTGATCAAGTCTTTCTCTAGACCTTTTCCTTCTGTTCCCATATTGGGTAGAAATTATTTCCAGTGTCTAGAAAAGGAAACAAAGTTTCAGAGAGGCTAACAAAATTGCTCAAAGCTGCACAGTGCCAAGGGCAGGTTTGATACATAAGCAGGCAACTGGATAAGTCACATGGTGGCAAAGCTATTTAGGCTGTAGGTTTCAGGCTTGAGACTAATGTTTATTCCTTGGCACAGTAGACGCCTCTGATGGAGGCCCAGGGCTGTGCTAAGATGCCATAGTAAATACAGAAATAAGTAGTAGTCTCAATGCTCAAGGAACCTGCAGTCTTATAATCTCTCTCTCCTCCCTTCCAACCCTCAGAGACAATTCCAAATCTCCTGGAAAGAGAAAGAAAGGGTCACTGCATTTTATTTGGCTACAAAGCGCTAAATGGTAAATTGCCTTTCCATTTTAAATTGCTGGCAGCATCAGATTCACTATGAATACAAGTGCATCTTCTGGGGCTAATAGCCGTTTTTATGCTGCTAATCTAGAAAAAGGAAACACGGCTCAGAGAGCAGGCTGACAGCAAGTTTGGTAGCAGTCCTGAGGCTGATGTGGTCTAGAGAAAACCACGAGTCTCTCTGGGCCTGTTTTCTCCGCCAGAAATTATATTCCATCTGCGTCTTGGTAACCACAGCAGGGGAGAGTTAAGAAAACCTAATAAGGAGTCTCCCGGCAAACTTAAAGTTTCTGTGCAAAAACAAAATAATGAGAACGCTGCATGAGAAATTCCCTTTGTATTAGAAATACATCTGGTCTGTTGGTTCAGTCCCCAAAGCTCTTTCAAAGACCCGCCTCCCACATGATTGTCCCAGTGAACCTGGAGGTTGGTGAGATGGTGGGCGCAGTGTGTGTGCGGTGAGGCTCAGAGAAGTGAACAATTTGCCCAGGGTCATGCAGGCTAAAGGAGGGCAGAGCCAAGTCTCCAGTGCACATCTAGCTGGGTCTCCGTTGCAGCAATGCATTATTGAGAAGGAAAAGGTAGGTTAGGAGCCCCTCCTAACAAATTTAATGTTTACAAGCCACTGAGTAAGATGGTGGGTGAATGAGCCCTTGGAAAGCTTTCCGGGGGCAATTTCGCTGAGCGTTTGCAAAGCCTTAAATATATAAATTTCCTCTGGCCCCATTCGTTCCCCTTCTTAAGAATTTATCCCAAGGTAATAATCAGATAAGGTATGAATGAAGATGTGATATGCAGACATTCGTATCAATATTATCCAAAGGAGCTGAAAATTTGCATATAACCTAAATATCCAGCTATAGGACATTGGTCTACATAAATGAATAGATAAACATACAATTTATGACATGCGTATATTCTGGGCTTTAAAACTAGGATGAATAGAAGTAAGAACGTGCATGGCGGCTTAGCTACAGTGGTGTTTATTGCAGCTTTCTTTGAAAGAGCAAAAAGAATGTGAAGTTGAATGTCCAACAACAAGGGTTTATGTTTGTAAATACACTGGAAGACTATATAGTTTTTTTTTTAATAATGGTGTAGATGGAGATTTATGGACATGAAAAGAGGTTGGGGCGCCTGGGTGGCTCAGTCACTTAAGCGCTGGATTTCGGCTCAGGTCATGATCTCATGGTCCGTGGGTTCGAGCCCCGCGTCGGGCTCTGTGCTGACAGCTCGGAGCCTGGAGTCTGCTTCGGATTCTGTGTCTCCCTCTCTCTGTGCCTCCCCCACTCGCACTGTGTGTGTCTCTCTCTCAAAAATAAACAAACATTAAAAAAAACTTTAAAGTGCTTATGATATGATAGTGATTCTTATCATCGCACTCTTACTATGAGTTCTGTGCGTGTGGCTGTGTGAAGCTTGCAGAACTGACCCATTCTGAACATAGCCCAGCTCCATGAGGCATGTATTACTGCGTGAAGGGATAAGGACCCCAAGCATGGGGCTGGCTAGAAGGATGAAGGAGAAGGGGCCAGAAGGGGCCTAACTTTGACAAGCACCCACCCCGTGCCAGGCACTTAATGTACATCATCACATGAATTTTGCACTGGTTATTCGGAGTAAGTTTTACCTCCCACTCACCTATGTAAAAATTGAAGCTCAGAGAGGTTGAATAACTTCCTTGAGGTCACCCAGCTTTCAAGGGGAGCCTGTGTGGCTCCAAAAGGCGCTTAATCTCCACCTTGCTCTATTGTTCAGAATGTCTACTTCTCCTTAGCAACAAGGCGGTGGCCAAACCCACAGACCAGCAGAGGTGCCAAGAGTCTGGTCGGAGCTGTTTCTCATCGAGTCCAGCCTTGCTGTGCAGTGGAGCAGGAGGAAGAGTCTGGTGTGGGATCTCAGTGTCCTTATGTGGAGCCCAGCCTCTATCCTCTGGGGCAGCGGTACATTTGCAGCTCTCCAGCCGTGTCTTTGATTTTGGAAATGCAGTCATGGCAGTAATACCAACTTTGCATAACTGTGAACCTGGATCCTACCTCTTCACCTTGCTGGGTCCCTTGAGAGTAATCACTTTACCTCTCAAAGCCTCAGTTTCTTTACCTGCAAAGTGGAGTTCCAATGGTCGTCTTTGTGGGGTTTTCACGAGGCCAGCAATAATATTTGCAACACCTGGCACAGAGATGGCACTCATAATTTACAGGGTTTTTTTTTTTCTCATTCTAAAAATACAAGGGTGATAACACTCAGGGAGTGTATACCCTTATGAAGCTAGTGACATAGGCTAGGCAGATATGCATGAGTTTTGGAGCCCGAAGGAGAAGCACTTCAAATCTTCTTTGCCAAATTAAAGTCAGTTCCACCTTAAAATTTCCCTCTGCAAGTGCTTGCAAAGATGGTATTTAATTGATCATAACATCCTCAGACTCTCAGGCAGGCTCTTTCCTCCTCTTGCTCATCACTGCTGATTACTCAAGATATTTTATGTAAACAGAAAATGGTTCCTGCATAATTAGACCCGTCCACCCTCCCACTTCCCCCCCGTTCGCTCTGCTTCTGCTTCTGGCTTCCTGGAGCTGCCCAGCCACCTCTGAGGCTCTGATCAGCCTCGGAGACTGAAGGTCTGTGCGGCTGCTGAGCTCCAAGGATCCCAAGAGACCCTGACCGGAGGGGCTGTCATCTGGGGCCACGGAGGCTGCAAAGAGAGGCAAGACTCTGCGCCCTCTGTTCATCCCTCTTGGTTCCTTCCAGCACAGCCACCATGGCGCTGCTCCCTGTGCCCATGTGCCATCTGTTGCTCCCATTGGGACAGACTCTATTTTCAAACGTAGCTATTTGAAGACCCCGTCCTCTGCCTTTCTGTTAGGTAACTCCAGGGGGAGAAAGGGTTAATCCTAAAATAAGTGAATCTCTGTTTGTGGATTACATCTAAGTGATGTGCTCTTTCCATGGTAGCTTCCTTGGGCATACACAGCATTAGAATTCCTTGTTTCCATCTTGGTCTCCCTGGCCCCCGCCACCCTGATAGACTGTTCCATCGACCTCAGGATATCACTGAGGGCAGTGGGCGGATGGTACTTCTTCTTCATCTCCAGTTCTGGGGATTAGTAGGTGCTCTGTGGGGGGCTTTCAAGGAGTTCAGTCCAGAAGGTGTGGTCCACAGAGATAAGTGAGATTGGATTGTTGAAGGGTTTGGGCTTCATTTTAAAGCCCCTGAGGAGTTTTAAGTGGGGAGGGGTGAGTGACCAAACTTGTGTTTTAGGAGGATTGCCGCTGGCTGCTGGGTGCAGAGTAGGCAAGTGGATACATGCGGACAAGGAGGTTGTTACAGTAATTCCAGAGACTGTGGCCTGGGTGGGACGGTGGTCCGGGTGCAAGAGCCTCCCCAAAGTTTTGCAGCCACCTGTGCTTACTCCAGGCAGATACTGTTGGTGTCTGCCCGTGTCCCCTAGGCCTACCCCTGAGACTGTGCAGTTTCTGTATGCTCTGATGACTCCCTATGTGCTCTGATGACCTCCTGTTCCCTCTGGTGCCATCCTGTGTGCTCTGATGACTTTCTGTGCCTCTGGCTATGGCAGTGTTCTGGGTACCCCTCAGAGGAGGCAGGAAAAGCCAGAGGAGTGACACCTCAGTAGTGTCCCTCAACAAGAAGAGATAGACAGATAGTCCAGCTTCCTTGCCCCTCAGTGGGACAGTCTTGCAACATGTTCTGCCTTGCCTTCTAGAACTCCCCAGAAGGACTGAGCCCCAGCAGTCCACAGTAGTGGACTCATTAATGTGCTCATTAATGTGCTTCACGTTGCTCTCTTCCCTTCCTTTGCTCATGTCCCTCCTCTCTCATTGTACCTCCTGGGATCACTCTCAAATCAACTCCTTATACTCAACTTTTCATCTCAGGGTCTCTTGTCAGAGAAACCCAAAATAAGACAATGGTGTTTTATAATGAATGGAGAAATACCCATATACATTCAGTCAGTCAGTCAGTCAGTCAGTCATGCTATACCTTGGTACGTGTATGTTAACATCTATGATTCCCCTAAGAAGAGTAGACAGCTCTCCAGGACCCTAAGACCTACTCAAACTTTCTCATGTACAGCATTTAGACATTAACACAATCATCAAGAACAGATTCCGAATGCCAGGATGAGGCACAAAAAATGTCCCTGGTTTTAAATTTCAAAAGTCAAGATGCAAAGGGTTCTAAGCTTCCTTCACTTGGGACAATGCAGATGAGTTGTCTAAAAAGAGTGAACTTCATGGGGAGTTGCTATAACTTCCTTTTTTTCTTAGAAAATATCCTGGTCTTTGAAATAATGACTCCAGGGATACCTGGGTGACACAGTCAGTTAGGCGTCTGACTCTTGATTTGGGCTCAGGCCATGATCTCGTGTGGTTCATGAGATCAAGCTCCATGTTGGGCTCTGTGCTGACAGCTCAGAACCTGCTTGGGATTCTCTCTCTCTTCCTCTCTCTCTCTGCCCCTCCCCTGCTCATGCTCTCTCTTTCTGTCTCAAAATAAATAAATAAACATTTTTTAAAAATGACTCCAGTTATCCCAGGGTTAGTGGCAAAGGGATGCTCTCCATTTCAAATTTATTGGGAAATTTTGTAGGGCTGGGATAAGAATGTGTCAGTCATCCAGAGTAACCCGTGGTTCGAGGACGGATGGCTTTGCTCCTGGGGGACGTTTGTCAGTGTCTGGAGACATTTTTGGAACCAAATGGAGGTTCTGTAGTCATCTAGTGGGTTGAGGTCAGGGACACTGCTAAATGTCCTACAATGAACAAGACGGGCTCCATAACAAACGATTATCCAGTCCCAAATGTCAACAACGAGAGACGCTGCTTTAGAGGATTTTCTACATCTCAGCTTCTAGTTTTCTGTATAGGCTTTGGGGGTGGGGAGAAGGACTGAAATCATGGGGCATCTCTGGCGATTCCAGGAAGGGGCAGTGGAGGACGGTGAAATCCTCTGCATCTGCTGGCTTCAGGGAGTAATGGTGATGGTGGGGGTGGGGTGGACGCAGAGCTGCCATCATTGTTAAGGGCCTTGTTGGTTTCGAGTTGGCCTCAACTGTGGGAAGTTTTAACAGCAACCAAAGCTTATTAGAGAAGGAGATTTGATATCATTATCATAAAAAACAAACAAACCCAGAGTCACTTGTCATGATTGGAAGGTGATAACAATATGAATCCAATGAAAGTAATCAAATAGTATTGAATATTGGGGGGCTGAGCAGGCTGGGAACCAGAAAGCCCTGGGAGAGCCCCATTGCCATCCTGGGCATCAGTGTGCTCAGCTATAAAAAGGGATTTGGCCAGAATGGCGTTTCCCCAAAAGTGGTAAGGATACAACATTTTGTGCAGCGGAGATAATTTGTGGTTATACACGGAGGCAGTATTAAATAGCAATGAATTGCTTGGTGAGAAATTAGCCCCCTTTTTAATTTTTATTCTTTTTAAAGTTTATTCATCTATTTTGGGAGGGAGAGTGTGCGTGAGCCACGCACGCTGTTAGCGCAGAGCCCAACATGGCACTGGGTCCCAGATCTCTTAGATCAAGACCTGAGTTGAAATCAAGAGCCGGACGCTTAACCCTAGCCACCCAGGTGCCCCATCAATCCCCCTTTTAAAATTTCCTTTCAATCCATCTAAACACAAAAAGGAAAAATCTCAGCTTTGGTGCTTACATGTCTTTAACATCTTTTAAACACTTGCTCATTTCTCCTTTCATGAAAGACAGAGGAGTCCACAGAGTCAGGGCATTACAATACTCAGAATTTATTAACATTCTATAATTTCATTGTATTTATTTTATGCTCGCCTTCTATTCACGTAAAGTGTACTGGTTTTCCATTTATAGAAGATTATAGAAGTTTCCTCTTCAAACACATTTATGTAAGTTCTGTATGTGAATTGAATTTAAAACTATTAAAATAAAATGAATAGGTGGTATGCAAAAGTGGGAAAGATCGTAAAATTAACAGATATTGTAATATAAGGAAGTCAGGCTGTCCCTTCTAGGGATGACCTTAAAATTGCTCTATTTTTTAATTTCAAAGTTAATAATTTGCAAATAAAATGCAAACACCTGTGCTTTAAATATTATCTTAAAATTACATAGGACTCTTGAAGTGAGCCAGATTCTATCCGTGAATGCTTCTAGCTATATTAGCCACCCATCCCTTAGTGGGCTCATTCACAATCTTTTTTTGTCAGAAGTAGAGCTAGACCTAACACAGCACTTGGCACACAGTAGATGCTTAATAAGTACCTGTTAGAAAAAATGTGTGGAACCCAGGGATCAAAAAAGAAGCTTTCACTTCTGTACTGTAAAGGAAACAATCGACAAAACTAAAAGACGACTGATGGAATGGGAAAAGATATTTGCAAATGACATATCAGATAAAGGGCTCGTATCCAAAATCTATAAAGAACTTACCAAACTGAACACCTGAAAAACAAATAATCCAGTGAAGAAATGAATAGACACTTTTCCAAAGAAGACATCCAGATGGCCAACAAACAGATGAAAAGGTGTTCAACGTCGCTCATCATCAAGGAAATACAAATCAAAGCCACACTGAGATACCACCTCACACTGGTCAGAGTGGCTAAAATCAACCCAGGAAACAACAGATGTTTGTGAGGATGTGGAGAAACGGGAACCCTCTTGCACTGTTGGTGGGAATGCAAACTGGTGCAGCCATTCTGGAAAACAGTGTGGAGGTTCCTCAAAAAATTAAAAATAGAACTACCCTATGACCCAGCATTTACACTACAAGGAATTTACCCAAGGGATACAGGAGTGCTGATGCATAGGGGCACATGTACCCCCAGTGTTTATAGCAGTGCTCTCAACAATAGCCAAATTATGGAAAGAGCCTAAATGTCTATCAACTGACGAATGGATAAAGAAGATGTGGTTTATATATACAATGAAATACCACTTGGCAATGAGAAAGAATGAAATCATGCCATTTGCAGCAGCATGGATGAAACTGGAAGGTATTATGCTGAGTGAAAGAAATCAGTCAGAGAAAGACAGATATCATACGTTTTCACTCATATGTGGATCTTGAGAAACTTAACAGAAGACCATGGGGGAAGAGAAGGGCAAAAAATAGTAACAAACAGAGAGGGAGGGAGGCAAACCACAAAAGACTCTTAAATACAGAGAACAAACTGAGGATGGATGGGGGACAGAGGGGGAGAGGGGAAAATGGGTGATGGGCATTAAGAAGGGCACTTGTTGGGATGAGCACTGGGTGTTGTATGTAAGCCAATTTGACAATAAATTATATTTAAAATAAAAAGAAGCTTTCAGTTACTGAGGACAGACATCCACCTCAATCTGATTGAACAAAGAAGAAGAGTGTTCAGAAGTAAGGTGGACTGTGGCATGTTTTGGTCCATAAGTTCATAGTGTGATCCAGGCTATGACTTCATTTCTCTACAATTTTCTCAGGTCTGCCATCCTTCGTGTCCTTGTCCTCAAGAAGGCTTACCTCATTACAGTAAAATTAGCTGCTGCAGAACCAGGTCTCACACCCACACACCACAAGTCCAGGGGAAGAAATATTTTGAGATTCACTCCAGTCGGCCAATTGGACCATCCTAGGTCACATGTCAACCTTGGAATCAATCTCTGAGGCCAGTGGGATGGAATTCAGTGATTGGCTTCTCTTATGTCACATGACCCATGCCTATAGCTGGGAATGGTATCATCCTCCCCAGAGAAACTTGGGTACCCAGATGGGGAATTAAAAGCAGTTGGAAAGAGGTGAGAGGAAGAAGTAGATGCTAAGACAGCATGGCCACATGGTGGATGCCGACTCCATCCATGAATGGCAGAAAACACTGATAGAGGCTACATTGGTTCGTGAACTGTTTGTTATTTGCCATGACGAGATAAACACAGAAATCAAGGGTAAGCATTTAGAAACATATGGAGCAATTTAACATTTTTTTTTTTTTACAATACTCAAGTGTGTGATAAGTAGACTCATTGTGTTGAACAAAGTATAGACCACAAGTATTGGCTTATGAAGAATTAGGAAAATGAATGAATCTTTCACAATAATTTTAGAAGGATTGATTTAGAAACTGTGCCTCATGGGTTGACCACTCTTTTAGCAGGTTGGAAAGTCTTAGCTGAAATTCCTAAGACTCGTATAATACTGATGGGTGCAGGACATTAGAAATTTGGGTTTGAATGAGCCTAATGCCAAGATGTTATGAGCATCCTGACTCATCCAGAGCTGTTTCCAGACACCAATAGTAGATGTTGTGATCACAAGATGCCAAGGACCCACAGGAAGAAAGCATCAAGGAATTGAGAATGATTGGAATGAAGTCTGGATTCTCAGGCTAACTCCTTTTGTCTCTTCTGAGAATGTCCTTACTACTTACTATGGGTTGCTATAGTGACAGGAGAAGTAAAAGGGATTGTTCAAGGTGGTATTGCAGATTAAGCTTCACAAAACATGGCTTTCCTTGTGGGAGTTTAGATTTAAACATCTCATCGCCTGCTGCCATGATACCATAGGCTTTCCTGAGGACAATAAAACTTCCTAAAGTTGTGCTAATAGGTTTGCCTGTGTCCTCATTTGTCAAAGAGCAAAACCTGGTAAGGACAGGTCTGGATTCTGCTAAAACTAATTATTGTTTCCTTGGGGCCAATATTCCAAAGAATGTTCATTGAGTTGAGCCCAAAGCCGTTGGTGGGTTTGACCCAGCATTATAGAGGGAAACAAAGAGCTGCTTCTGTAACCAAGGGGAACTGGAGAATGAAAACCCCCATAATCTTGAGTTCCAACCACAGAGATTACTCCCATGTGCAAAGGCAATGTGTCAAAAAGGGCTTCCTTCCTCCAGATGAATGGAAAATCCTCCAGAGGGTGGGAGATAGATGAAACAAATTTGGCCAAATATGATGAGTATGTGGGGTATCATTACATTCTTCTTTTATGAATCTTTGAAATCTCCGTAAATAAAAAGTTAGAGGCTTTAGAGTTCCAGTTTTTTCACTAATATAAACAATACAGGAATCGATAGTCCTCAACAAGTAATTGTTGAGAATCAACTATGCACCAGACACTGTGCTGTTTTAAAACTGAAGGGAAGGATGGGTGCCTGGGTGGCTCAGTCAGTTAAGCATCTGACTTCGGCTCGGGTCAAGATTTCACAGTTCGTGGGTCTGAGCCCCGCATGGGGCTCTGTGCTGACAGCTCAGAGCCTGGAACCTGCTTCGGATTTTGTGTCTCCCTCTCTCTCTCTGCCCTTCCCTGCTTGCGCTCTGTCTCGCTCAGTCTCAAAAATAAGTAAAACATTTAAAAAAATAAAAATAAATAAAACTGAAGGGATAAAAGGAATATCATAAAAGCCTCCAGAGGGGGAAAAAATCTTTTTAAAGCATGGTTGCATGCAAGAATCCAAATGGGATGTCAGCTAACAGCAATATTGGAAGATTGAAATCAATACATCAGTGTATTTTATAGGGAGAGAGATGTGAGGGGTGGTCATGATGTAAGACAGTTCTCATCTTTCATAATAGAAGTATAATAGCCAATGCTTACGGTTGAAAACCCAACAAATAGCAGTATTGGTATGTTAAAATACGGAGATAAGTACCAGAAAAGACAGCCCAAAGTATCAAATGGAGTTTTACTTTGGTGGAGCAGGACAGGGGCATGAAGGTGTATGAGGAAGTAGAAGGGACTCCTGAAAGTTTGTCATCAATTTTATAATAAAATTGGACTTTGTGTACATGCATTATTTTTGTTTAAATAAAAGTCAATGTAATGTTTCAATATCCCCTCTAGCTGCTGTGGGAGCCTCCGGCTACAGGGAGGGAAAAATGGAAGCAGAGAAACTAACACCATCACTTTGAGTCTTTGCCAATAAAAACATACACTCTCTTTCCTTTAGTCGCTGTTGTTGTTGTTGTTATTGTATGTCGTAGCTTTGTCCCTCAACCAGGAGGTGGAAATTACAGAATTTATTAATTTGCTTTGTGAACAGGTGGGGTACCCTGCCGCCTCGGTCAAATCTGGGGTCCTGCCATCATTGAGTTTCCTTCTGCATTACACTTCCCTGTCATTCACCAAAGATCCCTGCCATGTTAACAGAAGGAATTGAAATTCCAGTCGTGTCTCTCCTCAGTTCGGTCTGATTTTCCGAAATTGCAGTAAATCAGTGGCACTGAAAATTGGCCTATTTTTTTTTTTCTGGGGGTGTTGGTTTGGCTTGATGAGAAAGCAAAAACAAATGGAGTTTATAAATGTAACTAATCAGGAAGTTAAAGAGAGGTTAAACCTAATGGATTAATCAAGTTTTTCTAGGAAGTGGGAAGGAAAGGTGGGAGGGCAGGGGGAAGACACTGAGGAGGCAGGCTTTTGTCCAGACTGATTTCATAAGCCTTTCACTGGAGTCAGTTCTTTGAGAGTCTTGGGTTTCTCTCTCTTTCTGTCTGTCTTTCTCCCCCAACCCCTCTATCCACCTTTTCTTACTGGAGAACAGAGAGCCACCCAATGGTAGCGGGCTGGCATGCTGAGTGGAAAGACCAGGGTATCACCGGCGAGGAGCCTCGGCTCTCATTTCTGATTCTGCCACTTACTAGTTGCGTGACCTTACAGATATCACGTCACTCTTTGAGCTGGTATTACGCTTCCCGTGAAATGGGGTGAGTATTCTCATTTTCCAACATTGTAAGGCTTGTCAAGGTCAACAGAGGTAATTCAGTAGACTGTGAGAGCTAGACGTGGCGATGGAAGTAGGTGGTCAGCCAACACCCACGAGGGCCGTGGGCAGGGAGATGAGATGACTCATTCCACATGTCCTTTATACCCTAGTGACTTTCAAATCTTTAGCTCTGGTTCAAGCCTTTTCCCTCAGTTTCATGCTTGTGTATCCAGCTATCCTATAATTCTCATGGTTGTTCCCCAGGCACTGAAACTTAGCATAGCCCAGACCAAATTCTTTATTTTCCTCCCCAGAATCCAACTCTCCTCTATCTTCCTCCACCTCCTGGTGTCTCTTTGTCAGTGGAAACCATGGAAGAAACTGCTAGCTGCCTCCCAACACCTGTTCTCCCTTCCTCATTAGTAACAGAATCTTGAGCAATATGCCTAGCAAATTTCAACTTATTACATTTCCCTGCCTACCTGACAGGTAGGTGTGGCCAAGTGACTACGTTCTAGTTGGCGAAGATACAAGTGGAAACTTTGCTTCCAGGAAAGCTCTTTAAGGGGCTTCATTTTGCACTTCCACCTGTTCTCCTTCATATACCCTGAAACGCAGGTGTGATGGCTGGAACTCCCGCAGCCATTTTGGACCCCGAGGATAGAACTAATGTGACAGGGTGGTGAAACAGGTAGAAAGAGCCAAATTCTCTAAATATTGAAGAGCTGTCAAAAAGCCTTGGACTGTCTACCCCCAGAGAGAGAGGGAGCTGAGGAAGAGTCTTCTTGTTTAAGCCGCTATAATTTTGGGTTTCCTGTTTCTTGCAGCTGAACTTCATCCTAAGTGATAGCCAGAACCCTGGGACTTCTTCCCTATATCTAATCTTATACCAAGTCCTGACTTCTGGCTCTCTCTCTAACCCATCCCCTTTTCTTAGTCTTGTCTGAGCCACATTCTCTCTTACCAGAATGACTGCAAGAGCCTCTTCACTGACTCCCTGCTTTTAGCCTCTCTTCACTGATACCTATGCCCAAAGAATTTCCATTTTTTGGTTAAGTAATCTTTCTGAAACTCAAATATGACCGTGTTACTTCCAGGGACTCATGGAATTATGGACACTTAATATATAGAGCTGAAAGGGCCCTTAAAGGTCATTTAATCTAGGTTTCTTACTTGTTGGTTTGGCTTCATGAAAAGGGAAAAGCTTATTAAGGTTTCTATGGGCCTTCTGCAAGAAGTTATACGCTATTCCAGCTATAAAAAGTAGGAGTGCATTCCTCTGGAGAAGACCCAGAATTCTTAGCAGCTTCTCACGGGCGTTCACCAAAAGTTAAAAACCTCTGGTAAGTCTGACTGCCTTATTCTGTAGATGGGGAACTGAGGTCTACAGAGGTTAAGTGATGTGCCCAAGGTCACAGAGAGATTCGGTGGCAGAGCTGGAACACAGCGTCATGCTGTCTTGTTCAGACAAGGCTGCGAACTGGCAGTTGATGCAGAAGCAGAGGCTTCATGTTTCTCTCCTCGGGGATGGGGTGTCCATTTTCATGCAGACTCTACACAGAGTGGACTCACACCGCTAAGAGCTGGGCTGTGGTTAGTAACCGTGAATAGAAGAAGCCTTAACAGAATTGTTAATTTCTGTTATATACATTTCTGTTTACGGGAGAATAATACTGTTAGCCCCATTAAACACCATTATCAATGTGTGATCTAATAATTTCAACATAATGAAACTAATATATTTCAGAGTAATGGAAGGAAATATTCCACATCTGCGGCAAATTGGATTATCCTGGGCTAGGAAGTCCTTGAGGCAGGGTCATTAATTATTCTGATTTTCGTCACATCTCATTGGTACTGGTGCTTTACAGTTTACCTGTCATTTTCACATACCTTATTATCTTATTTTGTTCTTCCAGAAATTTGGGGAGGGAGTAAGGCAGAGAAAACAGAGTGTACTAGTTGGGAATATTGTGGTTGCAGGCAACAGAAAAGTCCAACCTACACTAGCTTGGGGAAGAAAGACACTGGGGAGTGGGGATGGGAAGATTGCTGGCTCATATAACTGAATTGCCCTGGGATAGTCTGATTCAAGAATGGTTTGATCCAGGGACTCATGCTGTCATTAAGGCTCTTTCTTTTTTCTGGATGACTCTCTTTGCTGCCTTGCTGGCTTCTTTCTCAAGTTGATTCATTGCAGCCTCTTATTCTCATATCCTCACATGGCAATGCCCAAAAGGGACACAAATGAGTTCTTCTGGTAAGTCTCCTGCAGGGCAGAGCACTTGTCTGCCCCCCAACCCTCAGAAAACCTCTGCTCATGTCCTATTGGTGGGAACTGGGTCAGAGGTCTATGCATCAGTCGATCATAGTAGGTGGACAGGTAGTATGCACTCATTGACTCAAGCCAATCAGGGCCCACGGTAGAGCTGAGAGTGGGATCAATCTCATTGGAAACAACAGAGCTGAAGATAGTGGGGGTGAAGTTACTCACAAAAAGATGCTGAGTGCTTTGGTGGAAAAGGGAGAAGTGATCTGCAGAAACAAAACAAAGTATCCATGACACGGTAGCTCGGAGAGGTTAGGAGGTGTGTCCAAAGTCACACAGACTCTGACTTTTGGGACTAAGATACAAATTCAGGTTTTGGTCTCACATCTGATGCCATAAACACCAGGCTTCTCTAGAAACCTGAAGAATTATCCAACTATCCTTCACACTTCTCTACTATCTCTGTTCTTAAAAACAACACTGGAAAACTGGTGACCGTCATTCTGAGCCAGGAACTGTCCGTGCCCATTCGGAACATAGAGCCCAAGCTCCAGATAGTAAAGGAAGTGATCTGCTACTTGGCATTGTCTTGAGTGCATAGGAATTCCAGCGTTGTCATGGGAAGTAGTATGAATGCAAGTTTCAGGTATTTTGTTGAAGGCCCCACACCCTTCTAAACTTCTAAGTCAAGTTGACTCAGGTTTAAGGTGGCACAAGTGAATTCTTACATCACAAATCAAATCACTGTGACTACCTACCACTTCCCCCTCCCTGGCCACACTGCTTTTTCCAGGATTCCAATTCTTCTCCTTAACAATCGCTTATGCCTACAGTGCTTGGAACTGGCTAACAAGACATCTAGATACCTATAAGGTAGGTAATATTAGCACCTCTATTTTGCAAATGATGGCACTGTGATCCAGAGACCTATAATAGCTCCTCCAAAATCACTTCCTTAAGACAAACCCGGTTTTTGCCTCCTGTGTGTTTCTTTTACTACCCACACAGAGCACTTCACCTCAGACACTGTTGGTCACCAAATGTGTGGAGGTTTTTCCCCATGCCAAGCATTTCTCTATGACACTGGTGGGGTGTCTGGGATTTAACTCAATTGTAACACAACTACCTAGATTTGGTGTCAGATCCCACAGGTTAAGGGTACAGTCCCAGGAGACTGTCCCCAACCTACTTCAGATGCTGACCACAAATAGTAGGTCCCCAGGTTACCCACGATCTCTGCTGGGCTTGGCTGTAAGTAGGAAGTTCCCATGCCCCCCTCCTCAGGTGCGATTAAGTTGCTAGAGCAGCTCCCAGAACTTGGGGAAACACGTTTACCAGCTCATGAAAGGACATGATAAAAGGTGCTACATGAAAAGCCAGATGAGGAGAGACGCAGGGCGAGGTGGCGAGCGTTCTAAGCACAGGAACTTCTGTTCCTGTGGGGTTGAGTTGCATCACCCCAGTGTGTGATAGGTTCACGTCTGGAAACCCATCCTTCCAACCTGGAAGCTCCCCAAGCCCCATGGGATTTTTTGGAGGCTTCCTCACGCAGGCACGCAGTTAATGATTGATCATCGACTCCGTTTCCAGATCCTCTCCCTTTGCTAGACAATGAGGGGTTGGGGCTAAAAATTCTAAGCTTCTAATCATGGCTTGGTCTTTCTGGGGACCAGCCACCATCCAGGAGCCCATCCAGAGTCACCTTATTAGAGCAAAAGATGCTCCTGGTGCTGTTAGCACTTAGGAAATTGCAACGGTTTTAGGACCTCCTGTGTCAGGAGCCAGGGGCAGAGGCCAATATATACTCATTTTCCGTGATCTCATAGTCACTCCACTTCTGAGTGTTGAAGGTTGGATGTAAGTGGTTCCCATATGCCCTGCTCGTCATCAGGTGCCCAATACAAGGACATATCTTGGTCTCATTTGGAAGCACACAGAAGACGGCTGGTTGCACAATTCTCTCCTGCCTGGATTTCACATCCAGAACTCCCTTTCCTGTTGTCCATGACTCGTATCCAGGAATAAAAACTTTGATTGAAAGGCTTGTCCAACAGTGCAGCCTTAACAGGCCTTTCTGCTCAGGACACAGAGAAAACAGACAGGAAACATCTGCCCTGGAAACACTGGAGCTTCTGTTGATTGAAACGTACAAACAGAAAAGCTGTCCTTGAGGCCAGGGAAATTCTGAGCTGAGATTATGGTATTGTCAGCCCTACCCCACAAGGCTGAAAGTGGGAGAAACTGGGTGGTGAAAAGCCAGCTGGGACCCTCTTGGTCATAATAACAGTCAATCGCTGATAAATACTGTTCTGTGAAGGAGTTTGGAGGAGCCCTGGGGTGTTTTGCCAAATGGGTAATTGAATTCCCATGGAAAAGAGCAACAGTAGCTTGGTTCGTCCCACTTTGAGCCAAGGGTGGTATTCTCTGGGTAAACCATGCAGAAAAGCCAAATCTGCAGAAGAGTTTTACTTGTGTGTGTGTGTGTGTGTGTGTGTGTGTGTGTGTGCATGTGCACGTGGTTGTATGTGTACCCTGAATCCTATCACAGAAAGACTGCTCATTTTATGTAAGAATTTCTCACAAGATTCCCTAAAACCTTGTCTTTCCCCAGGGTACTGCAAATAGAATTTGGGTTACAAAATCAATTTGGGTTGACTTATCTACAGACTTTCAGTAGTACGCATACTGGGTGAACTTTCCTCCTTCCGTCCCTTTCTTCCTCTCCCTGTCTCACTCACTTCCTTCCTTATATTTAACAAACTTTAGTTGAGCACCAGTTACGGGCCAGATACCGTGCTGGGTGTTAGGTAGTCAGAGATGAATAAGACAGCCTGGGGATGGGGATGGGGATGGGGATGGGTGGGCATCCATTGCCATGGCTTTCGAACAGGACTGATCCCTCACCCCCCACACTGGGAAATGTTCGGAGGCATCTTCAGCCATCACAGCTGGAGAGGGCCCGCTACTGACATCTATTGGGTGGAGGCCTGGGTTGCTGCTCAACATCCTATAGTGCATAGGACAGTCCCCCAAATGGAGAATTATGTGGCCTAAGATGTCAATGGGGCTGAGGTTGAGAAATTGGACCTACAATGCGGAAGAAAGAATCAGACTCCACCGAGTTCAGTCCTGGCTGTGGCTGTTGCTGGCAGAGAAGCTTGAGCAAGTCCCTTGACTTCTTTGAGTCTGTTTTCCACCTGTCAAAGGGGATGAAAATGGAATGATTGAAGGAAGTTTGGATATAAATCATGCCATTTATTACCTAGCGCCCAAGAAAGAATAGCCACTTGGCTTCTCTAAACCCAGGTTTTACTGGACTAAAAGCTACCAGTGGGCCCTGGTGAAAGTGAATTCTAAAGATATCATTTATTCCAAGAGGAATCCAAAGGGATTGTCACACTCTTTTCCTTTCCTGGCCTCATTGCAACCTGTAGCTATACATTTCATGGTTTAATGCCCCTGCCTTCTGGTAGACCATAAACTCTGTGAAGGCGGAGACTGTGTCTTCTGTCGTTCCTTTCTGTGTTCCCAGCACCCAGCAGTGTCTGGCCCTATGGTATGTGTTCAATAATGGAGCCAGACTGCCTGAGTCGAAATCCTGGCTTCTCCATTCACGAGCTGTGTGTCCTTAGGCAAATTACTGAAACTCTCTGTGCCTTATTTTCCTCCTCTATAAAGTGGGGAGAGTATCTCCCACAAAGGGTTGTGTTAAGGGTTAAATAAACTACTATTAGCCAGTCGAGGGCCTGGCACCTGGTTAGTATTTATGAGCCTTAATGATTATTATCACTACTTTGATATTGTCTCAAATTTAATTACTAATGTTGCGGGATGCCAGCACAGCACAGAGGCGTGGGCCCGCCTCTGCCTCCGGGGAGCATTTGTTTCTGTGAATCATTTGGAGAAAGATCCGAGTTTGCAGAGAGGCCCGCAGCTCACCTAAGCAGAAAAGTAGAAACCAGAGTGATTTCTTGCTGGAGATTCACAGAGGTCCCCCGGGTCACCAAACAGCCCTTCTCTCTCACCTGGAAGAAATGAAAATTGATTTGAGGCTTGTCCCATCTGAAAAGGTCTGTCGGTAGCCAGCACCGGTGCGTGTTGTCAAGGATGCTTTGGGTTTTTGGCCCAGGGAGGAAGTGATTCACCATGATTCGCTTTTCCAGGGAGCGAGGCAGACCCAGTGGAGACACAGAATGAGGTCCCAGGGGCCCGCTGGGCTAGACGGCTTCCCTGAGTAGCAGCAAGAGAGGAAAATTGAGGGGCTGATAGGAGCTGATAAATGAGGAGAGGAGACCCATTGAGAACAAAATCGGGGGACAAAAGGGGATGGGAATATTGTGCAGAGGAGACAGAGGATCAGAGAGGGGCAGAGAGAATGCAACAACAACAATGGCAATAACAATAATTATAGTTGCCACTGACAGAGTGCCTACTGTGTGCTAGATATTTTACACACCTTAGCCCAGCCGATGCTCCTGGTGACCCTATGAGGCCACATAGCCCATATGTGTCAGTCCTCATCAATCTGTGGATGATAAAAAAGATCACACTTTCTGTATTCATTCATACATTCATTTATTCATTCCACAAACATTTACTAAGCACCCAGCATATGGCAGGCACTGTTCTAGATACTGGGGACACAGCAGAAAGGGTGTCTGAGAATTCAACTCAGTTGTGACACTATTATCATGAGGTAGCATCAGATCCCACAGGTTAAAAGTTTAGTTCTATGAGACTGCCCCCCCCACCCCTTCTTTTGACTCCAGGTTGTTCCCCTTACTTCCGACGGACTGGCCCCCTCCTTGGGTTTGAGTAATTTGCTAGAGTGGCTCAGAGAAACATTTTACTTACTAGACCACTGGATTATTATAGATATAATAAGCAGGAATAGCCAGTTGGAAGCAATACATACGGCAAGGGATAGAGAGAGGGTGTGGAGTTTGCATGCTCTTTCTGGGCATGCCACGCTCCCTAAATCTCCACATGTTCACCAACCTGGCAGTTTTCTGAAGCCCTTCTTTTGGGTTTTTATAGAGGCCTCACTACATAGGCACGCTTGATCAACTCTTTGGCCATTGGCGATTGGCCTATCCTCTCTGGAGGTCACGGGTGGGACTGAAAGTCCAGCCTTTCAATCACACGGTTGGTTCTCCTGGTGTCGAGCCCCCATCCTTAGGTGGGGGTCCAAAAGGCACCTTATTAACATAAAAAAGGTACCTGTATCACTGTCATTACTTAGGAAATTCCAGGGGTCTTAGGAGCTCTGTGCCAGAAATGAGGATGAAGACCAAATGTATGTATTTCTTATTATAAAGGCAAAAAGTGAGCCATGGGCAAATTTTGGAGAAGAGTATAACAGAAAGAGAAGAAAAGCAGGTGCAAAGGCCCTGTGGTGTGTTTGGGGACTAGAAACAAAGCCAGTGTTCAGGAACATAGTGAGTGAGGGGGAGAGTAGTGGTAGGTGGGGGCAGAAAAGGCACATGTGTGGGCCTCGTGGCCACTGAAAGGACTCTGGCTTTTATTCTGAATGAAATGTTGATCTGCCGCAGAATCTGCAGCTGAGAAGTCATTCCGTCTGACTTAGGTTTTAACAAATCTGGCTGCTGTGTCGAGAGTGGTCTGTGGGGGGGCAAAAGAGGAAGCAGGGGGCTGCTGCAGAATCCAGGTGACAGACAATGGTGGCTCAGACCACGTGGCCACAGTGGGGCTGGTCGCGGGAGCAGTGGTGGGATTCCATACCCATCCTGGGTTGATGTGAGTCCCAGCGGACTCACACAGGATAGAAAGCCCCTGAGCCGTGTTCTCCAGCTCTTACCTGTGCCCAGAAGCCCGAAAGGCAGATTCACTCAACACAGGCTGCTCTCTTCTGTTCTGGCTCCACATGCCCTTAGTCACCAATGCCACCCGGTGTGGTGACACGCCCCCAATGTGCTCATTATGAGAACACCAACATCCATGCCAGGGAGGCACCTCCAAGCTTGTGGTCTTGGGGATGCTAGGACGGCACCGTGTGCCATGCAGAGATGGGGAGAAAGGCCTCTGGGCTTGTCAGCTATTCTGCCTGTGCTCACATAGCACAGACACTTTTATCAATGTTTCCATCACCTCCTGGCCTCAGGTTCCGGCAGGGACCAGACCCCTGGCCATCTTCTCCTTCCTCCTCCCCAGCTAAGCTCATCCTGCTTCCCTGGGTGCAGCCAAAACAGATTCTGGAGGACAGCAGAGAGAAAAAGAGGGAGGGAGAGAGAGAAGGGAAAGAGAGATGCCTGGTGTGTTGGGAGCCAGTTTACAGGTGAATTGACAAGCTCAGAAAGGCTGAGTGATTTGCCCGAGGCCATTTCTTGTGCATTCAAGTCCCCTAGGACTCCCTTTTCCTTTGCAACCTAAAGACCCCAGCCCCACAGTACCCATTCCCCCCCGCCCCAGGTCCAAAATGGCACAATATGATTTGCTAATAGAATATTCAACATTGAATGTTTGCATTTGCCGCCTTGGACGTGCTGTGTCTGTATCTGTAGCCGCCACTCATTAGAGTAAGCCAGCCTTGAGTCACCTGGAAAAGGATCATATGTTCCAAAATAAAAAATTGAAATCCATGCAGTTCGTGGAGGTAGGGTAGGGACAGGCGTGTTTTGACAATAAAACAGAATCTCTGACATCCTAGAAAGCTGGGAGAGAGATGTTTGGTCGCTTCTGTCCACTCAGCAGACTGGAGCTGCCTGGAAGTTGGGGGATTCTGATCCATCATCTCAGCAGACTGTAAACTCCCCGAGGTTGGAAATGACTCCTTCAGAAACTTCTTTTCCCTACAGGACCTTGAAAATAGTTAGAAGCTTTATACAGAGACAGGCGGATTCCTGTTAATACCAACAGCTAATGTTTATTGAGCACTTGCCATATTCCGGGAACCACGCTAAGTGCTTTAGTAATCATTACCTCAGTAAATCTTCAGAAACAAAATGAAAAACAAAGCCCAGATGGTAAGTGCTATTATTATTTTATATTATCATTACCACTTTATAGAAGATAAAATTGGGAGCTCAGGAAAGTTGAGTAAATAAAGTCCAAAGTCACAGAGGTCTTAGAGGGCGGGATCTGAACCCAGATTTGTGGCTCTCCCTTCTGTTATTCTGATAGGGTGTTGACCTTGGCTTCAACTGGGTTTGGGTCAGACCTCCAGCCTTCTCTTCTCTGCTGTGTGACCTTCAGCAAGTCACTTACCCTTTCTGAGCTGTATTTCCTTCATCCGTGGAATAAGGACAATAAAACATCCCATCGAGTTGGTGAGAGAAGGAAAAAGAAAATATGGAAGGTGCCTGGTGTCATATCTGTCAACAGCGGCCACCTCCAAAATACTAGATCCTTCTCAACACTTAACACGAACGGATTGAGAGAATGAAGATTTCCCCTTCCCGGCATGCAGAGGGTTAACTTACAACCCCAGGCTGTTAACATTTCTCTAATCTTGGTACTAATTATGTACAGAAATCATTTTGTTTCTGCCACGTGTAATAAAAACGATTGTACAGAGATGGAATTTATCATGCTATGTGTTATGAGTGGTTTGGTTTTTTTAAAAAAACGTGCTACCTCCGTTTCCCCACTTGTCTTCATTTCCCCTCTCCTTTTGCCAGATAATCAAATACAAAAGTTATATCAACCTCCCAACCACCTCAATTAAAATGCTCATCCAAAATTTGAAAACAATTAAAAAACCCATTATCTCAGATTTAACGTTCTCTGATTCCGTGTCTATTTTCTGCCATGGCATAAACCGCAGGTAACATTATCACAGTAGGTGCCTTCTAGAAAGCAATGTCTCATTCTCTGCCGTTCTCGGTCCCGCGGCTGCTCTCCCGGCACAGGCCTTATTAAAACCCACACGCCCTGGTGTACTTTATCATGTCCAAATGCATCAAAATAATTGATTGTTTTAATGAGCCCTCCATCTGTCTTATTTTCTTCTGTCTTTCTCTACTCGGTAGTGGGTTTCAGAGAGAAGAAAGGACAGGCTCCCCTCTTGGGAAGTCATGGACTCAAGATGGGAGGGTCTCAGACTTGCAGCTGCCAGCCAGGGGTTCTGTGGTTCTCTGAGGAAATTAGAAGTGTTTTTCCCAGAGAAGACCTTGCAGGGAGGTATGTTAGGGGTTGTGATGGCTGCAAAGAACACAACAGCCGTCAACTGAGCTCAGAAGAAAGAAGAAGACTCTTCAGTCACTCCAGGTGACTT
Organism: Lynx rufus; assembly: GCF_022079265.1. NCBI lineage: Eukaryota > Metazoa > Chordata > Mammalia > Carnivora > Felidae > Lynx > Lynx rufus. The sequence continues at coordinate 10,236,855 of NW_025814839.1, read as the reverse complement.
CCGTTTGGGTCAGCAAACATGTATTGAGTGCCTGCTGTATACCAAGACACCATGCCAGACAGTGGAGATATGGTCTCCAAGATCTGGTAGAATCAATCAAAAAAATTCTTTGGATCAGACACATTTCATATACTACTGGTGGGAATATAAATTTTTGCAAACTTCCTGGAGTGTAAGTTAACAATACCTATCAAAAGATTTAAGAGATATGCATGCCTGTTCACCCAGCAATTAGCCTTCTAATCATTTACTATAAGAGGATAATCACTTACGTGTTTGAAGATTTAACTACAAGCTGTGTTCTTTGCAACATTATTTATAAAAGCAAAAGATAAAAAAAAAAAACCTTGAAAAAACTAATTGTCACTGACAAGGAATTACATAAATTAATGATGGCGTACCCTTAGAATAAAATCATTTAAAAGCATATCTGAGAAGAGTTTGTATCGAATGGCAAGAAGTCTATGACACATTGTTAGGTGAGAGAAACCCAACAGGATAGCAGATAGTATGACCTCAGTTTTATGGGGGGGGGGAAATATATATATATATATATATATATACACATATAGTGCCACTATGAGAATGAGGGTTATTTTTACATTCTTTCCTGAGCTTTTTCTGTTCTGACTTTTTTTTTCCCCCCTGTTCTGAAAAGAAAAAGTTATTTCCAAAAGGGATACGTGTGAATTGCAGCCAGAAATGGAATGAGGACATTTGGGAATTGAAGCCACTTTGGGAGCTAGCTGAGTCCCGTTCCAGCATGGCTTCTTTGCTCTGTGTTCTGCTCTCACTGTGCCTTCCGCTTACCCATCGTTCTGCTTCCTCAAAGCCTCTTCCTGCTCCTGCTCCATCAGAGCCTCCCTAGCGAGAGACCCACCCCACTATTTCAAGGCCAACGTCGGACTATTTCAGTCTCTGGATATGCCTTAGTCCACATTTCAAGGAGAGAGGCTGTTGAGTGGCCCCGCTCATCTGCTTTTCAGCAGGCTGTGGCCCTGTGTCACCAGCCAGTCTGTATACATGGTCAGGTGGAGTCGGTCTAATCAGGTGTGGTCCAATCAGCAGATCAAGGTTGCCCGGGGTCTTAACCAGGGGAGGGGGGAGAGGCATTTCCCTTTATGAGGCTCTGTGGCTGGGCAGCCATAGTGATAGGCATCTTCTGCACAACGTCCAGTCGAAGAACTTGAATAATTCAGAGCCCACATATCCACATGGGAACCAGATCCTTTGTCTCCGTGCTCTGCTTTGACCAACTAAACTAAACCATTGTTGATCCCGATGATCTCTGGACTGACATCATAGCTCATACAATGTGGTTGGGGTGGGGGTGGCCAGGGGTCTAGGACCTGCGATACAAAGATCTGACCGAGGCTTTATTCAAGCGATAGATGCGGACGAGGCAAACATCGCAATTCGATCGCGATCAGAGGAATTAGAGCATTCACGTTAATAATACTAACAGCACCACTTTTGTCCCATGGCATGTAGTTCACGACATGCCAAGCACCGAACTTCACAGGCGTCATCCTCGTGAGTCTTTAAGCAACCTCGCAAGCTCGGTACTCCTGTTAGTTGCATCTCATAGATGAGGAAACTGGAGGTCGGGAAGTTTAAGTAATTTTCCTCAGGGGTAGCTGGATCCGAATTCAAGCCCAAGCCTTTTCTCATTTCAAATCCTGCAGCTGTCACTACCTCTCGATACTACCCAAATAAAGTCTGTTCCAATTCCTTCTTTTGGAATAATTAGCAATAACCGTTGCCACCTCTTGACCCTTCTGGCTTTTTATCCAGAGCAAGATCAGGCTCTCTGGCTCCATTTGCCCCAGACCGGACAAGCCACAGAACTGTAATAATTACAGCACTTTTCGTTAACAGATGATGGGAGTCCAACACGAACCGGGACTCAGTAGTTCAACCATTGGGCAGCCTTCTGCTTCTAGTGAGGATGGAGTCACAGGGATGGGATTTAACTTCCTGCCTGGAACAAACAAACAAACAAACAAAATGGTACAAAATATGCTACAATGATGTTCCAGCTATTGGAGCTCAAGAAACAAAGGACAGTGACCTGTGGGAGGCAGGAAACAAGTGACGTGAGCCCTAGGTGTGCCCCCGGTGTTCTGCCATTACAGAGTTTCCAGGCTGCAGGATGGGAAGGGGGAGCCCGATGGACCAGAATTGAGAAGACAGAGCTGAGAGTCTGGGGAATCTGTAGTGGGGAGAGTTCCTAGCTAAGGTACTGGAGAGACACAGGCCACGCAGAGAACTTCCGAGATGAGAGAGGGTTACTGATCAGCCCATGAGTGCAAGGTAACTGCCCAAGGCTGGAAAAGAACCATCTGCAAGGAGCGGAGATAACAGTGCTGAGAGTTCACATTGGGCTGAGACAGTGACGGTTCCCACCAGACTGAATGGAACACCTCGTGAATCTCAGGGCACCGGAGAGAGTACAGAAGGGTCTGGCCTCATTGGTGGGGAATAATTACCCCTTGACTGAACATGTTGCCCATAAAAAAAAAAAATCTATCTGTAAAGTGGGATCCCCACAGCTGGCATATTTAATAATAAAAGACTGCATTCTTTCACCTAATATCAAAAACAAGACAAGGATGTTACTATCACCTTTTCTATTTAACAACGTCCTTGCCAGTGAAATAAGGCAAGACAAAGAAATAAAAGACAATCTAATTGGAACAGAAGAAACGATGATCTTCATTTGCAGACAACCGGATCATCTATGTAGAAAATCCTATGGAATCTGCAAAAACGCTACTATATTAATAAGTGAGTTTAGCAAAGACCTATTAATAACACCAAAGAATTATCTGGCTCAACATGTCCGTAGCATGAAGGTGGGGAAATTCTGTTCTAGAAGAATATATAAGAGGAAACTTTTGTGACCTTGGTTTAAGCAAAAAGTTTCTTAGACATGACATCAAAAGCATAGTCTATAAAAACAAATGAACAAATTAGACTTCATCAAAATTAAAATCTGCTGCGCTTAGTCTGATGGGGATATCATAACAAAATACTACAGACTGGGGGACTTATAAACAACAGAAATTCATTTCTCACAGTTCTGGAGTCTGGAAGTCCAAGATCAAGGTGCCAACAGAGTCAGTGTCTGGTGAGGACCCGCTTCCTGTTTCATAGACTGGACCTTCTCATTGTGTCCTCACACAGTGGGAGGGGAGGGGGAGCTCTCTGGGCTCTCTTATAGAAGGACACTAATCTCATTCATCAGGGTTCTGTCCTCATGACTTCATCACCTCCAATGCCATTACCTCAGTGGTTAGGATTTCAACCTATGAATTTTAGGGGGATGTAAACATTCAGTTCATTGCATGCCGTTCAAAGACACTGTTAAGAGAAGGAAAAGACAAGCCACAGACTGGAAGACAATATTTGCAAATAGTACATCTGATACAGGATTTGTAACCAGAATATATAAAGAACTCTCAAAACTCAATAATAAATAATCCAATTTTAAAAATGTACAGACTAGTTTTTAATTAATTTTTAAAATTATTTTTATTACTTTTAAGTTTATTTATTTTGGAGACAGAGAGAACAAGGGGCAGAGAGAGAGAGGGAGAGAGAGAATCCCAAGGAGGCTCTGCACTGTTAACATGGCACAGATTCAGGACTCCAACTGATGAACCATGAGATCATGACCTGAGCCAAAACCAAGAGTTGGACGCTTAACTGACTGAGCTACCCAGGTGCCTCTGGACAAACTATTTGAGCAGGGGATCCAACATGGCAGAGAAGTAGGGGGACCCGAAGTTCCCTTGTCCCTCAAACACAGCAGTGTTGAGGCCAAAGGACTTTGAATTCCAAGTGTCCAGGCTGCAGAGTGACAGAGATGTCTCCAGGGGCCCACGGGGACAACCTGGTGGGCCATAAGCGCGTGATTGCAAAGTGGGAGAGATAACATGGGCAGCGTAGGCACAGAGGGGAGGGGTCCTCTTCCGCAGAGGGACAAAGGGAAGAGAAAGAGAGGCTGTACAAATGTAGGACTGTATTTGAACAGTCCACCAAAGAAGCTATGGGTACGGCAAATATGTTCAGCAAAATATGCTCGACGTCACTAGTCATTAGGAAAAAGCCAACTAAAAAAACAATGAGATATTGTTACACAACCATTGCAATGGCTAAAATTCCAACGACTGACCCTACCAAGCCCTGACAAGGAGTGAAGGAATTGTGACTCTTAGATGCTGCTGCTGGTGGGAATGTCATATAATACAGCTTGTTTTGGAAATAAGTTGGGCATTCTTTAAAAAAAAGTAAATTATACCTATTCTACGATTCAGCTCTTGCACTTCTAGGCATTTACCTAAGAGAAATGAAAGCATATGTCCATATAGAGCCAGGCACATAATGCTTGTAGCAACTTTGTTTGTAATAGTTTGAACAGGAACCAACCCAAGTGCCCATCAACAGGTGAATGGATAAGTAAACTGAGACATCCATATGATGGTGTAGTATTTAACCATAGAAAGGAATGACGTGTTAACACACATAACAGTGATGAATCTCAAAATAATTATGCTGGATGGGAGAAGTGAGATGAAAAAAACAAAGGGATATACCGTGTGATTCTTTATATAAAATTCAGGAAACATAAAGCTTATCTTTAGTGACAGAAAGCAGATCAGTGATTGCCCAAGGCAAGGGGCGGGAGGGAAGGATTAAGAGAGGTGGAAAGAAACTTGGGGGGTGATGGATAATGCTCTTACCTTGATTGTGGTAATGATTTCACTGGTGTACACATATATTAAAATATCAAATTGTACTCTTTAAATCTGCGCTGTTTATTGCATATTATACCTCAATGGAGCCCTTAAATTAAAAAAAGAAAAAAATGTGAATGCATAGATTTTAAAAAAACTGAACAGTCAAGGGAGAAATTCTGGCTCCAAGAGTGTCTGAAAGAAAAAAAACCACGAGCTCACATGATATCTTCTTTGTGTAATTTTCCATTCTCTGGTTTGTGGCGGCCGCCTTTTGTGGCCAACGGGGCTGCCACGACTCCTGGACTTCATCCTTGTACATTCAGATCCAGAGAAAAGAAATCAGTGTGTTTTCCCCGAGGGTTGGGCCTCCTGCAACTCAGAAACTCTAATTGGACCACTTAGGTCACATGCCCATGAACGTATCAACCGTGTAGTCACAGCCAGGGGACTATGATGTCTCAGATCGGAGTCCCGTGGAGTGAGAACAGGAAGGAGACATATTTTCAAAACGGTTCAGGACTGTGGTCACAAGAAAGGCCTTGGAGACTGTGGCGATAAGCATGCACCTCTCAGACCTCTGGCTGCAGGGAGCACAGTGGATCAGCGGCCGTGCTCTGAAATCCACTGTCTGCACCGAGGTCGTGTTTCCCTGGGGTGGCTTCCAGCCAGTGGCTGAGTGTAGGAGGAATACTAAGGCAGGCCCATTCCCAGCTTTTTTTGTTTGTTTTTGGAAGACCTGGATTAACACAGGTGCCAGGGAGGCAACTAACAAATCTCTACCTTTAATCAAAAGTTCTCGGGTTGTCCAATAAGTTCTTCCCCCATATTTTATTTGACTTGTGGCTTTGGTTACAGAAAACTGGTGGGGACGCAAAAACCTTGAAGTTGATATAACAATATTGACTTATTGGCTGATAACCCTGCCTTCTATTTGCCAAGCACTCAATGATTTACAAGGCCCTTTAGGGTACGCAGCTTCATCTGAGCCTTGCAAAAATGCAGTGAGGCAGGTGGAGCTATTTGATGTTAGTCCTAGGAGACTGGTATTCCAAGAGGTTAAGATGAATTGTTTAAAGTCCCATACATTTATGGCACTATTGTGCCTAAGAAATTTTCAATGGCTCTTCACTGCCTTCCAGTTAAGCACCAAGCTAGTAATGTGATACAAAACAGCCCTGTGCTTCAACACTAGTTATATTGAGCTATGTTCAGTGTTCCAATAAGGCCACATACTATTTGGCCTCCTGGCCTTTGCATGTGCTGTTCCCCCTTCCTGAAATTCTGTTCCATACCCTTTTCTGGTATCAACTAACTCTCTTCCTCTAAGAAGATATTCTTTTCTTTAATTTATTTTTTTTTAACATTTATTCATTTTTGAGAGAGAGAGAGATGGAACGCGAGCTGGGGAGGGGCAGAGAGAGAGGGAGACACAGAATCTGAAGCAGGCTCCAGGCTGTGCGCTGTCAGCACAGAGCCTGACGTGGGGCTTGAACCCACAAACCATGAGATCATGACCTGAGGTGAAGCCTTACAATTGACCAACTGAGCCACCCAGGCGCCCCAAGAAGATATTCTTTTAAGACTGGATCATGTGTTCCTTTGGGTTCCCCAGTAAGCTGTAATTATCCATTTCATAGCACTTGGCAAAATATATTGTAACATACACTGTAATTGCCTGTTCTCATAACTCCACTAAGTAGGACTGATTATCATCACTTTCCAGAGGAAGAAAGAGAATTGGGAAGGTGGAGTGTATTAGTCAGTGTTCTCCGGAAAAACAACCAGAAGGAGATAGATAGATAACACAAGGAACTGGATCACATGAATGAATTATGGAGGCTGAGAAATCCCAGGATCTGCAGTTGGCAAGCTGGGGACCCAGGAGAGCCATAGTTCCAGTCTGAGTCCCAAAGGCCCGAGAATCAGGAGAGCCAACGATACATATCTAGCCTGAAAGTTGCGAGGCTGGAGATCCAAGAAAAGCCGATGATTCCATCCAAGTTTGAAGGCTGGAAAAGACTAACATCCCGGTTCGAACAGTCGAACAGTCGGGAAGGAGAAGTTCCCTCGAATACAGACTTAATTCTGTTCAGGTCTTCGGTTGACTGCATGAGGCCCACCCACACTGGGGAGGGCCATCTGCCTGAGTCTACTGATTCAAATGTTAGTTGTCACACCTGGAATAATGTCTGGCGAAATGTCCCGGCACCCAGTGGCCCAGTCAAGTAGACACATACAATTAAGCATCACGTGGAGTAATGGCAAGGTGGCATGACAGTCGGTGACAGAGCTGGATTACAAACTGTGTCTCGCAGGCGTGGTACTGTCCCTTTGGACACGACCGCCACGGGCTGGTGACCCTGGCATGATCCATTTGCATTTCCTAAGGATGTACGAGGTGCCAGGCTGTGTGCTTGGCATTTTACTTATGTCCCCATGACCTTGGACTGTCGTCTCCGGATGCATGGATATTTGTTGGGTGAACAAACCCCATTTGCCAGAGAGGGTAACTCGCGTACCGTGGGATTCAAACCCAGGACTGTCTGAGTCCACAGCTGGTGCTTCTTGCATCGCATCGTCCTTCTCAAAAAGCCTTTATTTTTCCAACCTGATTCCTCCCCTCCCAGAAACATGTCCTTCTGGAGCGTGACTTTGGCTCTCCAGCAGGCTGCAGGCCAGGTGGTGCCCATGAGGAGGTCCAGGAATTAAAACCACAGCTGCCCCCGGGGCACGTCTAGCAAGGAGGCATCATCCCTTTGCCAGAGCAGATTTCCCCAGTGCTCCGTGGTGCTGCAGAATCGGCAGGTGAGCAGACCCCGGACGCAGGGGCCCGGCCACGCACCTTGCCGGTCAGCTGGCTTGTGATCTGGCCCTTTCTACCCCAGGATCCCCAGATGCACGGGGGTTTGCTGGGTCTGCAATGCCAAGCCGTAGCTCTGTTGAGGGGATTTGCTTTTTTTTTTCTTTTCCTTTCTCTTTTTAAATCTCAGCAGCAGCTGCTCCTCCGTCCATGGCGGGTTCTGAGTGTCTCAGAGAGGCGTCAATATTGACAGAAGAGGCCTCACTGCCTAGCAGGGGATGCGGTTTCGGAAGAGGAGCTGAGCAAGCTCATTAGGATGGTTTCTCGGCACCCTTTGGCAGCCCCAGTTACTTGGCTCTGAGCATCATGAATATGGATCAGAGAGGAATGGGATCATGTGGATTAGGGTGGGTTTTTTTGTTTTTTTAAACACAGAGAGAGTGCAGAGTAGGATTTTAAGGTCACTAGTTTTGCAGTCAGAGAGACCTGACTTCCAATTCCATCTCTGCCCTTTGCTACCCCTTGTGACCTTGGGAAAGAGCGTTTGCTACTCTGACCCTCAGTGTCCTTATCTGTAAAATGATCCTCACGATAATAAATGCTGCAAAGGTGTGTGGTTAGAATCACATGCCTTAATGCATTTAGCACAGGGCCTGGCACACTGTGAGTGTCCAATAAACACAACAGTTCCTGGTGTTCCATCGAGAAATGGTCACATCCAGGGCAACTGGTTTCTTTCCTGAGAGTGAGGAAGCCTTTGCCAAGAGTCTCCCTGCATGCAGACTTTCCCTCATGGTCCATTGGTCAGACCTGGGTTCCCTTCACATTCCTGGCCCAGTCACTTGTAGAGGAACAGAACATCTGTTATTGGCCCAGACCAGTGGGTCGCATGACCCCCCCCCCCGACAAAATTTTCACCTGAAAACACAACTCATGATGAGGAGAAAAATCAATCAATTGAAATGGACCCAGAGCAGACACATATGTTGGAATTAACGAACAAGGACATTAAAACAGGCATTCTAACTGTATTCCACGAGTCTCAGATGTTAGGTAGGAATATGACAGACATCAAAAAGGCCCACGCTGAACTTTTACAGATGAAAACTACAACGTGTGAGATGAAAAATACACCGAGTGGAAAGCACTGCAGATTAGATGTTGCAGAAGAAAAGATTCACGACGTTGAAGACTTTAGCAACAGAAATGATCCAAAGTTGAACACACAGAGGAAAAAGAAATTTTAAAACCCAAACAGAGCATCAGTGAGCCGTGGCATGACTTCAAACGGCCCGACATATGTTTCATCGGAGGCCTTGACGGAAAGAAGAGAATTATTGAAAAATACGCAGAAAGAAGGGCTGAAAATTTGCCATGTTAGATGAAAAGCTTTGGCATCAAGTATATCCTGGTTCAAGATGCCAAGTATGCCCCTTGCCGCTGTGTGAGCCTGGGCACATTCGCACCTGCTCTGAGCTTTGTGGTGAGTCTGGATTCACTGAGGAGCACACCTCACAGGGTCACTGTGAGGCCCAAGGGAGATGCAGTTTATGAAGCACTTGCCAAGTGCCTGGCCCACGGTGAGCCCCTATTACTGGTCTGTTATTATTGCGGTAAAGTCTTTGCCAGCGCTGGCCTTCTGTGGTTTGCAGAGATTCCAGTGTTGATCCTTTGGTTTATTTAACAATAACTGACATTTATTGGGTGCTTACAATAGCTCAGGTTCTATGCTCATTGCTTTATTTGTATTAACTTACGTACTGACACCAACCTCTGAGGAGTGTGTATTTTTTACACCCGTCTCCATTTTATAGATGAGAAAACTGAGGCACACAGGGTTAAGTAGCTTGCCTAAGGCCACAGCTGGTGGAAGAGAGTTAGCTCTGTCAGTGCCTCAGAGGCTCTGATCACATCTGGCCCAACCTCCTTGTTTTATAGTTCATGAAACTGAGGCCCAGAGAGGCTGAGGCTTCTTACCAGAAGTTGCACAGCAAACCAGGGCTAGAACCCCATGCCTCGCCCAGAGCTGGTTTCATTCCCCTCTAGGAGCCCTCTACTAGTGCTGTGATTCCCAAGCCTTCTTAGTCAATATACTTGTCAATATCTGCAACCAATTTCCTGAGCTCAGGCTGGAGCCCTCGGCAAATCGTCCTTCCTTTTCTTCACTCTTTATCTTCCAGTGCAGTAAGCAGCTCACTTATGTCCTGTCTTCTCCAGCCAGCTTCCAAGAGCCTTAATGGAATAATTCATGCAAACATCTTACTTTCAGGGCCATTTGCATTCAAAAGCATGGCTGGGAGTGAACAATTCTTAACCTAAAGTAATGAATTTCCGGGTGGCAGGATTTGAGGCATCTGTGCTGGAGACGTTTTGTGATGGGCATGCAATCTCACTGGCACCCCTAAATCACACTAATCGTTCATTCTCTCTTACTTTATTCGTTCACTTTTTTGATTATCTTTCTGGGCACTTCCAAGGGGCTTGGTATTTGGCAATAAGAAAGTAAACATGGGTAGGGCATTGTCCCTGCCTTTGGGGAAGGTGGGGAAAGGAAGAGATGACTACAGTTGTGGTAAGTGTTATGACACAGGATGGACTGCCTATCTCGCTACTTGGGTCCATCAGGGCAGGCTTCCAGGAGGAGGTGACCTGAGTTGTGTCGCGCAGCTCTGTGCCACGTGAGACAAAAGAATTACTGAGAGTCCAAATGGTTTGGAACAATGAGAGGCCCAGAGGGGACTCCACCAAGAAAGCCTCCCTTAGGCAAGGGAGTTACACAGTAAACAGAATGATCCTTCTGCAGCACAAAGCGGATCATGTAACTCCCTTAAGCAACTCCCCGACCTGGGTAGCTCTCTTGTATTTACTGGGACTTGAACAATAGAATGTGGAAACGAAAGCAGAAAAATAAGTTACGAGAGACAACGTGACTCTACGTACGTGACCCCTTATGCATCTACGATAGCAAACTCAGGAAGAATGCATGGGGGCGGGGTAAGAGGTGAAGTAAGGGGTAAGGGTGGGCTCAACATTCCTTAGTAACCTAAGTATTTCATCTTGGAAGGAAAAGCACTTCTGTTTTAGGTGTGTCTTGGTTTCCCCTTGGTTGAGCAGCTACTTTGTTCATCATGTGCTGCATTCAGCACAGACTATTCTTGCGTTACTTACTTTTTATCTCTCTGTCCTCTGTATTCCCGCAGAGTTGACTTTTGAAGGACTAATACAATGTCATCTCTTCCCACTAGAAAGTGAGCTCTGTGAGAGTAGACGTTTTGAGTGCATCCCTAGCGGGCACAACGATGCCCAGCATTGAAGGTGCTGGATAAATATCTGGTGAATGACTGCATAGAAAAATAAAGATCCAGGAAGGGATTCCAGACAGGAGGAACAGCATGTGCAAAGGCAGGAGAGTGCAAAAGGACACAACACTTTTGGGAATGGCAGGAGGGTCACTGTGGCTTTAGCACTGGGTACGTGGCAGGAGGGGGGTGGGGGATGGGTGAGTCAAGGCTGTGGATCAGAGTAGAAAGGTCTTTGAACCATAGGCTGAGTTTGGACCTGAGTATAGACTTGGCCCTGAAGGCAATGGGAAGATATAGACGGGTTTTCAAAGAAAATTTATTTTAAATGTTTACTTATTTTTGAGAGAGAGAGAGAGAGAGAGAGAGAGGCAGAACATGAGTAGGGGAGTGGCAGACAGAGAGAGGGAGACACAGAATCTGAAGCAGCCTCCAGGAGGCGAGCTGCAGCACAGAGCCCGATGCGGGGCTCGAACCCACAGACCGTGAGATCATGACCTGAGCCGAAGTTGGATGTTTAAACTACTGAGCCACCCAAGTGCCCCGATATAGATGGGTTTTAAGCAGGGCAGTAACATGATCAGCTTTGTGCTCCAGAAGGATCATCCTGTTTACTGTGTGAACAAGAAAATGGGGGTAACGGAGAGATGGGGTGTGGGGCTGGAAGCCCAGAGAAACAGCTGTTCTCCTAGTTTGCACAAGGACCCCTAGCAAGAAAGCCAAGCTTGACCGAGGAAGCACAGGATGGGGTGGCTATCGAGGCTTGAGGGAGACCTAGTCTGGGCTGCACCTTCCCTGGCTTCCTGCTGGAAGGCTTGTGGTCATGCGGAAAGCCCATTACCATCCCACCAGGAGAAGCTTCCCCTTGTTAAAATTCTGGGCCATGGTGTCTTGTATTAAAGCTGATATTAAGCCATAAAATGTAATATGTTATGACACCATAAAATGCAGTGTAATTGCTATAAAACCATAAAATGTAATGTAACAGGCTCAGTGTCCATTACACTGTTTCACAGTCTAAAACAGTTAGCTTCCACTCTGCTTTTAGACAAACAAACAATTCCTATTCATGACTACCTCTGGAGAAAGGTATGGGAAAATCAACCCAGATGAGCATGAATTGTAACACGAACATCAAGGGAGGAGGCAGTGTGTTGGGGAGGAAAATCCTCAGGCTCTTAGTTAGACAGAACCTAGCTTCCAACTCTGTCCAGCGATGTCTAGATCAGGATCCCAAAAAGCCGAACCAGAGATGGGGATTCAGACTAGATTTCTCCTGAAATCACATGTGCCTAGCTCCTTGCTCTGCCCAGATCTGCTTCTCTCACTCTCCTTCTCCTGTAAAGTAACTGGCGGGCTCTTGTACGCCCGCATCGGCCAGTCGGTGGCCTCGGAATCTCCCCCCACAAAAAGGATGCAACCTTCGGGGCATCTCTGAGCAAGGTGTGCAGGTGTGAGGTGTTCGCGGCCAACATTTGCAGTGGTTGGTGATGGGGGTGTGTGTGGAGAGGAGGGTGGCATCATCAGCAGACACAACAAGCTTACAATTTGTAGCTCTGTCCTGGCTGAAAGACTTTCTCCTCTAAGCATGAATTTTGTCTGCATAAATTGAGGAAAGCACCATCTTATTGTAAGAGGCTGTGCAAAGTGAACGAGATCCTAAGGAATCCTGTATGGTTGCAGGTCTATACGAAGCACTTTAGTATGCAGACAGCCCCTGGTAAATATATCCACATACACACAGTGTCACACACATACACTCAATGGATTTAAAATCACGTAATGCAACTAGTATGGGAAACACCGACCCATATGTGTTTAGAGAAGGAAGTATGCAAATAGAAATGAATGCACACCTAAATATGCATACAGAAACAGTATCAGGTACTTCGTTAAAGCTGTGCTAACCAAAGGGGGGGGGTCTTGATAAAATAACTCAAGGCAGAGTTAATCCTCTGGATTGGGATGCTACGAGGGATTCAGTGTGGCTGCACCACCGGCTCAATTATCTTGGATCTGCTCATCCTGAAGCCAGGTTATGGTGGAGGCATCTTCGTGGTGAGTCAATGGTATGTGATAGATAGCGGGGGGGGGGGGGGGGGCGGGGGTGTGCTGGTGTGTGATGAGGGGATGGGCAGAGTACTAGCATCATCTGCTTTAGGTACGAGAGAGAGAGAGGTCTCCAAAGTGGTGATGGGAAGCTCCAAGAGTCTGTAGTGAAGATCCCATGGTAATTAGGGAGTGGGAGAATGACTCTAAATAGACGATAGCCACCCCAATTCCCCACCCTTAGGGGACTCTGTCTGGTCCAGACTCTGTCTGGACACTTTACTGAAGCCTAATGAAAAAGACTGTTGTATGTGTTTGCATTTAGGGTATATGTGTGATTGACTCACAGGAAGGCATTTGATAGTGTAGTATAGATCCCTGCCCTTCCACTGTTTTTAAAAAATTATTTGTTAACATTTTTAAATTTATTTTTGAGAGAGAGAGAGAGACAGAGCCCGAGCGGGGGAGGAGCAGAGAGAGGGAGACACAGAATCCGAAGTAGGCTCCAGGCTCTGAGCTGTCAGCACAGAGCCCGACGCCGGGCTCGAACTCATGAACCATGAGATTGTGATTGGAGCCAAAGTCAGACACTTAACCCACTTCGCCACCCACGTACCCTGCTCCCCTTCTACTCTTAAGTGTGCAACATGGTGGTCCCTGTTGTATCATTTTGGATCCCATTCAGCTGCAAGAAACAGACACAAGTTAGAAGTTTATGTCCTTTCACAAAAAAAGAAGCCCAGGGGGAGAAGAGTCCAAACTCCAAGTTCTACAGGAACCAGAAAGTAATGCAAACAAGTCCCATCTAAAGGGGGGCAGTGGTTACCGAGATTCACCCAATTGCTGCCATGGGGCATCGCCTAGTCTCAGTACTGCCTGATCTTTTGATCTTTTAAGAGAAGCTTAAAACTTGGGTTTGGTATGTTGTCACCCGACTTCTAAATGTTGAAGCACCGAGGACCCAGTAAAACCAAATGGGGGACGTACTTAATCCAGGGCTGCCAGTTTGTGACCGCTGATCTAGTCAGAACGATGTAGAAATCCATGCGTGTGCACATACACACGCATCACCGTGTGAAGACACCGATACTGTAAGACTGAGTGTGGAGCTTTCCTACTGAGCTATTTTCAAGTGGTGGGTGGGCTCTCAGCCCCGGGGATTCAGCCGTGAACGACTGCGTTAACCTAAAAGTTGAGAGCTGGAGTCTTGTCCGCAGAGAGGTTCCAGGCTCTCCAGCAGGTTGGAAAAGCAAAACCATTATGCATTATGGTTGCCCCTGCATGGATGTAAATCCGTTGCCCCTGCATGGATACTGAGCCTGAAGTCAGCAGGGCTGCTGATCAGAACATATGTATGTGAAATGCAAGATGGCAAGAGCAAAGTCGAACCCAGGAAGATGAGCTAGAATCCCCACCGGTCTTTCTCTGAGACCCACGTACGGCTCTCGGTGCGTCCAGACTTCGGTGATGCTGTGATCCTTAGGAAGACCACGGAGCCGCATCCAAATCTGGCCTGGGATTTGGAGAAGGTGGAAGAGAAGAGCTGGCAGGAAATGGAGGGGCCACGGGCCCATCTTCTGCCGCAAGCCCCTAATGAGATGAGCCACCAGCTCCATGACTGTGGGTGGGGGTTACAACAGCACTGAGCTTTTCCACTGACGCTCCTAGCACAAACACAGATGGCTGCCGCTTCATGTTGTTAAAGTTTATTAAAAAAAAAAAAAAGTAAAACCAATGAGTTACTTAACCTGTAATTACTAACAGCTTCTTGTGCACTCACCGAAAAGACAGTTTGCAAGCCTGGAGCACTCAAACCGAGACATGGAATGATGTTCAGGGATACATTGCTATAATGCACCTTACCTAGTGTGCAAACAGTGAGTGTTTATTCTATACGGTGACTGGTTACAATATTAGAATTCTCTTAAAGGGAGTTGGTTAGTGGTTACCTCATACCAATTTTGGGGAAATATTTCAGGGTCGCTTAGGATTTTCAGAGGCATAAGCAAGAAATGACCCAGGTCAAGTTAACCCCACTTGTCTTACAAAATAAGTCGTATTAAGCTGTGCTTGTATGACTAACTGCTTTGTCTGCTCAGGGAGTTCTCAAGTGTGGTCTCTGTGTTTGACTTTAATAATGTCCACCTTTCAAAGCTCCCCCAAATCTCTCCTACTCGAATGCAGAACCCTACAGGGAAGGTAATTTGGGGAAAAGGTTGGCACTTAACTAAGAAGACACCATGCACAGCCACTGCAGACAGGGAAGAAAAGGGAATTGGCAATACCGTTGATGAGAGTTCTGGAAGGCGGAGGGAGGGGGTCTGTGGGTGCTTACCCAACAGTGAGCTGGGGCAGAAAGAAGTGAGGTTAAACTGAGGAGCAAGGGGGAGGTAGGAGTCAGCCAGGTGAGATGGGTGTGGAGGAGGGGGAGAGAGGGAAAAAGGGAGTGGGGGAGGAGGAGGAGGAGGGTAAGAGAAAAAGGGAAAAATAGAACAGAGACAGTGAAAGAAAGAAGCATACAGAGAGGACCAGAGAGATTGGAAAGAATTAAGGAATTTTAGAAGCACCTGTATTTAGCACAGAGAATGAAGAATGGTATGAAACAGCCCGGAGAGATAAGCAGGGACCGATAACACATAAACATACACACATGTGCATAGAGATCACTACGTGTCTATAACGTACGCTTGGATGTGCACAACTCACCCAGTTAACAGATAGTATACATCCACACGTGTCCATACAGAGACACAAAAAGACACCCAGAATTCCCCTCACTGATTCCCCTCCATTGCCCTCACGCCCAGGAGCAGGGGGGGCTAATCCTGGTCAGATCCTGGAGGTGTTTCTGCCATTGACTTGCCCGATGGAGAGGTGGTGTGGACACTCAGCCAACCACAGCCATCCCACGGGTAGGTAGCCCTGTTAGACATCTCGTTTTGTTCTGGGGGAAAAGCTGGCCCTTCTGACATGATAACGAAGCCTGACTGCTTGGCTTCTGGGGGCCTTGAGATGAGACCTTGTTTCTAATTCATTTTACAACTCACTTTATGGTGCTATTAACGAATATAACAGACCATAAAAGCAGGGAGGAAATGAGAGAGCAGAATGTCCCCACTGTGAATTTTGGTGAGACACCCAAAGAATCGGTGAACGGGAAGGTCACAGAGCCATCAGCCAGGGAAGTGTTGTTGGGAGCTGGGGTTTGAAAGCAGAAAGGGACAGAAAGGAAGAAACCCAAGGTCTTCCCTCACAACTCTGCTGTCTGTGTGCCCGAGCATGTGTACATGAGAAAGAACCATGTGGATGCATATGTATAGGTGCCCGTTGTGTGTGTATTTTTATCTGAGGATAGGGGAGAGGGACTCTAAAACCCCAGGAGCAAACTCAGGTTTTCTCAGGCTCAAGGAAAATAATATTTTCCTCTGCACCACCAGCCCCCTCCCTTCTGCTTAACAGAGTGAAAGGAAAACATGATTTCAAAATTTCTGCTAATTCTTAGGATCAAGATGGAGACCTGGGTAAGGTGGATCTTTCTTCTCTGAGGACATGCCACCAAGAATTTTGAATAATGCCACGGAAAGTCCTGGCGCTGTCTGCGATGGAGATCGGGAAGATATTCATTTGCTTTGCAAAATAGAATAAGATTTTATAGATGTCCCCTGGCACAGGGAAGTTGGAGGAGGATATAGGCGAGGGGAATGAGAAGCCGTAAACAGAAAAGGTATCAGGCAGGGACCTAAGGGGAAAGACAGTCCGTGAGACTTTAAGGAGATTTAAGAATGGAGATGTTGAGTGTTACATTTTTGGTTGTTTCCTGTTCTGCACTGAACTGTAATTCACTCCTGATATCACTAAACCTTCCATAAAAGTCTGCGTATTAGTTAAGGTAAAGGTTAAGCTGCTGTAACAAAGAACCCCCCAATGCAGTGGATTAAGGAAGACAGAAGTTTATTTCTTATTCGTGAAACTGTCCTGAGGTGAGCGGTAACTGGAATATGTCAGGCTTTCCTCCACACCCTCGCTCAGGGACCCAGCTTCCTTCCCTGACATTGTCATCCGTGTGGTTCGGTTGCATCGAAGCACATCCTTAGGCCTTTGTATAAAGGGGAAGGAAGTAAAAGAACATGATGCACAATTTTCTTTTAAGCAAATGTGGCAATGCTAAACATATCACTGCCAGGCACATTCCATTGGTTAAAACTTAGTCACGTGGTCCTGTGATGCCCCAGGGGAGGCTGGGAAATGTAGTCTTCAACTGAGCAACCATGTGCTCTGCTCTTACTATGGAACAAAGGGAGAATGGAATTTGTTAGAAACTGAGAATATCTGTTCTAGTCTTAGTCCGGGTCTGAATCACCAGAGCTCCTTACCTGCGTGGTTGTAATAGTCTCCCACTTGCACTCTGGCTCTGTTCAGTCTATTCTGAAAGCAACAGCTACAAGTCCTGGAAAAATATGTTATTCTCTGCTCAAAAATCTCCAGTGGTCTCTCGTATGTTCTGAGTAAAAGCCAAAGTCCTTGGAGTTGCTTACTAAGCCCTAATCCTAATTCCTAAATCCTACCCAGTTCTAACTTCATCTTCTAATGCCTCCCTCCAGCCACACTTTGCGCTGTCTTCTTAAAAAATGTCAGGCATGCTCCTACCTCAGGACCTTTGCACTTGCTGAACCATCTTCCTGAAACACTCTTTCCCAAGATATCCATTTGGTTCATCCCCTTACCCCCTCAAGACTTCACTCAAATGCCACCTTCTCATCCAGGCCTTCCCTGACTGACCCCGCTCCATTTAAAATGATTCTCTTTAACTCTCTTCCTCTGATTTTTCTCCATAGTACTTACCATCACACTACATACATCATATATAATGTATGTGTGTATGTGTTTGTGGCATGTGTATGCACATCTGGCTGTCCTCACGATTAGGATGTGAGCAACAGAGGGCAGGGATTTTTGTTAGATCCACGTGTCCATGCCTTCAGAGTATACCAGACTGGGGTTAAGACACTGGGTCTTAGGCTCTTACAGCGACCAGTGTCTATGCCAGCTGTCTTGGA
Source organism: Lynx rufus (assembly GCF_022079265.1). Lineage (NCBI taxonomy): Eukaryota > Metazoa > Chordata > Mammalia > Carnivora > Felidae > Lynx > Lynx rufus. Next base: position 10,218,908 of record NW_025814839.1, on the reverse strand, counting down.
AAGGGAATGAGACATTGGGCAGTGTACTCTCCTCCAAAGCTTGGGAAGTAAGCTTGAGGGGGATCTGAAAAGTGTAGCATAGTGCCCCCTACTGGAGTCATTCTGTGGATCAGATGAAGAAGGAGTCGGCGCAGAAACCGAGAGACAAGCCAGAAACACCTGGTGGGGAGTGATCTTCCAGGTTGGACGTGGTGGGGATCCCTAGTGACGGAAGGTACAGAGGTGGGACCGCACAGGGGGTCTTCATGCATTGTGAAGAGCTACCCTTCCTCCCAGGAAACAATGAGATGCATGCAAATGAAGGTTTGGGGGCTTTGCTGTTAGTTGGAAACTAGATGCCCCATCCAGGGAATGAAGCTCCGTGGTCCCCACACTCTGAGGCTGGCTCTTTAAGATCCAAAGGACAAAGCAAACCAACATACACATTCTTGGCAACCGGGTGCCTCGCAGCTAGTCCCCAGTTTTCTGATAAGCTGTGTCTCAGTATTGATGGAGTGATTACATTTTGTGCTGAACAGACTCGGGTCCTAAATAATGTCTCTGTAAGAGACCCACTGCCTGAGATGCCAACTGCATCTGTCCTGTATTTCACTGGGGCTCCCAAGGCAAAACAGAGCCCAGTGAGTGGGGAGAGGTCATGGTCTGAGCACTTTACATTCTGCAAGAGTTCTTTGTGGTTCAGCAAAAAGGTCGTTGGATTGGGGCTTCAAAACCCAAACTTTCAGGCAGGAATAGTGACTCACTGCGTGGCTTCGGGCAAGACATTTCTTTCTTGGGCTTCGGTCACCCCATATACAAATGAGTGGAGAAAGGAGGACATTCATTGGTCCCTAATGGCTCTTGAATATTCAGAACGTTTTCCTTTTAGGGAGGGCTTACGATGTTCAGAGCACTTTATAAGGATTATCTCATTTAATCCTTACAAGAATACTATGAGGTAACCATTTTATTTTTTTAAATTTTTTTTTCAACGTTTATTTATTTTTGGGACAGAGAGAGACAGAGCATGAACGGGGGAGGGGCAGAGAGAGAGGGAGACACAGAATCGGAAGCAGGCTCCAGGCTCTGAGCCATCAGCCCAGAGCCCGACGCGGGGCTCGAACCCACGGACCGCGAGATCGTGACCTGGCTGAAGTCGGACGCTTAACCGACTGCGCCACCCAGGCGCCCCTATGAGGTAACCATTTTAATGTTCATCTGACAGGTGAGGAAACTATGGCTCAGAGAGGGTAAGTAACTTGTTCCAGGGGACACAGCTATTTGGTGTTGGGTCAGGATTTGCGTGCCAGCAACGGAGCTTACAGTCTAAATCCCTCTGTTTTAGCTTTGCTAGCCACACTCTTAATGGTTTAGACAATTTTTAACCTTACGGTTAGGGGAGGATTATTTATCCAAGGTCACATACAATTAGGTTTGTAACCTCCAAATGTCAGTCCGATGCTCAGCTTGCTCTCCTGTCCTCTGCGCTGTCTTGCCCTTGGACTGGAATCGTGTGTAGGACTCCGTAGAATGTACTTTGGTATTGTCCCAAAAGGGCCAGAGTTTGGAGCGGACGTGTCGGGGAGGTCCTGACTTGACCCTAACAAAACTTTTCACCGTATCGACCAATCTTAGCCTGGCAAACAGCCAGATCTCATCCTGCCTCAAGTTTCCCTGGACTCTCTGCCTCTTAGATTCTCTGCAGCTGAAGCCTCAGGAGACAGCCAGGTCTGCTCTTGCTTCCTGCCCGCACAGCTAGGTACAGCAGGCAGCAGGCGGAGGGTCCCTGAGGACTTAACACTTGCGGCGGGAAAGAAACCTAACCCAAGGAGCCACATGGTCGCTTGTGAACCTGCTTGGAGTTTCTGTGTTGGTCAGGGTTCAGGGAGAAGGGCACTCATATTTTCTGTGGGTGGTGGAAATAGATACCTTTCTGGAGGAAAATTTTGGCCACTTGCATTGAAACTCTTGAAAATGTTCCTGTGGATGGTGCTCTCATTGAATATATAAATGTATTTACATGGGAAGGAGACTGGAGGTTTAACCACGGAACAGTGAACAGTGGTTGTTTTGTGTGGTGGGTTTTTATGGATATATATTTCAAAATTAATGGGTGTTTTTTAAAGCAATTTTAGATTTACTGCAAAATTGAGCAGAATGTACAGAGTTTCCAGTACTGCCCACCCCCCCCCCGTTTCCCTTATTATTAGCATCTTGCATTGGTGTGGTACATTTGTTCCTACTGATGAACCAATATTGGTACATTATTAATAAGTGAGGGCCACAGTTTACATAGGGTTCACTCTTGGTGTACGTTCTATGGGTTTGACAAAAGAATAGTGACATGTATCTACTATTACAGTGTCATACAGAATAGTTTCACTGCCCTGAAAATCCCCTATTCTCAACCAACTCACCATTCCCTTCCTCCCTCCCTCCTTCCAAACCCCTGGCAACCACCGATCTCTTTATTGTATCCATAGTTTTGCCTTTCCCAGAATGACATGTAGCTTGAACCATACAGTATGACCCCTTTTCAGATTGGCTTCTTTCACTTTGCAATACACGTTTAAGGTTCCTCTATGTCTTCTCATGGCTTGATAGTTCATTTCTTTTTAGCACCGAATAATATTCCGTCGCCTGGGTGGACCACAGTTTGTTTATCCATTCACCTGTTTTTTTTTTTTAATTTTTTTTTTAATGTTTATTTATTTTTGAGACAGAGAGAGACAGAGCATGAACGGGGGAGGGGCAGAGAGAGAGGGAGACACAGAATCGGAAGCAGGCTCCAGGCTCTGAGCCATCAGCCCAGAGCCTGACGCGGGGCTCGAACTCACAAACCGTGAGATCGTGACCTGAGCTGAAGTCGGACGCTCAACCGACTGAGCCACCCAGGCGCCCCTATCCATTCACCTGTTAAAGGACAGCTTGGTTGTTTCCAAGATTTGGCAATAGAGAATAAAGATTCTGCAAACATTCAAGTGCAGCCTTTTTTGTTTTTGTTTTTGTTTTGTAGAGATGGGTTTTCAATTCATTCGAGTAAATATCAAGGAGTGCAATTGCTGGATTGTATGGTAAGAATATGTTTAGTTTTGTAAGAAACCTTCAGGACTGTCTCCCCAAATGGTTGTACCATTTTGTATCTTCACCAGCAATGAATAAGCATTCCTAACTGTTCGACATCTTCATCAGCATGTGGCGCTGTCAGTGTTCTGGGTTTTAGCCATTCTAATAGGTATGCAGTGGTGTCTAATTATTGTTTTGATCTGCAGTCCTCTAATAACCCATGATGTTGAGCATCTTTTCATATACTGAGATGCCACCTATATATCTTCTTTGGTGAGGCATCTATTCAGATCTTTTGTCTTTTTTTTATGTGAATTGCTGGGTTCATATTGTTGAGCTTTAAAGGCTCTTTGTATATTCTGGATACCAGTTCTTTATCAGATATGAGCCTTCGAAGATTTTATCCCATCTGTGGTTTATTTTTTCTTTCTCTTAACAATGTCTTTCACAGAGTGGAGGTTTTTAATTTTAACGGAGTCCAACTTAGCAATTTATTTCTTTTGTGGGTCATGCTTTTGATACTGAATCTAACACATCATCAGCAACCCAAGGTCATCCAGATTTTTCCTATTGTCTTCCAGAAGTTTTAGAATTCTGCATTTTGCAGTTAGGTCTATGATCCATTTTGAGTGAATTTTTGTGAAGGTATATTATCTACGTTTAGAATCTTTTTTGTTTTTGCTTTTTGACATGTGGATGTCCAGTTATTCTAGCATCACTCGTTGGAAAGACTAGCCATTCTCCATTGAATGGCTTCTGCCTCTTTGTCAAAGATCAGTGGACTATACTTGTGTGAGTTTATTTCTGGCTCTCTATTCTGTTGCATTGATCCTTTGTCTATTCTTTCTCCAATACTACACTGTCTTGATTATAGTGGCTTTATAGTAAGTCTTGATGTCAGGTAATGTCCATCCTACAACTTTGACCTTCTCCATCAAAATTGTGTTCGCTATTCTGGGTCTCTTGCCTCTCCACATAAACTTTAGAATCAGTTTCTCAATAGCCTCATAACTTGCTGGGATTTTGAATGGGAATACTTTTTCTTTCTTTGCTTATTCTATATTTTCTAATATTTCTTCAAAAGTATGATGATCTAGGGGCGCCTGGGTGGCGCAGTCGGTTAAGCGTCCGACTTCAGCCAGGTCACGATCTCGCGGTCCGTGGGTTCGAGCCCCGCATCAGGCTCGGGGCTGATGGCTCGGAGCCTGGAGCCTGTTTCCGATTCTGTGTCTCCCTCTCTCTCTGCACCTCCCTCGTTCATGCTCTGTCTCTCTCTGTCCCAAAAATAAATAAAAAAACATTGAAAAAAAAATTAAAAAAAAAAAGTATGATGATCTAGAACATGGCCTTTAGAGCCTTCAAATCTGGGTTTGGATTCTAGTTCCGGTATTTATTAACTTAACAGACGATTTGTGTGTGTTGTGTATGTGTGTGTGTGTGTGTGTGTGAGAGAGAGAGAGAGAGAGAACAAGCAGGAAAGGGGCAGAGAGAGAGGGAGACACAGAATCTGAAGCAGGCTCCAGGCTCCAAGCTGTCAGCACAGAGCCTGACCTGGGGCTCGAACTCACGAACCAACTCATGACCTGAGCCAAAGTCGGCAGCTTAACTGACTCAGCCACCCAGGTGCCCCAAACCAGTGTATCTTTAAACTCTAAAACCATGCTCAGTGTGTCAAAGATGTCTTCACCCTGACAGACAACTGGGAAATGACACCAACTGGGAATTTGATGAATTCATGTTTCCCATCTCATGCCTGTTCTGGGGCATACACTTACTGAGTAGAATAAAGAAGCATAATTAACAGCACACTTGTGCTGATATTTCTCTTTTTATCTTAACTTTTGAGCCTCCCATTAATCATATTTCATCAGTTCTAAGAGGCACACTTTTTCTAATTTTAACCTCTCTGCAATTGAGATGCATTTTCCAGTCTGCTGCCGGCCAACCAGCAGGCATGATGTGGTCCATTCCCTTGTGTCCAAGCAAACTTGGCCATGGCTGTTCAAACTGTCGTCACTTCCGCTGAGTTATGCACACTGCGGGTCCTTCACCGGTTGATTTTTTTATTAAAAAATTTTTTTAAAAAATATTTATTTACTTTTGAGAGAGAGAGAGACAGAGCACGAGCAGGGAAGGGGCAGAGAGAGAGGGAGACACAGAATCCGAAGCAGGCTCCAGGCTCCGAGCTGTCGGCACAGAGCCCGACTCGGGGCTCGAATCCATGGACCGTGAGATCATGACCTGAGCCGAAGTCGGAAACTTAATCAACTAAGCCACCCAGGTGCCCCCACAGGCTGATTTTAGTTGCTGCTTAAAATGTCTTCCAAAAGATTACACTGTGATATGTTTTGGCATTGAAGTGGAAAGTTTCCCTATACACAAAAAGGCCTCCAAGCAGAACAATGGGGTAGAGGTTGCACATTAGTGAAGCAAATGCTTGTCTTTGGGGGAATGACTCCAGTCTTATATCCTTTTGCAAGGTAACAATCAAATTTTACTGCACCGCTAAAAAGTAAGAAACCACAGTAGATGAGGCTGTATTGCATTTTGTCACCGAGATAGCTGCCGAAGGATTTCTTGTCACATACCGAGTCAGGAAACAAGATCCAAGAGAAAGTGTCACATCCCTCCCTCAGAAGAGATGAAGGGAATTTCAAAGGAGGCATGGCGTGACCAACTAAGGTGTTGAAAAAGACTATTAAGGCATTGAGTGGTAACAGAATTACAAGAGTTTATAAAAAAATTTCTTAATTTTATGAAAAATCATGGTGCATTGAGATCAATGATGGGAGTGCATGGCTGGCTCAGTTGGAAGGGCATGAGATTCTTGATCTCTGAGTCATTGAGTTTGAGCCCCACAATGGGTGTAGAGATGACTAAATAATAATAATAATAGGGGCATCTGGGTGGCTCAGTCGGTTGAGCGTCCGACTTTGGCTCAGGTCATGATCTCACGGTTGGTGAGTTCGAGCCCCGTGTCGGGCTCTGTGCTGACAGTTCAGAGCCTGGAGCCTGTTTCAGAATCTGTGTCTCCCTCTCTGTCTGTCCCTCCCCTGCTCGCACTCTGTCTCTCTCCGTCTCTCAAAAATAAATAAACATTAAAAAACAAAACAAAACAAAACAAAAAGAACAGGAAAAAAATAACAGTAAACTAAAAAAAAAATCAATGATGGATTTAATGACAGTTGAACTCAAGTTAGTTAAATTTCTGTGATGCAATTCCAATTTCATAATCAAAGAAATCCCATACTCTAACATTGAAGTGTTGCTATGTTTCTCAACACATCTAAACTATTCCTTCTGTCTTTCTGAAAATGTCTCCCAACAAGAGGTAGGAAAGGGGGAAAAGAATCCCTTCGTTCTGATACCAAAATATATACGCATGTGTTTTGCGGACGTGCAACAATAATCAGCAAAACTGTGTATTTCCATTAATTCAGAAATACGGATCCTAGGAATTTGTCCTGAGAAAGAAAGCTGGAGTGAGTGCAAATATTACAGATCCTAGAAATTTATCCTGAGTAAGAAAGCCAGAGTGACTGCAAGTATTTAGTTGCTGGGATGCTTACCTCAGCTTTGTTTATAAGAATGAAACATGAGAAATCATTTACACGTGCGTCAATAGGAGACAACTTAAGTAAATATAAGACATCCATATAATGGAATAGCGGAGTCGGCAGACATCCAGAACGAAGTCAGTGTTTCTTGGTGTGGAAAGGTACTCGTGATGTATAATAATAAAAAAGAGGATACAAGCCAAGCTTGATACCATTTTTGTAAAATAGTAATTGTCATAGTGGTAGTAATAATAATGATAAGGTCTCTATTCAAAATATGAATGTGGAAGAGAAAACGAATCATAATAGTAGTTACCTTCTCTGAAAGAGGGGAATGTGAGTGATTATTTTCTTCTGAGTTTCTAATTCTCCTTCAAAACACATTTTTATATAGGGGTGCCTGGGTGGCTCAGTGGGTTTAAACGTCTGACTTCGGCTCAGGTCCTGATCTCACAGTTTGTGGGTTTGAGCCCCGCGTTGGGCTCTGTGCTGACAGCTCAGAGCCTGGAGCCTGCTTTGGATTCTGTGCCTCCCTCTCTCTCTGCCCCTCCCCCACTTGCGTTCTGTCTCTCTCTCTCAAGAATAAACATTAAAAAAATATTTTTTTTAAATTTTTTTTTTCAACGTTTATTTATTTTTGGGACAGAGAGAGACAGGGCATGAACGGGGGAGGGGCAGAGAGAGAGGGAGACACAGAATCGGAAACAGGCTCCAGGCTCTGAGCCATCAGCCCAGAGCCCGATGCGGGGCTCGAACTCACGGACTGCAAGATCGTGACCTGGCTGAAGTCGGACGCTTAACCGACTGCGCCACCCAGGCGCCCCAAAAAAATATTTTTATAGAGTTAAAAAATAATAAGGAGAGGGGGCAAAAAAGGAATTGATGTAAATCCTGTGAGAGGAAATGAAGACAAGCCGCCAGCGAAGGCTTCCTCTGTGACGTCTCTTTAAATGTCCACAGGCCCCTATTCCAGTAATGACTTTGTCTGCTGAAAAAAATCCTCATCATACCACTAATAAAAACATTTTGGTGGCAAATATGTTTAGTTTGGTAAACTAAGGCTGCAGTAATGGAAGCCTCGGGTGACTGCATTTGGGGGGGACGTCAGGGAGGGCTTTGCCCACTTGCCAAGTTTGTAAATACTCCCTGCTTGGATGAATATTTCTTTCTTTTGCCTTTCCTCTCCATCCCCTGTAGGAGGGAGGAAGCTTTTGTTTTAGCCACCAGCAATTTCTTTCTCAGTGGGTGTGCGTAGGAGAATGCAGCAGGGAGGTGGTGAGACCTGGAAGGTTTGTGTTCCCCACAACACTCGTATGTTGGGGCCCCAACCCCCAGGTTGGCTGTGTTTGCACGTGCGGCTTCCAAGGAAGTAACTATGGTTAAGTGGGGTCAAAAGGGTGGGGCCCGGATCTGATAGGATTGGTGTCTTTATAAGCTCACTGTGTGTGCGCACACACATGCACACACACATGCACGCAGGAAAGGCTGTGTGAGGACACGGCTGTCTGCAAGCGAAGAAGGCAGGTCTCACCAGACACCAAATCAGCAGCACCTTGATCTCGGACTTCCAGCCTCCAGAGCTGTGAGCACTAAATTTCCAGTGTTTAAATCACCGGCCTGTGGCATTCTGGGTAACCGTGCATCTGTTCGGGCTGCCTCTCTGAGACCCTGAGATTTCTCCTGGCCTGAAGGCAGAGATCATTGTTCCTGATCAACGCCCGAGATGTTTGGACTCTCATCCCCTCTTCTGCCCCCTGCTCACCTTCTTCACTCGAGTCTCCCTCTTCACGCCAAGGATGTTCTGGCAAACCATTCTCACTGCTGCCTTGTTTTGCAAACGCTGGTCTCTCGACCGGGGTGTCATCCCCTTCCTGCCCCGTCTCCCCAGTCCACACAAGTCTCTCCCTGCTCTTGCCTCACGACCATCGTAAGATGTGCGTGCCTGTGTCACTCAGTGGACCCTTGAGTTGATTTGCTCCCTGCCAGGAACTGTGTCTTGCTCTTTGCTTTATCCCCAGGATCTAGAAAAGTCTGGCATATAGGAAGCACTCATTAAATATGTGTTATAGAACAAATGAAGATGAATGAGGAACTCATGAGTGCTTGGCCCACAACAACCCCAGATTCTTGGACTTTCTGAAATAATCTAATCTAACAGTTACCAGACTCACTGGTCTCTGGTAAGTGACACTCCCTTGACACTGGATCCCTTGACTCTCACTGGGGACCCCCAAAGAGTGTGCTTGTGTGGTTATATCTGCCATTATGTACCATATTAGAAATTAAACTGATAGATTTTTAAAATATGTATGTATAAATCCATTTAAAAACAATAATAGGCCCACGAAATGCTTAGAGAGGTTATGTCAGTTGCCCAAGATCACACAGCTGGCTAGGAGTAGAAACTGGAATTCAAACCCAGAGTTCTGTGTTTGAGTTTTGGCTCAGTCCATTATCCACATTCCGGGAACATAACTAAAAGCTTGTGAATTGAAAAAAATGAAGAGGGCAGGCTTCTCTCAAAATGTAGCCTTCCCTCAAAGCCCAGAATGGGGAGGAATACCCCACAGGGTCAAGGGCAGAGCTGGAGGGTCAGGACTCTGGCCAAAGTTGGAGGTGAATCTTGGTGGACTTTCCTCAGATCTCATAAGAGATGCGCTGAGGCCAATCCACCAAAAATTCCACCAAAAATCCACAAAAAATCAAATCTATGATATGTAGTTCTCTGAAAAATCAAAATGCTAATGGCCAATTGTTCAAATCAAATTTTCCAATTTTTCTAAACTTTATTTAGGAGAATTCTCATCAAGTATTGTTAACGAATATCAACATACTCCTCTTGAATGTAGCCAATGACTACATTCTTCTACATACGGTATTTTAATATGCTCACTGATAATCTTCAGTGAATTTATACTTCTCGAATACTCTTATCAAAAAATTTATTCAAGATATTTTAATTATATTCAAGACTCTAAGATATTCAAGAATATATTCTTCATTAGAAGATAGTCATAAGAGAGTTAAACAGCTCCCATGATATTTAGCTTTTAGACAAAGTGAGCTGCTGAGAATATATTTAAGACCAATTTATTAAGAAGGCCATATTCATAGTCACTGAACATCTTCAAGAAAGCTAGTCTTCAAGGCATGTTTGGTAAACTTAGCAAGCTGGTGAGTTGGTGATCTGGCTTTGAGCATGTGATGGTCCGAGGCTCTTCTGCCCGTCTGAGACTGTGCATCTCTCGATTCTGGGAAGACGTGGGAGGGACAAGTCCTGTTACAAGGATAAGAGAACATTATGCCCCCAAACACCACCTTCACCTCCGTGAGAGGGAAAAATACAGAAGAGAAAAGGAGAGAGAGGCGCTCATGGTGGCTGCAACATACTGGCAAGGACTTTGTAAACATTATTTCTTTTAATCAACCCAAGGAGTTGAAATGAAAATTACCCTTTTTCCTAGTGAGAACACTGAGCCTCAGACACGAGAAGTGACTTTCTCAACATTCTCCAGTTACTCAAGGGCAGAATGGGAGTATGAACTCAGGTGGAGTGGGGATTTGAACTCAGGCAGAGTAGGGGATATGAATTCAGGTGGAATAGAGGATATGAATTCAGGCAGAGTAGGGATTTGAACTCAGGCAGAGGGGGCACATGAACTCAGGCAGAGTAGAAGATAGGAATTCACACGTGGAGGATATGAACAAAGGCAGAGTAGGGATTTGAACTCAGGCAGAGTAGGGGATATGAACTCAGAGAGAGTGGGGGTTACGAACTCAGATGGAGTAGGAGATTTGAACTCAGGCACTGGGATTTCAGAACCAGGGGCCTGGGCCATTGGACTGCACATTCTTCCACAAAGATGAAAAAGAATCAGTGAACAGAGAAACAAATGTATGGAGGCATGGGGCTTTGCAATGAAGGAATTTGGGAGCCGTAAGGGCATTTGATGGCATGTCCATTTGGATGTTGGAGGAACCAAGAGAGAAAGCCGGAGAAGGAACTTATGAGTTACATGGACAAGCCCCCTTTCCTTTCTCTTTGCCATCTAGAAATGAAGATGATGGAAATTCTGATGATCTACTTGTCTATTTATTTGTCCCATTGTCACTCAGAGCTTAGATTCAGCTATATTATGTTCCCTGAGACATAAGAAAAAGCTAAGCAGAGAACCATGGGAGACCAATGTTAGCCACTGGCATAGAAGCTTGCAATGCTTCAAGCAGCCACGTTACAGTTTTCCAAAATACTCACCGCATTCTTTCAAGGGGGAAAAAAGCCCTTTTATTTTGTTCTTTATTATCCAAGTAAGACACACATTGCCTATATATTGCTGATAAACAAACAAGATACATATAAGCTAAAATAATAAAACAGAAATCACCAATAAATCTTCCCTCCCCTACTCCAAAAAATCATTGTTAATAATGGATATATTTTCCTCCAGGGCTTTTGTTTTTATGCAATTTTCAAATGGGATCGCATTGCACATGTTATTTTGTAACCTGATTCTTTCATTATTATGATCCTGTTCAAAAAAACAAAAACAAAACAAATCCCAACTTTGCATCATTTTTATTAATTGCAGATTTCCGATTGTTGATGATTTTATTCTCTGTCCCCAAAGAGGTGAGAGACATGGCGATGAGGACTTACCTGGGGTGTTGGCTGACAGAGTCAGGGACCCTCAGATGGGACTTAAGAGGGTTTAGTGGGTGGGTCTTTAAGGAGGGGCCACTTGCAGTGGGTCCCTGTAATCGGGGCTCAGGAGTCTTCCTATGGGGAAAGTCTGGGAGCCCTTACAATAACATTCCGCCAGTGGCTTGAGGCTGTGGGCAGGTGCCCTCACCTTCTTAGGCTCCTCTGTCAAATGGGGCCGTTTGGAGAATTGTATGTAACAAACCCAGTGCGAGCCCCTTCTCCCTCTGAGATCAAACACAGACATCTCCAGTGATGCTGGAGAGTGTGCAAGCCCCTCCCAAGGACAATGGGATTTTAGTAGAGTTTGGCAGCATGCGGCAGAACTTGGCAAGGCAGCATGACCAGGCTCCTCTGAACGGCGGGAGCTTGGCTCTGAGACCCTGGTACCCTGGACCTCAGCATCCTTTCTCTCCCCACGGAGGTCGTGGTCTCGCAGTTCACGGGTTTGAGCCCGGAATCATGCTCTACTTCGTCAGTACAGAGTCTGCTTGGGATTCTCTCTCTCTCCCTTTCTCTCTCTCTGGCCCTCCTCTACTTATACTCTCTCTTTCTCAAAATAAATTAATTTTAAAAAACTTAAAAAAAAAAGAATAGGCATCCTCAAAGTAGTCATTTTCCTATGCAAAAGAAAGTCCTGGACAGTAACTTATTTCTAGCCTGTTAGTGAGAGAATGTTTACTTTAAAAACTCTCCAAAATGCCTGGCACATAGGAAGCACTCCGTATGTGCTATTACTAGAAGTCTGATCATTTTTTTGAAAAATGTTTATTTATTTATTTGGGGGGGGGGCAGAGAGAGGGAGACAAAGAATCCCAAGCGGGCTCAGCACTGTCAGCACAGAGCCTGACTCGGGGCTCAAACTCACAAACCTTGAGATCATGACCTGAGCCCAGATCAAGAGTCGGACACTTAACCCGCTGAGCCACCCAGAGCCCCTTGATCATTTTTAAAGGCAGAGAAAGCATGAGGACTTTGCTTCTGGGCATCGGTGGCAAGTCTGAGGCAAACACTATTCTGTGAAGAAACCCTCTCTCCCCTCCCACCCCCGCCCCTCCCCCCTCCCGCTGGAACCAGCCCCGGGCAGGGTGCTGGCTGGGGAGTGTTTTCGTACCCCCTCACTGCCTGAAGACAGCCAGGGTGTCACCAGGCAGATAAATGTGCTCCTCCTCTCCTGCTGAAATTGGCATGTCCGGTGTGGGGCCTCGATGATTTATTTACCGGTGACAGTTCTGCTCAGGGGTAGAACTGCCCTGGTTTGCTGACTGGTTCATTCATTTGTCTTTGTTGGCAGTGCAGGCCCCGTGGGATCCCCATCTCAGCTCCTGCCAACGCCTTATTCCTTCTGGATCTCGCTGCTCACACGGAGGGGGTAGGCACGAGGTGCTCGTGGTAGGTTTGCCTCCCCACCGGCAGACGCACCCTCTTGGGTCTGCTTCGGGTGGGGAGGTCCCTGGGGTGGTGCTGGAGGTGGAGGGCGTCCGTGGCATTAGAGAAACCACGTCTTACAATCGTGGACCTTTTTAAGATGCGACAGGAGTCAGATTGCTCTGGGCTCAAATACTGTCTCTGCTATTTATGAGTTGTGTGGCCTCAAGCAAATGGCCTGACCTCTCTGATCCTTGAATTCCTCGTCCGTTATGAGGGAATAATAATACCCATTTCCCTCTATCTCGTGAGGATAGAATACCTAAAGCACCTGACACATAGTAAAGTGAGCCTGACATATGTAGGAAGCTCTTAATAAAAGGCACCTATTATTCCTATCTGTATCCTCATTATTATTCCCCTGGGCTCACAGCTGGTCCCTGGAGAAAAGGGAGTGTTTCCTTTAGGCGTTTGAGATACCAGAGCAGGAAGAAACTTACAGGACAAGCCGGAGAACTGGGTTGAAGATCTGACTCCCTATACTTTCTCTACGTGAGATCTTTTTTTTTAAGTTTATTTTTATTTTGGGGGGGGGAGGGGCAGAGAGAGGAAGGAGAGAGAGAGAGAGAGAGAGAGAGAGAGAGAATCCCAAGCAGATTCCACAGTCAGTGCAGAGCCCCAACACAGGGCTCAAACTCACCAACCTCGAGATCATGAGCTGAGCCGAAACCAAGAGTTGGACACTCAACTGACTGAGCCACTCAGGTGCCCCTTATCTGTGTGAGACCTTAAGGCAAGGTACTCTGAGCCTCCGTGTTCCCCATCTGTCAAATGGGGATAATAAAATGAGCTACGTCATGGAAAGTATCCGGCCTCAGGGGCATTTCACGAAGATCCATTTTCTTCCACCTTGCAAAATGCTTTACAATTTACAAAGGGTCGTGACAGTCATTATGTGATTCCCACCGAGACACTGGAGCCCCATGGATGGATCATAATCCCTGACTCATGGAAGCTCAGGGGCTCAGGGAAGTGAGGCCAATTGTCCCAACTCGTATTCATTCATTTATTTAACAAATATTTATGGAGTGTCTGCTGCATACCAGCTTCTGATATGTCAGTGAACAAAACAGAAAAATATCCTTATCTTCATAGAGCTTACATTCTAGGGGTGCAACACAGACAACAAACAATGGAAATAATAAATGCATAAATTAGATAACATGTTAGAAAATGACAAGTCTTGGGTGCCTGGGTGGCTCAGTCGGTTAAGCGTCTGACTTCAGCTCAGGTCATGATCTCACAGTCCGTGAGTTCGAGCCCCGCGTCGAGCTGTGCTGACAGCTCAGAGCCTAGAGCCTGCTTTGGATTCTCTGTCTCCCTCTCTCTCTCTGCCCCTCCCCTGCTCATGCTCTGTCTCTCTCTGTCTCAAAAATAAATAAAAACATTAAAAAAAATTTTTTAATATAAAAAAAGAAAATGACAAGTCTTATGGAAAAAATAGATCCTGATGAGGGGGCTCAGGAATGATGGATGAAGGAGAGGTGGGCTGTAGTTTTAAAGAGGGAGTCCAGGATGAGCCTCAAGAAGAAGGTGACAGCTGAGCAAATGCTTGAAGGAGATGAGAGTGCCAGCCACGCAGAAGGAGGAAGAGCATTCCAGGAAGAGAGAAGAGCATATGCAAAGGCCCTGAGGCAGCAGTGTGCCTGAGGTGTTCACGGAAGAGCGAGGGGTGGAGTGGGGAAAGTGGGAAGGGGTGAGGTTAGAGGGGCACAGAGGTAACGCAATGTATGTGCAGAGAGAATCCTTTAGGGCTTTGTAGCCATAATAAGGACTACAGCTTTTATTCTGAATGAATTAAGGAGTTTAGGAGGGTTTGAATAAAGTTGAGTCATGGTCTGAGTAATACTTTCCCAAGATCACTCTGACTGTCCTGGATGAATTGACCGTGGGGTATCCAGCAGCAGAGGGGTGTATAAACAAAATGTGGTGTATCCATACAATGAGATACAGTCATAGGAAGGAATGAAGTTCTGGCACCTGCTACAGCAGGGACGAACTTGAAGACACGACGTGAGGTGACAGCAGTCAGACACAAAAGGACAACTATTACGGGATTCCACTTCTATGAGCTATCTAGAGGAAGCTCATTCACAGAGATAGAAAGTAGGTTAGAGATTACCAGGGACCGGAGGAAGGAGAATGGAGAGCCAATCGCTTAACGCCTACAGAGTTCCATTTGCAGTGATGAAGAGGTTTTGGAACTAGATAGTGGTGATGGTTGCATTATTTTTTTTTAAAGTTTATTTATTTGTTTTGAGAGAGACAGAGACAGTGCGAGTAGGGGGGGGCAGAGAGCGAGGGAGAGAGATTCCCAAGCAGGCTTCGGGCTGCCAACGCAGAGCCCGGCACGGGGCTCGAACTCTCGAAACCGTGAGATCATGACCTGAGCCGAAATCAAGAGTCGGAGGTTAACCGATGGAGCCACCCAGGTGCCCCATGACGTTTGCATTATTAATTCTGTGCATTGATGCCACTGGATTGTGCACTTGGGTTAAATGGCAAATTTTGTTATATATTTTATTTACCACCATGAAAATATTTTTTTTTCAACGTTTATTTATTTTTGGGACAGAGAGAGACAGAGCATGAACGGGGGAGGGGCAGAGAGAGAGGGAGACACAGAATCGGAAACAGGCTCCAGGCTCCGAGCCATCAGCCCAGTGCCTGACGCGGGGCTCGAACTCACGGACCGCGAGATCGTGACCTGGATGAAGTCGGACGCTTAACCGACTGCGCCACCCAGGCGCCCCCCACCATGAAAATATTTTTAAAAAAATTGTGGGGACAAGGGTGGAAGATGCTGTAGCATCTGTAGGCTCAGATCACGGTGGAGGCAGGTCAGAGGTGTTCAGATGCCCGCACACTTGGGACTTACGTGTTTCCTGACAGGTTCCAGATAGAGCTAGTGATTCCCAGGGCCGTGCTGGAACCCGGGTCTCCGGAACCTTCCCTAGGATCCCAGGACCACACAGCGAGTGTTTTGTGCTCACTGCAGGTCACACGCGCCCAGCCTCCCAAGGCTTTCCACTCCTGGTCGCCCTGCCGAGACTGGATGTTGGATGGCTCTGGGTCCTTTCGGGGCATATCATGGTAACTACGTAGAGGAGAGGTTCTGGGCTGGAGCCCTTGCAGACGTCAGTGGCCCCCAACCACCACCACATCCTGGACTCGCACCAGTCCTGCCCTGGAAGCTATCTAGGAGTTGGCAGGTCCCCTCTGTTTGTTGCATCACTCTGGTTGTCTAGGAGATTAGCCCAGATTAGGAACTGGGTGGAGCAAAGTGGATCAGATGAGCTCACAGACAACACTGTTGCTGTTTGCACGGGGGACCTTAGTAACCGGCCAGAAAGCGCTTGGCCCAAATCTTGTTCCTCCTGAATTCGGGCACATGGACTGGGGCTCCTGGGAGAACTGAGCATGGGTTATGGTCTCAGACAGTCCCACGTTCAAATGCGAGCTCTGCTTCCTACTTCCTGTGTTGACTTTGGGCAGATTGCTTCTCTTCTGATTCCCCATTTTCCTCCAGTTGAGGATACTACCCACCTCTGGGACTTCTAAGGACTAAGTGATAAGCAGGTGGATGAATGTTGTAAAGTGACCACACCTGGACAGAGAAGACTCATGTGACGGAGGACGTCAGAGTATGTACACTGCCTGGTGACCGGCTGATAAGAAGGGGTGTGTGTTAATGCCTTGTTCTAAAGTGGCAGAGGAAGGGAGGGAGTGGTCTGCAAGAAGAGACACCGAATTCTTTTTTGCAGGTGGGGAGTTTGAGAAGCCCCTGCACGGAAATGTCCAGGAGGCATTTGGAGCTCCAGAGAGCTGATCTGGGCCAGAAATGGGTGTGCTAGCTTAGACGAGATGGCTGGTGGGGCTACGGAGTGTGTAGAATAATCCCAGGGAGACTCACAGGGAGCTTAGGACAGGGTTCCCAGTGTCACTGGATCTGTGGGATGGTTCCAGGAGACAGAGGCTCAACGGAAGAGGCGGGAGGACTTTCCCAGCGTCACGGAAGGAGTCAGTCATCGAGCTGGACTAGATGTCCGGGTTTCACCTTGCAGTGGAAATGCCCCTCACCTGCCGTCCATCCCTCTCCCTCTCCCTGTCCCTCTCCCTCTCTCACTATAATAGCAGCTGATGTTTGTCATCTTCAAGTGAAAGAAATAGACTCCGCCTAATTCAGGGGAAAAGGATGTGGTGTAGCTCAAATAATTGACAGGAAAGCTAAGCACTGGACCCCAGAAAGGCCAGGAAGGGGGCCACTCCAGGGATCTAGGAAGTAAGAAAAATGAACATCTCTTCAGGGGACTGTCACTGGGATGAATCAGCTTCAGCTACTTCCCATCCCAGAATCTTTGCAAAAATGTCACATTCCCACGAGAAAGGCCTTGATAGGTTTGGCTTGGGACAGGGCTTTTTGATGGAAAGTCCCTGCAAAGCTACGCATAATCACGAGCTATCGAGGGGCTGAGACCAGAGGAAAGGGTCACAGATGCTGCCAGGCAGAAGCCCTAGGTAAGCACCCCAGGGACCTGCACAGGGCCCTCCGGGGCCTCCGGTACAGAGCTTAAAGGGCATCCCTGGAGACTTGAGCACAGATGCATGTGATGGGGCAATGTGATTCATTCATCGCTACCCACCTAGGCCTGGCAGGGCCCCAAAGGCGGGACAGGGTAGCTTTAACGAGAGGAGGAAGCACAAAACAAGACCTCAGCCATGCAGACTAGTCATTAGATCGAGGGCCGGGTAGGGGAAGGCGTCTATATTGCCAGGAATTGCTCTAGTGTTTTACATATCTTAACTCATTTATTCCCCACCGCAGCTCTACAGGACATTCTCTCAGCACCCCTGTGTCGTTGCCCGCAAGCCAGAGGCACAGAGAAGTTAAGATCTTCTCCCAGGGTCACCCAGTAAATGGTGGAGCAGAATTCAAACTAGGGCAGTCCCTGTATGCAGACTGTGTACATAATGATTTCTCCATATGGTCTGCAAATGCCACGTTGTAGGAGAGGAAGTGAAATCTGTATCAGGTGATGCATTACATCAAAGCATCCCTTACAAGAATCGAGTCTTAGATTTAACCACTCGGTTTGCTTTTCGTTGTCTCAAAGGCAATACATTCTCTATGCAGAATATTTGGAAAACCCAAAAACGCACAAAGGAAAAAAAAATAACTTGAACATCCACCTTCTTCAAAAAAAAAAACCAAAACACCTTATTTTTAATGTTTATTTAATTTTGAGAGAGAGAGAGAGAGAGAGAGAGAGCGTGCAAAAACAGGGGAGGGGCAGGGAGAGAGGGAGACACGGGATCCAAAGCCGGCTCCAGGCTCTGAGCTGTCAGCACAAAGCCCGACGCGGGGCTCGAACTCACAAGCCGTGAGGTCATGACCTGAACTGAAGTCGGCTGCTTAACTAAATGAAGCCACCCAGAGGCCCCCCAAAATAACAACTTTTACACAAATGTATAACAACTAAGTAACTAAAAAGCAGCTGCAATTTTCTTTTTCTTTTAAATGGACTATCCTCCATACTGATTATCTGAGGCCAGCTTTCCCCGTGTGCTATTTCCGCAACACTAAATCATCTCCAGGAGCGTGAGAGTTAATGGCTGCGTACTTGTTCCCAATGTATGGAAGGACCACCATCTGTCTACCGAACCCCGTACCTTGAGCCATTTTGTCATTTCCAATTCTTCGTGAGTATAAATGCAGCAGACACTGCCAGCGGTCTGCTCGGATTTCCTCTACACCTTTTTCTGTCTGTGCACACCTCGCCAGGCTGCTGGGTACCCTTGTGACACAGATTTGCATCTGTGACTCTTTGCAGAACTGTCCTGGGGCTACTAGGACCACTTTGCTCACAGGGTCAAGGAGCCTGATGTCTGCACACTCCGCTCCCATCCTGGAGGAGACCTTAGCCAATGAGTGTTGGCATGCAAGAATTAAAGCCCAGATCCCTTGACTCAGGTTGAAACAGACTCTGATCTGTTCTAGGTTCCTTTACAATGGGTCCCAGAAGTAGCCTACAGCAGAAGTGACAGCATGCCATATTCAAGGCTACATAGATCACAAAAGACATGTCAGACCTCCCTGCCTCATGCTCCCTCTGGGGCCACTTGCTCTGAGGGAAGCTAACTGCCGTGCCTTGAGGACACTCAACCAGCCCCATTGGAAGGCCCATATGGTGAGGGACAGAGGTCTCCGGCCAACAGCCATTACAGCGAGCTCAGAAGCAGACCCTCCGGCCCCAGTCAAACCTCCAGATGACGGCGGCCCCGGCTGACATGTTGACACAATGTAATGAGACACAGACAAGAACCACCTGGCTGAACCTCAGCCAAATACCTGAACCTTAGAAACTGTGCAATAATGTTTATTGTTTTAGGTCAGTACGTTTGAGGGCTAATCTGTTATCCATCAAGAGCTACGGGCTGTTCTTGCCTTTCGCAGCTCCCAATGCACATTGCCAGATTAAAGAAGGACATTTAAACAAATTTTTTAAAAATGTTTATTTATTTTTGAGAGAGAGAGAGACAGAGCATGAGCAGGGGAGGGGCAGAGAGAGAGGGAGACACAGAATCTGAAGCAGGCTCCAGGCTCCGAGCTGTCAGCACAGAGCCCGACACAGGGCTCGAACCCACGAACTATGAGATCATGACCTGAGCCTAAGTCGGCTGCCCAACCAACTGAGCCACCCAGGCGCCCCTAAAGAAAGACATTTAAGTTGGTCTACCCCAGCACTTTCCAAAATTCTATGGCAGTTGAACACACCCCATTTCTTTTTCTTTTTATGGAACTCGGGGAGCTGCCAATCTAGTGTGAAATCTTGGACGTACCCAGAGATTCTCAATTTCTGTCACTTCTGAAAAGACATTATTTGCCCTCCAACAACCGCGTCCGTGCCGGCTCGGATCTGAGGGTCTGACGGGCGCGTGTGTGCGCACAAGCATGCACAGCTATCGGCAGGAAGTTCTGTCATCCTGTCTGCTGTGGATTTTAGAAGCTGTCACTGTCAGGACCAGAACAAGCCCATCTGTCACGCAGCTCTGACAGAGCACAAACAGGCATAGGAAAAATGAAATCGTCCCGTGGTATCAGGTCACGAGGCATCGTTTCCAAGACAGCTGGCCACTGCCTTTCCTCTGCTCTCCCTGCTCTCCTGAGCCGCCGAGGTAGTGTCCTCTGTAGTTAATAAACTTTTTGCTCATCTTCCCAGCCACCTTCTGGGGGATACTCAGGGTGGCAACAAAGGAGTCCCACTTTACAGATGAAGACACAGAGGATTAAGGGTTCTGTCTTTTCCAAGATACACGTCTACTTGGACGCCAGAAACTCTTACCCCTTCGCCCGCCACCTGCTCCCTGGCTCAGGTAACACAGTGATCTGGCACCAGTCTGCCGGAGTTTAAAATGGTCTTAGCTTCTGTGCCACTTCCCAGCTGCAGGACCTTGGGCACATTTCTGGATCGTTGCAGTTTGGCTATAGATTAAATGGAAAACGGGAGGTGAAGGGCACAGACAACACCCATTTGGTAATTGCTATTGTTGTTAATACTAATCCTTGGGGTTTCCACCTTTGACATCAGTTCTTCCTGTTAGCCCCTGATAACCTCCCAATCTCTGTGGACAGAATCCAAGCTTCCTCTGGGCTCCTCCTGTGAGGCCCCCGTCCCAGCACCTTGTTCTCCAGTGGTTCCTAACCCTGGCAGCCAGTTCGAATCCCCCGGGGGAGCTTTTAAAAAATATCCACGTCGGGGCACCTGGGTGGCTCAATCGGTTGAGCATCGACTTCGGCTCAGGTCATGATCTCGCGGTTTGTGAGTTCAAGCCCCGCGTCGGGCTCTGTGCTGACAGCCTGGAGCCTGCTTTGGATTCTGTGTCTCCTTCTCTCTCTGCCCCTCCCCCACTTGTGCTCTGTATAACAACAATAAATAGATGTAAAAAATTTTAAAAAAAACATATCCATGCCCAGACTGCACCCCCACCCCCCCACTCCTAGGCCACTAACACCAGAATTTCTCGAAATGTTTCTAGAGCATGAGCTCACCCTTACCCTTCCCTTGGGCCAGTGAGAGGTGCTGGAGGCTGGGTGTCTGGGCTCCAGCCGAGGAGAGAATCTCAGCACCTCCGCTTGGGACCTGGAGGGGGAAAAGTGTGAAGCCAGCCAAGCAGGGTTCTGAGGGAACCTGCTTCCAAGTCTTCCAGGGAGGAAAATGCTACGGCCAAACCGTCAGTGTGTTCTCGGCCCCTTCCCTCTGTCCCTCCCTCTGTGTTCTCTTTTTAAATGAACCCTCTCCACAGTTTTGCAAGATATCCAACACTAACAATGGTGCTGATAACAGGCCATGTTCTGAGCCTTTGCCGTGCCCTAAGGACTGTGCTGACGGCTGAAGGGGCTCCAACCCTCCTCCTCTTTCATTAAAAATGCTGTTTTCTCCTGATGTACAATAACAGGTTCATTCTTAGGCAGGGAGTGCGCTTGGCCACTGAGGCTGTGGAGGTGTGGTGTCTGCTTTCTTCTAGAGCTCGGACAATGGAAGCTGATATCCCTCCAATGCCCCTCATTTCTGCTTTTCTTCTCCCAAATGGAGACCTTGAGCAGTGGGAGGCAGATGCTGGGAAAGTGTCAGCTCAAGGTGCAGACTTCAGGGTCTCCAGTGGTTCAGTAACCCACCATGGGTCCCTGGAAGACCCTGGACTCAGTTTCTCAGGAGGGGCCGGGCTGAGGCCACCTGCTGCTCCTTGCTTACTGTGGCCTTGCCCTGCGCTAGCACCTGTGGGCTCAGCCTTTCACACACACCTTGGATCCTCATATCAGCCTGGCATCACGACCCTCCGTTCTCGTGGGTGAAGAAACAAAACACTTGCAGAGGTCAAGTGACAAGGCGACACACACAGTGGTGTCTGAACGCAGATCCCTTCTGGCCCTAGTGCTTACTGATCTCAGAGCCCCTGCTCAGTCCTGCCCTGGAAACTGCTGTTTTCTTTGCTCGATCATTTATTGCCTGAAACCCCATTACACCCATGAGGGCGGATTCCCACATCTGTCCTGTTCTCAGGGTCTAGTACTGTCCCTGATACAGAGTAGGCTGGGCAGGGCGGGGTGATACTCCAAACCTTTAGCAACCGGCAGGGCTGGGCACTGACTATTCAGAATGGCCACGGCTCCCAAGGCAGTTGCTTATTCCCAGAGAGACTCGAAGGGCAGGGGAGGTATCTGTGTTTTAGAATGGAGGTTTTGTGATTATTTGGTTATGGCAAAGCCACAAGATCAGGAGATGATGGACTGTTGAAAAAGTTGTTCTTTATGCTCACAGGTCCCAAGAGGAGATGGCTTGTCACATTGCAGGGGGCCGTGTGGAGAAGCACCAGAGTCCGTTAAGAGGCGGAGGGAATGGGGAAATGTGAGCAGGAGTTTTCCCTGTGGTCTCTGCAGGAAGGAACAGGTGAGGCAGGGTAGACACGCTTAGCATCGGCTCGACCGAATAATTTCAGCCAGCTTTGGGGAGCGGGGGCTGTCTCTCAGTGTCTGGAACCTGACCTTGGACGATGAACGGCAGTGAACGGCCGGTGGATAGTGGTTCAGAGCGTAAGGCTGGGATGAAGAGCGTGGTTGGTATGGGCTCTGGATTCATTGGTTTTCATACAAAAAGTGTGCCTGCAGGTGCGCCCTTTACTACCTCTGGGAATTAGCCAAGCTTGGGGCGGGGGGGAGGGGGGGGCAGTCCCCAAGCAAGTCCCCAAGTGGTCAAAGCATCAGAATAAAAAGACATGCTTGAGACAGGCTAGGACAATGGGGTCACCTTAGAGGCTCAGGCAGTGTTGCTTATCAAGCGGTACTGAAGTATTTCAATATTTGGACACCTGTTGCCGCCCTACCTGGGCATACAGTTGAACTGGTGCCGACCTTGAAGAAAGGCGCTCAGTGAATAGACCTTGAATCGCTGAATTGGGGGGCTGGGCCTGGAGTGTCTCCCTTTCCCCATATCTCAGTTATCCTTGGAGAATAGCCACGGCAATGCTGTTGCACGCGGCTACCCTTCCCTTTCCCTCAGGAATCTCCAGGTAGAGCACCTCTGCTTGCACCCAGGAAGGCTTGGAGCTGGGGATCAGGTGCATTATTAGCCTTGCTGCAGACAAGGTGACTCAGCCAGCCCTCAGCAACCAGACAGCAGGTCCCCCAGCAGGCCTTGAGCCTTCCACCCCTTCGACAACTCCCGGGCTCCGGACATTGTGTGGGAAGGGACCTCCCAGCAGCCCCACCCCCTGCCAGCTCCAGGTGTTGGCTCATTTAAGAGACAGTATTGATTTTCACATTATGATGCACAACTCGTGAGGCCCCCGGTGGGGGGTGGGGGGAGAGAGAAGCCAGCGCTGATTCCGGGAATTTATTTCAAGACACATTAATTTGTTTCTTCCCTTCAAGGTCAAATCAAGGCATCTCCATATATCACCATTGGCAGCCGCTGGCTGGCAGGCAGTTGGGAGGGGGCAGAGGTGGGGGCTGAGAATAAGGCTTCCTGAGAGCCAGGTCAAGGGAGGCCGGTGGGGAAGCAGGCTCCGGGCACCCCCTGTCCCAGCATCATCATCGAAGCGAGGGCTCAGGAACAACACTCTTTCATTTCGCTGGAGATCTCCTGCAAAGGGCCGAGTCATCTAGCTTGATGTCAAGGCTTGTGTCTTTAAGCTGGAAGCTCTCAGAACTGAGATCATGCCTTTGGCCCAATTTTCCAGGGTGACCTACCCTCGCCATTCATTTGCTCACTACACATTTATTACTTGATGTCCGGAACATTGCACTTAGCACAGCAGACACAGAGGGTGGGCTTCCCACTCTCCCCACTCGGGGTCCCCCCGTTCATGAGCCCAGAAGTGGCAACCGTGGAAATAATGGCTTCGATTTCCTCCCTCTGTCACCAGACCCTCACAGTGTAAAGGCACCCGCTATGCTGTGTCACTCGTGGTAGGTGCCCAGTAAATATTTGTTGAACAAACATCAACGGAGTAGAAATTTTCCTCCTCCCATCCTTGAAAGTAGGACAGTTAGGGTTACTTTTGGTTTTTATGATTGTTATTACTTCTCCCGCTGCACAGACACCCAAGCTGTTATATGGTGTGCTGTGTGCGGATAGGGGTAAGTGAGAGGGGGCTCTGGCCAGCCTGGTGGGAGTCTGAGCTGAGACCCTAAAGAATTAGCCAGTGAGGAGGGTGAATTAGCCAGAAAGGAATCATGGAGAGAGAGAGAACAGTGTATCCAAGGTTCTAGTAGCAAAGAGAGGGCTTGTCTGGTTGGAGGAACAGAGGGGAAGTTAGGTGGGGCTGGAGGGTGTGGGTAAGGGGTTAAGGTAGGGCAGAGAGAGATAGCCCAAGGACAGATCCCATAATGCCTTGCAAGCCTCACCTAGTGGCGGGTACTCAATCCGTCCAACAATGGGGAACCATAAAAGGATTTTAAAAGGGGCATGCCTTTCATCTGGGCTCATGTGTTCTGCTGGTGAGGCCTCTCCCCCCACCCCTACCCCTACCTGCCCAAGTCGTGCAACCCTGCCCGTATTCAAGTCTGACAGGTTCTCCCCCTCTTATGATTACCCGTCATCCCTCTTCTCCTCCCCCTGCAAAGCCCCAACTTGAAATATCATCTCTCTCCTCTTCCCACAAGGTGACGGACTCACTGAACCCACCCTTAACATTTTCTTTGTCGAGAGAAAGGCAGCACGAGGTAATATTTCATAGTAAGTCTGGAGTCAGATTGCCTGGGCCCCCTACTTACCAGGTGTGTGATCTGGGGCAGCGCCCTTAACCCTTCTGTGCCTCGGCTCCCTTATCTGCGGTTGAACATGCCGCATAGAGTTGCTGAGCAAGAACACCGATTACACACAGGAGGCACTAACATGGTGTCTGGTACACAAGGAGTTAAGTGAGGGACAGGCATGCTTTTATCTGCCTGTTTGTTACGGATCTGTGAGCTCCTATGGGCAGAAATCGTGGCTCGTTGTTTACTATATGCTTGGCTCCTAGCACAGGACTCAGCAAGTAGGTGTTCGGGAAATGTTCACTGACTTCTGCTGTCATTTGTGGGTTTAGAGATGCCCTTGAAAATCAGCCCAGGAGCGCCTCGTTAACTCTTCTGAAAGCAAACATCTAGGTTCAAGTTCTGTTGTTATCCTGTGACTTACCAAAGCCACTTAGCGTCAGCTTTTTCATTGCAAAATGGATGTCTACTTCTCAGGGTTGTCATGGGGATTAAATGGGATTGGCTCCAGGGATAGAGCATGTGGCCCAGTTTTGGTCAATGAGATTTAAAAAAAAAAGTCTTCTAAGAGCTTCTGGAAAATATCTTGTGCACTTATAAAAAAGAAAGTCAGAGGAGAAGACCTTTTTTTTTACCCCCACCTTTACTTTCTATGTGTTGTCATGCGAAGATGAGATGACTGGAGCTGCTGCAGCCATCTTGCAAACATGAGGACAGATCTTGTAGCCCTGTCAGAGATGGCAGAGGAAGAAGATCTCTGGGCTCTTGGTGGCATAAGAACTGAAAAAATAGCTCTGAAATCACTCACCCCTAGACTTCTTACAAAGTTAGACACAGATGTTTATGTCATTTAAACCACTCCTCGTTGAGTATCACTGCTTGCAGCCGCGAGCATTCCCAATATTGGGTATCTAAGTGGCATAGCATTTAGTTTGTCATCAAAAGAAGCACACAAAGCTAAGAACATCAGCTTTTTTTTTTATTATTATTATTATTATTATTTACTGTTAATTCCCCCCTAAACAACAGCACAATTCAAATAACAATGACACACACATCTCACTCATATACACAATACCACTAGCCTGCCTGCCAGTCTGTCTGGCCTTTGCTTGGTTCCTGGTGGAGCTGTTTGGAGACAGCCCCCTCTGTAAAAATCCCAAATTGGACATAGGAGGCACGAGAAAGGGGAGACTCTAGCCAGAGAATACATCGGTTTCCAGAGTCCTCAGGGAGTGCCAACTTGGGAACATGCTATAAATGCCTGGGTGAAGAGCAGAAGGCACTGTTTTCATGTGGCTGTTGGATAAATCCCATATGGGGATGTAAGACCTATCTATACCCCTTTGTAGACCAGGGCTGCAGAAACACAGTGGGGTGAGCCAGTGGGCTCCATCAACCAAACCATGGAGCAGGCATGGAAACCAGGAGCCCAGACTAGGAATCTGGGTGACAGGGAGGTCCCCAGAGAAAAGCAACCTTTTGCATTAGCTGCAAGGTAAGATACAGTGTGAAATGTCATGTCCCCTTCTATCTGTTCTGCAACTATAGAATGTGCAACATTTTCATCATGATAGAAAAGGTAAAGAAACAATCTCCCAGCATTTTGGCCTAATGCAATTGAGCAGGACCCTGCCAATTGTACCGTCCCGTGGAAAAACCTACTACTACGCTATCCAGGGAGTCCGTGGTCAGTCCACCCCCACCCCTAACATTTTAGTCACTAAATCTATGAATTCAGCTAAAGTAATGTACTCTGGAATACAGAGAGGCCCTGCAGTTGGGGAGGGATAAAGATGGGCCAAGACTGGGGTCTCAGGAACAGGTGACTTCCTGGCTGTCTTGGGGAAGCTCGTTGTTGAAACTGCTCTCTCCAAATGGTGAGTAAGGGGGGACCTGGGGGGCTTCGATGATCAGCAGGCCCTCTGGGGAAAGCGAGGCGAAAACCGTCACAGGATCCACCTCTGCAGGAAGCCTAGGAGAGAGAAGCACAAGACACTCTTCATGTATTATTGTTAATATCGCTTAAACATTCTTTTTTTCACTCGAAAGAAAAGTTTTCTTAACTATTTTTTTTTTTTAATTTTTTTTTCAACGTTTATTTATTTGTGGGACAGAGAGAGACAGAGCATGAACGGGGGAGGGGCAGAGAGAGAGGGAGACACAGAATCGGAAACAGGCTCCAGGCTCCGAGCCGTCAGCCCAGAGCCCGACGCGGGGCTCGAACTCACGGACCGCGAGATCGTGACCTGGCTGAAGTCGGACGCTTAACCGACTGCGCCACCCAGGCGCCCCTCTTAACTATTTATTTTGAGAGAGAGAGTGAGAGACAGCGTGAGTGAGCAGGGGAGGGGCCGAGGGGGAGAGAGAATCCCAAGCAGGCTCCGCACTGTCAGCTCAGAGCCCCACGTGGGGCTCAGACTCACGAACCGTGAGATCATGACCTTAGTTGAAACCAAGAGTCGGATGCTTAACCGACTGAGCCACCCAGATGCCCCAAAAGAAAATGTTTCTGATATGAATTTGGGCTCTTAGGGCATACAACGCTGGGTCTGAATCCTGGCTCTGCCCTTTTCTAGCTGTATGATCTTGGGAAGGTCACTCAATTGCTCTGAGTTAATTTCCTCATCTGCAAACGGAGATAGTAATATTAAAATTGTATAGTATTTGAAATGAGACAGAGTCTGAACATGCTTTGCAAACGGTAAAGTGGTGTTCGAACAGTAACTTAAAAGGTCCCTGGGGCCCAGATATTTGATCCTTGGTTGAGGTCTCTCTACTCTCACTGGACCGGCTGCTGGCAGAAATGGCCACCACTCCCCTCCCTTTGTAGAACATAGGTAAGGTGTCACAGCAGGCAACACATTTTCATCTGCCATGTGCCTGCTGAGAACGCGTTATTGGTGAATTACTGATGGAACAGGATGGTCGCACAGTAAGCTACTCTATGATGCTTAGAATGAGTCTTGAGGGGCGCCTGGGTGGCTCAGTTGGTTAAGCGTCTGACTCTTGATCTCAGCTCAGGTCATGATCTCACAGTTTGTAAGTTCAAGCCACGCATTGGGCTCTGTGCTGATAGTGGGAAGCCTACTTGGGATTCTGTCTTTTCTTCTCTCTGCCCCTCACCTGCTTGTGCTCTCTCTCTGTCTCAAAGTAAATAAATAAACTTAAAAAAAAAAAAAAGAATGAGCCTTGATTTGGGTCACATCTGAAGCAGCTCTTGGCAGGTCATAATTGCTTTGTTCTCAAAACACATTTATAGGCTTTACCTGGCTAGAACTTTATAATGATCCTCCAATGGCTAATAGGTAGGAATTAATATGCCTGTTGCATAAAACATTTAACAGAGACTTGGGGAGATCAAGTGACATGTTCAGTGAGTGAGAACATCAAAGACAGGATTTCTGAATCCAACTCTGGTTCCCGTTCTGAAGCTATATATTATAATTTTTTGGATCGTTTTGGGTAAAATGAGGCAATCTTGAGACATGGTTCCTTCATCAAACTACTGGTATTGTGAGAACATGTTCATGGCCTCACTGGGATGCCATTATAAATAAAGATGATGGAAACTATGACCATCACCTGCATATCATCTCATTTAGTTGTTAACAATAATCCCACCAGGCAAGTTCCCTCACTGTCCCGATTGACAGACAAGGAAATTGAGGACAGAGACGTGAAGCGATTTGCCCGAGGTCACGCTGCTGGTAAGAAGCATATGGAAATGGAATTGGAATCTTGGTCTCCAAACCCATGATGCTCTGCTCTACTGCGTCCCCTGGCACCAAACTTTTGAGAAAAGGATTATGGTAGGGAAGCTAGGAGGGTCAATCAGCATAGATCTTTCCATTGGTCCAGGATGACTCTGCCTGTTATAAACGCAGGGGTTTTGATGACAGAACCAAGAAATGAGGCAGATCCATTCCTGGCCAGGGCAGGATCCTTCCTGAAGGGGCTGGGGAGTTTTCTCTGTGAGTAGCAACATGTAGCCACATGAGTGGAATCTACCCAGGAGACTCCTGCCAAATTAGAGCCACGGAGATTAACAAGGGGCCTTCTGGGAAGGATGGAAGAAAAAGAGGGAACTTGGGCAGGCACCAAGTCAAACTTGAAGCACAGACAAGGCCAAAAGTCTGGACCTCCGTCCCACTGCTGGGGATGGGCTGACTCCGTTTAACTATTTACATGCTAACCCGTAGCATACCTGGTGCAATGGGGCAGGGCAGCCATGGTCCAGAGCATGGCCCTTGCAGGCAGGCAGATCTGAGTTTGAATTCTGACTCTTGCTGACTGTGTGACCTTGGACTGGTGATCTAGCCTCTCTGAACCTACGTCCTTATATGAAAAGTGGGTTAACAGTTTCTGTCTGGGAGAATTACATGGGATAATGAAAGCAAAGGGCTTAGCCCAGTGCCTGGCATACCTTAAGTGCTCAATAAATGTTAGCCTCTACATTGTTACTACGGTCACTGACCATTTAAATGGGAACCTGGATGGCTGTGAATATTTTAGCACACATTGTGGTATCACCAAACTAAAAAATGTCTGAGCCTAAAAGAATCTTCTTGATTGTTCAGGACAGTGCTCTCATATTACATATGGGGAAACTGAGACCCAAAGATAAAAATAGACTTGTTCAAGGTCTCTCACCAGGTGACCTATATGTTGAACCACCATGGTGGGAAAATTATTCTTCTTCCATTCTCTCTCAATCCTTCCATTTGCATCCAAATGAACATCTCAGCTAAGTGTTACCATGATCTTTAACGCTGTTAGCCTCTATCCCTTGCTATTGTCACTTTTTAACAGAGACAGAGCTGATCTAAAGCTTAAACCCTTAAGCAGGTAATGCTATCTAGTTGGAACTTATCCACATTTTTCTTTCATTGGGTTTGTTTTATGACTGCCTTCTTCAGTGAACATATTAGTAGTAGTACTTTAACTTTCTCAAAAGCAACCTGATCAAAAAGGAAAGAAGTCTTAAGCAACTAATAATATGGGAATGTAAACACATAAAGCAGAGAGTAGTTGAAGATGGTCTTCAAATGACTGCAATCCAGTTTCCTCTACCCAGGCAGGAAGGTCATAGGCTTTGAAGGTGGGGAGATCTGTGTTTGAATCCCAGACCTGGCTCATCACTAGCTGTGTGACCTTTGTGGAATTCCAACATCCCTCTGAACTTCAGTTTTCTTATCCACAAGATGGACTTAATAACACTGGCTCCACAGGATTCTTTTACACGTGAAATAATATTACACCTATACCCCTCTTATGGCTCTTGACACATTACAGGTGTCAGTAAATAGCAAAACAGATACCTGGGAAGATGGAGAGCAGGGACCTAAAGTTTGCTTTGACTCTGAGCATCCTCCATCAATGACTTCCTG
This sequence comes from Lynx rufus, assembly GCF_022079265.1. Classification (NCBI taxonomy): domain Eukaryota; kingdom Metazoa; phylum Chordata; class Mammalia; order Carnivora; family Felidae; genus Lynx; species Lynx rufus. The sequence goes on along the minus strand of NW_025814839.1, from coordinate 10,189,034 downwards.
CGTCCCCTGCTTCCTGTCCTTACATTCAAGTTGGCTATGGAAAGATCCCATCTACCGTCTTGCCCTGCTCCCAACCCACAAGATCTCTCCTGCACCCCCTCATCCAATCAACATGGCACCTTTCACATGGGGATGGATGTGTTGGGACGAATTTCCTAGTCATGGCTAAGGCAAACAGCTGTAGCATCCTGCCTAGGTGGAAAACTCCAAGGATCTCATTCTGGCTGAAGGAACTTCCCCCTGTTCTCTGATGACCAGAGTTTTTCCGGGGAGAGTCAATGGAGCCTCCTGAGAGTGGGCCAGGGCCATCTTTGGTGTCTAGAGCCTGGGCAGAGCCAGGGGGTCCCGGGAGGTCCCAGCTGCTCTCATGTGACTCCAGCCTTGCAGAGTTTTTAAAATAATATTAGTCCTCACAGACTGAACACTGAGTCTTTACCCTGTGCTGAATGTTTGACACACATGTTCTCATTCCCCATCACAACTTGGTCCAGAGGAAACGCGGGGACAGAAGCTCAGAGCAGTTCAGCTGGTTGTTCTAAGTTACCCACTTTCTTTATCATGGAGCCAGGTCTCCCTATACCCAGAGGTGAGCTTCAAAATATTTAGCAACTGGCACAGCTGGACAATGACCAGACAGAATGGATGGATACATAGCATAGGGATGGAGGAGGGTCCTGGGGACCCCCTGTTGTTGGCATGTGGGGAGGCTCAGAGGATCCCAGAGACAGGATCAGGAAAGCCAGGTTGGCTAGGGAGGGCACTTGTGGGGCTCAAGACAATGGCTAGCCCAATATTATAACAAGAAGCTCAGCTCGGTTGCTGGACCCCAGCCGAATAGCAGCCTGTGCTTTGAGAAACTTTAAACATTTCTATTGGTCAAATCACCCCAGCAAGCTGTTTTCCCGGAGGCATCAGAGATGGGGAAATCCATGTTTTTAAAAGATGATTAACCCGCTGACTTCTTTCCAGCTCGATCCCTTCCACGGAGTTGCCCTGTCGGTGACTCCATCCTGAGACCTTATTTGAGTCTCTTCAAAGAAACATCAGCTCCCCCGCACTTGTCCCCCCTTCTTTTCCCCCCTCTCCCTCTCAGCAGCGTGTGGTCTGGCCGCTGTACCAGGAAGAGGTGTGGGTCTTGGGGATGGCAGGGGAGCCAACGAGCGTAAAGAGAAACAGCTGTTTGCCTTACTGGGAAGCGTCCATGGGCTTCTAAGAACTCAGAGGTGCCGGGGCGGGTCAGGAATGGGCACACGGCAGGAGAGACAGGACTGCAGAATCCCAAAGCTGAAGGAAGCCTCAGAATTCAGCTGGTGCAATCTCTCCAGACCAGGACATTTTGGCCAGGGCCGAGGGTGGAGTTGAGACTCCATAACCACACCAATGATAGTAATAATAGCCTGCCACTTATGAGGACCAGCTGGGTGCTGGTGGCTGTGCTCTGATCTCATTTCATTTTCAGTCGGCGGATTCCGGAATCAAGAGCCACCCCCATCCCTTTTACAGGTGAAGAAAGGGCATCCTTTGCTCCGGGGCACGAGCACTGAACCGAGTTCAGGGATCGGTTTGGAGCTAAATTCTAACTGTAAGGACCTTAGGTAGCCCCTTACACCTCTGGGAATTTAGTCTCCCCGACAAACAAGGAGGGTAATGTCTCTTCTGCCCGCTGCAAAGATTAAAGGCATTGACTGGGACAGGGCTTTGGAGCCAGAGTGCACACAGTGGACAACTGCTGAGTACAGGGAAGAGGTGTTTAGCAGCAGCACCCGGCTGTCGTCTCCCTCCCTACAGGCATCGTCCTTAGGGCCCCCGGTGTGGCTTCGATTCACTGGCCCAGCCTGGTGGTCTTCCGGCCGCTCCCATGATTCCCCCCGCTCAGCCCTTCCCACAGCCCTCAGCAAAACCCACCCTTCACATGTCCCAACCTCTCAGCCTCCAAACCCCTCCCAGGAGGAAACAGCAATGTCAGGACAAGTTCCGCCTTCATTCCTGTGGATACCGTAGGGAAGGCGCACGCTCTCCCGCGGTGGGACACTTAGAGCAGGCACCCTTTGGAAGGATCCACTGGGCACTCGGGCACCAAGGGAGGGTCTTTCTTGATGGTGGTGGAGATCCTCCCTCAAGCGTGCCACGGGATGAGTGCCTCGATTTTCACCGAATCACAGACAAATCATTTTGCTTCTCTAATTCTCGGGCTCTTCATCTGTAAAGTGACATTGTTAACTTCCCACCTCGCGGGGCACGGAGCCCAGGTGTGACGGCATGATCTACGTAACCTCTTCCGGGACCCTACGGCAGGTTTGCTGTGACACTTTCTCCCCTTTAGGTGTGAGGGTTCGATTCCCTCACTGGGGCTCGTCTGGAAAGAGAGATGCCCAAGACGGAGACGCTCCAGATCTTGGGTCCCAGGCCCTACCCACTCCTCCACCCTCACCCTGGAACCCACGCCACCAGGGCACTTACTGGATCTTCTTCGTGAAGTTCTTGGAAACGATGCCACCTTCTTGCTGCTTCTCTTCATGTTTGCCTAGAAGAGAGCGGAATGCCGCGCGTAAGCATCGATGTCCCCCAGACTTTGGTCAGGACTCAGACTTGGGTTCGAATCCTGCCCCTGCCCCTGCCTCGCCGTTTGACGTGGGGTCGGAGACACCAGTTTTCTGAGCCTCTCTGGTCCCTCGTCTACTAAACGGACCCCCCTGAGCCGAGGCTGTCGTAAAGATGAACTAAGACGACGGACCAGACAGGAGGCCTAGACGGTGGTTTGTAGGCAATTACAAGTTAGATTTAGGAAATCACGGAGACTGAACCACACGTTGTATCTTTTAAGTCTTGCCTCTGGGCCCTTTCCCCTAACCAGCCAGTCGAACCCTGAAGCTAACATCCCAGGAGGGGTGATAGAAAAGAAGTGGGGTCGCATGCTGAGCCCTAGTCTGCCACCCAGTTGACTTTACGACGCACAGAGTCTTTCCTAGCTCTGAAGGTGGGCTTCTTTCCCCCTTGGTTACTGATGTGGAAACTGAGGCCCAGTGATGGGTCCAAGGTCACCCAGCAGGTGTACGGCAGGCCTGAGCTCTGAACCAGCTCCCTCTGAGTCTACACCGAGGGCTGCGGGTCTGATGCCCCTCTGCCTGTTCCAGCCTGAAATTAGCTCTTTGAGCCACATTATCTCTACCTAAAACTGGACAAACTGCCTGGAAATAATGTTTCAATCTGCTAAAACAAACAAACAAACAAACAAAACAGAAAAAACCCACCCAGACTCTCGAAAGAGGGCTTTCTTTAAGAAATGACACCTTAGACACCACAGATTTGAAATTCCACCTGCCCCACCTTCTAGAGGGTAGCAGGGGTGGGGCTGTTTTCTTTCCTTAGGAAGAGAAAAGATAAGAAGGTTTGGGCCCAAACTGGCTATCGCCTTCAATTTACATAGCAACTTCTGAGCCTCTTGACTGCTCCTTACTCCTTTTTTATTAATTTTTTTAATGGGGAGAGTCTCTAACTTCTCTTTAAACAAACCAGATTAGGGCAGGGAGGAGCCCTTCAGCTCCTATCTTTATTTGTTCCTCATCTGTGGGGCCACATTCCCAGGCCAAGAACCCTCATTTCCACGGGGACACCCTTCTGAGAAGCTGTGGAATCCAGAGTGTAAATCACCTCGTGGGATTTTTTTTTTTTTTTTGGCAGCCCCAGTCTTAAAAAAACTGACGACGTATAGGCGATTATGTTATCAATTGCTTTTTCATTATTCCTAATTTCTTTATTACTGACTTTGCTCTGACTGTAAGATAATACATGTGTATGCTAGAAAATGTAGAAAATGCCGAAATAAATTATCAAAACTACCTGTCCTCATCACTGCGACAAGACCACATTTTTTGTATACGCTCCAGACTTTTCTTTCTATGGACATAAGTGTTATATAGGATAGATACATATCGCAGATTTTAGGAAATGGGATCATATTGCGCGTTATGCTCAAAACTGTTATCTCTTGCCAACACATCATAATCATTTCTCCACGTCTTGCCAAATATTCTTCGGCAACATGATTTCTTTAACTGCTGCGCAGCATTCCGCTGTAGGGATCCGTAAGTTCATTTAGCCAATCCCTGGCTTTTTGGGCAGTGAGACGGTATCTGACCTTAGAGAGAACCACACATTCTTACAGCTGGATCTTTGCATCTGGCCTGATGACATCTTTAGGATAAATTCTAAGTTCTAGAATTTCTGAGACTTGCTCTGTATTGCCAGATTGCCCTTAGGAAAGGTTGCATCAATTTATTCTCTCACGGGCTGGGTGGAAAGGGGTCCACTGTCTGGTTACCCAGAACATGCTATGCTTTGAACGCGCTGCCCCCGGGAGAGTTGATTTGGGCCCGCCAAATCCGTGAGTGCCAACTGTCCAGCCCTAACCGGGCCTGTGGCCCAGGAGCACTGTCTGTTCTCTGACACCCTCCCCCCAGAGCCTGGGCCTCCAGAGAGGCCTGCTTCCCCTGGGGACTGGCCAGTGCCTCTGACTCAGCCCTTTTGCACCGCTGGTGTCCTGGGAATAATAAGCAATAACGAACTCTTATACAGCGCTTTCTTGGTGTGAGCCACTGTCCCAGCCCCTTACTAATAGCGACTCCTTTAATTTTCGTGACAACCTTAGAAAGCAGGGACTCTCATTATTACCATTTTGTGGATGGGGGACAGAAGTTCAGAGAGGTTAAGTGATATGCCCAAGGTCACACAGCTTGGAGTGCTGGAGCAAAGGTATTTGGGTTTTGGATTTCAGTCTCTGCTCTAACACTTTCTAGCCCATCTCTACTCTTCTCTGAGCCTCAGTTTATTCTTCTCTAAAATGGGGGTGACAATAGCTTCCTAATTTGGGGGTTGCTGTGAGCAGCAAATGAAAATGAGTCACAGGACTGCTTTGTAAGTGGTAAAAATATTGTGTGAAGGCGAAGGCTTGTGGCTTCTTTTGATGTTTGGAGAAAGGACTACTCCTGAAAGGCTAAGCTTCCCTGTCCAGGCCCTGAAAATAGGGTATTGGGGTTGGGGGGGGGACGATGTCTGAGCAGGGGCAGCTCCAAGATTTCCATAAAGAGGAGCCTGGTTGAAAGTGGATGCTGCTACCAGAGGCTCATCGTGAAGCCTAATTTGCATATTATTTGAATATCTATTTATTGGGGCAGCTTAAGGATTAGGAGTGATTTTTAATTTCTTATTTTGCTTTCCTAGCTATGTCTTCTACCGTGGCAATATTTTATTTTCGTAAACAGAAAAAAGTAATTATGATTCTTTTTTAAAAAAAGAACTCATCTGGAGGCAGGGCAAGCCAGAGGCCCCTCACAGCTGCTGTTTTTTCAAACATGCCTCAGAGAAGTGTAGGTACCAAGAAGCAGGAATCAGCACTTCAGGGAAAGCCACTGGCCCAGCGAAAGAAAGAAGGTGCTGTTTCCAGGGGAGGCAGAGGCCCTGGGATTAAGGAGAGGGGGTGGGAATAAGGCCTCTGGGTTTTCCAGTTTCTTCTTGGCCAGGGCTGGGCCCAGTGGCCCATGAAGAGAACATTTCTTGGCTGCGGGCTGCAGGGTGCGAGTTGGGGTGTATAAGCATCACGGAAAGCATCTAATCTAGCATTTTCCAAACACTTGCCTGGAACTATACACTCATATATGGTCAGATAAGACAGGGCTGCCTCCAGAAAGCCATAAACTACATTAATGTAGCAAATCAAAGCTCTGATAAGTCCTGCAGTAAGGAGACCTGTTTATAATTTTGTTTCCTCTGGCACCTTTTAAAAATCTGTACCGCCTTCCTTCCATTTCTCAGGTGCCTCGTGATATCTTAAAATGTGCTGTTTGGCAAATACTGATTTAGTTCAACTCCTCCTAAGACCTAAGGCCAACAGTAAAACTGAAGCCCAAGACGTGGGAGGATTTGCCCGAGGCTGCATAATCAGAAGAAAATCCAGCCATCCTGACTCGGAACTGTCTCAGCAGGCCTGGCTTTGAATTTCAGACGTTGCCATGGACGACCAGGGGATCTCAGGTGAGTTACTCTCTCTGAGCCTCAATCTCCTCCTTGTAAAGTGGGTGTCACAAACCTACCTATATTTCCTTGCAAGTCCACATGAGGAACCTGGGAGCCAACATTTGTAGGCATTTAGCACAGTGCCTACACCGAGTGCTTGAAGAAGAATAGGTCTGTCATTATGAGATATAGGATAAAAGATTGGAGCTGATTTTAAATGGAACCCTGATATCAATCTGATTTCATATCCATTTTATGAGAGTCTCTATATATACTTTCAGGGGATTTGGATTCTGTCAAGCTGAGGGTGCTAAGTACATACCTATGAGGCATTTTACAACCTAAAAAGGCTTTGTCTGTCTTATTGAAGCACCCAACCACCCCATTTTACAAATATGGAAACTGAGGCTCCATGATTCACTCAAAGCCTCATTCAGTGCCATTGCATTAGTAAGGTGCTTAGCTGAGATCTCAGCCTGGAGCTGCCAGAACCCACCTGTTAAGAAGCATCTAGAAGGGCACCTGGGTGGCTCAGTCAGTTAAGCATCTGACTTGAGCTCAGGTCATGATCTCACGGTTCGTGAGTTCGAGCCCTGCATCGGGCTCTGTGCTGACGGCTCAGAGCCTGGAGCCTGTTTCAGATTCTGTGTCTCCCTCTCTCTCTGCCGCTCCCCCTCCCACACTCTGTCTCTCTCAAAAATAAATAAACATTAAAAAAAAATTTTTTTTAAAGAAGCACGTAGAAAGGAAGAGAATGGGGGAGATATACTTCAGGGGTCTCCTGGAGGGGCCAGAGGGCACGGGGACACCTCCAACCAAGGGTGGAAGACTCTGGAATCCGAATGAAAACCAGAGACGGGAGAGGTGGTGATAATAATCGTTTACAGAGTGCCAGGCAGACACTATTATTAGCTCCATTTTACAGACTCTCTGCATTTATTATCATATATTGTCAGCTCACATTTAATCTTCTCTACAGATTTGCAGGAGAGATATTATCATGATCCCCATTCTGCAGATAAGACAACTGAGGCTCAGAACAGTGAGAAGACTTTCTGAGCAGTCTTCCATCGGGCAGTGTTGGAATTTGAACCCAGGTCTCAAAGAACATCTACGATCTATGGTATATTGGGACCTTGCTCTGTGCCCAGCATTTTAATAACAGCAGCATCACAGCAATAACAATACTGAACCCTTGTCCGCACTTGACCCCCGTCAGCTCATTTAATACAACAATCCTCATGCACCAGAACCCCGATTTCCAGATAAGGAAACACAGCTCGGGAAAGATAAACATTCTGTGCATCCTGCTGGTTAGTGTGGCACAGCCACTTTCAGAACTCAGGCCTGGCCACCAGCCAACTCGGAACGCCCTGGCTGAACCCCTCCATCCGCACATGGCCCCAGCGTGTCTCCTGGCCCACCACCCCCGGGCAGAGCCTCTGATGTTTACAATTCCGCCCTGGGAGGCTTTGAAAACTCCCCCTACACACCGCCTGCCGCCTGCCCCACCAGGGCTTGTATCCGCCCAGCCTGCCTTGCAATGGCTTTTATTGATTCTCTGGCCTGCCAGCCTGTGCCGGGAACACACTCTTTTTAATGGAGCGTTAATTGGGAGGGAAGAGAGAGAAAGCTGTTCCCCTGCCCAGCAGGGACTGAGTCTCCTGTCTCCTCCTCCTTTCTCCCAGGCTGGGATGTGGCGGCAAGGACCCCAGGCCTGGCGTCCTGGGCAGGCCTAGACTCTTCCTGCTGCTGACTCATGGCGTGACCTCGGACAAGTTCCGCTTGGGCCTCAGCCTCCTCAGCTGTGAAATGGGAGCAGACAGCCCTGCTTCTCAGGGCCGGAGTGAGGATTACTTGGAAGAAGGAATCTAAGAGTCTTAGTCCAGTTTTTGGTACCTAGTAGGTGCTCAATAAATCATCAAATCTCTTCTGGCCTCCCAATTCCCAAGACAGCCTGAGTTTGAATCTGGGCGGCCTTGGACAAGTTACTTTCAGCTTTCTGTGCCTCAGTTTCCTCATCTGTGAAAAGAAGAGACAGACAGGCCCCACCTCCTCTGGTTGCCTTCACTGAGATGCTACAGGTAAAGGGCGGAGTGCGGTGCCTAGCAGAGAGTAAATGCTCATTCAAGGTCCCAATTAGTCAGCGCCCTAATCTGGAACAAGGGGCCCCATTCCTCTTGAAACCTGAGCTGATCATTAGCTCTATCGTGGCACAGCACTTAACACACTCTTCTAGACTGTGCTGTGACACTGTGCCCCATCTCGTCCTTGTCTTTGTATTTCTTCTCTATCTGTTTGACTTACCCTTTCTATTAATTTTTTTTTCCTGTCAAAACCTGTGACGTGGTTTCTACTTCCCTGACTGTGCTCTGACTGATAGATACAGCCCTCAAAGGCCCCAGCCACTGGGTCAGGTTGAGGTGTCTCCTGGAAGCCAGGGAGAGCACAGCTTTTCCACAAAGATAACTTCTGTGGCCTGCATTCCTGAGCCCTGAAGTCACCTGTGTCACGCCGTCACAGCTCACCCTCTAAGGGAACAAACATTCTCTTGGCCATTCCTGGGGCTGAGGCCTACACCCTTCTCCCGGGTTCTCTCTCACTCCTGCCCCTCACTCACCAGACACCTCCACGTATCCGTCCTTGGTCTTCACCATCAGCTCCTCTGGCTTAAAGCTGTGCACGTTAACACACACTTTCCAGGGCTCCCCAGGGAAGGGTGGGGGGCTCCTGCCCTGAGCAGGTACCCCGAACCTGGCTGCAGCCGTGGGCCCCCGAGGCACCATGCCTGACCTCAGGGTTCCAGGCCATGCTGGGGAGAATCGAGGCAGGGCCCAGTTGTGCCAAGAGGCAGTCAAGTCGTCCGGGAAGGGGTCCATGCCAAAGTCATCATCCAGCAGGCGCGAGGGGAGGGATGAGTCTCGGAAGGGGTCTCTGCGCAGGCGGCTTGGGAGGTGGCAGGAGAAGGGCATCTGACCATCAGCCATGGCTGCTGAGCTGGAGGGGAAACGGAGGCTCAGAGAGAGGGAGCCACCTGCCCAAGGTCACACAGCAAGGTGATGTGGGTGGGTTGGCCCTCCAAGCTTATTTTTCTGCTTCAGAAAATGCCGAACCGTCCACTGCCAAGGACAGAGGGTGTGCACCCGGCTGGGATCCCAGCCCCCAAAGACACTCCAAAGGCTACCACCAGCTGGTCCAGCAGAATTCCAGAGGGCCCCTCTCCGCTCTGCCTCACCAGAGATCCGCCAGTCACTGTCCTCCCAGACTGTCCAGGCTCTCAGCCAGAGCCACTGAGATGTCTAGAGGAGAGTCAGGAGCTTCATAAACCCAGGGACGCAGGCCTAGAAACTTCTCCTTGCTTCTTCAGGGCTGAGAGCCTTCTATTTATTGCTGCTTGGGGCTGGAGGCGGGTTTTTCGAGCGCGTCCTGTCACAGGAGTATTCGGAGGTGATGAACCAGCCCCTGAGAATCCGCTGAGGGAACAGCTGGGCTCCCAGGGGTAGGGGAGGGGCCGAGTTCAGCCAGCCAGTCGGACACTCTCCTCCCGCCCCCCTCCCGGCTGGGCTCAGCTCCGCCCCCTCTCCCAGGGCTCGCTCTGGAGCCGCCTCCCCACTCTCAGTGCAAAGGCCGGCTATTAATAACCCTCTGCCTGCTGAGGGCTCAGGTCACCCTCGGGTAATACCTTCCCCAGAGCCTGCTGCCTCCTGCAGAAGGAGGGGAGAGGGTTGGGAGCCCAGTGCATTTGAAGGCAGGTGGCTTTGGGCCGCAATGCCCACTTACAACCCGGCGTGGACACTTGCCTTCAGTGTCCTCTGAGAGCAGTAACATTATTCCCCAGCCACCTGTGAGCTGTCAGTTTTCCCAGCTGTAAAATGGACCCCATAGTAGCCACTGCATGGATGTGTCATGAGGAACACATGAGGTAACCATCCTTAAACATTTAGCAGACTGACACTTTCGCATATTCAGTTTGGAGTTCTCCATTACATGATGCTTGCTGTATGCTGGGTCCTGTTCTAAGTGCTTTCCACATATGAAACCGGCTTCAACGGCACCACCAATCCCGGGAGGTAAAGGGAGTGCCACTATCCCCATTTTACAGATGAGGAAACTATCACAGGAAGTGTTAGCCAATGGTAGCCCTGCATGACTGTTAATGATGATAATTGTCAGAAGGTGCTGTACCGGGGCAGGCGGTCTGGTCTGACACAGGGAGCCCACAGAGGACCTGTTCTAGACTTCCCTGCCCCTCCCACATAGCTTGGAGAATGAATTTGTAAACCGTCCTTCTACCTAACAGCCCCTTGAGCTTGGGTTCTAACTTTGATCTGTCCCCAACAACAGGTGGGCAGTTGGGCGTGCCATTCTCCCCCACCTCCCTCCCTCCCCCGTGGGCTTCAGGGTCTCAGCCCTGCCTTCCTCCTGGGGTGGGGTGGGGTGGGGTGGGGGTGTTAAGGAATTCAATGAGTCATTGGTTGAGAAATCGTTTTGATGTTCAGCAGTGCCTGCATGAGGCCGTTTGCTAAAAATAATTCTATGGAGAGCAACAGTTACCATCATTTTTGGCCTCCCCTTATGCTTCTGTGGCGAGCACGTGCCAACCCGTTGAACCCTCGCAACATCGGGGATGTTATCACCACCCCCATTTTGCAGGTATGCACACAGCTGCCAAGAGACAGGGCTTGGGGGGGGGGGCGGCCAGGGTCTGTGCTGAGCTGACTGGTAGAGACCCCACCCTCCTTCCCCCACTAGCAGAGAGAGGAAGGCTGAGGTGCCCCCGCTCCCCCATCCCGAGTGACTGGGTCCCCACTTGACTCTGGTGAGATCATCAGGCTAGAAGCTTGAGGCTGACGTCATGGCTGGGCACAGAAGCCTCAGCGCACCTATAATTACAGCAGGGGCGAGGCTGGCTGGCTCTGAAGCCAGAACGGGGAGAATCACGGTGTGACCCAGAGAAGAAAGCCGGAGCTGCCAGGGACCTGGGCCGGGGCCAGGGTGAGGTTTCTGGGTGGGTGGCTTGGTCCCCAGCCGTTCGTGTGTGGATTTGAGCGGGTGGAGCGCTTAGTGTGTTTATGTGTTTACTTATGGGTGAGTCTGCTGATGGGTGCGTTCTAGAAGACCCTCCTACTCCTTCCTCTCTAGGCCTCCTTCCCACAACCCCACGGAGCCTTCATCCGCCTTCTCATTTCAAGGATGCTGCCAGCAGGAGAGGAGGGAGGGTGTGCAGCTAGAAAACAGAAATAGCAAACATTAGCATTTATCCAGCACTTTCCACACTCCAGGTTCTGTTCTAAGCACTTAAAATTTATGTATATTAACACATGCGATCCCCCTATAGCCCTATAAGGAAAGGACTTTTATCATCCCCATTTTATTGCTGAGAGAACCAAGGCTCAGTGAGATTGCACGACTCACCCTTGTCTGCACACCCAGTTAAGTGGCAGAGCTGGGATTCGAATCTAGGCAGTTTGGCTCTTGACCCCTCTGCTGTACTACGGTTTATAATCACCATCATGGCTTACATTTAGCTGAGCGCTGACTGTGTACCAGACCATGTGCCCAGCACTTTATTCATGACCTCAGTGGACCCTCATGGCTCAGAGAGGTGAAGCCCCTTGCCGAAGGCCACACAGTGGGACTTGGGAACCCCTGGTCTTGTCCAGTGATCCTCCCACATGCCTGTTGTATGTGCTGCCTCCCCCAGCCCCCGCCCCCAGATTCTCACTACGTTTCTGGGTCAGGCCAGCCTTCCGTTTTGGGAAGCTGAGGGAGGCAGCTGCTCATCCTGCTGACCTAGCCTCCTGGAGAGGAGTCAGTAAGCCCTACAGACTGTCATCAGCCAGATGAAAACATGGGGCCAGGACCAGGAGAAGCCAGGTAGGGGAGGGGGCCCCCAGGCTGGCTCTCTCTGGGAAGGAAAGACCCTGTGGAGTGTGTGTGTGTGTGTGTGTGTGCACACGTGTGTGAGTATTGGGGCAGGGGTTGGGGGCAATATTCGACCCCGGGTCCCAGAACAAGTGTTTTCTTGGCTACTTTCCTCTTAGAGCTTTCACATGGGAAGGACTGCAGTTAATTCTCAAACAGCCCAGGGGGAGGGTGACATCACCCTGCAGTCCGGAAACAGGGGCCCAGGAAGGAGCAGTAGCTGCCTCAAGTCACACGGGAAGCGCCAGGACGCAGACACAATTCTGTGCTCTTCCTGTGCTGCCTTTCCATGGCAGCAAGACTCCACGTTCAGTGCTCCCCTAGGTATTTCCAGCCCCCGCACCACACCGTCCCACCCAGCCTCACCACCCCTGAGCCCTAACTCTACGGGGGGCTGGGTCTGTAGGGCCTGCAGGGGGGGCCCCTGTGGCTCCCTCAAAGGCCTGGCTTTCTGGATGTCATTTTTGCTTAGTGTTTTCTCTACAATTCTAGGGGTCTGGAGCCCTTGTTGCAGGCGTGGGCGCAGATCCTGGTGGCCTGGCGCATTCAGGCTCCAGATGGAGAAAGACCCACGTCAGAGTTCCCTCCGTTGGACACCCCAGGAGCCCAGCACATCTGCAGCAAATAGGAGAGGTGTATGCTCGTGTCTTTTTCCATTCCCTTTCTCAGACCCCCGATGGAATTTCCAGCACGTTCGGCTCCACGGGGGCAGGACCCTCGGGTGTCTTGCTCGCAGCAGCATCCCCGGTGCCTGGAAGGGTGCCTGGTGCGTTGTCGGAGCTCGGCAGGTCTTTGCCAAGCAGGTGATGTCCCGTTAGCGACCCAGTGTCACAATTGCCTGGCTCACATGTGGCAGACCCTGTACTCAGTAACAGCATTAGAATAGGGCTAGAATTTCCAGAGTGCCTAGAAGGTGCCAGCACCCAGTGGAATGCTTTCGAAGCATGCTATTTATTTATTCCTCACCACAACCCCCTCCCAGAAGTTCATACCATCATCATCTCCATCTGACAGATGAGGACACTGAGGTTCAACACGGGAGGGAACTTGTCCAAGGCCACCAGCTTGTGGGTTCTAAACCCAGCTGTGTCTGAACTTCAAGCCCCGTCCTCTTTCCTTGGCCAAATGCCCGGGCAAAAACAAGATGATTAATAAATGAAATAAATAAACAACCCACGTGGTCCCTCCCTACCCAAGTCAATGCCCTCATAATCCTACACAGCTAATGCTTATTTATTCAGCCCTAGCTTCCTGCTACTATTATGTCCAAAATTCTTTCCAGAATGTTCTGAATAACAATAATTCACGATAGCTACGCTTTCTGTTTTGTGGAGGAAAGTTTTATTAATTATAAGGGAAAGGGAATATATGGAATTAAATAATTCGAGTAAACATAAAGAGGGGGAGAGTATAGAGAAGAACAGAGAAGGGTTAACACATCAAATCAGGTACTCGCAACATCCAACCTCTGGCTGGGGGAGCCCCTCGGTGAACAGCCCCCTCTGGAGTCCCGACTGAGGGTCCTGGGCAGAATGTCCTCCCCTCGGGTGAGGCTTCCAACTATTCCCGCCAGGGCAATATATACACTACCCATGTGTGATCTCTGGTTAGTCATGAAGTTTGCCTAAGTGCAGTCCTGAGCAAGCTGGGTTTTTTCTCTGTGTCTCTTATCCTATCTCACAATCTTAGGAGCCTGGGCCTGTGCACGTTTCTCTTCCCGCCCTGATCCATTCCAGGGGACCAGCCTGGTCTGGCTCGAGAAGGTGAGGCAAGTTAATCCCCCTTGGCGTCAGGAACAGAAGGGCCAATTCTGATCCCGAGGCCAGACACGGAGCACAAGCCAACTAAGCCCCCCATGACGGTGTATGTGTGGCTCTGGGCAGAAATGCATGACAAGTCTCACAAACACGCTCTATACAGAACACAGGGATCGCTTCCTCTGACCACCTCTGCAAGTAATAATAATAATAATACTTATTTAACATTTTGTAATAGTTGTCTTTTGCATAAACCGATTTATTTAATCCTCATCCAAATTGCTTTAAGATAGGTATTATTATCCCTGTTCACAGACGACAATATTGAGGCACCAATATTGAGGCACAGAGAGGTTAAATTACTCGCACCAGCTCACACAGCTACAAAGTAGCAGAGCTGATACTCAAATCCAGACAGTCTGGCTCCAGAGTCGGTGCTCCGCACCACCACGTGAGCCTGTGGATAACAGCTCCCCAAACAACAAAATAGTAATGATCTCCACCATTGCTGGAGAACTCTTACGTGCCAAGCTCCACTAAAGACCCCCTACCTTACCTCTGTCATTCCTTATGACAACCCTATGAGATAGTAGTATATTGTTAACTGTTTTCTGTTGAAAACTAAAGGCACAGAGGCAGATGTGTGCTGATTGCTAAGCCTGTGTGCTTCGCTGTCCAGTGGGCTATGCTATGTGGTCCCTACTGAATGGCCAGAGCAAGCGCTGTCCAAACCCATAAGGGACCCGAAAGACCACAGTTCACCAGCCCACCTCTCCCTCCACCTTCTTGTTGGGCCTCCTTCTCTGGAAACTTCTTTGGGCCCTTCCAGACGTTGTCGGTAGAACAAGTGACACCAGGAACTCACTGATATTTGGAAGCCTGGTGGCTGCCTGGGACAAGCCATCACTGTGTCAACCAGAGAGATCCTTATGTGTTACCAGTGTGAAAGCTTCTCGGAGCCAAGGGCTCAGTGGACTCAATGGGAGCTCCTCTTAGCGGCATATGTCCCTGGGAGAAGGGAGTCAGGGGTCAGCTGTGGGAGGAGAGGCTTCACGCAACCCCCTCTCCACCCATCTTCAAAGAGGGACATCCCTAGCCAAGGGCTCTCAGGGGCCCTCTACTTATTCCTGGGCCTTTATCAGGGCTTTTGAAGTCCCCTTTCACAGCCCGAATAGTCATTCTGCAGCCAGGGAAATAGTATCTCAACTAACCAGGCTTTTTGTTTTTTGTTTTTTTAAAGAAGTAACAATGTTGGTACTTACTGCTTAAGAAAGATAGCGAAGCCTGGGGGGTAGGAACCTGAACAGACCCAGATCGGCTGCTCTGGGCCAGTGGCCTAGCCTCTCTGAACCTCTGCCTTGTCATCTGTAAAAAGGGGATGTCAGAAGTACCTACCTATCTCACTGGATAATTGGCATGGATCATGAGGGGGGAAATGGTTGGGGAGGTGGGCATGGGCCAGATGATGTAGGGCCTTCTGGACCCCATTTAAGAGTTAGGCTGAGCATTTTGAGGACCCATTGAACTATTTGGAGAAGGAGAGTGGTATGATGAGGTCTAGGAAAATCACCTACTACTTGTGGAGAGGGCACTGGGGGACAAAACTCCAGGGAGACCAGAGAAGAGGCTGTTGTAGGGTCCTGGGAACATGGTGGCTTGGGCTGGGTTGTTGGCTGAGGAGAGATAAAGGGTGGACACAATCCATGATGTATTAAAGAAGCAGAAACATTTTGGCTGAGGGATTGGACTGGAGGAGAGGAGAGGGCACATCAGACTCCCTGTCTGGTTGTAAGACATGGGCAACCGCAAGTTGGTGATGGCGATCGTTGACCATGTGTGGAGGAGCAGACACAGGGGAGTGGGGAGACTCCATTCATTCATTTACTCATGTGTTGATTCATCACATATTTACTAAGTTCTTACGTGCAAAGCACTAGACTAGGGGCTAGACATGAGACACAAGTCTGTGTTCTCACGCCTATCGATAAGCAAATCATTAGTCAACAGTTAAAACAATTTTAGATGCTACAAAAGTTTCATGAAGCAAATTGAGGCTCCTGGCTACCTTTCTGATCTGATTCCCTGCTGTCATCCACCCCTTGCTCACTGTGCTGGAATCTTGGTGGCCTTCTTTCTGTCCTTTGGACAGAAGAGCCACACATATTCCTGTCTGAGGACTTCCCTCATGCCGTTCCCACTGCCTATGACACTGTTCCCCCAGATTTCCTCAGGACTGGTCTCTCACTTCATTTGTGTCTCTACTTAAATTTCACCTACTCAGAGAAACTTTCTCCAACCATTTGATGTGAAGTCATGTTCTCTTACATCAGCTGGTTTTTCTTCCTAGCGCCGGCTGCGAACTGAGTTATATTTTAGGCCTCGATTGTTGTCTGCCCCTTCCATTAGAACCTAAGCTCCGTGGGGGCCGAGGGTAGGGACTGTGGTCTGATTGTTTAGGGCTGTGTCATGGGCACCTAGAACAGTACCCAGCACGTAGTTGGGATTCAGTAAAATTCAGGGCATGTGATAGGAAGCAACACACTTCCTGGTGCCATTGTGGTTGGTAAGAGCCATGTAACTAGTTGTGGCCAATGAGTGGTGAGCAGAGGTGATATCTGTCACTGTCAGTTCCAAGCATGTGAGTAACCCATGGGAGACCTCCGCTCCATGACGGGAGGACCCTTGGTTGATTTCTCTTCCTTCTGCACTATGGCCACCAACATCTCTGATGGGTAGGGTGTCCCTGCTGGTCCACAATGGACATGGCGGACAGATGAACCTTTGTTCCCTTAAGACTGAAATTTTGGATTTGTTTGTTTGCTCCATCATGATGCAGACAATTCTGGTGGATCGACCTCCCAATTCTGTGTTTTTGTGGTTGTTGGTATTGCTTCAAAAGAACTTCCTCAATGTGAATATCATTCTAATAAACCAGTCTATCTGCTTCTCTGCCAAGAGCCCTTGCTGGGAAAGTGGTACCTATTCCTCTCAGTTTGAGACCTTTAGGTAGAGTGCCATTGGAGGCACAAATGCAGAGGGGTGGCCCTGAGATCCTTCCAGGGAAGGAGA
This sequence comes from Lynx rufus, assembly GCF_022079265.1. NCBI lineage: Eukaryota > Metazoa > Chordata > Mammalia > Carnivora > Felidae > Lynx > Lynx rufus. The sequence continues at coordinate 10,172,271 of NW_025814839.1, read as the reverse complement.
GCTGGAGAGCCTGTGATCTTGAGGCCCCCTTTTTCATCTCTGAGGTCAGAGCAGGAGCTGGTTTGACCAGTTGGTGACATGACACCGGGCAACTGCTTTGGAAAGTTTGTTTTGTGTTGTTTTTAGGTCTGGGAATGACAGCTCCTCGGAGGGTTTGGCCTGAAAGGGTTCTCACGGTTTGTGCTGGGAGGAGAGGAAGGTTGGAGGAGATGAGGAGGACGTATAGAGAAGGACAAGGATAAACAAGATACCTCCTTCTGAGCACTCTCTTAGCCTCACCCTGAGTATGAATTAAGATTCATTTTAGCTGTGAAAAACAGAGGCTCAAAATAACCGTGGCCGAAAGAGAAGAGAAATTTATTTCTTCTTAATAAAGCTCAGAGACATTCTGTCTTGTTACTGACATGCTACCCCTGTTCTGCAAAGCCCTCAGAGACTGGGAATCTTCCATCTTCTTGCTCTGTTTATATGGGCTCACTTCCCAAAGCCACCTCATGGACCAGGGAGCCACTTGAGTTCCAGACATCACGTCTACATTCCAGCCAGCAGGAAGAAGAAAGGGGTGAAGAAGAAGGGGAGAAGCACATAACAGTTTCTTTTATTGAAATGTGAGGAAATTCTGCCTGTATCTCATTGGCCCAAATTAGTCACGTGGCTATACCAGCTGCAAGGAACATGGGGAAATGCAGTCTTTATTCTGGGTGGCTATGAAGCTCGTTAAAACAGGGGTTTTACTACCGTGGATAAAAGGTAAGTGACTGCTGGGCGGCAACTAGAAACTGCCATACCCACGAGAATAACGACAGATTTTGCTGAAGCATCCTAAAGGCTTCAAGTTGGGCTCCTCTGGAAAATAGCGGGGAATATGTGCTTCTCTGCACCTAAATGCTGGTATTTTCATACATTAAAAGTTTGCCCATGATTTCAAAGGATTCACAGATTCTCTGAAGCCCAAGCACGGGAGGTCATGGAGCCTTAAGCTAGAAATGGGCTTCAAAGTGAAGGAAAAAAACAAACCGTGTGTGCGCGTGTGTGTACCTGTTCCAACCCCTTTCCATTTGGCAACATGAATATATCCGATGTGATTGGTGTTGTTTATTTGGGGTTTAGATTTGAGAGCAGATTGTCAAAGGGACCCAGTGTTACACCTTGAGGATGCATTTGACTAGTTTCACTGGCAATGGGTCAAAAAAAGACCCAAAGAAAAACTGCTTTGAGTCATCTCATCACTGGTGGGCCACGATATAGGATGCGTTAGAGCCAGGATTCAGAGGCAGTGGAAACCCTGTGGCTGTGGGAGGAAACGCCTGAACGGTGCCCCGTGTCGTTCCTCTAGTAGATTGATGTTAGAATTAATCTGGTTGAGGGGCACCTGGGTGGCTCTGTTGGTTGAGCATCCGACTTCAGCTCAGGTCACGATCCCACGGTTCATGAGTTCCAGCCCCGCATTGGGTTGCTGCTGTCAGCACAGAGCTTGCTTTGGATCTTCTGTACCCTCCCCCCAAATAAATAAGCATTAAAAAAATAATTACTCTGATTGAAGATGATCAAATATCAGGGTGGAGATATACCCGGGGAGATCGCCAAGTTCTTAGGAGACTCTAGATTCTTCTGAGAGAAGATACTCATGGAGGGCGGCGGCTGGGAGTGCCTCTCTTGAGAATTTGGTATTCGAGGTGATGAAAGGTGAGAGGAGAGGCTGTGGGACTTTTGCCAAGGTGACCTGAAACCCTTCCAGAAACTTATGAGCTCACCTGGGCAGCTGAGCCTCCCCCCACCCCCCACTTTTTTGGTATCAGCAACAATGATACTAACTCAGGCGCTGGGCAAAGTGTATCACCTCTGCTTTACGTTTTACCACCTTGGCTAATCTTCATGAGACCCTTATGAGATTGATTCTTTTAGTATCCCCGCTGGAAAGATGAGGAGCCTGAGGCTCAGAGAGGTTAAGCCACTTACACACAGACACACAGCTAGGAAGCAGCAGTCAGGTTCAAACCCAGATCTTCTGACTCCCAAGTGCTTGCTCTCAGACACTGCCTTCTAAAGATCACACCATCCTCTTATCCTAGGGACTACACTCAGTCAGTGCTGGGTGAATAGTAGGTGCTCACATGTGTCTGCCTCATCCCCCACGCTGCCTTCTCTCACTTCCAGGGAGGGACACAGCCCCTCGTTGGAAGAATGTGTGCGTGAGAGATCCTTAGGGTCCCTGTGTGGGACATACCACTGCTTTGCCAGAGTCTCCTAACCATACTCCCCAACCTCGACCTAAAGTAAAAATCAACCAGCTCAAAAATGCATGGGACTGGGAGGGAAGCAGAGCTGGTAACCCAGCAGATTTAATCATTTGACAGCTGCCCCTGCTGGGTACACAGGGACGGGGGGGGGGCGGGAAGGGGGGAGATGAATGAGGCAGCAGACAAAGCTTCTGTCCTCTTGGAGATGGGCAATGAAGACGTGAACAAGTAAACCAGTTACGTAGAACTGTGGAAGGAGTGCCCAGGGTAGGTGGGGGACCAAAAGCCTACTTTTGACAGGTGGAAGTCATTGCTCTGTTCCTGTACGCACGCACTTGTTCCTGCCTGGGATCCCCTGTCCTCCTCCCCTTTCCTGAGCTCCCTTTCCTGGCCTGACCCACTCTGCTCATTTCCCGGGCCATCAGTGAGTTTTCCTGCGATGCCTTCCTTGAACCTCCTAGGCTGCTTGGGGAGTCCCTTTGAACTTACCCACATCCTGGGGTCCAGCGGTGCCCCCCTGACTAGCTATGTTAGTGGGGCGACCGGTCTGTGCCTCAGCTTCCTGCGTCTGTGAAATCAGCATCAAAATAGTACCTGCCTCCTAAGGACCCTGTGAGGATGAAATAATGTAATTTATGTTGATATATGTGAAGTGCTTGGAATCATGCCCGGCACACAGTGGGTCTTAGGTAAGTGTTGGGTGGCGTTGTTGCTGGCGTTATCAGCACCTTTGTGGCGGCTGGTAACACGCCACACCTCTGATACCACACCTGAGAATTTAAGGTGACATTTAAGATGCCATGTAATTCAGTGGTTCCCAATCCTGGTTTCATATCTGCATGACCTAGGAAGCCTTTAAAAACACTGCTGGGGCGCCTGGGTGGCGCAGTCGGTTAAGCATACGACTTCAGCCAGGTCACGATCTCGTAGTCCATGAGTTCGAGCCCCGCGTCAGGCTCTGGGCTGATGGCTCAGAGCCTGGAGCCTGTTTCCGATTCTGTGTCTCCCTCTCTCTCTGCCCCTCCCCCGTTCATGCTCTATCTCTCTGTCTCAAAAATAAATAAACGTTAAAAAAAAAAAAGTTAAAAACACTGCTACCTTGGGACGCCTGGGCAGCTCAGTCGGGTAAGCATCTGACTCTCGATTTTGGCTTAGGTTATGATCTCACGGTTTGTGGGTTCGAGCCTCCACGTAGGGCTCTGTGCTGACAGCACAGAGACTGCTTAGGATTCTCTCCCTTCTCTCTCTTTCTCTCAAAATAAATATTTTATTTTTTTAACGTTTTATTTATTTATTTATTTTTTTTTGAGACAGGGAGAGACAGAGCATGAACAGGGGAGGGTCAGAGAGAGGGAGACACAGAATCCGAAACAGGCTCCAGGCTCTGAGCTGTCAGCACAGAGCCCGACGCGGGGATCGAACTCACGGACCTCGAGATCATGACCTGAGCCAAAGTCGGCTGCTTAACCGACTGAGCCACCCAGGTGCCCTTAAACATTTTATTTATTTATTTATTTTTTTAAATTTTTTTTTTTTCAACGTTTATTTATTTTTGGGACAGAGAGAGACAGAGCATGAACGGGGGAGGGGCAGAGAGAGAGGGAGACACAGAATCGGAAACAGGCTCCAGGCTCCGAGCCATCAGCCCAGAGCCCGACGCGGGGCTCGAACTCACGGACCGCGAGATCGTGACCTGGCCGAAGTCGGACGCTCAACCGACTGCGCCACCCAGGCGCCCCTTAAACATTTTAAAAAACACCACTGCCTGGCACCTACCCTCAGCAATTCTTTTCTTTTTAAAAAAAATTTTTTTTTTCAACTTTTATTTATTTTTGGGACAGAGAGAGACAGAGCACGAATGGGGGAGGGGCAGAGAGAGAGGGAGACACAGAACCGGAAACAGGCTCCAGGCTCTGAGCCATCAGCCCAGAGCCCGACGCGGGGCTCGAACTCCCGGACCGCGAGATCGTGACCTGGCTGAAGTCGGACGCTTAACCGACTGCGCCACCCAGGCGCCCCAATTCTTTTCTTTTTAAATGTTTATTTTTGACAGCGAGAGAGACAGAGTGTGAGTGGAGGAAGGGCAGAGAGGGAGACACAGAATCCAAAGCAGGCTCCAGGCTCTGAGCTGTCAGCACAGAAGCCGACGCGGGGCTCGAACCCAGGAACCGTGAGATCATGACCTGAGCCGAAGCCAGATGCTTAACAGACTGAGCCACCCAGGCGCCCCAAGCAATTCTTCTTATTGGGGGTGGGTGGGACTCAAGTGTGGGTGGCTTTGTAAAGTTCACAGCTCATTCTGATGTGTAGCCAGCATTAAGAACCACTGGCCTGACCCAGTTTCTTCAGGTGAAATAACTAGCACTCAGAGAGGGGCTTGATTTGCTTAGGTCACAAGACTCCTTGGCCCCTGCCTCTTGGGAAGTTGGATCTTCTGATGTCCTCCAGAACCCCTGTTTGTCTCACGGCCTTCACCATGAGGAGGGGCTGTGTGTGTCCCTGGGACTGCAGACGCTAAGGGTGCTGGCTGCATGCTACCTCAGCTGCACCCCTGGGCAGCTGCTAATCTGGCCTGAAAGAGAGCCATCTCCAGAAGCCGCTCTCCCTCTCTAGCAGCCAGGACGGTGGAGGCTGGGAGGGGGAGGGGGGCCTCTTCAGACCAATAGCCTAGCCAGAAGAACACCTGATTCCTGCAACCAGGAGCCAGAGCGGGACACAGAAAGGTGAAGGCCTCTTCCGTGAGTCACTGAGGGATGACTGGCATCACAGGGACAGCTTCCCGGCAGACACATTTTCCAGAAAAAGTCATCAGGGGCCCTTACGGAGGGCTAGCTCTGAGTTATGGGGCTCCTGCCTTCAGGGGTAAAGAGGTGCAGCAGAAACGGTCCTGGGCCCACAGACCGAGGTTCAAATACCCACCGGCTCCGTGGCACTCCCTCTGTGACTCTCAACTTTCTTATCTGTCAAATGGGGCTAAACAGGGTTGTTATGACAATTAAGGAAGGTAATGCCTGATAAGGTTCTGTGCGTGCATGATCATCGATCCATAAAAGGTAACTATTATTATTATGACCACTATTATTTATCAGTGAAGCCTCATAAGGGGACTCTGGTTGCTGCCTTACGACAGCCTGTTTGGGACGAGAGAAATCCATGTGTGTGTGGTGGTGTCACGGCGGTTGTGGCAGAGAGCAATGGATGTACCCCAGCGAGGTTAATCCCACCAGTTGATCTTCAAGGGAGATTTCTAGAGGGGCAAGCTACAAGGGGAGGTGACAGTAGGTAACCTATTTTGTTTGCTCTTTCTCCCCCAGCTGATACCCTAGTCGGGTGTAGACATTCTGCTAGACAAGGGGCTGTATTCCTGAGGACGGGGGACCTGTCTGGCCTCTGGGATGATACACATTATCCGTATGTGTGTTTGCATAACTTTTTTTTTTTTTTTTGCCTTTGCATAATGTTTGAAAAAAGATGGAGTTAACGCACGTTTTGAAAATCAGGAAATTTTGTCTAAAAATTCACATTCTCGGGTTACCTGGGTGGCTCAGTCAGTTAAGCGTCCGACTTCGGCTCAGGTCATGATCTCAGGGTTTGTGAGTTCGAGCCCCACGTCGGGCTCTGTGCTGTCAGCTTGGAGCCTGGAGCTTGCTTTGGATTCTGTGTCTCCCTCTCTCTCTGCCCCGCCCCCACTTGTTCTCTCTTTCCCTCTCTCTCTCTCAAAAATAAATAAACACTAAAAATTTTAAAAAATAATGAAAAATAAAAATTCACATTTTCTTGAGAAATGGGGAGATCTGGCAATCCTGAGCTGAGCTAGCGATCTGGCAATGGTGTCCTGGATTCCCCGGGTCCCCACAGTCCTAACCCTGCCGCCTTCCCTCACCTGCCTGTCCCCATGGGTGTTTTCAGCCTCTGTTCTCTACGGCAGGAAGCTCCAAAGTCGGACACCGAGAACATTTCTGGAGGCCTCCACAGGGCCTTGCAGGAACCCCACTGTTCCCAGTTGGCCACTTATGGCTGTCGCCACGAGCCCCACTCCCACGGCTCAGTCTCGGTTTAGGGAATGGTAGTCACGCTCACTAACATTCACTGAGCACTTCCCACACACATGATTTTTTAGAGCCGCCATCCATTTAATTCCCACAGCAGCCCAGGGAGGGAGCTACTGTCGTTTCCATTTCATAGATGAGCAAACCAAGTCCCAACAGGGTGTCGTCCTTGTTCAGTGCCACACAGCTAGTAACGTCAGGGTCTATATTAGAATCCAGATCTTTGGGGCCCCAAATCTGTGCCCTGCACTGAACTTCCTCCTGACCATTAATGCATGGGAGAAAAATTCTTCTACCGAAGAGAACTGATGACCCTTTGCATGAGCTGAAGTCTTGTGGGGCAGAGCAGTGAACAGTCTGGGATCTGGGGTCGGCCTGCCTGGATCCTATCATTGAATCTGTGGCCTTGGGCAAGTGACTTTGCTTTTCTGAGGCCTCAGTCTCCTTCTTTGTAGGAAGGAGACTCTAATGCCTACCTCATAGGGTTGCGATGACTAAGATACTGCATGTAAAATGCTTAGGGCAACACAGTGCCTACAGGTTTGTTTTGAAGATTAAAGAAATGTGTTGAGCAACGTGACAATGTGTGCATGCAGCAGGTACTGCTTAGATGTTCTCTGTCCCCGTCTCCCTGCCACCCTACCTCCCTCTCTGCTTCTGGGCACCCCCCATAGACAGAGGATGCTGGGCCACATATGAGAACACCATACCATGGAACCTTTTATTATAACAGAGACATGTTTCGTACAGGCTGAAAAATCAGAAACCCCGGAAAGGTTATGCTTAGCTGTGGACACCAGAAATCAAACAAGCCATGGCCACGGTATCACTAGGTGGAGGACAGGGTCCCAGGATGCTGGAGGACACAGGAGCTTCCTCCCTCTGATGTGGATGTCCCAGGCAGAGGCTGGCTTCTCAGGCCGAGCCGGGCTGGTACCGGGTCCCCTTGTTTGGGGTCTTCCGGATGAGAATTCCAGCCCCCGGTGTGGAGAGGTGGCCTTGGGGTGCACCAAGCCTACTGGGCTGATATAGTGGATCCTGCTAGGTCCTTGGCCAATGGCTGCTTGAGCGAGCAGCCAAGACTTGGGAGAGAAAAGACCCTGCAGAGAGTTCTCAAACATGCACCTGGCAAGAAAGAGCTACGGAGAGAGTGGGACACGGAGCCAGGTGGATCTGAGCTCCAGGGAGTTTAGGCATGCCAGCTCCCCCTTCCCAGGCCTCAGTTTTCTCATCTGGAAAATGGCAACATGACCTATGTCACTGGCTTGTTAGAACAACCATACAAAATACGTCCTGACACGTAAACAGTGATTAAATCCAGCGAACGCTGAAGCCTTCTTGGTCTCTCCTTTGAGATCTCTGGATGTCTGGGCTTGGAGAGAAGTTCAAGCTGAGAGAGAGGGCTTCTTTAACCCAGGATATAAGAGTTATATAAGGTGGCAGCACTAGAAGGCCTCCCATTTTTGACTGCGGGACTCAGCTACTACAACCTTACCCTGCAAATGAAGTCCATGCTTGGTGTTTTATTTCCTTCCTTGGGAGACATCCTTCAACCTATAGTCGGCAGAAGACATATGGACCATACATCTGACAGTTTGGAGTTCGTGACATCAGAGTTAGAACCCTTTCCCTCCACCCTGCCAAGAACACTTCGGCCAAATCCCATTTTACAGATGGTAACACTGAGGCCTGAGACCCACTCCGTTTCATCCAGACAGACACACACGGGCCAGAGAATCACAAAGGAATCCTGTTCCAGTCTCTTTGGCTCAACTCATTAGAAGATGAGGCATATCTTTTCTTGGCCAGAGAAAAGGAATTACAATTTTGTCTCTCTCTCTCTCTCTTTTTTCAAGGAGTTGTGACTTTTTAATAGAAGTTGGTTCGTGCACAGGCATTTTATTCCTCAATTAATTTCCATCAAAATGAGGTTTTCCCGGAGATAACCAGTGTTTTAGTTCCATTTGAGTTTAATTTGTATGACTGAAGACTCCGTTTCTGCCAATTCCAATTTGCTGGGTGATTCTAGCACTCATTACCTGGGGGATAATGCCCCTGCTGCAGACAGCCACACCCAGAGCTGATTGATGGATCGATTTCCAATAGCAATTTAGGGGAAGAGGGGTCCCTCTCCTCTCTCAATACCATTTAATAAATAGGGAATAAATTATTAAATAAGCCATGATCTGATGAGGGGGCCCCATCATGGTATTTACAATGCAAAACCCAAAACCCAAAACCCTCAATAAATATAAAAAACAAAACAATAGCCACAGACAGAGGGGAGATGCCAAGTCTCAGTACCACTGGCTCATGCGTGCAGAGATGACAAGGAAGAGGTTTCAGGAAAGCATTGCTTGATGACACTGTATCTAAGCAGAAGTTCCTCAACTGGATGCAGCTGGCTGATGGAGGAGGGAACATTTTGAGGAATCCTGGTTTGTTTTTTAATCAAACTTTTCGGTTTAGCTGGAGAGCCAAGCAAGGCAAGACAGATGCTTGTGAGACGATTGTGAATATTCATGGAAAAGAATATAGCAGGAGACATGATGGGAGTGAGACTTAAAAAAAAAAAAAAAAGGGCTTTGGAACCTTTAGGAGTACCCAAATGTTGGCTCTCTTCAAGGAAAGCCTTTGGGAAAGAGGACGGTTCTGAGCTAATGAAATGATGGGGGCTCTCTGAGACTGAGACCCTTGTGTCTTTCAAACATCTCAATTTTGTTTTTCTAAAAGACTGACTTTCCTTCACAAAGAAAGGAAGAGAGATAGGAATGCGTGTGCGGTCAGACCTCGAGGGGGCTTTGAGTGAGTTAGCTTTTCTTAATTGAAGGAATTCACATACGTTTTATTCTAATGATTGAGAACCTCCTGAAAATGTTTGAGGGTGTTCTCCTTTTTGCTTCTCAGTCCTGGTGAACTCACTCTGTCTTTAGACAATTTCCCAGCCCTCAGGTCAACATTTTGGATTGTATCTCAAAAACTCGCCTAAAAAGGGGGAATCTTTGGCCCAGAGGAATGAAGCGATCTGTCCCGGTTCATTCATCCAGAAAGGCTGCCGGTGGGCTGTATGTTTCTGGGCCTCAAGTCACACCCCCCAATGCTGGCTTTTAAAATGAATGCTCGCCACCAGCAGATTTCAGCCGATTTGTCTCATTCCCTGGAAGCAGAAGGTAATGTGGGCAAAATAGGCAGAGAAATAGGGATGTGGAGGTGTGGGGGGGGCCGGGGGGGGGGGGCTGGGGCCTTTGGTTAAGCAAGGTCACCAGCATCCCAAGAAGCTGTTTAATTTTGGATGCAAAAGAAAGGAAATGTAAAGGTAATTAGAGAAGCACATTGGGCAAGAGGGAGGCACAGAGGTTTTCCCCCGGAGGCATTTAAGCAGCCTTCTTGCAACTTTCCCCTGGCTGGAGGTACTTCTTGCTTGGGATAGAGCAGGGTAAAGTCACATTGCCAGGGAAACGACCAGGGATGTTGCAAAAGTCTCACCAAACTCAAAGCTGGACCAGAGAATCTGGCAATTTCAAAGCAGTGAATGATGACTTTGGAAAGAGGGTGGGGGCGGGGCCTCTCTGGCAGGCAGCAGGAAGACACTGCCAGTCAGAGGGGCAGGACTGGTAAAGAAAGGCCTCTAGATCCTGGCTTGATGTGACCCTCAATGACCTTCTTGGGGGAACTTCCGGCTGCTCCTTTCATCTTTTTTTTTTTTTTCCCGTTCTCTAATTTCTGAAATAGCTTTGTGCTCTTCCCTGATGGAAAGCAGGAGATCCCAGCAAAAGGCTTCTACGTTGGGTCTGTGTATCTCTCCTAGGGAGGTTGATACCACTCCAGGAAGCAGTGGGCCTCCTGCAGAAGGAAGAGAGCAGCCTGGAAAAGCCTCAGTGCTTGGGGAGAAATTAGCTACAATGGAAGCAAGAAGGATGTGTAATTTACACGAAACCCACCAGGATGCTCAGAGACGCTTAGGGAGTGATCCTGCCTACTATTGTCTCTGCTGGAGTAAGGGTGAGACCCCATGTGCATCTTCTCTCCACTCCCTCAGCCCAATTCCTGCCCTGCTTTCTCCTTGTCCACTCAAAGTTCGATCCCAGTGCTAAACCAGATGCCAGTTCAACCACCATGGCCCCCCAAACGCAAGACAGCTGCTGCAGTACTGACGAAGAAGCCTCATCAGTGGGCGACATACAGTACATCCGTCTCCCAGCAGGTGCCTCCCTAAAGCACTCACACCGACGATTTTGACGCTGCAAGTTTTACCTTAGCTTATGCTAACTTTAGACTCCAACCCCCATGTGAGCTGTGACTCCAGTGTATCATTTCAGGCCTTTAGCTCACAAGCCTTGTGGATGTTTTCATTTTTCTGATACCTCAGTGAGGTAGCTGGTGGGCAGGGAGCTGGGGAGCAAGCCTGAACCTCACTGACATAACGAACCTTAGGTCTGAGGTGTCCCCCTCCCCAGGCCAATTCCAGGCTGTTTGGACTTAGAGCTCTGTGGGTCTCACCTGCGGGAACAAAGCCAACATCCCTAGCCACATCCGGCCTCTCAGATCTCATCCACAAAAACACGAGGGAAAAAAAAGAGATTCACAAAAATAATTCAGAAGCACCCCGCCCCCTGCCAACACACACACACACACACACACACACACACACCTCTCCATATAAATAAATAAATAGTTGAATACTGCTAATGGCAACCAAGGGAGAGAGAGAGAGAGAGAGAGAGAGATCATCACATAAATAAATAAATAAACATAAATAAATAAAATAAATAATAGGTTTGCTAGGAGCCCCAGGCAAAATGGTCCCCTAGAGTTGTCTGAAGGCAGTCTGACAGGAGGCTCCCAGGCCTCTCTCACTGCTGTCCTGCTAAGGAGGGTCCGTGGCTCCAGAGGTTCTGCGGCTCGGAGAAGACTTTGTCTCCGTGATGGGAGACTGGAGCCCAGGCTGGTTTCCCGGGCAGGGAAGAGGGTTATTTACAGTTGCTGTACATGCCCTCCCAGGGCACCTGCCCCTGTCCCAGGCACCTGCCATCCGGCCTTCTGTGGTGACAGCACTGGCATCTGTCAGTCTTGGCGGGTGGGGCCCAGGGCCGGGCCAGAGGGCATCGGGGGAAGGCCAGGTCACCCCATGCTGTCTGGGGCACCTCTCGCTGCTCTCCTGGTGGAAGAAGGACTTGCGGGAGTTTGCAGGGCAGTTTCTGGCCCCACGGGCTGATGGACTGGGAAAGACGAGGGGTCGGGGAGACGGGTCACTGATGTCAAGAAAAGGGATTTTTTCCCAAATGCTGTCCCTGGGGTGTGAAGGAAGAAGAGTGTTTGGTCCCTGCTTCCCCATAGCTCACCCCCCAGTATCCAGAGCTGCGGACTGTCCCCCCTCACTATCTCCCTCCATGCCCTGCCCTGCCGCTGTTGCCACCGCAAGCTTGACATTCACCCACAGGGCTCCGGAAGGCCGGTCAGCTGGTGAGGGGGGTGCCCAGGAGTTTATTTTAAGGAACTTCTCCCTCACACCCCTGTTCTCAGTGCCTTCTGTGGGTGAAGCAGCTGGTGGTGTTTGTGTGTCAGAGATCAGCTTACCCATGCTGCCCAGCCCTGGGCAGGGGGAAGACAGGGAGAGGGCAGAAATAAAGGTGGGCTCTGGCTGACAGGAAGCCTCGGAAGCCATGGAGTTCCCAAGCCCCTGTCCCCCCAGACTCTCTGGACTTGAGTCTTTCCCCAAAACCTGAGCTACTATGCCCCATCCCAGCAACATTCCTGAGAGGCAAAGGGGGTAGCTTAGGCTGAGGGCGGGTTTAGATGGTTCAGCCACACTGGGTGGGATCCAGGGTGTGGCAGTCTGGGCGGTGGGGAGGGGGCAGGCGGGCTCCAACTGGAGGGTAAGGCCAGACTGGCTGGCGCTGGGGACTGGCAGCCGGCCACGGCCCTGGGGAATGTTCAGCAGATGGTCCTGTGGAATTAAGCTGGTGCCAGCCAGTGGGGGCTGAGGCAAACTTGGGATGTGGGGCTGCACACCAAGCTGTCCTGACTGTCCACTGTGTCTTTTCTCAGTGAGGTTCACGGGCCCTGTGAACAGCCAAGAGGCTGTCTAAGCCATGTGGTGGCCTCTCCGTTGCTAGAATCTACTGGACTGCTCTTCCTGACTGTGCCGAGATCTTGGGAGCGGCAGAATGACCCTTGCCCTTTGCTGCTATATTCACAGGCAGAGAACCCATCTCCTACCTCCTGACACTTCTTACCAACTGAAACATCCACATTCCCCACTCAGATAGGTCCCCTTCTATCCCCCGCAAGCATCCTCCGGGCCTTTGCTTGGGCCTGTTTGGGGAGGTGAAAGGCGCGACACCCTCTCCTGGGCCTCACTGCTCTTGGTTTCCTCTCATCCCCTCCCACCCCGTGAGGGTCCACACATGACGGGATGAGAGGAGAATGAGGGCAGGTGTGACAAATGACTCCTAGCCTCCCATATGCATCCTGTGAGCAGTGGGTTAGCAAAACTGTTTTTCCTGGCCAGGCCCAAACTGTTGAGTCACGAACCCATCGCTTCTTACAAAACCTGGAGGGTTTTTGTGCCAACAGAGGATGGTTCTCTCCATATGACCAGGCCTGTGTTGAGCCCCAGGGTGGTGCTGGTGGAGGCTCCTAGCAGCTTGACATAGAGGCCAAAGCCCCTGTACTTTCGTTTCCTACCCCCCAGGAGAGCAGGAAGGACAGGGTCCAGGAGCCCTCAATGTCTGTCACCAAGGAGAAGGCAGGGTGGGCAGGGAGCAGGGGAGGCCGGCAGAGGGAAAGGGCCCCCCACCCCCCAGGCAGCCGGCTCAAGGGAGGGCCCTCGTTTAGCGCCTCGTGCTGGAGTAGCTGTCTGCTGAGCTGTAGCTCCGGCTCCGGCTCCGGGAGCCCAGGCTGGGGCTGCGGGAGCCCGAGCTGCTGCTAGTGCGGGTCCTGCTCCGGGTGCGGCTCCGGCTGCGGCTGCGGCTGCGGCTCCGGCTGCGGCTGCGGCTCCGGCTGCGGCTGCGGCTGCGGCTCCGGCTGCGGCTGCGGCTGCGGGAATAGCTGCGGCTGGCAGAGCGGCCGCTGCTGCCGCTGTACCAGGAGGAGGTGCTGCTGAGGCTGCTGGATGAAGACGGGCTGGGCCGGTAGTAGGGGATGGGGCGCTTCCGGGCACTGCGGAGACCAGAGGGAGCTTGCTCGAGGGCCAGACTCCGCCCAGCCTCGACCCGGGCCGCGCCAGCCCGTCCCCCCGGGAGAGCGGCATGGCCTTCCACTTCCCAGGCCCTTGGCAGAAACACTCTTTTTAAGCCCCTCTCGCTGCCCTCAGACCGTCCAGGGCAAGGTCTCAGCCCTAGCGCTGGTGTCTTGAGAAGTGATAACCTCACTTTTTAACAAAGCAAGCCGGGGGCTCAGAGCCTCCAGCTGGTGAAGGAATCTACGTCTAGACTTTAATGGCAGTTTTGTTTTGCTATTTTTACTTTTACTGGAACCTTCTATTTATATTAAGAGAGGCTGATTTTCCATTTACTATAGTATACTGTGGTGTATTCCTTTTGAATTAGATGTATGGACCTCTAAGAAAGGGCATATCTATTTCCAGACATTAAGTAAACAGTAGTACACTTCCTAAACAGACGAAGCAAAAGATGCTGCTGGGTGACTGAAGTTTGGGAAACACTGAATGGGTTCATCAAGATGGACTGTTCGAGACCGACTAAGGAAACGAGAGAGCCTTTTAGAAATGCCACTTTGTCTCCCTCCAAGTCAACCCCAAGGACACCTTTGGTCACCTTTGGTCAAGGGTGTAGGAGTCCCTGTGTACCACGGTGATCTGTGGGATATCTGAGAAGGTGATGCCGTTACCCCCATTTTATTGTTTGGGGCACAGGTTCTTTTTCCTCCTCCAGGTCCTCTCTGGGGAGGAGGAACCAGGCACCCGAACTCCGCCGCAGCCCCATCCTGTGGGTCTCTGGAAGGAGTAGCTGACCCTTGGAGGGCCAGGAGGAGGAGCCCAACCGATTGCCAGGAGCCAGTTTTAGGGCAGCTCTCAGCCACTCGTCCCGGTTTCAAGGCCTGAGGAATTTGGGTCCACTCAGACCTCAGGCTTCTCTTCTATGGCTTTTCTCTGTGAAGAGCTTACTGGTTAGAAACCGTATCCACCTAGTCTGTCTATGCAATCAATAGCAATGGCATGCCTCGGGTTTCAGTGTTCTGCATTTAAGTTTACAAAGTGTGTTCACATCTCTTTGCCCCCTTTCATTTCATTTTCATGATACTCCTGGGAGTTATTTCCTTCAATATTTCATGGGTGAAAACACAGCGTTTGGAAAGTGAAGAGACTTTCCCTGCTCATCTGGAAAGTGGCACAGCCAAGAATGCACTCCAGATTCAGTGCTCTCCCCCTCTTAAGTCCCTCTGGCACCCAGACGATCCTTTTGCCCTCTCCTCAGTTGGTGCAGGGTATGATCAGAGTCTACCGAAGCCTGGCATGTGGGTCTGAGGGTGCTGGGCCTCCAGTGGCCGGCTCCACCCCCAGACAAAGGCCCTGCCCCACTGCTTTGGCCCGCATTGCCTCGACGCTACCCCAGCTCGCTCCACAGACCCTGGCCACACCCCCTCGGCCCACCAGATTCCTCAGGCTGGCCCCGCCCCTGTCCCAGGCACCCACCCTGGCCCCGCCCCGGAGGCCCTGCCCCCTCCTTGCAGGGCCCGCAGCGTCCCTGAGCTCCCACAGTCCTGAATTCCAGCTCCAAGGGGACACGGGGAGGGCCCGAGGCCCCAACGGTAGGAGGGGTGGGAATGAGGGTGGAGATGGGCACCCCCGGCCCTCCTGGCCTCACCTGGTTATCCTCCGCGCCTCCAGGTGGCTCGGGGAGTCTCTCCGGCGCTTCCGCATGGGCGAGTAGGACCGCCGTCTCCGACGCGCTCGCTCGCGCTCCCGCTGTTGCGAGTCCTTCTCGTTGTACTTGGGGTCCCGCTCCCTGAAGGGGTGCGGGGGTTATTGCGGCTGGCTTTCCCGCGTGAACGCGTGGGACAGGGGCACTCACTGCCTCTCACCTGTGCCCTTCACCCCACTGGGGCAGGTGGTGGCTTCCTCCCGAGGCCCCAGGGGGCTGTGGGTGTGTACTGTGGGGGTGAGGCTGGGCACGTGCAGGGGTGTCAGCCTTCGAGGGTGGGCATTACAGGGGCGCGGCTGCCACGGGGGCGAGGACGTGAACGTCAAGAGGACTCTGGTGCGTGCGTAAGAACTGGGGGCTCTGAATATGGGGAAGGGGAGTATTAGGTGTGTGAAGAGGCCGGGGTGTGGGAATAGCGGGTGCATTAGGGTCCCCAAACATAACTCCAGCGAAGACGAGGAGGCTGGGTCATCTTCCCATTCCTACTCGTGCAGTGCTGGACAAAGGGGGAAGCGGGGCGGGCTTGGGTGACGCTCCCCAGACGTGAGCTGGGAGGCGTGGCCTGTGCCTGGGGGGCGGGGCCTGTACCTGCTCGGGCTGTACCGCGAATAGCTGGGACTGCGGCGCGATCGAGAGTTTCTGCTGGGGGGGCTCCTCTTGCCAGACTTGGAGGAATAGCTGGAAGAGCGAGAGTAGGACCTGCGGGAGAGTAAACAGTCTCCGAGGGGCCTGCTGGGCTTCGCCGGGGTCGTCCCAGAAGTATAGGGTTTTATTCAGCTGGTCCTCAGGGGGTGACCTTTTTCTTTCTGGACTCCGGGCAGAGGAACCTGGCTGGCCCTTTCCTGGGCAATTAATAATAATATCGACCACTTCCTCTGATTGAATTCTTACTATCTAAGGCTATTTATTAGCTGTGTGACCTTGGGCAGGTGATTTCACTTCTCTGGGCCTCTGTTTTCTCATTTATATAAGGGGGTAAATAATCGAATTTACCCCATAGAATTGTAAATGAGTAAATTAGGGCAAATCACATACTGCACAGAGCCAGCACACAGGAAATGTTAGCTATGATTGTTATGTATTTTATTATGTGTCAGACATTGAACTAATGCTTTTTGTGCATTATCTCATTTAATCCTCAACAGATCCTAGGGTTAGGTACTATTAAGCCCATTCTGTAAGTCGGGAAACCGAGGCACGAGAGGTTAATGTTTTCATTTTACAGATGACGAGACTGAGCCTTGAAGAGGTTATCTGTGGCCCAAGGCCACCAGCTAGGAATGGGAGTAGTGGGCATTCAAACTCAAATCTGACTTCTTTCACCGGTGGGTCAAAGGACATGTCCAGTTACCTTAACTAGCTCCCTAAGAACGAAAGCGCTGCAGAACAGAGGTCAAAACTGCACTCACCTTTTCCCGGAGGAGGTGGATCGGCTTCGGGTGTACCTGGGGGAGGCCCTGGGGTTTGGGGATCGGGAGGAGTGACTGGAAGAGCGGGTGCTGGCATAGGAAGGGCTGCGGGAGCATCCTCTCATGGGGGAGCTCCGGGCTGTGGCTGGGACCAAACCGGATTTCTTCACCTCCGCGCATTCCAGACATGGCGACTGAAATCCTCTGCAGATGTGGGGAGAACACCTGTTAGCACTGGCCTGACCGCTAGCCTGGAGGCATCTCTAGGTAACACTCCTCTCCCTACCTTTGCCCAGGCTGTGGTGCCCTCAGAAACCCCTTTCCACCTAGTCCCATCTTACTACCTCTGGAAAGACTTTCTAGGCCACAGCTGGTAGAGGAATAGGGACAGAGGGGGATGCATTCCAGAGGGGGCACTTCAGAGTAGGTCAGTGGGCACGGGCATAATGGTAAATAACATCAAATCACATAGTGAGAGATTTATTCCCTTTTGAGTCTTTTTCAGCCCATCTGAGTACATTAGAGACACTGGAATGGGTACTAGTGGGTTTTCCACCATTTCTGGAACACTGGCAGTCTCCCAGACCTGGTGCTCAAGAGCCTTGGGCAGGCAACTGTTACTAGCAAGAATTAAATCCACTGTCTTTATGTATTTTCATATAAAAAAATCATGTATTTTTGCAGGTGCTTTCTATTTAGGATGAGTGCTATAAATTTTCTATGTAAGACAGTAGTATAAGTTTCCTTATATAAAAAAAAAGTGAGTTTGTCAAGGTAAATACGAGTACCAGTAGTACAGGGATATGATTAAAATCAAGCAGGTGCCATGTAGGTGGTTTAAGTTTGGGAAACTTTCGGTGTAGCCCATTTTGCAGATGGGGGAATTGAGACCCAAAGAAGAGTGATGGCTTGTTCAAAATCACCCAGTGGCAGGGCCCTGTCTTCTGTATTTCCACCCTGCCTAGGGCCATATAAAGCTCCTGTTGGATTCTCAGTAAGGGCATGTTCATTTGGCTTGTGCCAAGAGTCAAGTTCAAATCACATTAATAGAGTTTCCAGGCTCATAATGACCCAACCCCTGCTCACCCCTCCAATCTCAGCTCTTGGCATTTTCCTCTCTTGACTCCAGCCATAATGGACTACTTGTTCCTCATGAAATCCCCCTGCTCCTTCCCTGTCTCCAGGCCTCAGAACATTCACACTGCCTGCAACCCTCTTTCCTCCCCTCCTCACCTAACAATAACTACTCATGGTTCAGGTTTTAGTTTGACCTCACCTTTTTTGGGAAGCCTTTCTTGACATCCCCCTAAGTCTAGTTGGGTGACCTCCAATGTGTTGCCACAGCCCCCAGCCCCTAGGCACCACCCCCACTTCCCCTCCACCCCTCACGCCCCCGTCCCTAGAAGACCTCACTTGGTCTTAAAATTGTCTCTTCCTCCTCCAGTCACTGAGCTTGAGGGAGAGGACTCAGGTCTCTGGATACTGTATCCCAGCACCTTGGACAGAGCCTGATTCATCTGGCCTAGGTCATGAATAAATAGTTGTGAAGTAAACATTTGAGCCTCTTAGTGTCCTGGGTGCTAAACAAGAATCATCTTGTATGGTCCTCCCAATGACCTTATGGAACTGGCACTATTCTCTTCAGAAGGGTTAATTACTTCCTCAAGGCCACTCAGGGTCTCAAACCCTGATCTGTCCAGCTCCAAAGCCCATGCCCCTTCCACTTCATCAGTCTCCTACCTTCACTGTTGAAGGTTCCCTTGATTTAGAGCCAATGATACCTCTTCCATTCAGCCCTCTGCTCATTGCTGATATGACATACACAGCCATGACTTTAGAGATCAGTTAATTTCAAAATGAAAGGCTGGGTCTAAATTATTTAATTTGGCTGTCCACATAAGATCAAACTAAACAGGGAACTGCTGGATGCCACTCAGGCTTTAGCTTCAGCTCTATGACAGATACGTGTTTGAATCCTGGTGCTGGCCCTTATGAACTGAGTTTCTTAACTACTCTCTCAGTTTCCCCATCAGCTAAAAAAGGTCTATCGTAATGCCTATGCCATAAAGGTTCAAGGAGGAATCAAGGAAGATTGTCCATGGCAAGCACTTGGCATGGCCCCTGGCATATAATAAGGGCTCCACAAATGTTAGCAGCCATTATCATTATTGTGGTTGTTAGTGCTATTCTATTTTCTTCTGCCCTGAAGTATGTCCTTCGTCTCATCTGGGGACATCACTCCCTCTTCTTTGAGATGTTGACATTTGTTCTGACCCAGCCCTGGGAGCCCTGCTCCCAGGCAGGCTTGGGCGTGAACTGAGGCCAGAGATGTCCTGGGGCTGGCAAACCAGAGGCTACGTGTGGGTGCCAAGTTGTTTGTCCAGGACTGAAGTGGGCTGTGTGTGCTGGGGACAAAAGGGTGCTCTGTCCTTGAAGAAGCCATTAACAGCTTCACTGCTAGGGCTTCGGCTATCATCCTGAAATCTTGGCCACTCTGAACAAAAGCAGACTCCCACCCCCAGAAGAAAGAAGACCCCACTGTTAGCATGGCAGAATATACCCGCAAACCTTTTCCACCCCTCTTGTATCTCTGCATCCGCCCCATTAATTACATGCTCCCGAGGAAAGGGACCATGCCATTTTTGTATCTCCAGCACCAAGCTGAGTGGCTGGCATTCAGGAGGTGCCTGAAAACTAGGAGAGGGATAAGTAACTGAGTGAATGATATAGAGTAAATGATCAGCGATTTTTACTAGCTATTATTGTGACATTATCCTCAGTGATTAGCATTTTGCTGTGATTTCTTGAATGAGAGAGTAAGGGGGTAATGAACTAGAATTACAGCTGGCTCATAAGCAACTGCATGAAAGGGTTTTCTGCAGAAAAACTGCATCTAGCAAGTGGGTTAAGATACACATGCGTGCACACGTGCGTGCACACACACACACACTCTGCAGGTATATGGGAACCCTCTGTACTTTCCACACCCACAACCTCCCCCGCCTTTCAATAGCCCACACCAGAGTGATACATCTGTTATGATCAGTGAACCGCCGCTGACATCATTATCCCCCGAAGCCCAGAGTTTATATTAGGGTTCACTCTTGTGAACCCAGTGAGTCTTGACAAATGTAAAATATGTATCCGCCACTGCAATGTCACACAGAATCTGTGCTCCACCTGTTCATCCCTCTCTACCCCCTAACCGCCCCCCCCGTCACCACTGATCTGTTTACTATTTTCACAGCTTTGCCTTTTCCAGAATGTCATATAGTTGGAATCATACAGGATGTAGCCTTTTTAGATTGGCTTCTTTCACTCAGCAGTATACATTTCAGGCTCCTCCCTGTCTTTTCATTGCTTGATAGCTCATTTCTTTTTATTGCTGAATAATATTCCATTGTCTGGATGGACCACAGTTTGTTTATTTATTCATGTACTGAAAGATGTCTCGGTTGATTGCAAGTTTGGGCAATTATGAATAAAGCTGCTACAAACATCCAGGAGCAGGTTTTTCTGTTGCCACAGATTTTCAATGCATTTGATCTTTTTAAAATGACAGTTGACTTTCAATGGATTTAATGTTAGACTTTCTCCTGAGATTAATGGTAAAACTGACATTTGTTTTTGCCTGCCCAGCCTCTGTCCTTCCTTTAACAAAATTTTTTCAAAAAAAATTTTTTTTTGAGAGAGAGCGAGCATGAGAGCGAGAGTGGGGGAGGGGCAGAAAGAGGGAAACAGAGGATTCGAAGCAGGCTCCATGCTGTCATTGCAGAGCCTGATGCGGGGCTGGAACTCATGAACGATGTGATCATGACCTGAGCTGAGCTGAGCCGAAGTCGGAGGTTTCACTGAATGAGACACCCGGGTGCACCTGCCTCTGTCCCTCCTGATATCAGTACCCTGACTTTTCCTTCAGAGAACCAGACCTCCCCCAAGTTTTGTGTATGTGGGAAGACTACTCATTAGCCCTGATGGTAGCGTGTGACAAATTCTTGCCAAAAGCACAGCATCTCCTGGGCCAGAGTGATTGATCCGAGGGTGGGCAGATGAACCAAGATGGGCCAAGCAGAAGCAATGAGAATCTGCCTTGGCAGTTTGCTGAAACTTTTGGGAAAGAGGCATTCTGCTTCCATTGGCTGGCTAACCTGCAGAATGGTTGGCGTATGTGCCCATGCTTGGGAGGGTCTGCTTGAGAATGAAGCCAATAGAGAGGGAAGCAGAGCTCAGAGATGTAATGGGAAAGATAGATTCTCAATGATGTACTTTTCAGCCCCTGGATCCAGCTGTACCCGAAGCTGATATCCTTGGATATATATTTTTTAAATTATGCCAGTTTGAGTTGAGTTTTCTCTCCCTTGCAAATCAAAGAGTCCTGGGTTAGGAGTGGGGAGTGGGTGGGTAGAGGGCTAAGGTGAGAGACTGAGAAGGTGGAGCTAAGGCAGGACCCCCCACCCCCCACCCCCACCCAGCCTAAGTGCACTGACCTTGACTCTCTGCCCCTGCTGGTGGGGGAGAGATTCTCCAAAGTGGCCCCCTTGTTCTGGGGTGAGGAGGTGGTGAAGGAGTTCCCTGAATCAGAGGTGTTTCCACAGTTGAGTTCCCGGCTCTTGTTTAGGCCCCCACCGGGGCTCCCCTTCTCTTGACCCCGTGACCTGGCTGAGCTGATTTGCGTGGAGGGTGGCGAGGAGGTGTCATTGCCTGAGTCATACTCCTGGGAGCGTCCTCTGGAGGTGGTGAGCGGGCTGGCTGTTTTGGTAAAGAGGTCAGCTGCAGACCCCGACCCAGTGATCTGAAAGCAAAAACACCCGTTGGACACTGCTGATCGCCGGGCCTGTGCACTGTGTCTAAATAACCAAGAAATGTTTACCGTCATGATGCACTGTAACGAAAGGAAAGAGAGAGAGAAGAGGAAAGAAGAGACGCCAAAAAACAAAAGCACAAATTCCTGAAAGAATACCACAGAAAGGAGATATTTTTTTTTTACCCCCTGCTAGAATAACTGGAAGATTTAGGTATCATGCAGAGAAAAAGCATGCGATCCAGATTAAACAAAAGAAAAAGGAAATTATACAAAATTTAATTTCTAATGAATTAACTCAAACAAAACAGACAACTCAATCGAAAGGGGGGGGTGTATAAACACCCTTAAGCTAAAACAATAATAAAAATAAAGGAAGGGGGAGGGGAAAAGAAATGGGGCAATGGACATGAAAAACATATCTTGGAACTTAAAAAAAAAAAAGATAAAGCCAAAATTTTAAACTTCAACCAAATCCTCAACGAATTTGACCTTTTTTTTTTTTTTTAAAGAAAAAAGTTCCCTGAATA
This sequence comes from Lynx rufus, assembly GCF_022079265.1. NCBI lineage: Eukaryota > Metazoa > Chordata > Mammalia > Carnivora > Felidae > Lynx > Lynx rufus. Next base: position 10,150,357 of record NW_025814839.1, on the reverse strand, counting down.
GAACCCTAAACAAATATGGCAAGGGGAAAAGAAATGAAATAAAGAGAAGTTTTTTTTTTTTTTTAAATATAAAGTCAAGGTCACAAAATGACATTTTAGTAGTTTTCAACTAAAGGGGAAAAGAAAGGGGGACAAAAAAAATGGAAGTCAAATAGTCTGACTGAAAACAAACGAAAAAAAAGCTCTCTACGATTATTTGTGTGTGTCCTTTTCCCCCTGGAGAAGGTAGCTAAGGCTCTCGAGTGGCTTCTAATAAATTCTCTCATGTCTTTGCGGATTATATCCACTTACCAAGCAAGAGCTCCTCCTTTAGTAGGTAGGTAAGGTGTAAGAGAAAGGGAAGAGCGGGCAACGTGAGTCCATCATTAGAGTCGAAAATGACAAGAAAAAACACACACCTTTCTGCACACCCTCACACTTGGCCCTCAGCTTTGAGTTTTGGTTTTTCAGTGTTCCTAACAGGTGAGGCATCAGATCTGTTTGGTTTTCTCAGCAAGGGGACCTCAAGGCCATCAACACTAACCTCATCAGTCCCTTAATGCCCAAGTTGGATCAAGAAACCCTTGCTGAAAATGCAGTAGGGGCTAGAGCTTGCCTCTGTCTGGGTATCCAGATCACGAGGGTGTGCTTGTGACAAAGGGCTTTGGGAGGGGCTTGGACATTTGGATTTGGGGTGACTGGGAACGGGGAGCATTTCCCAGAGTCCTGTTTGGGTCTGAACTGGGACAGATGAAGGAGGAAAGGAGGTTGAGCCAGCCCTTGGGAAAGCAATGGTGTCTGTGTTTAGAAGCACAGTGGGTGGTTTTCTTAAAACGTTCAGACCAGTGTCACGGCTGTGATTGACACAGTGGGTTTGGTCTGGCCCCTGCCAATACTACTGTGCTTCTTTAGCTGTGGGTGAGAGGAATCTTTGCCCTGGACCTCTTCCAGCAGTAACTATCCTCATGGGGCAAGAGATCTGTGAGGCCAGGAGGGCACTACCAGTTCATGGGTACCTGAGATCCCAGAATTCTCTGTTCTCTATTTAAATGGCCCTTGGGACCCCTTTCAGGATCTTTGCAGGCTCATCCATGGATCTGTTCTCCTGGGGACATAACCATGCTTTAGGTGTGCACACTCTTAGGTCCAAGGGTGACTCTTTGTACAGAGCTTAGATGTTCAGGCTGGGGTGTCTATGTGCATGTGTGGGAGGCCCATCACGGTGTTGGTTGGTGTAAGAGGCAGGAGGAGAAAGGCAGGGACCAGGGCATTGAGGCAGGGACACCGCCCCCACCCCCCACTGCCATGTTGTGGCCGGCCACTCTGAGGGGTCTGAGGTTCTAAATTCAAACCTGACTTTCCAGATCATTTTGGAGGTATGTTTGCCAGGATAGGAGAACATATTTTGTTTAGGTTTGCTGGCTTGACTTATAAACATTTAGACATCCAGTATGTAGGCCTCCTTCTATACTCTTGTCCTGGGGCCACCAATATCAGTGAGACCTCACCATCAAGAGCCTGCTTCCCTCCCACCCCTTATTACAGGTAACTTGGGCCTAAAGGAGTGGGACTTTTGGGCTTTCTTAAAGGACCATGTCTGCCTTCTCAGCAATTGGTCACGAGGGTGAGGCACAGAGACACCCGAACTGCGAGAATCACAGCAAACTCTGGCGGCTCAGGATGTCAGCTTCTGGACTGGGGAGGCGGAACTTCCTTTGTGGATTCTCCCAGGAGGCTTTGCACACAGACAGGGTGATGGTCCAGCGTTACCAAGTTCTCCCCAGCACAGCCGTCCCTGTCATCTTTATCTGCTTGGTGATCTGGCAAGCTTTGCTTTGGGACAAGGGACCTCAAAATAATGTTGCTCAAGTGGAGTTTTGTTGAGTGAGACTTCTTTAAAAAGAAGGTAAAGGCCCTGTTCCCATTCAGCGCCTCCTTTTTTGTCTTCCCATTTGCAGTTGCGGATGCTGTATCTTTCCCACCTCTGGGAGTTCATTGGCAACACGTGTATTTCTACCACCTCTGTCAGGAATGAGAAAACTGATGGGCTCTCAGACTGGAGCTTGGTTCCAGAATGGGTGCAGGGAATCAGGCAAGCCCTTTTTGGGGAGAACAAGGCTAGAAGGTAACTCAAACGAAGGGGCCTGTGAGTATAACAGCTTCCATTATCTATCCATTGTAACTGGCTTGCTACCCTGGGGCATCCAGGCTGGCCTTTCTCTTCCCAGGTACTTGTTCCCATCCCTGGCTACCACTTCCAATGCATTTGCCCTGGTGCATCATGGGTCCCCATAGGCAAGGATTTCCTGAGTGTGAGGCCCCTCCAGGCTAGTGGATACAGAAGGGGACTTTGCCCTGTTCGCCTTCTCAACCCCACACTCTGAGCTCACAGAGACGCTTTCAGCTTGTCTCCACCTGACCATGACTATTATGCACACGTAACTTGTGTAATTAGAACTGAGAACTGTATAAGGCATCATGCTTTTCCATCCTTCCAGAAAACAGAGATAAAGGTCCTCTGAAATGTTCTCATTGGGTTGACTCTGGTGCCTGAAAATACCAACATCTCCAGCTTGTTTAAACGTCCCATTTCTTCGGATGAATATAAATTCTTCAAAATGGATGACAGTATCCTTTGCAACCCACCCCTGAGTACTTCACAGACCTTATCTCTTCCATATACCCCCACCGTGACCCCCACAACCTATGCCGATATGTTAGAATTTTCTTGGCTTTGCCACCACATCTTGCCCTCCCAAGCCCAGGCCATTTGCACATGCCATTTCCTCTGCCTAGAATACTCTTCCCCATTACTCCATTTCACATGGCTAAATTTATACATCCTTTAGGTTACACATCACTTTCTAGAAAGCCTTCTCTAACCCCCCAGTCCATAGTCCATAGCACAACAGTCCATAGTTCACTCATTCATTCGCTCTTTCATTCATTTACTCCTTCAAAAATGAGTGGCTTCTGTGTGTCACAGCACTGTTACTCAGTGGGGCAATTTCTTGTTTTATTGCCTGTCTCTCCACCTGAGTGGGAGTTTGTTGAAGACAGAGGCCACGCATGACTAGTTCAGCGTTGTACCCAAGTAACTACCAGTGCCTGGCGCAGAGTAGGTGCTCACTAAATCTGGCTGAATGAATGAAGCTGCTCCATAGTCCTTTAGAAGCCTGAGCTCAGAAGCCTGGGCCCTTCCTAACTTAATTCAGGGTGAAGATGGCTGAGTGATCAGGCCCTGGTGAGGCCCAACTGGGTAACTGCCAACTTTGGGAACTTACTTGATGGCTTTTTAAAAGAGGGACTGGCCTCCATCATATTCAAAACAGTTCTAAAAAACTAGGTTGATTCTTAGCTGAAGGTTGATGTCTCAAGACCAGCTCAGGGCTGGCTCTGTGATCAAGAGATAACGTCTAGAACTGAGTTCTAGGTCCAGGCCTATGGCAGAGAAGGAATCACCTTCTGTTCTTCCTCTCCTTCTTGGCCCTCCTCGGACCCAGGACCCTTGGAGAAAGCACACAGAGGCTCTGTCCACATATTTCAATGGCATCAAGTTCCATGCTAAGGTGAGAAGCTCTGGATCTGAGAAGCCTTCCAGACAAGTTATGCTTGGTCTCCTTAATTCCTTTCCATCTTCTACTCTGGGAGATCAGTTTACAAAATGGACTGGGGCTGGCCATTTGCACATAATGGGGCTGTTAGCCCATACGGTGACTTTGTTCAGATTACAAAAAGGTGCTCCTCCTGGGTCAGGAGTTAGAAACAGGTGTTTCCTCTGGCCAGACAGATTAGGAAAAAGATATACCTTTCTCTAGGCTGAAGCAGCTCAGGTCAGTATTCACGGTTGCCTTGGTGAATGGAGGGTAGGTGGGGTTTAATTCCAAGATGAGTCACTTGCATATGGGGCACAACCAGCGTTCCATAGCATCCCTAGCAGGCACTGGACATACAAATCTTCTGATTCCAATTGACCTGCTTAAAGGGTTACTCTGTGGATGCCGTAAGAGGTGGGAGCCCAAAGACCTTCATTTCTGCTTCTTTTGGCTTAACCCTATTTGGTTTTGTTTTTACAAGCCTTGATGGGCTCTGTCTATATTTCCAGGTGAAGGGAACATTTTAATAAACTCATTAGAGATGTTTGGATAGTTTAATGGCCTCTTAGTTTCAGACTCTCCCTTTTCCAGAGCTCTCCATTCACCCTACACAAAGAACAGGAAAGATATGGAGGGGAGCTAAGCCGAAGGTAGGATGTGTGTGTGTTGGAGGTGTGTGACAGCCATGATCATGCAAAGGAGACCTTCAAGTCATGGACATCATGATAGACAACAGAGTCCTCTGTGTTCTTGTCTCTGTCCTCTCATCTCGGAGTGGCTCCTTTCTAGACAAATACTCATATAATATGCAAACAGTTGTCCACTTGACACTGACATGACAAGATGCCTCCTACTTGCTCCTCATTTAGATAACAGCCTTCGCAAAATTCATCTTTGAAGGGTTCTTCTGTTTGGAATTTCTCTTCTGTGTATTAACTGATCTTTGCCCCTGTCCTTGTAGCTAGGCTAAAAAATGGTGCTCAAGATACTTTCTAGGAAGAGTCATTCTAGACCCACCGTGATCCAGTAACAATGCCCTCACGGGACCTGGCATAAAACTCTTTAAGGCTTGGCATAAAAACTCAGCCCCTGTAAGATCTGCTTAATTACTAGGTGAAAAAACATCTGTCTTAATATGGATTATCCCCAAAATTGAGACAGGAATTTGAATGCTGGTAGTTATCTTGAGAGGACAGGGAACTTCGTAGGAGAGTGGGGAAATGAGGTGAGGGAGAGGAGGAACCAATGAAAGATGGGTTATCACAAACCGGCAGCCACGGTGAGCAGCTGGAGGACACTGTGGGAGCCAGTGAGGAACCGACTCCAGAGTTGATCTCAGCCAAGGAGGGAGCTGGGGTGTTAATGTACCTATTCCCCACCACTCATAAGTTGAAGGCTGCACCCAAGGGGTGTCATTTCGCTAATATATCCAAACTGCCACATGGCCAAGCAAAATGGTCTTTGGCGGCCAGAGAGCATCTTCTGGAAGCTGGAAGTTAGCTGTGTGCCCTGAAGTGGAGAGGGTGAAGGGATATAAATGAACAGCGTCTGCTTCAACACCCCACATCACCACTGGAAAACTGGCAGGCCAAGTGATGTTTTGTTTCAGCTATGTTTTCTTGAGCCCACTTAGTATATATGTGCTTAGTAGGGAGCCTGCTCGACAGTAAATCTGAATTAACTGCCAACATTGTAGAATGAGACAGTTTCACATTAACAACTCTGTCTCTGGTTTGTGCCAAAGACTAAGATCTGACAACATTGGGTCCATATTCCTGCTCACTAATAATCGGCTTGAGAGAAGTGCAGCTGCCCATTTTAGGTGGGGGGGGGGGCATGAGTTTTTCTGGCCCCCAACCCCATGGGGTTCCAGTTGGTTATATCAATTAACTACCTGGCCCCTGAGACATCTAGGTTTGTGACCCTGTGTTCTAAGTGTTTGCTGCTACCTTGACCGTGCATCCTGTATGCTCCATTTCTCCCTGTCAGAACCATGAAATAGATCTCACTGTCTTCCCCATCTCCATCCTTTGCATCCTTCTTAGGCTTTTGTCAATGGAAGGAACTAGGAGACCAAAGCCATTAAGTCATATCCAGACCCTGGAGCTATTACAAGCTATTCCCTTCTGGGTCAAAATTGCCAAGCTCAGATTTTTTTTTTTTTTTTCCTAAGAACAAACTGTATTTCACAAATCTATGACCACTGGGAGAAAGCAAACAAGTGTTTCCCCTTTACTCCCCCTCGGCCCCCTCCAATGTGAAGCTCTGATTTTTTTTTTTCTCTTGAACTCACAAGTTTGACTCATCTCCTTGTTCCTTAATATACTCCACATTAACACTTGGGTTTTTCTAATAAGTAATTAAATCCCCCCACCACAAACCCCAGTTCCTGGCGTTTCACTGGGAGTCTCTCTCAGCCCTCCAGGGAAGCTGGCACTGTTATTTATTGTTTTTGTTTCAAATCATTATTTAATCAAGAACGGGGGAAAAAAGGCAACCTCTCACTTACACTTCAAAATTTAATTTCAGCTGAATTCTGAGATCAAGAGGCAGCACGGCCTAATAGGTTACAAAAATACAATCAAGAAGAGAATTCCAATTAAACTGAACAAGTCCATTTACTGAGCTTCAAATGGCCCCATGGAGAGAAATGGCTATAAATTTTTTTCCCCTCCCTGCCATATGGGGGACTGGGAATTCTCATGTGAATATAGAGCTGTGTGGCAGAGCTTTTAGCTACAGGGTTCTGGTTATTCCTTTAAAAAAAAATCCTTTTGTTTCACAAAGACATTAAGTTTATTTTCCTTGCTGTTGTACATCTTCCTTTGTACACTAATTAGGAAGACAGCAAAAGAATGGGTTCATTGACCTTTGGGAGTTCGTGTGAGAGCAGGCGGGATGTGGGGACGGCGGGAAGATGACAAAGTCTTTCAGGACTGGGTGATCCCTCAGAGTGATACGCTGCAATTGACCTTGGACCCAAGGAGGTGGTCCAGCCTCCTGTCTCCCTCCACCCCCTCCCCACCACAGGAAGCTGAGAGGGAATCGCAATTTCAGTCCCATCATGCCTCTGAAGCCCCTCCTGCTGGCCCCCAGCCCACCGGCTCTCAAAACTCTCTATATGGATCCAGTCAGGCAAATTTTGCACCAGCCCAAATTGAACTGGAGGAAAGTAAGTTCACTGTAATGAGTTTTTCATCCGGCTGAATGTGTTTGATTCAAGGGCTCATCCTTTCTTCGGAGGGCAGGTCAGTACTACATCTTCTGGTGGTAAGAAGTCATTTACGTGATAGAAAATGGTGGTTTTCTTTTATTCTGAGCTGACGTGGTGGAAGTTGACAACCTCATGCCACTTTCCGTTAAAAAAACAGCAACGGCAACAACAACAACCAGAACAGGTCCTGCAAATTCCCATTTCATACTGCCCTTCCTCTGCATTCTGGTCCTTCTCTTCTCTATACTGCAGTGAAATGGTGTGGCATGTGGAGTCTCTCAGCTGAGCGAGAGCTTGAAAGGCTTTTGCAAGGATGTGTGAGAGCCTGGACCAGGGTTCCGAAGACCAGGGCTGCCATATGCTTTCCCTTAGCCTCCTTTTCCCTGCCTGCAAAGTGGGATGTATACCTCCATCCTGCCTTTCTTCTTGGCTTGTTCTGAAGGTCACCTCAGACCGTGGATATGATTAAGCTTTTTGAACCCATCACATCTGGGTTTATTAGGAGTAAGCTTAATAACACCACTACGATGACAAATAATCACACTAGCAATGATTGCATATGGAGTGTCGATTATGTCCCAAGCATTGGGCTAAGTTTCTCATACAGAACTGAAAGTGCATGAGGGTAGGATCCTTGTCTGTCTTGTTCACTGCTGTTCAACCATTGCCTGGAACGGTGCCTGGCACACAGTAGGTGCCGAATGCATATTTTTTAAATGAATGAACACCTCAACTCACTCCATCCTCACAACCGCCCTATGAAGTAGGTATGATTATTAGCCCAAGGTACAGAAGAGGACACTGAGGCCCAGGGAAGTGAAATGACACAAGGAAAGTCTTATAATGAAGCACATGGACTCTGAGGTCAGACTTTCTGGGTTTGGATCCTGGTTTTTCCATTTCATGTAGCTCCTTTTCACTTAATTGTTGTACGCCATGGTTTCCTCAATGTAAAATGGGCTCTCTTGAAGGGCTCTTATAAGAAACAGGTGAGGTGGCACGTGTGGAGAATTCAGCCTAGCAACTGGCACATAGTTGGTGCTCAGTTGGCTCCGTTGGTTGTTGTTACCCAGGGTCTCCCAGGGAGACAAGATCATGACCCCAGAGTCTACAGATCTGCTCCAAAGCCCATGTCTTCATCACTGCCCTCTCCTGCCTCCTCCTGTTAACAAATTTCATGAGGCCCTCTTTTATGGATCTCAGGTTCTTTCTGCTACCATTCTACCTTCTCCTTCCTCCTCTTCTTCCTCTTCCTCTTCTTCCTCTCCCTCTTCCTGTTCCTTTCCTTCTCCTTCTTCTCTTCTCTTCCTTCTCCTCCTCCTTCTCTTTCTCTTCTTCTTCCTTTTCTTCTTCTTCCCCTTCTCTTCCTTCTCCTTCACCTCCTTCTCCCTCTCCTTCTATTTCTCTTTTTCTTATGGCGTCTGCAGGTTTTTGTTGGCAAGGAATACATGGCAACTGTTGGCCAAAGCTGGAGGCTGAAGGAGGAAGGGAGCCTGTCCTTCTCCTTGGTCTAGCGTCCTAGAGATCAGCCCTCTTCCAGATTCCCTCTCCAGTGAGGGCAGATTTAACAGAGAGCCCCATGCCAACAGGGAAAGGGCTTGGCCAAGGCTTCGCACCACCAACCTCTCTGCCATCCAGTCGGTCCTCTGGCTATGAAAGTAAGCTTCTGAGACACAAGCCATGATACATACCAGCTCCCCTTCCTCCCAGCTGGGCCACCTACCTAAGTCTCTTTGGCTCTGTGAGCCTGTTTTTCTCTCTGAAAAATGGTGATAATAGTTGCATCTACCTCAAAGAAGTGTTTTTGAGACCAAAAAAACCCCAACAGCTGTGCAAAATATGGGATAGTTTATAATGTTACTTTACTTTTGTTCTAACAAAAGTGCCTGGCACATAGCAATATCTCAGGCTCCCTTTATTCATCAGCCATCTCAATTTGGGGAACCCATCCTTCAAAGCTCAGCTCAAACGTTCCTTTATTTGTAAAGCCCCGTCAGGCGCCAAGGCAACACTGTCTGGTCCTTTCTCTGTGGTCTTACTACCTATTATACTTACTTCCATCACCACCATGGTTGATAGTCACAATAGTCAGTAACTGGTTGAGTGTGGATACTGCCTCATCCAAAGGTAGCTGGCCTTGGTACTAAGGCTATCAGGTGTCACTCTTCAGTTGCGGAACTTGTGAGAAGGTCCAGAGGTACTACGGGAGGGAGGGGATACCTTTGGTGACTTGGGGGTAGTGTGGTGAGAGGGTCTGTTAACCAACTATTGTGCACGTTTTTGAATATTGTGGCAACTAAAGGGGGAACTGGTGCTCACTGACTCAATCTCAGCCCTAATCACAACACTTATTTCGCTGCACTGCAGCCTGCTGTTGACTACCAGACCGAGCTCTGGAGTTCAGGAAGAGTGTTTTATTCATCTCTGTCTCCCTGATGCCTTGGACAGAGATGGTTGAGTGGAGATAAAGAACGTGAATGAGACTGTGAAGGGTCCCTAAATCATCTCCTTGGGACCCTCCATTTGGATTTGGACTCTGACTGAGCAAGAGGGCTTCAGGTTATCTTTAGCTCACCAACTAGGATTTCAATAAGACAGAGCCCTGAATTTGCATATTCATGTATGCAGATAGGCCCCCCTTGATGTAATGTGCCGGTCCTTGATTTTTTAACGAGCCGTGCATAGGAAATACCTGCAGTGGAGTGTGGCAGGAACCATGGCATAGAAGACCCTTCACACTCAGGTTCCTGCTTATCCCCAGAACCCCATCTCTTGGCCTGGAATTCTGTCTCCATCCCTGACTCCAGTCTTTGCTTCCTGCTTCCTTTGGCTGATTCTTGCTCACCACCAGTTTCTCAGTTAGTTGTTACTTTCTCTGCCCTAACCTAATGCTAGCCCTAATTCCTTGCCCCGCCTGCTACCTCCCCCCCGCATCTCAGCATCTCTGCTTCGTTGTTGTGTATTGTCTTTTACAGTCTTTACCTTGTCTGTCTCCCTCGTAAGAAAGCACAGACTGTTCTATGTTCACCGGATCCTGAGAGTCATGGCACGGCAGACCCTTGATGGATTATTTTGTGGATATTTGGTAGATTTGAATGAGTGATTGAAAGGATTCTCCAAGGGCAGTGCCTTCGCTGTTCTCTTTAATAGGGAGCTCAGGAAACCTGTGGTCCAACCTGGCACCTTCATCCATCTCTGCCTTTTTGCAAGAGAGAAGAGGAGAAAGGGTCTAGCATGGAGGGCACTCGGAGGGCTAGACTTGGGGGTGTCTGATGCCCCCAGAAGTCAGACAACCGTGAGTAGGGTGGGGCTAGCCCCTGGGGCTGCAGCTGCTATTTAGGATGGAGGAAACTGAAAACAGAGGAAACAGAGGCCCCGGCTCTGCTCCCAAGTCCTGCGAGGACTAGCCTGGGCCTGGAGCCACACTCTCATTCCTGCTGCTACAGCTCCTGTTGCTACCAGTGCTGCTGCTATTGTCTTTGCCCCATTACTATTTCCACTATTGTTGGCAGCGACCGTTAAGTAGCATTTCTTCCTCTACTTCTGTTCTAACAAAAGTGCCTGGCTCATAGGGCTGTCTCTGTGTGTTACAGTCTGGAACGTTTACTTACATTAACTCATCGAATCCTCGTAACATCCCTCTTACAAGGCAGGTCTCACCGTTCCCCTCATTTTGCAGATTTAGAGAAGACTGAAGCACAGACAGTTTATGCAACTTGCTCAAGGTCCCACAGTTGCTAAGTGCACAAGCAGTACCCGGAAAGCTGTAGTCATAACACCCACTAATATTTGCTGAGTTTTCCCCTGGGCCAAGCACTGAGCCGAACAGTTTCTCATACTAGTTTGCTTTTGTCCTAACAGCAGGGTTTTTGAAGAAAAGACTTATTATGTGCATTTTTTTTAAACAGATGAGGAAACTGTGGCCCGAAAAGGTTTAAGTAACTCTCCCTAGCTCAGGGCCAGTATTTGACGGCATAAGCACAGCCCCATGTTTTGAACAACTCTAACTTGCCACAGCCCACGGAAGTCATTTCTCTTCTCTGAGTCTCAGTTTTCTCTTGGAATCAGGGCACTGAGCTGGGTGAGCTCTTAATGCCTGTCCCTTCTAAGTACAGATGGGCCTTCAGGTCTTCTGAGAGGGGTTGGACCCGTGGGAGGCACTGAGACTTCAAGAACCGATAGCCAAACTGGTTCCTTACCAGCTGGTGTGGGAGGACCACACTCTTTTGTTTTTTGTTTTTAGTAACATCCAGCCTTTTTCAACATCTGGACAGACCTGGCCTGTTGGGAAACCATCCCAGGAAGGGGATCAAACAGGCCAGTTGTGCCCAATGGCACTTTTTAGCGAGAGTCAGTTGGGGCCACCAATTGGGCTGCCACAAATACCAGGACCAGAAAGACAGGGTGAGTTTTACTCATTTAAATTCTTCTGCCTCTTCTTGCTGCTATTGTAAATTGATTTCTAACTTGGCAACAATTCCCCTGGGAGACAGATGAGCTTGGCATGCCCATTTTCCAGGTTTGGAAGCCAAGGCTGAGAGGAGTAGAAGGAATTGTCCAGATAAGCCAAGACTTGCACCACCTAGGCCTCCACAGACTCTCTGCCATGCTGGGAAGACATTTTATAACACATCAATGGTGGTGGGCTGGGGGGGGGGGGCGCGGAATGCAGGTGGGCATTTTCCATCAGCAAACTACTCAGCAACCACAAGGCCCTTCTACAAAGAGGGGAGGGAGCTGGGAAAGTTGTGGATGGTTCTAGCTAGGCAGAGGATGTGGACAAAACGAGACCTTGGTGAGCCAGGGTGCCTTGCCTGGTAAAGAAGAGTTTCCCAGAATGCACTGCAGGTGATAACTTGCGTCAACCAGGCCCAGCTAGTGTTTACCATGGCCTTCCCTTCCTTGACCTTCCTGCAAGCACCCTGAACTTCTCCTTTCTTTCACCTCATCTGAAATTTTCAGATTCACTCATAGCTAGAAGACACTCATAGCTGTCAGCTGCGACTGGAGTCTGTGTCAACGTTGCATCTCCTCCCGTTTGTGTCTCTATCCCCTGAGCATCGACAAAAGGCCTTCGCATACTTTATCTTACTGGATGTCCCCAACAACCCCATATGCAGGTGGTATTATTTCAAGTTTGCCAATGAGAATGCTGAGTTTCAAAGAAGTTAAGCAACTTTCCCAAAGCCACACAACCAGCAAATAGCAACGCTAGGACCTGAGTTCAGATCCAACTCTGAAGCCCTTGCCCGGGGAAACTTCCTGGTGTCAGACTGTCTGAAGCCACATTCCAGCTCCTCCTTATTGACCTGAGGGGAGCGTTCCAGGATTCCATTCAATGTGGGGTTGCTCAATCGGATTCACTCTTGCTTTGCTCTGTGGCTTTACCTCAGACCGTAACCTCTCTGAGCCTTGGTTTTTCTGTCCCATCTGTGAAAGGCACCAGTGAGAGCAGCCATACCCCCAATTCCCTGAGACCTTGTGTAGACACATGAGAGGACACAGATCAAGTGCTATGAGCTCCTTGAAGGAAAATTCTCATATACAGTCAAGGCCGTGTTTATATAGGTGAAATCAAATCCCAGCTGCTAATCAATGCTGCAGGCGAGCTGGTGTCAAAGATGCAGACTTCACTGAAATGCTGGAATGCCTCTGATACATCAAAGACCCCCTCTTTTCCTTCCTTCCCAAAGAAACCTCCTCCAGTGTCTCCTACATGCATTCCTGCAGATGTCACTCTGGAGACCGACATGTAGTTTTCAATGTTTCCCTGATAAGAAGCCTGGGTGTTTTAGCTTTACTTCCTCCCCCAACCGAGTGCTGCTAAAGGCTGGTGAATGACCCTTTGGTTAAGCAATACTGAGGTCTGAAAAACAGTGGGGTATTTGCCCAAAACCGAATTAAAATGTGCCGTACACTGCCCTGAACTTGTGTCTCCACCTCCCCCCAGTGTCATGGCCAAGACTGGCCGAGGAGGCTGTGTGGAATACTTACTACACCCCTGGCCGACAGGAGGCTGAGCATCTGGAGGGGCTGGCTGGGCGGGTGGCTGGAGCGGGCCTCGGGGCTGGCCTTGCCGAGGGTCTTGGAGCAGCGGCGGGAGTGCCTTCGGCGGGACTTCCGCCCTTCCTCGGGGGACCTGCCGCGGTGCCTGGGGGGCAGGGGAGACAGGCGTGAGGGTCTTTTGAAGGGGAGCATGGCAGAGGGGTGGCTGCAGAGCCAGTAGGATCTGAGGACTGTGGAATGTGTTTGGGTGTGTTTGTATGAACCACGTGTGCTGCCGTTCTCCCGTCCGTCCATCTGCCCATCTGCCCCCTGCATCTGCCCATTCATTCACTCACTCTCTCTCTCATTTGTTCATTCCAAAAATGTTTCTTCATGTACCTGACACTGTCTTTGGGGCTGGGAATGTAGCTGGGAGGATAGAAAACATCCCTAGCCTGATTGGTTTAGTGTCCTTTGCGTGTGTGATTGTCAGTGTGGTTGTATGTGACCGTGTGTATGCCTGGGTGTGTCCCACTGTGTTTGCCTATAGATATGACCGGACACATCCGTATGTCTTTGTGCGTGACTTTGCCATCTGTGACACAGACACATCCTATATTGACTGCCACCCAAAACTTTTGAAAAAAACGTAGCTGACAAAAATGCAAAGATGCCTTGCGTAAGCTCGTCAAGCTGTCTGCAGCGGAACCCAAAGGAATCTCTGACTCTTTAGAAAGGGCATATTTAGATTCTGCTAGCCTGTTAGCTCTGGGTCACAGTAGTAATAAAAGTAACACCTTACTGATTTGCATGGCACTTGCCCTCTTAGGGCATTTTTTGCAACTTGAAGACACAACACAAACACGGCAGGTAGTTCCCATTTTACAGACGAGGAAGTTGGGGCTCAGTGCTGTTTGGGAACCTGCCTGAAGTCACACAGCTTGAAAGTGGCAGCACCAGGGCCAGGGCAGACTTTTCCGCCCCACTAGGAAGCAATGCCTCTTGGTCATGCTCTGAAATGTCCCTCTGTACTCTGGGACCTCCCGATCATTTTCACTGGGTGTGTGGCCAGTGCCTACTGGAGCGTCCCTCAGCCCAACAGGCACTGGGGAGCTCAGACAGCAACATCACCAGGAGCAGTGACCGCAGAAGGGGGCCGAGGCCGGGGTCTGCAGAGGTAGCCATTTCGCTAAGAGGTGAGGTAGAGGGCAGCATGCTGAGGGCAAGCTCTCTTCACTGTCCTCTGACCCAGGCCAGCAGGGCTTAGCCGCCGAGAGCCGATTCAGCCTGGGCCTGGGGTCAAGGGCGCAGGCTGGGTCACCTCCGGACCCGGGTCTCTGTCCCAACTCTGCCAGTCACTGTGACCTTGCTCAGATGCCTTTGCTCACCACGGTGGAGTTTTCTGCATTTCCACGTCAGTGATGCACCTGAGCTCAGTGTGCCAATGCCCTCCGGACAAAGGCCACCAGGAGCACGCCTGTGGCTGAATAAGCGTGTTTACTGCTCCCTGCAGTGAGGGAGAGCACACACCATGGGGACGTGTAGGCTGTCCCTGTACGGGAGTGTTCTGGGCGGGCGGCAGGTGACTTCAAGGAACTGGGGCTTTGTTCTGGATTGGATGCTGTCATTAAGTGGAGGTGATCCTCTGGCCGGGTCTCTTCATAAATCTTGGAGCCCAGACCAAGGCCAAGGCTAAAACTGGAAAAGGAACAACAGTCCCTCATGCTAGCCAGGATAGGGAGACGCTGGGTCACTTTTGGGCCTTGGACAAAGTTCCTGTTTTATCTGGGCTCCAGCCTGACAACAGAGGGGCCTTGTTTTTTTCTGGCCACTCAGGGTCACAGAGCAACCTTGTCTGATGACGATGCTCTTTATGGTTTTTGGTGTTTAGGGGAAACGCCAAGACTTGGTGACGGCAGCACACGTCGGGGTCTGCGTTTCCTTCCTCAAATGCTTCTCACGCTCGGCTCCACATCTGCCTCGTGAAGGAAGATTTAAAAATCTCACTGACCTGGCCCCACCTCCTCTGAACTAGATCGGAACATCAAGAGGGTAAGATCCAGGAATTTGGCATTTCAAGAATTTTCCAAGGTGACCGTAAAGTACAGCCAAAGTGGAGAAGCCCTGGTCTAGTTGATGGTGTGACTGGGATGATCAAGAGAGAAAATGGGTGGCTCAGCCGGTTAAGCGTCTGACTTTGGCTCAGGGCATGATCTCATGGTTTGTGGGTTCAAGCCCCGTGTCAGGCTCTGTCCTGACAGCTTGGAGCCTGGAGCCTGCTTCGGATTCTGTGTGTGTGTGTGTATGCGTCTCTCTCTCTGCTCTTCCCCTGCTCGTGCTGTCCCTCTCTGTCTCTCTCAAAAATAAAAAAAACAGGGGCGCCTGGGTGGCGCAGTCGGTTAAGCGTCCGACTTCAGCCAGGTCACGATCTCGCGGTCCGTGAGTTCGAGCCCCGCGTCAGGCTCTGGGCTGATGGCTCAGAGCCTGGAGCCTGTTTCTGATTCTGTGTCTCCCTCTCTCTCTGCCCCTCCCCCGTTCATGCTCTGTCTCTCTCTGTCCCAAAAATAAAAAAACGTTGAAAAAAAAAAACATTAAAAAAAATTAAAAAAAAGAGAGACAATGTATTTGAAACTGTAGCACACTGCCTGTAGGAACTAGGAAAATATTCCCCCTCTCCTCTTTCTCCTTTTTCCTCTAGACATTGATATAAGTGGGATGAGGTGGGACCGGACAGTGACTTTTTAACTTAATTTAATTTAATTTAATTTAATTTAATTTAATTTAATTTTATTAAAAAATTTTTTTTAAATGTTTATTTTTGAGAGAGAGAGACAGAGCACGAGCAGGCAAGGAGCAGAGAGGGAGACACAGAATCCGAGGCAGGCTCCAGGCTCTGAGCTGTCAGCACAGAGCCTGACGTGGGGCTCGAACTCACGGACTGCGAGATCATGACCTGAGCCGAAGTCGGACGCTTAACTGTCTGAGCCACCCAGGTGCCCCTATTTTATTTTATTTTTTTAAAGAGTTTATTTATGTATGTATGTATTTATTTAGAGAGTGAGCATGTGGGGCATGTGAGCAGTGAGGGGCAGGGACAGAGGGAGGAGGGGCACGTGAGCAGTGAGGGGCATGTGAGCAGAGAGTGAGCAGTGAGGGGCAGGGAGAGAGGGAGGGAGAATTCCAAGCAGCCTCCACGCTGTCAGTGACAGCCTAACGTGGGGTTTGAACTCACAAACCATGAGGTCGTGACCTGAGCCAAAGTTGGACGCTTAACTGACTGAGCCCCCCAGCCCCCCCAGGACAGTGACACTTTAAAATCTCCCTGGGTGACCTGAGCGTGTCGCCAAGCGTGTGGGAAGCCCACAGGGATGAACAAAGCAGCCTGTGACATCCAGAAGCCGGAGGCCTTGGTGCATCCTCTGGCCATCAACAGTTCCAAACATCGACATCAACAAAGCCGCGCTCCGTTTCTTCTCACCCACAAGAGAGCCCTCCTCCCCTTTCTGAGGCCGGGACAGCTAATGTGTCAGCACAGAGAGGGTCCTGGTTGGGAGAAACCCGACTCGCAAGGGCCGCAGAACTAGGTACTTGGTGCTTTCATAGGCTGTTCAGCTTCTCTGTGCCTAGAGCAACGCTTAGAGAGTGCACCAAGTCCAAAGCCAGACTCCGCAGTTCATTCCTAGCTCCGTCACTTAGTAGCTGATTAACAAGTTCCTTAACCCCTCTGTGCCTCAGTTTCCTCATCTTTAAAACGGGGGATAAGAACAGTAGCTACCTCATGGGGTAGCAGAGGGGATCGTGTAGTTACTTCAGGGAGAGGGCTCAGCACCTCACACCATGGCAGTGGCAGTGGTCACTGGCCCTTAGGAAACACACACGTGTGCTTACTGTTGTTCCTGTACCTGGAGGCAGCCCGTCCCTTTTCTCTACAGGGAGGTGTTGACAGTGTCGGGGGAGGCTCCCTGGGGAGAGGGGTTACCTGCTCTCACAGCTTGAGGAGCGGGTCTCCGAACTCTGGGACCTGGAGGGGCAATGGTGATGGCGGTGACGGTGAGACTTTCGGGGCCGGCTTCGTGATCTTGGGGGCGGTGAAAAGGAGTGAGTCAGAGGAGGGGAGAGAGGGAGGGGGAGGGAAGGAGAAAGAAAGAGGGAAGGAGAGGGTGGGGGAGCAGGAGAGGGAAGAGAGTGGGGAAGGGGGAAGAGAGAGGGAGGGAGAGAGAGATTTTGATCTTGTGACATACATCATCCTCTTGCACCAGAGTCACTGTCCCTCCCAAAGTTAGGCATCTCCCCCTACCCACGCCCCACTCCCCATCACCGCAGCTCTTCGGGCGGTTGGCCTCTCCAGCCAGCCATACTGAACACAAGTGAGTGGCAAGGCTTCCTCTGGAGGAGCCAGCCTGGGACTCAGCCTGGGTCTCGGGTTCCCACCCCGCTGCACCCACCCGCCCTGACGCAGACCACACCTGCCAGGAGTGTCACGTCCCCTCGTCACCTCTCTCCCACCTAAGACAGGGATCTCAATCTCAGCCAGCCACTGTACTGTGTGAATCAGTCGGGCAAGAGCTAAAGAAAGAAGTGGCCTTGCCTCCAGAATATTGGCGTGCTGTTGGATCTTCTAATTTTCCAAGTGAATGTAGAAATACAGATTTTTATGCAAAAGATTCCTATTTTTAAGTGGAAGGTCATTTTTTAACAAGACACTGGGGGCAAAGAACGCACATTTGCAGAGTAAATTAGGCCTTTGGGCTGCCAATTTATAACCTCAGATCTGGAAAATTAAGTCCAGATTCTTCACATGGAGTCAAAGACCCACTTTCAGAGTTAGAAACATCACTGGCAACAGGAATTACAACAAACAATCGACAACCACCACTACCACTAATAGTGGTATTATTACAGGTTACTTCAGTTCCCCCTAAATGATAATAATGACCCAGAAGTAATAGCAGCAGAGACAATGGTCACTGAGTATGTACAAGGAATGTCAGTGGTTTGGGCCAAGGCACAATGTCAGTGGGAGTTAGAGAGGGCTCTATCGGGAGGTAGCCTGCTTATTCCAACAAAGGACTCAGGGATTTTTGCTAATGTGATAATCAGACCATATCCCTGCCCTGGTTAACCCTTCCCATTGCCCTCATGTCAAGTACGCATTCTGATCCTGAACCCCGAGCACCTTGAGGAGTCAGCCCCTGCCAAGCTCTCTAGCTTCCTTGTGTGGTGTCTCCTGCTGTGGCTGGGCAGGCTCAAGGAAGTCCAACTGCTTGTATTCTGGCTCATGTATGTCCCAGCTCATGATGTCCTTCTGAGGATGATGATGACAGGTGGCCCATATTTAACACATATTGCCTGCCTGGCACCATAGTCTAAATGGACCCATCTCTGCCTTCACAACAACAACGTATGAAGTAGCTTCTCTTACTTCTCAGATGAAGAAACTGAGGCAGAGAGTTTAAACCATGTGCCTAACCAGTAGCCTAGAATGGTTACCTCTGTCCTCACTCCAGTCAGTCTAGACACTTCCTCCTGTAGGGAGCCCCTGCTCACTACCAAGCCTGCCACCATGCCCTGGGCTCCTAGCCGCCATCACTGTGCTGTGACCTGTCCCTCGTCTGGCTCCTGTGTTCCGCTGGGAACTGTGAGCATCTTGAGTGTGGAAGAATATTTGGCTAAGCTCTGTCCTCGGGCCCAGTCCAGGGCCTGCCATGTATTAGGGCCTTATTAAGGGATGTTGAATACAAGCAGGCTCAATCTCTCCAGAGATCACTTGTTTAGAAGCATCCCCGGCCATAGAACCTGGCAAGAAGAACCATCCTTTATCTTAGGGGCGCCTGGTTTTTCTTGCTTCTCCCTCTCCTGATGATGCTTGTCTTTTGCATCACCTAGCAATTTCTGGGGCTCATCCAGCTCTTGGCACCAGGGAGGGTGGCCCCCTTGCTGCCCTCAAGCAGTCAGCCTCAGTGATGACCACCCCCACAATCCCCACCAGTGCTCTTAGAGTCTCGGTCCAGCCCCTGGTTCTGTGTGTCTATACTGCAGCCCCACTGGACAAGTGATACCGAGGTCTCTCAGAGTATGTGCTTGGTCTGCGCTTAGTGTGAATGCCTTTTGACTTGAACTGAACAAGCTTGATGATCGGGAAGTTGTTCCCTGAGCTAATTCAAGGCTCTACTGTTTCCTTCTGGAGCATTCCCCAGGCCCCTGTGGGGGTGGCTCAAATGCTCTTCTTTGCACTGACCTTGGATGAAGTGACCCCTCAGGCAGCAAAGCGAGGTGCCCTCCCTCTGCGTCCCTGCCTCCTCTTTTCCCTCCCCAACAGCCAACCGCCTTTCATCCTATTGCATTTGGTCCTCACTTTAGAAGCTTCTTGGCGGGAGATAAAATATTAGTTGATTGGAAAACACATGTGCTAACATTTGCAGGGTATAAAGTAGGTGGGTTGTAACCACATTTACTTTTAATTTGTCTGGGAACTGAACTCCGCAGGCAGCACTAGCTGATTTGAATTTCTACCACCAGCTATACACCGTGAACCAGCTGGGGCCCCGAGACCGGGGGCAGGAGCTTCGCTGCAATCTCCATGATGTAAGCCCCCGCAGCCAAGGCTCGGACTCACAAGCACACTCATGCGTGTGCTTGCACGTGATCATGCCCCCATGACCACTCACGCACACACGGCACACCTGTGTGCACAGGTAAAACCCACCCCACACCCTCCATACGTGTAATGCACGCGGGTAGATAAGCGGTGCACACGCAGGGTGCAGAAAATCAGCACGCGGGCAGACTGCACCCACGTGCACACTGTTCGCGTTCGTGCTTACGTAAGCAGAAGCATACAGAATGCTTCCGTGTGGACACAAATATACACCACACACAGACTATCCCCATTGCATACGTTTGTACACGCCTTCCACACAAATGTTTTCAGGATGGAAAAACGTACAGACATTTGCAAACAATGTGCATACTATACATACACGCCTTTCATAGAAATGTATCCACAAGGCACTGCAGGCACACAGACGCACATCATTCACTTTCACGCACACACAAATACACGCACGTCACATACACAATCTCGTGCACTTACACATACCCAAACCCACAACTGCCCTTCATCAGCCGGTTCTGCCTTTCCCTGCTTTCCTTCCTCTCACCCACCCCCACCTCACGTTTATTTGGCCACGCCCACACTCTGGCTATGCGGAGGTCAGGTTCCCCGCCTCCCCCCCCACCCCCGAAACTGGAGAAAAGAATGTTCCAGGTGCTCCCTACTTACTGTTTTTTGTGCCTCTTCTCGTCCCTTCTTTTGCTTTTTGGGCTGGAGGAGCTAATGGAGAAATGGCCAATTAATTAAAAGATGCAGAATCCAGTTCCAGATAAAAAGAAACAGTAGTTAAGATGCTTTACACACCAGGGTTACAAGACCCAGGCAGTCTGGGGACAGACGCTAATCATTTCCAAGAGGAGAGCAGTCACTGCTGATCTTTTCACCCAGCAGGTTCAGCTAGAGACAGTGACCCACACAGACTGAGAATGAGGTGACGCAGGGGGCCATGGCCAGCTCTGGGAGCTTAATTATACAGTCGTAAATAAAGGTAATAATAATACCTGCCATGTGTCAAGGATTTATTGTAAGCAAACACTGCTAAATACTTTTCGTCAACAGTCTTACTTTACTCTCCCTGCAATCTGTGGGCAGAGGCACATTTACTTAATACGTACTCATTTTACAGATGTGGAAACTGAGCCTCAGCTAGGCTGAGAAACTTGGCCGGGATCACACAGGTGAGCTAGGATGTGGCCCCAGACCATGGGTCCCCAGAGCCTAGGCTATTGGTTGATGTTCAATCAGTTTCTAAGAGCAAAGAATGGAATATATAGGGAGACACTCTGAAGCTTCATGAAGCTTGGCCGGTTCTGTAACGCACTGCCCGTGATTATCTAAGTATCTGTTGTTGTTTTTTTAAGTCAGAGGGCTGGGGTACGGACGGGTCCGGTGGACAGTGATGAGGCGGGTTCCCAGCATTACCAACTAGAGGCCCCAGAGGGAGGGTGAATGCTATTTGGTAGTTCAAGCCAGACTGGCTTCAGGGGGGTCACTAGGAATGCAGGACCGGCCTAGGTCCTGGATAAAGGGAAAACCTTATACAACTGCTGTTGCACCTTGACGTCAGCCGTGTGATTTATCTCCGTGTTTGAGACTCAGCCTGGGCAGTGGAAGAGCCCAGGACCTCACTGAAAGGTCCAGGTTCACGTCCCAGCTTTGCTGCTCAGTCGCTGTGTGACATCAGGCAAGTTACCTGTCCTCTGGAAGACCCAGTTTCCTTGACCGTGAGGTGGGGCCATTGCTCAGGCTGCTGGGCTGGGAGGCTGGCTGACATTGGTAATCGCTCTCTACCTGTTAACTGGATAAACAAAAGAACTTTGCACCCTGCCAACTGCTCTAGGTGTGGCTGTTATTTAAGAAGCCACTGTAGGGTGTCCTGATCCTGTGTCTGACAGACGTGGGTTTGAATTTTGGCTCTGTCACCTGACTCTGTGTCTGTGGACATGCCTGTCACATCTGTCTAAATCTCAGTTTCCTCATCTGTAAAATGGGAAGAATAAATACATCCACTGTACAGGGTTATGATGGAGATCAGTGGAGGTTAAATACGCACACACATGGCAGGGGCTTAGTGCAGGATCCAATTTATAGTGGCTACCCTGTAGGTGACAGCTCGATCTGTGCTCACCTAGTGTTCCAGTCCAGTAGGACTTGGCCTCTGTCCCTTGGCTAAGATCTGAGAAGGCTTTGGTGGGGTGGCTGGGGCCGATGGTTCCCTATATGCCCCAGCCTGGGATTTCAACGTGATAAAACAGACTGTGACCAGGGTAGCCAGACTTTCCAGGGAGGGGTATTGGTGGGGGCTGGTCCAGGAGCAACCATCCAGCCTGATGGAAGGCAAAAGCTGGCTTGGAAGTTTCAGGGAAACCAGACCAAGGCCCTCATTTTGGAGGAAACTGAGGCCCAGGAAGATGCAGGGGGTGTGCTCAAGAGCACAGAGATGGAGACGGAGAACTGACTCTAGAAGCTGCCTAAAACCTTGTTAGGAAAGCAGGAAGCAGAAGCAAGCAGCCAGAAATGACAAGGTTCTTACCTGTGCCTTCTCTTCTTGGAGAATGACCTGATTAAAGGAATTCAAAGGAAGAGAGACAGGGAGGGAGGGAAGGGAGAGAGGAGGGAGGAAGGAAGAAAATAAATACAGGTGAGTGTGAGGTTTGTTTTCCTGGGACAAACGTATCAGTGCATTTATGATCATGCTACACGGGGGTCAGGACACCCGGCGAATCCTCCTTCTGTCACAGATTTCGGACAATGGACACCACATGGGAGATACTGGTTTGCATTTTGAATTTCAGTCAAACCCACCGGAGCTTCAGTCCTCACCCCAAAATTGTCAGAGAGCCTGTCTCAGTTGGGGGTGGATGAAGGGGGTATACAAGAGTCCTCTGCCTCCTCCCCTACCCCCGGGGGGGGTGGTGAGCCTAGCGGTGGACTCTTCATCCTCCTCCTCCTCATCATCACGGGACAACCAGCTCCCACGTGTGGAACTTGACTGCGCCAGGCTCCATGCTAAGCGTCTCCCACACGCTCAGTCTTCACCCAAACCCTGGGAAGTTCTAGTAACAACTATTTTGCAGACGCTGAAGCTCAGAGAAGTTAGTTAAGTTGCCCAAGGTCACACAGCTCCACCCACGTAAGTCCTAGGGATTCTTCAGAGCTCCGCTCAGGTATCACCTCCTTGTAGCATTTTCTGATCCCCTCAGGCTGGTTGGGTGCCCCAAGCTTGGGTGAGCTTCTGAGCTTGGTCTTATACTACCCTCTGCACATTATAATGACTCATCTTCCCCACTAGAAGGTGAGCCACTTGAGGTCCAGGGCTGGGTTTTGGTCACTGTTCTGTTCCCGAAGCCCAGAATCTTATTCATGGCATATACTGGGTATTCAATAAATAGATGTGAAAAATGGGATTTTTTGTTGTTGTTGTTATTTTAGCCCTGAAGCCATGTTCATGGAGGGGAGAGAAAGAAAAATCTCTATGCATTCCCCACCCCTAGCTCCTATCTCCAAAAAAGTCCACTATCATTAACCCAACATCTCAAGAGCTTGGAGAAGCAGGGCCAGAAGTAGGGTGGTGCCTAGCAGGTGGTTTGGAAAATACCAGCAATAGCATCTTCCCCTCTTAATCTCCACCTCCTGGGCTAAGCGTGGCTGGCAGAAAAAGCCATTCCTAACTTTCTGGCACAGTCTCTTTCTCAATGAGGAGAAACCCTTGAGTGAGAAGCCATTTGACTTCTAAGATCCTGATATGGAAAGGTCCCCCCAAATAGGACAGATTGGTCAGCAGAGGAAGGCGGCATTGCCGCCACAGGGGACCCCACGTCGGGAAAGGTTTCTAACACCAAATTAACAACGTTTTGCTAATCAGCTTTCCCACATGTTGTGCTAAGCGTGGACTCAACAGTCAAAATGTCTGGGCAGGCAGTGGACATAGCTTGTGACACCAGACTGAGTTGAGACCATTCTGGCAACAAGGGCTGAGATGTGGCCACCCCCCTGGCTTGGAAAAAGCCACTTTGGGGGCAACTTTGAGCCAACGGTGGGATGCAGGGGGGAAACCCACATGCACTCTTCTCCTTTGTTCCACTGTGATTGTTTAATTGCACAAGTAATCCACCACCGATGTAGGCAGATTGGAAGAGAGGGATAAGCAAAAAAGGATATATACCGCTCTTTCCGTACCGTCCACAGCCAAACATAGCAAAGAACTTACACTGGGAATTTCAAACTCCCTGCCCCCCAGGGCCAAGCGGGCTTCGTAAATGTGTGTGAGGGGGCGCTAAGTGGGGCCTGTAGCACACGAAAGCACCTATGCTCTGTCTAAATGCACAGCGATCCCTCAACCCTAGCTGGTGGCCTCCTGTGGGAAAAGTGGCCCAGTGAAGGCAGAGCTGCTGATTTAACGGAGGAACTGGAAAACTTGATTTTTTTGTTTTATTATGCAATCTCCCAATTATAAAATGCTGAGTTGGCCCATGAGCCACAGATTTGAGTCCTCTGGTGTACATCCTTCCAGTTCTTTAATTCTCCCCCACCCCCCACACATTCATGTGTGTGTGTACGTGTGTGAGTAGCGGGCACCTTTCGGAATGTGTGTCCAGCTCACAATGGCCCTTAACAACGTCCACAAGGGTGGACAATCCCAGAAGCCATGTTTTACATGATCCCATCCTCTAGGACAAGTGGGACCCACCAGAGAGGCCCTTCCTTGGGAATCTGGAATAAGGAACAAGCCAGAGGGTTCCTGTGTCTTCTTGTGGCTGGGTCTGCCACGCGAAGACATGGGAACAGGGTGCAGCCGTGTCTCCCCGTGTGGAACAGGGACTGTGTATCCTGCTTGGGTGCTACCAGCTCTCCACACCCTGGTCCCAGCCCCTCACTGAGGCCTGACTGGTTCCTGAGACACTCCTGCCTCCTTATCATCACACATCCCTACGGGCCGGAGTTGGCTTTAGTGGGCCTCGGGTCCTTGCAACCAAGTTCCAAGTTAGACAAGAAAAAGGAAATAACAACACACAGGTGAGTATTGTACATAAGTGAAATGATAAGTTTCCCAGTGAACTTTGGGCGCCACCCACTCCCACCCCAACCCCCACCCCACCCGGAGGAGGAGGAGGGTGTTTGCCGAGGAGGAAGAAGGACAATACCTGTGTCGCTTATGTTTCTTGGAACCTTTCTTCTTCTTTTTCTTGACAGGCGATGGACTGTATGATGGGGACCTGCCGGGGGAGGAGACACCTTCAGAGGGATGTTCTTAAGGGCCAGCATGGGCTTTCAGAGACCCTTCTCTGGTCCCCACACAGGGTCTCAGCTCTTTCGGTAACACACACAAGGATAATACTGATACTGACATTAACAGTACTTGCATTTATCTATTTGATATAATCAAGTCTGCATTTGTTTTCAACGTTACCATGTGCTTTATAGGCATTACCTCATCTAATCTTTCCACACGCTCCCCACGTAGGGACAATTGCTACCTTCCTTTTTCAGACAAGGAAAGTGAGGTTCAGAGAGGTAAAGTGACTCGTCCAAAGACACACAGCTAGGACGTGCACGAGCCGAGCTTCAAACTGAAGCCTCACTGAGAGCAGGGGCCTTGCTCTCAATCCGTTTTTTGTCTGCTGTTCTCCCCTCAGCTCTGCCCTTCCTCTCAGATACTTGAGGTTTCTCTTGTGCCTCACCCTGTCTTCCCGGTAGGGCCGAGCCCTTGGAGGAGACCTCATCAGGCTGTGGTCGGCACGGGTGGTGCTCTCAGGGGTTACCCAAGAAACAGAGCCACCCCAGGAACCTGACTATGACTCAAGACTCAAGTTCAAGTGACCTGAGTTCCAAGCTTGACCCCCGACCCATGAAGTCACCTTGGGCATGTCACTGCTCATCTCTGCATCTTTCATTTCACCACTGACAAAATACCAAGGCTGAAACAGATTAGGAGTTTCAAAGTCAAAGCCAACAGGGGCCTCTCAGCAGGAGGGGTGTAAGACAATAGAGAGTGGTGAGGACTGTGGTGAACCAGAGAGCATCTGCTTCTCAGATCGGCCGGAGGTCTTATGTGGGAATGCAGCCCTGGGCTTTTCAACACAAGTCACCAGAAAAACACATCTTCGTGTGAAATCTGGTTTTTAAATGATGGCCACCAATTAAAAAGACAAAAGAGGAGCACTTGGGTGGTTCAGTTGGTTAAGTGCCCTGACTCTTGATTTTGGCTTGGGTCATGATCTCATGGCTCCTGGGATTGAGCCCTGTATTGGGCTCTGTGCTGACAGCGTGGAGCCTGCTTGGGATTCCCTCTCCCTCTCTCTTTTCCTCTGCCCCTCCTCTGCTTTCTCTCTTTCTCTAAATAAATAAATAAACTTAAAAAAAAAAAAAAGACAAAATAAGCCCTTGTAGGTCAAACAGAACATGTCTTTGGGGGGAAATGCAGGGTTGAGAACAACTTCTCTTAGGGGACCACAGCACCTGTCCCCCAAACACATGCCCAGGGGACATTTATTGGATGAACAATTGAATTAGTGAAGCCTGATTTCCTTCTTTGAAGTGTTCTGCCCACCCCTAAAATCAGGAACCTCAAAGCCACTTGCCCCAATTCCCCCCCTCAACCTACGATGTAGGGTCTTCATTCACACTCCCCTCTGGGTCTTCTTTGGGCCTTAGAACAAGGCTAAAAGGGCATAGCAAGAACCCAGAAAATCTGGAGTTGGGGCCCGAGTCGTCCAGACACTGCTCTCTGCTGCCCCCTGCAGGCCTCTTCAAACACTGCCTCAGGTTTGGCGAGACTTTCAACCTGACCCCCTCTGGGTCTGGAACACTGGACATAATTGTCGTCTTGAAGAAAATCTGGAAGTACTTTTAAATTAAAAAAAAAAAAATTAGAAGAGGTTTTACAAAGAAAAAAAATCCATGGGGTACAAAAGACTAATTTCTGGCCAAAAATATAAACTTCATTTTCCTTGGCATTCATCTGCTAGGTGGGAGTAGTAGAATCAACTGAGGAGCCTGGGATCCCTGTAAATCTGTCAGCCTCTGTCCCCTGCCTTTTTTTTCTCATCTCTGAAATGGGTACAATAATGTTTGGTAAATTGTGGTCAAAGGGAAAAGACAACATGGAGATCACAGTGCTTAGAGCATAGCCCTCCACACAGAGTAAGTTCTCAAAAAAAAAAAAATCATATTCATGGTCATGATTCTGCTGATTCACTGGTCATTTGTTGTGTGCCAGACACTATGACAGCTCCTTCCACAGCCATTTTTCTCCATCTGATTCTCACAAACGCCAGGTGTAATCAGTATTTTATACAAGTGGAAACAGGCACAGAGAGGTGAAGGGTCTTGCCTAAGTCACACAGCTAGATAAGAGAGATTCAAACCCAAGGGGAGTCACTGTTTGACTCTGAAACCCATTTTACCCCTACTTCATCCTTTCTCCCATCTTGAAGATTTCATCTCCCCTTAGGACGCTCACCTCCTTCTCTTCTTCCGGGTGGATTTCTTCTTTTTCTTCTTCCCCCTGGAGGAAGTTGGTGGCGTCAGGTCTTTGTCACAGGAGGCACTGTGGGGAGCACAGAGTCAGGTATTAGAGAACCCAGGACGCCCCAAGCCCCAACCAGGGCTGCTGCTGCCGAGGAAGAAGGACCCAGTTCCTTGGAGGATGAAGGACCCATGGCGAATACCTAATTACCACCTCATGGTTGATTTGGTCATACTGCAGATTAAGCACTTCAAATAAGGAGTTAATGCCGACCTAATGAGACAGACGTTGTACTGTTACCCAAACACCAATTGATTATTTAAAACAGAGTTATAGAGGTTAACTGCTCCTTAATAGATTTATTATTGAATTTGCAAATGGCTCACCTTGGTAAATAAATCACTTTTTAAATAATTAATCAGCAGTTCAGCACCCCCCCCCTCCTTCCCCAGTACTTCATGTCCATCGTTCTTGCCGGAAATTTAATAGGAGGAGGAAGTTATGTTAAGTAGCAGCTGATTATTAAAAGTATATTTGCCGAGGTCTAATGTAATGAGATACATATCTTATATCGCTTCACAGAACCTCAAAAACCTCTGCTCTTCAGGAATAATTATTTCCCATTCAATTAAATTCAAATGCTCTGGCTGCAGCTGAATGAAGTCAACTTATCTCCTTTTATAATTGGGGCAGGCTCCAGGGATTTTTTTTAAAACACTATCCTGTGGCAAAAGGAGATGGGTTTGGGAAGAAAAACTGCTTGGGGACTGAAACATGCCCACTCAGTTGAACGTTACCGGGAAAATGTAGTATCAATAAGAATACTATTGTCGTTGTTAGCGTTAAGACCACTATCATTGATCCCCTTATTATGTGCCAACCGTTTTACATATACGAAAACACTTTGAGGGTGGTATGACTTTTAGGGTCTCATTTTACAGGCACAGACCATAAAGCACAAAATCATGAACTGGCGGGGCGCCTGGGTGACGCAGTCGGTTAAGCGTCCGACTTCAGCCAGGTCACGATCTCGCGGTCCGTGAGTTCGAGCCCCGCGTCGGGCTCTGGGCTGATGGCTCAGAGCCTGGAGCCTGTGTCCGATTCTGTGTCTCCCTCTCTCTCTGCCCCTCGCCCGTTCATGCTTTGTCTCTCTCTGTCCCAAAAATAAATAAACGTTGAAAAAAAAAAAATCATGAACTGGCTTGCCCATGGCTGCATCTGAGGTGGGACTGCAGTCAAGTCCTGTGTAATTCCCACCCAGAGAGCTTTCCCACAAAACCAACTGCCTTCTCAAACTGGTTTATGTGGACATTTCTTTTGGAAGTCACCCAGCTCTTTAAAGGCCATCATCAAATGCTGCCATATTGAATTCCATTCTAAGAATCTGGATCATTATGGGTAGTAGAAAAAAATGACCAAGCGACTAGACTATCTGTTAAAGTCTCTGCATTGCCAATAAATAAAAATTGTATAGTTATATCTAGAACATTTTCAAGAGAGTCACTTTAAGCAGGCTTAAATCAAATATCACAGGATTAAGTACCTCACTACTTAACTACACTTATGTGTTATAAAGCACAAAGCACAGTACACATGTCCAGGAAGCAGACGGGCTGCTTGTGTAACTGTCGTAGACCACTTCCAAATTTTTCTGGCAACAAGTGCTTGACACAGAGTAAGAGCCTAATAAATATTTGTTGGGTGACCTAATGAGGGGTGAATGGATGCAATAATTTAGCCACTTGTTAAATTATCTTGTTTCACATAAACACTTCGCAGTGTAACCATTGCCAGGAATTTGAAAGAAAAAAGAAACCCTAAACATTTAAGGAAGAAATGCTTAAAAAGGAAAAAAATCCTTAAAGCTGTGTCTTATAAAATAGAGAAAGATCTCAATGTTTCAGACAATTATTCTCACTTCTTTTTCTGGAACCCCAGGGTCCCAGGGAAGCAGGCTTGGGAACCACTTACCCTCCTATGTGAGCGATGGGGTCAAACGGAGAAAGGCCTTGACTTTGGATTTGAGGTCTGTGAGGGGAAAATCAACCCCTTCTGCAAATCCTTTTTCTTCCTCCTGTACCTGTGTGCCTAGGTGTGCCCTCACAGCAGGGCTGGAGGGGCCAGACTAGTGGTTAAGTAAGTACACCGCAGTCACACAAGCAGCCACGAAATGTGCAGCAGTTAAGTGTTTAGTGATTACACACGGAGTGGCTCCGTTCAAATGGTCAAACATGCAGACTCTGCAACCATAAAGAACACTGGCTATAGACGCTGACACACTCCCGCTCCATTACCTCCTCGCTCAGCTACCTCTCCGGGTATCACGTGCATCATCTGTGAGATGGGAATAAAACATGATACCCGTGTCTCACGTTTGTCACAAGCAATGAGGCCCTCACTCATGCAATGCGCCCTGGTCTTCGGCAAGTTCATGTAAAAATGGACTTTCTATTATTGTTTTTTTTTTTTTTTAGCATGTCAGAGAGCGGGTCTCAGATGAGAGAAGGGAGCAACACGCTCCACAGTCAAAGGGACTCTCTGCAGCCAAAGTGACAGCATGGTATCCCTGTTGAGATTTTCATGCCTGGAGCCTGCTCTTCGGGCCCCGTGGCACCCCCACCGGCATTTCCAGCGCCCCCCACATTCTAGGTTCACGGTCAAGATCTGTACATGAGTATCTGATTTAATCCTCACTCTGATTAGGAGATATATATCTCAATATTCCCATTTTATAGTTGTGAAAACTGAGGCCTGGGAAGGAAAACTAAGTGCCCAAAGTTGCTCAGTTAGTACACGTCTATCTCTATGACACAGTCTCTCCCTTGGATTGTCTGAGAGACAGTGTTTTCGAAGTATAGAAACGCCCTTTCTCTCCCCTCTCTCCATCTCCCTCAGCCTCTTATGGAAACAGCTTTTTTCCTGTTTCCTGGAGAGAATTCTCCAGATCTGATGTTGACCTTCACTTCTCCAAGCTGATAGGACTTCACTCTTTCTCCCCCATTGACATCAGAGCCTAAATAAACCCCGTGGCCAAGACGGTAGGCTGGGTAGAGAAGTGGACTTCACCTGTGAGTGATATTCTGGCTTCCCAAACCACTTCTTCAGAATTCAGATTCTTAACTAGACAGCCCTGCTCATGGGCCTTGGGAGTCTACGAATCCTCTGAAATGGTACGTGGAATTTGGGGAGTTTTCTTGGAGCATATCCACACTTTCCCTGGTGGCAGCACTCATAGCTTCCATGTAATTCTCAGATGGGTGCCTAATATAGTTTAGAGTCTGTACCTTAGGAAACCAACAACTCCAGGACATAAAGAGAGAATCTGGACCAGATCAGGGGTCCTCAGGCTAATCTTGATCCTGCCACCTACTGTCCTCAGTTTCCACACCTGTAAAATGGCTTTGACACCCTCTGATGCAAGAGGTAGGGATTATATCTAGGGCACACCATTGGCAAGGACACTAGGTTCATTTTCCACGTGTCACTGAGGGGGTAGGTACAAGCCCAGGGTAGTGAGAGAGTGGTGAGTTAGTTTCAACCAGCTGATAAAACCAGATAATAAGGATGATGTTGTCAACAAAATTGATTCTCCAGAGGCCAAAGACAGACTAGGCTTTATATGTGCAAGGTGCAAAACTTGAAAATAGAAGCCAGGGGATAGATTAGCTTTTTCATTAGCATCAAAGTATAACATGGTAGGTGTTAGTCTAGGATTTAAGATCAGAGAGACCGTATTTCAAAACTTCACTTTGCCACTTACTGGCTGCCATATTTTTGGCAAGTTACATTACCTCTCCGAACCTCAGTAAAACGGTGTGTCCTCAGATGTCAGCACCGTGCCTGTCACCAATGGGTGCTCAAGAAATCCTGGTTGAATAACTGAATTTAAGGAATAAATGCAAAGATCTGGATCTCAGGAGACAGATCTGGGCTGAAGTCATGACTTGGGAGTAAGTAGCTTATAGAGTCATTAAAATGGACAGGAACTAGCTCGATCATCTAAGGCAAAGGCAACAAACTTTGACCCCCAGGCTGTATCTAGCCTGTCTTTATAAATAAAGTTTTATTGAAATGCATCTATACACCTTATTTACGTAGAGTCTGTGGCTGTTTCTGTGCTACAAGGGCAGGATTGAGTAGCTGTGGCCAAGTCCATCTGGTCCTCAAAATATTTGCTATCTGGTCCTCTACAGGAAAAAAAAAAAAAAAAAAAAAAGCGTGCTGACTTTTGATTGGGTTTAAGGGTCTGAAAGAGGAGTTTGCAAACAGAAGGAGAGGAAGAGTGGCCAGAAAGACAAACTTCACTTCTGCATTCTCAACTTGAACCTCCTCACTGGACCCCAGAGAGGGCTGGGTCAGCGTGTCACCTGCGTGCTCTGGCAGGGCTGAGCTCCCGGCAGGCCTTGTCTCTCTCCCAGCTGTTGGTGCCCAAGGCCTCGGTGGCCAGATGCTGGCTCAGCTTTTCCGAGGGTCCATCCTGAGCTGGAACCACAGGGCTGCTCTGGGGTTCTGTCCTACAGGGGAACAAATAAAGAGGCTGAAATTGTTAGGATATGACAAGGTCTTTGCGTTCATCAGACATTCAGAGACATCCTAATATGGCCCAACTTTCCTTGCAGTTAGGTTGGCACCGTGAGAGATTATCTTTGGCCACTGGTCTCTCGGTGGAAGTGACGTGTGTCATTTCCGATTTGAGCCAGCAAGGTCTGTGTGCCTTCTCCAGCTCTCTCTCCCTCTGTTGCAGTGACCTTGGAGGTCACAAACCCAGAAAGGTGAAGCTACTTGACGGAGGGGAGATGCCTGAGCCACATCGGACTTTGCATGATAGAAATAAGCCTTGGTTGGGTTGAGCCACTGGGATTTAGGGGTTTATTTGTTACTGTGGCATTGCTTATCCTATCCTATCCTGACTAAACCACAGGGAGAGGCTGGAAACCAGTGTTCCACATCCTTGCTCAAAACATTCAGTAGAGGCCAAAGCATGAGAGAATCCGTTCCAATGCCCCTTTGCCATTTCTGTCCATTTCCCTGCCTTATCTCTGGATGGAAGAGGTGTACATAGTTGGATTCAAACACTGTTTCCACCACTTAGTAGATAGAAGACTCCATCTCTCTGTTTTGCAGTTTCCTCAGTGATCAGATGACGAGTAACACTAGTCCTTATATTGCTGGATGGTTATGAAAATGAGATAACATAAAGCAAACAAAACGGCCTTAAAAAGTGTCTGTTCCATTCCCCTTTGCTCCACTTTGGTGTCCTTGGCAGGTATGAGGCCACCTACCTGGGATGCAATTCCCATGAAGGCCTGAAGCTCATCCCTCTGCCTCTGAGAAGAGCCCCAGACAACTCTAGGAAAACTACCTGAGTCCCACTTCCTTCTTTGGGACCCAGAAAGGAGAAGGAAGTCACCTAGGTTCTCAGTCTTTGAAGACACTGCCACTCATATCTCCTGGCCCCCAACCTCAGGAGTTTGGGAGGAACAGGTGGATTTGGCACCATCCAGCGAGTGCCCCTCCCTCCTCACCCTGCCTGCAGAGTCCGGGTCAAGCACTGACCACAGGCAATAGCATTTCTCCTGCACCAAGCACCTGCAGCCAGTGCGTCAAGACTGGTTTTATGACTCAGGATGAATGCATCTGATACGCCCCCTGCTCCTTAGGGCTGCCCAGAGAGCAGGCCAAACCCAGTCAATACTGAAGGAAGGGCAGCAAAACACATCTGTCTCTGTCAGCCGCTTATCAGTGCATCTTTAGAAGCAGAGCTGAGAGATGCGGCAAGCCCAGGAGGGATGGAGATTCTTGTCGGGGCCGTCCAGCCCTCCTCACTGCCCACGCCAGGCTTCCAGAACTCCGGTGTTCCCTACACCTGTCTGCTCTGCTTCTCCTACTCTGAGGGCTCCATTCCCATGCCTCCAGTCTCTTCATATGGAACTCTGTCCTGATTCTGCTCAAACAACTCAGAGTTTACAATTTCTGCCCAGTGCCCAGCAACACTTGCCTCCTGTCATACTTGACCGGGCCTAGGCTAACCTGCGTCCAGGCCAGTTCTAAGTGTGGGGCTGCAGTGAAGAAGAGAGAGGTGTCCCCTGTGATAACGGAGTTTACATTCCAGACCGGGGGGGGGGGGGAGCAGGTCTAAGCGCATACACAAGTAATAACGTGGCTTATTGGATGGCAATAAATCATGGAGAGAATGAAACAGTATTCTGTAATGGGAGGGGGTGACTGTTCTTTTGTACAGAGTATCAGGGAAGAAGGCCACTCTGGAAGTAACCGGGGGATGGGGGCTTAAAGGAATAGGAACTCACCTTGCAGTGAGTGGTGGTTTTAAAATGTGTTCACAGAGTCTTTGACAGCCCTGCCATGAAAAGATGCAACCTAATTTCCTTCCCCTTGAATACTGGCAGGGCTTAGCGATTCGCTTTTAATGACTCGAAGGCAGTGCAAGTGATAACACGTGACTTCCGAGACCAGGTCACAAAGGCGGCTTCTGCCTCGCTCCCTTTGGACTGATCACTCTGAGGGAAGCCGTCACCACGGGGTGAGAACCCTCAGGCAGCGCTATGGGGAAGCCCGCTTGCAGAACAGCCGAGGCTTCCGGCCACCAGCCACGTGCACACGCCAACTTGGAAGTGGACCCTCCAGCCCCAGTCGTGACTCATCAGATGACACTGCAGCCCGGGCTGACATCTGCCCACAGTCTCACTCGAGATGCCCAGCCAGAGTGGCCCAGCCAAATTCCTGACGGGGAGACATCAGAACTGTTTGTTGTTGTTTTAAGCTATAAGATTTGGGGGGGGGGGGTTGGGTAATCCGTTGCCTGGCGATGTACAGATTCTACACAAGTTATCCATGGGAAGTGGAAAATGTGCTCTAGGCAGAAGGATGGCAGGTTCAAAGACCCTTGGCATATATTCACAAGAAAGAGCAAGCAGGGCTAGTGTGTGGTAAGAGGGGAGACCAGAGTTCTCGTCTTGTAGGTCATGGGACTCTGCGGCTGAGATGGCACGGCTTTTGAACAGAGGACTGACTCACATGGTCTGCCTCACATTTTAGAAGGATCAGCCCAGTGGCTGAAGACACTAGACGCAAGGGAGGAACAACAGGGAGGGAGGTGCATGCAACTGTCCAGGTTCGGATCGGTGGGTTGGTGACGGAGGTGATGAGATGTGGTCAGATTCTGATATTTGAAAGTGGGACTCTAGCATCATTTGCTGCTGGCTAAAGGTGGGTGGGAGAGAATAAGAGAAGGGGAGGGGTCAAGGATGACTCCAAGGTTTTGAGCCTGAGCAACCGGCAGGATGGTTCCCCACTGATAAGGTAGAGATGGTGACGCCGGGGGCAGACTTAGGGGGAGATCTAAGCCCTATTCTCGGATATAACAGTCCTTTTGCTACTGTGACTGCAACTCCTGATATGAGCTGTTGCCATTTCATTATCTTTCCTCACGCCAGACTATGAGTTCCCTGGGAGTGGGACTGCGTCTCACTGCCCCAGAGCCCACTGCGTGGTAAACACTCAACATTTGTGCGATGAATAAATGAAAGAGCACATGCATTGGCTAAAGAGAACACGCATTTGTTTCAAAGAGTTAGAAAGGGATTTTGAGACGCTTTGAGTTAATCCCTTCACGTCACAGTTGGTGGAAATAAACCAGCCAATGCCTCAGTCAACTCCGATGGCTCAGTTGATGCATTTTCTATTGTACCCCGTATTTCTCCTAGAAAAGTGATCAGCGAACTTATCAATGGATGTGTGTTGCCTTGAGCTAGACACACGTAAGAATGGGGTTTTGGACTCTGGGGCATTATAGGAAACCATGACCCAAATCTGTATCTGAGGCAAGCCCTCAAAAGGGAAAAATAAACAACAATAACTGATGTAAGCAATGTGGCAGTGAATAAATAGACGATGAGTAAGAGCTGGCATTGTGTGGAAGGTCTCAGTGACTTCCTGCTGCTGGAGGGAGAGGAGGCATGGGTTATCTGTAGCACAGGGACAGATGGGGAATGCTACTGCCAGGCTCTGGTGGGCCAGGCTTAGGGTGAGGACAACCCTCATCCATCATCGCCAGCATCAGGGACTGGCAAATCCTGATGATGTTTTGGTGGGGTTGCTGCTGTTATAACCTGATACGGTCGATTGTTCTTTTCCCCCCATAACGCTGGCTTCACCTTCCTTGTGTTAGGTACCCCATCTGCGATTTTTGCAAACAAGCTAAAAAAACAAACAAAACCCGAATTAATTCTACCGGGCGGATAGGGAGTTGTGAGGGAAGGAAGAAAGGAATTCTCCATAATATCATACAACTTTTAAGATCTCTTTTCAAGATGTTCTGACACTTGGCTTCTCTGCTTCCTGAAAACTGAAAGAGGCTCCGAGACCATGCAGTCCCAGGCTTCCCAAACCTGGCACAGTATCAGAGGCTCCCAAGGAGCTGTTAAAAATACAGACTTCTCAGTCCCAACCCAGCCATAATAAATAGTCTCAAAGGGGTGAAACTAGGAAATCTGCATCTTAAAGAAACATCCCCGGTAATTTCCCCTCCTTTGGATTAAGAGTAAATCCAAACTGATTGCCAGAACTAAAAGGCTCTGCATGATCCGGCGTCTGCCCCGACCCTAGACCCCATCTCTCACCCTTCTGTCCATCCCTCACTCTGCTCCATCCACATGGCTTCCTTACTGTCGTCCCTCATGTGGAAAAGGGCCTTTGCTCAGAGGCTTTGCCCTTCTGTTCCATCCATCTGGCATGCTGTTCCTCCAGTTCTTTGCATGGCCAGTTCCTTCCTTTGGTTCAGAAGTCACCTTCTCAGAGAGACCCTCTCTGACCCCCTTAAGTGATTTTGCCCCTCTCTTCACCTGCCGCCAGCACAGCAGTCTGCTGTCTCTCCCCTCAGGGCACTTGTTACTATTTGAAATGACTATTTTATATGTTTGTTTGCTAACCACTTGTCTACTAGACTCCAATGTTAGCTTCACGAGAGTGGGAACTAGCCTCTTTTCTCACCACGGAATCCCCAGGGATATGGTGCCTGGCATAGTGTGCCCTTTTTTGCTCAATAAACATTTGTCGAATGAATGACTGATGGATGGATAGGTAAATGATGACTGATCTCAGGTGGGAACCACAGATCAGAGGCAAACTCTCCTTAGTATAAAGAAGCAGTGGTCCAAGGAGAAGGGCCCGCCTCAGTTGAGACAGCATCTCAGCGGACTCAGACCTCAGCCTTGGAGCCCCTCTCCCCCAAGCCACCCCCCGCCAGCTTCCTTCCCCACCTCCCGCTCTGCAGCCTTGCAGGGCTTTAAGAAAAATTCCGTGTTCTGTCTTTGCTGAGGAGTCCCGGCAGCTGCCTCATTTTTACCACAGGGCCCTTCGATGTTGCATAAAAAAGCACTTAAAAGGAGGCGAGATCTTCAGGGGACAGCTAAAACAGTGAAGTCAAGGGCCGGCACACTCCACTTCACAGAGGGAGGGAGGGGGCCGTGCGTGCTGAATTCCTCAAGGCCTTCCCCGCTCTGTTCCTGCTAATCAACGACCTGGAGCTTAGATGCTGCTCTCTGTAGTCATGGCAACCAGCAGATTCCCAGCCTCCGATAAAAGTCAGGCCTGAACTTTCTACAAAACTCTCCGAGATGCCCGGCTCCCTAGCTGCTTCCCTGCTTCTCACATCAAAGCGCCCTGCTCCCAGCAAAGTGCTCACCGGGCCCTGGGTTGGGTACAGATCCCCGTGCCCAAGAA
Organism: Lynx rufus; assembly: GCF_022079265.1. Taxonomy (NCBI): domain Eukaryota; kingdom Metazoa; phylum Chordata; class Mammalia; order Carnivora; family Felidae; genus Lynx; species Lynx rufus. The sequence continues at coordinate 10,113,761 of NW_025814839.1, read as the reverse complement.
CTAGATTGAGTTAAACACCGACTGGGGAATAAGAGACAAATCATGTTGGAGGGGAGTAGGAAGGGCCCCCCACCCTGGCTCTCCTCTGTACTGAGTGGGGAAACTGAGGCCCCAAGAAGCAAGGGACTTGCCCAAGGCTGCACAATGAGTGACTCATGTCAGAGCTGTGGCTGAACCATGGCCTTTTGACCCCCAGTCTGGTGCTCTTTCCGTGTCACTAGATCACAGCAGCAGAGACAGCATTTATCAAGCACCTACTCTGTGCCAGACACGGGGGCCATGCACCATCTCATTTAAGCTTCCACAGAAACCCAGGAACAGGCATGGTCGTCCCTACTGTACAGGTGGAAAAACTGAGACCCGGGGATAGTAAGAGGCAAGAACGGTAGCTGCCCTGCCTGTTTACAAGAATCAACTGAGGAAAAAGGAGAGAAATCTGGAAAACACTTTGAAAATGTAAGGAAGTCATACGTGGGGGTATAGGGTGAATCTTGGTCATTTCATCATAAGACAGGGACTTGTTTTATGTGTTTGGAGAAGGGGCTGTATCTCAAGTTTGGCTTGGATGTTATATTCCACAAAGAGGAATGGCATTTGGTCATTAGACTGGGGACGCTTACTGCCTTCATCCCCTTAACGGCTTCTCCTGGGTGTAGAGCACTAGTCCAGCATCTCAACTGAAATCGACAACCCTCTGTTAGGTGCCCAGTGTAGTGAACTTATCCCCATTACACAGATGAAGACACTGAGACCTGGAGAGGAAAAGGCTCTTGCTTTCCATCCAAGGTTCACGCCTCAGGTTCTTATTCTACACGTGCATTCAGGCCTGTGGATGGTCCGTCCTTGTCCCCACGCCGACCAGATACCTACAGTCTGCCTGTTTCAGTAAGAGTGAAGGCCCACACCCTCAGCTCACGAGTCCACTAGAAAGCTCAAGCCTTATCACGGGGCTGACTCAGCCTACGGACAAGATGGATTGGGCTAATCTGTGCCTTGGTTCCTGGGCCTTCAGTCTGGGCCCTATTAATATCCTGGCCTGAGGTCTTGGTACCAAGTCCTTTTCAAGGTTAACTAAGCCTGGTTGGGGATAATCTGCAGGAGCTGTGACTCTTTGAGTTTGCTACCATGGCTAGAAAAAGTATAGGGGCTTGGGGGAAGACTGGGGATTCCAGAGAGCCACTGAGGGAGACATAGCTGGGCTCAGGGTCAGTAATGCTCATGCCACTAGGAACCGAATGAGAAATAAGAAATTTTATGAAGTTGGCATCTCCCTCATTATTTAATTCATTTGTTCAACAGCTGTCTGCTGAACCCCTACTTAGTATCAGATTTCAAGGACTGTATAGTAATTAAGACTTGTGTCTGCCTTCAGCCTGCAAGGGGAAGACAGATCCCTCAACTGGAAATATGGTATGGTAATCTCAGAGGGCCATGGAACCACAGAGAGACAGAGAGAGAGAGAGAGAGAGAGAGAGAGAGAGAGAGAACACTTAATCCAGCCATGGGAACGTGGGCAGGTGGCCATGGAAGGCTTCCTAAAGATACATGGAAATTGGTCAGGAGAGTGCAAAGGCCCGACATCAGGACACAGCAGTGAACTTCACGTAACTGCAGAGGAGGCAGTAGGCTGAATGAGACAGTGGGGTGGAGGGTGGAAAGCAACAGTTGAGCCTGGTTTATTTCACTTCAGCAAAATACCCTTAAGGTCCATCCGTGTTGTCACAAATAGCAGGACATCCGTCTTTTCATGGCTGAATAGTATTCTGTTGTGTTTACGTCAAATAATTTCTTTTTCCATTTACCCACTGATGGACATTTAGGTTGTTTCCATGTCTTGGCTATTGTAAATAATGTTGCAATGGACATGGGGTGCAGGAAAAAAAGAAGCTGATACCGGGGAGGAAGGCAGGGACTGGGTCCTTGAGGGTCATATGGAGGACAGACAGGTGCTTCTCACACCCTCACGTGCACATGAATCTCCTGGGGATCTTGTTAGGCTGGAGATGCTGACTCAGCATGTCTGGGTTAGGGCCTGAGAGTCTACACTTCTAACCAGTACTCAGGTGCTGCTGTGGCCCCAGGAACCCACACTTGGAGTAATCAGATTGTAGATTTCACAAAGGATTTGGACCCGACCCTGAAGGCTTGCCTATATAGACAAGCACAGCCCTCCGGCACACTCGCTCTTCGGGCAAGATGACAATGGTTTAGTTCAGCTCTCACGGCTGAGAGCATTTGAGTGTGGGAACATGTGTATGTGTGTGTGGTAAACACGCTTGTATATCAAAAATTGTCCAGTTCCCAAGTTCAGGTCAAAGGACAAAAGAACCATATGGAGAAAAATCAGCTCAGCATTTCTTACCCAGCTCAGCCAAGCAGGTCAGGCCCCCGACATGCCTGGGTTGTGGACTCTCATCACTGAACACATCCATCCTCTGCCCTCCCATCAACCCCAAATTCAGCCAGTCATTTCTCCCTCCCCAGGCTGGCCTGTCGATTGCCTATTTGCCTAGGGAGAGGGCAAGTGACTGAAAGGGGGATTGGATTGGATTGGATTCTTGGGACTGCCTGGAATATAGGCTGCCCGTAACTTGGGAAATAGCTAAGTTCCAAAGTGCTGTGGTTTTCCACTTGAACGGGCTGCAAAAAGTAATTAGGTGATGCTGAGAAAGTACAACGGTCCTGGGGTCCTAGTGACCTGGGTTCAAGCCCTGATTCCTCTAAGCTGTGTCACCACAGGCAAGAATAACATCTCTGGCTTCAGCCCAGGGCACCCTCAGGACCTTTCTACCAGCTGGAATTGCAGACAGGGTTTAGGTTTCTCCACAGAGCATGAGTGGCTGACTATATTTTCCTGCCGTGGGAGGGGCTGTGCTAGGTGAGTCCCTTTGGGCATCGTTACAGCCACTACTGGAGGAGGCACCAAGCAAGCAGGATCTTCTGGGAACAGGACAGAAGCCTCCAGTCCAGGGTAGGGAGGAGCCTTGGTTCAAGAGCCAAGAGAGTAAAGACTGGTTCCAACAAGTGCTGCCAGGGACCGTTCGCTTATTCTTTGCTCAGTCACTGACTCAACAAATATTTATTGAGCACCTACTATATGTAGGCCATGTTCTAGGCACCGGAGACACAACAGAAAACAAGGCAGGAACCATCCCTGCTTGGCAGAGCTTGCATTCTACTGGGATGGGCAGAGGGAGGAGGAGAGCAGAAAATACACATAATTAAGTGGGAAATACGTAGGCTATTGGAAAGTGCATACAGAAGAGAAACAGAGCATAAGGAAAGCTGGGAATGCTACTGGGAGGGGGCTGGAATTTTAAATGTGACCAGAGAAGGCCTCCCTTCAAAGGTAACATCTGAGCAAGACTTGAAGGCACTGAGGGAGGGAGCCTCATGCATGCCTGGGAGAAGAGCATGATAGGCAGAGGGCACGGTCAATGCAAAGGCCCTGAGGTAGGAACACACTAGACGCAATGAGGCTAGAGCTGACTAAGGGGGACAAAAATGAGGAGGGAGCATCAGACAGGTAATGAGGGACCAGATCATGGACTGTCTGGTGGACTATTGCAAGAACTTGACTTTTTCTCTGAGTGAGACAGGAAGCCATTGGAGGGTTCCAAGAAGGGGAACAATGAGATCTGACTTAGGCTTTACAGGGTCTCCCTGGAGGCATGCTGAGTGTAGTGGGCAAGCCAGCCAGGATAAATACAGGAAGACGAGTTGGGATTATTGCAATCACACACCTGACAGAAGATGGTGGCTGGGGTCAGGGTTATCACTGCCGTAGTGGTGAGAAGTGGTCAGATTCTGGACACAGGTTGAAGCTGGAATCCATGGAGTTTGCTCATGGATTGGATATGGAAGTGTGAACAAAAGGGGTCAAGGGTGACTCCTAGGTTTTCCTCTGAGAAACCAAGAGGATGGAGCTGCTGGTTACTAAGCTGGGGTGGCTGCAGGTGGAGAAGGGCATTTGGGACATGCCAGTTTTGAGATGCCAATTAGAGATCTATGTGGAAATGGCAGGTAGGCAGCTGAGTGCCCAAGACTGGAGTTCAAAGAAGACATTAGCGCTGAGGAAGTGCATTTGAGGGATGTTGGCATTTAGATGGTATTTAAGGCCATGAGATTGGATCTTCTTGGGGTTAGATAGGGCACCTCGCCACAGTGAGGTGGGAAACTGAGGAAGTCGGTTAAGCTCTGTGCCAGTGAGGTTTTCGAATAACAAGATGGCTCAACAGGAGTGCCCCAGCCTGGTGGACTGGCTCTTAAAATATACAATGGACCGGGGCGCCTGGGTGGCGCAGTCGGTTAAGCGTCCGACTTCAGCCAGGTCACGATCTCGTGGTCCGTGAGTTCGAGCCCCGCGTCGGGCTCTGGGCTGATGGCTCAGAGCCTGGAGCCTGTTTCCCATTCTGTGTCTCCCTCTCTCTCTGCCCCTCCCCCGTTCATGCTCTGTCTCTCTCTGTCCCAAAAATAAATAAACATTGAAAAAAAAAAATTTAAAAAAAATAAAAAAAAAAAATATACAATGGACCATTGAACAGCACAGGGGTTAGGGGCACCGACCCCCGTGCAGTCAAAGATTCATGTATAACTTTTGACTCCCCCCCAAACTTAACTACTAAGAGCCTACTGTTGACCAGTCAGCCTTTCTGATACGTAAACAGTAGGTTAACACATCTTTTGTATGTTATCTGTATTATGCACTGTATCCTTACAACAAAGTAAGCTAGAGGAAAGAAAATGTTATTCAGAAAATCATAAGGAAGAGAAAATACATTTACAGTCCTGTGCCGTATTTATGGAAAAGAATCCACCCATAAGTGGATCCTGTGCCATTCAAACTTGGGTCAGCTGCACTGTAAAGTGTCTGACTCCTCCCATTCATTCATTCATTCATTCACTTATCTGTTACGCCTTGTTTTACTCCTGGTGGAGGGTCCTTTTAAGATGCTCCAGACATGCTCCTTCCCCCAAGAAGGCTTTCCTTACAATTCAGAGGAAGACATGGGTCAGGTACATAAACTCTCATGAATGAAAGTGACCCAGGAAAGGAGAAGCCCTAAGGAAAGAGGACAAGGTTGGAGGAACAAGACAGGCCGTACAGACGGGGAAGACTGATTGGTCTCCGGAGGGTTCGGTAGAGCATGGTGATCAGACTCATCAGACAGATTCTGCCCGGCCGTTCACCAACTGGGTGGCCTTGGGAAAACCTCTTCACCTCTCTGGTGAAACACAAATCATATGACCCTCATAGGGCTGGAATGAGAATAAAATGGCACGATGCACGCCCAGCACTTCCACGGCGGCATTTTAAATATCAGCCACACTTCTCAGGATAGGTCACGTTGTTCTCTAGCCTCACTGCTGATTCTGAGCCCCTTTCCCCAAAGAGCCCAAGGCAAGGGATTCTGCAGAGTGGGAGCGCAGGGAGGTTGGTGTGCCCTTGAGTGTCTCAGGAGCTCCTCCCTACACCGGGACCGTGGCTCTCCACCACCAAGCCGAGTGGCTACCTCAGAACCTAGCAATGGCCCTTGCCCCATTCCCTTCTGTGTCCTGCCTTCTTTCTTTTTCAATAACTCAGGGATGAATTTGTTTCTCCCTGTCGTCCCAGAGCCACCCACTAGACTCTTTCATCATCTAGAACTACAGTTGAGGCTTCTGAGAGTATGGTGCAATTTGGACTTCGTATTCCTGTAGACATATACACACACATGCACATACGCCTCCTTCCTGATGCTGAGGTTTGGAAGAAAATTCCTAACAAGCAGAGAGTAAGCTGCCACTGAAATCTCAGAGAGGACAGAACAGACAAGCCACAAATCTCGATGGCAGGCGGCGAGCAGGCGGTGAGCTCCTGAGGTCTGGGCTCGTTAGTTTTAAAATAACACAGCAGAGCAGTGAGATAAAGGGCTTCAGTGGGGGAAAGCTGTCAGACACCTCGCCTCACACTGTTGGAACCACCCGAGGGGCCCCGTCTCTCCTCCTGGGTTACAGAAACACAGACTGCCAGCTGGGGCAGTGGGCCAGATCACAGAGTCAGAACCTGTCAGAGCTAGGCCAGGCCCGGGAGGACTTTGAACCCAAGCCTGGAGAAGCTGGTGTCCAGAGGGGGCAAGGGCTACATTCAAAGACACTTGACAAATTAGGGGCTGTGCAGGGACCACCACTCAGTTCCTTTGCTGCTGTAGTCGATGCTGTTGGTCAGATCCTAGGCTGATGTGAATATTGGCTGCGAATGCCTCACGGGCGCCCCTTTCCAGAAGGTTATGTCCACCCCTGGGTGGGGCAGAGAGGCAGTCCATAGCTGATGACTGACTCACTGTCTTAAAGTACAAAAGACCTGCCCACTTGCCTCAAAGTAGGACCAACTCTAAGGTTTAATTCACACTCCAGAGCTCCCCCTGGCATCAGGCTGAGGCTACACTCCAGTAGAAACTACATCTTCCCTTAGCTTTCTGCCCCTGACCTAGCATGCTCCCTCACTTCCTTTCTCCTGCGAGCACAACCTTAACAAGTCATGTGCACCCCAGTCTCTGTTTCGGGCTTTATTTCTTGTGAATTCCATCAAAGACCCAGACCCAAACCAAGTGTTTCCTCTATCAAACTACTAAATGCAGAAACAATGGTTAGTTAAGTACTGTAATTTCCGGAGTCAGGCAGACATAGGTTTGAATCTCCACTTTGCTACTTCTGGGCTGTGTGACCCACAGGATGTTAAATTTATTATCAACAAGCCTTAGTTTTCCCATCTGAGGATGGGAAATGTTAATGGGGTTGTTAATATTACCTGCCTCATAAGGTGGTTATAAAATGTTTAGCACATTTCCCAGATACATAAGAAACGCTCAGTATATGTTATTTGATGATGATGATGACAACGACGGTGGAGCCAGAATAAATGGAGAGGTTGGTCCATCAGAACTCCACCAATCAGCGGGAAGCTCTCAGAAGACTCCGCCCCCGCAACTTCAGCACAAATCACCAGCGAGTTCTCAAACCACGCCCTCTCCAGCCTCCCCGCCCTCCTTTAGGCTTGTCCCAGAGGCCCCATCCTTCGCCATCAGGGTTCTTTCCTGACAAAGGATTCCCTGCGGGACAGAGGGATCTCTGGAAGGAGCAGACGTCTGGCTTTACACAGAAGTGGTCATTTCTCAATGCCAGCCCAGGCATCCAGCTGTCCCACCTGTAGGAAATGGCTCCTCCACAGTAATTCTGATTAAGGAGTTGATGGGAAAGGTCTGTCCCTCCACTGGGACTTTTATCTGCCTTTTAAAAGTCAAACCCATTACCGCAGGATTGCGGGTTTATTAGAGAGCTTTATCTTTATTAGGCAGTCAGCTTCGTGATTATTGCCCACCAACTTTGATGGGTTCCTCTCGGCTCTAGGAGGACTTGGGAGCAGGAGTGAGTTGTGGCAGGGACACAGACATCACGGGAGATGTCAGGGGATCTTGGGACAAACCCCTCCCTAGCATATGGGCAGAGGTCTTTTTAAGCTCCGAGGTATCTCTGTGTACCCTGGGGAGCACCCAGGAGCCACCCAGACCTTTGGAATCAGACAAACTGGAGCTGGGAAGCTGGTTCTGCCGTTTTCAAGCTGTGATCTTGGACGAGTCACTTCATTTCTCTTCTGCCGAACAGGGTTAATGATATTGTCCGGCTCGTAGAGACGATGCACATGAAGTGCTTAACACCGTTCCCGGTGCAGAGTAAGCACTTAATCAATGTTAGCTGTCATTGTAATTGTAATTATTCATTGTAAATAGCCTTTGGGACACAGGCGCCCAACTTCCCTGTCTTTGCTCAGGCTAATCCTTCTGCCTGCGGCGCCCCCTCTTTCTTTCTCTGTAAAAAAGAAACCCACCCATCCTTCAAGGTTCAGCTCAATAATCATACCCTCCTTTTCTGACCACCCCCCGTCCCTGCCCGTAGCCCTATGAGGAGCACATTCTTTACTCCACCAGGCTCCAGAAACTCTGCAAATCCCTCTAAGATATTACAGCATGACCTTGAGCAAGACCTCTCCTCGATTTTAACCTCAGTTTTCTCATTTTTAAAATGGGAATAATACTTCATTGAGGTGGCGGTGGAAAATATATATTTATTTTTTATTTATTAAAAATTTTTTTTAATGTTTATTTATTTTTGAGACAATGCGAGAGACAGAGTGCAAGCAGCAGAGGGGCAGACAGAGGGAGACGCAGAATCCGAAGTAGCTCCAGGCCTCTGAGCTGTCAGCCCAGAGCCCGTCGCGGGGCTCGAACCCACAAACCATGAGATCACAACCTGAGTGGAAGTCGAACGCTTAACCGACTGAGCCACTCAGGCACCCGTGGTGGTGGTGGAAAATACACGCTTATTAAACTAAGCACAATATCACATTATTGTAATTATAATTTCAACTCTTATTGAAAGGGGCTTGATAGCTCCAATGTGAGAAGGAACTTCTGCCTGGTGGGGAGTCTTGTGGATTATCCATTTCCCCTCATCTTTGAGGAGTTCATGACTTCCAATCTGCCTAGAAGAGCTTGGGACCCTGCAGACCAGCCCCAATGACTTCGGAAGAGCCTAATTCCAAGATTTTCGTTAAGTCAGAGGCTTCTTTGGGTCTAGATCATCTCCATCTTCTGACCTTTTTCTGAACACATTGGGAATGCCACAGGAGGGCTCAGAACCTACCAACATGGCCCATTAGCCCCCTATTTAAGGATGAGAGTTGTCACCTACAAACATTTTCTGAGTCCATAAGCTGAAGCACAGGTATACTGACTAACTCACGGTGTTAAAGTAATGGCACCTCACATTTACTGAGTACCCACCATGTGCCAGGCAGTTCATCAGACATTTAAAACTCATTCTTTCATTTAAGTGCTATAATAAACCCTTGAGATGGTGTTGTAAGGGTTGGTTTTGGGTCAGAAAACAGAGGCTCAGAGAGGTCTAGTGACTTGCCTTAGGACATACAGCGAGCCAGTGAGGGACCTCAAGAGTTCTCAAGGAACTGTGCCTGGGTGTCCCTGGTCTCCAGACTGAGAAGGGCTACACAGTCCAGCCTGTGTCTCCCCAGCTTTTGGTATAACTGTGTCCCTCTCTGCTGCTGACCATGTCTTCGCCTCCCCCATGCTGACTGGCGTTCTGTCTTCTTCCTATTTCCTCGCCTGCACCCGGTTCCCTGGCTGCTGTCTGCACAGTCTATTGACCGAGACACTCAATCAATCAGCCAGCTTGCTCCGACAGCTAAAAAACACCCCGTCGACCAATTTCCCCTCCAGCGCCTTTCCGCGGACCATGAAACCTCACTAATTTGGAATTTGCAATGATTTCTGACACAGAACCTGCATTTCTCATTCTGGCAAAAAACAGTCTGAATGAAATGTCATCACATGAACCCCTGGGGGTTTCTGAGCAAGGCCTCGGCAGCCAAAAGGGCCTTTTGCCACTTCTTCCTCTTTGTTCCCGCTCCTAATTTCTTCCACCGGCATCCATTTTTATGTTGCATTTGTTTATTCTGGCAAATCTTCGCCACAATTATTTGAGACTGCTACAGTTATCAACCCTGTTTCACCAGTGAAGAAACCAAGGCAAGGGGAGAAACTGCTAACAGGTGGGAGAGACAGACCGTCTGCCTCTCGAATCCATGGTCTTAACCCCTACAGCATAGTGCCTTTGGGGCTGGGCACCATGGGGGCCGCTTGTGGACCCCGTGAAACCCAAAGTGTCTCCTGCTTTGGGCCTCTGAGAGCATCACGCAATGAGCCAAGAAAGCTTTGTGTCCCACAGCTGCGTGATCCATATCTAGAGCCGGGGCTTGGCGGTCGTGGAAAAGCTGCCTCCTGACTCCATCACCATGGGCAGAACTGAGAGGCACAGAGCCTTCAAAAGAAACTGGTGGCAAAGAGTTTGAGAAGGATATTTCCTAGGTTCAAAATCCTGTTTGAGAGTGTTGATCACCCTTAGGGAGCCACCACTGAGCTAAAGCTTTGGTTTCTTCCTATAGATATTTTGCTATATGCTGGCGGTAGAGATGAGAAACACACAGCTAGAAAGCTATATGCTGTCCTACTCATACCTTTCCTGTGCAAAGGCCCTGTGGCATCCTTTTGCATAAGCCCCGAGTGGACTTGCCTTTGTAGATTTCTGGTAGGGCATCTCCCTTTTCATGGAGGGAGATACTGGCCACTCAGTTGCTTTAGAATATAGTTTGAGTGGGACAGAAAGCTATGCCATTAAAAAAAAATCATTGGGGCGCCTGGGTGGCTTGGTCGGTTAAGCGTCCGACTTCGGCTCAGGTCACGATCTCACGGTCCGTGAGTTCGAGCCCCGTGTCGGGCTCTGTGCAGACAGCTCAGAGCCTGGAGCCTGTTTCAGATTCTGTGTCTCCCTCTCTCTCTGCCCCTCCCCTGTTCATGCTCTGTCTCTCTCTGTCTCAAAAATAAATAAACATTAAAAAAAAATTAAAAAAAAATATCATTGAGGGGCACCTGGCTGGCTCAGTCAGAACAGCATGTGACTCGTGATCTCAGGACTGTGGGTTCAAGCTCCACGTTGGGTGTAGAGATTACCAAATAAATAAAACTTAAGACAAAATCATTGAGATGGCTTGATCCTACCAATTGCCCATTGGGCTGGTGGAGTGTAGACAGAGCCTTGGTTCCCTCAACAAACTTCTCAGTCCCTGGTGTGGGACCCGAGGGCTGAGACAAGTGTGGGCGCCTGGCAGGGCTGAAGCACAGATCTTTAGATGAGTCCAGTGCTCCTCAGCCATAACGATGCTGCCGCCCTAGGAAGTGCATACTCATGGCCACACTTTTTTTTTTTTAATTTTTTAACGTTTATTTATTTTTGAGACAGAGAGAGAGCATGAACAGGGGAGGGTCAGAGAGAGGGAGACACAGAATCTGAAACAGGCTCCAGGTTCTGAGCTGTCAGCACAGAGCCCGACGCGGGGCTCGAACTCACAGACCGCGAGATAGTGACCTGAGCCGAAGTCGGCCGCTTAACCAACTGAGCCACCCAGGCGCCCCTCATGGCCACACTTTTACTTGCACCCAGAATGACTATTCACAGGAACACACAACATGTGTCCAGATGTGTGTGTGTATAAGGCAGGCGGAGCCTGGACCCAGATGTTCTCAATGTCAAGGCACGTCGTGGAGCAGGGTCAGTTATGTCCAGAGTGACCGTGTAATTCATAGTCCGCCGGGACACTGGGGACTAAAAGGGGGGCACTGACGGTAAGTGTCCTAGGGGGGTATAGTCACCCCAGTTATTTCCTGTCTCTGACTTTGAGACTGGAGTGTCAACCGTCCCTTCTACCTCTCCTCCTGAAGGGCCTCTGGCGCCTCACCCCTCACCTGTGCAAACCTCACTGGCCCCACCACTTTCCTCTAGCTCCGCCTTCTACCTCCTCATCCAAGCGGTGACCTGGCCATCACCCTGGACCCTCTCTCTCTCTCTCACATCTGCATCAGCAGATTGAGCATCCTCATTTCAGAGAACCCCAACATCCATCTCCTTCTCTTCACCTCCTCTGCCACGCCCCTAGTCCAAGCCCCCCTTCATCTCTCGCCAAGACAACAGTGGCAGCGTCCTCTGTCCCCCTGGCCCTGTCCAGCCCACCCTCCGTGCAGCAGGGGGGGTCATTTCCCAAGCAAAGGTCTGAGCACGTCATTCCCTTCTGCAGAGCCCCGAGGAGCAAGCCCCGCCTTCTCGACATGGCTCTGGTGGTGGCCTTCAAGGTCCATGGCCCCAGGGGCGCTCGCCACGTTTGCCATCCTCTGAGGCTTCTCAGCCATTGTGCTCCACCTTAGTTCTTCATCTATAAGATCTATAAGATGCGGACAGTAAGAGTACCTACCTCACAGGGTTCTTTCGTGGATTAACAGTGAATAGACGTAAAGCTCCTGGAACAGTGCCTGGCACACAGTAAGTGCTCTGTGTTTACTAATTAAGAAATGATGTCTCTTACCCTGCCTTCTTCGACTTGAGGACCTCCTGCCCATTTTTCAGATTGCGATTCAGAATGTTACCTCCTCTAGGAAGCCTTCCCAGACTACTAAGTCTGTTGTGTGCCTTCTCTATTCTCACAATACCCCTCCACTGCGATTGTCTAATTCTCTGTTCCCCACCACAAGACTATGAGTCCTTTGAGGCCAAGTCTGAGCCTTTTGCTGCACTGCATCCTCAGCACCTAGGAAGGTGCCAGGCCCATCGTGTATCTTCAATAAATATTGGTTGGATGGGAAAACTGAATGGATAAATAGCCTAATCAAGCCAGTGGCTACAGACAGCCTTCTAGGGACAGTTTCTGAGTCCCGGGACACTGACCCGAGTAACCGATGTTTCTCCAAGGTGGGCAGGCACAGAAGGGCGGCCAGGTTTCCCCTGAGGACGCTGCACGCAGAAAGGGCGTGTGGCTCTCCCCCTGGCTGCCTGCTGCAGGTGTCCATCCGTTCCATCTGCCAGAAAACCAGCTCCTCAGCTCCAGGGTGCAGAGGCCGAACTGAATCCCAGCACTCGGTGTCCAGGGGCCCCCACCCCCACTGGCCTCCCTCTTCTCTCCTCCAGGTGTTCCCCTCCCGCCGGTCAGACTTTCTGAACCCAGAGGCCTGGGTTTGGATCCCAGCTTTGCCACATACTGGCTATATGACCTCGGGCAAACAAATGCACCTCTCTGTGCCTTGGCTTCCCCCTCTGTAAAGCGGAACGTGTAATAGTGCCGACGTCACAGGGCCAACGTAAGTGTGCCAATGTCTCTGTGTCGATGAACACAGAGAGGTCACACATTTTGTGATGTGTCCAGTACACGGCAAGAGCGCAACAGTGCTTTTCAAGACTTTTTTTTAAAATAATGCTTGCAAATTCCATGTCTTGTTCGTGCTGTTCTCCCCACTTCCGAAGCCTTCTCCCTGCGTCCCTGCATAGCCAAGTCCTGTTGGGTGGATTTCCCCTGTGCGTCTGGACACCCCACCTGCTTTTACATCCCCTAGAGAAGATCCAGGGTCACGTCAGACACCTGGCAATATGTGGGCAGCTGCACTGTCCCCTTGGCTCTATCTGAACACAGTGGGTTTGAGCCCTTTTCTGAAGCATCATCTGACCAATAAATGTCCCTGGCCTTTGGGCATGGGACCATTCCCTTTCTCTTACGTCCAGCCTTAGCGAGAAAGACGAAGGGGCAAGTCATTTATTTGTGATGTGATGCCGGGAAGCTCTGGCAGGGGCGTGGGGAGGGAGGATCTGGAAGCAAGGAGCCACTGATGGGTGTGATATCAAGCCAGTTACCACTGTGGGCACCAGGAGAATAATCCCGCTGGGGAACCCTGGAACCCGCAGACCACACAACACCTGAGGCACCTCGAGGCTTTATTCTTCAACTCTTAGCAGCCACGACTGAAGGCCTGCTCCCAAGGGGCACTAATTCCTGCCCTGTGTCTGGGCGGAGTGGGCTCGGTGGCCAGAGAGAGCCCTCAGGTGAAGCGACACAGGTCTGTTGGCTGGAAGTCAAGCTGGCATGCTCAGGAACTCAGTGGTCACTGAGGGTACACGGGCAGGGCAATCGCGGCACCCCTGCTTCAGCCATGCCTAGGCACCAAGTGAGGCGTGCCACTAGGCAAATGCCTGACCTCTCTGGAACTTTCACAAAGGAGTCCCGAACTCGGAGAAACGCTAGGCTTCACTTCTCTTGTCATACCCTCCCTTTCCTGCTCCCCTTTCCTTTCCACTTTCACTTTCCTTCCCCAGACATTCTCGAGCATGCGCTCTTCCAAGCATTTTTAGGGTGCAAAGACTGGACAGGACGCTAAGGTTCCCCCAGCCCAAACCCTTCTTCCAAAAGAGCACAGACAGGGGACCCGGCCTGCTCCAGTGAGGGGCAGACGCCAGCCCTGTGCTGCAGGCTACCCCGCTGATACTCTTCCTGGAAACTGCATCCCTGCCCGTCTGTTCGGCCAGAGCTGCTTCCTCTGGCTGGAGGCCCAGGGCAGGGCTGGCATGAGGAGGAGGAGGAGGAGGAGGAGGAGGAGGAGGGGGAGGGGAAGGAGTATGAGGAGGGGGAGGAGGAGGAAGGGGAGGGGGAGGAGGGGGAGGGAGAGGAGGTCAGGCCGGGCTGCTGGGTGCAGGGCTGGCAGTGGACGAAGCCGTCCTCCCACCTCAGCCAGGCTGGCATGGCTCAGCATTTCAAACGCATCCTTATGTACTGGAACAGTCTCAGGAAGAAAATAGGATTTTTCCTTTTGTTGCAATTTAAAAGAAGGGGGGAAATCACAAACACATTCTTCCCTCTCGCCAGAGAATGGCCCATTTGAGAAGATCAATCAAATGTTTTCAACCAAAGCCTGTACAGGTCCACATTTTCCCAAATTACCTCAGCTGAAAGGAAGATGGGAGAGACAGAGGAAGGGGCCATGAGGCAGGGGTGAGGGGGGTGGTGGTGGAATTAGCCACACTGGAGTGGAGGGAAGGGGTTCTACTGTCCGTCTTCACACCTAGCAGAGGACAGGAGGGGCGGGGACAGAGACTGGACAGGGTGTAGGGCTCCTTCTCTTTGTGGAGAGTCTCGGCTTGTGTTCGGGAGAGGTGCAAAGCCCTCCAGAGACCCCCCCACTGAGAGATCAGTCCACTCTCCGTCACTCGTGGATCCTGAGACCCACACGCCAGAGCCAGGGATGCTACCAACTCATGGGAGAAATGTCTCCCTGAAGAACGACTCCACGCTTGTCAAGCATAGCATGACACGTGGACCCATCACGATCAACTGTATACTCTGTCATGGGTTTGTTCCTAATGGTAATGAAGGTCAAAAATCTGGGAACAGTTTCCAATTAAAATAGATGTATAATATATGGATCTTCATCATCTCAGTTATTAAGTTAATCCTCTCCTTTCAGGAGGTAACCTTGGAGTTGTCCTTGACTTTTCTCTCGCAAGGCCCAGGTCTGACCTATCAGCAGTCTAGACACTGTCTTCAAAATATATCCGGCATCCAATCATGCCTTTGCTCCCAGGTGGCTTCCACCCCATCATCTCTCACCTCCGTTTTTGCAAGAACCTCATAATGGATCTCCCTGCTTCCGTCTTGTCTTCCTGCAGTCTATTCCCCAGAAGGCAGCTGGAGGGATCCTGCTGAAATTCAAGCCACATCAGGCACTCCTCCCTTCAAAACCCTCCAGTGGCTTCCCTAAAGCCAATATAATTACAAGGCCCACACAGTCTGGCCTCTGTTGTCACTCTGATCTCACTTACTACTCTTTACTCCTGCCCCACTGGCTTCTGGGCTGTTTCTCCAACATGTCAGTCATAATCTTGCCTCAGGACCTTTGCATATGCTATTCCCTGAGACATCCTACTGCCTGAGACATTCTTCCCCCAAACATCCACATGACTTCCTCCCTCACCTCCTTCAAGTCTTTGCTTAAATGTCACCTTCTCAGTGACATTTCTTCCCTGACAACCCTATACAAGCCCTATTTAGAATCACAACCTCTCCCCATTGTATGCTGATCTCTTCCTGCTTTACTTCCCTCTCTAGTACATTTTGTACTATAACACAACCATTTACGTGTTTGTTTTGTTTAGGTATGCGTTACCCACCCCCCGCCCTTCCAGAATCTAAGTTTCATGAAGGCAGGGATTTTTTTTTGTTGTTGTCCGTTGTGTTTCCCTAGACTCTTGAATAGTGCTTGTACACATTTAGGGTCCTGTTCATATCTGTTAAATGAAAAAGCGAATGGACTCAAAATTCCTCCTATAATAGAATCCTTTACCCTGAGTTGTGTTCTGAGATGCTTCCTAGAGCAGGAAAGAAAGGTGTGGAATTCAGTTTGTGAGCTGAATTGTTATCATTATGTGATCTGGGGTCTATGCAGGGGTATGTGATGTGTAGGTGAACGTCATCTGTTATATGTATGGACTGTTGGGGGAAGAATGTTGAGAAAAATAGGATTAAGGAGCAGCTTTAGGGTATGGTATAGCCCTTAATTGCTGTGTGACTTTAAAGAAGTTGCCTGCCCTCTCTGAGACATAGCTGAGGAACAATGGGACCATTACTGCACTCAGAGCACTTTGGCTCGGGTCCCAATTCTGCCACCACTAGCCGGGTGACCTTGACTAAAGAAGCTATAAATAGAGGCTCATGTTCAACACGGGAAGAAAGAAGCCACTAGGTAGGAGGGGCGGCATATGTGAGTGTCAGCTTTGGAATTGAGATGGGGACTTGAATCTTGGCTCAGCCACTCACTAGCTGTGAGCTTCCTTTTCTATACCTTGAATGGGAATAACCCAATCCCACAGCAATATAGAGGATTAAGTGAGTCACTGGACAATGATACAGAAATAATAACATCTCAGCGATATTTTTAGCATTTCTATTCCAGTCACTGTTCTAAATCTTTTATATATAACTCTTTTAATCCTCATGACAAGGCTATGAGGGCAACATTATTATTCCTCCTATTTTGAAGATGAGGAAACTGAGACACAGAGTGGTTAAATAAGTCACCCAATGTCACAAAGCAGAGCCAGGTTTCAAAGTCTAAAACCAGCCCTTCCTCTCTCCTCCCTCTCTAGCCCTGAATAGAACCAGCTGGCTCCTCAACACCCTGACACCTCTCACACCAGCTAACCAAGGTTGGGGATCCTAAACCGACACCCTACATCTTCTGCACATGGCCCTACATCTTTAAGCGCCAGAGTTCTCCTAAGCATCCGAGTAGAGAAGGGCACCCAGGTAGCTGAATTTGGGTTGATTAAATCAAGGAGAAAATCAATTAAATTTAAATAAAGAAAAAAGATTGGAAATCAGGCACAATGCCTTCTTAATTACAGCACCTAATCACTGGCTGAAAAAAAAATAACTCCAGAACGTTTCATTTCATATATGGCCTTGTGTATTTGAAATGAGAGGCTCCTAATGAAATGCACATTACCCCACTTGACTAGTAATTGACTAGGCGATCCTGACAGTTTCACGGGTGGAAATGATCAGGCATAATAGAGCTTTTTGAGGATGGGACAACACAGGATACTTTGGGGTTTACTGGGGGGTAGCCGACCCCAAGGTCCCCTTTCCTGGCAGTACAACTCACAATGCTTCCCACAAAGAATGCGTCCACTGGTCAGGGCTGAGTGTGCAATGCAGCAGGCGGGCATGATTAAATGGCTTTTCTCTGCACCGTTCAGAGTTGTTGCAACACACGGGGCTGGGGAAGATCGCCGGCAATCAGTGACCAAATGCCTCAAAGAAATTACTCTGACGAGTATCTTTGCAGTTCAGATGCTGGATTATAGCCTTCTAATTGGTCTCCCCGTCTCCCTTCTCTGCCCTTCCAATCTCTGTCTGCGGCAGCTAGGGGCATCTTTATAAAGCACATCTCATTAAGTCACTTCCTTGATTAAAATCCATCATTGGATTCCTGTTGATGTCAGAGCAGCCCAGACTCCCTACCACGGATCAGAAGGCCAGACATGATCTGGTCTCAGACCATCATTTTCCAGCCCTTGATTCCCTCTCCTGCCTGAATTCTTTGTTCCAAGCACATCAAACCAGTGGAGTTTCCCCAAACCTTTCATGTGCTCATGATTTCATGCCTGTGCATACGCAGTTCCCTCTACCTGAAACACCCTTCCCTCCCCTCCCCGCCTAAGTCCCGACATCACATATTCCCGAGCCACTCCCTCAGTGTCTGGTTGGCCCTGCATCCCCTCTTCAATGCTGTCAGAATAGCCACGCTTTCTCCTGTGATGCCAAGCATTACCTGAAATGGTAATTGTCTGTGAGCGCAGGGAGGGCAGGGGCTTAAGTCTGTTGATTCTTTTTGTCCCCAGAACCTAGCACAGTGTCTAGCCCTCCTTAAAGATGTTGTTGAATGAGTGGGCATCGACTTCACAATAACTGTTGTGATAATGTGGGTGATTTTCAGCCTCCTTGCAAAACAAAACATCAAAACCACCATCTCTCATCTGGGAGGCTTTCTTGCCTCTTTGACTATGAGTGAGTGTGATAAGGCTTAATGTTTGTTTGCTTTTCTGGCCCTGTTAGGATGTGGGCAGCAGTGACAAGAGCTCTTGGGGATATCATGATTCAGTTATCAGTCATTCAGTCAACCAGCCCCCATTTACTATACTTCTGCAGGAAGTATACTGGGATTGAGAAAGCTACGGTGAGATCAGGAACCTACAATAACTCACAGTTCATGCACAACAGGTGTGCAAATGCTCACGACACCAGGGTGTAAGCGATGGGTAGATCCTTGCAGCGGTTCCTTTTACAGAGCAGAGGACTGAGGCACAGAGATGTGCGATGGCTTTCTCAGGATCACAAATATGATACCCAGCAGATGTTTGAATATCATTCATCCCACCTGCCCCCCCCTCCCCAAGATCCCCATGTCTTCTTGAGGCGGGGGAGAATCTTCAGAGCCACCAAATAAGTCAGATCCTGTGGAGCCATCCCTCAGATGGATGCATTTGGGAGTGGGTGGGGTTTAGAGTGACATGAAGATTAGGGTTGTGACAGCCACAATGACTCCAAGAAGTAAGGGTCTAGAGATCAAGAGCCCCATGCACTGGGTGTGTTTGTTCCAGGTACACCTTACAGTGTTGGAGAGGGGAAGGTCTCTCAAAATCACTCTAGTCTGTGGTTCGTGGAAGGCAAATGTTGAACCACTCACTGAACTCATTCATTCATTCATTCATTCATTCATTCATTCATTCATTCATTCATTCATTCATTCATTCATTCATCTATCCATCCACCCATCCATCCACCCATCCATCCATCCATTCAACAAATACATATGTGGCACCTACTATGAGCCAGGCAGTGTGCTAAGAGCTTTGCAGACATTTTCTCGTGTAATACACAACCCTTGAATTAAAGCTGATTTTTAGATATCATTATAATTATTCCCACTTTGCATATGTGGAACCTGGAGTCAGAAAGGAAAATAACTTTCCCAGGTAGTTATAATTAACAATAATGATAATAGTTAACATTTGTGGATCATTCATCACATGCCTGGCACTGTGCTGAGCTATTACATTGAATGTAATTCTCACAACAGAGTTACAGGGTAGGTGCCATTAATATCCCATTTTATAAAGGAGGTGATTGGTATTAAAAAAGGTGAAGTAAATTGCTCAGAGATAGTAACTGCAACATGACAGAGCCGGAATCTTATCTTAGGGCTGCTTGACTCCCTTCTCCAGTATTTCTCAGGGTGGTCCGTGGATCACCCTGCATCAGGATCACTGGGGATGTTTGTGTAAAATGAAGAATCCTGGGCCCACACAGAGCCCCGGAATCTGAGGCCAAGGCCCAGGAATCAGCATTTTCTACAAAGTTCCCAGGCGATTCCTACACTCACTGAGGCTTGAGAATTTTGTTGCCACTCTTCAGGTAGCGACCCAGCAGCTTTCAACAGAAAGGAAAATATTCCATTTGACTTTCTCACTCAGTTGATTTGGAAAAACATCATGAAAGGAAAAAAAAAAATCAGTGAAACTCTCCCTGGGTCCCAGGAGGGCTGCAAGAGATATAAAATGAAGACGATGAAGACGGCAAAGACATTTTGATGCCAATACTCCAGCAGATGTGTTTACGCAAGTCGGTTTGATTACAGGTGCTAAAAATACCCCCTTTAAATTTAGGAGCCCAGAACATTCCCCACTGCTTTACCAAAAAACAGTTTTTCAAAAAAAATTTAATTCATTCCTAACCCCCACCTCCTTCAACTAGTTATTAGTATTGATGCTGGAGTCCTGAGTTTGTTATCGAGAATTATAATGGCAAATCATGGAGACATTTCCTCTGATTACACAGATTCTCAGTGTATTTGGCTCCCATCTCCCCTGCCAGCCGTTCCTCTGAATCAGCAAAGTGCCAGCTGTACTCTGACTTCCTTGGGGGGGAGGGGCGGTTGAATACCAGACCTCGACAACTTCTCAAAATAAATCTTCCATTCCAGGGGGCCAGCCCCCACTTGCTTCTCCCCAATCTCTCTTATATTTTTGTATTTTACACCTTTGAGTCATAAAATCTTAAGACCTGAGAGGTTCAAAGACTTAATTCACATATAAGGAAACTGAGGCACAGAGTGGGGTGAGGAATCACTCATCTGAATTGACAAAGAGCACGCGAGTCGCAGTGCTTGGGTCCAGAACCCAAGCATCCTGCCCCTGAGCCCAGGGGTCATCTGATCAGACCAGGCTGCTCCTCCTGGAATTCAGATCTCTACCCATAGCTTACGACAACCTTATGGAAGTTACTAAACCTCTCTGAGTCTTGGTTTTCTCATCTGTAAGACGGGGAGAGTCAAAAATGCTACCTCAAAGGGCATTGTGAAGACTGAATGAGTTAATCCATGCAAAGGGCTAAAAACAGTGGCTGGTACATAGTAAACCCTCAATAAATGGCAGCCGGTCACCATCATCCTCATCGTCATCAGGTGGTCCAGAACACACGCTCACGCAATGAGTGGTTATTAATATAAAACTTTCATTGATTTTTTTTTATCCTGCTCACATTTTTTTTTTTTTTAAATAAGAAGAAACAATGCCTGGTAAGCAACATCGTTAAGCGTTCAATAAAAATGGGTTAGATGTTTTAGGAAGGAATAAGAAAGATCCAAAATTACTAACCTCAAGGTTTTGACCAGCTTAACATTTATTTCAATTGGAGATTAGGGATGACAGCCACTGATTAACCTCACACAAATCATCAGCCCTATAGAAGGGACACTGGCCTCTATCATGGTTCCTCTTTCAAGAAAGACTCACTCAAATCCCCCCTCCCCCTGGGATCTTCCTCCATACCCCATGAGGGTTCATTATTTCCATTCTCCCTGTGTCTGAGGTATCCTAAGGACGAGCATGATAACTCTAGTGTGTCACATACACTAGATGGGGTAAATTCACTGGCTCCTTCGTAGCCAGCGATAGCCCATCTAGCACCCCTGCCCTCTAGACCTGTGCCTCACACAGAGTCACCAGAGAAGCTTTTTAAACATGGTGTTTCTAGGTCCATCTCCCATCAAGTAAACACAATCTCTAGGACAGGCACCTGGGCACTTACATTTCTTAAAAGCACTCCCTTCCTCCCAGAAATTTATTCCCGTATATAGCCAGAGGTGATAACCACTGCTTTAGAGCATTTAAATAATGTTTATATATATGATTTTCTAGCCCGCCTGGCTGGGCTCTCAATGGGAACGGATCTTACTGGTTTTGTATCTGCAGCCTTACCAGAGGGATTAATAAGCACTTAATATTTACTGAATTAAGTGGCGGTAATCTTCCATACTAGACACAATGACCCTTGCTGGTTTGTGAAGATGGGGTTTCTGATCCATGCAACCTCGCAGTCTCAGTTTCCCCGCCTCTGTGTTGGGGGTGAAAATAACGTCTATTTCTTGGAGCGATTTATGGTGAGTAACGAATAAGGATGATGTTGGCCAAGTGGCCTAGATGGAGCCAGGAACGTCAGAAATGCCCACAAAACATGATTTGGCTTTTTCTTTTCCCTTTAGTAAGTCCCATGGAAAGCAGAGGAAAGGAAGGTAAGAAGCAGTGTTTAACCTAAGGGGGAAATGTACCCAATACCCGAAATGGCCACAGCTCACCACCACCAACGTCACCATCAGCCACAGCATTATTAATGAGACCACACTCTGTGTAGGCTCTTAAGAAAAAAATAAAAACACTTTACCTATATTGTTCTTTTAAGCCATGACAACACTACAAAATAGGTAGTATGATGCTGGCTTTCAGATGAGAAAATGGCTCCACAAGGCTCTGACAGGTTACACAACTTGCCCAAGGTCACACAATGAAGTGGTAATGCCAGAGTCAAGCCCTCTTGCATATTCATCACTGCCCTTCCCTATTTTTCAGGGACAGGCAATTCATTCTGCAAACTAGCTCCAGCTCTTTCCTTGGAGAGTCCTATTCTTTCCTTCTTTGTGTGTCCAGCTGAGATGACACAGGCCTCTTGTCCCAGTGGTTCACTCACGTCGCCGGACAATGGACAAGTTGGCTGTTAGGTGTTGGCCTCATTTATTTGTTCACTTTCAGAGGCAAGAGTGACTGTGGGCACATCTGAATCCACTTGAGCTAGATTCACATCAGAACCTTGACTCGCTCTGTGACTCTTGGGCTAGTGTCTTAAAGCAGCTGAGCCTCAGTTATTCCTTCTGTACAATGGGGCTAATGAGAGTAGCCAGTTCGCTGGGTGACCTTGAGGATGATGTAACAAAGTACCTTGAATCTAAGGGGGTGGGGGCTCAAAACAAGCTAGGCAAGTGGTGGCAACAGCAGTTACTGTTCCTCTTGGGGGAAGATGGTCTAGCTGCCCAGAGGCCGGCCACCTGCCTGTAACCGGAGCAGACTGGCTGGCTGGGACCCGGAGATGTCCGACGTCTCCGTTCAATTACCTCCATCTGTGGGTAAAACAGCCCCTGCGTAATGGACTGATTAATCTCCTTATCGCACGGAGCACACAGTGTAATTACATCAGAGAATTCAGATCCCCAAGCGCGACATCAATCAACTCAGAGAGGGCAGCTCTGCCCTCCCTTCCCCAACAGCCTGGGGGGAGAAAACAAGTCTTCTTTCTGCCTCCCTTGTTCACGCTTCCCTCAGATGCGAGATCGAGATCGGGGACTAAGAAGGCGTGGGAAGGGCTGTCTGGGGAGCAGGTAGGGAAGGAGGCAGACAGGAGGGATCTTTCTTCAAATCCGTTGCCCCTCTGGTTCTGTGACAGCTGCCACTCTCTCCCTCTACCCTCTAGTAAGTCAATTTGCTCTTTTAGTTTGGAGTAAGTAGAGGGGGAAAGGACCCCGCTTTTCTTAAAGAATAGCTGGGGGCGCCTGGGTGGCTCAGTCGGTTAAGCGTCCGACTTGGGCTCAGGGCATGATCTCACAGTTGGTGAGTTCGAGCCCCGCGTCAGGCTCTCTGCCAATAGCTCAGAGCCTGGAGCCTGCTTCAGATTCTGTGTCTCCCTCTCTCCCTGCCCCTTACCTGCGTATGCTCTGTATCTGTCTCAAAAATAAATAAACATTTTACGGGGCGCCTGGGTGGCTCAGTCGGTTAAGGGGCCGACTTCGGCTCAGGTCATGATCTCGTGGCTCGTGAATTCGAGCCCCACGTTGGGCTCTGTGCTGACAGCTCAGAGCCTGGAGCCAGTTTCAGATTCTGTGTCTCCCTCTCTCTCTGCCCCTCCCCTGTTCATGCTCTGTCTCTCTTTAATTTTTTAAAAAATTAAAAAAAATAAACATTTTAAAAAATTTAAAGAATAGCTGGACTGAAGAGTAGTAACACCTTCTCATGGTTACCTTTGATTGAATTCTTCCTCTTGTGCCTGCAAAGAGTTACCTCCTGATCTCACAACAACCTGAGGAGGAAGGGTGCTATAATTAGTACCCATTATGCAGATGAAGAAACTCAGGTTTGCATATTGCCCAGTCACACCCTAGGGGGATAGTGGAAGGGTGGTCTTGGGACCAGAAAAAAGGACAGCCTGAAAAGGAATTAAAGCAAATTCTCAGTCCATTCTAGCTCTTGTGTGGCCAGGAAATGAAGCTTTTCTTGCTGGCTTGGTGACCGATTTCTGTGTGATCCTTAGTCTTTCCATTTGTAGATGTGGTGGCCAGCTAAAACCTTCCCCCATAAGACAGATAAAAACAGAGCACTTCTGCTTGAAGCAGTGTTGGTAATTTGGATACCTCAAGGCAAGCCCTGAGATAGTGCCACAGAGTGCAGTTTGGAAGCTACAGAGATAGGTGAACTCTAAGATTTTCTAGTTCTAAAATATGACGAAATTAGGGGGCTGTGGTCTGTCTCATTCATCATTGAACCCTCCACGCCTAGAACAATGCCTGGCCCCAATAAAGAGATGTTGAGTAGGCAGGTGATTCGAAACTCTATTCATTTAGAGGCCAGGTAAAAAGTGGTCAGATGCTTTTTTATTTTTATTTTTATTTGAAAAAAAAAAATCCCCTGTGTGAAGAAGCTCCTGGAAGGAATGAGCCCATGGACGTGTTTTGGTTGTACTGCACAGTACTTGTCAAACACTCAAATTTATTGCTAACATTTCCAAATTAGGCATTTTGTGTACACATTTTAGTTTTAAATCATGATTGGAGACAAAGGACCTGAATTCCTCTCCTGAGGAAGCCACTGGCCAGATCTAGCAGTGGTCCCAGTGGTACCCCCCAACTCATCTAGCAGTGGTCCCAGTGGTTCCCCAGTGTCTCCCCCCCCCCCCACTGTTATCCTCAAAAGTGCTGGGAACACACAAAGCTGGCCACATCTGGGTCCAACCTTACCAAGCAGCCATTACTTAGGTGATAGTTGGTAAGCTGGTGGTGATTCCAGGCACCTCTAAGAAACAAACTGGCCTCTGTAAGGCTGGCCCAGAAGATAGAGGCCCATCCTTTTCTCTTCCATCCAGGAAGCAAGAGGGTGGGTGTGTATCCATCCCATTGCCTAAGAGTGCTCCAGGAGCTGCCCACCTTAGCTCAGCATCTGCGTCCTCATTTCCCTTGTAGGAAATACACAATCAGTCCCCCACCTGCTCCTTTTTCTCACAGGCTTCTTTTCCCCAGGTTCCAAAATACAGGCTCAGCCCTGATCAGGTTTGGAGCGCGCCATGAAGCTGACGCTGTGGTTTCTGGCTGCTGGCGTTATATTTCAATTATCAAAATCTATGGTTCCCAAATGTGTGTCTGCAGCCTGTGCTCATTGGGCTACTTCAGAATCACGGAAGGTACTTTCGGTAAATGCACAATCCTGGGCCCCATTCTCGGGTTGGGGAGGGGTAAACTCTAGTATCTATATTTATAGAAAGCTCTCCAGGCGGGTGATTCTAGTGCCCAGCCAGGGGTGTGAACCATAGATAACAGGCCAGACCACTCACTTTATTCTACCTGCTCTGCTTTCCATCTCTTTAAATGTTGACTGTACTATGTGGGGCTCTCCTGTTTCTATTTTTGCCTCACCTTGAACTTCCCTCAAGGATATCTCCCTAAGCCTGATGGCTCTTTCCTTCATTTTCTCCCTCAGCCTGCTAAATTACATCCTTTGGGCTTAGCTCAAACCCCCAAATGCCCAGTTCCACAGTGCTACACAGGCAGGGAAAAAGGACACCCAGAACAGTATCTTCATGGAGAGGCACTGCCCTACCCCCACCCGAAGCCTTGATGGGGATTTCTCCCAGACCCCAGGCCTTCTTGTTCCTTCTCCCCACCATCCCTGTCCTCTCCATTTCTAAGCCTTGCCTTCTTTTCAGGATCAGTTAATGGGAACTAGTGTCATTTTATCTCTAGGCTTTGGAGACCCATCAGCTGTTCCCGACACCTCCATGGCGGGTATTCGGAAGGAGTCAGCTCTGAGCAAGGGCAGTAGAAGCTCCGTGGCATACCGAGTGTGGATTACCGCGCCCAGGGGTCCACCACGGATGGGAGATAAATATCTAAAACTCCCAAAGCCATGGAAACAGCAGCTCTTCAAGGTGATTTTGCACACACACAAAAGGAAAAGCCAGTGGAGTTCCCCCACCCCCACTGCAGCCACCCAGCCTTTCTCTTTGCTGGTCGGAGGGACCAGTTTAGGAAGGGGAGGAAAGGAGAAAGAGGCAGAACAGAGGATTCGGCTGTGGGGTAAGCAGTCTGCACAAAGGCTGCTTTTTCTCCAGCTCCCAGGCTGGATCACAATAGCAATGATGGTGGTTATGATGATGATGATAGCCAGCAGTAATTCAGTGCTTGCCACGTGCTGGCTTAAGCCCAGCACTGTTCTATGTGCTCTATTTGCATTGGATTCTTGCAACAGTTATGACATAGGTCCTGTGTTACCATTGCTGGATTACAGATGAGAAAACTGAGGCACGGAAAGCCCTGAAACTTGCCCAAGCTCATGAAGCTGGGAGGTTGAGGAGCAAGGCATTTCTCATTCTGAATCAGGAGCCTGACACTTAAGTGCTAGGTTATGTGGCTATGGTCCCAGGCTCTGTCCCCACCTGGATGGACATCCCCAGTTGACTTGCATTTTGTGAACATCCTCAAGGTAGGGTTATGCCACCACTATTTGATAGCTGGGAAGACCTGATTTAATAAAAACCAATCGCTAGCCCACATCTGCCGGGCACTGGGCTAAGAGTTTTACGTGCAACACTTCATCTAATCTCCCCAACTACTCTATTATTCCCACTTAACAGGTAAGGAAACTGAGGTTCAAAGCGATTAAATCACATACTCCAGTTCACAGAGGCTGTGGGTAGAGGAGCTAGGATTCAAATCTACACTTGTTGGCTTTTAGAGCCCAAGCTCTGACCCGACAGATTCACAAAAATGTAACAAACTATACTAGGGTGGTTATAATATGGTATGCTGTGATGGAAAGCACAGGGCTCCAAGGTATTGTCTGTACAAATTATTGAGCACCTACTATGTGTCAGGCATGGTTCTAGGCTCTGGGGATAGGCTGTTGAGAAAAACCGATATGATTCCTGCCCTCATGGAGATTACAGTCCTGTGGAAATGCCAAAGGTACATAATTAAACCAAAGAACTATGAAGGCAGTGGACAGTGGACAGTACTGGGTGGCCATGCAGTAGGGGTGGCTGGAGCAGAAGGAGGGAGCAAGAAGAGAAATGAGACTGGAAAGGCCAGCAGGAGCCGACTTTGCAGAGCCTGGTTGGCCATAGTACTGTATGGACTTTATCCTGCGGGCAGTGGGGAGCTATTGATGGTCATTAGGCAGGAGAGTGACATGGTCAGGTCCACTCTTTGGAAAGACCCCTCTGGCTTCAGTGTATGCATGATATTACGAATATGTATGTGTGCATGCATGTATGAATAGTGTGGAGAATGGCCAGAGCCAGTGGTAGGAAGGCAGGCAGGAGGCCCCTGAAGGGATTCTGACAAGAGATGACAGTAGGTTGAGGAAAGAGGGGGCGGTTTATATAACTTGTTCCCTGGCACAAATTCCTTCCCTAAATCCAGTCGGTGAAGGAGTGTAGATAATTTAGGATAAATGCAGCTGTGAAATCTAGGGAAGCAACTTTTCTGGATTAGAGCAGTGGTTCTCAAGATGGGGTGGGTATCAGAAACATCTGAAGGGTTTTTTTTTTGTGGCATAGATTGCTGGGGGCCCCCTCCTGGAGTCTCTGATTTGGTAGGTCTGGGATGTGTCCCAAGAATTTGCGTTTCTAACAAGCTCCCAGGTGATGCTGCTTCTGCTGATGTGGGGACCACATTTTGAGAACCAGGAGAGTGGAGTAAAAAGCACCCACTTTGCAGCTGCACTCATTTAGAGTTGAATCCAATTTCTGCCCCTGTTTAGCCTGGATAGACCTGGACTGCCTCTCCAACAGTCAGTATTTTTCATCTGTAAGATGGGGCCAGCATTATCAACATTGTGAGTTTGTTGTATATTTATAGTAAATCAGGTAAAAGCCTTATTACAGTGCTTGGCACATAAAGAAGGCTCAATAAATAATAGCTGTTGTTATTGTTATTACTCAGGGGAAAAGCTTAAACCAGCACTTAGCCAATGACACATTATGACTGGGACTGAAAAAAATGATATCTTCAGTGAGCACTCAAAACCTGGGGCCACTGAAGTGATGGGTAGCTAATACCGGTGAATAGTAACGACAATTTGGTAACACATATTGAGGGATTACTCTCTGTCAAGCAAGACTTCAAAGGTAAACAGGAAACAAAGGCTACTTCTTCATGGATCCTAAATCAGCTGGTCTATCTCTTTATCCATCTATTAAGTGTGAAATCCATCCATCCATCCATCCATCCATCCATCATCCACCATTTTTCTATCTATCCATCCGTCCATCTATCCATTCATCATCTATCCACCCAACTACCTACCTATAGATTTTTCTAAACCCCTACTTTGGATGAAAAACTGCTCTAGCTACTCTGAAGTTCAATGGAGAACAACCCTTACTCAAGTGCGTCTATGATTTGTGCTCTTCTGGCATTCCAACCATCTCACATTTCCATGTTTCATTCAGGGGATCTGACTTACCCAGAGCAGACTACACCCTGGTGGAGGTAAGCAGGAGGCAAAAAAGAATAGCGTGTCCTCAACCAACATGAAAACCAAAGGAGAGAGGTGATTAAGAATTGAGCCCCCAGAGACAGATCCAAGGTAGATTCCTGATTCTCTACCACTTATCAGTCCAGTAGCCTTGGACATGTGTGAGCCCCAGTTTTCTTCTCTAGAAAAGGGGAGTGCTAATAGTGCCCATCTCATGGGGGTGGATGTGAGATAATATATATAAAGAGGTTGGCACGATTTCCTGGTGTATATTAATTAAATGCTAAATAAATCATAACTTAATGCTAGCAATAGAACAGGGGACATATGGGTTGATGGAGAAATCTGCTCAGATCAATGTCTTCATCAGCAGAAGCTAAACTTAGCTTGGGGTTTTCCCCGAGACTATATAAAAACTCCCAAAGGGACAAACAGGCTCCCCCAACCCTTTCCCACAACTTTCTGCCAGATAAATCAGTGTCTTATTTAAGGAACAAGGAAGAGTTATCAATCTAATTCTGATATTCATAAAGCACCTGCTGCATTTCCAAAGCATGTTTATATCTTTTTCTCTCATTGCATCCTGACCAAAACCCCAAGTTTTAAATAAACGAAGTTTTCTTAGTCCCATTTTTCAAAAAGAAGAAAACAAGCCTAGGGAGGTTAAGTGGCCTGCCTATAGTCACACAGCAAGTTAATAGCAGGGCTCTGCCTAGTTTTCTTAAATATTCTTTCCACTACACCACATAACAACCTAAGTTCAATTTCTTGGTTTTCCCCCTTTTAATAAATAGGAAACCAGAGGACTTTGGCTGACTCCTCTGCTTTTTTTATACTCTAATGCCATCACTGAAAAAAATATGTATATGCGTGCATTTTTGGCTATTGTGAATTATTAATGACAATCTCTTTAGTGTGTCAATTCCATTTCTTTGTTCGAAACATTCCTTTTGGCATTGGCAACAGCACTGAAATAAATAGTTTATTTGCCAATAACATAGCTTGTTAAATTTTAATCAAATAGAGTATTGTAAGCACGTAGTTACTGGGATATACCCCTTGGGAGTGAGAGAGATCACTTTAGAAATGAATTAATAATGGAGACTTTGGAAGCCAAAATGAAATGGCCAATGGAGCCTTGATGTGGATTATCCCTATTTGAGCTATAAATCAATGGAGTTGGTTTTACCCCACTCCAATTAAAATTTCCTTATAATTATTTTCAGAAGATAACAAGAACAACCAGATGTGGGGGTATTGTTTTGTTTCTTATTTTCTTCTGAAAAGCATGAGCCCTTTTATGATGTTTTAAGAATGTAGTCTAATATCACTGCATGTTAAATACTGGGAATCTGATGTTGTGGCTTAGGAATAGAGGTGGAACACCAGACTCATGGCTTCCATTAATTTCTCTCCATCTTCCTCCCTCGTTTTCTCCTGTCTGCTCTCTCCTCTTCACGCTCAAGAGAACAGGATGCCATATTTTTTTGTGTGGGGTGATGCTTCTTACTCATCACTAGAAGGATGGAACTATTGGGTTGTTTCTGGGGAGCGCTTTAGATCGAATCCTTCACTTTTGCTCACAATATCCCCCCACAAGCCAAATGGCTAGCTTTTATAAAATGGCTGTGTAGTAGTTATTAAGGCCATTAATCAATATCTCAGTTCTGCTTTCAGGCACATAGTAGGATTATACTTACCCTCCCCCTCAAATTTAAGTAGGATGCCATGACTTGCTTTGAATATGAAGTGTGAAAGGGATTTTTGTGTGTAACCTCTGGATAGAAGCCTTTAAAGGCAAGTGTACAGTTCACCATTTTCCCTTTACCCCTGCCCTAGTAACTACAGACATTCCAAGTGGTAGAGGTTCATTTGATCTGGGCTCTTGACAGAGGACAACATGGAGCAGAGATTCCTGTAAACTCATGATGAACATGTAGTGTGACCATAAAAAGAAACCTTTGTTGTCATAAGCCTGACATTTGGGGGTTGGTTGCTGCTGCAGGAAGACTAAGCCTATCCTTACTGATACATGCAGGATAAAGTTTCATGCATACTTACCATGGGAGTCACATGCACTTATGACCATGAAATAAAATCTGGGACTTCTGGTTCTTTGGGGAAAGAGACAGTACCTTATTCATCTTTGAACACTCACTGCCTAGCAGAGTATCAACTATTTAATAGATAACAGCAATGCTTTCTGAATGAATGATTTATAAATATGACAGCATGATCTCTGGAGTTAAATGGCTGAGATGGTGATGAAGAAGGAGAAGGAGAAGGAAGGAGAAGAAGACAACCACTTTATTGATGATACTAGTATCTATTGAAGGCTTACTGTGCCTTAGCACTATGCTGAACAAGTTGACAAACGATAGCTTATTCAGTCCTTACAGTAGCCCCATAAGGTAAATACAAATGTTGCCATCATTTTGCATATGAGAAAGAACCATGGAGCACAAAAAACAACTGCCCAAGGCCATTAATAAGTGGCAGAACCAGGATTCAGATCCGATACATCTATTCCATACATTCTCAATAAATGCCGGAGATTTTGGCCTCAGAGGGCATTTGACAATATCTGGAGACACTTCTGGTTGTCACAACTGAGGAAGTATAACAGGCATGTGTGTACAGGCTGCAGATGTTGCAAACATCCTACAATGTACAGGGCACTTCCCCAGACAAAGAATTATCTGGGCCAAAATGCCAATAGTGACAACAAACCCTGATATATTCCTACAATGCTCTTCACCACTAAGTCATACTATATCCTCTAGATACATCTATCTTTTCAGAAATCGGGACGACTAAAGCTTCAAAACTCCTACACTAACCTCCTGGAAGATTTATTGGAAATATATAAATGTGTTTCTGAACGGATCACATTATAAAATATAGATTTACATAGAATTTTTCAGGACCACACATTTCTCATAAAGAGATATCTGAAAGGTGATGTAACTAGTAGGTTCAATAGGTAAGGATGGCTAGAATTGCAGCCAGGTAAGTGTTCCACGGTTGTATTCACTGCATCTTTAAATTGTTTAATCAATGACCGCTGTCCCCGGTGCTGAACCACTGTTGGGCTCTCAGGGACATGAATCAGCAAAGCCCCTGGGTTTGAACAGAAGTTCTGCCTACATGCCAAGTGCACGCGCAGGGCTACACCTTTTTCTTTTCTAGTCTCCAATCTCAAGGACATTGCCCCCACCTTTGGAACAGATTAATTAACATGTGGGAAACATTGCTATTTTTGAGTCCATCTTGAAGAATTTTCGGTCTGGGGCTTGACAAGGGGGATTGTTTCCCTTCCATTATTCATTCTTTCAACCTTCAAGGACTTTTCTGCCACTGTGTACACAGCCCTGCCACACATGCTGATACACACACACACACACACACACACTCCACATTAAGAGGTGCAGGGAGGGAGCAGGCATGTTCAGATGAAACCAGGAAGCAGGGTGTCCTAAAGGAGGAGGTGGGGAGTAAAGTGATGGAGTATAGGGCTTCATTATTAAACTAGCCAGTGACCAGAATTTGATTGACTGGTGAGGATTATGTTCGGCCCTCCCATCTCAGACTATGAGCTAAGGTTGATAAGATGCTTGATAAGAACAGGAGTGAGTGGATCTCATCCCAGAAGCCTGTTTTTGGATGTCATTATGTCTTTAGTAAGTTGGAAGACCTGGAATTTGAGATGCAGAGAATCCAGCATATGGAAATTGTTATCCAAGGCTTAGATGGAATGGGAAGTTGAGTGCAATGGAGCTGAAGTCTCTGTCCTTATACTTCTCTGGGCCAAACTTGGGAGAGATTCTTGTCAAAGACATACAAACAGGGGCACCTGGGTGGCTCAGTTGGTTAAGCGTCCAACTTCAGCTCAGGTCATGATCTCATGGTTCGTGGGTTCGAGCCCTGCATTGGGCTCTGTGCTGACAGCTCGGAGCCCTGAGCCTGCTTCAGATTCTGTGTCTCCCTCTCTCTCTCTTCCCCTCCCCTGCTCTCACTCTGTCTCTCTCTCTGTCTCAAAAATAAAGATTAAAAATAAAAATAAAACAATACATACAAACAATGCATGGAGGGGTTGACTAATTCCCAATCAGCTAACTCAGACCTCACCTCCTTTGTTTCCACTAAAACTTGGCTGAACATCTTAGGGCCTGGGATATTCTGCTTGTGTAGGCTCTAAAAAATACAAGAACTTATTCTTTGTGTGTGTGTGTGTGTGTGTGTGTGTGTGTGTGTGTGTACCAAACTCAGGTACAACGGTAGAACATTTACAGAGATCTGACCCCTGTAAAGAATATTTGGGGTACTCAGGGAGTTTGGGTAAATGGATGAGGGTGTGTATGAGTGTGCATGTGTGTGCATGCATGTGCATGTACACACATCTAGTCATCCATGTCATGTATGTGTGAATATATGGGAATGCTTGCATGGACACACGTGGAAATGCCCATGAATGTTTAGCAGTGTGGGACAGGAGCGTCACATCAACACATCAATAGCCATTTCTCCTTGGGACCCATCATTCTCTTTAATTTTGTTTTTGTTTTGTTTTGTTGTTTTGTCCATGTGTCTGCCAAAGTGGTTAAAAAGGGGGATTTTGCATCATGGACTGACATATGAGATGTTTTCAGGTCTCAGTTGTCTCCAATATCATTTTCCTTTTCTTCGATACCCACTACACTCATGGAATGTTAAAGTTGAAAGGTCCTCCAATCACTGCCTTTTATAAATGGAAAAACCAAGGTCCAGAAATGTAAGTTAAATCTACACAAAGTCACACAGCGGTCAAGGTCAGTGCCTGGACTCAGCCCACCCTAAGGCTACTTCCTCTCTACTAGTCATGCTCCTCAGCACCAAGGGATTGCATTGGCATCAAGCAGAGAACTGCCTAATGAGCCAATCAGCCCAAACCTCCATCTATCTCCAACACGAAGTGATCGTGCACCCTCTCTCCTTTCCCCAGAGGTGCTGAACACTTCGGTCTTGATATATAGCCTGCTCTGGGCTACCAGGATCTGATGTGGCCCTGGACAAAGTTTTCCTAGGAGAGATACAAAAGAGAGGTCAAGAACCAGCTTAGCACTGACATGAGAGACACAGAAGACGTAACTGCCTAAAACCTTCTGAGGCTTCCCATTGCCTTTAAGGTAAGATCCTGACTCTGATGCTCAGGAGAATTCAATCCCTTCCTATACTCACCATCTCCCTCTCTTTCAACTCCCAACTACCACGCTACATTGTAGCCATTTCCCTAGGTGGGCCTGGCTTTCTCACTTCAGTCTGCACGTATTGGGTTCACCTTCCACTACTTCTCTTTCCTAGCCAACTCCTATTTATATCTCAGTTTCTGTCTTGTTTATATCCTAGTCATCCATTGTCCTATTTGTCCTAGTCATTACCTCCTCCAGAAGCTGTCCTTGGCTACCCAAGCCCTTGATAAGTGTCCATATTCTGTAGCCCCGTCACCCAGGGAGAGAGAAAAGGTAAGTTCTTATCAGGTGTCTGTATCTGGTTGGCTCAGTGTTATACCCCCAGAGTCTAGTTCAGTGCCTTTCACAATGAATGAATGAATGAACGAATGAGTGAACATTACTGAGCCTCTTCAGCAGAGTAGGCAAGGGACTAAGGGTGAAGTAGAAGTCCTGAGGAGGGGGTAGGGGAGAGGGCATTTAATTGGTAGAATCAATGTTTCTTAAGCCAAGACGCACACAGAAGTGATTTCAGGGCTGGGAACTGCCCTAGGAGCCCCAAAATGCTCTTCTGTTATTCACAGGCCTTATGCTTGCTGGGCACGCAGGAGGGCCGGGCGGAGGTGTCTCCGGCTAAATAGCTGCAATCCAGGGAGAGGTAATTGCAGGATTTGAAGGCAACTTTTTCCATGTCTGGCTCTGCTCAGGGGAATAAATGATCACAGACCTCTCAACTGGAGAGTCCGCTGAGTATCAGAGACAGCGGCAGGTGGGGTGGGTGGTACTGAATTTGGCCACCATGGGCAGGGACAGCCTTAGAGAGAAGGTGAAGCGTGTTAAGGGGACAAGTGTCTGCGAGAAAAGGGAGTGGGGGAGGGTCAGAAGAATGGGGCCAGAGGGTGTGCTCCAGGAACAACACAGTGGCTGGCGGGTCTCCAACTGTAGGGAGTATCAGAAGAGGTGGAGAGGGATTATGCAAGCGGCTCACACTTCTCAAGAATGCTCCTGCCATTATTTCTGGAAATCTTCTGTAACATGATGGACCCTCTTCCGAAGAAGAGTTACAGGAGGGGCGACATGACCACTTGAGTTATGAACTTGAGTGTTTGACTTATGTTGTCTGGATTTCAGTTCCAGCTTTTCTACCTACCTGAGTGACCTGAGAAAGTTACTTAATGTCTTTTTAAAAAATCTTTTTAATCTTTATTTATTTTTGAGAGAGAGAGAGAGAGAGAGAGCGAGCAGGGGAGGAGCAGAGAGAGAGGGAGACACAGAATCGGAAGCAGGTTCCAGGCTCCGAGCTGTCAGCACAGAGCCCGACGTGGGGCTTGAACCCACGAACCATGAGATCATGACCTGAGCTGAAGTCGGACGTTTAACTGACTGAGCCACCCAGGCGCCCCTAGAAAGTTACTTAAGGTCTTTAAGCCTCCACCTACCCCTCTGTAAAATGGGCATGACTCCTGTACCAGTCTTAGGGAGTAGATCTCATTCTTAGGATGGTAATGTAATGAGATAGTCCAGGGGTGCCTGGATGGCTCAGCCGGTTAAGTGTCTGACTCTTGATTTTGGCTCAGGTCATGATCTCACGGTTCGTGAGGTCGAGCCCTGCGTCAGGCTCTGTGCTGACAGGATGGAGTGTGCTTGGGATTCACTCTCTCTCTCAAAATAAGTAGATAAACATTTTTAAAAAAATGAGAAAGTCCACATAAGGCACTTAAAACAGTGTCTAAAACAATATGGGCTCGATAAATATTAACTAATATTATAGGTGTCTTGGTTTATTATTTACCTATGTATTTCTAGTGCCCCCCAAATGCCTGGCACATAGTAGATCTCAAGGAAATATGGCACAAATAAATGAATGGATGGATGAGTAAGTTAAGGAAATATTTGTTATATGCTCAGTGCTTGCTATGAGGCACTTACATGCCTTGCATTTCCTGTTCCCTCTGCTGGGACCACCATCCCCCATTCTTCTTTTTCAGTGATCAAGTATCCATGAGTTAAGATTTAGTTCAGTCTGTTTGCTCGGAGGAGACTGTCCTCGCATCACTTGGGGAAAATCATGGTTGCATCACTGTTCTAAAAGCAGCTGTGAGGGGTAGAAAGAACCCTGGATTGAGAGTCTGAAATGAGTTTTGATTTCTGTTCTGTTCCTAGCCTTGAAGGTTACCTTGGAAAACTCCTCCATACTTTGTGCCTCTGTCTTTTCATCTGTTGAATGGGGGGTGGTGATGCTTCCCATATAACATTGTGGTCAACATTACCTCTCCTTCAGCAATATTTATGGAGCTGCTCTTATGGGTCAGGCACACACTGTGATCTGGAGAAAACTTCGTGAACAAGACAGGTAAGGTCTCTACTGTAATGGAGCTCACAATTTAGTATGGGAGACAGACATTAAAGAAATAAATGTTCTGAAAAAATATAATTATAATTTGCAGTACGTGCAACAAAGGAAAGCAGGGTTGAGAGGGACTAGGAAAGACTTGATTGAAATTTGAATGGCAAGAAGGAAATAGCCATTCAAAAGAGGGCTAGGTAAGAGCATCCAGGCAGAGACAGCAGCATGAGCAAAGGCCCTGAGGCAGGAGAGAGAGTGCTTAGGGAGTCTGAAGACCTAAAAAGAGGAGAGACAGGCATGAGCAAAATGGAAAAGAGGGAAGAGAGGAGTAAGATCATGTCAGAAAGGTGGGCACTGGAATTGGGTCTGGCAAAACCTTACAGGCCACAGCATGGACATTATAAGCGAGACAGGGATGTTGGCTTTCTTAATAAATGGGAAAGCCACGTGGAAATGTCACATAAGACCATGGCTATGGACCTGTAACTAGCCTTTTGATTTCTCTGTCAAGGCAGTGAGGTAACATCATCTGTCCAGCCTCCATCCCCAGCCAAGTATAATGACAGGTGTGACTTCTCCTCACAAGTGAAATCAAGGTGTATCCCTACATGATGGCATAGCATGCCTAAGCCTAATTGTGGCTGCATCAGGCACTGTGGCCCTGGTTATGCCAGCATTTAGACAGGGCTGAGCTATTATCAAAGGGGAGGAAGCATCCTGCAGGCTGTTTTGGAGCCATGATGTATGTGGCTATTCTGGGCCTAGTGGGAGGGAGCCTGGGAGGGGGGCTGGCCGGAAGAGCAGAGTTATTTCAGGACATTGCAGCAGCAATTTGTAGCCTGAGTATACAGAGCAAATCTGGACAGACTGGAGGGGCCAGAGACCCTGAATCGCTGGAAGCTAAAGATGACCCCAGAAGAGATGTGTTTCTGTTGTAAGGCAGTTTGGCCTGAGTCTGGAGGCAGACAGGGCTGGAATTGGAGCCCACCCGCCCTGTGACCTTGGGCAGGTGTCCACTAGGTGCTAGGCATGTTGCTAAGCACCTTATGTTCTACAGCTTATTGTGTCCTTCCAATAACCTTACGACATAGCTTCTGTGTTGTTCCCATTTTACAGATGAGGAAACTGAAGCTCAGGCTTGCGGTGGGTCCTGCTTCTATTTTAGAGGCAGATTTGAACTCAGTTCTCCGGCATTATTTGTGTTATTTGAACTTGGCGTTATTTGAACTCGGCTCTCCTGTGTTCTTCTCCCTGCCTCTTGTTACCCATGACGAAACAGTTGTCAGGGCAACAGAAGGAGGTGGTGCTTGCAAAATACTCAGCACAGCTTTTGCCCTGTAGTATCTTGGCATGTAGACATCTTGGTAAGATGTCACTTGATTTCACTTGTGCTCTTTGAAACTGTTTATTTCAAAGTGCATACTGAATGTTGTGGCCCTTTATTCTTGTGGTACTCTATTCTCGATAAAGGCAAGCCTTAAAAATCCAGCAGGGACTGGTAACATGGGGATTGGGAGAGGATTATTAGCTATTTGGGAAAAGAACCCCCAAAACCTGGACTAAAGTGTGTTTTTTTATAGAAACCATGGAGGAAGAAAAGCTGCAATGTTAATCACATTTATAAATAACACTATTTCATGTGCTCTTTAAAATAATCTTGGGAGGCATGATGACAAGAAGTCACTGAACAACCAAAGACACAGAGACCCACGAGGGCTTACAGGGCTGTCCAAGGTCACAGAGCAAATCTGCAGAAGAAAGGTCATGAAACCCCAGTCTGCTCCTTCCTGATGCAGGCCCCCAGCCCGTGAATCTTCTCAATGAAGATTATAAGATTTTGCAGGCAGCAAAGTTTGCCCTGCTGAGCATCCATTTGCTGAAGTTATAACATAAGCACTGGGTTCTTCTCTGGGGGTCCACCCCTTTTCATTTTCAGTCCACCTGACTCAGGCAAAGGTGTTTTCAGGCCAGCTCCAGGCCACAGTGATTGGCTCATAGGTAGGCACCTATCTAAACCAGGCCAATTAGACCCAGTAAGACTCAATTCTGGGACTTCTACTGTAACCATTGGGAAGGGACCTTCCTTTGCTAGGAGTTGTTAAAAAGGATAAGATGAAAGTTTGGAGCTAATGAAAGCCTTCTTGTCACTCCAAGAAGAGAGCTTGCCTAAGAAATCAATAGGGGGACAAGTCTTTAAGCTCCTGGATCCAGCTAGACCTGTAGCCTTTCAACTTTTAAGTTATGAGAATCAACACTTCTCTTCATTACTGGAGCTACTTTGGTGTGGTTATGTCCCTGGAAACCAAAGGACTCCTAACTAATACAATCTCTCTCATCATCAACAAAAAAATTTACTATGCATCTACAAAATATAGGGGCTTCTGGTATCCACAAGAGTAGTTAAAAATTGTTTTTTCATGTTTGTTTTTGAGAGAGGGAGAGAGACAGCATGAGTGGGGGAGGGGCAGAGAGAGAGAGAGAGGGAGACACAGAATCTGAAACAGACTCCAGTTTCTGAGCTATCAGCACAGAGCCTGATGCAGGGCTCAAACTCATGAACTGTGAGATCATGACCCAAGCCGAAGTCAGATGCTTAACTGACTGATCTATCCAGGCGCCCCTCCATGAGAGTAGTTAAGAGCATGCATGCTAGAATCAGGCTGCCTGGTTTTGAGGCCTGCCTCTGCCGCCTTTTAGCTGTGTGACTTTTGGTAAGTTACTTTACTTACCTGTGCCTTACCTGTAAAGTGGGATACTAATATCCCCTAACTTTGTGGAATCACTGGGAATGTTAAATGAGATTAGACATGTCTAAGGCTTAGAACAGGGCTTGGCACAGAGTTAGTACTCAATAAATATTCCTATTATAGGATGTTGAGCAGCAAGTTTTTAAAAGTTTTTTTTTTAATGTTTATTTATTTCTGAGACAGAGAGAGACAGAGCATGCATGAGGGGGGGAGTGGCAGAGAGAGAGGGAGACACAGAATCCGAAGCAGGCTCCAGGCTCTGAGCTGTCAGCACAGAGCCCGACACGGGGCTCGAACTCGCAAACTGTGAGATCAAGACCTGAGCCGAAGTCAGTCGCTCAACCGACTGAACCACCCGGGCGCCCCAGAGAGAAGTTTGTTTTACCCCAAACCTGATACCTTTACAGGCACTATGTATACAAACTAATGTTAATCACAAAATATGTATAGTGGGAGTTATCCCTTTTTGAGCCTTTACTATGTATCTTATATGATTATTTCACATTAACCATATAAGATAGGTAATTTTCTATCCCTACTTAATTGACTATAAAACCGAGACTCAAAACCTTGCTCAAGACAATACAGTTAGTACATGAGGGAGCTGGCCCATAACCCAGACCTGGTTTCTCCAAAGCCACGTATCACTCGAAACGTTTCCTAAACCTCAGCTGCTCACACAAGGCCAGTCGTGATTTTTGTCCATTTATGCATGTATTTCTTATACCCGCGTTTGTTTAATATTAGTTTTGAAATTGACTTGCTTTTTGACCTAATACATTCAGTTTCAAAAGAAACCTCATCTCACATCTGAAACTGTTAAACCAGTGTCCTGTTCAGAAACAGCCCTAAAAATAGATATGATGAAAACAAAGGAACATTATTAAATTCTAGCTATCTACTGCTACCCGCCCCAGGCTCTGAGCTGACACCTGCTCCCTCTTTTGTTAAGAAAGGAAGATTAGCGAGTGTTGAGAGGTGTTAAAAACATGGTTGTCCCAAACTGAGACAACTCTTTGACGACAGGGAAGGATAGAAAGCATATTGAAAGGGCAGTTACTTTCTCCCCTTGTTTATTACATGTTATTTCAAGCTGTGTCCATGGGGCCACCTAAAATATCTCAGACAAAAAATAATAGGGGTCCAGTACCCTGGAAAACACACACCCCAAACTCTATCCTCTAAGGACCTTTTCTTTCTATGTTCTACCATGTCTTCTCTCTCTGTCACTCTCTCTCATCAGTTGGGCACCCTAGATTATCTCTATGTTGGTACTTGGTTGGAATTAAGCTAAACTAAAAACAAAAGTCTTCAATTCCCAAGGATCTTACCCCAGGTGCGTCTTGCAAACATTGCATTGCATGCTGACATATACATCCACCCAATTTCCACCTGACAGACACACATGGTCCTTATCAGATGAAACTCATGCCCTACTTCTCTCTTTTGGAAAAGCCAGCACCCACCCACATCCAATGCTACATGGGAGCCATCCACATCCACACAAGAACAGCCGCTGTTGCCACGGTGATATATTTTAAACAAGGCAGGTGATGTAATTCTCCTTGGGAATGTGGCATCAGAGAGATGATAGGGACCCACTGCGTCTGATTTAGGCTCTGGAGCAGAAAGACTTCGCATTGAATCAAATATACTCCCAAGAGTCAGAAAGAGGAAAATGATAAATAAATGCCTGCCAAGCTTTGAAATGTACATGCTACTTGTGTGGCCCTGGATAAGTCATTTAGCCCAGATCCAGACACACCAGATGACTCGCCGAACACCAAGACTTGCCTGTGGTCACACAGACAGTAACAGAAGCATACACAGACCCAAGGGACAGGGGGATTGTTTGATAATTCATTCCATGCTTGACTAAGCTATAAAGCTGCATTTACCGAAAAGCGCTGCACTGAACACTGGCTCTATGTTAATGGTTGCTTGCTCCCCTATATGGCATGAGAATGGGACCGTCTACTTAAATGGGATTGAGAAACACTGGGTTAAACAAAAAAAATCAAGTTTTGTTGCTGGGACTTATCAGAGCCTGTAATGTATTCACTGCAATATGAAAGCCCAGAAGGGAATGGGTTATTATGCAGCCTTTCTCAAAAATCTGTGCAATAGAGCCTTTGTTTTGTAATCTTGCAGGCTAGTATTCCATGGAGTACTGTGGGCAACACAGCCCCATGGAGAAATCTCAGTCAGAATACCTTCAATGATATGAAACTCACTCCTACTTGAAGAAAACTCTGATGGCTTGAAAATTCTTCCTTAACTGAGAAAACCTAGCCTCCTTTTAACTTGCACCCTTGAGTTCCATTTCTGCTCCCTCCTGAGACATCACATCTCTGAGCCTCGCTCTCTTTTTCTCATAAAGTGGGAGTGATTCTAGCCCTAGAGAATTACAGAGGACACCTCAACTTTGTAAACTGTCGAGTGTTATAGATATGTGAGCTGTCATCCACCAAGTAGCAGCACAACCTCATGTAGATACAAAGTGCCTCAGGTGGACACCCTTTGGACTAGCTCTCATGGAGACAGATAATTCAGGACAGGGTTTCCTAATCTTGATACTACTGTTGCAGGGGGTTGTTGTCCTGTGGATACAGGATGTTGAGTAGCTTCCCTGGCCTCTCTCTCTAGATGCCAGTAGCAACCCCTCAGTTGTGGCAACCAGAAACATCTCCAAATGTGGCCAAATGTCCCTTGGGAGAGAAAATCACTCCCGGTTGAGAAGCAGTGTTCCAGATCAGCGATCTTTCTGTACTGATGGAGATGCCGTGTATCTTGTATCTGCGCTGTCCTTAGGGTAATCACTAACACACGTGGCTACTGAACACTGGAAATGTGGCTAGGGTGACAGAGAAAATGCCTTTTTAATTTCAGTAATAACTTTAATCTTAAGTAAATAATACACTGAATAATGAAACTTAATTTTGTTTAATTTTTAATTTACACAGACAGAGGCACAGGTGGTGAGTGGTTACCATATCAGATAGTGCACCTTGAGGTCCATCTATTCATTCTGCAAGTATTTGCTGAGCACCCACTGTATGCCAACCATGATGCTACATAGTAGATATGTAGTGAAAAATGAGAGCCATGACGCCTGTCCTCACCAACTAGTAGATGCCAACAAGTGAGCTAGTATCCAAGACAACATATGCTTCAGGTTCCAAAGAACTGCAAGGTCTCTAAAAGAGGAACATTTATTAGCACCCATTGACTTATCAGGATGGGTTTGTTTATGTGATTGGATACCCTGAACAAATCTCTAGGAGCTTCCTGAAAGTACAGCCCTGTCCTGCTCAGCATTATCATCACTGGAGCCTGGCACAGTGTCTGGCACATGTAAGTAATCAGCAAGTACTTCTTTTATGTTTACTTTATTTTTTTAAGTTTATTTATTTCGAGAGGGTGGGGGAGGGGTAGAAAGAGAGGGAGAGAGAGAATCCCAAGCAGGGGCCGTGAGATCATGACCAGAGCTGAGATCAAGAGTCGGATGCTTATGGGAATGCAAGCTGGTGCAGCCACTCTGGAAAACCGTATGGAGGTTCCTCAAAAAACTAAAAACAGAACTACCCTACAACCCAGCAAGTGCACTACTAGGCATTTACCCATGGGATACAGGTGTGCTTTTTCGAAAGGACACATGCACCCCCATGTTTATAGCAGCACTACCAACAATAGCCAAAGTATGGAAAGAGCCCAAATGTCCATCGATGGATGAGTGGATAAAGAAAATGTGGTGTGTATATATGTATGTGTATATATATATATATATATATATATATATATATATATATATGATGGAGTATTACTCGGCAATCAAAAAGAATGAAATCTTGGGGTGCCTGGGTGGCTCAGTCAGTTGAGCGTCCGGCTTCAGGATGCTCAGGTCATGATGTCACGGTTTGTGGGTTCAAGCCCTGCATCGGGCTCTGTGCCGACAGCTTAGAGCCTGGAGCCTGCTTCGAATTCTGTGTCTCCCTCTCTCTCTGCTCCTCTCCCACTCATGCTCTGTCTCTCTCTCTCCTTCAAAAATAAATAAAAACATTTAAAAAAAAAGAATGAAATCTTGCCATTTGCAACTATGTGGATGGAACTGGAGGGTATTATGCTGAGTGAAATTAGTCAGTCAGAGAAAGACAAAAATCATATGACTTCACTCATATGAGGACTTTAAGAGACAAAACAGATGAACATAAGGGAAGGGAAACAAAAATAATATAAAAACAGGGAGGGCAACAAAACAGAAGAGACTCATAAATATGGAGAACAAACTGAGGGTTGCTGGAGGGGTTGTGGGAAGGGGGATGGGCTAAATGGGTAAGGGGCACTAAGGAATCTACTCCTGAAATCATTGTGGCACTATATGCTAACTAATTTGGATGTAAATTAAAAAAAAAAAAAAAAAGAGTTAGATGTTTAGCTGAATGAACCACCCAGGCTCCCCAGCGAGTACTTCCTGAAAGGAGATCCAGACAAGATTTAGAACAGTCTGTTAAATATGGTGAAGGTTCTCAAAACCATGTCATGTCAAGAACAACTGAACAGCCTGACTGTACTTGCTTAGTACAGTATCCCACTACCTGGAACAGAGTCTGTGCTTAATAAATATTTGTTGACTAAAGAGTGTGGGGAAGGGGGTAGGAAAAGGCTCAAAGTGTGTGTCAGTCCTTGGGTGGTATTGCTCAGACAGAAGAGTGTGTAATTGGCTGAGACAAGAGACGTCCTAAATGGGGCATAAAGATAGTAACAATAATTTACAATTAGGTTTTTAAAAATTTATTTTATTTTTGTATTAAAAATTTTTAATGTTTATTTTAGAGAGAGAGAGAGAGATAGAGTG
Source organism: Lynx rufus (assembly GCF_022079265.1). NCBI lineage: Eukaryota > Metazoa > Chordata > Mammalia > Carnivora > Felidae > Lynx > Lynx rufus. The sequence goes on along the minus strand of NW_025814839.1, from coordinate 10,070,549 downwards.
GGAAAGGGGCAGAGAGAAAGGGAGAAACAGAATCTGAAGTAGGCTCCATGCTTCAAGCTGTCAGCACAGAGCCCAATGCAGGGCTCAAACCCATGAATAGTGAGATCATAACCTGAGCCAAAGTCAGACGCTTAACTGACTGAGCCACCCCAGCACCCCAATTTACTAGTGCATTTGTTATTACTATGTATTATAAACTGAATTGACTATGTCTCCCCAAAATTCATATGCTAAAGTCCTAACTCCCAGTACCTCAGAATGTGACTGCATTTGGAGATAAGATCTTTAAAGAGGTAATTCAGGTAAAATGAGGTTTTATGGGTGGGCCTTAATCTAATATGACTGGTATCCTTTTAGGAAGCAGAGACTAGAACACAGACAATTCAGAGACTGATGGAGGACCATGTGAGGACACAGAGAAAATGCAGGCATTTCTAAGCCAAGGAGAGAGAGGCCTCAGAGAAACTTGAACCTGCTAACACCTTGATCTTGGCCTTCCAGGCTCCAGAAATGTGAGAAAATAAACTAGAGTTTAAACCACCTGCTCTGTGGTCTTGTTACCAAAGCCCTCAGCCCAAGCCAACTTATGCACTCCTGATCATTTAAAACATATCAGGCTCTGTATTAAGTAGTTCACATGTAGTATCTCATTAAATCCTTGCCCTAGTCCCCGTAAGTCTGTTCTCTTAAGGGATGACCCTTTCTAATGGAAGTCAGACTGTGTGTCCCTGTTCTCCTCAAACCCAGGCTGCCCATCTCACTCCAATATAAAGAGTATAGATCAAAGTCCTTATAAATCACCCAAAATCATTGTGCAAACTGGCCCCCTGTTGACTCTCCAATTTTCTCATTCTCCTCTTCTCTCAACTTTCCCCAACCATCCTGCATTTGCACATCCCTGCCTGGGAAAGCATCCCCAGATGTCACCTGGACTGTTCCCACATTTCCTTCAAATCTTTGCTCAAATGTCCCTTCATCAGTGAGGCCTTCCTTAAACATGATATAAAAGGCACCTGGGACCCCCATCCAGTTCCAGGCTTTCCCTACCCCCATACCCTGATTTATTGTTCCCGTGGCATTTATCACCATCTATCACACTGTGTATTTTCTGGTACATCTGCCGATAGCCTCTTTATTTCCACTAAAATTTAGGCTCCACAGGGCAAAGACTTTCTTATATTTATGGCTATACCTCTAACATTTAGAATAGTGTCTGGCACATAGTAGGTACTCAATAAATATTTCTTGAATTAAGGAATGGGTCCTCACAACCTCTTTCGGCAATAGCTATTATTATTATCCCCATTTCACAAGTAAGGAAACTGAGGCTCAAAGAAATCAATTCACATACCCAAGATCAAATTACAAATAAGAGCTGGAGGTAGGATTTGAACCCAGTTCTCTTTTCCATGCCCTTCAACACCAGGTGGCATTTAGAGAACTCTACCATAGGAAGATAGTGAGAATAAACCCTACAGCATATGATTTATGCTTATTCTGCCTGCTCTGTCTAGCTCCTTCTTCCCCATCACATGGGCAGACTGAATATGTCTTGATGGTTTGATTCTAGAAAAAAAGAAGGAAGGTAAGAGAGACTGGGAACCATCTCCTTCCATATGAGATCCTGGATCCAGCTCTGATATGGGGCTGAGGTAAAGGGACCCAGGTTTAGGCCAGCTCTGTGATCTGGGAGGTGAGACCCAGTTCCCCACCCCCCCATTACTACTCTTGAGACCCAGTTTCCCAAACTGTAAAACGGATGTTCTAATTCTTGTGTTGTGGTGAAGGCAACATATGAGAACATTTGAGAAAGGGAAACTTTGAAAACTGTAAAATGTCATGCATACATAAGGCAGTATTAGTTTTCAAACTACTGAGTTCAAATATTTGCCTCTTGTAAGAACTGCCAGCATCTACTGTATATTGTGGTAGATTGTATTATTGTTCTCTGTTCTTCCTGCTTCCTTCCGTCCACACCCTTTTTCATGTGACTTTGGAGTTCCTCCCACTAGGAGTAGGTTTATTTCTCTACCCCACTAAGGTTGGGGAGGCCATATGGCTTGCTTTGGCCAATGGAGTGTGGGTGGAAATGACAGCATCAGCTCCAAATTTGGGCCTTAAGAGACATCGTGTGCTCTTGCTTGTCTCTCTTACGCTTCTACTATCCCATGAGAACTTGTCCTGGGTAGTCACTTGACCCAAAGAAATGAATGATCTAAACCCAAACCCAGCTAGACTCAACCTAAACCTGCCGATGCATCAATAAGAATAAATGATTAATGCTTTAAGACATCTTGAGGTGAGGGGCGCCTGGGTGACTCATTGGTTAAGTGTCCAACTTTGGCTTGGGTCATGATCTTGTGGCTTGTGAGTTCAAGCCCACGTTGGGCTCTGTCCTGACAGCTCAGAGCCTGGAGCCTGCTTCGGATTCTGTGTCCCCCTCTCTCTCTGCTGCTCCCCCCCCACTCTCTCTCTCTCTCTCAAAAATAAATAAACATTAAAAAAAATTTTTAAAAAGGACATCCTGGGGTGATTTGTTACATAGCACTATTGTGGCAATAGCTAATAAACATATTTGCTAAATGTTACTTTACGGACATTATCTCCTGAACTATGTCATAGCTTCAATGACTATCTCCATTTTAAAGATAAGGAAACAAGAACAGCCAGTTTGAGAGGTTTGCTTATGCCATCCAGTAAGGAAATGGAATAGCCAAGCCATAAAACACTGAACTTTGTGAGTGCAGAATCCTCCCATGTTCTACTTCAGGCCATACTTCCTTATACCTGTGAAATAGAAGCCAAATTGTATTCAGATAATTCAGGCTGAAGCAATGTCACATCAGTGTTCTGGATATATCTGGATATATCTAATCAAGAGAGATTAGACAATGAAGAGTTCAGGTACACCATGGTGAAGTGAGACACAAACAAAAGATAGTAACAACAGGTCCAAAAGAAACCTGGGTTCTTATCCCAGATTTACCACAAACAGTGGGTCCTTGGTCAAGTTCTCTTGCTTCTCCGGGCCTTAACTGCACAATGATGAGACTGAACTCTGAATCCTTCATGAAAATAATTTATAAAATGTCCGCTAAGCTCCACAATGTTTCAGAGGTTTTCTCAATTAATCCATACAATGACCCTTCCAGGTCCTGCTGGCAATCTGAGACTCAGAGAAGTTAAGTAACTTGCTAAAGGCCACAGAGCTGGAATTCAAACACAGACCTCCAGACTTAACCCAAAGTTCAGAGTCCCTTCCAGCTCCAAGATTCCCTGGGTGAGCTTCAGTGTGGACAGGAGCCAAGAGATCTCCTTACCCTGGCTAAGAGGTTACACTTGTGATTTCCTCTCCCTCCCACCCTCACAGGGGCTGTGGCAAAGGCTTTTTGATGGGGGTAAAGCAGGATCTCTGCTTCCCTCCCATTCTGTCCAGGCCAGTCTAAGAAGAGATAAAAAGGCCCAGAACACCAGCTCTGGGATAATTAATGGTGCCGAAAGCAGACCTCTTTTCTCCACCAGTGAATCGTTGAGATTGTTAATTATTTTCTTTATAAAAAGAGTCCCAATCAAGACAGGAGCTCTCCCGAATTACAGCTCATTAGCTACACATGCATTTTTTCTGTTCCATAAAAAGTCATGTCACCCCCATTTCACAGATGAATATGAAAATTACTGGCCCCTGGAATCAGCACTGGAGGCACATCCAGCCATGTTCCCAGTTGGTTACTATCAGCCACGTTGACTTAGCTTTTGTAATTACACTTGGAGAGGGAGGCGTGTCCATGTGTGTATCTGGGTGTGGATGCCTATGTGTGCTGGGGGGGTGAGAGGCGGTAGAGAAAGGTCTGGGAGTTCCAAAGTCTGGGTCACAACACTCTCTGCTGTCTCTCCTCAAAAGAAGGCATCTGCATCAACGATGTGGCTAAGGCTTGAGAAGCTACACATTGCTGGCAATGGGGAAGGGTTGGAGTGGAGGGTCACCACCTTTGGAAAGTGTGGCAATGTGTGAAGACTCTTGAACAGGGATTCTGGAGTCTTGGGAAATCCTAAGCCAACGGTCAGGTCTGGGGTCAAATCTCAGCTCTGCATCAACTGCATGTGCCTCTGGGTGTATCCACCTTTTGGTCCTTGGTCCCCACATTCATATACCCCAGTAATACTAATAATGAGATCTAACAGGTATCTAATACCTACTAGGGATCAGATCAGACCTTGCTCTAAGCATTTCCTCCGTATTACTCATTTGATCCTGGTGAACAATCCAGTGCGGTAGGAACTAGTGTCATCCCTGTTCGAGATGAAGAAACTGAGGCATGGCAAGGTTATTAACTTGACCAAGGTCATTCAGTAGCAGAACTGGAATTGAAACACAACCATTCTGGTTTATAGGATTCATTTTCATAATCACAATGCCATATAGCCCTTCTCAAGTCCTAGCTAAGGAGAATCTGCCTGACTCTTCTGGGTGTCTCAGTGCCTTCTTTTATTAATAATAAAAATCATAATATATCAAGTACTTTGCATGTGCCAGGCTTTTTCCAAATACTTCTGATATATTTTTGTCTCCCTGGTGCCTTATAGCAACCTTGATCTATGTTTTACAGAAAGTGCAGCTCAGAGAGGTAAATTAACCTGGCCAAGGCTGCACAGGTGGATCTGTGTGGGTCCGACACCTGTACCCACAACCACTGCATGAAATTATCCCAACAACCCAATGTTGGGGTTCCGGCTCTGATCTAGGAGGCAGAACAAGCAGCTTTGGAAACTTCACTTCTGATTCCATTCCCTTCTTTGGGCCCCCATCTCCCTATCTGTGAAAAAGACTATGTCTTTGCAGATCTGAGATGCTACCAGTCTGTAGCTCCCAGCTGGATCTCCTTGTCTCCAGAGGTATCCACAGGGAGCTGCTCATCTATATGCTCATCCATCATTCGGATGGACAGAGCACTGATGACAAAGGAGGGCTTCCTTTGCAGGAGACTGGAAAATAGCCTGGACCATGGCAGGCAGACCCCTGGTGCCCGCTAGTCCAGAGAATGTCTAGCCAATGAGTCCTCAGGAGATGCCTGGGACATAGCTGTGTGTGTGTGTGTGTGTGTGTGTGTGTGTGTGTGTGTGTGTGTGTTTATAACTCATTATTCCCCTTACACAGGCATACCTCATTTTACTATACTTCATTTTAGTGAGCTTGTTAGAGACTGCGTTTTCTACAAAGTGAAGGTTTGTGGCCACCCTGCATTAAAGAAGTCTATTGGCACCATTTTTTTTTCCAACAGGATTGCTCACTTTGTGTCTCTGTGTCACATTTTGGTAACTCTCACAATATTTAAAGCTTTTTAATTATCATTATATTTGTTATAGTGATTCATGATCAGTGATAATGACTGAAAGCACAGATGATGGGTAGAATTTAATAATAAAGTATTTTGAAATTAAGTTATGGACATCGGGTTTTCTTTTTAGACATAATATGATTGCACACTTAATAGACAACACTATGGTGCAAATATAACTTGTATATGCACTGGGAAACTAAAAAATTCATTTGACTTGTTTTATTGCTGCGGTCTGGAACTGAACCTGCAATATCTCTGAGGTGTGCCTGAATTTTTTTTAAGTTTATTTATTTATTTTGAGAAAGAGAAAGAGAGAGCAGGGGAGGGGCAGAGAGAGAGAGAGAGAGAGAGAGAGAGAATCTCAAGCAGACTCCCTGCTCAGCATGGAGCCCAATGCGGGGGTTGAACCCACAAACCATGAGATCATGACCTGAGGCAAAATCAAGAGTTGGACGCTTAACCGACTAAGCCACCCAGGTGCCCCTGAAATTTTTTCTTCCTTCCCTGCATCCTATCTCTCTTGTTTACCTTTTCTTTGCTTTTGCCCCTTTGAGCCTCCATACTCTGTAGCTTTCTGACCCCCTTGGTCTCCATTGATCCTGACTTCCTCTTTGCTGCATTGATTTTCTTCTGTCTTCTCTCCCACCCTCCGCATTTCTTTTCCCTTCCCCTCCTTCTCTGTCTCTATCTCCTTCCCTCACCTCCATCCATCCTACCTCTCCACACCACCCTGCTTTTCCTCTCTCTCATCTTCTGTTATCCCCCCCTCCAACTCCTCCTCTCATGTCTGCCATTTGTGGCTGTTTGTGAAGCCTGTTTGTGAAGCAGTGCCCTCAGTGGGCAGTGGACCACACACATCAGAGGTTTGAATCAAATCAAACCACAACTGAATGACACTAATAAACCAATTAAATGCCATTCAAAAAGTAATTTCTGTAGCATTCCTCCTATTTATTGCAGATCTTGTTTCTCTAACATCATGCCTCCTCCTGTTCCTTCCCCATCTCCCCTCTTCTCACCCCTTTCCCTCTTGGCTCTTTCTTTATCCTGTACCCTCAGCCTCTTCCTCATTTCTCTCTCCCACCAAGCCTGCCTGCAGCTCCCTATGCCCACTCACCCCACTGCACAACCTGCTTCGCCAACCTGGGATTCTAACTACATTATGGACTGCTGGTCAGATGGAAAGAGCACTGACCTGGGAGTCAGGAGGCTTGATCTCTGGCTTTTGGCTCTGTCACTAACTGGCTTTACGTTCTTGGGAAAGTCCTGGGGTCTTTCTGAGGCTCTTTTCATCTTCCGATTTGAAGACATTCGGCCATGTGATTTCCAAGGTCATTCCTAGATTCTGAGGTCTGTGGTTTCATGACCAGATCAGCTTATTAGGCTCAGATGGAACTGGATTTGAATCCCAGATGCGCACCTATTAGCTGGGTGTCTTAGGCAAATGGCTTCACCTGTCTGTGCCTCAGTTTCATCACTTGAATGATGGGGGTAACATGTCTTAGACAGTAAGGACTATTATGAAGATCAAATAAGTTAGTATAGGTAAGAAGCTTAATATGATGCCTGGATCATAATGAACAATCAGTAAAGTGTAGCCTCTATTACTACTGTTGTTCTCATTGCCATGGATGTTGGGACAGGTGCCTCTTTCCTCCTTCCCTCACATTCATACCTTGCCACTTAGCAGAGGTGACTTCCACCCATTCTGTCTCCATTCTGGGAAGGTTATTAGGAGAATTTCTGGCCTCTTCTGCCAGGTGAACATTGTCAGTCCAATTGGTCAGAGTATGGAAATAACTAGGTCATGTTTAATCAGTGTGTGAGGTCATTGCATACAAAGGCAGTGCACATGCTCTACACACGTCTGTCTCCTGTCCCCACGTCTAGGTGGGTGAGGAAAGCTTTCTCGATCTCCAGCCACTTCTGAAAATGTGGATGTCAAGTTCCAGGATTTCATTCAGGTATCAAAGGCAAATGTCATAATTCAGCCTCAGTTCCAGGTCACATTTTCTATTCCAGCTTTCCCAAGTCCAGCACTGAATATCCATGTCAGTATTTTCTTTTTTGTTTCATTATTCAGCTGCCACATTTTTTATATATTACATTGGTAAGATGTCCAGCCATCTTGGTTTATCCAGGACTCGGGGTGGGGGGCACTCCTGAGATACAGGACTTTCAGTGCTAAAACCAGGAAAGTCGTGAGCAAATCAGCACCAACTGATCACCCTGCACATTGGTTCAAACTTTGATGTGAGGAGTGATATGCTAAGTTCCCAAAACAAATAATAATAATATTGGTGATACTAGTGCTAAAACATGAAAATTATAGAACATGTGAAACATGCAACAAAAGAAGGAGAAGAGGGAGGAGGGGGAAGAAGAGGAGGAGGAAATTGAAGTCACCCCTAATCCTATCACTAGGGGACTACTGCAGCCAGGTGCACCTGGAGACATTCCTGGGTGCTCAAGGACATGCCCTTTACACGGGCTACAGTGTAAACATGCCTTCTTGGCACTGTGCAATATGTCAACACCAACCACAGCACCATGGTCTTGTGCACTAAGGGGAGCACCAGAAAGCTCTATGGCAGAACATCATATGTCAGTGCTTGTTGGTGATGAGAACTCATTTGATTCAACTGTTAGAGTGCTGTGAAAAATAAAGGTTGAAATGATGCCTGTTGTGTTTGAGCCAAGTCCCATCCCTGACTTCCTTAATTCTAGTGGCTTCTTGTATTTAAACAGTGTTGACACGAAGGACTGAGGCAGGCAAATCTGCTCTTAGTAAGTGGTGCCAGATACCAAGAGATCAGCTGGACATCAAGAGGCCCATCCAACTCTTTCCCACCCCCTTGCCTCCCATCTTCATGGAAGGTGAGGGACAGTGAGGGAGAATCCTAAGCTTTCCAGGAAGAGCTGAAAATAACCTGGGTCTACGTGGGCAGTGAGAGTACTCATTAGCAAGTTCCTGGGGACACTATATCCTTGTAACATTCCATGAAGATGTGGAAAAGAGGAGGATAAAAAAAAAGAGAGATGGGGAGCATGAATGCAGGACACTCGATATTGTCTAATAAGAAGGAGAAAAAAGATCAGGCAGAAAAACAAGGAAAACTTTGCCAAGTGAAGAATGACTTCTATCGGCAAATCAAATAGACTTAGCAAGTTCTGGGAACAAATAATGAGAAAAGACAAACACCTAAAAATCTTGGTAAATGTTTCGACTTTCAAAGATAAAGAAGCAAGTCTACAAGCAAAACAAGGAGGAAGGATTAGTTATGCGTTTAGCCACTGGGCTGTGAGCATAGTGAAGACAGTGATGGTGCCTACTTTGATCATGGCTGTGTCCCCAGCACCTACCAAAGGGCATGACCCATAGTAGTTGCTCAATAACGGTTTTGCTGAATGAATAACTAGACGGATATAATAGTATTATTGCTTCCTGCTGTAGTATTCCTACAGTACTCTTTTTAAAGTTTATTTATTTATTTTTGAGAGAGGGAAAGAGAGAGAGAGACAGCATGAGCAGGGGAGGGGCAGAGAGGGGGAGAGAGAATCCCGAGCAGGCTCCACGTTGTCAGCACAGATCCCAAAGTGGGGCTCAGTCTCATGAATCGTGAGATCATGACCTGGGCCGAGATCAAGAGTCGAACGCTTAACCAACTGAGCCACGCAAGTGCCTCCATTCCTATGTATTTAAACTTAGTCATTCCTATAGTCTTTCAGCCACAATGAAACCTCGCTGACATTTTAGACCAGCAGGGAATATTGCTACCCCCATTTTACAGTTGAGGAAACTGAAATTCAGCCAGATGATGCTATTTACCATTTATGTACCCAGCAACTAAGGGGTCTGAATAAGAATCCAGGTGTCTTGGGGAGCAGCCCTGGACTCAGAGGCAGCCCAGATACATTTTCATGCCTTCCTTCTCCTTATCTTTAGCAAACGTGTTACAGGGATTTTACCACGTGCTCAGGCAACATATATATAAGCCAGCTGTCCCTGTGGTGATCACAGTCTGAGAGGCCTAATGGACACCCACAGGGTACACATATAAATAAATCAGCCATGTTGACCCATAAAGCAATTCCATGTGCTAACGTGGCCCTTGGCAACAAAACCTTGATTCACACAGAACTATTTTCCTTGGTAGGCCTGGGATAATTTTTCACCCAGACTGTAATGTGATGGAGAAGCACAAAGACATCTATATAAATTTAAGAGAAGTCCAATCCTTATTCTGAAGGGTTAGTGGTGCCCTGTCTCTCTTCTTGTCTTCTAGTGTCCCCTCCAGCTCCAACCACATGGCCTCACTCTCTTGCATTCTAAACAGGAAAGTCTATTTTCCAATAACAGTCCTTAACTCCTACGGCATTTCCTTTCTCATATGGTATGGCACTATGCAGTCTAGATGGCATTCATTCTGAGATTTCTCTCTCTCTCTCTGTTTCCCTCCCTCCCTTTCCCCTTCTGCCCCCATCCTCCTCCTGTCCCCATCTGAGCAAGAGAGGTCAAACCAGTGATCTACCCCAGACCTGGAGGAAAAGAGATGGTGTTACTGCTTGCTTTTACCAGCAGGGGGTGTGGACATCTGCCTTACCTTCAGCATCCCCTGTTGCTCCCATCACAACCTATTTTTAAGACCTGTTGGAAACAAGACAAAAAAAAAATTCCTCTGGGTGCTCTCTTTCCCTCGAGCAGCAGGTAGCAGAAGTGAAGAAGACTGGCAAGGAGTTCACCCAAAACAGTACCCTTAGCATCATCATTCTCCTCAAACACCACCAGAGGATCTGGGGACATCCTAGGGACCCTCGACATAGTTAGCTAGAGCAGTGGAAGATACCATAAGGTTCAAGTGGGCATCACAGACCACCTTGTAGGTTCATTCTCCTCTCTGTTCTGTGTCTTCTTTCTTTACCCCTCACTTCGTTACCTTTCTGCACTCAACTTCTTCTTTTCCCCTTTCTTTCTCCCTTAAACTTGGACAGTTATTCCCTAAGGCACTACTCATAATTGCTGTCAAGCAATCAAGAACTCCCCAGGGGTGTTATCCACCTTGCTCCCCTTGTGGCCCCCAAAATGCCATCTGAAATGACTAACAGACCATAAACATAGAGAGAAAACAGTGTTGTTCCTTTATTCGACCATAAGACGCTCTGTTTATGCTAAAAGCTGAAGAAGAGCAACTCTCACTAGACAGAAGAACATTCAAAATTATCAGCAAGGTATAGGGTTGACACGAAGAAAGGCCCAAGCTCAGTTTTAAGCCACTGTGTGGTGAAAACAAAGGGCCTAGAAATAAATGGAAGAGACAATAGCTGAACCTTATAAACACCTGGCAAGAAGCCAGGGTGGGCTATGAAGTCATCAAGGGACAATTTTGGAACCCACCAGTATCTCTGGAAAGTGAAGTGAAGCCAATGGCCACACCAGATGGAATTCACTATGGCACTGATTCATACTTGGGTCATGAAGAAAGTCAGGGCACTGCTGTGATCTTGCTGACCAAAACTGAGGCCACTTCTGGCTTCCCTACAAATAAGAAAAAGAAAATCTTTTGTACAGGCAAAGCTCCTTGCCAAAGATATCTTTGGCTCCAGCTACCTCTCTTATCTCTCCAAGCAGCTGAATCTATGAAAAGGAAAAGGAAAATTACAATAAATCTAAATGTTTCCCTTTTCTCTCCATCTGGCCTGAAATATCCTACCAAAGATCTACTAAATCCCTCTTAGAACCCACACAGGCTTCCAATTTATAACAAGCTTGGACCTTACTCTGTAAGCATGGGCAAACAGAGAATAATGCTTGGCCATATGAAAAGACTCAAAGTTTAGAAGAGGGGAATAAGAAGACTCAACCATAAAGAGTTAATATAAATGCCCTCTTGATAAAAGAGAGCATTGCATCTATATAGCTAGAATAGATCATCAGAGAGTGGTACCCATGAAATCTGGAAAATTCCAGGGAAATGAAAATCATGTTGGCTGAATTCAAAATAAAATTGCAATAGAAGCATTAAACAGTAGGTTGCATATTACAGAGCATTAAAAGAAAAATGTATAGATAAGTTCAAGAAAATATCCCCTGATTCAGAAACATGTAAAGGAAAAAAGAAAAATAAAAGACACAGAGAATGGATCCACAACATCCAACATTGTGGAATGAGGAGAGGCAAGATCACCAATAAATAATAAAGAAAACTTTGCTGAGCTGAATAATTATTTTTATCTGCAGATCAAACAGACTTAGCAAGTTACAGAAAAAAAATGAAGAAAGACAAACAACTATATATCTTGGAGAAATTTTCTCAGTTTCAATGATAATGAAGCAATTTTACCAGCAAAGCAGGAAGAAAGGTTAATATTAAGGGGGAAGAAATCCCAAATCAGGCAGTCCTCAAACTTCTACACCAAGAAATGTAATGAACAGTACAGTTTTGAGGGGAAATATCATGATCCAGAGATTATGTACTTAATGAAGTCAATGTTCCAACTGAAGAGTAAAAAGTCCACATTTTAAAAAGGTAAGTATTGAGGCACCTGTGTGGCTCAGTCGGTTGACCATCTGATTTCAGCTCATGTCATGATCTCACAGTTCGTAAGTTTGAGCCCCACATCAGACTCTGTGCTGACAGCTCAGAGTCTGGAACCTGCTTCGGATTCTGTGTCTCCATCTCTCTCTTCCCCTTACCTCCGCCTGCCACCAGATATAAACATTTAAAAAATTTTAAAGACAAATAAAAATTTTTTAAAAAGGTAAGTATTAAATGTTGTAATTTATATATTCTGAAAAAAATTCAAGAATATAGTGCGGCCCAGTAAGAAATTAATCAACATAATGAATTCTATAGTTCATACATTAGAAAACAGAAAATGAAGCAAATATTAAAATAAGACATAAAGTAAGATGTTATATTGGTTATGACTATAATTATAAAGGGGTTAAATTCCATTATCAAAACACCAGTATTCTCAGTTGTGTGTCAAAAATTAAAAACCAAAAATTAAACTTTACTATATGCTTTTTATAAGGGACATACCTTGAAAATAACACAAAATGCTTGAAAATAAAGGTATGGACAAAGATATATCAGACAAGTAAAAGGAAACAAGGGATGAAAATATCAATGAACACAGAATCCAAACCAAAGGAAAACAATATTCAAAGAGGGGGTTTCATGGGCAGGAGATTCATGCCATAATGAAGATACAATATTGTGGGTATTTATGTATTGAATGGCACAACTTCAAAAGGTATAAAGCAAAAATTATAATAAATGAATAAATAAATTAATTAAATAAAAAATACAAGGAGAAACAGTCAACTCATAATTACTTGAGAATACTTTAATATTCCTCAACAAACCAAGTAGATAAAAACCAGTGAGTTTGAATTATATAGATTACATATGTTAGACATTTAGCCTTCTTAAGAATAAACATGATTCTGGAATATTGGCAGATAATTTATAAAAAAATAAATCCCAAAGTTAGAAATTTCTGCAACTGTAGTGGAGACTAGGATATCCTACCCAGATCCATTTTCAATAATGAAGAGTGTATTCTCCCAGCCCCTGGGAGTCCTGCCAGCAGACAGCATTCAGCTGTCAGACCCTTCAGAGGCTGCTCCTACTGCAAGAGTCCAAAGCTTTGCCCCTTTCAGAGGCAGCCTGCATTCAGTGATTGATGCGGGTAATAAATGCGTTCCCTCACAGTTGCCCCAACTCCAAGCAACTCTGAAGGGTTCTCCCAACTTCAAAGCTCTCTGTGGGGTTAGTTGAGGCTTCCATGGAGACTCTCTTGCAGCTCAACTTGTTCCCCTTCCTTCCCTTCCCTACCACAGGTGTCACTTGACCCCAGAATCCCTTGTCATAAATTCCTTGCATGCTAATCTCCTCAGAACCTGCTTCCCAGGGAAAGCAACCTGCAAAACAGGTCACACTGCAATAAAACTGGAATTGCTTCAAAAATACTTAAACAAGAAAGCTAGAGGGATATAAATGAACACATGTATTGATTCCATATAGTTATTAGACTAAGAACCAAAACTTTAACTGTAGCTAACTTTGAAAACTGTGGTATTGAGAATATTACACATCAAATTTATTAATATATGCTGCTAGTTCTGTACTCAGAAGTAAATTCATAGTTTTAAATGCTTTTCTTTTAAGAAAGAATAAAAAATCAATTAAGAAAAAGCAATCTAATAAAGTAGAAGAAGAACCACAAAATATATCTAAGGAAATTAGAAAAATATTTTTTAAGAGATGCATTCTGAAGTATGCAGTGATTAAATGAAATGATTTCTAGGGTTTTCTTTAAAATATGTCAGCAAATACAAGAGAAGAAAGGAATACAAATAAACAAAGACATTAATGAATTAGAAAAAAAACTAAAAGCTAATAGAATTGATATTTAAAAAAAATTTTTTTTAACGTTTTATTTATTTTTGAGACAGAGAGAGACAGAGCATGAACGGGGGAGGGGCAGAGAGAGGGGGAGACACAGAATGGAAGCAGGCTCCAGGCTCTGAGCCATCAGCCCAGAGCCAGACGCGGGGCTCGAACTCACGGACCGCGAGATCGTGACCTGAGCTGAAGTCGGACGCTCAACCGACTGAGCCACCCAGGCGCCCCTAGAATTGATATTTAAATACAAAACTTCATTCTAAAATAGATAATTCATCATATCTAATCAAGGATAAAAGAACAAATGAATATATATATGTATATATATATGTATATATATTCATATATATATATGAATGTATATATGTATATATATATGTATATATATTCATATATATATATGAATGTATATATGTATATATATAATTAGGAACATAATTACAGATCAAAACTTATGACAGGACTATAATTATAACTTTTAGCTGATATGTTTTAACACTTTCAATGAAATAGTCAACTTATAGGGGAAATATAAATTACCATATTAGCGCAAGAGGCAGAAAAACTGACTAGACCAGTGATGGGAGAGAATCTGAACAGTTTGTTACATAGTTAACTCTGTTAAGAGTCTTGGACCCAGATAGCTCTAGAGAAAGATCTTTCAAACTTCCAAAAATCAGCAATCCCATATCTTATAAAATGTAATGAAACATAGAAAAAGGAGAAAGTTTCCCAAAGTATTTAAAAAGATTAATATAAACCTAGTACCAAAATAATAGTAACAATAATAATAATAATAATAACAACCAATTATCTCACTGTAAATGCAAATGCCAATCCTACATCAAATAACACCCAATGGAAACTAGAAGTTTATTGAGATAAAAGGGCCATAACCCATAAGATTTATCCCAATAAGTCAAATAAGAAAAAATATTGGGGTTGCTTAAGTTAATGCCCCCTTAAAAACCAACACTCATTATAGATAATTTTGAAATGTTCCTGAACTGGGAATAAATTTGATAAAGAATATCAATTTCAAATGAACAAAAGAACATCATGCTTCATGACGAAACACTAGGAACATTTTTGACAGACACCTGCTACTATCTCTTATTTTACAATTTCCGTCAAAGGTTACAATCAATGCAAGAAAGCAAAACAACAACAACAAAACTAAAAACAACCCCCCTGAAATAACAGGACTAGTGTCTCCACCCTCCATCCTTTTCCTCCATGCCACTGAGATAGATTCTGACACCCTACTTGGGGCCCCTTGCTCTCAGTCAGAAATCCACACTAGTGAGGTGCTATCACACCATCACCCAGCTGAGACAGGAGAGAAAAGATGAACCACTGGTTTGTAGAGTTGAAGATAAATAAGGCAACAATAAAAGAATTATAAAAAATAAACTTTAGATGCTAACATACCTGATTTGGGGGTGGAAATAAAGGTAAAAGAAGAAATCACAAAGCACATGATTGTTGGATTTGACCATGTAGAATATTAAATATTTTTGTAAACTTCTCAACCAAGATTTTAAAACAAATGACAAAACCTGAAAAACATCTAAAACATGCATTACAGATAGTTATTGAAACCCTTATTATATTAGAACTGTGAACAGCCTTTAAAAAAAATGGGCAAGGGACATGAATTGGAAATTTATAAAAGAAGAAACACAATGACCAATTAATACATGAAAAAAAATGTTATGGAAAAAATACAAATAAAAACAGGATAACACCTTTTCCCTATCAAATTGAAAGGACTTTTTAAAAAATGAAAATAGGCAGCATTGGTGAGACTGCAGACAGCTAGGTCCTCTTGTTTACTGCTGGTGGGAAGACAAATTAATGCAACTATGGCAAGGGGAAATTCATCCATAAATCTCAAAACACTAAAAATTGTTCTTACAATTTTACCTAGCAGTCACTTCTGGAATGTGATAGCCAGACTCTAAGATGACTATACCCTCCCCACCAAATCTCCATCTCCTTGTGTAACCCCCTCCCCTTGAGACCTATGACTTGCTTCTAACCGAAAGAAAATGGCAAAAGTGATGGGCTGTCTCTTCTGTGATTCAGTTACATTAAGATTATAACTTCCATCTTGCTAGCAGACTCTTTCACTTGCTGGCTTTAACAAAGACAGCTACCATGTTGTGAGCTTTTCTATGGAGAAGCCACATGGCATGGACCTGAGGGAGGTCTCAGGTCAATGGCTGACAAAGGCCTGAATCCTGCCTACAACCACCTCAGTGAACTTGGAAGCAGATCCTACCCCAGCTGAGCCTTCAGAGGAGACCTCAGCTCTGCCCACCCCTAGATTCGGCCTTATGAGAGATCCTGAAGCAGAAGACCCAGTTAAACCTGATCCATGAAAACTAAGCCAAAAAGTGTGTTGTCTGAGCTGCTAGTTTGTATAGAGTTAATTTGTTACACAGCAATATATAACTTGCATGTAAGGATTTACCAGAAGGAAATAATCATGGATGTGTGCAAAGATCTGGACACATGAAGTTCACTGCAAAATTTTTGTAATTGAGAACATTTGGGAACAGTCTAAATGTCAATGAATATAAGGCTGGAGAAATCAATTATAATACCAGTGAACCATATGAAATTGCCATTTTTGTAGGTTAAAACCGGTTGAATATCACTTATTGTATGTTTCAACCAGATGTATTTATACAATATAGGCATTAAAATAGTATTCATGAGAAATAGTTTTCAATATGGGGGGGAACTCATGAAAATTTCATGATATATTGGTAAGTGTGAAAAAGACAGTTTCTAAAACTATGAATTTATAAAATATGATTTTAATTTCGCAAAACAGAGAGATGTATGCGTATGCATAGACCAAAGACTGCAGGGATATCAATAAAAAGTTAACAGTATTTATCTTTAAATTATGGGATTTGAGGTAATTTTTATTTTCTTTTTTGCTGTACTTTCCCCAGTGAACACGTATCATTTTTTATAGTCAGAAAGCAGGCTTAATTAATACAAGTCAACAATGGAATAAATTCCTAAGCCAGAACTAAACTTTCTGCTTAGAACACGGTCCCTGGTTTCTCACAAATCATTCTGCCTGATTTCCTGGGCTTACAGAATCACTAAGAGTGCATTTATAAGTGCCCTATGATATCATCAACAGCTCTGCCGGATTAGCTTGCTGTTTTCTGGAAATCTGTCATCCCTCCCTTGCGGTTAGGTTCTTTCTCATCCTGTGGCATACCCCAGGTTCTCTGAGTTGCTCTTTACAAATCCCTTGGTTTCTGACATTTCATGATGCTGGGCAGTAGAGGGAATTCTGAAGACAACATGTGTTCTGAGAAAATATGGAAGCTCACTGTGTATTTTTCTCTCGTGTTTCAGTTACCTCCGCCCTTCTGTCGCTGTTCAGATTCATCTGTTACCCAGCTAATGACCCTATTAGAGAGCTGAAGCGCTCCCCAGCTTCGTCGTGAATGGCTGATGGATTTTCTCTCTCAGACCCCAGAAATGCCTTGGGACAGCTGTGTGGGTCCCTGAGGGATGCGCCATTAGCTGGGAGGTCGTCCTCATGGAGAAACGCATTCTCCTACATCGGAATGCACTCCTATCACGTTTATGTGGTGCAGCCTGCTTAATGTGTCCCTGACCATGTCATGTCTGCATTTAATCCAAGGCTCCCGCTCCCTGGAGGAGAAAGGACTAGGAGTGATGTGACTTTTGGCATATTCAGCAAGTGTCATTACAACCAAAGCGTGTATTATTACTGCAGGAAGAAGCGGGGGTATAGGACAAGGGTTAGTTGTGACTATACACATTTTCTCTCACTGAAAAATAGCTTAAAATATTTTAACTTCAAAACTAAGCCTAAGTTGTAACAAGATGGACTTAGACCAACGATGAAGGCAACAACCATTTCTGTTTGACACAACGAGCTCTTAGGACCATTCCTGGCACAGAGCAGAATATTGGCAGATCATTTATAAAAAAAATAAATCCCAAACTTAGAAACGGCTGGTTGGTGAATGGCTCGATGACCGGATTGACAGATGACATCAAGAATTATTAGCACGTTCTTAGTTTGGGATTTCCACCTATTGGTCCAATTTCTAACCTTGATGACCACACAGCATAAACCTTCTCTCTTCGGTGTATAGTTTTTGAAGTGTTTGCTCACACTTGTGTCTCTGTCTTCATTGATTGTTTCCTTGAGGCTTAACAATTGCAGTGCCTTCAGTCACAGAATATTATCACTTTTCATTCAATGACAAAGGAGAAATCACTGCCCTTGTCCTTGGCTTTGATTGAGGAAATTAGTATGGGAATAAGGGAGCAGATTCTGATGGGCACATATCCAAGCCATGTTCTTCATTCTTACTTGAGGGAATGAATAGGGGTGGTGTAAAGGCTACTCATCCCTTCTCACGAAAGAAGATATTGCAAGTTGTTCCTCACCTTTGGGTATGGGGCATAGTACTTACTTTCCCACCTGTGTTTACCTTTTAAGTGGTTTCCTTAATCAGTCCCTTCCTGCCTCTGAGATCCCTGCTATTATCCTTCTCCAGGATATGTAATCTGCCCATACCTCCCTTTTATGGAGCAGCTCTTACTGTGTGTCCTCACCACAATGCCTCCCACTAAGTAGAAATCCAAGCAGGAGTGTTTGCGTGCTATAATGTGGCAAGACCAGTGTTCCTCTGGTCATGTCTATAGCTGGAAATGGCTAATTTAAATTCATTTTCCTTCAAGGTCTCCTCCTCCTCCAGGAAACCTTCCCTGAGCAGCCCACAGTCTTCTCTCCCAAATTTGTGGTGCATTTCTATCTTGAGGTATTGTGGTGCAATAGATAGAACATGGACTTTGGAGTCAGGCTGAACCAAGTTCAAATCCTGGGTCTGGCACTTACCCACCGTGAGGTATGGGCAGATGATTTGTTTACTATAAGCCAGTTTCCCCGCTTGCAAAACGGGGGTGGGGGGTGGGGGGGTGGGGTAGTAATCTCTCCTTTACAGAGTTATTCTAAGGCAGTGGCTTTCACAGTGCATTCAGTATCACCTGGAAACTTGTTAGAAATGTAAATCCCAAGACTCCCCTTCCCATCCCGTACCTGCTTAATCAGAAACTGGGGGTAAGATCCAGCAATTTTTTCCTTAACAACCCTTTCAGGTGTTTCTAATGCATGCTTAAGTTTGAGAACCACTGAGGATTAGCAATAACATGTGCAAAGTACCTACACATACGTGTTTAAGAATTTTAGCTATTATCAACCTGTATGTACACCATTTGGCTTCATTCTATCTTGCATGAATCAATCTCTGTTAGGAGAGGCAGTATAGCATAGTGGTTAAGAGTACAGGCTCTGGAGTCAGGCTGCCCTAAATTCCATTTATACCAGTTTTGTGATCTTGGGTGACTTAACAGCCTCTCTGTGCCTCTATATCTGATATTATTATAATAGTAATAATAATAATAATAGTAATAGTAAATAGCAATAATAGTAATAATAAATAATAAATAGTAATTTATTAATAATAAATAATAGTAATAATAGTTATAATAAATACTCTGTTGTCTGTTGTGAGGAATAAACTCTAAGATGTATTGAATACTTATCCCATTTTCTAGTACACAATAAGTGCTCTTTAAAAATGATCCACTATTCTAGTCTCCAGTTATGTTCATTTCTCCTCAGTTATATCATAAACTTCAAAAGCAGGGCTAATAACTAGGTCATCTATGTCCTCCCCAATGATTTGCATCATGCAGAGTATACAGCAAGGGCACAATTAGTGCTTGTAGATCTGACTCTCATTGCCCTGTATTTTAAGATCATACAGGGCAAGAGATCTAGCTTTATCCTTATTAATTGATTTGAGTTGACATCAAAGAGGAAAGTTGTCAGGGTACCTAGTTGGCTCAGTCGATTAAGTGTCGAACTCTTGATTTCGGCTCAGGTCATTATCTTGTGGCTTGTGGGTTTGAGCCCAATGTCTGGCTCTGTGCTGACAGCATAGAGCCTGCATGAGATTCTCTCTCTCTCCCTCTTTCTCTGCTCCTCCCCCACTCTCTCTCAAAGTAAATAATAAACATTAAAAAAACAACAAAGAGGAAAAATGTCATTGACAAAAGAAAGTGACCTTGTCAGAAGACCTGGGATTGTGTTCAGACTCTGACATCTATCATCCATGATAGATAACTTTAGGATTCCATTTACTTATCTATAAAACAGGGATTATACTTTGTATGTGTTTAGAAACAGAACGCTCTGGCTCAAACTGCCGCAAACCGTAAGTAAATATATATGATCTTAACTCCACGAAGTCCAGCTGGTCAGGTGGACTACAGGGTAGGTTTATCAACTGACTTAGTGATGTCTCTGAGAGCCCAGGTTCCTTCCATCTTTTTGCTTTCCCATCCTTGATGTGAGGGCTGTGCTCTCAGGCTGCTCTGTCATGATTTCAAATTGGCTGACAGTCCCAGACATCATACGCAAATTACCAGAATGTCCAGAGAAAGGAAAAGACCATCTCTAAATATGACTTTTTCTTACAAAGGAAAGATCTTTCCAGAGTCTCCCAGCAGACTTCTCTTTATGTCTTATTGTCATAAATTGGGTCACACACTCATTCCTAAAACAACTGCAGGTAAGAGAATGGGATGTCCACAATTAGCTTAGGCTGATCACTTGGTGTGGTGTGGATGGACTGGGGGGCACCAATGTCACTATCTAGAACCATAACATTTACCAGGTTGTTGTGACAATTAAACGAAATTGTTGTACCACATACTATATTTAGCACACCAATGATATGTGATGGATGTTCTCCTCATTCTGTCTCTGTCTCTTTGAGTCCTTGGTTTCACCTCTCACATACAGCCACCAAGTTCGAATTATTTGTCTCCTGAATATAACTTCAATTTGTCCATTTCTGCATGTGACTGACCCATAACCCTCAAGTCCAGGTCAACATCATCTCTTCCCTGTGTTTCTACAACAACTCCACCCCATAATTGTTGGTTTTGAACTTATTCTATGACTGATTTTTCCCTACCTATCCTCACCACTAGAGTGATGTTTTTAAAAAATAACATAAATTGCTTAAAGCCTTCTGTGGCTTCCCATTCTCCCCAGAAGAAAATCAAACTCAGATGTGACAGTCATAAGCATGTATCTCCCATATCTCCAACCACGGGCAGCATAACTGACCCAAGACCTGCAATGCTGAGCTCTGACCTCTGTAGAAGGGAAGGTCATACTTCCCACTTGCTGCTTCCAGTCAGAAGCTGGAATACTAGCTGGATACCAAAGCAGGGACACACACAACTCCTCTAATGGCCAACTTTGGCTTGAGGACTCCCCAAGAACCTTGCTGAAATTTCCACAGACTGCACAGCTGGCTACGATGCTTCCACTCAAGCTTTCTTCCTCCTCCTTTCCCTCTTTCCAAGGTCTGATGCTCTCCCAGCCTTCCCAGTCTCCCTCCCCCCACCCCCATTTATCTCTCAGGCAGTTCCCCTAGTAAAACCCTTCCATGTGTAATCCTGTCTTGGCAACTGCTTCTAGAAAACTTGGATTCACAGAACTAACACCTCTATAATCTGGATTCTGTCTACATGTCTAGCCTCAGCTCTCACTGCTTACCTCTTGCATTAGATACACTGACCACCCTGAAATACAGACAACTCCCCCTTATTTCCTAGTCTTTGTACGCACTGCTCCTCTGCCCCAACACTACCCCACTCCTACACTCCGTGTTTGGCTAACGTCACAGTACAAGTGTCATTGCTTGTGGAGATCTTTATCCTTTGTGTACACACACACACACACACACACACACACACACACACACTGAGGTTCCATGTCTTTGCTCTGGATACCCAGAACAGTCTTCCCAGACCCCTGTCAAGGCACTCCTTAGTCTATGTTGTATTTTTTTTTTTTTTAACTCAGGTGCCTCCCCACATACAATGCAAGCTCTGTGCAGGGCAGAAGCATGTTCTCTCATTTTTCCTATTCGCCCAGTACCCAGAACGGTACCTGACACACAATAGATGCTTATCATTTGATGGTCTCCTTCTCCTCTTATAGCCCCAATACAAGGCTGGGGAGACACATAGAGTCCCTGATAGAGCTCTGAAAGACATGTATGTTATGCCCCCCACATTGGCCTGGTTGGAATGTAGAGGGACCAGAAAATGTCTTAAGGCCCCAAGATCCAGCTTAGAGACCTGGCCAGACTGTCTGTCCCTGTGCTTCCATGGGAGCAGCTCTCAGCCCCAGGGAGGCTCAGTTTAAAAGCACGTCAATCATGCTCTGGCGAATCCTGGATTAAAAGATCAAAGCTGACAAGCTGCCTGTTGGAGGAGGGGGCCAGCCAGGACATATAAGGAAATGTTTAGAGTAGAATACACACAGCGCAGGGACTTGTGAAGAGCAGGGTTTCTGTGTGTGTGTGTGTGTGTGTGTGTGTGTGTGTGTGTGTGTGTGCAATTGATGAGTTGCACAAAGGCGTCCAGCCTACAGGACTTGTAGAGGCTGAACCCAGCCCACATTCCCTCCACCACCCTGTGTGCCCTGCTATCAGGCTGCATCAGCCAGAACTCAACCACCCAGAGAGGGCACCTTTGGTAATCACACAGAAATGCACCATGAGCCTCCCAGGCTCCAGGAAAGAACTTAGGGCTGGAAGCCAGCAGAATTGGGTTCTGGCCCTCATCAGCCCCTAATATGCTGGATGATGCCAGACCACCCTGTTTCCAGGGCTTCAGCTAGTATTTTTAAGCCCCATTATGTGTCAGGCACTGGGAATACAGGGAAGACAGAAAGATAGACAGTCCTCTTGAAATGCACAAATAGATGGAGAAAACAGACATTAAATAAATAACCACATAAATACACCAAAAACAACTGTGATAAGCACAGTGAAGAAAAGTCTAGCATTCTGTGAGAGAATTGCAGCGAGGGTTTCATTTGCAAGAAGAGAAGGAATCATTAAGGAAGAAGCATAAATAGGAGTTAACTAGAATGTGGAAGAGGGGAAGTAAGATTTTTGGCTGGGGAAAAGCAATTATCCATGCAACAAATATTTATTAAGCACCTATTATGAATTGGGTGTGGGGCAATGAAGAAAGGGAAAGAAGTCGAGCAAATGGAGGAGAGGCAGAATGGTGTGAGTTTACAGAGAAGCAAATCATTCAGCACTGTGGAGGGTAAGTTAAGGATTTGGAGTTTTCCTCTCGGAATAATAAGAAAAAAAGATGTTGGAAGGTCTTAAGCAGCTTGGTGACATGATCTGATCTGCATGTGAGATCACACTGGATGCTTTCAGGAGACCAGAGCCTGGTATGCACTAAGGTCTCAGTGCCTGTGGGCTGCTGTTGGGATGATATTAAGGACTTGCCTAGCTCTGCTCCCCCAAGACAAAACAGGTGGCCCTTGGCCATGTGACCTGAGACCTGTGGCCTCTTTCTTTGTCATATGGCTCTCAACTGGGACCAAAGGAGTTGCTACACCTTTTGGGATCTCAGCTGTCATAGTCCCCCTAACTCCTGGTCTAGAAGGAGTGAGGGAAGAATAAAGATACCTTACCACTCAAGTGGTAAGCCAGTCACAGTGTTCATCCCTTTGCCAAGTGATCCAGGAATGAGTCCTTGTTAACCAGAATCCTGATTCTGTTCAGGCATTTGGGCTGGGGCAAGACAGCGTGCCTCACTGGGGGGAGGCTGGGCTCTCCCACCGTACCAGAGAATGAATTTTGATTGATTGAAACCAATCATGGATGCCCATTCTCCTCAGCAGTAATTGGCTTAGGTACAGCACGTGATATAATTCTACAAGAGGACGTGAGAAAGTATGCTCTGTCTTACTGTGTCTGCACATAATGGAAGGAAGTACTGTGACCTTCGCGTCATGGTGAGGGGAAACATCTTTAACACCCTGAGAATGGCAGAACCAAACCTGAGATCTAGTTGAGTTGCTGAGTTAACCAATCTTCCTGCAGGGCTTCCTGTAAGTGGGAGAATACATTTTCCTTATTATTTAAGCCATTTTCCATTATAGTTTGGGGGAGGGGTAGGGCAGTGACTGAAAACACTCTAATTGGTGCAGTGGTCTGAGCCTCAATTTGAGGTGTATATAATGATTTACAAATTTCACAATCCCTCTGCCAGTACTGGGTAGGCTATGGCCTGCAACTCAGCTCCATGACATATGAAATCTATGTCCAGTAAAGCTTCCCTCCTTCATATCCAGCAGTCAGGAAGTTCTGCTTGGCATCTGGCTTAAATTTTTACTGCTGACTTAGGAGCTCTTTGTCTGTGAAGAAAATCCTGTGGAGATCCTCTCTTTGCCTTCAACAGCCACCTAGAATCTTGCCCCTTGGGGTGATCGCCTTGGCTGTGGTTATATCCCTAGCATTTAGACCAGTGACCAGCACAGAGTGTTGAAATGAACACACAAACATGAAGCCCGCATCAGAGGGTGGAGTGGAGGTTTCTCTGTTAGAGAAAGAAAACAAGCATTCTCCTCTTCTGATTGAGACATAAACACATCCAAGTCTACTAACTTCAGTTCAGGCATAGGACCCCTGGTGGGATAGGACAAAAGCCTGAATTCACAGCCCTGTAGAGGGATTCTGGCCTCAGCGGCCACTGGGGGGCAGTGGTGTGCATATCCCCTCATAGGTCCATTCTCTGGTCTGCCCAGGCTCCTGCCTGCCCAGGTGACCCAAGGTGTCCCAAGAGTCCTTATTCTCTTGATGAAACCATACGTTGCCCTACCTACAAATCAGCTGATCTCTCCTGACTGTCACTGTGCCTCTTTTCCATAACTCTTTAGTTGTCTGCCTTGAATTCCAGGTGGCCCTTTCCCTACAGATTCTATTTCCTCAGAGAGACTCTGAATACAGGGTCAGCTCCTTTTCTTTGTTTAGGCAAACTTTTAAGAAATAGATACAGACTTAACAGAAGAGTCCCCAGATTATCAAGGCAGAGCTCAATGAATTCCACCAGATTAAGAAACAGAATATTCCCAATACCTGGAAACACTCTCCCGTGCTCACTTCTTTCTGGTCACTCTCTCATCTCTCTTTGCTGACTGTTCTAACTTCTAGATGAGTTTCGCTTGTTTTTGCGCTTAAATGTAAATGGAATCACACAGTAGGTGCTCTTCATGCCTAGCTTCCTTGGTTCAACACTAAGTTCGCAACTGTTGTTGCCTAATAGAGTAATTCACTCATTGAAGAAACTAAGGCTGAGAAGTAGCAAGTACCAGCAAAGTCAGTCAGGCAACCAATGGAACCCAGGGTTCCTCTCCATTGCCTCTGAGTCACTCACCTGTTGCCACGATAGTGCCCTTTTGCAGGGCAATCAGCATCCATCCAACAGGACCACATTTTCTTTGGAAAAGACCACCTTCACCCCTTTCCAAAAAAAAAAAAAAAAAGAAAGAGCCCTTCCTCATTCTTGGCTCCAAAATAAGATCCTCTTTATCTCCCCAGCTCTTTCCTTCCTGTGCTCTCGATATAAAACCTTTCGCCGGCTCCGCAATTACCACTGAGAGAAATCTCATCTATTTTGGGCGATTCATTTGTGCCTTCACACTGGGCCTGTCTTTAACACACCTGAACAACCCTCTTCAGGACAGCCTCCCCCTTCTGAGTGGCACCTTTTCAGTGCCACCAGCCCCGACTCACGCCCCCTCCATCCTGACTCTTATCCTTTTCATGATTTCATTCCCTGCGCTGTTGGAAACGGATCATTCAACCCAGACTGTACTGATAAGGCGAATAGCTCTTCCCTGCCTGGGGCCACTGGGTTTACCAACACTTCAATGTAAGCATCTTCTACAAGGATTTAATTTAGATATTTAGACAACAGATTTTTATCTGCTACACTGGTGGCTTTGCCTCGGAGTAGAGTGAGGATAATCAATTGGCTATTTAATCAGGAGGCAGGTGGGAGGGTCTGTGTATGTGGGGTGAGGGGGATAACACAAGAAGGGCGCAGAGTCAAGACTCTCAGCCTAGGTAACTGACTCCGTGTGTGACCTTGAGAATGTCACTTCCCCACCCTGAGAACTCAGCGCTCCATCAGCAACATGAGAGTATGCACTAAACTGGAGAGGGAAAGCCCTAGCAGGGAGTTCACACAGGGCTACCACCCTCAATTGTACAAGTGGCTATCTGCACAGGGATACTCTATTCAGGGGGTAAATGGAGGCTGAAGTCCATCCAGAGAAGGGGACCCCCTTCTCTAATTCACAATGGCACCTCGTGGCTATGCAGCAGCCCTGGTACTGTGATATGTGTGTGATTTTTTTCTGAGAAAAATGCCTTTCCAGCTGCACGAAACATCCTAGTCTGCAGGATTCAAAACCGTTAGTTCATGTAGCCTCTTGGACCCCTTGATTCCCTGCCATTCTATGAATTTGCTGGTATTTCCTTTCCCTTTCAAACACCCCCCTTCCCGCTCTGAAATGCTCAATACTCACAGAGCCCTACTCTTCAAATAAAATAGCTGGAGAAGGGATGTGTGGCCGGGGCCATAGATTGCATTTCTCAGGGAGACAGTTTGACTTCAGGGAGACTGAGGCAGGATGTCTGTGTGGACAGAGAAAGGGGCTTTTCTGAAGTGTGGGGTTAAAAATGAACAATGTGTTATTTGGGGAGGTAACAGGGTGAAGTGGCAGCTGCTGTCACAGAAGGCAAAATGCTGCTGTTGTTTGGGGTTTCGGGCTGCGAGTGAAAAAATGAAAACAAACGTAGCTGAGGTGGGTGGGTGGTGGGAAAATGCTTGGGGGAACTTAAATCCCAGGGATCTGCAGGGACTGCTGGTTGCGGGAATCCCATGCTGGTTGCGGGAAAGGAGACAGCAGGCTTGGGTCTGCAGGCAGCTTCCGCCTGCAGAAAATTGGTGATTTTAACCCAGGGATGGTCGACATGTCTTGGATTAGGGCTTCGTTGTTGATATTGCACAAAGGATTTTGTGTTCAACTTCCTTTTTTTAAGCCTCTCTTAAAATATTTAAGGAGCCAGCCCCTAGAGCATTTAAATTAGGATTTGATTTACGTCAAATTGATTTGCACGTCGCCTCTGACAATCAGGTCCTCTCTTCAGGGAATGTGGAACTGAGGACAAGGAGACTCGGTCTGCCAGTTGTGGGGAGCAGATTAGGAGGTGATGGAGAGCGAGGGCTGAATCTGGCAATTTGGAGCAGTTGTGTTCTGGGGGAATCTCTCTGTGATAAACCCCTTTCTACTGAGTGAGTCTGGGATTCTTGCAACCAAAGCATCCTAAGGGAGACACAAACTTCAGCCACCACTAGGAATGACGGCAGGATGGATGCTCTAGAATCTTCAGTGGGGTCCTCGTGACTCCTAGGGGGCTTGAGAGTGGATACGCCCCACTTTAAATAAATCCAGGATATCAAACTTCAACTTATAACAAAGAAAATTGGACAGAGTAATTCCCTCTGTTACTCTGGAGTACTGGCCATGGGATTCTTCTTCAGTGTGAGTGCTACCCAGTATTTTCAATTAAACCCATTCATCTCGGTCTTCTTTCTTCAGGTGCCTGAACAAATGCATTTCTCTCTCCCTCCCCATTTCTCTCCCTCTCCCTCTCTCTCTCTCTGCTTCTCTTCTTCTTCTGATAATTATAATGGCTAGCATGTTGTGAGCTCATACTATGTCCTAACGCTGTGCTAAGTCTTCTGTTTACAATATTTCACCTAACACTCACAACAACCTACTAAGTTATCCTCCCCCCATCAGTGATGAGGAAATTGAGGTTCACATGGGTTAAGTAACTTACCCAACATCACAGGGCCACTAAGTGGTAGAGGCAGGAATTGAACACAGGGCAGTCTGAGTCCAGAGGATGGGACAGAGAGCAGCTGGCGGGTGGGAGCAGAGGGCTGGGAGGAGTGAGACAGAGCTGCACTTGTCGAGGGTGGGAAAGAGGGGGTTGAGGGAGGGTCTATGCTGGAGTTAAAATGACGGGTGCCTGGGTGGCTCAGTCGGTTAAGCGTCTGACTTCAGCTCAGGTCATGATCTCACGGTTCATGGGTTCGAGCCCTGCATCTGGCTCTGTGCTGACAGTTCAGAGCCTGGAGCCTGCTTTGGATTCTATGTCTCCCTCCCTCTCTGCCCCTTCCCTGCTTGTGCTCTGTCTCTCAAAAATAAATAAAAATGTAAAAAAAAAAAAATGAGATGGACCCCTCCCCAAAGGATGCCAGAAAACCTTCACTCTGGATCGCTTTCATTCTTCACCTCCTTCAGTGTAAAGAATTCACTCCTATTTCCTGCTTTTAGGAATCTCCAAGTCCCCAAGATTCTAGTCTCCCAGTGTCCCCTGCATAGTCCTACTCACCCACACATGTCTCCACCCCTGCTTCACAAGACCCTTCTAATCCTGCCACCCTCCCCTCCTCCTGCTTTCCTCCTGGCTTCCCCAGCTCAGGGAGCACAGCAGCTGCCTGCCCACTGAGCACGTGCTTCATGGGCAGCCCAGACACCCAGGCCCATGGTCTGTAGGGGAAAACTGCAGAAGAAAGTATCCAGAGACAGGGCAATGTCTCACCCAAGGGCCCTTTAGTGCACAGTGTGCCACTTTAGGCATAGAATCAGGGAAACTTTAGAACTGGAAGAAACCTTAAGGTACATCAGTTTCACGCTGAGGAGAGTGAAGTCCAGAAGGGGACAATGACTTGTCTACCATGGTGCACCTGATGGGTGAAAGAACTAGGTTTCATCCATTCATTCACTCATTCATTCACTCATCCAACCAAGATTTCTCAAGCAGCTATCAGTGCCAGCCATAGGAGCTGGAAATACAAAATGGAATAAAGAACATCAAGGAGCTTGTGGCCCAGGCTGCAGAGGGACAATGAGGCTCCCACCTCAGGAGAGGTTTTTTTCACGAAGATATTGAAGTTGGCTACTTAACAAGCACAATAGTATTTACCATGTTCCAGACCCCACGGTATTTATAAATATTATCTAATTCAGTCCTCACCACAATCCTATAAGGTAGGTATTACTTTATTCCCAGCTTGCAGATGAAAAAAACTGAGGTACAGAGATGTGAACTAACCTGACTCAGTGAGGCCGCCGAGCCAGTAAGTGTTGGAGCTGGGATTCAGACTCAGGCTGCCTGGCTGCATTATGTCCCCTTGCCATTCTCAAGCACTTTCATAGCATGATGGTGTAAAAGAAAAAAAAAAAAAAACTACCAATATGCTCTTCAAGCCACAGTAAATAGGTAAACACACAAATAAAGGATGCAAAATCAGAATTAAGAGAAATAAATGACACTCAGAAGTCAAGGGTAATGAAGGGAAAACAGCAAGGATTTGTAAGGTACAATCTTTCCCAGGGTCACGAGTGTTCATCCACAATTGGGGTGTGAGTCTCCTGGTAGACAAAGAGGAAAATTACAAAGTCTGAGTTATAGGATTTGCATAATTCTTGATTAGAAAACTAGTTCTTTTGGAGAAGTGCAATAGCCTTTTGTTTTTCTTAAAAATCATATATTACTGGCCCCTGAATTCTTGAGGGCAAAGACCACAGCCTATGCATTTCTAGGAAGGATCCCTTGATAGAGTGATGTGGAAGGTGTTTAGGGGCAAGGGTTGATTGGAGCAGGGGTGTATTAATTTCCTAGGGCTGCCACAACAATGCATCATGAACCAGGTGGCTTTTAACAATGGAAACTGACTCTGTCACAGTTCTGGAAGCCATAAGCCCAAAATCGAGGTGTTGTCAGAACCATGCTCCCTCCAAGGACTCAGGAGAGGGTCTCTCTTCACTTCTTCCAGCTTCTAGTGGCCCAGGTGTTCCTTGGCTTGTGGCTACGTCACTCCACCTCTGCCTCTGCCTTCACATGGCTGTTTCCTGTATATCTGTGACTCTTCTATTCTAATAAGGACACCAGTCATACTAGCTTAAGGGTCTGCTGTACTCTATCTAGTACAGCCTCATCTTTTTTTTTTTTTAATATGAAATTTATTGTCAAATTGGTTTCCATACAACACCCAGTGCTCATCCCAAAAGGTGCCCTCCTCAATACCCATCACCGACCCTCCCCTGCCTCCCACCCCCCATCAACCCTCAGTTTGTTCTCAGTTCTTAAGAGTCTCCTATGTTTTGGCTCCCTCCCTCTTTAACCTCTTTTTTTTTCCTTCCCCTCCCCCATGGTCTTCTGTTAAGTTTCTCAGGATACACATAAGAGTGAAAACATATGGCATCTGTCTTTCTCTGTATGACTTATTTCACTTAACATAACACTCTCCAGTTCCATCCATGTTGCTACAAAGGGCCATATTTCATTCTTTCTCATTGCCATGTAGTATTCCATTGTGTATATAAACCACAATTTCTTTACCCATTCATCAGTTGATGGACATTTAGGCTCTTTCCATAATTTGGCTGTTGTTGAAAGTGCTGCTATAAACATTGGGGTACAAGTGCCCCTATGCATCAGCACTCCTGTGTCCCTGGGTAGTACAGCCTCATCTTAAATTGCAACTCCAGTGACTCTATTTCCAATTAATGTGACATTCAGAGGTTCCGAGTAGACATGAATTTGAGAGGAGACATTTTCCACTCACAACAGATGGCCAGAGAGGGCCTCTCAGAGCAGGTGACGTGTTTGCTAAGATCTAAAGAATAGGGAGGACCTGGCCATGCACAAATCTGGTGGAGGAACAGTCCAGGGCAAGTGTGCAGGCTCTAAGTCTGGGAGGAACATGGTATACAGGAGGGCCAGCAAGGAGACCCCTGTGGATGCAGCAGCATGTGGAGGAAGGAACGGTCGGGGGCAGATGGGGGTAGGGAGTAAGGGTAGAAAGAGGCTGAGGTCATTGCCATTGGGATTTCATCACAGTAGAGGAGAGCAGGTTTTGAGCAGAGCAGTGACAGGCACTGGCTTGGTTTCTCAATGACCACTCCAGTGACTATAGACAGCACATCTTGGTGTGGGTAAACAATGTAAACAGATGCAGAGATTTGGAAGACGGTCCCTAAGAGCCCAGGTGAGAGATGATGGCAACTCTGACTAGTTCAGAAGCTCTGGGGATGGAGAAGGAGTTCAGGCTACATATAGAACTGATAGACTTGCTGATGAATCGATTCTGTGTTGGGAAGCAAAGGAGGATCCTTCAGTCCTAGTTATTCTCCTATCCATCTGTCCACCTGCAGCTGGCATTTTTCACCCAACAAAACACCCTCAGGCCCTCTTCCCATGCCCAAACTTAACATTTCAGTCCTTTCAATTGCTTCGTTGAATTCCATAGTTTGGGTAGATGGTGATTTATCATTTATAAATTCCTCCTTTGTTGGACACTTAGGTTGTTTCTAATTTCTCACAGTTGCATCAATCCTACAGTAAGAAACATTAACCCAATCAGTCATGTCTTCAACCAATTTCTTGAACAGAATTTGGACACATCTGAGGATTTCTCTAGGCTAGTGTAACTGGGTTGTAGGAAATTCTCATTCTAATGGGATTTAGGTTTTTGCCAAAATATATTCCCATGGGTTCAGTGGCCATTGATGTGCTGGTCCCTCACTGAGCAGAGAAAGCACATCCCTTCCCCACCTTCTGAAGCTGAATAGTCCCAGAGGAACCCCCACCTCTTCACTTCCTGTGCCTTCCTAAATTTAAAATCTATGGAGTTCCTGTAGGCCACATGCTACCTTATGTCTGGTCTTTAAAAACATGGGAGTGGCATTTTGGGAATGGGGGCCAGGCTGCTAACTGTAGCTTGGATCTGGGAAATAGCAGGATCCTCCTTGCAGATGGCTTTTCTTTGTCCTAATACATGCCCTCATTTGAACCCAGGTCCAGTAGGAGGAGAGGAGATTAAGTCCTCATACCTGTTCTGACTCATGGCTCTCTACCTGTTACAGCAAATCATTGTTGGTATGAGTAGGACTTGGGAGGGAGACAGAATCCAGCTTCACTTTCTATCTTTTCTCTAAAAGCCACCTATGATTTTTTTTTTTTTTGGTCTGTTCTGAATCTCTATTCTCACCAGCAACAAAATAAAATTTGAGGCAACACACATGACAGATAGAAGAATAATTCCCTTAATATGCAAAGAGCTCTTACAAACTAAAAAAAAAAAAATCAACTCAATTCTACCAAATGGATGAAGGACATCAGAGGTCAAGCAATCACAGAAAAATACAAAATGACCAACAAATATGTGAAGATGTGTACTTTTATTCATTATTAAAGTAAGGGAACTTAAATAGGCAGACACTACTTCTAACTCTCAGAAGGGCATGGAGGAAAGAGATTGATAATCCTCCCCATTCCCCCCCTCCCCCGCCCCCGCAGTCTCACAAAGGTCAAGGAAAAAGACCATGCCCTTGGGAGGGGCAGGGGTTGCAAACTGTGGGGAGAGCAATTGGGCAGTATCTTCTGGGAATTTCTAACAATTCAACTGCCATGAATTTATAGCATATATACTTACTCCCAAAGTGTATAACAAAGATGTACCCAAATGCTTATTGTAGTATTTTTTTTGTTGTTGTAGCAAAAATCCTGAAAACAACCTGATTGTGAGTCACAGGGCATTGATTAAATAAAAAATAGTACATCCACACAAAAGAATACAATGTAGCTACTTCTAACAAAGAACATGGAAGCTCCAAATGTAGTGATTTTTTTTTATTTTTATTTTTAACGTTTATTTATTTATTTTTGAGACAGAGAGAGACAGAGCATGAACGGGGGAGGGTCAGCGAGAGGGAGACACAGAATCCGAAACAGGCTCCGGGCTCTGAGCTGTCAGCACAGGGGCCCGATGCGGGGCTCGAACTCACGGACCGCGAGATCGTGACCTGAGCCGAAGTCGGCGCTCAACCGACTGAGCCACCCAGGCGCCCCCAAATGTAGTGATTTTTAAAAAAAATTTTTTAATGTTTAGTTTTGAGAGAAAGACAGAGTGTGAGCGGGGGAGGGGCAGAGAGGGAGAGGGAAACACAGAATCCAAAGTAGGCGCCAGGCTCCGAGCAGTCAGCACAGAGCCCAACACAGGGCTCGAACCACGAACCGCAAGATCATGACCTGAGCTGAAGTCGGATGCTTAACTGAGGCACCCAAGTGCCCCTGTTGTGATATATTTTAAAACCCAAGATACAAAGTTAAGAAGAAGAGACACATTTCCTGAGGCAGTGTATAGTATTCTCATAGGAAACATTTCTAGAAAGATGTATAAGAAAGCAAAATAGTAATTGTCTCTAGCAGATATGAGTAGTGAAACGCCTTTCACTACTTTTGTAGTATTTTTGATAAACTATTGCCATGTGTTACTTTCATGATTAGAACTTGTTTTAAAAATAGCAGAAAGCTGATGATTCAGTACTGCCCTTAAAATCTAGAAATCAGTATGAGTACTCACCCCAGCTCATGTTCTATTTACACCTATGTTACACTGAGTTAACTGCTCAACCTCTCTGGGCCCGATTTTCTCATCACTGAACTAGAGATACTAGGAGTCCTTTAGTGGTGTTGTCATTGCTGATGTTCTTTACGCTGCTGGAGGGATAAATTGGTACAGAAAAGTAAGCAGCTTAACTGTTTAACTCCAAAATTTGTTTTGTTTATTACTCATGTGCAAACATCGATCTGATATTCTTGGAGTTCATGTCACTTAGTTAAAGAAATAATAACGATGCTTCCCCATTGTGCAGGCATATCTGGAGACATTAGAGGGGGATCCAATTTTCACCTATCCTTCTGTTAATTACACCTGTAGCCCAATGCATGCTGGGAGTAAATAGCATTATCTCCGGGTTGATGTAAAACACCTGGTGAGATTTTTCTCTCCTGCCTTCCCTAAGGTTGAGAAGGTAATTGGGTCAGACTCTGTCTTGGGTAGGAGTAAACAGAGACATAAGAAATGTCAACAGAGAAAATCACTAAGCAGGGGTGGTATTATCAATTGGGACAGGAAAACTAGAAATGCTTAGGTAAGGGGTAACTGACAAAAAACAATAAAGGAAATCTGCAGGGTCTTTGCAGAAAAAATAGCAAAGAACCATGGTTTAAAGAGCAAAGATGGAGGCCACGTGGCGTTGAAGGGAGAAGTTGGTTGAGTCAGCTAGAGTGACGCTGAAAAAAGAGAGAGGGCCACTGTTGCAGGCAAAGATAATCACTGGATTGATTAAAAGACGAGGGGGGGGGAGAGGGGCGCCTGGGTGGCGCAGTCGGTTAAGCGTCCGACTTCAGCCAGGTCACGATCTCGCGGTCCGTGAGTTCGAGCCCCGCGTCGGGCTCTGGGCCGATGGCTCAGAGCCTGGAGCCTGTTTCCGATTCCGTGTCGCCCTCTCTCTCTGCCCCTCCCCCGTTCATGCTCTGTCTCTCTCTGTCCCAAAAATAAATAAACGTTGGAAAAAAAAAAATTAAAAAAAAAAAAAAAGACGAGGGGAGACAGGCAAGTTGAAAAACAGGAAAAATAACAGAAAACTATATTATTAAGGTTGCCATCATTTTGCCCTCCAATTCCGAAATGAGAAAAGGAAGACAGGTAGAAAAGGCTGACTATGGAGGCAGGGAACATGGGTGGTAGAGAATGGTTCACAGAAAGCTTTGTCTCCAAGCAGTGTTGCTGAGTCAGGGGATGTCCTCCTGGGAATTGTGTCATGGGAACCTTGATTAGAAAGACACCCAGGTGAGTCCCAGGTCAGATGCCAGGTTATAGTGGAGCACTGGAGCTCTCTGTGGGTGGAACCCTGTGTGATTCATCTCTGTCCAAAGGAAGTGGTCCATAGTGAGCACATGGTAGACTCCTGCTGCATGAATGAATGAACGGTGCCCATTCACTTTAGGGCAGACATCTGGCCTTCGGGGGGAGGTGGAAAAGAAAAACTCTGATGCCCTTCCCCATGGAAATCCTACTGGCTTATATCAGGTCAGTGGCTAATGTTCAATCAACAACATTGCCGTCCAAAGCATTATGGCCACCATTTACTGAGCACTCAACCATACCAGAACACTGGTAAGTGCCTGCAGACATTATCTCATTTAATCTTCAAACCCAACCCACAAGATTGGTATTATCATCATCCCCCTTTCAGAGACTTAGGATGGTGAAGTGGCCTGCCCAAGGTTACTCACTTGGGATTTGAAACTAGGTATGTTGATTTCCACCCAAGCCATTTGTATCAAGACGCCCAAGACCTACAGTGACCCACATAAAAGAGATGCTAGTCTCCCCATTTCATAAATGTGAAGATGGCTACCCGGGAAGCTGTAGGTCAGACTGTCAGACTCCAACTGGGCTCCTTCCACTAAGCAAC
Organism: Lynx rufus; assembly: GCF_022079265.1. Classification (NCBI taxonomy): domain Eukaryota; kingdom Metazoa; phylum Chordata; class Mammalia; order Carnivora; family Felidae; genus Lynx; species Lynx rufus. Next base: position 10,035,492 of record NW_025814839.1, on the reverse strand, counting down.
TGCTCCTCCCTAGTCCCATAGGAAGGCAAGAGACCACTCAATGTGGGTTTTTTGTTTTTTAATTTCCAAAGCTTTCAGACATCTTTTGATTGGTAGCAGTTGCCTTAAAGTCCTGATTGTCCAGCCATTTTGGACTTCCAGGACTGGATAAGTGGGTGCCAACCAGTGGCAATTTGGCTCCCCAGGGGACATTTGGCAATCTCTGGAGACATTTCTGGTTGTCACACTAGGGGGCAAGGGAGATTCTACGGATGCTGCTAAACATCCTAGGCTGTAGGGTGCACAGGGAGGGTCCCCACAATGAAGAATGATCTGGCCTCAAATGTCGACAGCACCAAGGTTGAAAAACCTGACTATGGAAATCCTAAGCTTCTTTGTAGGACTTGTTTGTTTGTTTTGCTATTTATTTGCCCTCTACCCATTCTTTTTTAAAATTAATGTTTGTGTACAAAACTAAAACAGAGAAGAATCTTGACATTTATGAAAACATTCTCATTAAATACATAAGCCACCGAGATCAAGCTAAAAACCCACCAAGTCCCAGGCCCCTTCTCCAGCAGTGACATGTCACTTGCAGTTTGGTGTACATCCTTTGAGAAATTTTTCTATGCATATATATTTATATACAGTATATGGTGTCCTTTGGTATGTTACTTATACAGACACCTAGAGCGCTTTTGTGTACGCACAGCGTACAAAATATTATCATCATGCTGCAAATTGCTTTTTTCTCTTGCAATCTCTTAGAAATCTATACTGATACATCCTTTTCAAGTGTTGCACTGTATTTCACAGTTACGCAGTGTTTCTTTAACGATTTCTCCTACTGAAGGGTATTTGGGCTGTTAGTGGTCTTTCTTCCGCAACAAACCTGGCTGCAATGAACACTCTCGAACTCACTTCCTTTTTTCCTCTAGAAATGATATCAAAAGCTGGGCGTAGAGTAGGCAACTTTTTTTTTCTTTGACAAATTCCAAACTATCATACAAGTTTATACTCCCACCAGGAATGTACAGGTATACCTGTTCTTCATCAAAATATGCTGTTATCACACATTTTAGTTTATGCCAATCTGGAGAGTGCAAAATGTCTAGTTTTTAACTCTAAAAGAACAAAGAGGATTTTTGAAGTGCATAATCCCCTCTTGGCCTCCCATGTAAGGGCTGGTCCTTTCCACCCCCCACCGCTTAAGATATGTAGGTGTGTCTGAAAATATTTTCTGAGCACCTGCTATGTACCAGGCGCTGAGCTTGATGCTGTTTGACACAGGGAAAATATACTTGCATTGGCAAACAGTCATGAAACATTAGAATATCCCCTTACAGAAGTGCCACACACCAGCTCAGAAACTAAGAAAGAAAGGGGAAAAATTGTTGTGGCTGACAGGAGAGGAAGGAAAAGTTCCTCGAAGTAACTGGCATTGTGGCCCTAGTCACAATTTACTTTCTTTTATTAGTTGGTTTCCTTGTGCATTGTTTGCACCTCCCCTCCTCCCCTCTCTCTTATGTTCTCTTGTAACTCTGACTAGCATAGGGCCTGGTACACCACAGGCCCTCCATAAACATTGCTCTTTGCATGAATGATCTTATCTGCTTCAACAACCCCATGAGTAGGTATTACTGCTATTTCCATTTCACACAGAGGAACCCCAAGGCTCAGAGGGATGAAGTAGTTGGCTCAAGGTCACAGAGCCAGCAAGGAGCAGAGCTGAATTAGAACCCAGATATGCAGAGTCCAAAGCCCTGCCCTTGACACCTGCCTTGCTTTGGAAGGTAGACCTGTCGCCTGTGTGAGAGAAAGCCATGCAGGGCAGATGGACCCAGGAAGAGAGAGGGAACCTGCAACTTCTCCAGATCTTTTCTTCAACCCCTGGATTTGAGAAAGGTCTGGCTCTTTGTGGCGAGGAGCCACGTGAATTTCCCCGTCACTCCTCTCCATTAGCTAGCTAGCGCACCCCTTCTTGCCCCCGGATGGATTCTCTTATTTAATTGTCTTTCTCTCCCCTGCTTTCCCTCTTCCCCATTTCGTCCAGTCCCTGGGGGCTGCCAAAGATGCCATTCGGTAGGATAATTAAAGTTCCCCTCCTGTTAGCATTTCGCTCCTGAGCCCTTCTAGCAGCTGTTCAGCCGGAGCAGGCCAGAGAGAGCTGCACAAAAGCTTTGCTAATAATTGTGTCTATAAGCGTGTGTGTGTGTGTGTGTGTGTGTGTGTGTTCCAGCTCGAACTCGTGTTTGCGGCCAGCATGTGCCTGGTCTCACCCCACCCCCTTGGGCGGGGGGCCACAGATTCATTACAGATTTTTCTTGGTGGCTCTGAGAAGAGGGAGGGGAAGGGGACCAGATGGCAGACAGGCGGGTGGCGGTAGGCCCTGCCTCCTCCTCCTCTCACCAAGCAGATGCCCTAGGAACAAGGGCCCCCGAGGCAGAGGCAGGATTAGAGGGAATACTCCGTATCAATTAGTGTCAAAGGCCCAGAGAGCTGGTGGGGGAGGGGAGGCCAGTTGGCTCTGGCTGGTGGGGGAAGAGAAAAAATCATTGATGGAGGAGAGGAGGCAGACCAGGCCTGCAAGGGTTAACATGCATTCTCATAGGGAGCTGGGAGTGAGAATAGAATCACCCTCAGAAATCATCAAGGGAAGCATCCTGCTTTCAGACAGGTAAACTGAGGTCAGCGGAGGTAAGGGGACTTGCTGGAAGTCTTACAGCCCCTGGACTGGGGCTAATACTACTATTAGAGCTCTGATATTATTAGATATTAGATAGCATGAGATAATATTAGGTATTAGAAAATGCTAATAGATATTAGATTATATTAATATTATTCATATTCTTGTAAGTAATAATACCAAAAATTCTAGCAACAATGGAATAGTATTAGCTTCACCGTCAGGCACCCACTATGTGTCACATACTTGGCAAGCAATTTCTTGTCTACTCTAATCCCCCCGATGGCCTGATAAGCTAGATTTTAATAGTCCTTTTTTTATGGATGAAGAAATTGAAGCTCGGAGAGGGGAGTGAGGCTGCCCAAAGTCACACAGCCAACAGAGATCGGACTGAGACTCTAACCCAGAATTGAGTGAACTGAAAAATCAGTAAGCAAGGCTTGTCTGGATTCCCCCTTGGAGTGAGGTTGGTTCCATATTGGTGTAGAGCACTAGCACTCTTAAACCTTCACTTCTTTTACCCTAAAAAAGAGAACTGAATTTCAAGTCCCAAGACCCAAGTTCAAGTTCAAGTTCTTATTTACAAGCTGTGTGATTTTGGGCTAGTTACTGACCCTCTCTGAATTTGTTTCCTCCTCTATCCTACGATGTCACCCAACAATGGGAGATGAGTAAGTGTTACTTTTGATAAATATCTGCCATGGAAGACTATGCAGGCATTAAAAATGATGAGGTGGATGGGTATTTACTGGCATGGGAACATACTCAGACTATATTGTTAAATTAGAAAAAAAATATGAAGTGAAAAAAACATACCCAATATTATCCCATGTTGAGTAAGACGTAGTGAAAGAAGTAGTAAGATAAAAAAACGAGAGAGGGGGAAAGAATAAGAGTGAGTTAGTGAATCCAGAAGACTAAACTCCAAAATATTCACAGTGTGTAGTGATACTTTCTTCTTTGTACTTAATATTTACCAAAATTGGTGTTAAGACAATGACAAATATTAAAAGTATGTTCACCTCTTGCACTGTTGGTGGGAATGCAAATTGGTGCAGCCGCTCTGGAAAGCAGTGTGGAGGTTCCTCAGAAAATTAAAAATAGACCTACCCTATGACCCAGCAATAGCACTGCTAGGAATTTACCCAAGGGATACAGGAGTACTCATGCATAGGGGCACTTGCACCCCAATGTTCATAGCAGCACTCTCAACAATAGCCAAATTATGGAAAGAGCCTAAATGTCCATCAACTGATGAATGGATAAAGAAATTGTGGTTTATATACACAATGGAATACTACGTGGCAATGAGAAAAAATGAAATATGGCCCTTTGTAGCAACGTGGATGGAACTGGAGAGTGTGATGCTAAGTGAAATAAGCCATACAGAGAAAGACAGATACCATATGGTTTCACTCTTATGTGGATCTTGAGAAACTTAACAGAAACCCATGGGGGAGGTGAAGGAAAAAAAAAAAAGAGGTTAGAGTGGGAGAGAGCCAAAGCATAAGAGACTCTTAAAAACTGAGAACAAACTGAGGGTTGATGGGGGGTGGGAGGGAGGGGAGGGTGGGTGATGGGTATTGAGGAGGGCACCTTTTGGGATGAGCACTGGGTGTTGTATGGAAACCAATTTGTCAATAAATTTCATATATAAAAAAAAAATAAAAAAAAAATAAAAGTATGTTCAATCATCAGTCTTGCCCAGCCCTGAGTATCGTGAGGATCCAAAGAATCTGGCTCTGCATACTGTTAAGTGTCCCATACGTGCAAGGAATGGTTTGTCCCTGGTGGGGGGAAGGGAGTGGTAAGATGCGGGCCAGGGTCTAGTCTACAGCTCAGTTAGAGACCTGGTAGCTTCTGTGGGTCAGGTCAAAGTCAAAACTAACTAGTGTCTGAGGGCTGCTGGAGAGGGAAGGGTTAATGCACAAATCCATAAAGCTGACCCTGGGGTGGCCCACTTAGGAGACCATCTGCCGGCAGGTCTGCAGCTGCCAATCCCAGGCAGGCCCTGCCTTCTCCCAGGCTCCTCCCAGCCCACACAGCTCTGAGCAGCCCAGATGCCTGTGCCTGGTTCCCCCCCATCCCCCACCCCGTTCTGCTCTCTGGCCAGGGGATGGGGCTGGCGGAATCAGCTCATCTCCCTCATCCCCAGCAGTAGTACTGGCATCAGAGGCAAGAGAGGAAGAGAGGTTACAAACCTCCTCACTAATGGTCTCATTTGACCAGTAGATATACAGGTGGTGGTTTTCCCATCGCATGGCTGAGGAACCTGCATCTCAGAGGAGTTACATGATTTGGCTAAGATCATCAAGGTCACGAATTCCCCTAGGGAGACAGCCCAGGCTCCTGGGGGAAGCAGCAACTCCCACCTCCCACCCCCCTAACTCCCCCCCCCCACCCCGCCTCCCACATCCCTGCTCTAATCTCTGATATTCTGCCACAGGCACTAACTCTTCCAAGAGAAGTTGAGGGACTAGAGGAGACCCATGTTCCAAAGCCAAGCACTCAGCATTCAGAGCCATGGGGTGGGGATGGTATAGCACAAGAACACTAGATGGGGGCTCAGGGCACTGGGTTCAAATCCCCACTCTACCTCTCCACTCTGCCTGGAACCTGCTGTTCCATCTAGAAGATCTCAGGAAACTTCCAACTCTTCCACTGGCTGAAATCCGAGATCTTTGGCTCCTTCCTAACCCCAGGGAGAGAATAAGATGAGCACCTCTCCTCACATACCGTCACCACACACTTTGGAGTCAGATATTGGGCCTGGTAGGCCAAATGAGGAGAGAGAAAAGAGTTAACTTGAGGGGCAGATGGAGGAGGGGCAGAATCCTCCCTGGAACCTGCCCAAATGTCAGACTGAGCAGTTCAGGACTGGCGGCCAAAGGAGGCAGAGAGAGACCCAAAAGCTCCCAGAACAGATGGGCCAGCCAGGGCACGAGGGGGATGAAATGGCCGTCATAATCATAATATCTGAAATTCCTCCGGTGCATTCCCGTTTTCAAAGCTCATTCAAATCCATTATCTTATTGGAATCTCACAACTTCTCTGGATGGTAGATGGCCAAGGGCTGTGAGATCCATCTGGCAAGATGAGGCGACTAAACTCAGAGAGGTTAAGAGATCTGCCCAAGGTCACACAGCTCGTTTGCTGTCAGAACAAGAGAATCGGGTCTCTTGAATTCCAATCCCTCCATCAACGGACTAGCAATCTGAGCCTCCATTTCCCAACATGGGGGCTTGGGGTAATGATGTATATTAGTAATACAATCTCAACAATAATGACAATGATAAAACCAACAAGTGTTGATCACTTACAATGTGATAGGCGCTGCTTTAAGCACTTAGTGTCTATTATCTCATTTAGTTCCTACTTTGACCCTATATGGCGTAGATATTACCATTAGCTCCAATTTACAGATGAAGGACACTTAGGTGCACACGAATGAAATCGTTTGCTCAAGGACACAGTTATAAAATAGTGGAGCTAAGATTCAAACACAGATCTCTCTGTTCCTTCACAGTTGCTCCATCGGTTCACAATCATCATTGCACATTAGAATACCCTAAAGAGCATTTAAAAACTCCTGATGCTCAGATATCACCTTGAATCAATTAAATCAGAATGTCTGGATGTGGGGTCCAGGCATCCGTATTTTGTAAAGATCCCCAGGGGATACCACCGTGCGGCCAAGGTTGGCAACTGCCATATTACAGTCTCCCTGGGGACAATTCCACTTAACATCTCAGAAGGGCTCCTGAGTTTCTGTTTCTCCATCTGCAAAATGGAGCCCATTCAGCTTTGAGAGATTAGGATCCAGCCTCTCTAGGCTCAGGCTAGGAAACGGTTAACCACCAGCCTCCCCCCCCCCCCACTCCTAGAACTTCATGTGGAGAACTTCAGAAGGGGGAATGGTCCCCCCATGTCCTTCCCCTCTCCCCCACAGTCAGCTAGGGCTTGGGGAGTCTATACCCAGGACCAAGCCTGTTGTACAACTTTCATTCTGTTTATTTCAAATTAGGCTTTTGTGCAACTGTAGACACTGGAATCTGCAGCCACAGGGACTGTGATATGGCTTAGCGGTGGTTTTTTTTTTTTTTTTTTCCATCTTCTCTGGGGAAACCAGTTGGGTGCCCCCAAACTATAGTGAAATCATAATGGAGGAGGAAGCCTGGGGTATTGCCAACAGAACGAAGGAAAATAGCTCCTGAAGCAGAGCCTGTGGCTTGGTGGCATCTGGGACATACTTATTTTCCAGGCTCTGGAAACTGTCTCCACTTCTTCCCCAGCAGGAAGCAAAGAGCCTTCTCTGCATCTGGGGGAGCAGAGCATGCAGGAAAGCTGGTCTCTTCCCTGGGTTTGAGTCCTGGCTCTTGGCCGACTTGTTGAGTAGGCTGCCACACTCCAGCCTATTTGCTTGGGGCTGGAGCCTCTCCTCACTCTGACCTACCTAGTTCTCTCACTCGATCTGTCAGCGTGGGATGGAAAATAGAAAAACCCCAATGAATGTAGAACTCCAGTGGAAAGCAGGCCTCCTCGGAGAGCTCTCTGCCTCATTCGCCCCTCCTCCATTGAGAAGCAGATGCCATCGACACTGCAGGGCTTTGCTGAACCCCTTGGCATTCACCGTCCTGGTTCACAAATATTTGGGGCACAAAGGGGGAACTTCTAGGACTGTGAGGTCTAGGAACCAAAGGTCCTAATGGACACTGTCTCCTAGAGGGTAGGAATAACCCCAAAGGGCTCAGCTGATGACAAACGCTGGATCCATGTGGCATAAAAACCACAAAATCCTAGGAGCGTCCGGGTGGCTCAGTGGGTTAAGTATCCAACTCTTGATTTTGGCTCAGGTCATGATTTCATGCTTGGTGAGTTCAAGCCCCTGCATCGATCGGGCTTTGCACGGACAGCGTGGATCCTGCTTGGGATTTTCTGTCCCTCCACCCTCCTCTCTCTCTCTCAAAATAAATTGATAAACTTAACAACAACAACAACAACAACAACAACAAGACAGAATCCTATGGTTTTGGAATCTTTGAACCAGGAGCATAACCAAGTGTGTGAGGCCTGAAGCTTACACAGTTTGGGAGCCGTTTTTTAAAGAAAAAGAGTAAGAAATCTCAAAAATGAAGTTAGGTCCTTATGTGAATATTTATTTAGAATGAGAAGGTAACACATGATAAAAAGTTAAAAGCCAGGAAAACCTACCAACATGCCAAATCCAGAGTATAGCACTTTTTTTTTTTGATTAACATTCTGAAACACATCTATCATACTTTATTCCCTAGAATTTTTGGCTGTATATTCTGATCGCCTCTTCATATGACAATTTTGTAATATTGTCATCCCTAGAGAGAATACAAAGATAATTCAGCATTTTCTCTATGATGGTTTGCTTAGGAAGACTTTGTGGTGTGTGGTTGACAGGTCCAAAGATCCCACTGAGATATGAGAGGACAGGGACCTTCCTGTGTCCCTCCAATCTTTCTACTGCCCATTAAAAGGACTTCCTTTTGGGGCCGTGCTGGGAGTGGTATCTTAGCTATGTCTGGATATCCATGCATTGGAGATATCTCACTTTTAGTTGGTGACCTCCCCTTGTAACCTTTACCAGCTCACCTGCTTAACAATCTCAAACCCTTGAGGGAAAGCAAGTAGAAGAAATAGGAACTGAAAAAATATATAAAATTGCCCTCATTTTTGACAGTCAGCGATCTACACAATTGCTGACTTCAATCTTTTGCAGCATGTCCCCGAGAGCATCAGGAATTCAAGGATGTCACAGAACCCTGGGGACCAGGGCTCAGGCAGGCTAGAGACAATGAGGGTAAAGAGCCCTGCAGTTTGGGGGTTTGATCGGATGACACAGTTCTTGGGGAATAAGGGGAGGCAGAGGAGTGTAGCCCAAGTGAATGAGTTCAATCCACTCACCCCTGGTCCTTGATCAGGCTGTACCCCAAGGCTAACAGAGCTTTCTCACATACCTTTCTTCCCTAGGACCTAGATATAACTATACAGACATAATACAGCAATATTGTAGAGTGCCTATGAGCACAGGGTCTGGGGTTCAAATCCCTGTTTTATTTCTTACTAAATGTGTGACCTTGAATCAGTGCTATCACTTCTCTGAGCTCCAGGTTTCTCAATGGTAAAATGAGGATGATGAAAAAGTACCCACCTTATAGGGTGGTTGTGAGGATTAAGCAACATAGTTCACATATAATGCTTAGCATGGTGCCTGGCATTGGGGTAAACATTCAATAAATGCTAGGTGTTACTATTACTACTGCTATCCAGCTTGGCCTTTCTCACCACCTGAGTCCAATGAGAGCCCCTCCCTTGCACTTGATCCCAGAGAAGGGCTGAGACTGGCTCTCCTAGTATCATATGCTAGCTCTATATCAATAGAGTGTCTATAGTAATTGAGAAATATAATTGTGTCTATTGTGGCCCTGAATGGTATGGAAGTAAGGTACTGTCACTATCAAGAAAAGGAAAACGTTCTGGAAAGACCTAAATAATACAGTCCTTTATATCTGCCTTCTTACTTGGTTTGTCCCATGAATGGGAAAAAGACCCTTCCAGTCAATTGGGTTTCTATCCCATCCCAACAGCCAATCAGAACCCAAGTTTCCGGCAACGCTTGTGTCCTTTCTCATAATCTCTAAGAATTTGGGGAGAATGAATCCATCCGATACCCTACCTCTCCTCCTTGAGAGAAGAGACTGTGTCTAGTTCATCGTTACTTCCCAAGCATCCAACACCAGGCCTGTCACATAAAACACACTGAATAAATAAGTTACTGAACGTTCAAGTGAATAAATGGTTTTGCAAAGGAAAAAACAATCAGGGGAGATTACTTCCCAAAGATCAAAAAGGAACTTTCTAGAGGCTAAGTTCTTCTCTTGGTTTCTTTTTTGTAACCAGTGTTAAATAAACAGTAATGGTGGCCCATGCACTGGCTAATTGCTTTGTCTGTCACCATGTTTTATCCTCCCCCAAACATCTGGAAAGCTGCACTTCATGTGGGCAGTGTGGTCAAATGGTTAAGATCTATCTTCAAATCCTGGCACCAGAGGTTTCTAGCTGTGTGATTTTAATCATTCTCTTCCTTTCTTTGGGACTCCCTTTGTCTGTAAAATGGGAACAACAGCATATACTTGAAAAAAAATATGTACATTAAACATGCTAATGTCTGTGAAGAGTTTAGCACAGTACCTGAGTCGTAGTAAATGCTCAATGGACAGTAACTTATTTTTCTTTCCCTCTTCTCATAGGGAGAAAAAACTTATTGGGCAGACCTCAGATGCTCACACTGGTATGTGATTTCAGGAATGTCAGGCAACTCCCATTATGAGAGAGGATGGTACCAAACTCCCTTCCCTTTCCACCCAGACATGTTACTAGATTACACTTCCCAGTTGTCTCGGCACCCAGATGGGATCTTGTGACTAGCTTCCACCAATGAAATGTAAATGAAAGTGCTGGGTTACTTCCAGGTTGAAGCAGTTAAGAGCAAGTGGGATCTCTCCACCTTGGTTCATTTTCCTCATCTTTCATTTGGATCATGCCATAGAAACTTGAAGCCATGCCATGGAAATGGGTCCCTGTATGGCTACATGAAGAAAAACCCTTCTTCAACCCACATAGGACGGAGATATGAGCAGGACATGATTGGATCATATTAAGCCACTGAGATCCCAAGCTTTATCTGTTATAGCTGTCATTCTTGCCTACCCTAACTACATTTTCCTCATTTAATGACCTTGCAGCATCCAAGGTGATATCTATTCTGCTTATTTTTTGAGGCCAAATGGTATCAGCAGCCAGCAGGCAGGGTCAGAGAATATGTTTCTTGGAGAAAGGAGTGCTAGGAATTGATTGCAGTGGTCTGAGTGATTCATAAGAAAGAAAGGGAGGAGTGGAAGTCCTCATCTCTCCAGTGGCACTGATTCCCAGGTTCCAATGGTCAAACAACCCAATGACTCAAGATAGCACTAAGGTTTCACTTAGGTTAGGCTCTGCTGAAATGCCTCCATCTCTAGCTTTCTTGAGAAACCTCAGAACAAGCATAATTACAGCCCGAGGATAGGGCTGTGCGTGGCTAGATGACTTGTAATCACAAAATCTATGTTCCAATGGTAAATACATTTTCTGTGTTCTTTTTGCCTGTACTATTTCAGAGGTGCCTCTTGCACCTAGAAACAGTTTAACCCAATCCTGACTAAAGCTCTGGCCTGGCACTGTTCAGGTGGAAACCAACACCACCAAGGTCTTGAACACAGGACCCATCACTGGAAATGCTGCATCCATCCACTGGGGTTAAACATATCGGAGATTTCATGGCTCCTGGGCCCGAGTCCCTTCCTTTCTGGTGATCAGGGGATCACAGGGGAGAGAAGAGGATGCTAAGAATAAACTTGGTGCAACTTCTCAGTTACAGATGACCAGGCTAACTCCAGCCAGTCACCTCATAATTGTTCATCTCCATCTTTAAAGAGAACCAGCAAGGGAAGTAGTTGCTCACTCCTATAAAATGGCAGACTCCACAGTATATAACTGGGTGCTTCTTTGATGTATCAGGTATATTAGGTCTTCTTTCTAGTTTATCGTCTCCAATGCTCACAGTAACCTTGGAAAAAGGTTCTCTCTCCCATTTTAGAGATAACAAAATTGAGGCTTGGGGAAGAGAAACACAGTACAGTGCAGAGATTACATTGTTGTACTATTCAAGGTATCATGTATATCAAATGGGCCGTACAAAGCACGGTACAGAGCAGAGTTGAAGCATCTTTTCGACTCAGGGCACCATTTCTGATGTGTCAAAGGATGCGAAGCAAAAAAGAATACCTCTTCCATCTACCTTTATAGTATGAGAGTTCAACCACAGTACAACTCAAAGACACAAATATACATAAAGTATGCAGAAAACATAAAACACTACATAAATGCAAATTCTTAATTAATAAGTGAATTGGTTGCTTGACAAGGAGGCAGTACAGCACGGAGATTAAGCCACATGGGCTCTGGAATCAGATGGGACTTGAGTCTAATGAAGTCTTGACCTCTTTGGACCTCAGTTTCCCCATCTGCAAAACAGAGACAATATTCCCTGTCTCACAGGGAATAAAGCTCAATATTGTGAAGCCTTAATGAGTTACCATGTATGAAATGCTTAGCATAATGTCTGACTTATACTGTTGTAGTTGTTACTGCTGTTATAAATAACTCGATTAGTCTTAGTTTTCTCATCTGTGAAACAGAAAAAAAAATCATTCTACTCATCTCATAATGCTTCATAATTTGAAACTCTTTAAAAATGTAATATGCCAACTCTGCAGATAAGATAATTCACCCCCAAACTTGACAGAGGCTGGACACAGCTGGGAAAAGATGTGGCGGAAGAAGATTGGGCTCCATGAGGAGCCAACCCTCCCCACTGCCGTCCCCCTCTTACATGGCATTCAGGTGTTCCAGGCAAGACGAAGCTGGCATTGTCCTGACTCTGAGTAAGCCCCAGCAGCAGATCCAGCTCCTACAGCCTCCCAGCATCCTGCTGGCAGAACACAAAGCCAGAAATAGCTCCCTTGGTGCAGGACACCCGTTTCCTCCCCCTTGTCCTGCTTCAGCTCCCTGACTTGCCTGAGGAGATCGTGAAATGTGTCCGCTTAGCTTGGCATCTTGAGAATCAGCAGTGGGCAGGCTGGCCCTTGATCCTGTCTTCCCTGTCAATATATGCACAGCCAAATCTCTTTACTCTCTGAACCACCCCTTTAAGGGTGTCTGCCACAGTGCCTGTCCGTAGTTCTAAGTAACTATGCATTGGGTGCTGGCTGTCCAACATGTTGGGTGTCCTGGGCCCTGTGCTAGCTACTGAGTGTATGGAGATAAACAAGACAAAGCCCTCTGGTCAAATATATACATTTACACACTAATTAACAAGTTCTGGGATTGCTCACCTATTGGTAGTCTATCCATCACTCTAATAGCTTATGTATTTACCAGTAGTTATCAGAGCTGGTTAACCACTGACTAGCTTCTTTAGCCTTGGGAAAGTGACTTCATCTTTCTGAGGTTCTGTTTTCTCACTTGTAAAATGGGGGAGAGAGGGTGTCCTGAGATCAACAGTCATCGAAACAATGAATGTAAAAAAGCATGGCAGCAGAGTAAGTATTCAATGGTTGGTACTTGATCTGCTCCTTCCAAGAACTGTAGCATTCCCATCCTGGGAAAGATAAATATATGGCATGCATTCTGTCACCTCCCTTTCCTGCACTAATGACAGACATAACTAATCAATCAAAACACTCTTTGCTACTGATTCAGCCCCAGAAGTCATCTTAACACAGTGCTTCAGGCAACTACTACCAATTAGTTGAAGCTGAAGCTGCTGACACTTTCTATGAAACATTTTTTCACCATCCTGTCCTTACCCACTCGGGTGCATAGGTCTATAGTTTGGTTGACACTCTAAGGAATGTCTTTTTCCTCTCTGAAATTTATTCTAGGGCTCAGTTGAGTATAACCTCCTTAGAGACCGGAGGATGGGAGCATAGGTCAGATGCACGCAGGGGATGCCCATTAAATGTCAGTACTCATTGATGTGCCTGTAATCAGCAAACTGGGTTCCCGTTCTGCTGACTTGCTGAAGGATCTTTGGGAAGTCACTCCTTGTCTCCGGCCAATTTTGATTTTTTTTTTTTTTCTCACAAGTAGTGCATTAGTGGGACATGGTGGTTAAAATCTTGACTACTGGAGCCTTACAAGCTTGGGTTTGAATCCTGGATCTAAGTGTTACCTTGGAGAAGTCACATAATCCTCCTGAACTTTAGCTTCCTCTCTTATTAATTAGAGATAATAACATTACCATCTCAAAAGCTTAAGGGATTTAAGGAGATATGAAATGGGATAATATTTTGAGATACTGACCTGTGTGGCTTTTTTCTCCCTGTATTTTCTCCTTTTTTTTTTTTAACCATTTAAGCACATCATGGGTTGAAAACAGGAAGAATATGAGAGTGTTTTTAGCTTTTTCTTTTTGAAAAAGTCAAAGCCTGTAGAGGAAGGGGGATTTATGGACTTAGGAGAGAGTCTTGAAGAAACACAAAGGGAAGAAAGATTTCTCCAGAGTAGAAAGAGACTGCCTCCAGGCTAGGGAGAGGAGAGACAGAATGAAGGTGGAGGAACCCACAAGAACAGAGAGGTGCCATGCAGGCAGGAATGATGGATGTCTCCATGGTAACGTGTGAACCGATGGCCAATAGTCCGAGCTCTGCCAAACCGGGCAAACTTGGACAAGTAAAATAACCTTTCTGGACCTGTGTTCTCACTTATAATGTAAGGAAGGCTATTTTTAATCACCCTCCAAGTTAGCGCAAGGAAGTAGGAAATCCTGGTGCTTAACAAATATCTATTATCCCACCCTCTTCCTCAACACCAATGATTCAGCTTGTGGTCCTCTTCACTGCCGTCTCTGAGTTTAGCTCTGGTCAAGAAAACACATGGTTAACTATCAATATCTCTCGTCTCCTTGTCTTAAAGGGTTATCCCTCTTCAGGGATGGTTCAATAATCCTCTTGCTGGGAAGAGCACTTCTACCGTGAGTGATTGCCCAGTGTGGGAGGGAACCATCAATACCCTGGGGCAAGCCCTCATCCACCCCCGTGAGGTCAGTGTCACTGCTGGACAGGCCCACACCCTTCTGCCTGAGCCCAGTCCTGGAGTAAGCCTCCGCCAGCGTGATCATCCAGAAACTTAAAAGCAGGAGAAGAGCTAGGTCTCACAAGTGACATTTTGTGCTCCATATCTCGCCTCTGGGGAAGAAAATGTTGGGTAAGAGAGAAGTCTGGAGCAGTACATCTGGGCTGTAATTCTAACTCAGATCCCCACAAGGTGAGAGCCCTGGCCAAACTGCTTACATCCTCTGAACCTCACTTCTACCACCTACAAAATGGGGACAACGGTATCTACTGCATAGGGTTGGCATGAGGATAAAGTGAAATAATACCTACAAACTGCCTAGCATAGATCTTGGTTTATTGAATAGGAGAGATCTAAAATTGCACGGCATCACAGCTAACTTGTATGATCTTGGGCAAGTCGCTTTACCTGTTTGGACTTTGATTCACTTTTCGATGACATTAACTCTTGCCCTGCCTGCTAATTGCTTGTTATTTATAGACATGTCTTTTTTTACACATTTATAGACAGGTAAACAACTTGAGAGTAAGAGAAAATTTTATTCATTATTATGCTTTGCCTGAGAAGAAGTTCTCTGCTGGATGGAGGTATGAATGAACAATCAGAAGGGAGATATAAAATCCTTTGCATAAGTTAAAAAAGGGATCCTGGCAATCACGATTCTTTGTTTCTGATAGGAATGAATTTGGATCCATTCTCAGTGCAGAAGCTCGTGGGGTCGGAGATATTGTCCCACAGTGGGATGGAGACCCTGAACTTGGAGTCAAGAGACCAGGGGTTTGTTCCTGGAGACCTTGAGCCTCAGTTATTCATTTGCCAAATGGACACAAAACTGGCACTTACTGTTGTGAGGGCCAAATGAGAATGAACAATGATGATGCAGCTTTATTTCATGATATGACTTCAGACAAGTCATTTCACATCTCTGAGCCTCACTCATCCTATTTGTAAAATGGGAATAAACTCGTTTTTCTGCCTTCTTCCCCAAGGAACTCTGAGCACTCTGATATCTTAGGATTGGGTGTCAAGTGGCCCATATCTCAGCTATAACTGCGCAAGTGACCTTCTGATGCTCCGTGAAGCTTCCTTTGCTCTTTCTGTGCCTCAGCTTCCCCATCTTTGAGTTCCTCAAAGATGCCCTCTGGCCCTCCCATCCTGACTGCAGGCTGAATGCCGGAGCAACGTGACACTGGTTTGGAAGGAGCTGACCAATAGAAGGTGCTGTTATGATGGTGGGTTCCTGCTGGAAACAGCTCTCCACATGGTGAACAGTGGCCCTGAGCCCATCCTGCACCACTGCACAGACACCTACCCCTTATGGGAGTGGGCTGAGCCCCAGAATCACCTGCCACCTGGCTGTGCAAGGGAAGCTGGCCAAACAAAATCCTCCTTATCAGCTGGAAGCTCTGAAACATGATCCCAGAAACAGCCAGAGCTGCTCACCTGCTCTGTTAGGCACAGGATGGGTACAGATGGACACCTCATCAGGATCCCCAGACCAGGCTGCAGGCAGCATATGCCACAGGAGGTCTTTATGGGGCAGGATGCCTTATCTCACAGTAGGGGATAGGGTGGCAAGAGAGAGCAGTGTCTGGTCACCTGATCACAGCAGGGAAGTTTAAACACAAACACGACATTGGGCAAACACCACTTCACTGAACCCAGAGCTCACCCAGGCTGACTCAGGCTATGAAACTTGGGCAAATCCGTCTCCCTTTGTGGGTCTCAGTCCCCCATCTGCAAAATTGAAGATCTGAATTAGAGCAGTGAGTCCTAAAGACCTTTTTTTTAAGCACTTAAAAAAAAGTTTATTTATTTATTTTGAGAGTGACAAGAGACAGTGCCAGTGGGGGTGGGGCAGAGAGGGACAGAGAGAGGGAGACAGAGAATCCCAAGCAAGCTCCGTGCTGCCAGCACAAAGCTGGATGCAGGGCTTCAACCCACAAATGGTGAGATCACGATCTGAGCTGAAACCAGAGTCAGACGCTTAACCAACTGAGCCACCCAGGCACCCTGTTCCTAAAGATCTTTTGATCTTACATCGATCTCAGTAAGAAATACATGCACACTGTGGTTCCAATACATTACACATAGTATAAAACATAGCCCTCAGACCTCCTCATGGAGGAGATTGGATGATCTTGAAAGTCTCTTTAGCTCTAAAATTCTGATGTTGGGGGCTCCTGGGTGGCTCAGTCACTTATGCGGCCAGCTTCAACTCAGGTCATGATCTCATGGTTTGTGAGTTTGAGCCCTGCGTTGGGCTCTGCACTGACAGCTCAGAGCCTGGAGCCTGCTTCATATTCTGTGTCTCCCTCTCTCTCTCTGCCCCTCCCCCGCTCACTCTGTCTCTCAAAACTAAATAAATGTTAAAAAAAATTTTTTTTTTAAAATTCTGATGCCGTACCTCTGTAAGTTTCTGGGTTTCCCCTTCAGTACCATGTGTTTATTCCTCACGTCCTCATTATTTGTTCATTCAACAAAGATCCTCAACTGTGGACCACTGTCCTAGGTGCTGGGATACAGCCAGGAAAGAGACAGATGTGGTCCTGTCCTCAGCAGTTCCAATGTTTCTCTTGCAAATCAAAGGAATTAATATTGCTGTTTTTTAGTACTGGCAATTCCATATGCTTGACTATTAGGTGTGAAAGTAACTTGATGAGGGAAAAGTGTTATAATTCATGCATTCAACAAGCACTTGCTTAGCCTCCTGCCCTGTGTCAGATGAGAGAGATCACCAATGAGCACATAGACATAGTCCCTGTCCCCATGATGCTTTCAGTCTCTTAGGAGAGGTACACTTTAACAATGATCTCACAAATCAATATAAAATTACAGGCATGTTGAGAACCATGAGAGGTACTGGGATGATAAGAAAGTCTGTAACTCAGACAGCATTGTGGAAGGAATCCCTGAGGAAATGGCATTTGAGCTGAGATCAGAAAGTGCAGTAGATATAAATTAGCCACCAGGGGAGGGGGGGGGGGGCTTTCCTGGCATCATGTGCAAAGGCCCTGTGGTAGAAAGGGCATGGGAAATTTGGATGACTCAAAAGAGAGGGATATGGCCGAACAGAAGGAATGAGGGTAAGCATTTCAGAAACAATCTTGGGGAGGTGGGCTAGACCATGGAGAATATTTAGGCCTTAGCAGGGGATCAGCTCTGTATTCTGCAAACCAAGGGTCAGTGATGAGGGCTTTAGATGGGTGGAGGGGGTATATATGGTCTGACTTGCTTTTCAAAGAGGTTCTTCTGGCTTGATGTGGAGAATGGGTAAGGAGGGCAAGGCAGCGTTCTAGAGAGTGGCGTGAGTTGGGATTGTAACAGTAGCTATTGCCTAAGCCGACTGGACATAAAACAAGATGAGCAAGATGAAACAAAAACACCCACAACCTTGAAAGCCAAACCACAGTGACAGGATGTACAGCAGGTAGAGAAGAATGTCGTTGTAATCAGGCAGACCCGAGTTCAGATCCTAGGTTCACCTCTTAACAAACTGTATGACCTTGAACAAGACACACCTTCACCGCCTCCCTGGCCTGTTTTTCCTCCTCTGCAAAGTGTACTGGACTACACACACATCTCTCAAGAGCTCTGGGTTCTTATCCCAATTCTGACTCTTACCAGCCATTCATCCTTGAGCAGGTCACTGCCACTCTCTGAGCCTCAGTTTCCTCATCTCTAAGACAGTTAAAAATACATCTCTCCCAGAGTTACTGTGAAGACAGAATTAGCTAACAGAGCAAACATGCTTGCTTAGCACAGGGCTGGGCCCATGATGCCATAAGGAGCCCAAAACACACTTTCTCCCATGAGTGAGTGTGCACACACACACCAGGAATACACACTTCAGGCCCAGATGGCACCTCTCTTCCCGCAGGAGTGGTGACTGTCTTGTAAAATTCCAGCTCACTTGCATAAGCTCAACTTTTAATGAAGCCAGAGAACAGTGATCCACTGGTGTTTCTGCTCAGCGAAGCTGTCAGCGGGATGTAAGCCCAGGGAATCCGGCGACGAGGGGATTCTCCTGATGAGAAACATTTGCGTCCAGAGGATCTTAATATTTGTTTTGAACAGACACATGTAGACGTGAATTACTTAATGACTGTTTTAGGGTTCGGCATTGTTCCTGTATTTGGTTTGGCTTTGTCTCTATGACATCTTAATTCTGTGTTTTATTTCACGGAGCTCCGCACACAGGCTGTGACATATGGGAGCTCCCTCAGCAAAATCTCAAATGAAGATGGGGGGGGAGGAGGGAGAGAGAGGGAGAGACTGAGAGTAAGCAGACTGTAGCTTCAAAGGTGTGCAGTGAAGGGGGGCGGCTGGGTGAGAGGGATAGTCTAAATTTGCACGCATGGATATGAGAGATAGACCGAACCCTCACCGTCATGGGAACAAGATTTGCCACTGCTATTTGGAAGTCTAAACAGTGTGTTTTTCAATTTCCTAATCTGATTGATCACAATCAGAGAGATTGTAAATTTCATGCTTGTCCATAACACATGCAGGGGCCCAGCTAAGCTTCTAACACTGCTATTCAAAGTCATCCTGGCTGCATTCGAGTCAGTGAGAGGAGCCAAGAGAAGCAGATCAGACCCAGGACCCCGAGGTAGAGGGCAGAAGCACCCCTGTTACCCTCTTCCCGCTCCCAGTCTAGAAGCCGAGGGTCTGGGAAGTCCTTAACTGGCTTACAATGTTAATTGCTTGATATGTTTCCTGCCTGCATCTAGGGAGTCATCCCTGTTAGTCTTCCCGTCACTCACTCTGCTCCAGCCACACTGACTTCCTTGCTATCTTTAAATACATCAAGCATGCTTCCACCTCAGGGCCTTTGCACTTGGTGCTCCCTCTGTCTCAAACACTTTTCCCCCAGTTATCCTCATGGCTTGCTCCCTCCTTGCATCCAGGCCCCTGGACCACTCCATCCAACAAAGTAGCCCCATCCTCACCTGCTGTCCCGTTCCCCTGCTTTATTCTTCTTTATAGCACTCATTGCAACCTGACCTTATATGATTTGTTTGTTTGTTTGTTTCTTCATTTATTACCTTTCTCCCTCATGACAGCAGGGACTGGTGTTGTTCACGGCTATGTCAAGTAGGAGCTCAATAAAAGTGTCCAATTAATGGAAGCATAACTTTATTTTTTAGCCACATGTGGCCTCTTCACTTTGGCGATTCATTCCCTCTGGGTTATTTTCTCTTTAACATGTGTGGGCTCACTCCAATCCCCCCACCATTGGTGGCTGCTCAAGGAATGCAGACTGGATTTTGTTTCAGCCAGAGCTAGACCATGAAGGACAAGAAACCTAATGGCCCACACCAGAGTCTGCATGCTTGAGCCAATGACAGAGGAGTTGGAAATTTTATATAAGGGCAGTTCCTTTCCACAATCCTCCTTTAATAGCACTCACTATGACCCCCTCCCCCACAACAGATAATGTCCCCTCCAGAAAGTGTAAATTGCTTTTTCTTCTGGGGGGGGCGGGGAGAAGGTCTTTTTTGAGACTCTACTAGTGACAAATACCTTAATCATTCTGATGTTCCTTGCATTTGTAGGTAAAATTGACAATATAAAAGAATCATTCCCATTTCACAGGTCAGACAACAAAGGCTAACTGTGTGACTATCAGCAAAAGACTTCATGCCTCAAGGAGGGTGCCTCTTCCTCTGGTTTTCCACATCTCCTTTTCTTTATTGCTACCTATATTACAGTACTTAAGACAATCTGCCTCATGTCATATATACTGGTGTCTGTGCCCACCTTTGCTGCTAAACTCTGAGGCCCCCAAGGGAGAGACTGCCTTTCATTCATCTGTTCCTCCTTGATGGGCCTGGCGCATAGTAATAATAAAAACTGCAATTCATTACTAATGGTAAGAGCTAACATTGATGGAGCCCTTACTGTGTGCCAAACAACACTTTCCATAAATTAGCCCAGTCAATATTCTCAACAGCTATTGGAGGGGGCTGCTAATATTAGCCCCATTTTATGGATGAGGAAACCAAGATTGAGAAGGTCAAGTTCTGGCCAAAAGTCATGGAGCTATTAAGTGTCTGAAAAGAGTAAAAGGAAACATGTGTTTTGGTTAGTTTACCATTGGGGTTTGTCAGATGTTTTAAAAACAGCTCTACACATCTCCAGTGGCTCTTTAGGGAATCCTAAAACCACATCAAAAACTTATACAGAGCACTGGGATGGTCAAGTGGTAAGGCCAAGGAATCCCAACCATCACCACCAAGCAGCCCACCCAGCTCAGGTGGTGAGGGGCTTAGCACTCTCTCCCGACATCTCATTAGGTAACTCATGTCTTGGTAACAAGAGCACGTTAAATGGAGGTCTTGGCCAGGCACTGTGTCATGTTCTTTATATAAATGATCTCATCCACCCTTCACTATGACCCCATGAGATCAGTCTTTCATAGCTGGGCAAACTGAGGCATAGAGAGCTGAAGTGATTAGCAGATTCCAAAGGTAAGAATTGCACAGCAGGATTTCAGCCTGAGCAGATCTGACTTCAGAGCCCAAATTCTTTTTTGTTTCTCAATGTTTATTTATGCGAGAGAGAGAGACAGAGAGAGAGAGACAGAGACAGAGACAGAGTGTGAGTGGAGGAGGGGCAGAGAAGAGAGGGAGACACAGGATCCGAAGCAGGCTCCAGGCTCTGAGCTGTCAGCACAGAGCTCTATGCGGGGTTCAAACACACAAACCGCAAGATCATGACCTGAGCTGAAGTTGGATGCTTAACTGACTGAGCCACCCAGGCGCCCCTTCAGAGCCCAAATTCTTAACTGTTCCACGTTCTCCCCTTCAGAGCTGTTCTGTCACATCTCAGATAAGTCTTGGTAACGAGCAATTAAGAAACTCTGGTTTTGTTAAGCCCCTGAAAGCCTTTCCACCTCACAGGAAGGTAAATCCAGCCACTCTGGAAGAAAGGATATTTTTAAAAATTTATTGTGCCCCTGCGGCATGCTGGAGGTGCTCACAGTGCGGGAAGGCGCGTGACCCAGGCTTCTTTCCTTATCAGAGGAGTTAGGCTTTTAGGGGTGTTCCCCCCTCTTTTTTTTTTTTTTTCTGGTGGCCTGGAGTGGGGATGGAGTTAACAGAGGTTCACACAGGCCTGGAAAACACTTCCAGGTGGTATTTAGTCCAACCTCCTGTACCCACACCAGCCGACATGTCTACTCACTCAGCCAGCCAGACATCTATATCCAGAAAGCTTCCTTCTGACACTAGTCAGAGTCAAATCTATCTGCAGAGTGTGTGTCTCTTAGGCTGCATTGATCAGAATCCCCAGCCCGTCAGGAGTGGGGGTGGGCTGGGAGAGAGCGAATCTGATACGGATTTGGACCGCGTGGACTCATTCAATTAATGCGTCCAACTTTCATTCAGCATCTACCGCAGCCCGAGTCTCTAAGACAGCACAGTTGCCAAGTGAAAACAGCCGTGTCAGAAATAATACGCCCCGACACCCCCACTGACCCCTGTACACCATTCAGCAAATTTCACCTTTCAGAAGGAGAAAGGTTCGACCCAAACAATAACACTCCCTTTCCAGGGAAAAACGATCATTTCATCGCCAGGGCAAGCATTCTCCACAACCCTTGGTACCTTGGTTTTTAACCACAGGCTGTCAGGAAATCACCTCCCAGCTGCCCCTCACTCTGCTCCCGAGGACAGAGTCAGCAACAAATGTGCTAACTGATCTCTTGGCACAAAGGGGGAGTCTGGAATTAAACGGTTCAAAGGCATTTTTCCTGCCTTACAATTTGGCCATCTTTCCCTTTATGCAGTAAAATCTCCAATAGTTTGGAATTTATGATCCTTTAGACAGACCTGGGCTGAAGTCTGCTTCTGGACTATTCTGCATAGAAAGGATTTTCGAAGAAAATTAATAGCGTGCCAAAAGAATTATAAAGAGAATTGCTTATGCTGTTTAAGAGGGCCGCCTTTCTAGCCCTTTGCAAACACTCCTGCATCTACAAACAATTGATACGCTAATTTCAAATGGGTTTTTTACTCATTCATTAAGTCCTCAGCTACTGTTCGGTGATAGGATTATTACAGTTGGAGTTGGCCTCAACCACTTAAGTTTTCCATTTTGAGCCTAAACTTTTTGGGTGCAAACTTTTCTGGACCAAATAATTAACAAAGAGAATTAATTAATGTCAGGAAAAATGACTATACTTCTTTGGTGGAGACAAAAGAGGGGTCTCTTACTCTCCAAGTGTCTTACTGATTCATGCTGACTGTCTTCCAGCTGGTATAGGGTGAGGCTTCACTATGGCAACCATACGTCCTGGTTCCTCTGGGGTAGTCCCTGTTAGGTCTTCCATTGGATAACCACTCACAGCAAACCTTTTCACTCTTGATATGAATAATAAATTATATTGGAACTAGGGGTTCAAACTGTGATTTTCAAGGAATTTGAGCCTTCTTTAGATTGACAATAGTACCTGGTCATTGCTACACAAATGAAAAGAATACTCTGTGTGATGTTATACCAATCCATTCAGAATCTAGATGATTCTTCAGCAGCCCTCCACCCGATAACTAAAAAAGTCATATCAGAAAGCAGCTAACCTTCCCTCAGGGAAGAGAATTATGGGACCACTCCCAACCTACCTCCTGTGTGTTAATTCCATCTCAATGCATTGCCTGTCAGAAGCTGAAATCCCATAATGTTTACTGCCAGCATTATTTGGGGGAGAAACAGGCAGGCCTGAAGAACACAATACTGAAAGAAAATGTTCATTTCCTTTGGCCATTATAAACTCTGAACTGTTTGTTTTAGAAACAATGTCTGTTAAGCAATCACTATGTACCACACACTGTGGGAAGTGTTTTACCTGACTCAATCCTCATAACTCAATGTCTGAGATGGCTACTATTATTATTTCTATTTTCCAGCTGACAAAACAGACTCAGCAAGGTAAAGAAACTTGTCTAAGACACTCAGCTAAATGGGAGAGCCAGAACAGGAATCCAGGTTTGTCTGAAACTCAAGTCTGAGCCCTTAACCACTATGATATACTGCCTCCCACTCTGCTATACTGTTCTGACATTTGAGTCAGACATCTGCTTGCAATTTGATACATATAAAGCTATTGCCTCATCAAATATGCCTCATGGAGGGTGGGGGAGTGGAAGGGGGGAGGTAAGGAGAGGTTTTGCTTGGAGTGCGATTGTATGATGTATGCATAGTGCTATGAAATCAACCAATTGAATGTCAGCTTCTATCCTGGTACTAAATTATCCTCAGAGATACACTGAAAATATCCTGGGGAAGTTCATTCAGATGAAGGGTAACCCTTATCTATAAACACATATTAAGCGTGTAACCAACAGAACTGTCTGGTGTTTTCGTCCACCCCCTTCCCCCATCTCCCTACAGATCTGCTAACTATGTGCTGGGCTTGACTCATGGAACTAAAAGACATTTCTGATGAGACCAAGTCCCTAGCTTGCCTCTAGATGAAGCCACTGGCGCTCAGCTGATGCTATGCCAGTGTCTCTGTCTCTTTCCTTCCTGAGAACTCAGCTTTGGAAACATGGTACTTCCACTGTTAAGTAAGCATGCAACATTAGAAAGGAGGTAGAAATTGACCTCCGCACTGGATGTGGCTGGCTTCAATGAGAAGGGGGATGATTCCGGTTTTATAGACAGTCTGTTAAAAGACCACTCAAACCCAGCCTTCCATGAAGACTTGGATACAAAAGCTCCCGACTCACTTTCCACCCCAAACCAGGAGTAACAGCTATAAAACAAATCTATCCTACAGAGAGGCCACACCTGTTACAGAAGTATTGAAGGGGATCCTTCCCAGCATGACATAAATCAGGGGCTTATGACTCAGACTTTCACTCCAGGGGTGGTTTCCAGGGGAAAGGAGACCCAGGACATTAAATGATACCTAGAGAAAAATGATACCTGGGGGAGGAGGGTTGGCTATTATAAGAGTACCAGATGCATGATATTAAGATTTGCTACAGAAAGCATGAGGGTTTGGAGACTTTGGGCAATTCGTATGATTGAGAACATGACTAAGAAAGGGGCATGACAGTGTCACAGACAGACAGGGAAAGGGTGAACGTGCCAGGTCACGTGGACTTAGGTATGTTCTGTATTAAAATACCACCAGGAATCTCCTCTCCTCTTCCTGTATCCCTGAAATATATGGAAGACTCCGGACCAAATGTCACACTTGTAGTTTTCAATGAAATTGTCTTTAGTTTCTTCTACAAGGGCATATTCTTTGGCTAACACAGCAATGGATTTGCCAACATAGCTTCACTCCAAAGGTGGAATGGATGGCTGAAACCCAGGAAGATAAAACTGCTGACGTCAAAACTCTCTACAAAGAACCTTTCTTCAAGCAGAGAAACACCAGGTTTTGATGGCATTTGCTGCTATGATTCCTTTTCTCCAGACTGTGTCACAAGGTGTCCCCCCGCCCTCCCCAATCCACAAATACTGGCCGCTGCTGCTGCTGCTGCTTGAAGCCTGCCACGTCCGGACTCTAGTCCACCCATTCCCAACATGAGGTACCCGTTTTTCTAAAGACCTGTATGAGCTAGGTTCCTATCAGACTGTGAAAAGTTCTCCAGTCCGAGTTTGCTTCTTTAGATATGATTCCCTGTCGACCACCCCACACCCACTGGAAAGTTCAGATCCAGTGGTTCCAGAACAGGCATTCTCTCTGAACCGCTCTCGCAGACATGTTTTCAATCTACTCTCTAATGTAGCCAGGATCAATAAATCCTCCAAGTGGTCTCCCCTGCTCCACTTCTTTCTTTTTCTCCCACCGAACCACTCATCCAACACCAGCAAAAGATGAGTTTTCCTGCTGCCTTGATTTTCCCTGACAGAGGGCACAGTCTTCCTTTCATTCTCAAACTCCTCTAAACTGGATGCTTTATGAAAAGGATTGGGTTTTCTCTGTCTTGGAATGTTCTTCCCCACCTCCTCTCCGTTTCACCCCACAACCTCCTCTCCTTCTTTCTGCCTTTCTTTTCTTCCCTTATTCCTCCCATCACACTGTTTTCACCGTCTAAGGGTCTTCTCCTCCTTGAGTTCAAAGCAATCAGATCCTTTTTGAAAACCAAATAAAACTCTTCCAAGATCATCTTCATGATCCTGGAAGTCTCCCCCCTGACTCCAGAGCTCAGAGTACTGGTTTTGGAAGCAGGAGAGGAGAGGATTCAGCAACGGTGGCAGCCAGAAAGGCGTGGAGGAGGGTGCTGTTTAGGGGGTATTTGAGGGAACAGCATATGGGCTTTTGTCGAATGTTCAGAGCTCGCTAGTTTCTGAGCTGAGTATAGAAATGTGCCATTACCTCTGAACACTGCTGAGAGCTCGTTCAGCCCTCTTTTTCTCTTCTTGTACAACACCCCCGACCACCCTGAACCACCATTCCTTTGCCTGCCCCCTCCCCCCATCCTCTGGGCTCTGATACCAAGAAAAGTTTCTTAGTTAAGTCCTATCTCACCTACACTGCCCACCCTAAGAAAGCAAAATCTCTCAAATAGCAGTTGCCAGGTCAGCAGACCATTGAGTGTTGCTCCCCCTGAAGACTCCCTGTCCCTTCTCACCAGCCGCCACCTCACACAGGCAATTAGTTCCCATGTTCCAGCGGGAGATACCGAGTAGTGACGGGAAAAGACAGGCGCCCTGGCCCAGCCGCCTGCATCCACCCTTCAGGGCTCTGGGGCACACAGGCCAGAAGGAAGGACCATCAGGGTCTCTTCTCTCTTAAGAAGGAGGTCATTACCTTGGCAGCGGCTTGCGGGCCGTGATACTGGCGACAATGATGCTCTCGGGACGCGGGGTGGCCACAGCTTTAAAGGTTCCTCGCCAGAACTTCTCAAAAAGCTGCTTCTCGCCTTGCTGAACGCTCGCCATAGCCAACCCAAAGGGGCCCGGGGCGCCCGGGCGCTGTCCGAAGTGCTGAAACGTGGATTCCAAACGGGGGCACACCGGGCTCCGGGCTCAGTTCGCGTGGAAGCGAGAGGGGTGGGGTGGGAGAGATCGGGGTTCAGGGCGGGGGATGGGGCGCCTCAGCCCGGGCAGGCAGGGGAGAAAGAAGGCTTATCCACCGTCTTTCTTCGCCTTCTGTGTTGTCTCTGGGCTGAGCTCTGAGCTTGCTGAGCCTCCGCGCCCCAGAAAGGGAAGGCAGGGCTGGCTTTCTCGGCAGCGCCAGGAGAGAAGAGGCGACAGGGTCGTCTGTGTGTGCGTGCGCGTGTGAGCTCAGGCGCGCCCGGGTTTTGTCTCTCGCACAATGTGACGTTGGAAGAGGAGGCTGGTCGCGCGAGCTGTACTTTCCTCCCCCCTCTCCGTCTCTCCTCCTCCCCACCAACCCCCTCCTCCTCCGGCACAGCCTCCTGCCGCCATCTGCATAACAAAAGCCCGCAGGTCTTGGGAGGAGAAAGGGCGGGGCGTGTGCCTGTCACCGCTGCCCCGAGGCGACAGAGTTGCAGCGCTGACCCCTCAGAGAAGCAATCCCGGCACCCCCGAACTGAACCGTGCCGGAGATCTTGCTTCCCAGGTGCCCTCTGGGCCCGGCCACCTCCCTTCTCAGCCCCTTCGCAAGTCTTGTAGCGGATCTTTTATTGAAGAGGGAAGTAAAAAAAAAACTTAACCTATCCGCCCAAACCAACATGACCCCCTCACTTGTGGGAGGCACTGCCTAGGCCAGCAAAGGGGGTCCCTTGTATTCCTCTTTGCGCCTGGACGCCGCGAGATCCCCGCCACCCAGAAAGTGCCATTTGATGGACAATCCCTACCCAGTTCGGCTTCTCGCCATCTGCCAAGCCGGGTCCCCGCCCGCAGAGGGGCGCAGCGATACATCTGTGCATGTGGCGCTGTAAGGAAGATTTCTTTTGTGCCTCACAGCCAGCCAGCCCAATGTCTCCTTTGCCAAACCCGTCCAAAGGAAAAAGTGTCCCCACCCCACCCCACCCCATCCCATCCACTCCTGGGGAATTCAGCTGTAACCACTGAAAAGTGGTTAAGAAATGTTAAGAAATTAAAATAGCTTGTCTCAGGAGAGGAGTCCCTTTGGGAAAAGTAAAGCGGGTAGGGAGAGGGATTTGAGGGGGAAATCAGGATTACAAGGGGGAGTTACTTTTAGATCTCTCTCCCCATCTTCTACCCCATCCCAATTCAACACTAATCCCAGAAAGTAAGAGTCTAGAATCACAAATAAACCCTTAGAGGAGAGGGTATGGCCAAAATTTCCCTAGTTTCACCTCCAGGGTTTTCATTAAGAAAAAGAGACAGTAGCAGGACCCCTCGGTGCATCTCTCCCTTGGAGCCCTTTAATTTCAGCAGAGTTACTACTCCCCCTACCCAGGTTGCAAATTCCTGGAAGGAAGCCTTGCCAAGTCCTAAAGGTCTCCAAGCGCCTGGCACCAAGTCTGAATCACAGCCAGGATAAACCCATGCTTCTTGCTGATGCTGGTAAGGACAGGAACCAAGAGACCTGGACACCCATGTGAACTTCAGAAATTCTTTGAAAGGAACAGGTGGGGAATGGGAGAGAAAGGGGAGAAGGAAGGCAAAGAGAATAAGATGGGAGAGAAGAAGGAAGAAAGAACCCTGGAGAAACCGAGTATGGCTTCAGAAACGTATATAGCTTTGGATATGTGTGTATTTGGAGATTTGTGAGCCCGCTTATGAGGGAGACTGAGAGCGCTGCTCGCTCTCCAGCGACCCCTTCTGGTCGACAACTAGCTATGCATTTGCCGGCTTCTTGAAGTGGGTTGCGGCAGCCAGGAGGTGGGGTTCCGGCTGGGGAGCTTGGAGGTGGAGGAAAGTGGAGAGTAGGCTCTGCAGGTCTCCTGCCCTCCCTCCAGCCCAACCCCACTCTGCTATTACTCTCAGGCCCAACTGCCCACCCTGAAGTTGACTGTCATTTTAAATGCCACTGAGGGCTGGCCCCTTAAGTAGCCTGGGATATTTAAAACCATCTTTAGTCATGACATTTGGGGTCTGAACTGAATCACTTGCAGGGGAGATGTAGCTGGGATCCTACCCCCACAAGATCAATCAACATCTCTCAGCCCGTTCCAGTTCTAAGTTCCCAGAATGCTGATAAAGTGCCATTTGCATAACATTGCCTCTTTTGACCCTGGAACTGTAGCAGGAGGTGGGAAGGAAAGCTGCTTTTACTCTCTTTTAAAGGTGAAAAAGTTGAGGTGTAGGATGGTCAAGTGACTTACCCACAGTGACTCTGTCGGGATCAAAGGATGTCTGTGAAAAATAGCTTCTGTTTTTGCTTGGGGGTCCTGGGGATACCAGGCATTGCAAAACAATCAGATAACCCATGGTGGTGAGGCTTCTAAATTGAGAGTCTTGGGTAGATAAATTTAGGGCCTGAAAGCCAGGCTGCTTGGGTTCAAATTCCAGCTCGGCCCTTTCCTAACTACATGATCACGGAGAAGTGACTTCACATGTCTGTGCTTAAATTTTCTCATCAGTAAAATGAAGGTTCCATAGAGTGTAACTATCGTGTGTTTAAATGTAAGGATTAAAGGACCTAATGCACGTGCAGGGTACAGAACAGCATTTGGAACATAGTTTACTACAAAGGAAGTTATTATTTGCATTGTTAAGAGCACAGCCTCTAGAGTCAGACAGAACTAGGGTATGAAGTATGGCTCTGCCAGTTTTGCTGGATGGCGTTGGGCTAGTTACAAATCTCTGCCAGAGCTTCTCCATCTGCAAAATGGAGATATTAACCCATATTTCGATGGTTTTTGTGAGGATTAGGTGAAATATTACCTGTAAAGGATTTAGCACAGTGTCTGGTTCCTAGCAAATACCCATTAAATGGGAAGTATTGTTGCTGCTGTTGTTGGAATCATTACCTGTTAGCATCGTAAGTCAGCCCATTTTTGGCTTGATAATCATTCATCAATACCTACATTGGTTAGGTATAATCCTGGGCATGGAGGGTTCAATGGTAAACAAGACATGGTGCCTTCCCTGAAGGGGTACACAGTCTAACTCACATTCTGGGGCCTCCTTGCCTAACATTTGTCCTCTTTCCACCTTACCAAGTCCGGAATGCCAACACCAACTGACTTGTAGTGGCTATCTAAAGAATGTGTTGAGGGGCGCCTGGGTGGCGCAGTCGGTTAAGCGTCCGACTTCAGCCAGGTCACGATCTCGCGGTGCGTGAGTTCGAGCCCCGCATCGGGCTCTGGGCTGATGGCTCAGAGCCTGGAGCCTGTTTCCGATTCTGTGTCTCCCTCTCTCTCTGCCCCTCCCCCGTTCATGCTCTGTCTCTCTCTGTCCCAAAAATAAATAAACGTTGAAAAAAAAAAAAAAAAAAAAGAATGTGTTGAGAAAGTTTCTGAAGTCCTTGGAAATGCAGGCTGGTGCAGCTACTCTGGAAAACAGTATGGAGGTTCCTCAAAAAACTAAAAATAGAACTACCCTACGACCCAGCAAGTGCACTACTAGGCATTTATCCATGGGATACAGGTGTGCTGTTTCGAAGGGACACATGCACGCCCATGTTTATAGCAGCACTTTCAACAAAAGCAAAGTATGGAAACAGCCAAAATGTCCATCGATGGATGAATGGATAAAGAAGATGTGGTATATATACACATGGAGTATTACTCGGCAATCAAAAAGAATGAAATCTTGCCATTTGCAATACATGGATGGAACTAGAGGGTATTATTCTCAGTGAAATTAGTCAGAGAAAGACAAAAATCATGACTTCACTCATATGAGGACTTTAAGAGACAAAACAGATGAACATAAGGGAAGGGAAACAAAAATAATATAAAAACAGGGAGGGCAACAAAACAGAAGAGACTCATAAATATGGAGAACAAACAGAGGATTACTGGAGGGGTTGTGGGAAGGGGGATGGGCTAAATGGGTAAAGGGCACTAAGGAATCTACTCCTGAAATCACTGTTGCACTATATGCTAACTAATTTGGATGTAAATTAAAAACAAACAAAAAAAAGATTCTGAAGTCCTGTCCCAGAAAGAGTACTATGATGGATTAGTGATCTCAGCCACCAGCAGAGCACAGAGATAGGCAGCGATTGTGCCACATGTGACTTAGACTGTAGGTGTGGCTTCTCTAATATGACATAAACTCCAGTCTTCTATCAGTTTCTCAAAATATAACCATCTTAGGGGCACCTGGGTGGCTGAGTCTGTTAAGTGTCTGACTTTGGCTCAGGTCATAATCTCCTGGTCTGTGGGTTTGAGCCCCACATCGGGGTCTGTGCTGACAGCTCAGAGCCTGGAGCCTGCTTCGGATTCTGTGTCCCCCCTCTTTCTCTGCCCCTCCCCCCACCTCCCGCTCACACTCTGTCTCTGTCTCTTTCTCAAAAAAATAAACATTAACAAATAAAAAAAAAACCATCTTGTTCTCATTCCCTCAGGGAATTGCTTTGTTTTCCCAGGTGCAAGCAGTCCACCTCATAAATTGAGACCTGTCGATATGCTGGTTAGTGAAAACAAGTATGTGCACAATTGCTGCCTATCCTCTGTGGTGGGCTGGGGCAGACACCAACCAGCAGTCTATCAGTCAGTCCATCACAGCACTCTTTCTGTGACAAGACCTCAGAATCCTTCTCAACACATTCTTTGAAGAGTTACAGGAGGGCACCTTTTGGGATGAGCACCGGGTGTTGTATGGAAACCAATTTGACAATAAATTTCATATATTGAAAAAAAAAAAGAAAGGATTAACATAAATTGTAGTATATCCATAAAATGGAATAAAAATTCAGCTAAAATTGAAAAAAAAAAAAAAGAAGAGTTCCCACTTGGGGCGCCTGGGTGGCTCAGTCGGTTGAGCGTCCAACTTCCGCTCAGGTCATGATCTCACAGTTCGTGGGTTCGAACCCCGCATCAGGCTCTGTGCTGACTGCTTGCTCAGAGCCTGGAGTCTGCTTCAGATTCTCTGTTTCCTTCTCTCTCTGCCCCTCCCCTGCTCACACTTTGTCTCACTGTTTCTCAAAAATAAATAAATGTAAAAAAAAATTAAAAAAGAGTTACCACTAATTGGCCGGGGTTGGCCTTCCAGATAAAATCAACTTGCCATCCATGTCTAAAAGGTGCTTCTTTGCCTTTTGGTATTGTTCTTTCATTAGAGAAAGGGGAAAACAGGGAGAAGTGATTCCATGATTTGCAAATCCAGGCACTTTAGGACATGAGCTTAAGAGATTTTTATGTATCTTTCCTCTTAGTGATTCAAGAAGGGCAGCATCTGCAGCTCAGAAAAATAGCTACCTACCCCTCATTCTGAAGCAGTTTGCACCCCATTTCACCAATGTTACTGTGTTACCTTAGGTAAAACCCTTACTCTCTCTGTGCCCATGACTTCTCTGAGTATAATGAAACTAACCATTATCCACCAGCATCAAGGGACATCAGGGTACTTGACAGTCTGTTCCCATTTCCAGATGTCCAATGAACAATGAATGATTCAAATAATTTCTGAGATAATAGGAAATATGATAATGAGACCAATTCATCTGTCCTTGTGCCTTTAAACTTTGTTCTAAACTATGCGAATTATAAGATTCTGTACTTCTTCACATAGACTTTTGGGGAGGAAAGAATGATTGCACTACTCAGGGTTTACTAATCCTCACTGCTGGAAAGTTTCACCTTATGGCTAATCTGAATCCCACCTTTGCTGTCAATTGTACATTTCTAGTACATAGATATACACTGCTTCCAATGCCCCTAGGCTAACACAGATAGTTCCCAAAAGTCTATAAGACAAACACATTCATTGCTGTCTCAGATAATAATAATAATAGCTGCACTTATCATATATATGTTACTATGTTGGATGTTATAATCACCATTTAACCTTCGCAACGAACTACCATTATCTGAATTTTGCAGATTTGGAAACTGAGTCTCAGGGTGGTAAGAAGATTTGGTATGTGCAATGACCTCCCACTGAAAAAGAGTTGCATATACTCAAGGAAGAGGCTGAAGACCAGAGAAAATAGTGATGGAAGAGTGTGTTCTATGCAATTATTCTGCCCAGTTTCAAAAGCCAATGATAATTACGCCATTATTTCTCAAAGTGATGTTCCTTGGAACCCTGGTGGTACTCCCTGAGAAAGTTTTAGGTGGTACCAAGGCAGATGGGAGCTTTAACTACCATTGGAGTGTGTGGTCATGTATGGTGAGAAAATATTCCTTTTTATCAATTTTCTTCCTAGCCATTATAGGTAAATCTCCATACCTTGAAACGTCTTGAACACATCTATTAGTACCTACTTTTCAACAATGAAAAACTGACTTCAGATTCAGAAGCTTGGACAACTAAAATTTAATAACATAGTTTTGTTTTCGTTGAATTTATTTTTATAGTTATCTTCCACTATGGGCATGTGATACTGGTTTTTCATTTCTTTTTTTTTTTTTTCTGGTTTTTCATTTCCTAAAATGTCCTCTTAAATAAACTTGTTAGGTAAAGAGGTGACTCACTTTTCAAAAAACCTTTTACTACAGATAATTTCAAACAGATAGAAAAGTAAAGGAACTAGCATGATGATCCCCTGTATCCACTTCTAATTTCAACAACTATTGATACATACTTGTTTTTTTTTAATGTTTTATTTAGTTTTGAGAGAGAGATAGCAGTGCGAGCAGGGAAGGGGCAGAGAGAGAGGGAGACACAGAATCCAAAGCAGGCTCCAGGCTCTGAGCTGTCAGCACAGAGCCCGACGCGGGGCTCGAACTCACGAACTGTGAGATCATGACCTGAGCAGAAGTCGGATGCTCAAACGACTGAGCTACCCAGGCGCCCCATAGTTGATTTTTTTTACTCTAACCCACTTTCTATACTTCTAAATTATTTTGAAGCAAATCCAAGACGCTGTGTTATTCCAGTTGGAAATACTACAGGCTGTATCTCTAAAAGGTAGAAACTGCTTTTTTTTTTAGCGTAACTGTAATATCATCTTATCAGACAAAATTAACAACAGCTCCTTAATTTCCTCATTAATGTCCATTTTTCCTGCAATTGTCTTTCAGTGTTTGTTTATTTATTTGTTTGAACTGAGATTCAAATAAGGCCCATTAATTTGCTTGGTTGATGCAGCCTCCTTAAGTATCCTTTAATCTGTAAACCCATCCCCCACCTCCCACATATATACATTTCATTTTTCTTTTTTTCTTTATTTTTGATAAGAAACTTGGTTGTTTGTCTAGCAAACTTTCCCATAATCTGTATGTTTCTGATTGCATACCTGTAGCATTGATAATGTTTCTCTGTGCCCTCTATTCCCTGTTAAGTGATGGTAGGACCTAGAAATTTAATCAGATTTATGTTCAAAAGAATTCCACCCACTTAATAATGTGTGATTTTTTTTCTCTTTTCTTGTCATGCTAACTGACATTGAAATCTTTGCCTAATTTATTAACCTATTAGAAGTTGCAAAATGGTGGTGGTGTTCTATCATTTAATTTTCATGTATTAGCTATAATACTTCTATAGAGAAGTATCCTCTCATCAACTATCTGGGCAACTCAGGGCACCCTTGTATAGAAAAGGCAGAATAAATACTTGATCCTTTCCCTTTATTTACTAGTTAAAAATATAATGGGTTGGTGTACTAACCAACCTCATTAAGGTATTATTGAGTGTTATTTTTTTCCCTTAGGATGAACTTACAGATTTAAATATACTTAATATGTTTCAATTAATTTCTATTAGTATTCTCAATAATGCTATAATTGTCCCACCTTTAGTCAGGAGAGTATTCAATTGGGTTCTGTGTCCTTTGATATGACCCTAGAAGCCTTTGGCCCTCTGTTGCTTTCTGATATATCAAGATGTCCCAAACTCAACTGCCCAGATCTGGAATCAGCCATTTCTCCAAATGGCTTTTGGAGGGCTCCTCTTCCTTTTAGTGGGCTCCAGGGTTATTCATCCTGACAGAGTTAGTCAGTCATTGTTTCTAGGACTTTTTAGCGTAGAGACCTAGGAAGTTTTATTTTTAGACAAAAAATATATGAAGTTTCTACTGACATGTCTAGCTCAAATAAGAGCTGAAGGTTTTTCTTATAAATCATAAATCTTACATTTGTATTTCCTTGTTGATATGCCAGAAATCCAAGTTTAGCAACACCAACATAATTACTCATTTCCTTTCTCCCCAAATACCACACATGCCTATTTTGGAACACTCAGACTTACATTGCTACCTATAATATGATTCCTAAAATCAGTTCAAGATTTTTTTTAAGTTTATTTATTTATTTTGAGAGAGAGAGAGAGAGAGAGTGTGTGTGTGTGTGTGTGCGTGCAAGCAGGGGAAAGGCAAAAAGAGAAACAGAGAGAGAGAGAGAGAGAGAGGGAGGGAGAGAGAGAGGGAGAGAAAAAATCTCAAGCAGGCTCCATGCTTAGCATGGAACCTGATGCAGGGGTCGATCTTATGACCACAAGATCATGACCTGAGTGGAAATCAAGAGCTGGATACTTAACTGACTGAGCAACCCAGGTGACCCAGTTTAAGAGTTTTTTAACCTGTCAACTTACTATGTATTAAGTCAATTGGAATAGAATCACATTAAGTTTTATTTATTTACTTTTACTTTGGATTTTTAGGGATTATATTTTAAAACAACTTTTTAAAAATTATGTCAAATATTTACATGTTTCTAGAGTCAAAAATGCCAAAAAGGTATAGTGGGACAAGTCTAGACACCCTATCTACCTACCCCCATTTTCCCCTTCCATATATAATTTTAAAACCTTTTATGCTTTATCCTTCCACTTAAAATAATATTTCTCATTCAGAATTGTTTCATTTTTTAACAGTGCAAATCATAAGAGCACAGGTGAGACAAAATGCTACAGAAATTCTGAAGTTGTATTTACACAACTAATGTTCAGGGCACACTGGATTATTTCTCTGTGGAAAAGCCTGACACTACCTTTTCCTGGCCTGGGAAGGGGCACTGCTAGCGTCTGGTTCAACAACCTTTTTTTTCATTAAGTGTATTTATTTTGTAAGAGAGAGAGGGCAAGCAGGGGAGGGACAGAGAGGATCCAAAGCAGGCTCTGCACTCTCAGCACAGAACCCAATGCGGGGCTCAAACCCACAAACCGCAAAATCATGACCTGAGCCAAAATCAAGAGTTGGATGCTTAACCCACGGGGCCACCCAAGCGCCCCTGATGCAACAGCCTTTCGTGCAGAGGTTTAGAGCATAGCTCCTTTATTTACAAGCAACGCGTATTTGTCATGTACACACTGGGCATCACATCTACTACACTAAGCTGATGTCTTATTTAGATTTGTATGTGGACATACAAATCCACGTTCTTCTAAACAGGAAGCTGGAAAGAGAACTTGGCTGAGAGAATCCAGTTTTGCATCTAAAAGCAGCCTTCCATCTGCCACGGCTCACCTTATTGTGTGTGTTTGTGCGCGCGTGTGCGTGTGTGCACGCGTGTGTGTGTGTGTGTGTGTGTGGTGTTACATTGCCTCAGTGCCTTCTTCTTTTAAAGACAGGCTGCAACTTCTGAATGTGGCTCACTTTGTCTTGTCTGCTACTTCTTTTCTACTGAAAGGAATACAGAATTCTCTCTGGGAATGTTTTGAAGCAGAAGACAAAGGCAACTGACCTTTGGTTTGGAGAGAGAAAAAAAAAAGAAAAGAACAAGAAAGAGAAAAGCAAAGTCTGTTCATACGCCCCTATACACTGCAGATGTGGAGGCTGAGCCGGAGTCAGGCATCTTCTGCAGCCAGGGGCTTTGGGGATACCTCTCTGCAGCAGCACCCTTCCTCCCACTTTGCCCCTGGATTGGATGTTGCAGAAATAATTACCAAACAAATCGATAGCCAGTGTAGTGATGTGACCACGGTTGTTAATGCATCATTTTCCTCCTGGAAACTTAGTTTGCCTTATAGGCAAGCTGGATTCTACACAAGCTCCTGACAACCCAAAAGCCCAGAATAACTTCTGGTGTATTTAATCTTTTCTCTCTGGACAAGCGCTTTAAGAGCATTTACCTCTTGCAGTGACACTCTGAAGCAGGCTCTGTAGAAGTGAAGGCACTTGTCTGAGAGTATATAGCCAGAATGGCTAGGGTGCCATTTTTCTCTGGAAAGGAAGCTGATTAAATACATGTGTCTTAGAATTTTGTGTTTAGAAAAGTGATAAATGCTATTGTTTAAGAAATCCCTCCCAACTAGACTTTATGGAGAATTCACTAGGTTTATTATTTGGGAATTTGAATCACAGCTTATCACTCCCAGCCCCATCCATATCCTTCAAGGGATCTTTACGTGAGGTTGGGCAATGCATAGAGGGCTTGAAGGGCCAAGACTCCTGTCCTCACTGAACTTGAGCAACTCTTGCACCTAACTCTGGCCTCAGCTTCCCCATCTGTGAAATTTAGGGGTTGGGCTCCTGGAGATCTCAAACTGGCAGCTCACAGAATAAATATGGCCTACAGATGTGTTCTATCCTACAGATGGATTTCTGCATAATATGTGAAAATAGGAAATTTGAATGATGACAGGTCAAAGGCAGATGCTCTCCTTTTTGCCACAGACCCCACCACTCCTAATTGCATCTCATCCAGCTTCTTCATGCGTATATATTTCCCACCTGACCTCTGTAGCAGCTCTGAGGCTTAAGCACCAATCAGCAACGCCCCCCCCCCCCCCCCGCAGAGGTGACATTCTATAGTCTCTTTATGTTTTTCTCTGCTTAGACTATTCATAACCACAATTTTAATAATAGCAGAAGTTAGCATTTGTTGAGCAATTACTATCTGCCTCGCTTTGGATTAAGCATTAATTAATAAACCAATCAATTAATTAACACATCATCTCGTTCCCTCCTTATAACAATCCAAGAGGGAAACTATTATTGTAATCCACCTTTTGGGTATGAGGAAAGTGAGGCTTGAAAAGAAACACAGGTGATGGTTAGTACAAGGGCTGGGATTTAGATCTAGGTTTTTCCAATCCCAAAGCCCATGCTCTTAACCAGGGGTGATATTCAATATACTTAACTGGCACAGCATGGAGCTGACTGATCAGATAGATGTTAGGTATAGGGCAGTCTGGGTACCAAGGATATGGCTCTGGTGGCCAGGACAGTGCAGACAGTGGGCCCTGGAGAGGGATCAGAGGAGCAGTCATTTACTGAGCTGAGTAAAAGTACTTCAATATGAAATGTCTAATGTGGCTATAAATGTGCTTTCTGGCTGAGTGGTGGGACTGCTCTTAACCATTCCACTCACGAATCTTGCTGAGTCAGAGGCCCTGAACAATCTTTAGAACCTGTGTTCACTGAACACAAAGAACATGGTGCTGACTAGACCCATGCCAGGTGATTTTGGGGGTGGCCAGGTCTCCTGAGACGTGGGGAGGTGGGGAAACTCAGAAACAAAAGCCAGACTCCCTGCTTTCAGAAACTTAGAAATAAGGAAGGGAGAAGGAAGAAATAAGGAAGGAAGACCTGAAAGACAGTTCTGTGGGTTTCTACATGAGCTGAAGGAAGCCAGAATTAATATTAAATGGACCATTTAATGTGGCTCTGGCCCCAAACCACGGAGAGTATGGCTGACTCTTAGAAAAGTGATTCACGTCACATGACCCTTCTAATTATTATAACACACTTATAAAATTTATTGGGCACAGACTACATGCCAGAGATTGTACCAAATGCTGAGGTTTCAATAAGAAGAAAATCTCTGCCTTCGATAGGCTCACAATCCGGGGTGGGGGACAGACAAGTCAACTGGCCGTGACTCTGTGGTGTGATATCATGGGCTAGACTCAGAGAACTGAAGACACACAGGGAAGGAGCACTCTTCTCTGCGTTGGGGCAATCAGGGAAAAATGAGAGCCAAAGTTTGACGTATCCAGGGGAAGGAGGCAGGGAGAGGGAAAGAACATTCCTGGGAGAGAACTCTCCTGTAAGAAGACCTAGAAATAAGACAGAGCTTAGAGCACACCAGGGGTTCAAAGTGCAGAAAGGGCATCTCCTGGGACTTGATAGAAATGCAAATTCTCAGCCCCCCCACCTCACCCCAGACTTTCAGAATTGCACATTCTAAGAGGTGGGACCCAGAGGGCTGTGTTTTGACAAGCCTTCCAGGTGACTGATTTAAGTTTATCTTTGGGAAACACTGAGAACAGGATTTTGTGGATGAGTGACCAGAGTATGCCTGGATAGGAGGGTGAGGCAAGGTTCCAAAAAACCTTATATGATCAAGGCTCTATCTTCAGGGTAATAAGGAGCTTTCGAGGAACTTTAAGAAAAGCAGGACATGACTCTTCCCTTCCTAAGTGTTCCTCAAAACAACAGAGCTGGTTCATACTTTTAAGCCTTTGCATTCACTGTTCCATTTGCCTGGAACATTCTACCCCTACGTTTTTTAAAAGTACTAACTCCTCCTTATTCAGATCTCAGTTCAAATGCTAGTCTCCTCTGACCACACAGTAAACAGTTCTCCTGCTCTCATTTCCCCAATCAGCTTGTTTTATTTTATTTTTTTTTACAGCTCTTATCTCCACCTGCAATCATCTTGTTTATTATGTGCTTTTTTTCCCTGTCTCCCTCTGCTGAAACACAGCTCCAGAAAGGAGGAAACCAGTCTGCCTTGTTCACTCCTGTGCAACCTGCCACTCTCACCCTGTGCAGTGCTTTCAGTAACTAAACTCAGAGAATAAAAGACACACAAAGACCATGACAACTCCCACCGTGAAATTCCCCCAATGGTCATCAAAATATACAGACACTGAGGGGTGCCTGGGTGGCTCAGTTGGTTAAGCGTCCCAACTTCAGCTCAGGTCATGATCTCATGGTTCACGGTTCGAGTGCACATTGGGCTCTGAGCTGACAGCGTGGAGCCTGGAGCCAGCTTCAGATTCAGCGTCTCCCTCTCTCTCTGCCTCTCCCCTGCTCGCCCTCGCTCTCTCTCTCTCAAAAATAAACATTAAAAAAATTAAAAAATATATATACAGACACTGAGAGAGCTCAGAGGAGAGGAAGGCTCAGCCAGGTGGGTTTACTTGGAATAGCTTCCAGGTAATAGGCTTTTAATTTTCTTCAGGACAATAAAGTAAGGTGAAGAGGAAAAGGAAGAAAGCAATACAGAAAGAAAACCCAGAATGAAGTCAGAAGCCAAAAAAAAAAAAAAAAAAAAAAAAAAAAAAAAAGCCAGTTGAAGGCAAGGAGTCCAAGCGAGTTAAGTGTGTTAGAAAGTGTGGGCGGGAGCAGGAAGGCAGGTATGAGGAGAGGAGGGGATCTTCATGAACTCTAAGACCACAGATGAGTGTCCCTTCTCAACCACCACTCCAGGTACCACTGAGCCATCTGTCCCTCTGTCCATCCATCACACCCAGACTATTGACCTCTTCTAAGTTAGAAGTGAGTGTTCCTAGATATTGGATTTCCACAAGCAAATAGAACTTTAAGAATATAAATAAGCAAAATAAGTAGAGGCTGCCAGGTTTTTTTGGTCAGGTGCAAATAATTATGATCATTTCACAAAATTAAGTATACTTTATATCCAAAATGTAGGAGACAGGAAAATATCTCAGAATAAAGAATTTACTCCTGAATTGATAAATCTCACTTGTTGAAAAACACACAATATTGTCCATAGTGGGTTTTTACTCCTTTTGCCACAGATTGGTGGAAAAGACCCACATGAGATCAGGATTAAGCATCAGGAACAGAGCCCTAGATGCTCTATAGCCAGCTGCCAAAAGGAGGTTGGAATGTGGATTAAATGCATGTATTTATTATTTTTTATTTTTTAAACATATATTCATTTTTGAGAGACAGAGAGAGACAGAGAGCGGAGGAGGGGCAGAGAGAGAGGGAGACACAGGATCTGAAGCAGGCTCCAGGCTCTGAGCTGTCAGCATAGAGCCTGACGTGGGGCTTGAACTCACAAACTGTGAGATCGAGACCTGAGCTGAAGTCAGAGGCTTAACCAACTGAGCCACCCAGGCACGGCTAAATGCATGTATTTAAAATAAATAGTAAAATCAATGGCTTCTTACCAAGGCTAGAAAGTTGAAGTTAAGTTCACAGAATCACTAACCTTACAGACCCACCTGTCCAATCCCCCTCCCCCAACTGTTTTTGCATTTTGTATTGTGATAAAATATACATAACCTAAAATTTGCCATTTTTATCATTTTTTTTAATTTTTTTTCCACGTTTTTATTTATTTTTGGGACAGAGAGAGACAGAGCATGAACGGGGGAGGGGCAGAGAGAGAGGGAGACACAGAATCGGAAACAGGCTCCAGGCTCCGAGCTATCAGCCCAGAGCCTGACGCGGGGCTCGAACTCACGCACCGCGAGATCGTGACCTGGCTGAAGTCGGACGCTTAACCGACTGCGCCACCCAGGCGCCCCGATTTTTATCATTTTTAAGTATACAACTCAGCGGGATTAAGAACATTCACAATCTTGTATAACTGTCACCAATATCCATTTCCAGAACTTTTTCATCATCCCAAACAGAAACTCTGTACCCATTAAACACTAAGTCCCTCTCTTCCATTCCCCAACAACCCCGATAGCCTATCTTCTCCTTTCTGTCCCTATGAATCTAGGTACCTCTTATAAGTGGAAACATGCACTATTTATCTTTTTCTGCCTCACTTATTTCACTTACATGGTATTTTTGGAGTTCATCCATGTAGTAGCATGTGTCAGAATTTCATTTCTTTTCAAGGCAGAATAATATTCCATTGTATATACACACTACCTTTGGCTTATCCATTCACTCATCAGTGGATGCTTGGGTTGTTTCTACCTTTTGGCTACTATCAATAATGCCACTATGAATGTTGGTATACACACATCTGCTTGAACCCCTGCTTGAGTTATTTTGGGTATATGCCTAGGAACAGAATTAGGGAGTTGCTGGCATTGCTAAGATCATATGGGGATTCTATGTTTCATGTTTTTAGAAACCTCTCATTTTACATGTCAAGGAACTGAAGAAGGCTGGAGTGGGTTCAGGATCTGCCCAAGACCATACATTGAGGAGGTGTTAAGAGTTGTAACTGGACTCCTGAACTGTCTATCAACTCCAGACCGTGGGCATTAACCAAGGCAGGGGAGAAACCACCAGGCCACCATCATGGAGAGTGACAGGTGCTGGGTATCCTCTGGGAAGAAGAGTCTATCCTTTGGCAGCCAGTTTTTCTGATACTGAGCCAACAGCACACACAGTTAAGAGTCTACAACTGTATGCCTAAGAGTCTGGGTAAGCAGTATGTTGCAGAAGAAAGGAGGTCATGAATGGACAGCAAATAAAGCAGTTTCACTCAAGTGCTTGGGGGAAAGCTCCTACATTCAGAGAAAAGTTAGGAAACAAAGAGAACTGATGTGAACATCCTGGCTTTAGAACTCTGGGTTAGTTATGTAAAAGAAAGGCTTGCTCCTAAATAAATTAAAAGCCAAATTTTGGGGAACAAGATCCCCACCCATGAGACAAACTCACACATTAGTACAGCAAGAAATAGAAAAGCTTCTTTGTTTAAATGCAAGTTGGGGATAGAGCCTGAAGACCTGGATACAAATTCTTGGCTCTTCCACTTACCAAGTTTGTGACTTCTGGTAAGAGATAACCTCTCTCTTAGCCTCAGTTTACACATCTGTAAAGTGGGGCAAAACACTCACTGGGAATTGATATGATAATGGTGATGCTGCTTCTGCAGCTGGGTCCTCTATCCCTGGTGACCCTGGCTGCACACTAGAATCACTGGGACACTTCTTAAAATTCCTGATGCTTGGGCTGGCCCCACTCCCCCAAATTATGATTCCATTAGTCTGAGATGGTGTCCGGTCCCCTCCCCCACTTTTTTTTAAGATCCCCAGAGGATTCTAATGTGCAACCAAAATTAAAAAACTATGTTCCAGTGCTTATCAAGAATCCCCTGGGGATCTCATTAAAATTCAGATTCTGATTCAGTAGGTCTGAGGTAGGACCAGAGATTCTGCATTTCTAACCAGCCCCCAGGTGATGCCATGGATGCTGGTCTACAGACCTTTGACTAGCTAGCAAGGTTTAAGAAAGTCTAGTCTAGGGGCACCTGCGTGGCTCAGTCAGTTAAGCATCCCAGTCTTGATTTCAGCTCAGGTCATGATCTCACAGTTTGGTTTGTGAGTTCAAGCCCTGCATCATGCTCTGCGCTGATAGTGCAGTTTGCTTGGGATTTTCTCTCTCTTCCTCTTTCTCTACCTCTCCTCCACTCACACTGTCTCTCTCTCAAAAAAAAAAAAAAAGCCTAGTCTAGTGTGGTCTCATCCACATTAAGTGCTTTGGTAAATGTCAGCTCATAAGTATAATGATATTTAGTGAGTTCTGGAGTCATGGGGAGTGATCCAGCAGTAGGAGTAAGTCTAAAGACTCCTGGAAGATGCAAGGGGTCTGGTGCTTCAGTGTGGGGCTTATTTGAAGTGACTAACTCTTTAGAGTGGCTCCTGTTGCTCAGAGAGATGGGGGTTGTAAGGCCTGAGTGTAATGATAATTGTGAACCAGCGTCCCTTGCTTAGAAGTCAGCTGGAGTCTGTGTTTACCCAAGGAGGTTCAGGTCCACAGGAATCAAAGCTACGAGGCTAGGAAGTGAACTTCTGGGGACAAGTTAGGGCACCTTACTAATTTATTCAGGAAATTTTTACTGAGTATCTACTAATGCAAGGTGCTGTACTAGGCACTGGGAGTCTAACTATAACTATAGCTCCTGCTTTCAAGGAACTCACAATCCAGTAGGAGGAAACCAAACCATTAAACAGGCAACATCCAACATTCAGAATAACTGATGTTCTTTTTTTTCTGTTTATTTATTCTTGAGAGAGAGAGAGAGAGAGAGAGAGCGAGCAGGGGAGGGGCAGAGAGAGAAGGAGGCACAGAATCCAAAGCAGACTCCAGGTTCTGAGCTGTCAGCACATGGCCTGATGCGGGGCTCAAACTCATGTAACAGTGAGATCACGACCTGAGCCAAAGTCAGACACTTAACTGACTGAGCCAGGCACCCCTCAGAATGACTGATGTTCTAATGGGAAAAGTTTTGAGGGGGGTCCTTGGCTCAGCTCAAGGGAGTTATGGAAAGATTCCTAGAGAAAGCAATGGCTCAGTCATGAAAGATAAATAAGAATTATTCAAGAGTGGAGGTGGGAGCAGATAAGGTCCCAGACAGAAGAGAGAGCCTAGGCTAAAGCAGGTAGGTAGGAGAGAACAGAGCCTCTTCCCAGAAGCAGCTTAGTTTATGGGTACTGGGGCTGGGGATGCAGCCAGAAAAGAACCTAGAGGTGTAGAGAGGACTTGAATGTCACACTAAGGTATTTGAAGCCAGAGGTCTATGGGGTCACTGAAGCCCCTGAAGCTCTCTGCAAAGTTTGTGTTTATGTGTCTGTGTGCAATATCCTGGGATAAAACTATTTATTGGGTTTCCATCAGACTCCAATGGATTCTAGAGCTCCAGATGGGTAGGAATCCTAGGAGCTATAGATGGGCTCTAAGCCTCCTGTTGGTTAGCACTAGCTCTGTTTGGCAAGGAAATGTCCCAAACCCTGGGATGGAGGGTCCAATGATAGAGGAAGAGCTTACCACCCTGTTCTTTTCTTCTCCCTTAAATCTTTGCACATCAACTCTTTCTGCCTGGGACGCTCTTTCTCACCCCTGCTGCCACCCATGTCTCACCTAATTAATTCTTATTCATCTTTAAGATTTCAACTCAAAATCTCCCCTCCTTGGAGAAGACTAGCTTGATTTCTCCCATGAAGTCAGCCCCCTCCCATTATACACACTCATAACTCCTTTGAAA
The DNA here is from genome assembly GCF_022079265.1 of Lynx rufus. Lineage (NCBI taxonomy): Eukaryota > Metazoa > Chordata > Mammalia > Carnivora > Felidae > Lynx > Lynx rufus. The sequence goes on along the minus strand of NW_025814839.1, from coordinate 9,991,308 downwards.
CAGTTGCCACATGTTTAATTACATAATGAATAATGTAATTCATCACTCAAAGCTATCTGTATCCCTCCCACCTACTAGAATACACACTTTTTTGTTGGAAGATAGCATCTGTTTGTGTTCACCGCTGTAATGCCAACACTCTCAACAAGTCTTGGCACACAGTGGGGACTCAATAAAGATTACCGAGTGATTGCCCAAATATTTGAATGAATGAATGAATGAATGAGTGGACTGACACGGTTAATCGTTACTACCTGAAATCTTTCCCCTCTCAGCCCTAATCCCAACCCTCCCCCAACTCTTCATTGTGTATTTTAAGCTCTGACCCTTGATAACCAGATTGTTGCCCATTACATGGTAAAAAAAAAATTGCAGCAGAGAATTGACCATACCAGGCATATTTCTGAAGCCTGCCCTAGTGGCTATATATCGATGCTTTTAATCACTTAGTGAACAGATGCAGTCTATAGGCTAGAATCCAGGGACTTTTCCAAAGTGGTCAGCAAACCCCATCACTGACCAGCACCAGCATGCCACTCACACCTGTATTTGGAAAATCCCGATATCTATTTTCTAATGAGCAAGTTGCCCTTATTTGGATTATTCCTTCTGAACTGTCAGGAAGGTGGGAAGACTTTGACTCGTTCTACATCATCCCATGTGAAGAGGAGAGAAGAAAAATACCTACATTATAAGAGTAGCTTTGGGTTTAATATTATTAGAGTAAGGGTGAGTAACCCTGAAGGCAAAGAGCAAGGAGGGTGAGTCAACAAAGTCTTTCAGCGGGTGTCAGATTTGCAGCATGAGCCTCTGTGTTCTGACTCTCACCTGATGACCATGATTTCCCAAACCTTCATCTTACATCATCTGGCCAGAGCTTCCCTGAGCCTCAGTTTCCTGATCTGCAAAGCAGGCAGAACAGTATTTATCTGATAGGATTGTTGGGAGGATTAAATGAGATAATGTATACAAAGGGTTTGCCTCTAAATTTCCTTCTCCCCATACAGTAGCCCACACTTCCTAGCAATCTTAAGATTAACATAACTATCAGACCCCAAATTTTAGGCAGTCCTAGCAATACAGAGGGCAAAAATGTGAAGCTCTGGGTCAGAGGGTTTGCAGAAATATGGTAGAACAAAAAAGAAAGAACTCTGTAGGACAGTGTTATGTTTCATTAGCCTGAAAGGTTTGATTATGCATCTTTAACCAACAGGGAACTTTCTATGCCTTTTCCATGCAGTAAGCATTTTCCCTTCAAACTGTCAATTTTTTTTTTAAGCTGATGGAACAGGAAAGAAGAAGGGAAAGAAGCCATTCTTTTTCATTTCTTCAAAGGCAACCCAAATTTGATCCCTTTAGTGAATGGCTCAAGATAAAAACTCCACTTCAGTCTGCTTTCTGTGATTAAACAACCCTCTTGTTTGTCAAATAGCAGGGAGAAGAGAAGAAAGGAAAGCTCTTGTCGCTGTTAAGTGCTCTGAAAGTGTACTCCCTCCCAGCTCCCACTGGTTAGGTGCACCAATGCCTACAAAGAGATTCTTGAAACAGGAGGCAAAAGCTGAGGAGCAGCTGCCCGCAAGAGGAGAGAATGTGAGGATGGGGTGGGAAGCCCTAAAAAGCCCCCATAGGATCATGGAATCCTCAAATTGGAAAGGTCTAGAACTCTTCTGCCCCTGCCTTTCTTTTAGAGACTGTTGGAAACCAGTCTGTTCCATGACATTCTCTCCATACAAGTCATATGCTTGAGTGAAACAAATAGCTCAGAAAGTTTTGGGGGTTGGCGGGGGCTCACCTAAATCCATCTTGCTTCGCTGAAATCCAATTTCAACGTGGCAATGGGAGAACTTTTAGATTCTCAAAGCTCTAGTTAGAAGATAAATGGAAATGAATTGGTCTGTTGATATGGTGGACAGACGTACAAATAAAGATATAGGACACCCAGTTAAATATGAATCTCAGATGAACAATGAACTTTTTAAGTACATCCCATGTAATGTTTGGGACATACTTATATTAAAAACGTTTCAGGGGTGCCTGGGTGGCTCAGTGGGTTGAGCGTCTGACTTCGTCGACTCAGGTCATCTTATGGCTCGTGAGTTCAAGCCCCGCGTTGGGCTGTGTGCTGACAGCTCAGGGCCTGGAGCCTGTTCCAGATTCTGTGTCTCCCTCTCTCTCTCTCTGCCCCTCTCCCACTCACTCACTCTCTCTCTCAAAAATAAATTAGAAAAAGTTTCATTGTTTATTTGAAATTCAAATTTAACGGGACTTCTATTTTATTTGGCCAGTTCACCTGACAAGGTAACTCCAGCTTGCATTCCCTGTCTCATGTCCTTGTCAATAGTATCAGGACTATGGACAAGAGCAGACAGACATCGAAGGTCTTCTGAGGAAGTTTCTGGGGTGGTTATATCCATGGGTTTGGAATCAGGCAGGGCTTGATTCAAACCCCATACCTGACTCTTACTAGGTGATCTCTAGCAAGGGACTTTCCCAACTGAGCTTCCTTTCTTTATGGTAAAATGAGAATCATAACATCCACCTTACAAGTTGTTGTGGAGATTACAATGAGGTGACATTAAAGTGCCTTGGGGTACCTGGGTGGCTCAGTCAGTTGAGCATCTGACTCTTGATTTTGGCTCAGGTCATGATCCTAGGGTTGTGAGATCAAGCCCCATGTCAGGCTCAGGGCTGAGTGCAGAGCCTGCTTGAGATTTTCTTTCCCTCTCTTCCTCCTTCCCTGTCTCCCTCCTTCTCTCTCTCTCTCTCTCTCTGTCCTCCCTGCCCCTCTTCCCTTCTCCCTCTCTCTGAAAAAAATTTTTTAATTATAAAAAATTATCTAGCATCCTGTAAATCCATAAATGCAGCTCTTACTATCTTGTCCTCCTCCCATTTCCTCCTCCCTGTGAAGCTTTCTCCACACTTTTCTTTGTTGCACCCATAGCATTTTATCTAACCTTCAAAAAATGCCCCTGTCGTTCTGACATATTGAATTGGAGTCAACATCACTGTTCACAAATGTCTTCCTAATCAAGAATGAATCCTCTGGTCTCAGATACCAAGTTTCCTTCATCTCCGTTAGTCCAGCATTTAGTCCAGGGCTTAACACATAGAAGGAACTTGATATTTCATGAATGAACATGTTATTAAGTCATTAACAGCATAAATTGCCTATGACTGCAGTTTCCAAATGATAGTTCAGTACATATGCGTGCACACACACACACACACACACACACACACACACACACACGCAGAAGCAGTAGAGGGGAGTTTCTCAAAAAGCTAAACATATTTCATTGAAAGAATTGCCTTTTATTTGAGTCTAGCCTTTCTTCTTTGGAGTAAAAAACCAAAAAACAACAAAAAACCCCATAACTTGTCATTTATGGAATAAGTTTTAAAAGGTATTTGACAAAATAGTTAGCAACCTCCGCGGTGAGACATATTCATATCTCTGTATCTCTATCTGCATCTCTATCTCAACAAGGAAGTTTCAACATTGAAAATGCACTGCTACTTAGCTCAAATTCTGAGAAACACCACTTTATGAGATAAGAGAGTAAAAGGTACTGGAGGGACTACAACCCATGACTGGTAAGTTTTGATGGGATGGAGGAAAAGGAAAAGACTACAACAGGAGATGGCCAGGGAGGTGCATTTTATCTGAATAAATATGCTTAACAGAGTCTAGGGGTGGAAAATGATGGGTGAAAAAAGCAAACAAATTTTCCCCACATCCCTAGGACAAAACCCCACCATCCCAGAGTTCAGGATCTTAATTTACTTTGAGTCTGAGACCCTCCCAATCATCCCTTCTCCAGTTGCTCAGGTCAACAAACTCCTTCAAAGAATAACAACACAGTACAAGGAAGGATGTCCAGCACATGACCTCCAAGGACCCTCTGGTCTTTGGAACCCAAGTCAGACCCCTCCCTCTGAATGAGACCCTCTGTGCCAGTGCCCCAGGCAAATTCTGGGAACTTGCCCTTGCCTTGGCCTCTGAATTACATTTCTATAAAGATAGTTCCTTAAATCTCTGTAGCACCATTGACCATGATTCCAGGCATTGTTAGGTCATTCCTCAGTCCTGCCTCCCCCTGTCCCTCCCCTTTTTGTGCTATCCTAGATGGACACATCTGTCACTTTTAAGTCCTCATTGCTCATCTGTCATGCTCCACAACCAAGAAGAGAAAAGGGAAAAGGCCAGAGGAATGTTTTGCCACTAAGAGGAAGACTTTGACATTTTTAAATCCTCTATGTCAGGGTAATCATGTCCCCCACCCCCAATGCAGAAACAACAACAACAACAACAACAACAACGACAACAACAGTAACTAACTTCTTGTTGAAAGCTCATCATATAACAGGCAGTGTGCTAATAAGCACTATATAGTGTTACTCCATTTCATCTTCACAACAAATGGTACCATGTTAAAGAAGAAGAAACTGAGGTTCAGAGAACTTAAATCACTTGCCCAAGGAGTGTCTCTCGGATGGTAAACAGGGATTGGAAAGCCAGTGTTTCTCATTCCAGACTTCTGTGCTTAACCTTACTTGATACGGGCTCCACTCAACCACCATCAAGGACTCCTAGTGGTCCAAAAAATGCGACTCAAATGTTCTGTGGGCTGTTAGGACCCTCCAAGGCCTGGTCACCATCCGTTTCCTCAGCCTCGTCTCCCGCTAAGGCTCTGCTAGAATCCTCCAGGGCAGGAATTTTGGGGTTCCTTTTACTTAAGAAGCCTCTCACCTCTGAGCCTTTCACCATATTGTGCTATTGCCTCTTCCCAAATCTACCACGTCACAAGCCCAGCTCCAATGTCACCTTTCCCAGCATACCAGACCCAATGAGCTCACCTTAATCTAAATCTCCTAACACTTGGGGTCTGCTGCCCACCTGGCAGATAACCCCGAGTTGCCATGTACTCATCCCTCATGTGGGTGTTTCATTTCCCCAGCTTGATGGACACCCACAGGGTGCAGCCATGTTATGGCATGCATGCCTTTGTGTCACCTTACTAGGAACAAGTAGACGTTCAAATCAGTGTTTGATAACTCAACCCCTTCCTCCTCTTCCTTTCTCTTCTGTCTTATTTCTTCTTCCCTATCTTCTCCCCATTCTCTCCTTTTGGCATCTCCTTCCCTTCTCTTCCCTCCCCTCTGCTCCCCTCTGCATTTTTAAGTGCTGTAGGCAGCCACTGACATGGCTCCCAATGATCTCTGCCTCCTGATATTCACAGCCTTGTGTAATCCCCTCCCCTTGGTGAGGGGCCGTGCCTAGTGGCTTGCTTCTAATGAACACAACACAGCAAGGGTAATGGTATGTCACTTCCATGATTAGATTACAGGAGACTATCTCTTGTTAGCGCTCTCTTGCTGGCACTCTTGTCCTTTCTCTGGCTCGCTCTAATGAAGGCCGTTCCATGTTGTGAAATGCTCTATGGAGAGGCCTATATGGCAAAGAATCAAAAGAATGCCTCCAGCCAACAGCTCATGAAGAAGTGAGGTCTCAATCCAACAATCTGAAAGGAACTAAATCCTGCCAACAACTACATAAGCAGACTTGGAAGTGGATCCTTCCCAGTTGAGCCTTGAGTTGACTACAGCCTTGGGCCATACCTTGATGGCAGCCCTGTGAGAGACCCAGGGCCAGAAGATTTACCTAATCCATGCCCAGACTCCTAATCCACAGAAACTATGAGAGAGTAAGCATGTTGTTTCAAGAGGGCAAATTGTCAAGCAGCAATAGATAACAAAATACACTAAATGTTCCTTTACTCCAACATTTGTTGGGGATTTAACATGATGTTCTTGTTAAATAAGGGGACGTTTTGATGACTCAGGCATGGTTCTCTAGTTTTTTGTTTGTTTATTTATTTATTAATTAAATATAATTTATTGTCAAATTGGTTTCCATACAACACCCACTGCTCATCCCAACAGGTGCCCTCCTCGATGCCCATCACCCATAATGGTTCTCTAGTTTTAAAAATGTCCAGCCTTATTGGGAGTTGGGAAGAGAGACAAGTCATAAGAACAGTCATATCATACCATATCATATCATTTTTAAGAGTTTTAATAGAGAAAAGAAGTAGAGATTTAGTAGATACTTGTAGAGTCAGAAGCTTATTCTGCTTGAATATGAGAAGGCTCCAAAAAGGAGCTAGGTCTTGAAACACAAACGGGAGGTCACCAAATTGGGAGAGTTGAGTCAAGGGGAGGGAAGAGAATTCCAGGCAAAGGAACACCGTGAGCAAAGATGGAACAGCATGAGGAGGCTTATCATGTTGGGTAAGGAAAAAAAGAAAAGTTCAGCATTTCCTCTTCTGACTCTTCTATAACAAAAAGAACAATGTGGCTTTATTCAATGTTCACTCTGTTACGTTTTAACACTCAGTATCTCACTGAATTCTTGTAACATTCTATGAGATGGAAAATCTCCATTTACATGTGAGGAAACTGAGGCTCAGAGAATAAAAGTGTCTTGTTCAAGGTCACAGAGCAAGTCAGTGGCTAAGCTTGGATTTGAATATTGATCTGCCTGACTCTAGAGTTGCCCTCTCAACCATCCACTACCTGTGTTGCATTTATAACAGGCAATGCACAAGGGAGAGGCCTCAGTTTTTGCTAGATAGGACAAGTTTCTAAATGCCTGTGGACCCACACATGCCTTTCATAGTTTGGTATGCAAACAAAGAGATAAGGCTGGGTCAGTCAGGTTTCTTGTCTGTCCTAGGGCAGTAATGGAGGGCAGTGGATAAAGGCACAGGCCTAGGTCCAAATCCTGGCTTCCCCACCTACTAGCTGAGTGACTTTGGGCAAGGTATTAAACATCCCTGACCTCCCACTTTTCATCAGTAAAATGAAGAGATGATAATAGCAACTAACTCAGTAGAATCAGTGTGATAACCCACAGAAGGCAGAAGCAATAAAGGAGAAAATATGCTATGCAGGTGACAGGCTTCAGTAAGTCTGTCCATGTAAAAATCTAATAACAAGGAACCTGGAAAAGAGTGGAATAGAACAGGTGGCCCCATACATTTTCCTCAGATTCTGATAACTTTGCAGTTCTGAATACCTTATATCCTTAAAGCCAATATACCATTTTCTTCAGACAATCTCATATTGTTGGAGGTGATGCAGTATGGAAGAGGGAACATTTATTCCCTACTCTTCATGTTTCCCTGTAGAGGGACCTCCAGGAGAGTGACACTCCTGGCTCTTGCCCCACCTGATTGGTGCATCAGTATTCTCTTTTGGGATCTGCCTACCTGAAGAAAAGGTACATTTTGGGCTTAGTAGAGCAAGCTTTGTCCTATTGGTTTGCTTGAGGTTGGGTTGGGGGTTAAGTTCAATTCAAAAGAGTATTAGCAATCTATGTCCTCCAAAAGGTTTTTTTTTTTTTTTAATCAGTAATAAAGCTGCCACTTCTTGACTGCCTCTTTCCTGTCTCTTGTAATTAGTTTGATACCACCTTGAAAATGTTCACTCCTCTCTCTTTATGTTGCTCATTCCAATCCTTCATTAAGTTTCCTTGTCACGATTCCAGATGGCTATCCTTTCTGCAAAGATAGCTCTTCCTTTGGCTTTCTTCTCCCTGATATTCTTGTTCCCCACCCACCCAGGTCCTGAATCATGGAACAATTTGGCAGATTCACTTTATACCTATGCCTTCCCCTCTGCCAACCCTACAGAAGTTTCAACGTATCCAAGTCATTTCTAATTACTTCTTGGCTGATAACTATTCTAGCAATTTCTTCATGTCTGGTAAATGTTTCAATTTCTCCACTTTGTCTTTCTCACTGAATCCTTAAGAAGAAAAAAAAAAAAGAAAAGAAACTTGGTAACTCTGGCATTTTTGAATCATCATTAATTTCAAGCTTGTCTTATCTTATTAGCTGTCCTACATTCCCATCGAGAACTCTTTCCTCCTTGATGCGTTTGAAAGCCCCCATTTAATTTTCTTTCCCATTACTGAGTGAAGACTAGTTTGGACTAACTTGCACCAATAATGTCCTTGAGAAGCAGCAGTAGACAGCATTGGGGTAGGGGTGGGGGGCGGGTTCCCAGGTGTAGACTGCTGGTACTGTGAGCCATCAAAACATCTCTTCCCAGGGCTTGCTGCTCCTCTGTCTGTTCTGAAATACTTTCCAAGAATTTAGGCAAATGTTTTCAGAAGAACATTAGTGATATACATGTTTATTGAGAGGAAGGCGAGTTGATCAAATAGCTTTCTCCCATTAACACATACGAAATGATTTTCTTTTCTCCATCCAGATAAGCTCTCTTGTCACCCATGGGGATTTCCCTAGGGAATTAGGAAACAGAAAGAGGAAGGGGGCAGAGAAGAGGGTAGGCTCAGAGCCTGATTGCCAATAGTGTTGTCCTGTAGAATGTTCTGTGATGATGGAAATGTTCTATATCCACGCTATCTGATATAGGAGCTATAAAACTACATGAAATGTGGCTACTGTGACTAGGGAATTGAAATATTAATTTTATTTAACTTTAATAATTTAAATATAAACAGCTACATGTGACTAGTGGCTACTGTACTGAACAGTCCAGCTCTACAACATGTTATTTGGGGTTATCTGGACCTTCCTTTTTCATAACTGCCATAGTTCTTTGAGAGTCATAGAATAATGCCCAACAGGACAAAGATCCATCTGACTCACAGAATCAGGGTCATGGATGGATGTCATGATGCCACATGCCCATGGAAGCTGCAATCTAGTGGATGTTTCAAGCAGAGGTCACAGATTGGTGATCTACAGGCTAAATTCAAACTGTAGGCATTCTTGACTTATACAATGAAAAATAATTAGTTGCTGGCGTTTAAAAATCAAAAGATTTCACATCAAAATATGGATTTCCAGCTTCTACTGAGAAATCAGAAGACCCCACCTGACAACATTCAGATGGAGATGAGTAGCAGCAGCCTCCTTTATTCAGCACCAGGGTTCTTCAGTTTGCCACACTCCCCACCATGCCCTATGGTCTAAATGTCTCATGCAGGCATTTGGTTTTATTTGTCCTTGTGTCATGTTTCTAAAGCATGAGCTTTGTTTGGTATCCTACAACCTGGGTCTCAATCCCATTTTTGCCTTGTAACAAGCTGTGTGACCTTGAACAAATGACTTTAACTCTGAGAGCCTCAGCTTCCTCCTAAGTGGAGAAGTGATAGAATAGACCCCAGAGTGTTGCAAGGACTCCATAGAACAATGTAAGAGTCTTGATATAGAGCCAGGCTTATGGCAAGTGCCCAATAGATGGTAGCTGTTGGAAAGAAATGAGGGAAGATGGGGAAAATGGAGGAAGAGGTGATAGAAAAGCAAGAGGAAGAGGACAAAGAGGGGAAGGAGGAAGGGCAGGAGGGAAATAAGAGCTCCTAGTCGGTTTCCAAACACATCTAAGGCCTAACAAGGGTCAAAACAAAACGAAACAAAAAAACCTCTTTCTTTACCACCCCCTCCCCCTACAGCTTTAGCTTCCTTCCAACATAATACCGTGACCACCCACATCGTAAGCCCATGGACACAGGGTGAGAGCTGAGAGGCTAAGAAGGAACACGTGAACAAAAGCAAGGAAATAAATCAGTTGGTCCCTGGGACCTTTGCCCTTGGATCTGCAACCTTTGCCCTGAGAACCAGTTCTCTTGCCCACGTCCTGGGAGCACTTGGGACCTTGTGACAGAAACACCAAAGGGTCTGGACTTCATCACACTTGTTGGGGTTTGTGTCCCTCCCCCAGATCCAGCATCTATAATCAGAAAATATCTCCATGTGGCATAGTTTGTACACATCTGTCAGAAGAAATGCCAGCCCCTCCAAGATAGATGGAGGGAAAGTTAAAAGCTAGCTATTTACAAGAAATAAAGAAATGCAGGAGACTGGGCTACATTCCTAAGCAGTTTTGACCTGGGGTTCCTAGGGTTTAACTTTGCCCGTTTCTCAAAGTTGATTCAAGGATCATGTAATTCAGAATATGTTAAAGAGGGATGTTGAAATGTTGGTTATTGGGCCTTACGCCCAGACACTTGAATTCAGTCCATTTGGGGTTAGGGTTAGGGAATTTGTATTTTGTAAAGCTACAAGCTGATTTATTTTATGTGATTCACTTAATCAAGGCATGTGAATACTGAGGAAGCATAGTTTACAGCTGGTGAGAATAGCCCAATACACCTTCCATCTCTGGAGAAGCATGACGATCACTGAAAATTTGAATGGTCAGGGAAGGTTTCTCAGAGGAATAGCGCTGGCCTTCTGCTGGATTTTAAGGTATCTAGATGGGGGCCAAGGGAGGAGATTAACTCATTTATTTATTCATTCACCACATATTTCCTGAACATCTACCATGTGCCAGCTTTGTACTAGACACCAAGAACAGAAGAGCAAGGAAGACAGAGAAACCCCTCTGTCCTCATGGATCTAGTTGGGGGAGGCACACAATAAACAAAATGCATAAGCAAAATACTTAGCTTGTAAGATGGTGATAAACACTGACGAGAAAAACAAAGCAGAGACCTTTGGTAGAAACATGATTCAAATTTGGATATCAGATGATATTATACAAGTACAAGAGCTTGTCTAATGGTCAGACCTTGGCAGGAGGCCTCTCACAATGGTGAAGCATCACAGCCAAGATGTATCCACCCATCCATCCACCCATCTAGCCATCGGCCCAACCACCCACCCATCCACCCAACCACCCATTTAGCCATCCATCCACCCATCATCCATCCATCCATCTACCCATCCACCCATCCATCTACCCATATACCCATCCTCTATCCATTCTTCCATATTCTATTCTTTCCTTCCTCCCTACATTTATCCAACCTACTTAGCCAACTGTGTGCTAGACCCCCTATGAAGTTCTGCAGATATGAAAATGAACAAAACAGACACTATTATGGAATGAATTATGTCTTCTTTCAAATTCTTAAATTGAAGTTCTAGCCCCCAGTGCCTCAGAATGTGACTTTATTTAGAGATAAGACCTTTAAAGAGAAGATTAGGATAAAATGGTGTCATTATGGCAGGTAACCTGGTGTCCTTCTAAGAAGAGGAAATTAGGACCCAGACTGAGACTGGACTGAGACTGGACACAGACTGGACACATGTATGCACAGAGAGATGACCACGTGAACACAACATGAGAAGGCAGCCTTCTGAAAGCCAAGGAGAGAGGCCTCAGAAGAAGCCAAACTTGCTGACATTGGTCTCAGACTTCTAGCCTCCAGAACTGGGAAAAAATTTTCTGTTGTTTAAGCCACTCAGTCTGTGGTTTATTTTGCCATGGCAGCTCTGGCAAGCTAACACAGACACCCTCACAGAAACAGGTGTTCACAATCACAGAGAAGGAAAATTAAACAGACAATGATAATACAAACATATCCCTTTGCCTTGCCTAGAAGTCCACTACTAGAGATATATACATTTGCATTAATCTTGCTCTCTCATTAATCTGACAAATATTTGTTGAGCACCCTACTATATTTCTGGGGCTACACTAGACACGGGGGATAAAATGATAGATAAGGTAGACATATCTGTTGCCTCTAGAAGTTCACAAACTCCTATACCCCTCCCTAGAGACCCAATACTGTTCTCTACCCAGACTCAAATAAGGGAGTGCTGTGTTGTGTAGTAGATATGATCACGGACTATGGAATCAGACAGACCTGGGTATGGGTCCATGCTCTACCATTAGTGGGGTTGTGTGGCCTGGGGCAAACTATTTAACCAGTCAGAACCTCAGTTTATCTCTAAAAGACAATAACAATACCCATGTATGATTGTTATGACAATTGAAAGCATGGACATAAATCAGAAGTACTCCATAGATGTTTGTTCCACTTTTCACTCCAGCCTCTGAAGCAGAGCCAATCAGACGATAATAAATATGATCACTAATATGGAGTGCTTTCTTGATACCAGAGAACTCTAAGTAATTTGCATATATTATAATTGTATATCTATGAGGCATCTTTCCGACCACCCCAGCCTGTCCTAGTTTAATTTTCTGGTTTCTCTTTTGTCTACTTAGTGTTTTATCACTCCCAGGAAAGCACTTAAGGCCCAAGATAATCTGAGGGAGAGGTTATTACCCTGTCGGGAAAGAACTGTGTCTTTCCCCATCCATAGCTCCCCTTGTCCCTCCAGTTGGCCCACTGGTCTGGGCAAACTGGAAAGGGTGTCTGGAAGGAAGAGTGCCATAAGGCTCTCAGTTTATAGCTGCATTCACCCACAACACATTTGATTACACATTCCCATCAAGGGGGGGGGGGATGCTGGTGTTTCTGTATGTGTTATTCCTGGTGGGTATTTGTATTTAAATTTCCTCCAGTGCCATTGGGGGGTAAGATCCACCTTCCCTTCTGAGGGACTGGTGACTGAGCCAGCAAGGAGTTGTTAGCATGGAAACCACGTCTCCCTCTGGGCCCCAAGGGGCACTTCTGGAAATGGTTCGGAATCTGATCACAGTCTTCAAGCATAAGAACTGTGTTTAAAAGCTGTTATTTCCTTGCTTCTGATAAACGGTTGTCGAGAAGCTGCCAGTTCTGGTTTCACTGGGGGATATTGGACTTGGGGAGGATGTGGGTCAGGAGAATGGGAAGAGATGACAGGATGGGGGTCCTGGAGCCTTAAACTTGAACAGCACCCCAAACTGAGATGACAGTTTGGAGACAGTCCTGTCTGACTCCTTGTCAAGAATGAGACAGTTAAAAGGACAGTGAAATTAGACAAGGTGAGTTGTAAGTGACTCACTCTCTCAGGTTGGAAGGAGGTTTGGTGTTAAGTAAGGAACTAAAACACCTGGATAAGAATCATCAGTTCTAAGGGCCTTGAAAAAAATTCCAGATACAGGGGTTTCAAACTCAAACATCTATGGATACCAAGAGGAAAACACCGTTAAGTGAAGCTGAAAGAGCTTGGTGAGGTGTTAGGGGAACATAAAAGCAAGCTCCTCGTCTAAGGGAGGTGGTGGCAACCAGTTCCAGCTACTGGCTGCCATGTGGGTCTCCAGTCCCAGCATGAGTCAATTACTTACTTCTTTAGGAAAAGCACCAAATCTGAAACTTCAGGTGAAATCTCCTGACATTTACATGTAAGGTATGGATTCAAACATTTAAAAACATTTTTTTAATGTTTTATTATTTTTGAGAGAGAGAACACAGTGCAAGCCGGGGAGGGGCAGAGAGAGAGGGAGACACAGAATCTGAAGCAGGCTCCAGGCTCCGAGATGTGAGCACAAAGCCCAATGCGGGGCTCGAACCCACAAACCATGAGGTCATGACCTGAGCTGAAATTGATTGCTTAACCGACTAAGCCACCCAGGCGCACCTGGATTCAAACATTTTAAAATCACGTTGCAAGTCAAATAAAACACGTCTAAAGATCAGATCTAGTCCATTCATTCCAGTTTGCAAACTGTTATGATTGCTGAAAAGAAATCTGAAATTTCAGAGGCAGAAGGGAATGTTAATATATTATCAATTACCACAAAAAAAACACAGTAAAAGAGAACAGTTATGATTTGTTTAGTGCTTACTGTGTGCTAAGCAATTTGTTTATATTACTCCATTGAGTCTTCCCCCACAACCCTGGGGATGTAGGAATTTTTACCCTAACTTAGGAGGAAACTGAGATTCATAGAGGTTAAGTCATTTGTCCAAGGTCATACTTTAGTATGTTAGAGTCTCTGCAGGAAGAGTAATCATTTTCCCATGCATCTCCCACAGCACAGAATGCCCCAGACACTGCCATAGGTCTTTTCTTCATCCAAAATTTTGCCTTGCTATATGTGTTAGGCTTGTTCTAATGCAGTGGCTTTTAACCAGGGGACAATTTTGCCTCCCAGGGGATATGTGACAATGTCTCTAGACATTTTTGGTTGCCACAATTGGTGAGGAGTGAGGGGGCCATCTGGCATCTACTCTAATGGGTAGGAGTAAGGAATGCTTCTAGCCATCCTACAATGCACAGGACAGCCCCTCATAATAGAGAACTACTTGGCCCAAGATGTAAGAAATGCCAAGGTTGATAAGCCCTTGTCTAAAAGGATTAGAGGTGGGGCACTTGGGTGGCTCACTTGGTTAAGTGTCCAACTCCCACTCAGGTCATGATCTCATGGTTCATGAGTTCAAGCCCTGCATCAAGCCCTGCATCAGGCTCTGCGGAGAGCCTGCTTGGGATCATCTGTCTGCCTCTCCCTGCCCCTCCCCCATTCTCTCTCTCTCTTTCAAAAATAAATAAACATTTTTTAAAAAAATTAAAAAAATAAAAGGATTAAGGGAGGGAGAGCTGAGGGCTGGGAACTTACTAAGGAGATAAGAAGCAGGAGGAGGATACTGAAGATGATACTTGTAAAAACAGCTCTATTGTTAAAGACGCTGCATGATTTACCAAGTGTTCTCAACCACACTGTTCACTGGAACTTCATGACTCCCTGAAACACATCTTCTTATTCCCATTTTACAGATGAGGAAACTGAGGACCAGAGAAAGAAAGACAATTTTCCTTCAGGCTTCATGAATGGCATTCCACAAATACTTATTGGGTATCTTGTATATCTTGGTTCTTGTTAATGGATCTGACCCTTCTGCTAACACTTATCAAGTGTTTTCTAGGGGCCAAATCCAGCCTGTGGCATACGGCCATGTCAATTTATTGACAGTGCTTACAGATGCTTTTGAGTTAAATACTTGCTACAGAGACCACCCGGCTGGCAAAGCCAAAAATATTTACTATGTGGTCCTTTGCAGAAAACCTTTGCTGGTCCCTGCTGTAGGAGGAAAGAGAGATAACCAATATTAAAAAATTGCCTGCCCTCTGTGCTTCTTTCTAGACCCATCAGTGATTGACTGTTCTTCATAAACATTGGGATGATGAGCCATGGATATGACAGTAGCAGCAATGACATTAACAAATTCCATGTACTGGGTGCTGACTGTGTGCCACTCACAGACCTAATCCTCTCCAGCTCCCTCAACAAACCCATCAGATGGGTCTCATTAATCCCTTTTATACATGATGAACATGAAGCTCAGAAAGGTCAAGAGGCAAATCCAAGTTCAATTAGCTATCAAGGGACAGAAGCAGGGTCCAAAGGTGGACATGTACAGCTCCAAAGCTTTTAGCCACCTGCATGTGAAATCACTCAGCATGAGCCCTGGCTCTGCTGAGTCAGAAACTGAAAAGTTTTCCATAAATAAGGTTTTCTTCTTCTTTTCTTCCTTGACTAGGTCTCCCACGCTTATAAACCAGTGTGATACTCTGATTTTTTCAAAAGTTTATTTTTAACTCCAGTTAGTTAACATACAATTAACATACATACGTTAACATAACATATACATAATATAACAATATTAGTTTCAGGTGTACAATATAGTAATTCAACAGCTCCATACATCACCTTGTGCTCATCATGAAAGTACACTTCTTAATCCCCATCACCTATTTCCTCCATCCCCCCACCCACCTCCCCTCTGGTAACCACTGGTCTGTTTTCTGTAATTGAGTCTCTTTCTTGCTTTTTTTTTTTTCTCTATTGTTTTACTTTTGCTTGTCTGTTTTGTTTCTTAAATTCCACATATGAGTGAAATCATAGGGTATTCATCTTTCTCTGACTTATTTCACTTAGCATTATAATTCCTATCTTCATCCACATCATTGCAAATGACAAGATTTCATTCTTTTTTATGGCTGAATAATATTCTTATATTTCTTACCAATTCATCAACTGATGGACACTTGGGCTGCTGCCACATCATCGCTATTGTAAATAATGCTGCTATAAACACAGGGGTGCATGTATCCTTTTGAATTCACGCTTTGGATTCTTTGGGTAAATACCAGTAGTGCGACTGCTGGATTGTATGTTTAACTTTTTGAGGAACCTCCATACTCTTTTCCACAATGGCTGCACCAGTTTGCATTCCTGTCAACATTGCATGAGGGTTCCCTTTCTCCACAACCTCGCCAATACCTGTTGTTTCTTGTGTTGTTGATTTTAGTCATTCTGACAGGTGTGAGGTGATATTTCATTGTAGCTTTGATTTGTTCCATTTCCCTGATGATAAGGGATGATGAGCATGATGCTGGGATTTGTAATAAAATATATATATTTAGTCTTCGTCCTCATTCCTGGCACAGGGCTTGTAAAACCCTTGGAATTTCCTAAGTGATGAAAGGATGACGGTGTCTTGTTTTAGAAATGTTTGGAAAGCCCCTAGGTAAACTAAGGGTGAGGACTAGTGGCCAGGGGAGCAAACCATGGGGTTAGAGCGTTGAAACTTTCAGTCCTACCCCCATAACCTCTAGGGAGGGGACAGGGTCTGGAGATTAAATTAAATCACCAGTGGCTAATGAGTTAATCAATTTTGCCTATGTAGTGAGGACTCCATGAAAACCCAAAAGGACAGCTTCTAGGAGCTTCTGGTTCGGCTGGTGAACACGTGGAGATTCAGGGGAGAGTGGCCTGCTTGGAGGGAACACTGGAAGCTTTTCGCCCTTTCCCCGTTTGCATCTCTTCCATCTGGCTGTTACTGAGTTATATCCTGTGATAATAAATGGGTAATCCAGTAAGTAAAACCTTCTCTGAGCTCTGTGAGCTGCTCTAGCAGTTTAAGTGAACCCAAGGAGAGGGTCCTTGGAACTTCCCATCTATAGCCAGCCAGCCAGAAACACAGCTGACAACCTAGACCTGCAATTGGCATCTGAAGTTGGGGAGTCTTGTATTACTGAGCCCTTACCCTGTGGGCTCTGATGCTACCACCAGGTAGACGATGCCAGAATTGAATTGAATCCTCGGACACCCAGCTGGTGTCGGAGAACTGCTTGGTGTGGCGAGGGGAAAACCCACATGTTGGAATTGGTGTCAGAATCGTAACCAGTAAGACGCTCCTGCCAGGCACAGAAAGGCCCAGAAGCTCTTTTCAGAACCAGCTCATCTGTCTCAGAGCACCCAGCAAATCCCAAGTTTCAGTGAGTTGCAAATCTGCCTGCTCAGTCTCACCTCCGGGAGCTGTGGCTGTTTCCAGGCTGGCTCAGATCCCTTCCCACCCCCAGCAGTCCAGCAGCTGATATTTACACAGCACTTTACAGTCTCCCTTGGTTAATCCAGCGTGTTCCCCGGTCACTTCTCATTAAGCCGAGCGTAGCCTCCTTTTCACTTGTTCTGAATTAAAGTGTCACTTTTCCCAGCAAGGGGCTGCAGGTGGAAAATATAGGCACAAAGCTTGGAAGATAAGGGAGGGAAGAGGGGACAGCGCCCAGTCAGCTCCCACTCTCTTTCCCAGAGCTGAAGTGATGCTGTCATGCTTAGCACCCCCCTCCCACCTGCAAGTTAAACAAAAACGAGTCCCAGTATGTTGAGGATTTTTAAAAACTGAGGGTATTTGGCCCAGTTTGTGTAGGAAAATATCTAACGACAGCAGTTGGACCTGTAAATGTCTTTCTTGGTGTTTCTGGGATAGCTAATTATCCTAGCTGTGCAGCCAAGGACCACCCTAAATGTTTTCGAAGGAACAAGCTCATGGCAGACATGCTGCTCTGATCCCAGCTGTCCCCCGTCAAGGGCCCCAGTGCCTCTTTCTCTTCCCCAGCCTGATCTCAGACCATAAAAGCCAACTGCCTCCCCAAGGCACTCGCTGACTGACAAATCGCTGCCCAGCAATGGTGAAACGGTTACCATGCCTCCCTAGGGCAGCAAATCCAGGAGCAGGTGAAAGAGAGGCTGTGTACTTTAATGGAAAGGATTTGGGTTGAAATCTTCCAGCTCTTTCTCTTCTTAGCCATGTGATTCTGAACAAGTGACTTAGCATCTCAGAACCTCAGTTTCTTCTTCCATAAGATGAGTTGTCATTGGGTTTGTCTTCAGGATGTAATTACAGAACGACAATATATTTTTTAATTGTAGTAAAATATATAGAACATAAAATTTGCCATCATAACCATTTTTAAGTGTACAGTTTTATGGTATTAAATACATTCACACTGTTGATGCAAGCATCACACCATCCACGTACAGAACCATTTTCACCTGTGTAACTGAAACTCTGACTATTAAACAACTCCCCATTCCTCACTGCCCCCTAACCACCATTCTACTTTCCATCCCTACAAATTTGACTACATAGGCACCTCATATAAGTGGAGTCATACAGTATTTATCCTTTTGTGATAGGCCTATTTCACTTGGAATGATGGCTTTAAGTTTCATCTATATGGTAGCAGATGTCAGAATTTTCTTCCTCTTCAGGGCTGAGTAATATTCCATTGTGTGTATACACTGCACATTTATTTATCCATTCATCCATTGATTGATATTTGGGTTTCTTTTCCATTTTAATCATCATGAATAATGCTATGAACATGGTTGTACAAACAGCTCTTTGAGTCCCTGCTTTCAATTCTTTAGAGTATGTTCCTAGGAGTACAACTGCTGAATCACATGGTAATTTAATTTTTAATTTTCTAAGGAACCACCTTATTGTTTTCATTAGCGACTGCACCATTTTACATTCCCATTAACAGTACACTAGAGTTTTAATTTCCCTATATCTTCATCAGCACTTGCTCTTTTGGTTTTCTCATACTAGCTATCCTAATGGATGTGAAGTGGTTTTCTCATTGCAGTTTTGACTTATATTTCCATGGTGATTAGTGATGTTGAACATCTTTTCATGTGCTTGTTAGCCATCTACAACAATACTTTTGATTAGTGCCTGGGACATGTTAGGGGCTGAGGCTTGATCCCATAATTACAAATTCTGTAAGATACAAATCATAACTCCAGCTAAATCTTTCGTGCAGGTCTGAATGCTTGTCTGCTCCAAGGCTCAGAGCTATTTAGAGGAAGGAAGCTGGTGCCTTTTTCAGCTGTGGAAAGTCAATTCATTTCTCTCAGCCTCATCAAGATGCTCTGAAGACACATAAAATAAATTCAAGACAACCTTATAGGTGGTGGAAAGATCACTGTACTAGGAGTCCTACAGATCCCAGTTTGTATCCTGCTCTGCATTTATTAGCTGTGTGTGTGTGTGTGTGTGTGTGTGTGTGTGTGTGTGTGTGTGTGTGTTTGGTCAAGCCATTCATTCATTTATTTAACAAATAATTTGGCAAATACTGCATGGATATTTGTTAAATAGATAAATGAATAAATGATTGAGTGAATGAGTGATTGAATGATCTCTTTCTCATCAGTGAAATTACACCTATTCCTAGAAAATCCTATCAACTAATAGAATGGGCTTGCAGAATGCTTTGCAGTTTTGAAAATACTTGGGATGCAGTATGGTTGTTGGTTGAGAGTATATATTTGCATGTTTACAAGTAGATAGATCTCAGTGTGAATCTTAGCTCGGCCAATACTGTGCATGTAATTGTAGACAAGTTATACAATCCTTCCAAGCCTTAGTTGCTCTGTTTTTAATATGAGAATGATAGGACTCCTTGCTGTGCTAGCCAGCCTCCAAGATGGCCCCCAGTGATCCTTGCTCCTGATATTCAAGTTTGTATGTAGCCCTTGTTGAAAGTGAATAGGGCTGATTCAGACAACCAATAAGATATTGCTGAGATAATAGCACATAGCTTCTGAGCCTGCCATAAAGGACCCTGTGGCCTCTGCCTTGGAGAATTGCTCTTTCTTGAATCAGTTGGTCTGGGGAAAGCCAGTCATCATGTCATGAGGATACTCAGCAGTTGTACCCAGAGAGGTCCTCATGGAAAGGAACAAGGCTTCCTGCCAGTAGCCAGCACCAACTTGCCAGCCATGTGAGTGAAACACCTTGGAAGAGGATCCTCCAGCCCCAGTCAAACCTTCAGATAAGACTACAACCAAATGGGCCACCTTGAACTAGAACCACTCAGCCAAATCACTCCCAAATTCCTGACTTCAGACACTATATGTGAGGTAGTAAGTGTTTATTGCTATTCTAAGATGTGAAGTTTTGGTGTGGTTTGTTACATAGCAATAGACACCTAGTATACTCACCTTATAGGGCCACTGTGAACTTTATTTTTTTAAATGTTTGTTTAGTTTTGAGAGAGAGAGAGAGAGAGGAAGAGAGAGAGAGAGAGAACACAAGTGGAGTAGGGGCAGAGAGAGAGGGAGACACAGAAGCCGAAGCAGGCTCCAGGTTCTGAGCTGTCAGCAAAGAGCCCGACACGGGGCTTGAACTCATGAATTGTGAGATCATGACCTGAGCTGAAGTTGGACGCTTAACTGACTGAGCCACTCAGGTGCTCCTAGGGCCACTGTGTACTTTAAATGCATGTGAAGGATCTGCCTTGCACAGGGCCTGGCCCATAGCTCAGGAAATACCATTTGTTATTGCTATTTTGGGCCATAAAAGGAATTATTTGATTTTTTTCTCTGATTTTGATTCAGGGTGCAGGGGGTAGGTCTGTAAAACTATGCACTGGGAGAGGGATCAATAAATTACTTAAAGCACATATGATACAGGGCCAAGAATATAACATTTCTGTTATCCAACCTAAAAAGATGGAAGATGAGGCAAATCAAAGTCTAAAAGGCTGAAGGTTCTTTCCAGCACTGCCAAGATTTAAGTAAGCCAATGGCAGGAACTGTGAGGCCCAGATTAAACACAGACTATGAAGACTGAAATATTCAGATCACTGTATAAACAGATGTGTTATTAGGGTTCCCTGCACTTTATAAAATCTACAAAGTGCTAGAGTTATCTCTTTTTATCTTCAAAATAAGCCCGTAGAGTGGTTATTCTTGTGCCTATTTTATGGATGGGCCAACTGAGGCTCAGAATGCTGAGGCAACCTTCCCAGGAACATATAGTCAACAGGCGCTAGTGAGGGTTTGAGACCCAGGCCTCCAGTCCTCTTGACTAGGACTGAGCTCAGAGATGGGTTCTGTGATGTCAGGCTTCAATCTTTTCTTGTCTCTGAGTCTCAATTTCATTAATGTAGAGTATGGAAGAAACCAGATCTGACACGTTCAGAAAGCTTAATGCACAAGGCTGATGATTTAAATGAGAAAAGAAGGTCAATAAAGAGTGATTTTTCTACTATAAGGAAAACAAGAGTACACGTGCAACAATACATAGTGAATGACACTGGACCTCGGAGTGGGGGAGGCAATAGGAACCGGTCATGACTCTGGCAAATTGAAAACCCTGTGTCCTTGCTTGAGAAGGTCTTCTTCTTAGCTCCACCCAGGTACATTCCATGCACAAATAAAAGCCTAGGGCTGGCAGATCACCTACTTTTTTTTTTTAACAGAAGCCCAGACCTGTATTTTATATGAATTCTTCACAAATTTAAAAGTTGGCTCAAAGGATATAAAAGTAACACAAAACACCGTATGAGTCAAACACACACATCTACAAGCCAATTCAGTTCCTGGGCCACCATTCAGTGACCCCGGAACTAGATAATTTGCAACGCCCCTCTCTGCTCCAAAACAGCCTAGCTCTACCAGTACGCAGCATGCACTGTTTGTTTACATGGGATGCTGGACAGCCTCATAAATATTCCAAACTGGTTTTCATGTGTGGATGTGAGCTGTGTCCTCAAATAAATTCCAGACTCTCTGAGGGCAGGGACCAGGTCCCAGGTTTCCTGTGGGTCTCTGTTTCTGACTCTCCCAGTACGAGGTGCAGCCCCTCAGGGTGAGGGCTCATCTGTAGCTGGGGCAGAGGCTGAATGATTCTCCCCAGGCAGTGGCTCTGGAGAGCTGTGAGTCTCACATCATTTGGGAGCCTGAGCTCTGAATCTTATGAGGGCAGCTTCCATCATTCCCAGTGTTCGAAGGAAGTGAGGTGAGGGAACCAAGGTTAACGACTTGCACTTACATCATGTCTGCCAGATTTATAAAGGAGGCTTCTGTTTCCTTTGGGAATCCTGCCTGCTGCTGGACAGATGTGGCTGCTTTTGCAGAGTGAGGTGCCTTTCTCCAAATCAACCCAAATGAACAGGCAGGTTCCTCTGGGTGTCCTCTCCTTAGAGTCCCCCAATCCATCACATCTGTGGCTTTGGATGACATAGTACCTACAAGCAAAGGTTCTGAGGCTACCCTACCCGGGTTTGAATCCCAGCTCCTCCACTTACAAATCAACAAAACTGGAGTTGCCTTGATCATCCCTGTGCCCATAGTGGTGGAGAATGTGTTTAAAATATAGTTTATGTCCTCTGCCCTCCAGGAGCTTATAATTTAATTGAGGAGATAGAGCAAAAAAGTTACAAAGGCTTAATATAGATATGAGAAATTATGGTCCATGGCAGTAAATGATCACTAGCAAATGACTTGTGCAAAAAGAAGTACCAGAACAGAAAGGAGGAAGAAAAGAGCACAGTGAGATTCACGCAGGAGGGCTAAGCTTTAAAAACTGCTGGAGCTGGTGGAGGAGCAGAGATTTTCTGCAGGGAGCAGAGGAGCATTAATGAAAAAAGCTGTTTGCCACCATTGAAGAAGACAAGATTGAACAGCAGTGAGAAGAAACACAGATTTTAGAGACAGACTGAGGTTTGAATCCTGAATTTACCACAGGATTCTCTTAGTTGAAAATGACAGAGACCAACTTCAGCTGCCTTATGCAAAAGGGGGCTTTCCTGTTTCACAGAGGAGGGGTTAGTTCACAGAATAGACAGAAGTCATTAGGGCAGCTACTGGGACCAGAGAAACGAGGCCAGTGGGATTGTCTCTGACTCTGCCCATCTCACTCCAGCTGTTTTCTGCCCAGCATCACATTCTCCTGCAACAGACAGGTCTTCTTCATAAGGCAGAGCATATGGCACCTGGCAGTCCTGGATAAGGACCTTCCGAGTTCCATGACCGAAGGGAACAGACTATTTCTCCTCTAGCTCCAAGCAAAATGTCTAAGGGAAGAGCTCTGATTGGCTTGGCTTGGTCACATGACTTCCAAACGTTCTTCTTAGTGACCAGAGGGCTGTGGTCCTATGATTGGATAGACTTGAGTCTTGGATGGTGTCCTGAGATTGACAGCTCCATTAGAACCATGGCAGTAGGGATGGTGTGGAGAGAGACTTTGACTAATCCACCACTCCAGAAGGACAGATTTTATCAATCAATGCTTTGTTTTGGAAAAAAGGTCTTAGAAATAATCTAGCTCAATGTTTCCCACACCTGGATGAGCTTGTTAAAATTCAAATTCTCAGGCATCACCCAAAGTTATAAACCTTTCTCCAGGGACTGGAGCCCAGAAAACTGTTTTTTAACCAGCTTTCCACGTGACTCCAGTGATCAGTGAAGTATGATAACCACCAGTCTATTCCAATCCTATCATTTTAGTGAGGAAGAAATCAAGACACAGACAGGAAAGTGATTCACCCAAAAATCACAGATCCAAGAAGTGCCAAAAGAGGAATAAGACTTAAGTTCTCTGCAGCTCCCTGTTCCTTCTCCTTACAACTCCTTGCTTTTCCAGGCTGTTTCAGTGTGTCCCTAGACCATAGAGGGAAGAGGGACGCTCATCTCCTCCACAACCATTCTACAACCAGAAATCTCTATCATTGAGTCCCAAGCACTGACCCTCCCAGCATACGTGTGCACACATGTATACACACAGCTAGACACTCTTCCTCTCCCCCCAACAGCTGTGACTTCCAAAACACAACTATAATCTGGCAAATAGGACTCAGCTTTGGGGAGGAGAGCCTAGCAGGCTGTACCCAATTGGATGCCATAAAACAGGGTGCTCAAGAAGGCACTTCAGGCAGGGGGAACCGCCAGAACAAAGGCCTGGAGGTAAGAA
Source organism: Lynx rufus (assembly GCF_022079265.1). Classification (NCBI taxonomy): domain Eukaryota; kingdom Metazoa; phylum Chordata; class Mammalia; order Carnivora; family Felidae; genus Lynx; species Lynx rufus. The sequence continues at coordinate 9,967,553 of NW_025814839.1, read as the reverse complement.
CAGGCAGAGAAAATGTAAAGAATGGACAAAATGGTGGCCTGGGATTGAAAGGATGATTGAAGGGACACTAGAACTTAACAAGGGTGTGGTGTGATAGCAAAGGGATTTAATGTCATGTTCTTGGATAAAGAATCTGGTGGGGAAAAGGGATTCGTGACCTTCTGAGGTGATGTTTATGTCTGAAAGAACCCAATGAAATTCCTTTTAAAATAGAGAAGCTGTTTAATAGCTATACCTATGTTCAATGGTCTGCCCCATAAACATACGAATCCATTTCATGTTTGACAGTTCTGACTATGTAACAATCAAATTCCATTATTAGAATTTTGCAAATGTTTTTGAAAGATGGTATTGTGGAGCCAATCCGAAATGTTTTCTCTGTAACACTAGCCTTGTGATATGCATGTCTCAAAAATGGTTCCATGTGGAAGAGTCAGGAAATTCTGCCATCTGTTCCCCCTCATGGAAAACCTTAATGATCATTAGCACATTAAAGTCTCTGAGAAGTCTTGCAGGAAAGACACCCATTGAAAATTTTTGAGTTCAGTGTTCCCAAATTCCCATCACAGAAATCTTCTTGATTAATCTCACAAATAACCTGTTTTGATGGACACTTATCCTGTATCCCTCTGGGGTGGTGGGGGTTTTGCACGTCTCCAGGTTAGCCTGTCAGATAAACCAGACTTCGCATGCTTTCTCATGGCAAAGGCATACATGGCTTCATATACAGGTGTGCATCTGATAATCTGGGGGAAAACGCTAAAATGTAATAGGGTACTATACCAAAGGAAGAAGGGGGAAGCTTCCTGATTTACTGTATAAAGTGAAGAGTCACTCTCATTTACCTGGCTTCTAGGATCTGCTGTTTGCCACAGCATTTTTCCTCAGTGGGTTATACTCCTCTTGTCTTTGCTAACATCCCCAACATAGAATCCTAACATGCAGTGTGGACATCTTTTGTTTGGCCTGACCTGATCCATCCCCCTTCTTCTGATAAAAACACCAGTAAGTTACCTTCGTTATCCACCCCTCTCCCATCCTCAGGCTGTGGATTCTGGTAGGACTGACACCCTCTGCCTTCCAAGGATGAGCAAAAAACCTGACTGGAGTCAGTCTGCTAGCCACAATGATTGGTTCACACATGGGCACATGACCCAGGCTGGTCCAGTGAGATTTCAGCTCTGGGTTTTTACTGGGATCAAGAGATATTCATTCTTTTTCCCTTGGGTTTGTTTATTTAATGGGATGTATGCTCAGAGCTGCCATTCCAGAGAGCCCAGCTGAGAAAGAAGACAAAAGAGGGCAAAACAGGCCGAGAGATGGAAAAACTGAGTATATATCATTCACTTGGACCTCTTTTTTTTTTAAGTTGATTGATTTATTTTGAGAGAGAGAGAAAGAATGTGAGCAGGAGAGGGGCAGAGAGAGAGAGGGAGAGAGAGAATCCCAAATAGGCTCTGTGCTGTCGGCACAGAGCCGTACGTGGGGCTCAATCTCATGAACTATGAGATCGTGGCCTGAGCCAAGATCAAGAGTTGGACACTTAACCGACTGAGCCACCAAGACACCCCATCACTTGGACCTCTTGATCCAGATGTTCTTAAAGTTATTTTCACTGCAATTTTTAATTTCTGTGTGTGAATATATTTTTGTATCCCCTCAAGCTGGTTTCAGTCATCTAAAAAACAAAACAAAAAAATACTTCTATTAAAGCATTTATAAAGTTTAAGAGGTCGGAATCCTCTAGCAAACATTTACTATGAAACTATTCTGTGCCAGACCCTGAGCTATGAATGGGGTTGGAGGAACAAATACAAATAAAACACTTAAGCTGCCCATAGTCTAGTGAAAGATAAACACAAAAGTAAATAATCCAGTGCAATGTGATGCATGCTCTAATTGAGTTATATACAAGGACTCAAGGGAGCAGACAGGGATATATGATGGTGTAAGGGAGTCAGGCAAGACTTTCTAGGGGAGGTTGAAGGTCTGAATTTGAAAAGTTGATAATATTTAAAATGCACATTTAAATATGAATATTTAAAATGAAGCCACCTCTGAGACAGACTTTAGTGTGCAAGAGACTTATTAGGGGCACTGTTGGGATCAACACCTGGGGAAGGAAGGAAGGGAAAGCAGGATGGGGTAAGGCATCCCCCAAGATGGCCATGGCTAATCCTGTGGGGTGCTCTGAAGCTAGAATGGTCCTTCAGAGTTGTTGCACGTTGGGGCAAAATGGCCAGCATCCACCTACAGACACCTTCTTTCTCTTGTGCTCACAACACAATCACAGTCCCCAAACAGCAGCATGCAGATGGTCCTGGATTTGTTTTCCAAAATTTCTATTCTGCACTGTACCTCTGTGGAGCTAAAAACACTGGGCCCATTAAAGGAGCGCTGAGACAAATGACAATATAATGATATTAGCATGTATTTACAATTCACATGAGTGGCTTCAGCTAGGGTGTAGCAGAAAACAGGCTTGTGAAAACACGAGGAGGTTCTTTGACTGGATTCCTTGGTGAAATGTAAATGTGCCAGTAGTTATCAGAAATGTCTAGTGCATCGGGGTGCCTGGGTGGCTCAGTGAGTTAAGTGTCCGACTTTGGCTCAGGTCATGATTTTGTGGTTTGTGGGTTTGAGTCCCATGTCAGGCTCTGTCTGGACAGCTCGGAGCCTGGAGCCTGCTTCAGATTCTGTGTCTCCCTCTCTCTGCCCCTCCCCCACTGGCACTCTGTCTCTCACTCAAAAATGAATAAACATTAAATTTTTTTTTTAAATATGCAATACATCTAGTTAGATGATTTATTTTCAAGTTTTCAAGGATGAACATTTAGTGGCAAAGAGCCTGGGTCTCCATGTCAGCCAGACCTGGGTTCAAATATTGATCCCTCCACCTCCCTCCTTTGTCACCTTGGAAAAGTTATTCAACTTCTCTGAGCTTTTGCACTGTTCCTGGCACACAGTAAGTGCATGATCAATATTAATCATCTTAATTACTAGTAGTAGTAGAATTAATACTATTACTCTACTGCTAGTATTATTAACTAAAGTGCTGCAAAGTCTTCTGGAGCCAGAGAATTCCCCTAACTCAGTGTATTAGCCCTCTCCCCATTATGTTGACCCAAGTCATGGATCTGATCCTTGTGCACACTAATTACCTTCATTTTCTCTTATTAAATGTATGCTCTCTTAGCCTAATTAGCAAATGTTTCAGTCCCATATTTCACAAAGTGTAGAAACAGTAGGCTTACAAATATTAATACTTGTTACTAGACAAAAGGCATTGGTGATCAAATACGTTTGGGAGAGACTTGGTTAAACAAACTGAAACAGGGGCACCTGGGTGGCTCAGTCAGTTGAGTGTCTGGCTCACAATTTCAACTCAGGTCATGATCTCACAGTTTGTGAGATCGAGCCCTGCATCTGGCTCTGCCCTGGCAGCATGGAGACTGCTTGGGATTCTCTCTCTCCCTCTTTCTCTGCCCCTCCCCAGCTTGCACTCTCTCTCTTTCAAAATAAGTAAATAAACTTAAAAAAAAAAAACAGCTACAAAGTGAGACAGATTTCTTTCCTACAGGACTTGTCAGAGTCTTTTATGTTCCAGTAGGATTTCTGTCTCTCTAAGAGGCAAATATAATATTGTATTAATCTTGGCTGCAATTTTTGGCTGCAAATGGGAGAAGCCCAACTAAATCTAGTTTAAATGAAAAAGAATGCATTGGTTCATATAACTCTAAATCCTAGGATTGTATACACTTTAGGATAACTGGATCCAGGGGTTCAAATTATGCCATCTAATCAATCAACCAGTCTCTTTTTCTCTCCCTCTCTTCTCCCTCTCTCTCTTTATCTCTATCTCTCTCTCCCCCTCCTTCCTCCCTTCAGTCCCTCTTTCACTTTTTCTTTCCCCTGTATTTTCTTCTCATGTATTTGAACATCTCTTGGCTTTTGCATTGGACAGTGATATTGCTCCATGGAAGTCTCAAGCTGACAATCTATGATACAGAAGGAAATAATTTTTTCCACAATTTACCTTTTTTGGATCATGGACCCATGTCCAATTCAATTTCAGTGTCCTGGGGTATGAAGTAGGCTCTGAAAATAAACTAAGCATGGGAGAGGGGGAAAGGCATTTCCCCAAAAGAAGAGTTGTCATGAAGACAAAGACTACGTATCTACTCTGAATATTTAGCATTTCACCTTACTGGGCTAGTATTCTTTAAGAAATGCTGACTTTACAGTCATAGAAAGACAAATATATGATTTCACTCATATGTGGAATTTAAGAAAAAAAAACAGATGGGGTGCTTGGGTGGCTCAGTTGGTTAAGCGACTGATTTGGTTTCAGCTTGGTTGATCACACAGTGGGTTCGAGCCCCACAACGGGCTCCTTGTTGTCAGTGCAGAGCCTGCTTGGGATTCTCTCCCTCTCCCTCTCTCTCTGCCCCTCTCAACTGGCTCTCTCTGTCTCTCTCAAGAATAAATAAACTTTAAAATTTTTTTTAAAGAAACGAAACAGATGAACATAGGGGGAAGGAAGGAAAAATAAAACAAGATAAAACAGGGAGGCAAACCATAAGAGACTCTTAATACAGAGAATAAACTGAGGGTTGCTGGAGGGGAGGTGGGTGGGGAGACGGGTTAAATGAGTGATGGGCATTAAGGAGGGCACTTGTTGGGATGAGCACTGGGTGTTATATGTAAGGATCACTAAATCCCACTCCTGATACCAATACTACACTCTATGTTAACTAATTTGAATTTAAATTTTTTTTAAAAAAGAAAAGAAATGCTGATTTTATACAAACTCAGTCTCGCCAGAGGAAAAAGAAATCTCCATTTTGAGCTACCATTTTTGAATATCTATCATGTTCCTGTTACTGTTCATGGAACTTGGATACAAAGATGAATGAGACCCAGTCATTGTCTTCCAGAAGATCATGGTCTGGGAAGCAAAGATCTGAGGCAGACAGTAAGCAGCTGGTACAAGGGAATATTCTAGACATTATAGCAGAGGTACGAAAAAACTGCCACAGGCACACAGACTGGATCATTCATTCTCCCTTGGTCATGACAGAAACACTACACGGAGGAAGAAACGTTTGTATTGAGTTTGGGAAGAGGCCAAGTTTGAGAAGGGCAGGTTATCCTGGCATTGAGAACTACCTAAGACAATTCTTCAGTTTGAGAGTGCATGGCTTAATTTGGAAGCAAATGATAGCTATGTGATTCAGATGCAGCCTGTAGGGTCAGGCAAGAGATAGAGTTGCAGAATGCTGGAGCTAGGTTGGACTCCAGATCTGCAAGCCACTTCTTCTCCAACACCTCTCCAGAGAGTGTTCTGCACAAGAGAATGGACTATGAACACTGTTGCTTTGTGTCTGTCCAATAAAGTTCCTCAACCACTTCCTCCAGGTGCACGGGGGTTATTATTATATGACCCAAGCTGAGCCAATCAGGTTCTATATTATCCTGTTCAGTGTGATTGGCCTAGGGGTGGTCATGTGACCCAGACACAGCCAATTGTAGCTTATCTTTTTATAAAGATATATTTGGGGGTGCCTGGGTGGCTCAGTCAGTTAAGTGGCCTGCGGTTCAGGTCATGATCTTATGGTTTGTGGGTTCTGGAGCCTGCTTCAGATTCTGTGTCTCCCTCTCTCTCTGCTCCTCCCCTGCTTGCACTCTGTCTCTCTTTCTGTCTCCCAAAAATAAATAATAAACATTAAAAAATTAAAAAAAAAGAAATATGTGATTATTTGTTTAAAAAAAGATATATTGGAAGAAAGTTGGATTTTTTTTCATACTGTTGAGTAACCAGCAGAAAACATGAATCTAGGGCTGCCCCAGTATCCTTCTATGCTACATGCTTTTGTAGCTTAAATTGGATTTCTGTCCCTTGCCCTCCAAAATGGTCATTTTTCTCCAGCATTTACCTGAATGCTAAAAAGTCTCCCTGCAGGTTCTAGAAAAGGGCAGGAAGCCTATACCACATGGAAGGAAGTGGTACAACCAGTAGGTACAATCTTTGGAGCAATGCTTCATTATTGTCATGCTCCTCAGGACTGTGACTGTGATTGAGAGGTCAGAGTCTGTCAACCTAATTCTGCTTCCTTGAATCATGGCTTATCTACCGTGTCCCCGCCCAACTTTCAGACCCACCTAACTTGCATGCCTGCCTCCAAGTCTGCCTCTACCTCCAATGCATGGAGGACCCTGCACGGAGGAGCCCAAATCTGACAATGTCACTTGTTGTGGAAACCAAGGCATATCACCTGAAAAAAAGTGATGGGAGGGGGGAGCTCCACTTCCTCAAGTTAGCCTATAAGCCCTCCAAAGCTTGGCTCCTTACAATCTTCTAGTCTCATCTCTCACCACTCTTCACAATTTGCATTCCACCAACATTGGATGGCTTCTATCTCAATGTACCATTTTTAGAGCCTCTTCTTCTCTTGGAAAAAAATGTCACCCATCCTGTAAAATTCAGGTAAGATATCTCATTACTTCTATGCCAGGTACCCAAGAAGGACTTGTGTGTACCCCTACCACCACACCTCTATCTGCCCTGTAATCGTTTGCTTGGTGTCTGTTACCCCACGAGAGCAAGGGCCCTGTTTTCTTCTTTCTATCTAATTCACATGCAAATATTGTCAGCTCTACCTTTAAAATATACAAATATAAAAAAAATAATAAAAAATATATATACCAATATATTCTAAATCCAACTACCTGTTATCACTACCACATATTGGCTTGCTCTGAGCCCCCACTACTTCTCACTTACATTGTTGCATTGGCCTTCCACCAGGTCTCTCTTGATTCTGTCCTAACTACCTTTTAGGTAGTTAAGACACAGTCCATTGTCAAGAGCACAGTCACAATGAACCTTGAAAAAACTGTCATTCAGTTCTTGGTCCTCTGCTTAAAAACCTTCAGTTGAGTTTCTCTTTCACCCAGAAAAAAAGTTCAAATGCTTACAATGGTCTACAAGACTCTACATGATCTGGCCCCTGTTCCTACCTGACATCATCTTTCATTATTATCCTCCCAGCTCATGCCACACCAGCCCGCAGTGGCCTTCTTGCAGTCTCTCAAACACACCAGGCATGCTCCTGCCTTACAGAGCCCACACTATTCCCTCTGCATGGCTCATTCTTCTACAAGTCTTGCTCCCTCACCCTCCTTAAAGCCTTTTCTCAAATGTCACTATTTCAGTCAGACCTTCCAAGATACCCTGTTTAAAATATCCCTATCTTCAATACTTACTATATTCTTTACTTATTTTCTTAATTTTGTGCCATTATATCATCTATTTCACTTGCTTTTTTATTTGTTGTGTGTCTCCTGAGTGGTCCCCCCATCTCTAAAAGATAAGCTCCCTAATGACAAGGAATTTTGAGTGTTCTGTTCACTGATAGACTCCCAGTGCCTAAAACAGTATAGTAGATGTCCAATAAATATTTATCAAATAAAATGATAAATGAATGAGCAAATTATTTGAATACCAAGTGCCTAGCACAGAATAGGCACTCAATATACTTTATTGAATAAATTAATTAACTAGTGAAGGCTTCTTCTAAGTCTGAATGAGCTTTTTCCTGGCATTTTCATGTTTCTTAATCCCCTTCTCAAGATTCCAGATCTCCAGTTTCCTAATCAATTGTCCATGGAGATTTTTTCCAGTCTCTGACGTGATTCTGTAAATGTCTTCTCCAGCAGTAAGAATAGAGTCAATCAATGAGTAGTTGACAATGAAGGGTCATATCTCATCTGACAAAGCCCAGCTCCATTCAGGAGAATCTGTCATTCTTAGTGACACAAAGCCAGGTAATGCCACAATTCTTTATCACGAGTTTCCAAAATACTGGGCCAGACATTTATGTGCATGTAAAACTAACTAAACTCTTTGAATTCTATGGTTCTATAAGAAGGGCTGGATGGAGAGAAGTTGATATTGAAATCACCAAGACAGTCCTCAAAGAACATGGGGAATATATTTGAAGACAAACAGATTTCTAAATAAATACAGAAATGCACAAAATATGTCTCCACTCAACCTCTATGAGACCCATAGAGAATTTGGCATTAAAGGGTAATAATTAGCTTGAACACAGAACTTAATACTTTGTAATAAACTTTCATGTGTATGATTTCATTTGGGCTACATAACTATCCTGTGAAGAAGAGAGTATTATTATCTCATTATGGTAGGTACAACATACCAAATTATTTGTTGTCCTGCCTGTAAGAGGGTTATACGACCCTGTTAGCCAACATGTGATTTGCACTGCCTCTCTGTGGGAGAAGTATAATATCCCTGCCCCCACGGCAAATGGAACGTGAGCAAAAGTGAAGATAGGGGACATCTGAGTGAAAGAGACATTGCATGACTCTACCATCACTCCTTAACCCATATGCATCCATAGGAAAGTGGATGATTCTTTATTTTAGATCGTGAAATGAAGAATCTACATGGAGATGATCTATAGAACCATAGGTGAGAGTTAACCACAGCTGAAACATGAGAAATAAATCTCTGTTGCCGTAAGCCGCCAAGATTTGGGGGACTATTTGTTACTGCAGAATAACTAACAACTGACTAACACACCCATTTTACAGATGAAGGATCTAAGGCTTAAAAAGATTGGTGATTTTTCTAAAGGTAACCACCTAATAAGTAGCAGAGCCAGGACTAAAACTCAGGATGTCTCACCCCCCAAACCATGTCACTCTGCTAGATTATTCTGGTTAAGAACAATGTCTGCTTTTGCATATCTCCTAGAGTAATCTGGGAAATTGGGTATAACCAGACTCCAAGCTGGTATGTCTTTCACTGATGAGAGCCCTTTCCTCTCTGAGACCCTGCCAATTCAGAAAAGGGCTCTAAATTTCATAGTTATTTAGGAAAACAGAGCTGGCTCAATATAGCTGTTTTCATAAACTGGTCTCTGGAAACCATCCCAGCCCAGGGTAAAATATGAAATTTAATCACAGTGGGAATTTAGCCAGTATCACCAAGCCCCATTGACTGTTCCTCTTGTTTCCTTTTAGAACTCAATTGTTTTTCAGAAGCTCTTGGATGGGTCTGGCAGTGCTCTGGGGGCCAGGATCAGAATGTTAGCTTTACTTAGGCTTTTTGTTCTTTGGGGTCTTGTCTCATATTCTTCTTAGGAAAGAGAGGGACATCTAGGGACCCAGGTATTCCTAAACATGTACATTCTACACATACACAACTTGCTCCTTAGGGGCACAGTTCAACACATAAACATTTTATTCTCAGGAGCTAAAATCTGGGCCACAGGTATCAAACATACAAAGAAACTGCCCATGTCACCCAGGCAACCTGACTACCTAGCAAGGTTTCCAAGAATTCTACAAAACAAATGCCCTTGGGCTCTCCTGAGACAAAGTAAAGGTTGGTGGTGCCTGGAGTCTGCTCATGAGGGGGGAGGAGAGAAAGGTTTAAGTCCGTGTCGATGTCCTGCTACCTTAGCATTAGAGCCCCAGGATCGCATACAACAAAGCCCCAGAGGAAATCAGCTAAGTCTTGGCCAGGTTATTAGTCCAGGAGCTACGTAGGGACATGCAGTGGAAGTTTCATCTCCTTAACAAACCTTTATCCGGCATTTAGTATGGACCAGACACCTTTCTAAGTACTTTGTAAGTATTCTTATTTAACGCTGGCAACAACTCCCTGGAGTAGAAATTCTTATTATCCCCATTTTACAGATGAGGGAACTGAGGCCCAAAGGGGTTAAGTAACTTGTCGCAGGTCTAGAAGCCAGACATAGAGAAGGCGGGATTTGGACCCCAGAAGTCTGCCTCCAGAGTCCATACTCTAATTCTATGCCACGATGCTTCCAGGGGTCATGGAAGAATCAGACCTCAGCAGAAATTGAAATTGATTGTCTCTGAAAATGGCATAGTTTCTCTTCCAGTTTGACTCCACTCAAAATGAGAGGGGGAAGATCCCACCTTCCCCCCCCCCCCACCGAGGTAAAGGTTGAATGCAATACCCTTTTCCCATATTCTATGCCCCTGGGAAACTTCTAGACTGTGAACTCTCAATATGCAAGAAAGAGAGCCACTCTGTGCAGTACTGTCTTCATAGCACCTAGTGCGGTGTCTGAATCAGAGAATTCTAGTGAGTATTTGTCAGACAAAGGGAAGGAAGGAAGTGTAGGGGGAGCCAGGGAGGAAGGGAGAGAGGGTGAGAGGGAGGGAAAAAGTAAGAAGAAAGGAATGAAGGAGCTATTTGGTTCTCAGTTATCCATCAGCTTATCTCCAGTTAGGGGTTAGCTGAGGAGAGCCTGAAGTGTTGCTCTTGGTAGGGATGTTTAAAGATACTCTCAAAATAAGTAATTTCTGCAACTGCTGTGGCTTTTGTCCCTCTGGCTCTTTCTTCTCTGGTATATTCCTCCTGGCTTTCCAGACTCCTTAGTTACCACTGAACAATACACACACACACACACACGACCATGCATACATGCACACATGCACATACAAGTGCACATGCACACACATGCACACACAAGAACATGCATACACGCTCATATACTTGGCACACACAAGTACATGCATTCACACTCACACAAGCACATGCATGCATGCACTCACACACATACAAGCACACACAGACACACATGTACATGATGCACATTCACACAAGCACATGCATGCATACATTCACACACATACATGCATATGTGTGCACGAGCACACACACACAATTACAGAACGCTGTTTGTCCAAATAGTTAAGACACAAGATGCCATGTTCTGCTATTCTTTCTTGTTTACAAAGAAAACAGAATGGACCCAAGAGGGGGCATCACTCTGACCTCTCTGTGTTTTTGGCAGAAGAAATGCCCATAGCTCCAATAGCTCTCTGGCCATGAGAACCTCAGCTACTAACAGCACATAGCTGCAGGTGAAATGTCACAGAATCTGAGAATGCAATAGCCTAAAGGGACCTGTTAGATCACCCTGCCCAAGAATTCTGAATCTTAATTTTGGGGAATCTGTTAGTGTCTCTCCACAGCCGGACCCTTCTCATTATACTATACTGTCTTTCTATTCTCATGTCTTTCCCTATTACTTCCTTGAACGGGGCAGTGTAGCGTTTCAGCTCAGAGTGCTAGAAGTGCAGCTAGAGAGACTTTGGTTCCATCCTGGGTCATCCAATTATGAGCTGTGAAGCCTTAAGCTCATGTCTTGCCCTCTCTGAGCCTCAGCTTTGCCATATATAAAATGGCAGTAAGAACAGAACTACAGCAGACTTTTTATGGAATCAATGAGATAATGCATCTAACGCACTTAGCACAGAGTCTAGCACATAGCGAGTACCCAATAAATACTTATGATTATCTTAATTCTTCAGGCTTTGTCCATATTCCTAATAGCAGCATCGTGTTTATGATTCCACATGATTTCGCGTGTTTCCAGAGTCAGGAAAAGCCCTCCCTTGTTAACCTTCATTTGGAAAGCAATTTAACTCTCTGACATTAAAAATTAAAATATAAACAGCCCAGTGCCTGATTTAATGGACAATTAAAAATTAAATTAACAGTTAGTAAGTGATGAGCTAATTTTGTTATTGTAACCACATTAGCCTCATACTTGGAGGAATATAAAAAGGGGAAACAGACCCCTTAAAATAAAAAGAAAAATTGCAGGCAATAAAAGACTTAAAATCATATATCATAGCCTTGACAGATTCATTCTTTGAAGCCACTCGCCCCAAAACTCAGCTGATATTCATGCAAAAATGTTTAGATGACAAAGTAATGAGAACTGATGATGTGGCAGAAAGACAAAGAATACTCACATGATATTTTATTGTAATATATGGAGCAAACAGCTGGATGAAGCAGCCTGGGCCATCTCACCCTGTGCTGGTTGGTGGCCTCACAACAGACCACAGATTTCCTTACCTTGTCTTCAAGCACATGCATCTTCCAGAAGCGTTCATTGCAGGTCTCAGGTCTGCACTCTCTGTCAGGACCCTTGCACTCAACTCTGACGGAAGGGAAAGGCAAAAAGCAGCCCATGTGACCTGGAGAGCCAACAACAGAAGATGGGTCCTGGAAGAACTGTCCCACACTCCAAAAAAGTCACAGAGCTCACCTTTTCTTCCCTCACCCTCCTTGTCTCATACCTATTTCTCCCTCTTCCCCCAGGGCCTTATTGCTCTCAAAATCACTTTGTCATCATTTAACTGTAATGAACCTGCCTTTCCTGCTGGTCTATAAGGTCCATGAGTTTAGAGATTGCTTCTATCTTGTTTATCATGCTAAGCTAGCATACAGCATAGTTTCTGTTATACAATAGGTGTTCGGTGTTTGTTGTCTTGAATTGATTTAATGTAAATGAGCAAAAAAACTGTTCAGTATTAGATGTTAAGGATTCACAATGCTGTCCTTTCTAGAGCCATTTGCCAGTTGAATAGGGGGGATGGAGATAGCGATACTGAATCCAAAGAGATAGCTGAAGCACGGTGTGATTCCAGGCATCAAGAAGTGGCTGGGGGCTAAAGGGATAGTGTTGGGAAGGGAGGCTTCCAAGAACTCATCAAATCACAGCTTGTAGATGTCTATCTGCTCTGATTACATGCTGGTCTGGCTTCAGTGAACAGAAACTGTCTTAGAAGCAAAGAACACCACTCCATTCTCACAATGTGTGAAGTGTCTGACAAAATACAATCTGATTCTGATAAGATGTGATCTGAATGAGGCAGCCTTCTATCCAAAGGGTCCTCCACTCCTCCATTTTTTTTCCTTGAGATCCCTACTGTCATAGTCTCTGCTTTGCAGTAAAGGACATTTGTTAGCTTTTGGTAACCTAGGATCCATTCCCTGTAGCTTTAGTAACATCTCCTTAATTTCCTTTGGGAGAATTTCCTCTCACTCATTGTGTGTAGTCTTAATGATACCTCCCACCCAAGGGTATATGACTCAAGTGTGGCAGATTGGCCCTTTCCTATTGTGACCTTGAATCTTGAGTAGAGTCATAAGGAGACAAAGTAGATGACATCACTTCCTCCAGAGTGACACATTTTCAAGGATGTTGTTGACTTCACACTGCCAAGATACCAGAGCACTTTTTTTTTTTTCAACGTTTATTTATTTTTGGGACAGAGAGAGACAGAGCATGAACGGGGGAGGGGCAGAGAGAGAGGGAGACACAGAATCAGAAGCAGGCTCCAGGCTCTGAGCCATCAGCCCAGAGCCCGACGCGGGGCTCGAACTCACGGACCGCGAGATCGTGACCTGGCTGAAGTCGGACGCTTAACCGACTGCACCACCCAGGTGCCCCAGCCAGAGCACTTTCTGAACTGGGTTCCCGAGCCTTCTCATTGATTCGATGATCCAATATCCTACTACTAAATTTGTTTTCTGCTTAAATTAGCCTGAGTCTATTTGAACATCTTATAATCCAAGATCTCTAACTTGTATTTGGGGGCTGGAGAGAAAGCAGTGAGGGTAAGAGGAAGCCCTCATTTGGGCTTCCAAACTCTCTCCAGTTACACATGTAATTTATCACATTTATTAGCTGGCTTCTTCCAAGGAAAATAGCCCGAATGCATTCAATAACTAGTGAATGCGAGGAGGAAAAGAAATAATAGGGTAGAATCATGAGGATAACAAATCTTCATGATGGATTTGGTGGTGGTAAGAAGCCAATAGGAGAGGTTTTCTAAGACAACCATTTTTATTTTTGTCTATTTGCTTGGCTTCAACCTTAAGTAAATGAAAAGATCCTAATCAATTTAGCTTCAGGTATGAAGACAGGGATTCTGTGTAAATAATAGAACTCAAAAGGTTTTCCCGATATAAGTCCCCCTTGATCCCAGTTTCTCTGTCTCACTTCCCAGTGAGTCCAGACATCTAACCGTGGGATCCCTACCTTATCTCTACATAATGGTCCAACCTCACAGGCTTCACAGAAGGAAAACCTCAAGGACATACATTGTGGGGACACCACATCTGAAAACATGGTTTTCCAATGGTCCATATGTTAGTAAACAAACTGGAGGCTTATGAAATTGGCCTTCCATCTTTAATTGCTGCCAGTCATGTGCCACAATGGTAGTATTAAGTTATTTTACAGAATTGAGTATTAGGCAGAGTCTATAAAAGGAAGGGAGAGCACAGAGAGGGTCACATTTGGGATGTCATTTAGTGTCTGCCCCTCCATCCCCATCGCTTCAATGACCTCCTCCCACCTGCCAGCTAATTGGGCCACATGTGCACTATGTGACCCAAGAACAACAGATCCAAAATATGGTCAATGACTTATGGCCCCCATGACCTGGGATGAAAAGATACATTTGGCCAACCAGACTGTTCTGAGGTGTTGAAAGTTATAAAGCTGGGAAACCAAGATGGCACAGTATCAGAGGATGAAAAGACACTTTGAGCTACAGAAGACAAACCGTCAAAAAACCAAACTTCTGCATGAGCAGAAAAGATGGAGTGTGAGGAAACTAGCCAACAGACAGAAAGGAGAACTGAACAGATGATTACAGAGAATAGAGAGACGAAGAGAGAGAGAAAGAATCGGAGAGACTAGTTCCTAAAGCAGTCGCAAGTCCTGCCAGCTTTCTGGTTCTAATTATAGTTCACAGCCATCCTAATGATACACCTCTGTTTTTCTGAGGTAAGTTGAAGGCATCTGTTTCTTGCAACTGGAAGAACCAAACTGAAACAAAGGGAATCCAGCACACAAAGGCTGATGTCAAGAACAAGTGAGCTAATTCCACTTTTCTATGGCCAGAAATGGATCTGCCTAAAATAGCGTCTTGTGCTGGAGCATGTTATGTTTCTCAGACTGTGTGCTCTCCTATCCCATTTGAACCTTATGACAACTCTGCAAGATAATAATGTTGGACACATATTCATTCAACAAACATTTGTTCAGCTCCTGCTGCATATATCACTGGCACTCTTCTGGGAGTGAATGCAGGAAGGAAAGAAAGGCCAAAGAACGATGGCCCCTGTCCTAGAGGAGGATGCCAGCTGTGGACAGAGATATCTGCATTTTAGAAATGAGGAGACAGACCAAGATAGGGCACAGGTGTATTACCACAGGTGTATATTTAGAAATGAGGAGAGAGACCAAGATAGGGCACAGGTACACACAGGTGTAACCAACTAGTTAGTCAAGGAGATGACACTTCTGTTGTAACAGGATCCTACTTCTTTCATAGCCATGACACCACCAGGGATTTTTACACTTTTCCTCTTTTTTTTTTTTTAAGTTTATTTATTTATCCTGAAAGAGACAGAGACAGCGCAAGTAGGGGAGGGGCACAGAGAGAATCCCAAGCAGGCTCCATGCTGACAGCTGTGGACCCCAATGCAGGGCTAGAACCTTTGAATCGGAGATCATGACCTGAGCAGAAACCAAGAGTTGGAGGCTTAACTGACTGAGGCACCTAAGTGCCCCTGGCAGACTTTTTCTTATAGGGCCAGACAGTAAAAATTTTAAGCTTTGCTGGCCGTTTTCAGTCTCTACATGTCTACTCAACTCTGCTGTTATAGCATAAGAGCGACTTTGGATACGATGCAAACAGGTATGGTTGTGTTCCAATAAAACTTTATTTACAAAAAAAAAATGGTTGATGGGTTTTGCTTGTGGGCCATAGTTTGCCAACCCCTAGTAAATCCCCGTGTATTTGAAGGACCCTCCCCCTCTCATAGCTATGACCTATTAAGCAAGAGCCTTAAAGAAGACAAAGCTGTGTGAGTCAAGTAACATTTAGATATTTTATTAACCTTATGACGCTTGACTGATTGGACCACAGGAGGAGACAATTTGCCATCCCTAACCTGACTTAGAAATGGATCATTTCACATAGATAATATATTTTCTCCAAGAGCCTCTCAACATCCCAGCTGCCCATCACCATAACAACCCATACTCTATAATGAAAAAGTAGAAGCAATAACAAATAAGGGAAGAATTCAGGCATTGAGTTTTTTGGATATAAGTTTTGACATTTCAAGTTATGCTACTAACAGACTCGTCATCGATGTCTTCAAATATTCTGAATTTCTTGGATCCGCATGCTACAGCAAATGTATTTGTGTTTTCCTAAAGGCCAGTAGTCACATATCAAGAATTTTAAATTATTTAGAGTATATATACAAACCAAGGAGAAAACTCAGTCTGTATCAGGAGAGGCAAAAAATATAGAATCAGAGGTGAGAGATACACTAAAAATTAACTAGAGAAAAGCTAATAAAGGCTGTTGTGTAAACATAGATAATTTAGCTTTATGCAAATTGCTGATGGGGTAGATAAAAAGAAAGCCAGAATTTATTTCACGTTTTTCTGCCCTTCAGAAGAATGCATTACAATTCTGTTTGAATATTAAGTCTTCTTTTTCAGAAAGTTATGCCTTTTCTATCAACAGAGTCCACTATGATTAGGGGGATGAAAGACAGACCTCTGAGTTAGACACATGTCCTCCCCACTTCTTTTGGGTCCCCAAGTCACGGATATCAGCACACAGCATCCTTATCTTCTAGATAGGCCTGTGCAATTCCCTGATTCTGAACTCGAGGAAGGACTGAAGAGCACAGAATGATGGAGGCTGCTTGCCCAGGATACAGCCTCCAGAAACATCCTCTGCCCTATGGCTCCCTGAAAAAATGGGGAGGGAAGCTGCCTTAAGAAGCTCAGACAAGTTCTGCTCACAATGCCCTGACTCTTAAGGAAAATGGTTGCCTGAAAGTGTTTGTTTAGAATTCTCAAGTTGTTGCTGTCCTACTATAACGATGGCTTAGTTTCAGACAATCCCTTCCCTTCTTGCTCTCAGGGCTTCTGTGGAGATGCTATAAAGGAGGGGGAGAGGCTAGTGAGGTGCATCTGCCTGCAGTTATGGGTCACCTGGGGGCTGCCATTTCAAGCTCCCCAGCAGTGGTGGCTCATGAATGTTTTATTAAATACCCTCCTTGGGATGGTTCTTAATGAAGGCTAAGAGCTACTCTCTTTAAGGCTACTATGAGCATCTTGCAGGCTTCACGTTTAGGAGACTGACCCTTTTCCTTGCTCATGTCTTGAAAATACCAAATAACAATAAAGATAATTATATCTGACATTTATTAAGTCCTTACTATGTTCCATGTGCTCAGCTAAGCATTTTACCTTCAATGGTTATCACTTAATCTCCAGAACACTTCTGAAGTCGGTATAAGAAGTATCCCTGTATTTACAGTAAGGCAGTAGATTCCAGTCCTTAAAAGCATGAACTCCAGAGCCTGATTCCCTGAGTTCAGACCCAGGTCCTCTACTTACTAGCTATGTGATCTTGGGCAAGTGACTTAAACTTTCTGGTTGTATTAGTCATCTATTGCTGTTTAACAAACAATCCCACAACTTAGTGGCTTAAAACAACATTCATTTATGATCTCACAGTTTTGGACATGGCCTAACTGACTCTTCTTATTTAGGTTCTTTCACTAGGCTATACTCAAGGTGTCAGCCAGGGCTCAGTCATCTCCATACCTAACTGGGGTAGTATCTGCTTCCAAAGTTCACTTAAGCCTGGCAGGATTCAATTTCTTGAGTAACATTGGATTGTTGGTCTCAGTTCCAGTATGGCAATTTGCTTCACCAAAGCCTGCAAGCTGAGAGGGCAAATGAAGCAGTCTTCTAGCAAAGTGGAAGTCTCAGTTTTTTTAACCTAACTAGGGAAATGGCATGCCATCATCTTTGCCATATTCTACTAGTTAGAAGCAAGCCATTAATCCAATCCACTCTCAAGGAGAGGGGATAACACAAAGGCATAAATTCCAGGAGATGGGGATCACTGAAGGCTATCTTAGAAGTTGGCCTTCCATACCGGGTCTCAGTATCCTCATCTGTAAAATGGGAATACTAGTTCTTACTTTGTAAGGTTGTTATGTATATTAGATGAGTTATTATATGCAAAAGTACCTAGATTGGAGCATGGTATATAGAAGTGTTATAAAAGTGCTTGCTATTATTATAAGAAATAAATATAACAATGAGAGTTTAAGTCATTTGCCCAAGGTCATTCAGCCAGTGAGGGCCAGACTAGGGGCTGAATCCAAACTGTATTCACTAATTCTCATCTGTGTGCTTTGAGATGAAGCATTGACCAGATGGACACAGCCCCTGTTAGCACTGGATGTCCAGTCTAAAGGAGGACAGACATCCAAGTAAGAGGGGTGTCTAACCTAAGTATGGCTTGTCAAGAAAAGTTTCCTTAAGGTTGGGACAGACGAGCTGTGATTGAAAGGATAAAAAAGAACTAATTGGGTAAAAGGGGAAGGAATCATGCTCCAGAAACTGAAAACAGCCTTTGGGAAGACCCTGGGCAGAAAACCCACAAACTTGATAACATTATTCTCACATCTTCCTCTCTAGTCTCTTATGCACATCTCATACTTCAAATGACAGGTCAAATACCACCTCATCCATGCAGGCATCCAATATTTTTTCCCCAATGTTTGGAAATACTCCAACTATTCTCCTAAAGCATTTATATCCATTTTAGAAGGAACTGTCACACTGTTCTGCTTTGTCCAATAAGTTTGCCTCTAGGGTTCCTTTACACTACTCCACTTGCCCAGAAATTCTTTGAGGGCAAGGTCCATGGACCTCTCATCTCTTCCTTTCTGGGGGATGTTCACTGTCAAACTTTAGGACCAGAAGACAGAAGTGGAAAGGAGTTTTATGCTATATACTGCTGTACCTTTGGCTTTTTGTAACATCTGCAGATATTACTTATTCAAAAAGGTAGAAGAAATTAAAATTAATAATAACAAGGGGAGGCAATGTTGCATAGTTAGAAAAGCATGCCCTTGGGAATCAGACATGTATACCTGTGCCTAGAGATTCTAGCTGTGTGTTCTAGGTAGGTGTCGTAACCTCTCAGAGCCTGTTATTTCATGGTTTTTTTTTTGTTTTTTTTCTATAAAAGGGAATTATACCACCTGCTTTGAAGGGTTGTTGTGATACTGTATGTGATGTACCCGGTGAAATACCTACCACACAATGGGAACTATGATCTCAATAATGCAAGCCAGTGGAGCTATTATCTTTTTTTTATCCTGCTGGGATTGTAGATGGTTTAGCTCAGATTTCCCCTCCTCTACCTGCTAGTGGCATGGGGATTTTCCAGTGCTGAGTTGTTAAGCATTTGTCTTTGGTGAAGGAAGAGAGCCAGGATCTTTAAAGATGTACGAAATAAAACTCAGGCAGCCTCCCCTACAGTGTTTTTTGTGGAGCTCAGCAAAAATGAAGCCACACAGGGCAAAGGTCATGTATCAGGAAGCCAGGATGCCTTCCTCATGTAAGTATTCACGTTGGGAAAGGAATGGGAGCAAACCAAAGGTTTGCAGTGGACCAAACTTGGGTGCCAGCAAAACCCATTTGAAACAGTAGATCTCCCTATAGACTAAGACTCCTGAGGACTGGGCTACATCTTTTCATCCTTGTATCTCAAAAGCTACCACTAAGGGTAGGTCTTTTTTTTTTTAAGTTTATTTATTTTGAGAGAGAGAGAGTGTGTGTGAGCGGGGAAGGGGTATAGAGAGAGGGTGAGAGATCTCAATCTCACCAACTGTGAGATCATGACCTGAGACAAAATGAAGAGTAGACTGAGCCACCAAGGCGTCCCTAAGTGGACGTCTTGTAAATGGTTATCAAATCACCGATCTGGCCAGCTAGCTATTTACCCAGCCCTCCAATTTCTCATGAGCTCTGAAATTCTTCAACTGTTCACCCACATTGTATTCCCCAGTTATTGACTCAAGCTTGGACTCCCCTCCCCAAACACACACACACACACACACACACACACACACACACACACACACGTGGGTTTTTTTTTTTTTTCTCGCAGATCTGTTCTTCAGAGGAGGGTTTTTAGATGAGAGGCTACTGTAGATAGTCAGTAATCCAGGTACTGAAGTCAGACATCTCAATGTCAAATCATAGCTGTGCCACTTCCTAGCTCTGTGATTTTGGCCATGTCATTTCACCTCTCTGGATCTTCATTTACCCAAGTGGACAAAGGAATAATTACAAATAGTAAAATACATTGGGAATGTACCATATGCCACGTGCTGAATGAGTACTTCACACATATGCATTATTAATGGTACCTACTTCATACAACTGATATGAAGGTTAGCTCAGTGCTCAGCACAGGGACCAGCACACAATCATTGCTCAATAAATGCTACTTATAGCTGTTACCATTCTCCCATTGGGGCATGAAGGCTTCACTTCTCCTTTTTGGTCCACCACCAGCCTGATACCTAAGACAACTTCACAGCCACTGCCATCTACCCCAAATAGATGAATGATCTTTCCAGTAGAGAATAAAAGCTCAACTACAAATCATGGGCATTGGTGTTCTGCATTTGTGATGATACTGACATCCACATTCTTAGCAACAGGTGTTTTTACAGTAATACTAAATACATTTGCAAAAAATCCTTCTGGTCTAATGTGAGATAAACACCGACTGTCATCCCTTTCAGCAGTGTCTGCTGCCCTTAGGGATTCACATGTTAAAACACTCACACGCAAAAGCTGTATCCTTCAAGAGGAGATTTTGCTACAGTAGCTGTTTTTTTTTTTGTTTTGTTTTGTTTTTGTTTTCAACGTTTATTTATTTTTGGGACAGAGAGAGACAGAGCATGAACGGGGGAGGGGCAGAGAGAGAGGGAGACACAGAATCGGAAACAGGCTCCAGGCTCTGAGCCATCAGCCCAGAGCCTGACGCGGGGCTCGAACTCACAGACCGCGAGATCGTGACCTGGCTGAAGTCGGACGCTTAACCGACTGCGCCACCCAGGCGCCCCTACAGTAGCTGTTTTTGATTGCATAGTTGAATAGCATTTTCCTTTGCTTATGAACACGCCTGCCTCTGGCACATGCCAGAAAGTTAACTGGAGGCAGAAGCCCCTCTCTCCACTTTGGAGTCCCCTCATATTAGGTACCATCCGGCCCTGATGACGAACCCCACACCTGCTAAATTGCTCCTAACCCTTCTCATCTCCTATTGTGCATTACCACCTCGGCTACATTGCAGCATTAATTTGATTTATGGCCCAGACACCCCACCTGAGGCCTGAGAAGATGGCTCCCCTCCGATCGCTTCCATCAGCAGCATAAGTGGAAAGTAATAAAAACCCATACGTGGCTCAGACTTTCAATTTCAATTGGAAATTGAAACTGTGCAATATGATTAAAGTTTAATCTGCATCATCAATAAACATGTGTGCTAAAGCAATGAAGGCTGTTTCACCTCCTGGTCGCAGGCATGGATTTGATGAGAGCGTGTTTGCTGTCTCTTGTCTAAACGATGTGTTTACTGGGGTGGGGGTTGCGCCACCAATATACATGCGTGAGCATGCAGAGAGTTGACATAGTTGTAAAAAAGATGAAAATAATCAAATGGGCATGATGTAGAAAAAGGCTGCTCATGTTCAGATGAAACTGGACTGAATCAACATCTCTATAAGGATTTGCTCAGATGCAATGTTTTTTTTAGGGAGTACTAATATCCATGTATTCATTCATTCATTCATTCATTCATTCACTCAAAGTATGTGTTGAGTGCCTATGGTGTGTCAGACCCTGTGTTGGACCCTGGGGTCATAAAGATGAGAGGGGGAGACAGGACCATTTCTGTTGTCATGGAGCTTACAATAATGGCAGAGCAGAATGTTAGTCAAAAAACTAAGCAATTATAAGTAAAATTGCTCCCATATTAAATGCCCACATTACATAAGCTTATAATGTTCTGAGTGCTGTAAAGAGGGAGATGTGACCTATTCTGGGAGGTCAGGGAGAGCTTCCAAGAAGTGGTGATGATTTGAGCTAAGGTCTAAGGAGTGAGCCATGTGGGAGGTAGAGAGAGGGGTTGGGAGCTGGGACAGACAGAATAATGATCCAACCACAGGAGGCCATATATGCAAAGGCTGGAAGGAAGAGGAAGCATGGCAGATCTGAGGAAGGGTTGAAATGAGGCAGAGCAGCTAGAGCAAAGAGATGAGGAGACTCAAGATGAGCCTGGAGATTTGTGCAGAGAAGTCACACAGAACTTTGTAGAATGGCAAAGGACCTAGAGTTCTTTTTCTATGTGCAACGGGAAGCTATCAGAGGGTTTAAGCAGGGAGGTTATGTGATCCATTTAAAAGACTGATGCACAGAGAAGGGAATGGGGGAAGCAAGAGTGGATGGGCAGAGACCAACGAGGGGGCTGTGTCTGTGGTCTAGGGGACAGGGGAGGACAACCTGGACTCAGTGATGACAGCAGAGGTGCAAAGCAGAAACACCTTCTACAATGTAGAAGTCAATACCTGCCCTTTAAACACATAATAAATTGGCTAATCTCATCTCCAGTCTCACAGCCCTTGCTCAATGTCTCCATCACCTGCATTACCATTTCCAGCCTCCAAGAAGGCAAGTCCTTCAATATACTCTTTGGCAATTCTGGCTTCCACTTCCAAACTTACCTGCATCTTTACCCCAACATTACCTGGCTGATCCTCCAGTGGGTAAAAGACAGACCAGGTTTGTTTCAGCCTCCAGACCTTCATACACATTGTTCCTTCTGCTAAGAACATCCTGTCCCCATCCCCTTCACCCAGCCAACTTATACTCAATTTCCATATCTCTGCTCAGAGTTTTTCCTTTGGGAATTCTTCTGAGACCCTCTCTAAACAACTGGCTAGGAGACCATGTATCACAACAACTACAACTGCCTGCTTAGTTGGATTTTAGCAACCAGTAGACTAGAAAAACCTTGAAGACAAGACCAGGCTTTGTTTTCCATTACATCCTCTAGGACCCCATATAATGGCTGGCACACAAGAAGAGCTCAATAAATATATGTTGGATGATTGAAGAGCTATCCCTTCTTTCTAATGTCAACCCCTCCTCTCATGCTGTTGATCCCAACTCCTGCTACTTCAGCAAGACCCTGTTTATCAATTGTCTCTTCTCTCTCATACATTTCAAGCTCATCCTCTTAACTAGATCCTTGCTTACAAGAAATGCCTTATCCTAAGGAGCACCTTCAGTCAACCCTAGCTTCTCCCAAGGGTTGAAGTATCCCCTAAGCTTCTACTGTTCATCAAACTTATAGAAAATATAGCCTATACACTCTTTATATTCTTCACACCTTATTTCCTTTACTACCTGGCATCCAGTTCTACAGTTCCACTGAGATAGCTCTAAAGAGCCCTGGAGACCTCTCAATGCCAAGTTCAGTGGTCACTGTTCAGTCTTTGTTCTACCTGACACCTCAGTAACATTTGATGCTGTTGACTACCTGCCTCCTGCTTGAAGCTCTCCTATCCCTTAATTATTATAGTAATATTTCCTGGCTCTTCACTTACATCATTAGCTGTTATTTTTCATTTATTACCTTATAATGAGTTTTCAAGGGTTTTCATGCCATTTCACAGATGAATAAACTAAAATTATAATAAGCCATATGATCATGAGTAAGCTTTTCTCAAAAGTCTTCATCTGTTGGAAATAGTCAAAAGTCTTCATCTGTTGGAAATAGTCACTAAAGTACTTTTGAGTGAAATAATACCATATCTTGGAATGCTTTAAAATATTACAGATATAGTCAAATATTATTAGTGTAATTAAAAGGTATTTATCCAAAGGATACAAAAATGGTGATTTGAAGGAGCACATGCACTTTATAGCAGCAGTATCAGCAATAGCCAAATTATGGAAAGAGTCCAAAGGTCCATTAACTGACGAATGGATAAAGAATATAATGGAATATTACTCAGCAATGAAAAATAATGAAATCTTGCCATTTGCAACAATGTGGATAGAACTAGAGTGTATTATGCTAAGCTAAATAAATCAGTCAGAGAAAGACAAATATCATATGACTTCACTCATATGTGGAATTTAAGAAACACAACAGATGAGCATAGGGGAAAGGAAAGAAAAATAATATAAAAACAGAGAGGGAGGCAAACCACAAGAGACTCTTATATACGGAAAACAAACTGAGACTTGCTAAAAGAGAGGTGGGTTGGGGAATGGGCTAAATGGGTGATGGGCATTAGGGAGGGCACTTGTTACAATGAGCACTTGGTGTTATATGTAAGTGATGAATCACTAAGTTCTACTTCTGAAACCAATACTACACTATATGTTGATTAACTTGGATTTACAGAAGTAAAAAAAAAAAAGAAAAAGAAAAAGAAAAGTTATATGATTCACCACCATGATTCCATCTTTCCATCTTATGAAGACTCCTTTGGAGTCCTAAAACCAATGGTCTTTCTAACCACAAAGATCAACATACTTGAGGTGATCCAGGTGAGGTCGTGATCTGAGCAAGGGCTCATAGTGTTCTGCCTTATATAAAGGAGACAAGGGCCCATGGTGTGTATGTTATGATGGAGGAAGCATGTACTATGGAAATATTTTCAGGAGACCTGAGTTCTAGGTTTCACTCTGCCAGGATCCACACATGGGACCTTGAATGGCATATTTATCCATGCTAAAGAGTGAGTCTCTCCATATATGTAAGTATACTTTAGAAAAATACACTTTTCCAAAGGAAATCAATTTTGGATCTCTCAAAGCTTAGAAATTATAACTATCAAGAAATTTGAAATGTTTTGTTATTTGTAAAGAAAGGCAGTATGGTGCCATAGTGAACACCATGAGTAAGTCAGTCGCCTGCTCCATGACTTACTAGCTAGGTGAACTTTGACAAGTCACTAGGGGATTCAGAGCCAATTTCTATATATTACCAAAATGGGAGAGCAATTCCTTACCCTACAGGGTTATGAGAAGATTAAAATGTGGACACACCTGGAACACAGTAGACAGCTCCAAATTCTTACTGGGGTATGGTGGACAAATGTGACATGGGGAGCACTACTGGCCCTCCAGGAGAACCTTAGATAGGTCCCTCTCCCCATTTTCTGTGTATCTCACTCACTCAGAATGATTTGCAGTTGGTGGCAAATTCAGCCCTGGGACCAGAGATCTGAGACTGGTGATAAAACCGTCAGCCAAGATTTGCTACATCTTTTTTTCCGCCCCCTAGTCTCCCATTAAAAATGATTTGTCGTTAGGGTGAAACATGGGAAAACAAACGTGATTAAAATTTTCCCATATTAAATACCTGCATGGCAATGGCAGCCTGAGCTGAGCTCTCTGGAAAGGCTCTGATTCATCCATCTGGAGGGGGGATGAGCAGCTGGCACAGTCAGGAAGCAGAGAAAGAGTCTGGGTTTGTTTCTCTGCTGCCTCATACACATCCCCAAATCTTCCTTCCATCAGGGTGACTTCATCCCATTGACTTGTCAAACATAGGTATAGCTACTTGCCTTGTAAGTGCCCCTGGGCACATGCTAGAAGCCAGTGAAAGTCCCAACTAGAGAAACTACCTTCATCCTAGACTTCAGTGAAGACTCACAAATAATTTTCCAAGGAAAATTAAACACACACACACACACACACACACACACGGAGAGAGAATCAAGGATTAAATGTGTCTGAAACAAGGGTGGGCATCATCACAGCACTGGGAAGGTGGGAGAGGTAGGGAGGGAGCATGTGCTCTACTCTCCTACTCTGCCTTCTCAGAGGTGCAAAAAAATCTCTTGTAACTTTCAGAAACGTGACAGGTCTGTCAAAAATCCAGGTCAGTCATACAGGTTATAAAACTCACTTCACAGCTTTTACATTTCTCAGAAACCTTTTGTTTCCACAAGGTCTGTGTGTGGTAGATCAATTGCAAAATCATCCACAATTTTTCATCCCTCCCCATGTCCATGCCCCTTGCCATATGACTTTGCAACTCCTGTCATAGAGAGGCAGAGATTCTTCCTAATCCTTGATATGGGATGGTCTTGTGACTTGCTTTGGCTAATTGAATGCAGCAGAAGTGAGTATGTCCTGGTTCCAAGGTTAAGGCTCAAGAGATCTTGTACACTTCACTTTCTCGTAACAAGCTTAGGTTACTCTACTGGATGATGAAAGCTACATGGCCCAGGTACCATCCATCAGTTACTCCATCCAATAACCAGCTAACTTCTAGATGTGAATTAGGCTATCCTAGACTAGTCAGCCTACAGTCAACTAACATCTGACCATAGATTCATGGGTAAGTCCAGCTGAGATCAGCCTATCTTGTTCTAGATCAGCAGAACGGCCCAGGTGACTCACAGACTAGCAAAAATAAATATTTTTCATTTGAAGGCACTGATCTTTGAGGTGGTTTGTTATGCAACAAAACTGATATGAAGTCCATATGTGGTGTAACATACCATGACCATCTACATAACACACATCTCCCCTGACTGCCCCAGATATAACTTTAATTGTGCCCCCAAATTGAAAGGGGTATTGTTGTTTGGCTCTTTAGAATATGGTAAGATTCTTGGTTAATGTGAAAAGCCTACCCAAGGGCTCAGACAACATCAATACCTCCTCTTCCTCCTTTTTTTTTTTTTTTTTTTAAGAGATGGAAGTGTATTGAATGCTGAGGAGAGGCTGTCTGCCAGCAATTCCTTCTTGAAGATGCCAAGGTGTTCAGTCACTCAAGGGCCAGTGGAGAGATAAGCCTTTGTCCTACCAAAGCCAACTGAACATGATGCACAGGGCTCCTGTTATCCCAGTGAGGGCACAATTTACTGAATTGGTTTCTTCTCATGGTAATTGTAATATGGTTAGTCATAAACTGATCACAAAATGGGAATCTGAACACATTAGAAATGCTTGAAATGTTTCCCTAAGTAGAAATCGTTCCTCCTCAAATCTATCTCTATTCCCTAACTCTTAACATAGTCAGAATTATGAATAAAAGGGCATTTCTCCATATTCTGGCCCCTGCTTACCCCTACCAACCCCATTCCCTAACACTCCTCTTCTTACACCTTACCTTCCAGCCATTATTCCACCTTGGGGGAGACTGGGTTAATTCCCCTCTCTGCGTTTGTACAGATACATTTTCTCTATCTTGGACCTTCTTGTCCCTTGTGTCTTCCTAGATAATTCCTACTCATCCTTCATGTCTCAGCTGAGATGTCCTCTTCTCCTAGAACTTGTGTCAGTTCTTGGACAATTGTATTTCAGCAGGTAGAGAATTCCTGGGCATTTTCTATGCATCATTGCTTCCTCCTCTTGAAGATACAGAGCTGGATAAATTGTCACTTGGGGATCATAGTACCATAAGGCTTGGGCCATTCCATGCCCGTGAAATAATTTCTATGAGTTACAACAAGGGAAGAAACAAAACCATGACCTTTAAATTCATCTTGCTTTAGATCATAAAAAATTTTGCATGCTTGCCAGTTATTTCTATCACAGTAAATAGGAAGCCTGCCCCTCAGTGCCCAAATATAAATAAAAAAATGTAATTGGATGTCACCACTGTCAATCACCTTGGGTACATATTGGAGGGCAGGTCAGTTTTTGTAGGGAAGGAATAGTAAAGTAGTGACCAGGTGGTGGTCAAGGACAAATCTTGTTCTGTCCTACTTTCCTAAGACTGAGACAGGGGAGGGGAGATGGAGGTGCTTTCATTTCAGTTAGACCCTTGAAATCATTTAAGGGAGAGCCTCCTGAGCAGAGAGTTGAAAAACTGATGGGGTAATATCTGGTTATTTCTTAATGGTACCATGAGTAGACAATAAAAGGGTTTCTTGGGGGGAAAAAAAGCTGTACTGATCGATTTCTGCTTCTAGGAGTTCTGAAGCTTTCCCTGACTGCTTTTTTTTTTTAATTTTTTTTTCAACGTTTATTTATTTTTGGGACAGAGAGAGACAGAGCATGAACGGGGGAGGGGCAGAGAGAGAGGGAGACACAGAATCGGAAACAGGCTCCAGGCTCTGAGCCATCAGCCCAGAGCCTGATGCGGGGCTCGAACTCACGGACCGCCAGATTGTGACCTGGCTGAAGTCGGACGCTTAACCGACTGCGCCACCCAGGCGCCCCTTCCCTGACTGCTTTATAAAAAGAAGCAATTAATGAATGCACAACTGGTAAGAAGACAGGTGTCCAACCTGTTGAGTAAGATTACCCATAGAATAGAATTTTGTCTAATCCTGCTAAGAATAGGTTTGGGGTTCCTCCTCTATCCCCCACAGACCTTGTGGAGGCTAGAGGCAGACCCTCGCCCACAGTCTGTTTCTACTCCCTCTCCCTATTATCAGACTATGAGCTTCTTGAAGGCATGTGCTACATCTTGTTAATATCAGTGTTTGCTGGTCCTCAGAGCTTATGGGAATATTAACCTATGAGTCAGGCCCACACTTGTGGGTCAGTTCAGCATTCCTTTAGCTTCCACAGAGCTAACCACCAGTTTGATTCAGACCAACACCCCCAAATCAATTACCAGCTTTGGTCTCACCAATTCGATTGACTAAAGCAAATGACCCCGCTGGCAGTTCACCCACCCTAAGTATCCAAGAACAGAATGGGCCTCAAATCTAAGTCATGTAACTTACTTAAGAAAGTTACTTACTCTTTGTGTTTCAGTTTTTTCGTCTATACCACGGGGATAATAATAGTACCTCCTCTACAGAGTAGTTGTAAGGAATTACAGAGAAAAAATAAACATATATAGTCTTTGAGGTACATGGCAGACTTATGTGAGTGTTTGCTATGATGATAATGATAATGATCACATTGAAGATGACATCATCAATGATACAAAGATACTTCACCTGTTTCATTCTTGGAGAGTATTAATTGCCTAGGAAATAGTCCAAACAAGATGAAGAAAGGATATGGACCCAATATATATCTGGTACCCAATACTGGCTTAAACATAATTAGCATCTTTTGGGCAGGTTGACAGCATGTTTCTGTGTCCTTGTTTATGTTCCTTCCCTCTTGTCTTTTAGTATTTTTATCAGCTGGTAATTTGCTATGCACAAACATTTCCTATTGACAGGAAAGTCAGAGAAAGTGCAATCTTACAGCTCAGATATTAGTTCAGTTGCTCCGAGTCTTGGTGGTGTGATTGATGGGAGTTTTATTGCAAATGTAAAAATCTGCATCACTTTCTTCCTGTTTTGGCACACAGATGTTTTGGTCTTGCACAGCACGTCCTGGAGCATTGAAGATAATAGAGCTCTAATGTGCCTGATGGCTCTGCATCAAAGCCGGTCAATGCACCAGTGGCATCAACTTGGATGACAGAAATGACTGGATTAACGACACTCAGACACCCAGTACCCAGTAAAGACAGAGAAAAGTCCCAGAACCAGAACCAGAGAATATATGCCAGTACAACACCAATTCTACCAACATTTATTGAGCACCTATAGGGGTGAGGCTTAGGTGAGTACGTCTCCTAGTGCATGAGAAGGGATGAAATAAATTCTTGTTGAATGAATGAATGGATGGAGTAATGGAAGTCTGTATATTGCGAGTCACTAAGGAATCCATAATGCTTCCTCTTTTAAAAACTGAATTTTCAAAAAGCAATCAAATCCAAAGGAAATTAGCTAGAAGAGATGAATATATGGCGAAACCGCAGAGATGTTAGTCCAGCTGCTGCAAATGTGGCAAAGCACAAACCCAGGGGAAGGGCTTAATGACTTGGCTGCTAAAGAAGGAAAATCCACAGGGACTTAGCTCAATTTCAAGGAGAAAGTGTTTGATCATCAGCCACAGGTGTAAGTTGGATCATGCAGAGATGGTGAGGGTGGTCTGTGCCTTAGCCTGTGTGCTTCAGAAACCTTGATGTTGTTCTGGTGACTGGATTACTGTGGGGGTTAGGAGCCAAGGAGTTGAGTCTTGGGAAGGAGAGACAAAAAAAAAAAAAAAATTCCAGGCTCTGTGCCTAGAGATCCTGTTACTCTTTCTTGCTGCTGTATCCCCAGTAGCTAGCACAGTGCCTGGAACATAGTAGATGCTCAAAATATAGTTGAGTGGATGCATGAAGACATCCCCAAAGCATAATACCTATCTCTATTATGATGTAGCATGTTACCTTCATTACTGTGAAAGTAATATATAGTGTATAATTTACATGTAGTGTATCTGCATTACTCTTTTGGTTCTCAAAGACAACATTTCATCTGTAATATTTAGTCTGTAATCTATACACTAGATACCATAAGATGCAAAAGAGATAAAATTGTGTGGGCAAACAGAAGAAAGAGAAATGCCTTCAAACTTGGGGAAATTGGGAAAGATATTATGGAAGAGGAGACATCTAACACTCAAAGCACAGGCAGAATACAGACAGCAAGGACACTGCATAATACAGGCTGAGGAAACAAGGGAAAATTTCAGCAAAACACAAAGGTAGAGCAGTGCTTCTTCAAATGTATCCTAAGGAACCTTATACATAAAACCATCTGGGAATCACCATCCCTAGCCTACTGGGTGAGAATCTCTGTTGGTAAGGCTGATGAATCTCAATTCTAACAGACTCCCTAAGTCATTCTTATGAGCTACATTTTGGAAACTATTTCCAAAAAAGTACCAAGCTCACCATTTCATTTAATTCCCTCAACTCTACATGTCATCTAGCCTGTAGGTCGAGGAGCTATGATTTGAACACATAACATAAGACATTGAACCTTTGGTTTTACCTACCACGGGCCACTGGCCCTTTGAATGCAAGACCACAGGACAAGGTGTGTGAGGGGAAGCTGTAGAAAGTGACTTTGAAAGAGTAAGTTCTGATAATAATAGTAGTAGAGATCAATAAAGACAATGATACTGTTTTATATCTCTTAAAAGCAAGAACGCACCACCACTCTGGCTGCAGCAGACTTTATCAGGAGGCTCTGATTAATGAGCAAAGCGCCGGACTCTGCTTCCTAATAGATGCCTGTTATATCACCAGGAGATTTCCATCTCAGCAATACACTTCTATAACGTACTAGGCAGCCCTGTGTTTGATCGGGCTCATCTCTGTTTTTAAATAAAAAGGTCAATGAGTACATGCATCCAGTAGAGTAACCAGTGATCAGGGGAGATGAAGTTAAAGCAAATGTTACATAATTATTGGGGTTCAGCTCAGCATTGTAATGTGAACTGTGTTGGGCATTTCATTTATGGTCAGCCAGACAGGGAAGGTTAAGACATCCGAGGTCCAAGGTCATGGGTCCAACTGACCAAGGGAGCCAACCTTCCTTACTGTTTGAAAGCCTCACTTGCCTTCCAACCCTATCTGGCCACCTAAAAAGTCCGTGGAGGGGAGATCCCATAAGGTTTGGTGGATTGGAGGTCCATCCTGTTCCTTCTCTTCCTCCTATTCTCTGTTCTGTGTCAACTTCTGAAGAACTTCTCTGACCTCCCACTGGGAATAGCATGGCCTCATCCTGCCTGTCTGGGCTTCTACACCCCTGTCCTTTCTTTTGCCTTTCTTCATGACTCTTAGTGATACCCAATATTAAACTATTTCCCTATTTGTCCTTTTGTTTATTGCCTTTCTCTCCCCACTAGACTGTAAGCTAGAGACCTTTGTTCTCTTCCATTCCCCAACATCCAGGGTTGTGCCTGCTACATCGTAGACACTGCATAAATTGTTGAATGAAAGAACAACGTATTGGCACAGAAGTGTTCTCTACTCCAAGGAGCAACTTCATTCTCAGTACTAACTGCCTTCGTTTAGTGATGTCACTTAAAAATAAAACCACTATTTCTAGTTACATTTCTCAACAGCTTTTTTCTCATCATCCCTAGGATGACATACATTTTGTGAGGTGGTTTATTGGACCCTCTGGTTTTGGCCAAGGTTCCCCCTCTGGACTATCCTGTGCCCCTTTCTGTCTTATATCTGGGCATCATACATTCTTCAGCATGACAGTAGTACCCTGCTTTCCCCCACTTTCAGTTCTTTCTATGTGTACCCTCTCATCCTGAAATACCCCTTCTTCTTCTTCCTTTCTTTGCCTGGTTAGTTCCTGGGCATGCTTCTCTCTCAGCTTGAACACTACTTCCTGGGGGGTGGGGGGCCTATCCTGAATTCTGAGGCTCAGCTAGCTCCCTTCTTACATTTCTCCATAGCATCCTGCCTGTCCACCTTCTGCCACATTTAAACATTTGAACATTTGTTCAGTGTTTGTCTTCTCTGTAGACTCCACTTCATGAACTCCACCAAGGTGAGGATGGTCTTTCATCCTGAGGCCTGAGTTCCCAGCATTTAGTACAGTGCTGGAGTCAGTGCTCAATAAATATTGCTTTTATGAATGAATGCATGCAGACATGAATAGCAGAGCCCAGGAGTTATCTCCCACTGAAATTACCTCTCAACACAGGACAGACATCTCTATCCCCTGAGACAGTGTTCTAGGACACATGGGTGACTTCCGGTCTCAGTGTTGGCAGCAGAGCCTCATTCGCCCCCTTCTTCTCCAGGTCCATCCCCTCACTGAGTGGATTAAGTGCTCTTCTGATCACCAAAGACCTGTGGCTTGTCCCCAGGAGCTGAGGCCATTACCAAGTCCACACCC
Source organism: Lynx rufus (assembly GCF_022079265.1). Taxonomy (NCBI): domain Eukaryota; kingdom Metazoa; phylum Chordata; class Mammalia; order Carnivora; family Felidae; genus Lynx; species Lynx rufus. The sequence continues at coordinate 9,935,101 of NW_025814839.1, read as the reverse complement.
TAACCGGCAAAAAAACGTTAGAGACTTGGATATTTTGCAAATGTATTATTTAAGCCTCTAGCTAAGGTGAAAAAAAAAATGCAACTAACTCAGCATCTAGAATGCTAGCAAAATTTGAAGCAATCTAGAGAACTGTGCTGAAATTGCAAGCAGGAGGCCAAGGGGAAGAGGCCAAGGGGAAGAGGCCATGCTAGCTTTATATCCATAGAGAACCCAGAGCAGGTCTGGAAACCACAGGGGAGGAGGAGAGGAGCTGAGTAGGGGAGAAAAACACATGGAGACCTTTTATTGCTTTTGTTTAACTCCAATTACAAAAATCATAAACACATGCAAAAATCTCCCATAATTAACCACCCAGAGATAACAACTTTTAATATTTAGCTGCATGCCCTTTTGGTACTGAAAAAAGATGGGCTGGAGGCTGCACTTATTATTTAATAGCCAGCTTTCTTCACTTAGCAATACAACATGATTATATTCCAATGGGAGGCAGATGGCATCAGTTAAAAACATAGACTTTGTAATCAGAGAGACCTGAATTTTACTCTTGCTGAACCATATACTATTTAGATCTTTTGGCAAAACGCTTAAAACCTTAATTTCCTCATCTATAAACTTGGGGGGAGGGGGGGAGAAAAGTGGAATCGATCTCTCTGTGTCAAGAAAATTAAATGAAGTAAAATATATAAGTTATTAACACTGAGCCTGTTGCATAATAGATATCTGAGTTGCTGTCATTATTACTGGTATAACAGCAATTACTTCTACTCAACCTCATTTCTGATGGTCAAAAGTGTGATAATGAGTGGATTTGCTTACCCAATCCCCTATCGTTGGACATACACATTATTGTCATTTTTCTTTTTTGTTGGGTGGGGCTTTGGGATGAGTCGCCATGGCAAGGGTCCCCAGGAGAAGAGAGAGCACAAGAAGAATGGATACTTCTAGCAAATGTCCTGGTGCCAACAGGGGCAGTGCCAATGACACACGAGCTCCCAAGAAGGAAGGAAGAGAAGAGGGGATGACAGGTGGGACCACTCAAAGGAGGACAAACAAGTGTTTTTCATTTTTACACTAACTGACCAAACCGTTTCACTGGGTGGGAAACAAGGGTGATGGAACAACCGATAGCAGCTAGAATGATATTTCAAAATGTAAGTCAGACATACTTTCTCCCTTAAATCCATTCCCTTTATCCTGAACTGCAAAGTCTAGGATAAAAACCTGGCACCTGTCTCCCTCCCTGACTGCATCTCTTATCACTCTCCCCATGCTGGCTTCCTCACTAGTCTTCATACTTGCACTGTTCATTCCTGCCTCAGGATCATTGCGTTGGCTGTTCCCTGTGTCTGGAATTCTCTCCTCTAGATCTTTTCATAATACACTGTTCATGAGGCAGGTCCTTATACCTCCTCTGAAAGGTCTTTCCTGATCACCCTCTCTCACATAGCTCCCCTCTGTACCACCATCACTCTATAACCCCTCACAAGTTTTGTTTTTCTTCATACCATTTACTTCTACACGGAAGTATACATGCATTTCTTTTTTGTCAGTCTTCCCTACTCAAGCATAAGCTATATATGGTGGAGCAGTGGCTGCTTGATCATTAATGTTGGTGCTCATTATATATCTTTAGAATGAATGAATGAATCTCTAAGCTGGCCTGAGGTGCTGGGACCAACATCTATGGAACAAAATAAGTTCACACAGTCCTGATCCTTGACATACCATAGAAGTTAAAGGCAGTGGTTAAAGCATTCATTGGTATTCTAGCTGCATCACTTCCTGGCTGTGGGACCTTGGGCAAGTTATATGACCTCCAGAAGTCTCAATTTACCATATATAAAATGGGAAGGACAATGACAGCTACATTATAGGGTAACTGTAAGAATCAAATGAGAAGTGTAATTAAGTTGCTTAGTAGAGTGGTACTTAGGAAGCCCTCAAGAAAAGCTGTTCCTTATTAGTCACCAATTAATTCATTAAATCATTCTCCCTTTTAAGTATTTCAGTCATTTATTCATTCAAATATTCATCCACAGAGTTAATATTATCAAAATGTCCATCTACTCAAAGCTATCTATAGATTCAATGCAACTCCTATCCAAATTCCAATGGCATTTTTCACAGATGCAGAAAAAACAATCCTAAAATTTCTATGGAACCCCAGAAGCCTTCTAATAGCCAAAGCAATCTTGAAAAAGAACAGAACTTCCCACTTCCTGACTTCAAACTGTAATTACAAAGTTGTAGTAACCAAAACAACATGGTACTGGCATAAAAACAGACATAGACCAATAGAACAGAACGAAGAGCCCAAAAACAAACCAAACACAGTCAACTAATATTTGACAAAGGAAACAAGAACACTCAATGAGGAAAGGATAGTCTCTTCAATAAATGGTGCTTGGAAAACTGCATGTTCACATCCAAAAGAATGCAACTGGACCCCTATGTTATACTATTCACAAAAATTAACTCGAAATGGGTTAAGGACTTAAATGTAAAGGAACTGGAATCATAATACTCCTAGGAGAAGATGTAGGGGGAAAGCCCCTAGACATTGGTCTTGGCAAGAGTTATTTTGATATGACACCAAAAGCATAGCACAAAAGCAAAAATCAGTAAGTGGGACTACATCAAACTTAAAAGATTCTCATAGCAAGAACAACAACCAACAAAATGAAAACTCAACCTACAGAATGGGAGAAGATATTTGCAAACCATATATCTGATAAGGATCCAAAATATGTAAGGAACTCATATAACTCAATGGCAAATCACCATCACCATCATCATCACCATCACATCATCTGATTAAAATGGGCAAAGGACCTGTAAAAATGAAGACATTTTTATAAAGGAAACATACAAGTGCCCAACAAGTACATGAAAATATGCTCAACAACACTAATCATCCAGGGAAATGCAAATCAGAACTACAATGAGATATCACTTCACACTTGTTAGAATGGCTATCATCAAAAAGATAGCAAGTGTTGGTGAGGATGTAGAGAAAAGGGAACCCTCGTGCACTGTTGGTATGGAACGGAATAGAAATAGAAACAATATGGAGGTTCCCCCAAAAAGTTAAAAGTAGAACTACCATATCATCCAGCAATCCCATTTCTGGGTATATATGCAAGTAAATGTCGTATCTGCACCCCTATGTTCACTGCAGCATTATTTACAACAGCCAAAACATGGAAACTATTGACTGTTGATGAATAAATGATGAATAAATGAATAAAAGAAAAATGTAGCCTATATACACAATGGAATATTTTTCAGCCACCAAAAAAAAAAAAAAAAAAAAAAGGAAATCCTACCATTTGTAACAATGGATGAATCTTGAGGGCATTATGCTAAGTGACATAAGTCAGACAGAAAAGACAAATACTGCATGGTATCACTTATATGTGGAATCTAAGCAAGCCAAACTCAGAAACAGAGTAGACTGATGGTTACCAGGAGCTGAGGGTTGGGAAAATGGGGAAATGTTGGTTAAAGAATATAAACTTCCAGCTATAAGATGAGTAAGTTCTAGGGAATCCAATTAACAATATCACATTATATACTTGCAAGTTGCTAAGAGAGTAGATCTTAAATGTTCTCATCACCACCACAACAACCAAAAAAAAAAAAAAAGATAATAATGTTAAATGAAGGATGTGCTAACTAATCTTATTGTGGTAAACATTTTATGATATATAGGTGTATCGAATCATCACACTGTGCATCTTAACACAAGATTATATGTCAATTATATCTCAATAAAGCTGGGGGAAAAACAAATGTTCATCCATTTTTCTGTTCAGTTTTCAGTTATTTTCTCATTCTTTCATGGTTCACACTTCTACCCGTCCACGGAATCCATCCACCCCCATATGTCCACTTATCCATCTGTGGTTTAAACAAACATTTACCAAACTTATTATAAAGGATGCTGAGGCAACGGTAGAAAGACTAGAAGCATGAGATTATAACAGCACCAGCATGTTTAAACATCCTGCTGAACCCAACCCCGTTATGCCCGGGGGGCCCCAAGAATGTGTCCCTGTCCCCACACCCTCAACATCCCCTGCTTCACCCCAGAGACACAGCCCCAAGACCCAAGGTCCATCCCTTCAGCTCCCTGCAGCCTGGGCCCTCCTCTCTCAGCCTATACCAGTGTTTAGTTTGCAAACACAGCTAATCCCTTCTGAGCCAGGGGAGCACGCTTTGCCCCAGCCCGAAATGCTACTAAAATCTCTTCATCTACCACATCTACCGGAATGACACTGTTCCCCCAGGTGCTGAGAACACCCAATGCTGCAGTCACTTGCCCCCCACCCCCAATCTAGCAGTTATTCCTAAAGTCTCGGTTTTTACATGTCTCTAGGGTGGGGAGGTCAATGGGTCTCAGGAATGGTGCTGAAGATAATGATAAAGATGATGGTACTAAAACCAGCATCCAAATTTCTACTACATGCTAGGTACCAAGAACCAGTCAGAGGAGATATGCTCACTACAAATAGTTGGCACAGCCACCCCGATGCCTGCCAGCAGACTGTCTGCCCTGTTTGGCAAATATATCAGTTAACGAAACTCTTAAATAGGCTAGGGGGCAATACTATGGGTCCATTTCACAGACGTGGAAATGGAGGTTTAGAGAGAGAAAATCACTCACAGAGGAGGTAAGCAGATCTGGGATTTGCTGAGTCCTGAGCTTGCTTGCTTACTACTCTTTTTGCATATTTATGTATTTATGGTGAAAATACTTATTTGGTAAATGTCTTAGCTGTGATTTTTCCCCATTTTTTTAAATTTGAAAAATTTCAAATCTACAGTAAAGTTAAAAGAATAGTTTACTGAGGGGCACCTGATTGACTCAGTCAAGTGTCTGACTCTTGATTTCAGCTCAAGTCACAACCTCACGATTTGTGAGATTAGGCCCTGAGTTGGGCTCTGCACTGACAGCATGGAGCCTGCTTGGAATTCTCTTTCTCTCCCTCCCTGTTGGCCCCTCCCCTGCTCACGAGGGCGTGCGCACTCTCTCTCTCTCTCTCAAAATAAATAAATAAACATTTAAAAAAAGAAAAAGAATAGTTTACTGAACACCCAAATATTCTTCACCTAGATAAATTGCTCTTGCTTTCTCTCAGAAGGAACACACACACACACACACACACACACACACACTTCTTTTTATTCCATTTCTAATTACCTTGCAACCACCATGATGGCTCATCCCTAACTACTTATCAAGTTTACACTGATAATCACATATAATCAGTTTACACTGCCCCACACATAATCCTGTCCACACAGCTGTTGCAGGCCTCTTTTTATTTCCCAGCCAGAAGTGGTTTCACCTGTGCTTCTAAGCAAGCTGCAGATATCTGATGCTCACCCCCTAATGGCAGACTCCTCACCTACAGCCCTGCTGCATGGACCCTATCCCCTGACATGGGGAGCAAGGAAGGTCTCTGACCCAGAGGGATCCCAGCCATGGGGTGGCAGGAGTCTATAATCTGAGTGAGATAAGGCCATCCGATTCTCTATTTAAGCAACTTGAACCAAGAGAAGAAGACAGTGTCTAGGGAGTTATAGGCACTAGAACTTAGAAAATCATGATGACTCAGGGGCCACTGTGAATACTGAAGCTATATGGAAACAAAAGGAAGATGGAGCCATTGCACAAAGTAATGTAGAAAAATATAATAATAATACATTAATGATAGTGACTATCACAACAGCTAGCATTTATTGAGATAGTATGTGCTAAACTTGGCACAATTGTTAACCCATTTAATGGCTGGTAGAGAAGTACATGCTATATCATCCCCTTGTTAAGACTGGGGCATAGAGGGGCGCCTGGGTGGCTCAGTTGGTTGGGCGGCCGACTTCGGCTCAGGTCATGATCTTGCGGTCCGTGAGTTCAAGCCCCGTGTCGGGCTCTGTGCTGACAGCTCGGAGCCTGGAGCCTGTTTCAGATTCTGTGTCTCCCTCTCTCCGACCCTCCCCCGTTCATGCTCTGTCTCCCTCTGTCTCAAAAATAAATAAAGATTAAAAAAAAAAAAGACTGGGGCATAGAAAAGTGAAGTAACTCAGCAGAAATCACACAGCAACTGGAGAAATCTGTTTGCAACTGTCATCCTAGTAGTTCCTGGTATTCTCCTTGCTCTTCTAAACTCACTGTTCTGCAGTCTCTCAATTCCCATGAGACCTTTCTGTATCTCACTGCAAAGCCTTAATTGTACTTGAGCTGGCTGGAGTGGGTTTCTCTGGACTCCTATCAAAGGGTACCTAACTGAAGCACGTGGGCTCACCTGTGATTTAAACATGCTCCTGACCAGAGACTGGACTTCCTTTTAAGAACACCACTCATACCCACCATTCTGACTGAATGCCTGGAAATTTGAGAAGGCAGGTGCACACATCTTCTAAGGAGCTGAGGAGGATGCATGAAGATTAATTATATTTCATCCATTAGCAATAATTTAATATGCATAACTTATCTGTGATGGTTTCCTTATTTAGATGCCACGTTTGCTTAATTTTATGTAAAAGAACATTTACCAGGACTCCCACACTTTCACTTGTGACCTAAAAACAACATAACCCAATTTCCCAGAGAAGATCCTGAGCTTCAAGGCCTTGAATTTTCCCACCACTGAAATTTTCAGAGAACGAATGCTTGCTTGATTAGGGACAGCCTTTTTTCTTAAATCATAGGTAACCAATTTTTTGAAAATTAGCATTCTTCAAAGTACAGTTAACACAAATGACAGAAAACATAATTGAATCTCTCTCCGATGATTTAGGAGGTACGTTTGAATGTCACTCCCCTTTATTCAAGCCCGTAAAAAAAAATCTGGATAATAAAATTAAACCCTTACCTTTGCTTGTTGGAGCTTTCTGGGTATTACATGGTTGCAGGACTAAGCCAAACATAAATGTCACATCTGGTTTCTTGGGCTGCTTATCAAAATCATCTGAGTCACAATGAGCAATGTGAGAAGACACTCAGCTATCTTTGCCTGGGGTCAGTCTACTGATTCTACCTCCACCAAAATGGTTAAATGCCTAGATTGGCTCCCTTAGAAGTTGGATATTAACTCTGATCCAAGGTCTTTGGGGGAAACTAGGGAGTTTTCATGTTTGGGAGATAACAATTCCCACCTAGCCAGAGCTGTTTCGAGAATTTTCAATTTATAGGTCATGTATATAATCCAGTGTCATATGCTTAGTACATGCTCAAGAAATGGTAATTGTTAATAAGGAAATAAAATACCTGAGCACTTGAAAGGAGCCAAAAATCTATTCTTCTGGATATCTCCTAAATATTCTGACTTGTATTTGTTTTTATAGCAGACAGAAAACCAATTCTACTCCATGCAGTTCCCCTTCAGAAAACAATTCAAGTCCCTTTTAGTAGAAGAAGATCCAGAGAGAAGCAAAAGGAATGCCGGAGGGTTGAAGCCACCGGCTCAAGGGAACTTTGGTGCAATGGAAATTCATGGGACCCAAAGGCAAAGCACTTGGATTTGTGTCCCTGTTCTGTGCAGCTAGCACTGCTGGACATGGCTCAACAGTATGTAATGATTTAATGGAATCCATATCTCTTCCTTTTTTAACTTCTACCTACTGGCTCATTTGCTGCTTCTTTGATTCAGGAAAGGGACCCTAGGTACCTCCTATGAGCCTGGAACTGTTCTTGGTGCTGAGAAAACACCAGGAACTGAATCAGACCAGAACGTGCCCGCACAAAAGCTTCCAAAGGAGAAGGGCACAGTGAAACAAGAATGCGTGATGACCTTATTCAGTCTTGGGGGTAGGGAGGAGGAGGTTCAGAGAAGGCTTCCTGGAGAAAGTGACATTTAAGCTGAGGCCTGGAGGATCAGACGGAGTTGGCATTCAAGTTTTTCGTTGAAGAACAGCAGAGAAAAGGTTTTTACTTTCTAAACGTTTGAAGTCAGCTCTCTGACCTCATTTCCTATTACCTATTCTCTCACCCTTCTCTGGCCACTCTGGTCCACATTGAGGATTTCTCTTCTTCCAAAGTAACATCCTTTTTCTGAAGATGAAATAATTCTAGATTATTTTGCCACTCTGATCCACTACCCAAAGGTTCTGTTGGACCTAAACTTCTTAAAAGGGTAATGCCTCATTAATTTCTATTGTTGGCCACTATGCTATTTGGATCAATGATGAGAAGTTATACCCTGATGGCAACAATAAGATTGGAATCTCCTTGTGTGTCCAAGTCAAGAATAACTTTCTTCTCTCTGTTTGGAAATGTTTCTAGGACTCTAATGATGTGCTGACCAATGTTCCAGACACTATTAGTTTCTGCAAATGGGGTTCCCCAGGAATCAGACACCAGGACAGAGTTAGGGATGCAAACAGGTGACTGGGGTGTTACCCATGTTAAGGGGACAGGGAGGAAGCTAGATTGGGCATGAAGAGGCATTAGATCCCAACACAGATCTAATAAACTCTCCATAAGCCTAATAGGGGGCTTTGAAACAAAGACTAGATAAAACAACCTTGAAAAAGAAGAACAAAGTTGGAGGCCTCTCACTTCCTGATTTTAAAGCTTACTACAAAGCTACAGCAATCAAAACCCACAGATTGGCTGAAAATATTTACAAATCATCATTTGCAAATCTGACAAGGGTCTAGTATCTACATATATAAAGAACTTTTACAACTCAACAACACCAGCAACACCAAAGCACCAATTTAAAAGTGGCTGAAGGAATTGTTCACCCATTTCTCCACAGAACATATACAAATGGCCAACAGACACATGAAAAGATTCTAGACATCATTAGTCATTAGGGAAATACAAATCAAAACCAGAAGAAATACCACTTCACACCCACTAGGATATAAAAAATGGAGACTGTCAAGTGTTGGAAGGGATGTGGAAAAATTGGAACCCATGTACATCACTAACAAGAATGTAAAATGGTTCAGTCATTATGGAACTCAGTTCAGCTACTGCTTAAAGAGCTAAACAAAGAACTACCATATGATTCAGTAATTCTATTCCTAGCTTTATACCCAAGAGAACTGAAAACCATATGTTCAAACTAAGGTTTGTACACAAATGTCCACAGCGGCATTATTCATAATTGCCAAGACATGGAAACAACCCAAAAGTCCAACAATGGATGAACGGATAAACAAAATGTGGTATTTCATACAATGGAATATTATTTGGCCATAAAAAAGAAAAAAAAGTGCTGACACCTAATACAACATGAAACTATTATGCTAAATGAAAGCAGGTGGTCACAAAAGAACAACATATTGTATGGTTCCATTTATATGCAATGTCCAGAATTCATAGAGACAGAAAGTGGAATAGTGGTTGCCAAGGGCTGTGGGGAGGAGAGAATGGGTAGTGACTGCTTAATGGGCACAGTTTATTTTTGGAGCGATGAGAATGTTCTGGAAATGGATATTGGTAATGGTTATACAACACTACAAATATACTAAAACCCACTGAATTGCATACTTGTGTGCTATGTGAATTTTGTCTCAATTCAAAAAGGGGGAGGAGAAAGAAGAGGTGCAGGATGTGGTGAGGACAATTTGCAGGAGAGCTTTGCCTCATCTGGTCCATCTGCTGACTTTTGGGTACAATCTTGCCCTGACCTCTGGGGCTTAGATGACCCATGTGTCCCAAGATGGACGAACCCAGGTAAACACTTCGGGCCAAGCTGTTTTATCTTCTCCAGCTGACCATCCAGACAGAAGCAGGAAAGAGGAAAGAAAGGGAGGAAACAACACAAAGGTCTAAACTAGGAGGAGACCAGGGTGGCGGGGGGTGGGAAGAAAACATTGTTTTCTTCCTTTCGTCTCCAAAGCCAGGTGACAGAGAATGGAAATGGGGAATGTAGATCAAAATGTAATTTTCCCTTACAAGCTGCGGGGAGGCCAGGGGCTGGGGAGGTGGCCTGCCCTGGGGAGCTGCTCACACAGCAATAACTCATCGGCAGCTCTGCACAGAAGTGGTGCTTATTAAAGGTCAAACGGAGCCAGTGGGGGGAGGGTGGGTGGAAACAATAAAGGGGCACGTGTTGGAGGGGGCTGGTTCTGATTAAGAAGTTGTCCCAAGCAGGACAGAGGCCAGTCATTCAAGCCTGCAGGTGATGCCCCTGACACCCACGGGGGGACCCCTGGGCTGGAAAATGCTGCCTTTGTCTTCATGCCCCAAGAATTCCCCTGGCCCCATGCAAAGATCAATTGTGAATCAATAAAACACTGGCTTGTATAAGAAACAATTATCAGCAAGCCAGAAAAACAGCATTGGAAGCCCTCTGCTCCTGTCTACCTGCCAGTGGGTGGGAAGGTTGCTAAGCCGTCAGAGATCAGGCAGCTGAAGAATGACCTAAGCTCACGAGAGCCCAAGTTGGCCTGCTTCTTCTTCATCGTCCTCATTAGTTACTTCTCCTATGTGCCAAACATTCTACACAGCACATGATCTTATGGCATCCTCTCAACATCATACACATGAGTACTGTTATTCCCATTTTACAGTCAGGAACACCGAGGCCCAGACAGGTTAAGTCACCTGCCTGACAGCACTTACCTAGTGAGAGGCAGAGTCAGGGCAGGACCTCAATCTGTCTGACCTCAAAGCCTGTGTGCTTAATCATGGCACCCAACTACCTCTCATGATAACCAAATGATTATTGAGGGCCTACCATGGGCTGGGTCATGAATGCTGTGTTGGGTAATTTATTTCCTCTCTCAGGGTCTCAGCTTTTTTTATCCACCACATGGAGAGTTACCGCTGATGATCTTATCTAGGAGGGAGGGTCTGAATATCCAGTGATAGTGACTGGTATCCAAGCCAGCTTCCATTTGGAAAATGGAAAGTCTGTGTTTCTAAGAAGTTATCCCTCTCAGCGTCTTTCTCACTGAGAATGCTGTCCTGCCTAGCAGCCAGCACAATCCTGACACAGATGGACATCACGGTTTCAAGCTGCAATGAGGACAGATTATTTGATGTGTCACTGATCCTGCAGGAAACAAAACATGAAGCCCAAGGGTTGGGAAAATGGAAATGAGATATTGCAGTTGACGTGATGATAACCAGATGTAGGCATTAAACAACAGGCATGGCAGGGTACCTGGGTGGCTCAGTTGGTTGAGCATCCGACTTCAGCTCGGGTCATGATCTCCCAGTTTGTGGGTTTGAGCCCCTCATTGCGCTCTGTGCTGACAGCTCGGAGCCTAGAGCCTGTTTGACTTCTGTGTCTCCCTCTCTCTGCCCCTCCCCTGCTCATGCTCTGTCTCAAAAATAAATAAAACATTAAAAAAATAAAAAAAACCCAACAGGTATGGCCCAAACCATCAGGTCTCTGACCCATCCCCATGAAGAGACCCTCAATAACCCTTTGCTGGTCAGAGTCTGGCTTCCAAAATGCTGAGCTACCATGTTTTCACTTGTGTAGTCCAAGGTTTTAATGTTTTTTAACATGAAGGGTCATTTTCATTTTAAAGGAGCTGTGGATGGGCTCTTTTATAGGCCTCACTTGGGTTGCTAGTAAGGGCTTCTTGGAAAGCTTGAGAAGCATCTACTGCAGCAGAGCACAAGGCTGCAGAAAAACAATTTTTTCCCCTGAATAAGTGAATGGAAGAAAGTAATTTAGGAGGCAAACAAGTGGTAGAGTAAGAGTTGGGGAAGTGTGTGTGTGTGTGTGTGTGTGTGTGTGTGTGTGTGTGTGTGTCTGTTGTCATAATAGCTCTTTAACATCAGAAAGCTCTCTGACTTGTATTTGTTTTGGTTTTTAAATGTACCTTTAGTGGCATTTTAATTGTTTCTTCCTGACCCAGTAACATCTATGACACCTGATCTTGCAAACAGTGGCGTTGCTGGCAACAACAGATACTTCTGGTGCCCAAGTCACAGCCCTACAGCTCATCCTTGACTGTGGCCTCAAAAGCCTAAGCACCTTTTTCTTTTAATTTAAATTCAAGTTAGTTAACATACAGTGTAGTATTGATTTCTGAAGTAGAACCCAGTGATTCATAACTTGCATATAACACCCAGTGTTCATCCCAAGTGCCTTCCTTAATGCCCATCACCCATTTAGCCCATCCCCTTCACACCTCTCCTCCAGGAACCCTCAGTTTGTTCTCTGAATTTAAGTCTCTTATGGTTTGCCTCCCTCGCTGTTTTTATCTTATTTTTCCTTCCCTTCCCTTATGTTCATCTGTTGTGTTTCTTAAATTACACGTATAAGTGAAATCATATATTTGTCTTCCTCCACCTGACTTCGTTCGCTTAGTATAATACAGTCTAGTTACATCCACGTTGTTACAAATGGCAAGATTTCATTCTTTTTGATTGCTGAGTGGTGTTCCATTGTATGTATATACCATATCTTCTCTATCCATCAGTTGATGGACATTTGGGCTCTTTCCATAATTTGGCTATTGTTAATAGCACTGCTATAAACGTTGGGGTGCTTGTGCCCCTTCAAATCAGCATTTTTGTTTACCTTGGATAAATACCTAGTATAGCAATTGCTGGACAGGGAGCAACCTTAGCCCCAACAACTTTGTACCAGACATGTCTCCAGAGGCAAGGGAAGTAAAAGTAAAAATGAACTATTGGGACCTCATCAAGATAAAAAGCTTCTGTGCAGAAAAGGAAACAATAAAACTAAAGGCAACTGACAGAATGGGAGAAGATATTTGCAAATGACATATCAGATAAAGGGTTAGAATCCAAAATCTATAAAGAACTTATCAAACTCAACACCCAGCAACTGATGGAATGGGAGAAGATATCTGCAAATGACATATCAGATAAAGGGTTAGTATCCAAAATCTATAAAGAACTTAACAAACTCAACACCCAAAAAAAACAAATAATCCAGTGAAGAAATGGGTAGAAGACGTGAAAAGACACTTTTCCAAAGAAGACATCCAGATGCCTAACAGACACCTGAAAAGATGTTCAGCAGCACTCATTATCAGGGAAATAGCCTAAGCAACCTAACAACACCCAGATTCAAGCACCTTCCCAGAACCCAGAACCTTCTCTGCTTCTCTGCCTCAGTGCTTTCTCTGATGCTGCAAGAACCTGCTCATTCTCAGCCAGATGAATCCCAAAAGCATAGCACAGAGCAACCCTCGAATGGGCGGACAGAGCCAGTAGATAAAGACCTCAGCTTTCCTGCCTCCCATGCTTTACACAAAGACTTCTGGGAGGCTATGTGCACACTTCTCAAACGCCAGAGTGGAGTTGAGTCTCATTGTCTACAGGTTTTTATCATTTCTTGATTTCACTTTCTCTACCTCTTTACTTCTGTTTCCTGGGACCAGCTCCCAGATAAATTACTTGCAGTGAGTTCTTCTTTGGGAGCATCCCAAATAAGACCCCAAACCTGTATCTTTCAGAAATGTAATTCCATGGTAGGTGCATTAGTCCAGTTCAACCAAAGAAGTAGGCCCACTGGGCGGTGTATTAAAGAATTTCCCAAGCATGTGCCCTCACTCAACTATGATTGATTAAAGTCTCTGTAAGGTTGTTGTCTTTGTATTTGATGCTAAAGTTTGAAATCTGCAGGCCAGGAAGTCCAGAAGGGCAGACAGATGTCAAGTGGGGCAGAGCAAGGACAAGCTGGAATCCATGAGCACACACTAGAACCCATAAGGACACAGACTTGAACCCATGCCAGTTCTTTCCGTGTCCGACTTGGTGATGTGGGTGTCTTCAAGGAGAAGTTGGTGCCCTTCATCAAGGGTCCAAACATACACCTGGCCCAGGAGCCAAAGAAGCTGAAGGAGGATCCATGGGAAGGTAGTCCCACATCAATGAGGTGAACCCAACACAACAGGTGTGAGCTACAAAACTGTTTTACCTGACCAAGAGAACAAAGCACAAAATGTCCCCAGTCTCCCTTACATCTTTCAAATCTCTCACAGAAATCTTGCCTGTGGCTCTGGAAACATAGCAAGGAAGGGATTCTGGGAAATGTAGCTCAGCCTGGCCAAGTTGACACTTTACAAAGCCACCACAGTAAGTGAGGGGTTCCTGCATTATAAAACATCAGAATTGGGCAAGACTTGACCTCAGGACCAACTATACTTGGAAATGTCTCACCATGACTTGCCAACATTGTAAAAAAAAAAAAAAGCAGCTTCTTCATTCTCAGCTGCTGAAGGCAAAGCCGCTGCATACAGTCAGTAGGGTTGTGCACTGAACAATTCTAGACTGCTATATTCACATGGATTATGATGTGAATGGTGCCCCCTTGAGCTGGGCCTTGCAACCACACCCGCCCACAAGAGCTTCAGCTGATGACAAGGGGGAGCACATTTTACAATAAGTTCCCCAGCCCATATGAAGCATCCCATATTGATTTGATGGCAGGGGAGGGAGCCATATCTTGGCCAACAATTAGAATACCATAAACAAGAGTGGACTAACTGGAAGGGTGGGGTTGAACTAAAAGGGGGGACAGACAGGTGGGTCTGGGAAGTAATAGTAGTATACACAGGCAAGAGACGAAATCCAAAGAGGTATCCTAAGACAGGCAGGAAGAAATACCTGACTCTGAAGCCGGGTAGGGAGCAGAGCCTGAAGGAGCAGAGAGGCAGGTAGGTACACCCCGAGGGTAAGCTCCAGTTTGCTCCTGCCCTTATTCTCCCAAATCAATTAGGCTGCCTGGCTCTGGGAATACTTCCCTTAACTTTACCCACAGAGGACCTCTGTGGGGACATTTTTAAGGGCTCTGGAAATGTCAGAGTCCAGGCAGAAAGATAGAGCTGGACTGGTGCCCACTTGAGGCTTGTCCTTGCCTTGCAACATCCATTCTCTTGTTTTCCAAGCATTGTACCGATTTCCCTGGTGGAACAACTCTGCCCCAGCCTCGGTCAGTGGGGGGCCTGATTCAAGACCAGAAAACCGGGGCTTATGGGCAGGTGAACTAACCAGCCCAGTGCCATACGGCATGGCGAAGCCTGGCTAAAACCCATGACTTCAAGGCTGGAGCAGTTACCTGCTCTGCAAGTCTGCCACCAAAAACGGTGAGCGAGCACTAGATTGCAGGGCTGGGTCAGCTTTGGGGTGAAATTCAAACGGAAGCTGGGATCTGTTTTCTCACCTTTGTCCTCCCTCTCTTGTTCAGAGAGTAAACACTTGCATAGCACAAGCCGAGAGAGAACTCCAGCTCATTAAATCGCTAATTCTCTCTCTCCTGTGCCATCCCTAGCACGGCCCTGAAGTCAGCAAAACCTGTTATCTACTTAATCTGATTTTATGCCAGGTCGCAATTTATTTTTGAAATTTTTTCCTTGTTGGATAATGGCAACTCTGAAAAAGCTCTATTGATTTCTTGACTGCAGGTTTATCCGGGCTGAGTCAGCCCAGCCCTCCGCCAACAGGAGTTTCCATTCAGATCTTTATCTTGTCAATTCCCAGCTTGAGAGACCAAGTTTAGTTAAGGCCGTAGGGATGGGTCCTCAGGGTTGCATTCATACCCATAATGAAACAAAATTAGAAACTTGCTTTAGGTCTTAACAACCACTATATTCACCGTGCTGAATTATACACAGAGGAGAGAGGATGCAAACGGAGGGAAGTTGGTACTTTGCACACATTTGTGGTCTAACTACAGCCATATAACTTTCAATGGGATAAAGCAGACAGAAAACCAAAACTTCGTCCTGATGTTGGCATCATGTACCAAAGTGCTCAGCATCTCCAGGTCTGTTCTTCATCCCCAAGTGGGGGAAATATCTTCTACCTTCCTTACGATATCACAGACTTCTCAATAAAATTGATAGTCCTCAGTAGAAAAATACTTGAGAATAGATGATCATTACCCACATGATCCCCAGGCTGAGCCTTCAACACCAAAAGGGGTTTTAAATCTTGCTTCTTCCAAGAACCTTTCCTTCATTTTGCATTTTATTGTTCATTCAGAAAACACTCATTGGGCAGATACTAAAGATATAAATTATTTCCACCCACACTTACCCTCTCTTCTTAGACAATCTGCCCGCACCTCCTGCCAGCAGCTCACATCCCGTTGGCCCACCTGTGGGCTCTAGCCCCTGCCACGGCAAATCACCTGCTCACAGGGGTAGTCTGCTGGCACCTTGCTTCAGCTGGCGGCACCGTGTACCTCTTGCTTTCTGCTTCAAAGCTTGATAGCCATTCTCGTGCGTGTACAAAACTGAAGTGAGATGGAGGTAACACCCTTTGGGGCAACCCTTGACCAGCAGAGGACAGGAGCCGATGGAAAGATTCTTCCATCTCCTGTTATCAGGAGGGCATTTCTGACGTGCATTCTACTTAGTTCTCAGAGGATTTCTGTTGAGCATGAGCCTCACTTGCCCACATCAGCTCAATAACACATCTTTGGAGTGGCTTTCTCTCCTCCTCTAGTTCACTCTTCCAAGTCCTTCATCTCCTGTTCCCTGGCATCTCTTCCTGACCAAACTACCTGTAAGCAAGCCATTCTGTCAAGCTCTGTTTTCAAGGGGAGAATCTGGGCTAAGCCCTCCTTACTGCAAAGAGATACTCCCAGTCGCAAGAACAGCGGCCCACGTGATCCCAGTCCCCCGCCTCTGCCTTCAGTTGATTGGCCCACGAGTGAACGCCTGGCAGGAGTTAAAGCCAATCAAATTTCCTATTCCCTGGGGATTCAGAATCAAACTCTGTGTGATGTTCAAAGTGAGCTTTGTAAAATTCAGGCTGGGGACATCCACATGCCCACGAAGCAGAGAAAGCCAATTTGCAGAGAAAAGGAAAGAGACATCATGCCACGTTGGGAAGACACTGAGGAAAATTGCTAGTTTCTGGTACCTTTCTTTTTCAAGGTTCAAGTTCTTTGCTGGCCCAACTTTCGTCCCCAACCTTGGGTTCTATAGGACCCTTTTATTCTTCCAATAAATTCATTTTTCTATTACACTAGCTTGAGTGAGATTGTTATGTGCAAACAGTTCTCCATAATAAGAACATCTTCTTAACACAGCCAGTTACTGTGTTAAGCTCCAAACATACAATGATGAATAAGAAATAGCCCCTTCCTTCAAAGAGCTTAGCATCTATAAGATTAAAAAATGAGGTAGTAGTTCACAACATTTCCCATGCTGCCAGAGAGCTAATTCTTTTCATCCTAGGCCTTGTATATTATCCCAAGTAATTAATTTATCATATTAATTGCAACATTTCCTAATCTTTGCCACACGCAAGGCACTGTGCTTTACACATGTCAGATCTTTTCACTCTTTTAAATGATTCATTTCTTTAATGTCAGCGATACAACAGTAAATAAGATCATTTCAAGTTGTAATAAGTGCTCTGAAGGAAATCGATCAGGTGATGTGATAGATAACAGCCAGGGTGGCAAGAGTGGATGAAAACTATTTTAGATGGAGAGGGGAGAGTGTCAGAGAGAGTTCCTCTGAAGACTCAACATTTACAGAGACTTCTGTAAGAGACTTACAGAATGAGAACCAACTAGCTATGCAAAAATCCTAAGGGAAAAACGTTCAAGGGAAAGGGAAGTGCAAAGGCCCTGAGGCAGGAATGAAATGAAGACTAAATGAATGACTAAACTCCAAATAGGACAACAGTTCCTGACTCTTGAATCACATTTGCCATTTCCAGGTCTCTAGCTGCAAAGTGAGGTTTTTAAAATATCCATATTTAGGCTCCTCTCTCAGAGACTTAGATTTGATCAACCTAGAGTAGGACCCAATAATGTGTTCCTTTTTAAGCTCACCAGAAATTCTAATGTATAGGGAAGGTGGAGAATGACTTTCCTAGATGGACATTGGTGCAGTACAACTTACATAAAAAAGGAAGTAAGCATGACGGGAAGATGTGATGATTAGATATCTCCCAAATCTTGGGTCAATTCCTTGGTCCAGTGGCACAGTCTGTATCCAGAAAACAGCCTCCCCAAATCTGGAGACTGGGTGAAAGGATGTAAATAGATCTCAAGCAGGAAGTGCTTCATTGTGAGAAACTTTATCCGCTTTGCCAGAGCTTCCCCCAGGCTGGGTGAGACTACCACTTCTCTGCTTCTCACCCCTCATGCTTACCCCTATAAAGCACTTACCACATGGTATGATATAGGCCTATATATTTGCTCATCCAATAGAACTCCATGACGGCAGGAATTGTGTCTTCTTTCCCATAGCATCTTACTCCAAGAAGCCATCCTTGACTTCACCCCAAGATAGTTTAGATGCCTCCATTTATCATACAATCTATTGCCCTCTATTTTAACTGTATTTATGTACGTCTCCCTCAGTAGTCTGGGAACTCTCTGAGTCTGCTACCATACTCATTGATTCATTCCACAAATATCTATTGATCACCTTCTACGTAACACATACTTCTCTAGACACTGGGGATACAGCAGTGAAGATAAATGGACCTGCTCTGTTGGAGCTTCTGTCACCATGGTGGTTGGACAGGCAATAAACTTGTAAAGTACACATTATGTCAGACAGTGATAAGTGCTCTTGGTGTGATGGGAAGGCATGGGATGGTTTTCAATAGAGGAGTAAAATGACCTCACTTCCCTTTGAGAGGCACCACTGCAGTCTCTGTGTTAAGAAGAGAGTGTAAGGAAGTAAGGACATGTGCCAGAGGGCACGTTATGCAGCTGCTTCAGTTAACCAGGTAGGAGCTGATAGGGGTTCAGATAAAATGGTAGCAACAGAGATGGTGATAAGTGGTCTAATTCTCAGTGTGCTTGTGTTTCTTAAGTTTATTTATTTATTTTGAGAGAGCGAGAGAATGAGGGAGGGAGAGGGCAGATGGGAGAGAGGAAGAGAATCCCAAGCAGGTCCTGCACTTACAGTGCAGGGCTCAAACTCGTGAACTGTGAGATCATGACCTGAGCCAAAATCAAGAGTCAGGTGCTCAAACCACTAAGTCACCCAGGTGCCCCTGGATATGCTTTTTAATAGCATTATTGAGGTGGAATCAGCATACAATAAACTGTATGTACTTGAAAATACAATTTGATACACTTAGGGATCTGTATATACTTGTGAAACCATCACCACGATGGGTAACAAACACACCTACCCCCAAAAAACATCTCCTCATGCTCCCAGGCAATCTCTCCCACCTCCTCTCATCCCTAGGCAACCACTGATGTGCTTTCTGTCACTACAGATGAGTATGAATATTCTGGAATTGTATATAAATGGCATCATACAGTACTATTTTATATTTGGCTTCTTTCACTTGGTGTATTTTGAAATCCATTCATGTTGCATACACCAATAGCTTATTCCTTTCTGTTCTTGAGTAGTATTCCACCCTATGGAGATACCACAGTTTGTTTATCCATTTACCTGCTTATGGGTGTTTGGGTTATTTGCCGGATTCTGGATGTATTTTGAAGGTAGGGCTGAAATAATTTGCTGGAGGAGAGGCTGCTACAGAAAGAACAGACCCATAGGTAACTCCCAGCTTCTTCACTTGAACTGAGAAGGTGGAATTGCCAATGGCTTGAGACAGGAAACACTGAAGGTCTGGGGGAGGTAGGAGACCTCTGACACAGCTGGCACATAGTAGGAGCTCGATAAATGTTTGCTGAAGAAAGGATGAGGACAGGGAGAACAAAAGAAAAAAGTGTAAATTCAGCTGGGGAATACAAATCCTAAGCTGCAAGCCAATGAAACAGATTTCTTCCTTTTCTACATCCCCATCTCACTCCTGGAGCCCAGGCAGTCATAACCATAAAGAGATTCCTCGGGCACAAAGGAGGTAGAGGCAGATTCAATTAAAGCAGGATCTCTTGTTCTCCAGTGGCCTCAGGTGTAGGAAGCATTGTTTTCTCCCCAGCAAGGGGCTGAATGCACAACTGTCCTCTTTGGTTTGTGAACAATAAGCTACCAAATTACTCTCCTCAGATTTAGGGGCACTAAGAAGTCCCTTCCCTCTCCCCCATTTAGCCTGATCTCCAACTTAAAATGTGTCTAATTGACACTTCATCAGGGCTGAACCCTAGTGTGAATTGTTGTTAAAATCCACACATACCAATTTTTTTTTTTTTTTTTAGAGAGAGAGTGAGTGGGGCAGAGGACCAGAGGGAAAGAGACAGAGAATTCTAAGCAGTCTCCACAATGTGGAGCTCAATCCCACGACCCTGGGATCATGATCTGAGCCAAAATCAAGAGTCAGATGCTCAACCAAACTGAGCCACCCAGGCGCCTCATATACCAATTTTTAAAACTGGCAAAAGATATGAAAAAGCAATCCACAAGAGAATAAATATGAATAACAAAACAAAACAAAACAGAAACACCATAAAGGAGGTGGGATGCCCACCCATACTGAAAGAAATGGAATACTCACTATACTCAAAGAAATGGGAAATTTCTAAAATCTTGAGAAAACATATTTTCCCAATCAAATTGGCATGACTAAACAAATGCTAGCACTGGGAAGAGTGCTAAACTAAGTGCTTAGTGACTAAACTAAGCTAGTGCTGGGAAGAGTGTGAGGACATAGACAGGAATGTACTTTTCTGGTAGAAATACAAATTGTTACAACCATTCTGGCAGAAGCTTAAAAAGGAGCCATAGTCTTTGGTCCAAAAATTCTACATTTAGGAATTTGTGCTGGGTGAATTGTGATGGATGTCTGTAAAGATATTCATCATATCATTGTCTATAATAGGAAATGTCCGTAACAACCTTAATGTGTAAAGAAATTATGACACTGCCCATCAATAGAAGAATAGAAAATACATTGTGTATATTCATACAATAAATTATACAGCACTGAAAAATGAACAGATTTGTACTACATTCAACAACATGGCTAAATCTTTCAAACATAATATCAAATGAAAGAAGAAAAGAATACATACAGGATGAGCCCATTATGGAAAACTCAGAAACGGGCAAACTTAAACTATATATTGCTTAGAGATACAAACACAAATGGAAGACTCTAAGGAAAAACAGTAAAGTGGTTTCAATAAAAGGCAATATAGTAGTTAACTCTAGGGAAGAGGGAGGTACGGAACTCCTGGAATTTGGCAATGTTTTATTTCTTGCCCTGAGTGGCAATTATGTGTGTGTTCAAATTGCTGTCATCCTTTATGCTGTATTTTCCCTATCCTGGTCCTTTCACTGCTAACCAAGATGAGTAAATGAGATTTTTTCCTTCAAAGTTTATGATAGAACCACACAGAGCAAAGTTTGCCCATTTGTATCTAAAGATTCTAACAAGCGTAGCATGAATAATTTGTTTTTAAGGTTTCTCCTCTCTGACCTTTAGAAGATCTAAATTGGCCCTACTTTGATAGGACAGTCCTGGAAGATAATAGGACCACCACATGTCTGAATTTGCTGAAATTTGGCATCAGAGACAGAGAGAGAGAGAGAGAGAGAGAGAGAGAGAGAGAGAGAGGAGAGAGGAAAAGGAGGAGGAGGGGGAGGAGGGAAAGAGGGAGTAAGGGGAATAGAGAGACAGAAAGAGATAATGACCATAGCTGATACAGCTTGCTAAAGTTCTGCTCCTTAAACTAATCATTTAAATAAAAGTGTGGCTGATTCAGGGACTGTGGTGGAGGAGAGAAAGCAAATGCCAGATAACCAGGGAGTCATAGATTCGGCCCTGAAACACAGATCTCTGCTAGTGCTAAAAACTGTGCTGGACATTGGGGCACCTGGGTGGCTCAGTTGGTTGAGCATCTGACTTCGGCTCAGGTCATGATCTCACGGTTTGTGAGTTCAAGCCTCGCGTGGGGCTCTGTGCTGACAGCTCAGAGCCTGCTTCGGATTCTGTGTCTCCCTCTCTCTCTGCTCCTCCCCCACTCATGCTCTGTCTCTCTCTGTCTCAGAAATAAATAAACATTAAAAAAATTTTTTTTTTTAAAAACTGTGCTGGACATTGGAATAGAATAAGAATTGGTCTTAGAAACTCATCATGCAAGGGGAGGAGGCAAGATAGACTGAAATCAGTCCACTTTGGGGGATGAAAGTTTGAGGCCATATAAGAAAAAAGGAAATTAGTGTCTGTGTTTCTTTTCTCTGAGCCATTATTTCTATTCCAGCCCAATTCAACAGGAGTTAGGAACCACCCAGAATGAAAGAACCGCTTCCTTCTTCCTGATTAAGTGCCTAAATTCAAGCACAAGTCAGTGCATCTAGAGCTTTCTGCTAGGAGGCAACAAGACTGCCAGTCCACAGGAACAATTGGCCCTCTCTTATTCGGAGGATGTGGTAGCTCAAGCCTTCTTCATGTTAAAGATATTCTGCATCTGGTTCAGAAGCTAAAGTGTTCATTTGTGATTATCATCAGTTAAAACAACAGCAGCAGCAACAACAATGAGGATGATGATTATGAAATTTATTAAGGACTTGAAGGGTCAGATACTTAACTTGCATTATTTCATTTTCTCACACAACAAATAGTGTTTTAAAATATTATCAACATGCCCATTGTACTAATGAGCAAATTGAGGAAGGGATAAGGAAAGCTACTTAATCAAGGTCACACAGCTGGTTGGTGACAAAGTTTGTGTTAGAATCAGGTCCTCCTGACTCAAGCACTGTCTAAGAGGTACCACATGAACACAGCCATGGGGCAGGTCCATCCTCCATGAGGGAACCTTCGCCATTTTGCCAGGCTCTGCTCACTCCAGAACCATTAGTTTGTGAATGAGGGGATCTCCAGGCCAAAGGGGTAGTGCAGCAGGGCAGAACTGGAGTGCTGTTGAGCTGCTTTGAGAAGCTCACTCTAACAATGATTGTGGGGTGTAGGGGGATGGCCAAGCATCTTGAGGTCCTAGAGACAGGTGACTGCATTTCTGCTGGAATTGTAATTTATATAGTAATCTCCACCCTCTCCTTCAGATTGGCTAAGTTCTTGTATGTTGAAATTGTTGAGGGTAGACAGGGTAGAAGGGAAATTCTTGGGTCCTGTCAAGTCTCTGGAGAAGGGACTGGATTAAGTGTAACAATTAAGACCAGCATCAGAAGGGATAAGAGAGACAGAAGATTCAAAAACAATACAGTAGTTAACTCTAAGGAGGAGAGAGGTACATATAAGGGAGCTCCTGGAGTTTGGCAATGTTTTATTTCTTGCCCTGAATGGTAATTATTTCCTTCATCCCTTGTGTCAAAGTGATGGGGCTTCTACTGTCTCCCATCAAATCACCTTCTCCATGTGCTATGAAGTCAGCTACAATGCTATGAACTGTGGCTCATTCTTATGTTTCTGGAGATCATAGTCAGTGAGGTAGGCCTTGGAGAGGTAAATATGACTGAACCAAAAGATTATGAGAATAAGCAGACTTAGGAAGATTGGGAGAGAAAGGGATAGAGGCATACAAGGATTTAAAGAGTGGTTCTGATTTAAAAAAAAAAAAGAAGAAAGAAACCATCATTTGTTAAGCACTTACTAGATGCCAGCCTCAGTGTTTAATCCTTTACCTATATTACCTCATTAAAATCTCACAAGGAACCCAAGAAGTAGGTAAAATTATTAACTCATTTTACATATAAAGAACTTGAGGCTTAGAGAGGTCAGGTGACATTCTCATTATACACAAGCAGTAAGGTGTAGATTGGAATTCTTGATGCATCTATTTCCATGCTCCTATCATTACAAGATACTGCTTATCAACACAGAACAATTAGTTGTGAAGTGAATGTTTAGATTATGGGCAAAATTTTAGAAACTGAATAAAGAGAGGGGAGAAAAAGAGAAGATAAATCATCAGAATGCAGTGTGTATAGTGAAATATGAAGCGAATATCAAACAAATATGAACCTGTGCTTCTTACAGTGTTTGTGAATATGTGCATCACCAGGTTTCAAAGAAGTTTTGAGAAACACTGCTTTAAGGTCTCAGTGTCCTAATTCATTCCTTTCAACAGAAACAAAATTCCAAGTAGGTACACGTTGCTGTCTGTGGTGCTGTCCAATGTACTAGAAACACAACTATTAACACAGGCACCTCCCCCAAGGAATCCGAGTCCAACAGAGGAGCAGACCCAAACAATGCCTTCTGCAAAGAGCTATGGGGGGAGGAACCCTGGAGGTTGAAGGGAAAGCCTATGCAAGAGAAGCCTCAGGGAATGCTTTGCAGAGAAGGGTCCCCATGAGCTAAGTCCTGAAGTTGTAAAAGCACATGGGTAATGAGGTTCCTGACAGAAAAAAAATTGCTTTATCGTACACATGAAAAAGGGTAACATTGAGATGGACAAGGAATCCACCCCCATGCTTGCTTCATGATAATACTGGATATTTATTAAGCACTTACTATGCACCAACATAATTGACCTCACTTTACAATCCCAACAAACATACAAGGCAGGTCCAGACTTATCATCTTCAATTTACAGAAGAGGAAACTGGGCTTAGAGAATAATTTGCTCAAGTGAATAAAGGCAGGAGCAGGATTAATACCTAAGCAGGTAACTTCAGTGTGCACTTAATTGCTACTACATTCTCTCCCTCTAACAAAATCATTGAAGAGTTTGGAGAGAGGGAAGGAAAAGCAAGAGTGAGGAATGGGGTAGAGGTCAGGTGATCTTGAAATTATCACTTTGGAGACATAATCTCAACAAGTTTGCAAGGTAGGTATGATTATCATTCCATTTTATGGTTAAGAACAGTGAGACTCAGAGTGGTGAGGTGATGTCCTTCTCAACAGCCACATCCATGTAAACACCAGCCCTGGGTCCCCATGGCCCAGGTTCCTGCCCTGCTGCTCCAGAAGCTAGAAAATCCCTTCCCTCCCAAGCTCTTGCGAGGAAGCCTTCACTGCTGGCCTATCTGACGAGTATCTCGTCTCTTTCTGGGAAATGGGGAAGCCATGCACCAGTAGCCCCGAGCCCCAGGGGAGAGGAGTCCACTAATTAAATGAGTCTGTTCTGGTATCTGCCCAGACTCCAGCAGACAGATGGGGATGAGACAGGAATCCCAAATCAGTCTGTTTTAGGGCCTCTGAGTGTGGTGCCCCAGTAAAATGACATTTCTGAAAAATGGCCATAGGGCCTGGGTCTGGAAAGAGAGAACAAGGAAGGGCAGCAGGAGGAAAGGAAAGCTGGGTTATAGGTGGAGATTTGATCCTTTCCCCATCAAGGCAAAAAAATGAGATGAGCATTCACTGACCTGGTTATAAGTCCTAGGAAGGATTGGCATGAAGAGTTAGCTTTGTACAGTGGGAAAAGCCCAGAGTTTAGGCATAGAAGACAAGGTTTAAACTCTTTTTTTTTCTCCTTTTAGCAGCCACATGTACCTTCCTCTGTAAAATGGATATAAAATTGGCCACATCTAACATAGATGTATCACTCAACATGTGGCAGGTCTTGGTCTAAAGTGCCACTTTTCATAATTAATTAGTTTAATCCTGAAAACAGTCTCAGGGGATAGATGTGTCCACCATTATTCCCATTTTACAGATGAGAAGACTGAGACTAGTGTAAACTCATGTTATACGTACGAGGAATGACTTGAACCCCAAATTACGCTCTTAGCTACTATTTTATGCTGCCACGAGGAGAAATGAAATTGTTGTGACGGCTGCTGTTTGCTAAGTACATATTATACCCATGTGCTCTCATTTATTGGTCTCATCAGCCCCATCATGCAGGTAGGGGAAGCACTAGGCCCTGGAGACCTGTAGTCAGGTGCACATGGTCCCACAGAGGCCAGGATTCCATCCCAGGTGAGTCTGACTTCCAAGCCCACGTACGTAGCGACCACACTCATGGCTCACCTGTCTGGATAATCAGAAACATTACCTAGGAGAGTGCTAGACATTCAGATTTCTAAATTTCACTCTTAGAGCTGGTCTTGAATAGGTCCCAGAAATGTATATGTTTGAAATACATCCAAGATGATTCTGATTATCAGTCGTTCACCAAAAGTGACTTGTTAGAGTTATATGACATAATGAAGGAAAGCATTAGTAAACTGCAAAGTGCTGTAAAAATGCTATAAAGTACAATTCTAATAGTAACCCATTTTATTATTATTAACAGTAACAAACCATTGTCAATGTTGAAGCATCAGTGAATGTGTGCTAGGTTCTAAAGAGCATAATAGCTGAGAAAAAAGACACAGTGGCTGACCTCAGGAAGCTGGCAGTTCAGTAACTGAGAAAAAGGGTGGGTTTTTTTTTTTCAGAAGTGAGTTACAAAAAGGACATGTCAAAATAATGCATGCTGCTATCAGCATATAAGGCTAGTGGACTTTTAATTATCCATGTACAAAGTCGAAGAATGCTAACATGTGTCTGAATTCCTTAAATCCACTCTGTCAGAAAGTGGGCAAAGGGGATGAGAATATTCTAACCAGCAGGGAGGAGGGGATATGTTAGACTATGAACTTAGCATCTGGGAACCAAGGAGGAGGATCCCATCAGAAATGTGATGCAACTAGCAAGAGAACATTTACGGATCTACAAGTTGTCTGACAGTGTGTGGAAACCACCAAACTGTCATCAAGATAGAAAAGAAAAACAAACACTACAAGCAGTTAGTATTAACTCAAATTGAACTGTGTCTCCTTGGCCAGTGTTCTGCTTGTATTGATGGAAACCACAACTCTGCATTCTTAGGAACATACATTTTTCTCCCTCCTTCCACATTCAATTTATAATACATTTGGCCATGTCTCTTTCAGTCCGCTGTGATTCACTGAAAACCAAATTAAAACAAAAGACTCTGGGCACCTTGTCCATTGACAATCCTGGCAAACCATTTCCAAATTTCCTAGTGGTTTTCCCAGAATCCAACCACACATTTTGAACCTAAAGACCAAAGGAAGGTTAGGGGAACTTGTATATATTTTTTTAATGCTTATTTATTTTTGAGAGAGACCACGAGCAGGGGAGGGACAGAGAAAGGGGAACAGAAGATCTGAAGTGGGCTCTATGCTGACAGCAGACAATCCAATGTGGGGCTCAAACTCATGAACTGTGAGATCATGACCTGAGCCGAAGTCAGATGCTTAACTGGCTGAACCACCCAGTGCCCTTGGAAACCTGTATTTTTAATGATTTCCCAGTTGACTTTTACACGTACCCAGGTTTGAGGGACACAGGGAAACTCAGCAAACTAATTCATTCATCCAACAATTATTCACTGAGCACTTACTATGCACCAGGGTCAAAGTAAGCCTTAGAGACATATGAGGAACAAAATCAGACAGGGTCCCTATCTCCATGGAGTCTAGAATCACATGGGATCAATGCAAGTGACATAAACAGTCCAAGAAGCTTACAGGTTAATTATATGTGTTGTATAAAAAAGAACAGAGAACTGTGATAGCCTAATTTAGATTGGGGATAGCTGGCCATTTTAATGGGGACTGAAAAGATCAAGTGTAAACCAGGAAGAGAGGTAGGGAGGGGTGACAATTCAGGTGAGAATTGCAAATGTGAAGACCCTAAGGCTGGAGACAGGGAAGTCCTGAAGAACAGAACAAAGGCCAGTGGATCTCTGTCTGGTTTGGGAATCAAAGTAATGCTGGCTTCATAGAATGAGTCTGGAAGTTTTCCTTCCCTTTCTATTGTTTGGAACAGCTTGAGAAGGATAGGTATTATCTCTGCTTTAAATGTCTGGTAGAATTCCCCAGGGAAGTCATCTGGTCCTGGACTCTTATTTGTCGGGAGATTTTTGATAACTGATTCAATTTCTTCGCTGGTTATGGGTCTGTTCAAGTTTTCTATTCCTTCCCGTTTGAGTTTTGGAAGTGTGTGGGTGCTTAGGAATTTGTCCATTTCTTCCAAGTTGTCCAGTTTGTTGGCATATAATTTTCATAGTATTCCCTGATAATTGTTTGCATTTCTGAGGGATTGGTTGTAATAATTCCATTTTCATTTATGATTTTATCTGTTTGGGTCATCTCCCTTTTCTTTTTGAGAAGCCTGGCTGGAGGTTTGTAAATTTTGTTTATTTTTTCAAAAAACCAACTCTTGGTTTCATTGATCTGCTCTACAGTTTTTTTAAGACACTATATTGTTTATTTCTGCTCTGATCTTTATTATTTCTCTTTTCTGCTGGGTTTGGGGTGTCTTTGCTGTTCTGCTTCTATTTCCTTTAGGTGTGCTGTTAGATTTTGTATTTGGGATTTTTCTTGTTTCTTGAGATAGGCCTGGATTGCAATGTATTTTCCTTTCAGGACTGCCTTCGCTGCATCCCAAAGCATTTGGATTGTTGTATTTTCATTTTCATTCATTTCCATATATTTTTTAAATTTCTTCTCTAATTGCCTGGTTGACCCATCAAAGAAAGAGAACTACAGGCCAATATTCCTGATGAATATGGATACAAAAATTCTCAACAAGATACTACCAAATTGAATTCAACAGCATATAAAAATAATTATTCACCATGATGAAGTGGAATTCATTCCTGGGCTTCAGGGCTGGTTCAATATTTGCAAATCAATCAATGTGATACATCACATTAATAAAAGAAAAGAGGGGCGCCTGGGTGGCGCAGTCGGTTAAGCGTCCGACTTCAGCCAGGTCACGATCTCGCGGTCCGTGAGTTCGAGCCCCGCGTCAGGCTCTGGGCTGATGGCTCGGAGCCTGGAGCCTGTTTCTGATTCTGTGTCTCCCTCTCTCTCTGCCCCTCCCCCGTTCATGCTGTGTCTCTCTCTGTCCCAAAAATAAATAAACGCTGAAAAAAAAAAAATTTAAAAAAATAAAAAAAAAAAATAAAAGAAAAGATAAGAACCATATGATCCTGTCAATCGATGCATAAAAAGCATTTGACAAAATTCAGCATCGTTTCTTAATAAAAACCCTCGAGAAAGTCGGGATAGAAGGAACATACTTGAACATCATAAAAGCCATTTATGAAAAGCCCATGGCTAATATCATCCTCAATGGGGAAAAACTAAGAGCTTTCCACCAGAGATCAGGAACACAACAGGGATGTCCACTCTCACCACTGTTGTTTGACATAGTGTTGGAAGTTCTAGCATCAGCAATCAGAAAACAAAAGGAAATCAAAGGCATCAAAATTGGCAAAGATGAAGTCAAGCTTTCACTTTTTGCAGATGACATGATATTATGCATGGAAAACCCGACAGACTCCACCAAAAGTCTGCTAGAACTGATACATGAATTCAGCAAAGTCGCAGGATACAAAATTAATGTACAGAAATCAGATGCATTCTTATACAGTAATAATGAAGCAACAGAAAGACAAATAAAGAAACCGATCCCATTCACAACTGCACCAAGAATCATAAAATACCTAGGAATAAACCTAACCAAAGATGTAAAAGATCTGTATGCTGAAAACTATAGAAAGCTTATGAAGGAAATTGAAGAAGATATAAAGAAATGGAAAAACATTCCGTGCTCATGGATTGGAAGAATAAATATTGTCAAAATGTCAATACTACCCAAAGCTGTCTACACATTCAATGCAATTCCAACCAAAATTGCACCAGCATTCTTCTCGAAGCTAGAACAAGCAATCCTAAAATTTGTATGGAACCACAAAAGACCCTGAATAGCCAAAGTCATATTGAAGAAGAAGACCAAAGTGGGAGGCATCACAATCCCAGATTTTAGCCTCTACTACAAAGCTGTAATCTCAAGACAGCATGGCATTGGCACAAAAACAGACACATAGACCAAAGGAATAGAATAGAGAACCCAGAATTGGACCCACAAAAGTATGGCCAACTAATCTTTGACAAAGCAGGAAAGAATATCCAATGGAAAAAAGACAGTCTCTTTAGCAAATGGTGCTGGGAGAACTGGACAGCAACATGCAGAAGAATGAAACTGGACCACTTTCTTACATCATTCACAAACATAAACTCAAAATGTATAAAGGACCTGAATGTGAGACAGGAAACCATCAAAACCCTAGAGGGGAAAGCAGGAAAAACCTCTTTGACCTCAGCCACAGCAATTTCTTACTTGACACATCTCTAAAGGCAGGGAATTAAAAGCAAAAATGAACTATTGGGACCTCATGAAGATAAAAAGCTTCTGCACTGCAAAGGAAACAATCAACAAAACTAAAAGGCAACTGATGGAATGGGAAAAGATATTTGCAAATGACATATCGGACAAAGGGCTAGTATCCAAAATCTATAAAGAACTCACCAAACTCCACACCTGAAAAACAAATAATCCAGTGAAGAAATGGGCAGAAGACATGAATAGACACTTCTCTAAAGAAGACATCCAGATGGCCAACAGGCACATGAAAAGATGCTCATCATCACTCCTCATCAGGGAAATAGAAATCAAAACAACACTGAGATATCACCTCACGCCGGTCAGAGTGGCTAAAATGAACAAATCAGGAGACGTAGATGCTGGAGAGGATGTGGAGAAATGGGAACCCTCTTGCACTGTTGGTGGGAATGCAAACTGGTGCAGCCACTCTGGAAAACAGTGTGGAGATTCCTCAAAAAATTAAAAATAGATCTACCCTATGACCCAGCAATAGCACTGCTAGGAATTTACCCAAGGGATACAGGGGTGCTGATGCATCGGGGCACTTGTACCCCAATGTTTATAGCAGCACTTTCAACAATAGCCAAATTATAAGCCTGCTTCCGATTCTGTGTCTCCCTCTCTCTCTGCCCCTCCCCTGCTTGCTCTCTGTCTCTGTCTCTGCCACTCTCTCAAAAATAATAAACATTAAAAAAATTTTTTTTTAAAAAACAATAGCCAAATTATGGAAAGAGCCTAAATGTCCATCAACTGATGAATGGATAAAGAAGTTGTGGTTTATGTATAAAATGGAATAGTACTTGGCAATGAGAAAGAATTAAATATGGCCTTTTGTAGCAACGTGGATGGAACTGGAGAGTGTTATGGTAAGTGAAATAAGTCATACAGAGAAAGACAGATGCCATATGTTTTCAGAACATATGGTTCCTTCAGAACCAAAGGGGCTCTATTCTTTGACTTCTGGGGGAATACTTGCAAGAGAGGTACCCTTTTTTTTAATGGATTTGCTGAAAGGATGGGATGTGAGCCTGCTGGTGGCCTTCTTGTCAAAGAGGGAGACTCTAGAGGATGTCTCCACTGGAACAACCAATGTTTCAGTTATATGAATGAATAAAATATCTTTTTTTTTTTGCCCAATTGTCTTTGAATTGTGTCTCTGTGTTCTGGCACTCAAAGTCCCAACTCTTGCAGGTGCATTCTCCCTGTGACCTCCAGCTCCCACTGCACAGGCTCAGCAAGTGTTAGAAGTGAACAAGATGGAGGTGGGTCCTGCCAAGGAATGTCTATGTTGGCTGTCCCTCTTTAGACATGAGTAACAGGAGAGTCAGAATTTCCATGAACGGGAAAAGGAATAAGAGAACAGCATGATACAATTGGCACAGGCATGAATTGAGCAAAACTCCTGGAAAGAGTTGTCCAGCTACAGGATTCTGTTTAAAGATAATATCCTTCCTGCCAATAGCCTTCCCATGATCATTCTCTTCATTGGAGCACACATCTCTCTCTCAATTTAACTGTCTGCTCTGGATCCCAGCTGATCTCTCCCCTACCTTCCTCCCTACCCTGCAGAGAGAGACAGAGAGAGAGAGAGAGAGAGAGAGAGAGAGAAGGGGAAGGGTGAAGAGTAGAGGGAAGGGGAGGGGCGAAGAGTACAGGGAAGGAGGATGGAAGGAAGGAAGGAAGGGAGGGAGGAGGGGAAGAAGGGAGAGAGAGAGAAAGAGAGAGAGAGAGAGAGAGAGAGAGAGAGAGAAAGGGAGAGTGAGCAGGAGAGGGGAAAATGTCTCCTAAATCAGTTTTCAACCCTGACTATAAGCTATGAAATTTCTGAGAAATAGTGAAGCCCAAATTCTACTACCAGAAATTCCAATTTAATTCAACTTGGGTGGGAGGAATCATTGGTATTCTCTGAGAACCACTGAGAAGTACTGGTGTCTTCCTAGTAAAAGTACGGTCCTAATAAAAGTATGCAGCATCAGCATTACCTGGGAGCTTGCTAGAAATACAGGATCTCAGGCCCACTCCAGACTTGCTGAATTCGAATGTGCATTTTCACATGATCCCTAGATGATTCACGTGCACATTCAAATTCAAGAAGTACTGAGATTCAGGGACTCCCCTGAAGCCAGCTACTGTTCTGGGCAGCATAGCTCTGTGCCTTATAGCTATGTGCCTCCTCTCTGTTATGGAGGAGTGGTCAGTCTTGGGGAAGGGCAGGTGTTTCTCTCCAGAAACAGAGAGGAGAGGACCACTGGTGCAGCCCTTGTCAAGAACAGACGGACTTTGTCCAGGGAGACACAAGGAGCCAGCATCCCCACTGCCTCTCTATCACCCCTGGTTTCCCAACATACATCGCTGTGCTGTGTAATGGGCACTTAAATCACCTGCAAACAGAGCAGCCCAGGGTTACAACTGCAGAGCAGCATCATATAATTACACCGAGGAAATCATTTTTATGTTTCATTAGTGCTCCTTAATAGAGACGATCTGCCTCCAGGTGTGACCGCCTCAGTGACAGGTTGGACTATCTGTGTCCCCCTTCTACCAGCCAACTTTAATGTGCATGTGAATCACTCAGGGGATTCTGATTCAGGACATCTGGGATGTGGCCGGGAGCCTGCCCCTCTAACCAAGATGCTACTTGATGCTTTGGGTAGTGAGAAGGTCTTAAGCCACACAGACATGTCCAGGAAGCATTTCTGCACCAAGAACTTGCTTTGCCTTGATCTCATTTAACCGTAACAATGCTATAAAGTGGAATTATTTAAAAATCATTCCAACTTTTCATCCGACCTGAACCTCAATCAGCTGAATTCCCAGACCTGGTTGCACATCAGAATCACCTGGGGACCTTTTCAAAACATACTCCCTGGAAGATTTCGATTTTTAGGTGGGTTCAGGAGTACATATTTCTCAAAGGCCCTCAAGCAATTGTGATGCAACTAGTATGTGGACTGACTTGCTTTGGGAAATTACAGATTAAGATGTCACTGTCTGTCTAGAGCTGATCAGAGCAATTCTTGTGCTTCCTGCTTCCTCCACGAAGTAACTGCTTCTTATTTTATGTCCTTGACACCAAAGTCCAATACCTGCCAAAAAGCAAGGGCTTAATAAGAGTTATTGACTCACTAAATGAATTGAGAAATGGATGGTGGATGGATAGATGCATGCTTGCATACATGTAAGGAGGAAGGAAGAAAGGAAGGAGGGATCAAGGCGGGGGCTCCTAGAGCTTGGCATTTACCCATAAACTTGAGTCTCTTCTTCTCCCACTCTCCTTCCTGACCTACCTTCTCTTTATCTCAATTTCCTGTCTTCCTTTCTGTCTTATTCCCCAGGGTCTTAGAACCTCTTTTCAAGGTTCTGTTCTCCCCACTTCCTCCCTTCCTTAAAGGTAAATTTGGGACCACTTTCTCATTAAGACCCATCCTGCCACCATTAGGACCACAGATCCAGTCTTCAGTGCGACCATGAATTAAATGAAGGCGGTCCTCAGATTCCCATCAGCCTCCAGCCCCACTGGAACTCAAGCTACCTTTCTCTCAACCCCTCACCAAATAGCCGTTTTCTTAT
Source organism: Lynx rufus (assembly GCF_022079265.1). Lineage (NCBI taxonomy): Eukaryota > Metazoa > Chordata > Mammalia > Carnivora > Felidae > Lynx > Lynx rufus. The sequence goes on along the minus strand of NW_025814839.1, from coordinate 9,901,593 downwards.
CCAGTCACATGGCTTTCACACACCAATGCACTGATGATTCTGAAATTTATACCTTCCATTTCAACTCATCCCCTGACCTCCAGGCTTGCATATACACCTGTGTGGTTAGGATCTCCACTTGGGACTCTAACAGGAATCTTCAATTTAATATATCTAAAACCAAACCTCTAACTCTCCTCTAGTGTCCCCCCGCTGCCCCCCACCTCAGTTGTGTTACCACCATTTGCCCAGTTGCCCAGGCATGCCTGACCACGTCCCTTCTGTTACTCCCAGAGCCAATTCTACAGGAAGTCCAGAAAGCTCAACCTTCACAATATATCTTAAAACTGACCCTTTCTTACAGCCCCTCTGCTGCTACCACAGTCCAAGCCACCATCAACTCTCTCCTGCATAATTAAAGAATCCTCCAAACTGATCTTCTGACTTTGCTTCTTCCCCCCTACCATAGTCAGCCTCCATACAAAGGCCAAAGTGAGGCTTTGGAAATACACATCAGCTGGTGTCATTCGCCTATTGGAGACCTCACAAAGCTCACCACCCACCATCCAGACACTCCTGTGGCCTTCAAGGGTCTACATGATTTGGTCCCCAGTGACCTCTCCAACTGCGTTTCCTCACATTCTCCCTGCTCACAATGCTGTCAAGTGTTTCTGTCTCCAACACTAAGTTCCTTCCTACCTCCCTGCCATTGAACTTGTTGCTGGTCCATTCTTCACTCAGACATTCACATAGTTCACTACCTACTTCAGGTCTTTGCTCAAATGTTACTCCTTCAGAGGGTATTTTAAATAGTTTCTCATGATTCCTACTCTCTGTACTGACCCAGTCTTGTCCTTCATACCTCCTTCACTGTCTCATTATATTATAGATACACACACACACACACACCCCTACTCAAATGTATTTTTTGATTATCTGTTCTTAAGTTTCATGAAACCTTTTCTATCCTGATTTCAGCTATATCCATTATGCCTAGGACATAGTAGGCACTCAATACAGTTGTTGAGCAAATAGGTGAATTGTATGCCCCTACCTTGCTCGGTAGTATATTAATCCAGATTATAAGAGCCATGCTTTATTCATTATTGTGTCATTTTGCTTTTTAACAAATAAGCTCAATAAATGCTTACTATCATAGAGCTTGTTAAATAAATAATGATACACGCATGTCACAGAATTCTACATATTCTTACCCTATTTTTGTTAAAAATCCATAACACTAATGGAAAAGAAGAATATGCCCCAAATTGAAAATGAGATCACCTTTGCCTCATGGGGTTACAGCTACAGTTTCGTTTCTTCTTTGGCTTTTCTCCATTTTCTAATTTTTTACATAATGAAAATTTATCACTGTACAATCAAAATCTAATTTAAAAAACTTTTAATGTACTCCTATTTGGAGGTAAAACAACTAATCACCTAAGATGCTGAGAGTCGTTATGTGGAGACCTGAATTCTCACCTCTCCTCCTCAGTTGGTCAGCCAAGTCAAAATCTCTCAGTCTCAGTCTATTCTTCTGAAAAATGAGGGCATACCAAAGTGTGATGAGACACAAGTGACAATGTCTACATGCAAAGATTTGGAAAACAGTAGTACATTTTGAGGGATTATCACTGGTGGATCCTTTCTAGGGCATTGGTGGGGATTACAAAATCGGCTCCCTTCTTGGCAAAGACATCGACATATCCATGCTTCACCCCAAAGAGGTAATTAATGGTGGAAATATTGGGCATTGTAGGGAGACAAAGGGAGAAACCAGCTTTTCACCAGGCATCCCTTCTGGCTCCAGTGAATTACCATTATTAGCTAAGTGACCACCCACTGCTTATGTGCAAGACCTGAGTTTCACGGCTTTCTCTGAAATGACCCCTCCAAGGCAGAGAGGTATAGCAGGGCCTCAAAGCAGGATATGGAGCCAAGGGAAACCCTTTTCCTTTCCCTGTCATCTTCATGTCAGGTCCAAATTCCCAACTGCACCCCATAACCTGCCCAAACACCCCAACACATCCACACATGCATGTGACTAGACAGCCTTCATTTAAGTTCTGATAATTTTCCCTTTAAAAATAAAAGTGCATCTGACAGTCTGTGATCGTTTGCCCAAACTGAGCTGAGTGCTGCAGACCAGAATGATGGCAGACATCATTACTGGCTCATTACCCTTGCCTAGTGTCTTCTACCACAGTCTCAGAAAAGAAGGCTCATTGGGCAGCCACTGAATGAGACCACCATTAGGTTCCTTCCCCCTACAGGGGCCTCAGTTTCTCCATCTGTAAAATTAGGAGGATAGACTAAAACAGGGAAGAAGATAGGTATATATCTCACACATATCACACATTCTCCGAAACCCAAAAGAAATGATCCCAGACCTTTATCCCATGTACAATAACAGACTCTGCTTTCTTCTTGGCCCAGGAATGTTTGAGGGAAGACATGGGGCATGCATTTCTCTGTCTCTGGCTTCTTTATTTTCCTGAGTTGGTTCAGTTTATGGGTCATCTATTCAGCCTTCCCCGTGTTCTCTTCTTTTCCCATATTATATCATCTCATCCTGGACACTGCCACTATTCCTCTACTCCCGCCCAAATGTCACCAGCACAAGTCTTAGTACATGAAACAGATGTTTATTATCAGTTTGGGTTGACAAACTGTGCATTGGAGTGAAGCAAACTACTTAAAATTGGAAATGAGGTATCCCATTCTTTGAAATTTTGAGCCATTCTAACTTCAGGAAGTCCCCATGCTGTCTTCTCTGGCCTTTTGGGCTCAGCTACCCATCATGTGGCTCAGCTCCCCTCTCCTACAAGCTCCTCACCCCCATCTTGCTCATTCACAACCCTGAATTCATATAACTTATGCAGGACAACTCAGTTCTGTCTTTTTTTTTTGCTGTTTTCTTACAGTTTATGTCCTTTGGGTCCCATCTTCAATACCTAAAACAGCCGATAAAAAATACGTTCTAAGACAAAGACAGTTTTCTCTCTAAGAGGAGTTCTGATGCCAAATGCGTATAGCTTTTCTGACCCCTACCCACATACCTGCCATAACTTCCTAATGCTATTCCTGAAACCGATATCACTAATCAATCTCACCACTATTTGCCATTAATCAGGTCTCTTCCCAACAGAGAACTGTAAGCAAACATTCCCAGTGAATAATAGCTGCCCCCACCTCCCATAAGTACAATCTTTTTGCAATTTTCAATCTCTGAGCCCCAGATGACCTCAAAGTTTCCTTCCAGCTTGGACCGTCTAGGGTCTGGTAAGAGTAGAATATTCACTCAATGAAATCAACCGAGGACATCATTAATCATTTGCATGGAAATGTTCCAAATAATCTGAATAGGACATACCCCTGTCTCAACTTCCCCCATTCCCCCAGCTCCAAGAGTCTGCAACAGATCTGAAAAGAGCCCATGCCTGATCATTCTTTTGGACTAAAACATGAAAGATCCTAGATAACTAAGAATAGTACAATCTCATCCTCTGCTCCAAATGTTCTCCCCTCATCTTTTTCCTTGACTGACTTCCTCTTAGTCAACCTTCTGGGCTTAGCTGAAATGTCACTTTCTCCAAAAAGACATCTCTGAGACCACCTTCTCTAAAAGTTGGTCATGTCCTTGACCCTCATTAGGCATTCTTTAGCACCATATACTTCCTCTCAGTAAATCCCATCATCATTTAATTGCATAATTGCTGCTCAGTGTTTCTCTTCCCAACTAGGTTCCATCCCCAGCATCAAGACATGACTGCATGTAATAGATGTTCAGTAAATATTTGCTACATGATGGATTGATTATTAATATGTACTTTCTGTGTTGAATGTGAGACATGGAGATGCACATGGTATATAACATGTCTCCTGACACATAGAAAGTGCCCCATAAAGGACAGTAATACAAACATAACTGATACAGGGCTCTGTGCTCTCTGTCTGTATATCATTTCATTTAATCCTTGCAAAAACATAGGTGAAGCCACTGTAATTATTCTCAGTTGACAGATAAGGAAATTCAAGCTCTGATAAGTGAAGTCACTTGCCCATCACTGCAAAGAGGCAAGAGCCAAGATGGATACCTAGAGAGCTCAGCCTCAGAGCCTCTGCCTACGGGCTGTTCAGGAGGAATCAGAGAGGGGCATTAGGCTCAGGGCTTGAAGGTGAGTGAGGTTTCCCACTGAAAGGAAAGGGCAAGTGTAGTGTAGTGGAGCAGTTAGGGCTTGAGCCTTAGAGCCTAGACAATCTGAGTGTCAGCTGAGCCACTTCCCAGCTGGGTAGCATGCGCAAGTGACAACCTCTCTGAACCTTGCACTTCTCCTCTATAAAATGGGAATAATAATACCTCTGCCTGTAATTACAATATGATGATCCTATAAGTGGTACACTGACTGGTACATTATGCAGCGCTCGTAAAAATAGCCAAAATTATTCCTTCCTCCTGGTTCCCTCCTGTCTTCACCTCTCCTTTCCCATCCCCTCCCCTCCCCTCTACTCCTTCCTTCCCTTCTCCCCTCCCCCCTACACTTATATATATGCTTTGGTTCTTAGAACGTCACTTTTAAGTGGGTAAAGAAGCTGCCTAGATGCCTCTTTACCCACTACCTGGTAGTATATGTGTTTTGGGGAGAACTGGGTTTTTTTCCCCTAATGCCTAAAAACAAAGAGACATTATTGGGTACAATTAATTGTTCAAACTGCCAGAGATTTGAAAGTAGGGGGAATAAACAGATGTTGCTCTGAGCTCTCTGCTCATTAACTCAGAGAAAAGATTCATTTCCTATGCATGATTAACTCCCCATCGTCAGTGATTTACACAGCAGATGATCAAAAGAGAATTCATTATTCCACAGACAGAGAGTCTGGGTACTAGGCATTCAGCCTCCTTGGGACAGCTCTGTCCCCTAAATTCCTGGGGTGTCTATGGTTAGTGCCTTGACCCAGGAAGATGCTGTTTATCATTGGCCCAGTTCTCCCAAGGGTTCTCAAAAGAATGATGATCAAAACCAGCACAGAGTAAGCCCCAAGACCTCCCTCTGTTCTGTGACTGGAAGGAACCCAGAATCCAGCCACCTTTGGTCTTCATTACATCTTGTCATTGTTTAAAGGAGCACTGTACTTGGAAGATAAAGCCAAGCATGGCAGGATTCATGTTTTCTGTTGGAAAAGGCCCCAGGACCAAAAGAGAATCACCATCATAGAGTTCAAGATCCGCAGAGATCTGGCAAGTATATACCTATTGAGCACCTACTATGACACTGCAAATCAAGAACATAATGGCCTCTTCTCCCGACACTGCATGGGCAATGCCTTCCTAGGAGGCTAAATGAATACTTTCAGTGCTGAGTTAGCAGACAAAAATCCAAGGGGTTCTACATTGCCCTTGCTTTCCAGAAAGGATAATTCTACTGCAAGGGTTTTCTTTAACCATCAGTGGTACAGGGCCAAAGGATCAGGAGCCAAAACTATCCTAGAGATGGATCAGGGTCTCTGCCCTTTATGATGCTCAATCAACCAGCCTTACATCAGTCACTGTGAGTCAGGCTTTGTTGGGGAGATAGTGTTGAATCAGACACATTCTCTGCCCATGAAAAGCTAAGGCTAGAAGTGGTAATGGGGTAGGGATATGAAGAATTAGAAGACAGTTTTTAAACACCCCTGTTTAGTCCAGGGCTTATTTGTGATGAATTCTTTACTAGGACTCAAAAACAAGACAAAAATAAAAGCCATCCTTGTATGAATTTTTTATAGAATAAAATTTATTTCATCGTGAAAATGCTTCCTTATTTTGAAATAATGCCCTCCTTCTCTCCCTCTCTTCTTTCCTTACATTCTTCTCTTTTTGTATTTAAAAAGTTTCTTTTATGAAATGATGGTGTTGATAAAATTTGAAGTTAATAGTTGTCAAATCCATGGCAGTTCCTACCCCCTCCCTTTAAAAAATATTATTCGTTCATGAAATCTCTAAATCAGGCACCCATGGCTATAAATAAAGGCAATACAGATAAAGCTCAATGGGAGCTCGGCAAGGAGGGCAAGATACCTTCTCACTTGGGTGAAATCAAGAAAAGCTTCAAAGGAGTTGACATTTGGGCTGAGACTTTAAAGATGGATGGGCTTTGTAAACTTAGAGTTTGAGGTAGATTCAAAAGGGCAATCCAAGTGGAGGACACAGCAAGAACAGAGGCATAGGGGTGGGAACAGAATCCCAGAATAAGTCATGCTGTAGAAATAAGCAAAGGCCTACTTTTACCAGAGTACACAGTAAATTCCAACCTGTAAGCCACTGCCTCCTAGAGGGATCCAGAGGTATTGCAAGGTATCTGCCAATTTTCAAGCCCATTTGCCAATGTCTCACTCCTAGTACAACTACTTTTTAAGTCTTTAGATCTATTTATTCAAAAGTATTACTGAATTCATAGATGCACCTGGTCAACAAATGATTTCTCAAGCAAAATATGCTAAAATAGCAACTGTTATTTTGGGAATCCATGAAAAAAAATTTTTTAATTTAATTTTTTATTTTATTAAAAGTTTTTTTTAACGTTTATTCATTTTTGAGAAACAGAGAGAGACAGAGCATGAGCGGGGAAGGGGAAGAGAGAGAGGGAGACACAGAACCTGAAGCAGGCTCCAGGCTCCGAGCTGTCAGCACAGAGCCTGACGCGGCGCTCGAACTCACAAACTGTGAGATCATGACCTGAGCCCAAGTTGGACGCTCAACCGACTGAGCCACCCAGGCTCCCCTTTGAAAAAAAATTTTTATGTCAAAAGGGAACCTCATGATTCCCTCTCCTTTCATTCATTTAACAAATACTTATTGAGAGCCCATTATATGCTAGGTACTATGCTAGACACAATCTGCTTTGGTAAGCAAGACTCGGGACAGGGAGAAAGACCAATGAGTAAGATGTTGTAACCTAGGTGGGGGATGATGTAGAGACCGGACAAGGATGGTAGCAAAGGAAAGGATGAGCAGTGGCCAGATTGGGGCTTATTTTGACAGTAGAATAAACCAGACATGCTCATAGATTTGATGGTTAGGGATCAGGGAAAAAGGAATAAAAAACTACTCCTAGGATTTCAGCCTGGACCATTGGGTAGATGACGATACCATTGCATGAGGAAATAAGAAGCGGTTGGAAATGATTGGACAACAGCATGAAGCTTATGAAGGTAGGTGAGAGGGTCATTGGCAATAATCATGAAGGCCAGATCAAGAAGGTGTGGGAGCCTTAAATGCCAAAACAAGAAGTCTGGACTTTTGTAACTGGAGGCACTTTTTTAATCACCCCCAAAAAAGTCAGCAGCTTGGGATCCCCAAGAATGCCTGGGAGAGATGCTCTTCGATCAACTTTACTTTCTGAGTATCAACTGTATACAAAGCACCATACTTGGCACCATGGGGGATACAAACATAATTTCTGTCCTGGAGATATCATCATCTCCTCAGTTGACTCTGAAGGCTCACAGATGAGAAGAGCAAGCACCCTATCTTTGAACAGCAGCATAATTAAGATAGGCGCTGGTGCAAAGCTGGGATTCTAGAAATTGTGTTGATCTCCATGAGGAATTAGTTGGAAATACCTGGGGTTACATCAAGTTGGGTCTGCCTTGCATCTTTGTATCCAGAGGTTTGCCCTCACACTACATAAAAAGATTCTTGACATACCCACTTTATCCAGAGTTTCCATTCCACATCCTTCACCCTGACAACTGAAATGGAGACCACTGGGGGCACCCAACCCTGATGCTCTTTACTAGCTCAATGCATCATCCATCCCCAGAGGCTGTATTGGCCGCCATGCTCATAGCTGCCCTAGGGAGGGTCTTCTCTCAGACAGGAGCCACCTCACCCAGAAAGCCCACTTTAGGTACATTCCCTCCCCCAGGTCATCCTATAAACAATGAGTACCTGACACAGTGGTCAAAAAAAGCTCACCCCCTTTGCCTTGAGATGGGATCAATTCTGCAGCATAGTTCATACCTGAGAGCTTTCTGTGGGATCAGACTGTAGCTAGTCTCCAAACAGAACCACATCCTCCTCCTATCCTTTCCTTCCTTCCCCACTCCCTTGCTTCTGAGAGCTCAATAGATCACATGCATGAGAACCCCTGTGTCATATTCTGCTTCTAGAGAACCCATCCTAAGATATCAACCTTACACTTCACTCCCCAGCACAATACTATCATTAATAATAACTAACTTGTTGAGCCCCTATGATGTGCCAGACAATGCGGGAAGCCCTTTCTGTACCTTGCCTTGTAGGATTTCAACGGTTCAGTGCCATTACTTCCATTTAACAGATGAGAAAACTGAAGCCCTCAGACATTATCATATGTGGCACCCTAAACACATTTCTTCTAGCCTCATGGAAGGAACACAGATCTTCCAGGGGATTGCACCCCTCACTCTACAAAATGATCTTTTCCTACATTTTTAAATGTTTTTCTGAACTCCTCCTCTTCCCTCCCCCTACCTTCGCACTTCTCAGATCCACCCTCCTCTGAAAACCAGTGGTCAATTACATGGGTTTCATTGCTTAAGATCTCCTAGGGCAGAAAATTCAATTTATTTCCATCTGTGTTAGTTTTCTCTCAGAATGCTTTTTTTAAATTGGCAATAAGCACTTGAGCCCTCCCAAGGATTGTTCACTCAACATGTTCCTAACGTTTCTAATAGGTATGTGTGCTGAGAAGAGAAAGGATGTCCCACCACCTTTTCTTCCAAGTGCTCCAAATAACTGATGATATCTGGATCTGCTGTAGAATCACAGAAGCTTCTCTCTCCCAAAGAACCAAGCCTCAGTGCCAGCAGAGTCAAAGGATAAGTGTTCTGAAACTCCAAACCCTTCTCAGAAGGAAGAGGCATTAGAGACTGAGCATGACTTATAGTGGCCACTACCAAAAAAAAAAAAAAAAAAAAAGTGTGGCAAGCATAGCTAGAGGCAGAAGCAATAAAATAAGGAACATACCTATTTATTCTGCATAAGTTGTTCCTTCTGCCTGGAATGTCTTCTCTCTTTCTCCAACTACTGAACTCTTATTCATGCTTCAAAACCCAGTTTAAAAGTCACCAACTCTTTAAGATTTGCATAAAATTCCCCAGCCCTTCATGAAGTAACTGCTTTCTGTGGAAATACAGAGTAAGATCCACTCTCTCAATATAGTTAAGAACTCCTTCCTGTGTAAGATAACCCACGATCAAATTCTCATCGCATCCCTCACTGGCTGTGTGACCTCGTGCAAGTCATTCAACTTCTTCAAGCCTCCGCTTCCTCACCTGTAAAATGCTAATGCACACAAACACTTCGCACTGTGCCTGGAATGCAATGGATGCTCAAGAAAATGGTGGCAAGTTTCTTCATCACCATCATCATTATCACTCCCTCCTCTGAATTTCCATAAGCACTATTTTCCTATTGTCCATTCCATTAATTTGCTCTTTACCCCTACAGCCTTGTTTTGTTAATTAACATCTGATGTGTGCATATCTCCTTTCCTTAACTACATGGCAAGGTCCCTGGGGACAGGAAATGCATCTTACACTGTTACATCCTACACAGCTGCAAGAACAGTGCCAAACACATAATACATGCTCCAATATTTGCTGAATAAATTCTTAAATCTCTGGCTCCCAGTATAGGTGCTTATTTTGCTTGGCAACAGAACAAATAACATTTTATATTTACATTCTTGTTTCCAGGGCTAATTGATGTGGGTCTTATAATCATAAAAACCCCTCTAAACTCTCCCCTAATAATGGCAAAAGCCATCAATTAAACAAACCATTAGATGTATCAACAACCTATTAATCTGCTCTTAGTGGAGGGACACTGGTTGATTTTCAGCTGTCTGGCTGCACAGTGGAAATGGGTTTAACTGGAATATTCTGTTTGGTTTCTAGCTCTCCATCAGCACTACTTACTCTATGAAATGAGGATTAAATGGTAATGTAGCTAATATAAATATGGAGACAGAGGAAGATATGCAGAGAGCATTTAACCCAGTTCCTGGTACACTGTAAATCTTTAACGCATAGTAGCTTTAAAACTCTGGGTAGAGGGGAGTGGAGTAGGAGAGTATAAAGGAGAATCAAGCCCTGGCTTTGCCATTTTAGCTCTTTGATCTCTGGTGTTCTCAGAAGCAAAGTAGGGATGAAAATATCTGCACTTCCAGGTTATTTTCAGGATTAAATGAGATTATATGTATGATAGGATAGCTGTCCATAGTGGCACAGGTGAAATGGTGGAGAACACAGAACAGAGTGCCTGCCCTTACAAAGTTCATGGTCTAGAGGATGATACGGACAAATAATTCCCACAAGCGAGTGGTAAGTTCTATGACAGAAGGTAGTACGGAGGACCGAGGGGACACACGGAGGGCGGGACACCAGCTGGAGCTTGTGTGGTGGGGTCACTGAAAGCTCGCCCTGCCAAAGAGGTGTGTGCTGGCCATTCCCATCACCCAGCTTCACACCCAGCCTTCCATCAGCCACGGGGGCTGCAACTACAACCCAGCTTTGCCACCTGCAACGTTAGTGGGCCCTGCAAGATGGACGGTGCCAGAGGAGACAGCAAGGCTGAAGGAAGCTGCTGTAGTTTCCAAGGGCTACTCGGAACCAAGTACCATGAAAGTACCACAGGCAGCCTGACCAGCATACAAACATTGTGTCATGCATGTGGTTGCTACAAGCCCAAGATCAAGGTGTCAGCAGGGGCGGTCCCTTCTGAAGGCTGTGAAGGAAAATCTGCTCCATGCCTCTCTCCTAGCTTCTGGTGGTTTGCTGGCAATCATTGCCATTCCTTGGCTTGTAGAAGGAATCTCTGCCTTCGTGTTCTCATGGACTGTGTGACTGTATCTGTGTTCAAATTGCCTCTTTTTATAAGGATACCCGCCATATTGGATGAAGGGCCCATCCTACTTCAGTATGAGTTCATCTTAACTAATTATGTCTGCAATGACCCTATTTCCAAATAAGGTCATGGTCTGTGGTCCCAGAGGCTAGGATTTCATCATAGGAATGGGAGGGGGTGGGGATTCGACCCATTACAGAGGAAAAAGGGACCATTCCTTCCATCCTTCCGGTCTATATCCCCATTGCTGTTGGCGCCAGTGATTTTCCCCAAACCTGAGCAGTATTGGTTGGTTCCAGAAACAGCAGCTAGCTCCCATTTCCTTTTTTTTTTCTTGCACTCCTGGAAACAGCTTCACTGTGTCCCATCAGAGTCACCAGAGTCAGCTGGACAGGGCCACCCTCTCAGACCCCATGGGGAACCCTCCTCCAAATATCTAGATTCTAAAGCCCCAACCTCTTCCCTTTGTCCCTCCAGCCCTGTGGGTATGAGCCTGTGACGGGCAGCCTGTGGCACTGCTCCTGGTATTCATATTGTTGTGTGATCCCTTCCCCAGGAGTGCAGGATGGACTCAGTGGCTCACTTATATGAGAAAATAGAAGCAGCTGGGGGCACTTGGGTGGTTCATTTGGTTAAGAGTCAAACTTTGGCTCAGGTCATGATCTCACGGTTTGTGAGTTCGACCCCCACATTGGGCTCCATGCTGACAGTGAGGGGCCTGCTTGGGATTCTCTCTTTCTTCCTCTCTCTCTGCCCCTCCCCTATATTCTCTCCCTCTGCCTCTCTCCTTCCCTCTCTCTCTCTCTCCCTCTCTCTCTCTCTCAAAATAAATAAATTAATTTTAAAAAAAACAGCAGAGGTGATGGAATGTCACTTGAGAGGTTAAATAATGAGATTGTGACCTCCAACGTGAGTGTTCTGTCTTGTTCACTTGTTCTGATGAAGCCAGCTGCCAAGTTGTGAGCTGCCCTACGGAGAGGCCCACGTGGCAAGAAACTGAGGGAGGTCTCTAGCCAAGAGGCACAGATAAGCTGAAGGCATTGGCCCAATACTCCACGAGGAACTGAATCCTGCCAACAACCATGAACACATATTTCCAGCCATGCCTTTGGATGAGACCTCAGCCTGAGCTGCCACATTTACTGGTGTCTTGGGAGAAACCTTGAGGCAGGAGATGAAGCTCAGCCATGCCTAGATTCCTGACTCACAGAAAAGAGGAGATAACGAACGGTTGTTTTCAGTTACTAAGTTGTGGGCTACTCTGTTATGTGGCAGTGACTAACTAATGCACTTTGGTTATACACAAGGTACCCTTTTTACTTTTTCTCTGTTTCAGTAAGTACTTAACCAACTCCCTCTTAAATTCTCTCAGTAACATTAATGAATATAATTTCTTTGTCTTGATTTGACACCAACTGGCACAGGATGAGATATAAGATGTGACCTTAAAGACAAGTGGGAGTTCATTGGCAAAGAGGATGAGGAGAGTGTTTCAGGAAGAGGAAACATACATGCAAAGGCCTGGCCACCATTCCAGTGTTTAAATATATTTATTAAGCACTTACTATGTGCCAGGTTTGGTACCAGGTCCTAAGAATGAAAATATGAATGAGAATTTCTACTCTCATGTTCAGAATCAGGCGGCAATGACACAAACACTAGGACTGGTACATTGGGGTCAGCTCATACCCCAGGCTTCCTCATCAGGGACACATGCATCCTGTTAGGATAGTGGCACTTGTCTTGGTGTTCTTAATCCAGGCACAAGATGAGTAACCACCTCCCAGTTTCAACATCTCATCTGTAAAGCAAGAATGACAATCTCTCCCTCCCAGGACTAAAGCATTAATCAAATGAGGTTCAGAGGCTTGAAGCAGCTTTGTAGAGGAGACAGAGCTCTACTACAGGAATTTTACTTTAACAATTGGTGTTTTCAATTCAGAATGATCCAAATCCTTCATCTGCCCAGTGGCCAGTGGCCCTCTGCTGGCCCAGAGCTGGCTGTAACCAAGACCTTATTAATAGGATTAAACAAAGAGCCTGTTGCTTCTGGCCCCAGACAGCGGGTTGCTGGTCATTGATAAAAAACAGGCTGTAATACAAAAAGCAACCTCCCCGCAGCCACCCGCCCCATAAATCATCAGCTACCAAGGGCTATTGAATTACCTTTAGAAGATGGATGGCACCGGAGCTGGAAGGCTGCTTGATAAGGGTTCCCTTTGAATAATTCCATGTAGAAAGCTGGGTTTGAGAAATGGGGTCTTTCCACTAGCTCAGCTCCATCCGTGCCGTCTCTGCCAGGTGCTTTCAAGATAAACACGTTTCCTTATGGGCTGCCAGAACGTCTGTGATGAAGGAAGAAAACTTACTGCCAGGCCTGAGGGAAGTATCTACTTCTGCCCAAGGCACAAAAGGTGGTTTTGTTTTAGTATTATTATTCACTGTTCATAGCAACTCATTAATAACAGCTATCATTGATTAAGCATATTCCATGTGCCAGGAAATGTGCAAAGCATCTGAGCTCATTAAGTCCTTAAACAACCATATGAGACAGGTCTTATTACTCTCTCCATCTGACTGATGAAAACTTAAAACTCAGAGAGGTGACATGACTTTCTCAAGTTCACACAGCTAGTAAGTATTGGAGCTCAGACTCAAACCCCTGCTCTTAACAGGAATCAGCAAACTTTATCTGTAAAGGACCAAATAGTAAACAGTGTAGGTTTTGTAGACCACACCATCTCCATTGCAATTACTCACCTGTGTCCTTGCAGTGCAAAAGCAGTCATAGATAGTGCATAAACAAATGTACAAGGCTGTGTTCCAATAAAACTTTATTTACACAAATAGGCAGAGGGCCAGATTTGGTTGATGGACAAGATCTACTCTTTTTTTTATTTAAAAAAAAACTTATTTTAATGTTTATTTATTATTGAGACACAGAGAGACATGGAACATGAGCAGGGGAGGGGCCAAGAGATGGAGAGACACAGAATCTGAAGCAGGCTCCAGGCCCTGAGCTGTCAGCACAGAGCCTGACGCCGGACTCAAACTCACAAACTGTGAGATCATTACCTGAGCTGAAGTTGGACGCTCAACCGACTGAGCCACCCAGGCACCCCTGGACAAGCTCTACTCTTAACAGTCAGATGGCACTAACTCTCTACATTTGGACTTTGTGGTTTCCTCCACTCATCCGCTTCCACATAGAAAATGTCCTGGCTCTTCATGGAGTTATTTAATTTATTCAACTCACTTACAATTCCTTCATTGAGTTCTTGAAGGCACCAGCTTTAAGGAAAATACTGAGATCCTGCTAGTTTAAGAAGCAAGATGTATAAAATATTTCAATTATTCCTTTTATTAGTGAAGAAAGGAGCTTCTATGCTACACTAACAATAAATCCAAGATCTCAGTGGCATATTGATACTTTGAGCTAAATAATTCTTAGTTATCTGGTGCATTATAGGATGTTCAGCAGCATCATTGGTCCCCACCCACTAGATCCCAGTAGCATTTCCCTACTATTTCCAGAAATTGCCAAATGTACACTTAGGGACAAAAGCACTCCTGGTTGAGAACGGCTGGATTAAGACAACAAAGTTTATTTCTCATTCATGAGAATTTGAATATGGGTCCTGAGCTCTCCCTGAGAAGTTCCCCTGCAGTGGTGCAGCAAGGTCCTGAGATGTTTGCATCTACAACTCTGCCTTCTCAAAGTTCTTTGCCTCCTGCCCTGCAAATGAAAGAGATTGAAAATGGAGAACCTACACCCCTTCTTAACTTTCTCAGACCAGAAGGGACATGTTGCTTATGTTCATAGGCCATTGGCCACAGCCTAACTGCAAGGAAGGAAGGGTGGGAAATATAGGAGAACACATGGAGTATTTGCAGTCCCTACTGGTCATTCAGTCACTCAACCAACACTGAAGGAGTACCTATTCCAGTCAACAGCATACTGATGCTGGGGTTATATCTCCGTGAATAAAACAGATTTTGTCCCTGCCAAAATAGTGCTTACACTCTTCCTTTAGGGTGCTGCTTCGGGTTGCAGAGAAAAAGAGCATGAGTTAGGTCTGGTAGCAGAGATTATTGAAAGGATACACAAAGATGTGCAAAATAAGATAAAATTATCTCAGCAATTATGCTGGGTCCAGAACTCCTGAAGCCTCATTAGGAACCTGAATAAATACATCAAAAGTCTGAACCTAAGTGATCTTTCTTTTGTTCACCTACCCTTCATATATCCTAAAACAGAGAACACAACTGGATCAATTACCATCCAATAATGAGCCCTTTCGGCCAAACCACTTCAGAGTTTTAACATCCAGCTTTCACTAAGTAATGCTGTCATCACAAACAATTCCAAAATGGCTTACAATAACAGACATTCATTTGTTGCTGATATACACGTCATCTGCAAATTGGTTTTAGCTCTGCCAATATCTTCTTTATTCCAGACCCAAATGAATGGCAGTCCCATCCTCAGTCATGAGTTAGAAGGAAAAGAGCAAGTGGAATTACTGTTGGATCTAAAAATTTCTTCTCAGGCATGACATTCATGTCTGCTGAAATTCCATTGGCCAAAGAAAGTCACACAGCCATGTATGACATCAGTAGGGCAGGGAGGGTACTCATCCCACTGGAAGGACCACAAGAAAGGGATGTAGAGATAGGTCTATCAACTAGAGAAGGATTCTAGCATCTCGTGGGTAGTGGCCAGAGATATCGTCAAACATCTTACAATGCACAGGACAACAAAGAATTATATAGCCCCAAATGCCAAGCAAATATTTTAAATGCTTAATATAATCTAACACCATAGTTCTCAATGTTGTTCCCCAGGGAACATTTGACAATGCCTGGGGGCATTTTTGGCATCACAATAGAGAAGATGCTACTGGCATTTAGTTCACAGAGGCCAAGAATGTTGCTACACATTCCACAGTGCATAGGAAAGTCCCCCAGAACAAAGAATTATCCCACCCCAACTGTCAATAGTGCTGAGACTGATAAACCCTAATCTACCACAAGAGGCAACTAGGCTCTTCTATTCATTCATTCACTCATTCATTCATTCATTCATTCATCTTCATCAGAGATTTATTGAACATCTATTGAGTGTCAGATACTGTGCTAGTCCCTGGGGATAAAACAGAAGTAAACATAAATACAATTCCTGTTCAAATGGATTGTATAGTCCACTTGGAGAGGCAGACATTAATCAAATAATCACACTAATGAGTGTTTCATGACAAACTAAGATAAATGATAGAATGGAACAGATTCTCTCAGAGTTTATTCTATGAGAGAGATTAGGGGAGTCTTTCCCACAAAGTGACAAGAATTCTGAAGGATGTGTAGGAGTTAACTAGATAAAGAGGGTGAGGGAATTCTAGGCATAGACATAGAAAGGAGCATTTTGTTGGAGGAACTGAAAGGTCAGTGGGATGAACACACAGAATGTAAGGGTGAGTGGTGTATGATGTAGCTTATAAGGACATCAGAGACCAGATTATCCAGGGCTTTGTATGTAGACCAGTTTAGAGAATTTTGTTTTTCTCTTATGAGTAGTGAGAAGCCACCAACAGGTTTTCAGCAGGGAATGAATTATCCACTTTGCATTTTGAATAGTTCACTCAAACTGCAATGTAGAAGATGGCATCGATGGGGCATAGAGGTGACCCAGGTAGACCTGTAAGCTGACTGTTATCATCGTCCAGGTGAGAGATGGTGAGGGATCCACAAAGGGGATGGTGGGGAAGACAGAGAAAAAAATGAATATATCTGAGAGCTGATTAGGATGTGAGATATGAAGGAGGGAAAGGTATTCAGATTGTCTTCTAAATTTCTAGCCTGTATAGCCAGATGGATGGTCACGGTGTTCACTGAAATAGGAAACACTGGAGAAGAACTAGGTTTAGGGGAAGGGGAGCAGGAAGACAATACACTCTATAACAGAACATTAGCTTAAGTTGTCTGTGAAGCAGCCAGGTAAACATATCAAGAAGGTAGCTGGATATACATGTCCGTGACTCAGAGGAGAGACGAGGCTGAAGTTATTCATATAAGAATCATCAGAATACATACATTCAACCCTTACGTTGCAGCCTTTGACTTGGACCCCAATCCTTGGCTTCATCATTTGTGGCTTCTTATCCTTGACTAAATGGCAGTAACCATAACAACTCTATAAAAATAGAACCACTTGTCTGCTTTCCTCAGAATTCAATCATTCATTCAACAGTTTTATATCTAATCATTTCTGACTGGTTATCCTTGATTCAATGGCGGTAGCCATAACAACTCTACGAAGATAAAACCACTTAGCTGCTTCCCTCAGAATTCATTCATTCATTCAACAAACAGTCTTGGATGTTATTGTATACTAGACTTTGTCCTTGGGGGCTGATGATACAGCAGTAAATGAGAACAAATAAGGTTATGGTCCTTCCAGGCATTTAATATTTTATGACTTCTTCCTTTGTATGGATTGCTCAAAACAACTGACCCTTGTTCGTTCATGTCCAGTTTGGAGTATATCATCCCACACTGAGGAAAATGCCTGTAAAACAACCTCAAAATCAGGGATGCCTGGGTGGCTCAGTTGGTTAAACGACTGACTTCAGCTCAGGTCATGATCTCATGGTTTGTGAGTTTGAGCCCCACTTTGGGCTCTGTGCTGACAGCTCAGATCCTGAAGCTTCCTTTGGATTCTATGTCTCCCTCTCTCTCTACCCCTCCCCCACCTCTCTCTCTCACAAAATAAATAAACATTTTTTTAAAAACCTCAAAATTTTAAGATGGTAACAAAACTATAGTATCTCAGCCTTATATTTGTAGGATCCATTAAATTCACTGATGTAAAATAGATTTTTTCTCACATGCCAACTTTAACTGATTGGTAGTAGCTGCATGAAGAGGTAGGGTCAGAATGATTCAGCTGGAAAAGAGATCAATTAGTGATGTTTGCCAAGGATTTGATATGGGAGAGTGGAATGCAACATGCCCATGGTTCTGATCTCAAGTCTTCCTTTTTATGTACTACCGAATTCTATTTGATAATATTTTGCTAAAGAATTTTGTGTCTATGTTAATGAAAGATATTGGTCTATTATTTTCTTTCTTTATAATGTCATCAGATTTTCTTATCAGAGTTATGCTGGCCCAATGATACAAGTGGGAAACAAATTCTCTTCTTTATTCTCTTAAAGAGTTTGTATAGTCTTAGCATTATGTCATCCTTAAATATTTGATAAAATGGGCCTGTAGCTGTAGGGGAGGGAAGTCAAGGTCACAACTGAAATTGTGAGTTCAATTTCTTAAACAGATACAGGGCTATTTAGATTTTCTATTTCTACCCCTGTTCATTTTGATATGTTATATTCTTCAAGGAATTTATACATTTCATCTGAGTTGTCAAACTCAACCCATTCACTTAAAAGGTAAAGAAATTAAAGCTTAGATAGGAACTCAGGTCTGCAGAGGCTCAGTCAATTGCTCCCAATCTATAGCATATGGATTTATCCTACTTCAAAGGCCTCAGGGACACTGTCCAAGGATCTTTCCAAAAATAGGCATACACATGCATTTTAAATGCCCAAATGCTCCAGTATTTGGCATAAGCTAGGGACTTAGGGAAAAAGAGCTGTCCAGGGTAAAAATCACCTTCATCAGCATCAGACTGGACCCTCAGATTTTTATCAGTCTTACCATCAATGCCTGAGGTTTTTTGAGAAAACTCATGGGTCACAATAGAAAGAAACCCACTCTGTTCATATTGCCCTGGGAAGCACCCAGTCTGCCTTTCCCCTGGGTGCTCTCTGTTCAGTGCAAGAAGTCAGGCTGTCCATGCAGATTATTTCCCCCTGAGTCTGGGCTCGGTCATTAGAAGACAAAGTCCCTATGAAGCTTCTCTGCCTGACCTGACCTATTTAAATATGTCATGCCTGATGACAGTGGGAATGAAGCTGATGGGGATGGACAAGAAGGCATGTTGGGTGGCCTAAGGGAGATGTTCTTGCAGAACTTAGCTCAAAATGTTTCTGGGAGAAGGTCTCTCTAGGGGAGAAGCATCTGTTAAACCTGAGCACATCAGCACCCTGTCTGAAAATTTTCAATGAGACCCTTGTATGCTCATGAAGTAGTCCAAACTCCTTCACATGGCTTCTAAGGTCCAGCACGATCTGACTATTCCACGTGTCTGTCTCCACCCTTCCCCATGACCACCATCTTCTTTGAGTGAGATGGACCTACTTTCAGTTCCAAGGTGGCAACATGCTCTCTCATCCCTCAGGGCATTTGCATAGGTTGTTTGTTCCCTTTGCCTAAAATATGTTCTCCCCCTATTTTCACTTGGCTTGTTCTACTTAATCTTCAGGTCACAGCTTAAAAATCAAGCACTCCAATAGCATGGCCCAACACCACCAATCTGAACTCCTTCTTTGGACAACTACAGTCCACTGTACTCACTATATGACCACACTTACATGTTGCTTTGGAACAGACTGCCTATCTACCTGTCAGTATTCCCCACTAATCTGTGAGCTACATGGCTTCTCCTCTGAGTTCCACAGTCATATGACCAACTGCCTACTTGTCATCTTCACTTGTATGCCTATGAACACGTCAGATTTAACACGTCCAGTAATGAACCCCCAATTCCCTCTCCCAAACCGGCCCTTCCACCTCAACAAATGCCAACTTTATCCATTTAATTGCTCATACCAGAAACCTTGGAGTCAACCCTAACTCCTCTCTTTTCATCACATCCCACATCTTATCAATCATCAATTTACCTTTCAAGATTTTTACAGAGTTTGGCACTTCCCAACACCTCAGTGTTGAGTAGATCTGAGCCACCACCACCCCTCACCCAGATTATTGCAATGGGCTCCCAACTGGCCTCACTGATCTACCTTTGCTTCTCTAAATTCTATTTCTAATACAGCAGCCAGAGGAATCCTCTTAAAAGAAACATCTGCTTATATCCCCCCATCTGACTCACAAACCAAAGTCCTCCCCACATTCTTTTTTTTAATATTTATTTATTTTGAGGGAGAGAGAGAGAGATGGCATGTGCAGGCAAGTAGGGAAGGGGCAGAGAGAGAGAGAGAGAGAGAGAGAGAGAGAATCCCAAGCAGGCTGTATGCTGTCAGTGCTGAGCCCAACATGGAGTTTGATCCCACAGCCCTGATATGAAAATCAAGAGTCAGATGCTTACTCGACTGAGCCACCCAGGTGCCCCACCACATTCTGACAGGATCTGACCCCAGTTACCTTCTGTCCTCACTTTCTCCAGCTCCCCATCCCTCATTCCATCCAGCCACTCTGGCCTCCCTATTGACCTGGAACATGCCACACATACTCTTGCCTTTTTTTTTTTTTTAGTTTTTTAATGTTTATTTATTTTTGAGAGAGAAAGAGATACAGAGTGAGAGCAGGTGGAGGAGCAGAGAGAGAGGGAGACATAGGCTCCAGGCTCTGAGCTGTTAGCATAGAGCCCAATGCAGGGCTCAAACCCATGAACCGTGAGAACATGACCTGAGTGGAAGTTGGGTGCTCAACCATACTGAGCCACCCAGGGCCCCCTACTCCTGCCTTATAGTCTGTGTACCTGGTATTGCCCCTGCCTGGAATGCTCTTCCTCCAGAAAGCCAGGTAGTTCCTTCTTCTATTGAGGGCTCCACTGGCCACCCTATGTAGGCGGCACCCCCTTACCAATCCCTATCTTCTCCTAGTGCTCCATCATACCTATGAGTGAGGACTCCACTGGCCACCCTATGTAAGATGGCAGCCCTTCACCAATCCCCATCTTCACCTACCACTCCATCCCATCTTGCTCTGTTTTATTTTTCTCTGTAACACCAACCACCACCTGACCATATTTAACGATTTATAATTTGTCTCCCTCCATTGGAATATGAGCCCCAAGAGGGCAGAGACTTCTGCTTTTTCACTGTCATAACCCCAACGAATAGAAGTGCCTGACCATGTTGTTGATTGAAAGATTACGACTTCCAGCAACATGGTGTATTGACTGGTGTGGACAATCCCTGTGTCACAAACATGGTATTAGGGAAAAAAAAAAATCATACAGAGCCAGACTCAAAATTAAATAAAAGACATCCCGAGAGGTCAGAAGCGAAAACTAGACACTCTAGGAGTAAGCTCCAGATGAGAGTAGGGCCACCAGGAGGTATCAGACACAGAACACAGGCCCTGAGAGGTGGGGGCTGGCATTCTAGTGTCACCAGGGTGACAGGAGACATGGTCTGGGGCCTCTGCAAGGAGGAGAGCTGGGTGTGAGACTCCTCCATAAAGACAGACTCTCAAAGACAGCAGAGAACCTTCCCAGCAGCCCAGGAACCCTATAGACAACTGTGCTATCTGCCTGGGCTCTTGATGGCCTCTTAGCCTGAGCTCCTCCAAAGCAGATCCTGAAACAAGGACTTGGGATCAGGCAGTTTATTGAAGAGGTGATCCCAGAAAGCATAAAAGAAGTAGTAGAAGTAAGATAGAAAAAGGAGAAAAGCCAGTAACAGTTGCATAAGAAGCACATTACTACTGGGGGAAACTGAGGCTTGGTCCAGCTGGAGACCTCTGAAAGACTGTAGAAGACATGTAAGAAATTATCCCACAGAGAATAGGGGATGACACACTTGTCCACCAACTCATGTCCCCCAATCATTGAGGTTACTCTGAGAACATTAACCTCTCTTGCGCTTATAGGTTATTCTAGAGCCCAGCCAGACAAGGTCTTAGGCAGAGAAGAAGAAAGGCAATTGGGATAAAAACCTGCCAGCAGTGCGCTAGGGAATGTCTGCAAGTAAAGAAAAACTCTGGCGGATAAAAGGGATACAGGGCGGGGCATCTACTACAATGGGGAAAACGTCTCTGGTAAGAAATTGCAAACCCAAGCATCCATGCACCATGGCATGAGTGTCTGGGTTTTATACTTCCCACATGACACAGAAATTCTCAGCCAAGAAATTAACATAAATATAAATCTGGATTTCGAAGCTCTCGAGGCCCAGGAGGAACAAAAGCAAAAATACCATATAAATAAACATGGAATCTGTTGCCAGGAAGGTCTGCTGGGAGTCCACGGACCATGAGCCAAACAAATGGAGATGACCAACAGAAAAAGGCTAGCCCCAGTCCCTAGTGTGGGGATGCTTCTATGTGGATACAGCAGTTAGAATGAACAGTGATGAGGACAGTGAGCTCACCAAGAACACGTCTCAAAAAATGCCCCAACAATGAAGGATTATTACACACCTATCAGAAGAGCAAAAATCCAAAAGACTGACAACACCAAACGCCAGGGAAGATGCACAACAGGAACTCTCATTCATTGTTGGTGGGGATGCAAAATGGCACAGCCACTTTGGGAAGCAGTTTGGCAGCTTCTTAGGAAGCTAAATGTACTCTTGCCATACAATGCAACAAACACGCTCCTTGATAGTTACCAAAATGAGTCGAACACTTATGTCCACACAGAAACTGCACACAGATGTTTACAGCAGCTTTTATTTATTAACTGCAAAAACCCAGAAGCAACCAAGATGCCCTCCAGTAGGGGATGGGAAAATAAACTGTGGTTCATCCACACGATGGAATATTTATCCAGTGGTAAATAGAACTGAGCTATCGATCCATGAAAAGACATAGAGGAACCTTGATGGTTACTAAGAGTGTAAAAGAAGGCAACTTGACCAGGCTACGTGCTGTATGATTCCAACTGTATGACATTATGGAAAAGGCAAAACTGTGGAGACAGTAAGAAGAGCAGTAGTTTCCAGGGGTTGAGTTGGGGGAGGGATGAATAGGCAGAGCACTAGGGGATATTTAGGGCAGGGAAACTGTCCTTGTGATACTGAAATGGTGGATACAGGTTGTTATACATTTTTCCAAGCCCAAAGCATGTATAACACCAAGAGTGCACCCTAATGTAAACCATGGACTTTGGTTTATAATGATGTGTCAATGTAGGTTCATTGATTATAACAAATATATCACTCTGGCCAGGGATGTGGATAGCAGGGGAGGATGCACAGGTATGGAGACAAGAGTAATATGGAGACTCTCTTTACTTTCTGCTTCATTTTCCTATGAACTTAAAAATGCTCTAAAAAATAAAGCCTATTAAACAAAACAAAACAAAACAAAACAAATGTCCTCTTCTCTCTCCTTCTCATTTCCACCAGCAGAAAAAGGAACAAGAAAGTGTGGAGTGCAGGGGAGTGGGAGAGCAGGCCCACATACAGCCAAGGCCAGGAAACAGAAAGGGAAGCTCTGAATGAAACCTAAGACTGGAATTGAAAAATGGCCTAGTGTCTAGGCTCTTTTAATGGCCCCAGGAGACTGAAAAGTTATGGAATCCAACTGACTTACCAGGTAGCAGGAAGGTGGGAGATGGGTGGGAGGTGTAACAGAGACTGGCTCATTGTAATAACTTGGACAAGTAAAGCAATTTCATGTTTATTCCTCAGTGAAAGGAGACCTCTCAAATAGGCTCCAGGGGAAGTTTCTAGGATCTTTCTACAAATTACATCAATTCTCCCTTGTTCCTATGCCTAATGTTTACCCTTATGTATGCACAAGTGCATGTGCACACGCACACGCACACAACACAGAGCACACACTGCTGAGAAAAGCCTCTGTGACTGGCAACATCTAACACAAGTCCTCATCTTACTGTCAGAACATGGCATTTTAACAAGAATATTCTCTGGCTCTGCTGAGAAGCAGAGTATCAGCAACAATCACAATTACAGAATCTCACACTTCTGTTCCATTTTTGTTTCAGGAGGTTTAAAACGCTTGGCAGACTTTAATTCATTAGCATGGGCATACATACTCGCCACCTGTGAGAGGAACAGCAATTATGAGGTGCTCTCGCCCACGTCTGATACGGCGCAATAAGATCCCAGGGCATCTGTCAGACGGTCATGTGGTCCTGTCTCAAGCATTCCTGAACAGTGTCATGACTGTTCCACAAAGGTTGAGACAACAACTCCTTTCAAGGCTTTCTGTGTCACCAGTGGCCAATGGGCTGCCATATTGGTTCTCTAGGCTTTATCCACAGTTGTTTCGTTTCTTCATTCTAACTTAGGTGTCACAGTTTCTAGAGATGCATAGAAAGATTGGCAAGGCCCCCAAGAAAAAGTCTTCTAACAAGAGCAAGGGTTTTTATGGTCTTGATCCCAGCTATATAGCAAACCTTTCCTCTTCCCCCACAAAGCACAGCAACCCACTTAATTGAAAACTTGGCCAAGTGCTGGAAAAATGCCCTGATCCTTATCACTTTCCAGGACCACAGAGACAGATGGAAATGGGTAAAGGGGAGGCTCACTCATATGACATGTTCCTCCCACTACCTGGCCTCTGCAAGGGTTGTTCCCTCTGTATGAAGCACACCCAATCCCTCTCTCTCCTCACTTAATTCCAACACCTCCTTCAGATTACAGCACAGGTCACTTCCCCAAGTATAGAGTAGATTGCTTTGCTGGATGTGCTCATTGGAGCACGTCCTGTCCTCTACATTTTCTTCACTTTGTAACAATTTACCGAGTTCTGAGATTATTTGATGGTGGTCTGCCTCCCTGCGGGCTCTTAACTTCGATGAATGCAAGGACCATGGCTATTCCACTCACCAATGCAGCTCTGGAAGGTAGCACATTGCCTGGTACACAGTAGTTAACCAATAAATATATCATGGATAAATCAACTAACCCCATTTTACCAAGAAACACAAACACATTCAGTAAATTTTTGTTGAATGAATTAACCAATATCTTTAAAACTATGAGAATACTAGCACCTACTTAATAATAGTACTTACCTAATAAAGTTATTAGGAGAATAACATTGTTGATGGAAATAAAGATTTTTTTTAATTTTTAATGTCTATTTGTTTTTGAGAGAGAGAGAGAGACAGAGATAGAGAGAGAGAATGAGCAGGGAAAGGGCAGAGAGAGAGACACAGAATCCGAAGCAGGCTCCAGGCTCTGAGCTGTCAGCATAGAGCCCAATGCGGGGCTCAAACTCATGAACTGTGAGATCATGACCTGAGCCCAAGTTGGATGCTTAACTGACTGAACCACCCAGGCACTCCAATGCAAACAAAGATCTTAAACAGTGCTTGGCATGTAATAAGCACTCAAGAAATATGAGTTGATCTTATTATTAATAGTTATCCCCATAATAGGAAGATACTTGGAATTATTACCTGAAATGGGTTTTTTCTCCACATTTTCTGGTAACTCAGCCCTTCTTTCAGCGTGGGCAGCACTTTTGATGTGGACTTGGAGATTCAAAGGGCCCCTAAGCCATACAGCTAGTAAATGGCAGAGCTTGGATGCCAACTCACATCTCTCAGACCCCAAAACACCAGTGTGTCATCCACTTTTTCTCAAACCATCTAGCAATGACCAAGCGAATAATGAATAGAACTTCAACTTTATTCATTTTGAAACACCAGCTCTTGGGGCGCCTGGGTGGCGCAGTCGGTTAAGCGTCCGACTTCAGCCAGGTCACGATCTCGCGGTCCGGGAGTTCGAGCCCCGCGTCAGGCTCTGGGCTGATGGCTCAGAGCCTGGAGCCTGTTTCCGATTCTGTGTCTCCCTCTCTCTCTGCCCCTCCCCCGTTCATGCTCTGTCTCTCTCTGTCCCAAAAATAAATAAAAAAACGTTGGAAAAAAAGAAACACCAGCTCTTAAGAAATTTGTCACCTGAAGAGGAAGCATTACTTTACTGAGGAATTGCCACCATGAGAAAAAGTATCTGAAATGATAATAACGTCACACCTTGCTAAGAAATAAATCCTCTCTGTTTATTATAACAAAGACAATGGCGTACCGATGCATTATTGGAAACAATTATCTCCACACTTAGCTCCCCAGAAGTTGCTGTCTCAGCCAATATTACTTAAAGACAGTGATGTTTTTCATTTTGTTTTCGTCCTGTGAAGTGTATTTTAAAAGTGAACGGGAGACCCTCTTTGAAAAATCGATTACATATTTCCATTTTAATGCAAACACTTAGTGTCCAACACTCGGCCTCACCATCTCATTAGCATTGGTGCACAGCACCACTGCAGACATTTATTTCAAAATCTTTTCTTTCCCCAGGCAGAGAAAGCAAATTGAGCAAATAGTTGCCCCGGCAGATAGTTGACCAAATGAAAAAAAATCGTGAAGACGGGTGGGGGACAAACTTTCAGAAGCAATGGGAAAGTATAAGGTAGCTTTAAATCCATCATCTCTGGGGAGCTGTTAAGATGTTTATTTGTATTTTTAGGGGATCTTTCAAGCTGTGCTTTGCAAATACTACACCACCAAAACAATAATAGTAAATAAATAAAAAGGATTTTATGATGGTCAGTTTAGGTCCCAAGTGATCAGATAGATGCCTCTTTTCTTTATGTTGAGAAGTTACCTCCCTGAGGTTACTAGAAAAGGCCATTTGGAAATCCTTAAGATCTGAGAGGAAAGTGTTTGAAGCGCAATGCTAGGTTTAAATCCATTCCTGCGTAGTGAGCTGGTGTCCTGTTTCCAAAGCCAGGGAAGGCAGCTGTATCTTCCTGCGAAACAGCCTGTCTGGGCTACACACCTGGCACGCCAGGTAGGATTGAGGCAATTTAGGCTGAGTGCAAAGTGCTCCATTTCAGGCTGAAATCACGCCAAGGTGTCCTTACAAAAGCCACATTCAGCACCTCCAATTCCACATTCCATTCAGCGCTTTGTCTGCCATTATTACCCAGGATTCCAAAAGCACTTGGCTGCATTAAATAAGAGTCAGGAAGGACAACAATAGCAAGGAACTGCTGGAGGACTCAAAGCTGGAATCACCAAGAGGGGAGCAGCCAGAGATGTCAGCTGAGCTCTGAAAATAGACGTGACTTAATGAGCAAGAGACAGGTTGGGTTTCTCTAAAAAGGCAGATTCAACCTGGTAAGAAGCAGATCATCACACACTGCTGATGGGTGCACCTCGGTTCAGCCACTTTGGAGAGGGCTATTTGGCAGTACTTATTAAAACTAAAACATGCACGTGCACTAGGACACAGATATACCTCTTCTTGGCATCTATCCTAGAGAAAGACGCAAATGGATGTAATGTGCACAAGAAAGGATACACAGAGATTTTCAACAGGGTTGCATGTAATAACCAAAAGGTGGAAAATGATCTAATACTCATCTACAGGGGAACAGTCACACTGTGGAAGACTGTGCAAAGAGGCTATGCCCTAAGCAGGACAGACAACAATATCCACACTCACCTGCCCAGGAGTTAAGACGTTCCAGAAACTCTTCCAAGTGCCTCAACACTTTGACCCTTTGAATCCTTATAATAGTCCTTGAGAAGATTCTCTAACTGTTCTCACAGGGTAACTAAAGCAGCAAGACGTTAAATAACGTGCCTAGGATCACACAAATACACAAGGCATTTAAACTCAGGCCATCCAGCTCCAAAAGTCACACTGCTTTCCAAGGAATTTTAAAAACATATTGTTTTCCTTTGAATTCAAAAAAGCAAGTTGCAGAACGATACATCCAATGTGCACCTGCCAGCCAGAGGCTCAGCTTTGTGGCCCATGGTCTCCCATTCTCTGAACTGTATTGAATGGACTTGACCAACACCTGCCTCTCACCCACCCCTTCCTCTGTTTCCCAGGCTATTGTTCCCCTAGGATAGCACTTTATTATGTTTAGATATGTTCATACACTGCCAGGTCTTGATCAAGTTTGTAGTTCCGGAGGCCCTTTTGTCCTTTTAGGATGTGCCCCGCCCAAAACCAGAAGTGGGAGGAGGAACTACATGGAATGGTTCAGAGAATGGATTCTGAAATCTAAGAAACCTTGGCTTGAATCTGTGCTCCAACTGTGAGTGCTTGGGCAAGTGATTTCACTTTTTTGAGCCTTGTTTTCCTCATCTGTAAAATGGGGATATTAATAGTTCCTACCTCACAGGTTATGAGGATAATGTATGGGCAATGTTTCGCATAGTTCTGTTACATCATTAAGACTCTGTCTGGTCCATGCTTTTTCGGGGGTGATCACATTTTCCTATTTCTTCCTTCTTGGGGAGGTGTTTAGTCTACCCCAAAGAGGAAGGGTAGCAAATTCAGTTCAACATGTAATATTCACTGACCACATTACAGACATTTGCCACCGGGAGCTATCTGGTACACTACATCTCTTCCTGTTGGCACACTGATTTTCATTTTTTTCCCATCAAATTCCCATTGAGAGTGGCTCTAAAATGAGTGCCCCTAGCTACTATGGAAGGTGTAAGGGGAGAATAACTCAGGTCCCTCTAGCCACATGCCTTCCTGGGGACTTGGAATCTTGAGCTTCTGACTGAAGGACACAGAGATGGTTGAAGTTATGAACCAATTTCTGCTGTTGGATGTTTGCTATAATTCCTGGTGCTCATTCCCTTACAAGCCTGCTCCTCTAGCCCATTATTCATTCCACGTGCCCCCCCCCCATATCCTTCTAATATATTCTCTTTTAGTGGAAGAAAGCCAGAGCCAGGTTTCTGGGTCTTGTCACCAAGAAGGCTGCCTCATTACATCTGCTGTGCACAAGGTGCTGTGGGTATAGAAACTAAAGACACCAGTAGTCTCTGCGCTTGAGTTGTCCACAGCCTCACAGAGTTCAGAGCATTCTCATCAGGTGCTTGGTTATATAGTACCCTCCCTTTCCACCTCCCCCCAAAGGCAACATCTGTTAGAGCTGAGACAAGAGAGGAGGGCAGGAGAGCCATGACTGGACCAATGGTATTTGACTTCTCTGCCTACTCCAACCCTATTCCAGAAACCAGAGACCATACCCAAGCTTAATCTTATGGGCCTCTTTAGAAGTCTGGCTAATTAATGGCTGTAAAAGCAGTTTGGACTTTGTAAGCCTTTTATAATGTGCCTCATTTAGACATAATGGGCTCAAGATTGCCTCTGGCATCCTCAAGAAAATTAAAAATCCAGTAGGCAGTGGAATTGCCTCAATGTGGTTTTCCTATTACTTTTATTTTTATTATGATTGCAAATAGTGGCATTACTAATGGTACCTTGGACGAGGAAGCCTTTCCGGGGAAGGCCTAACTATTTCCCTACATCCACAGCATGATTTATTGGTCCTCCAGCCAGCAGCATGCTGGCTCCTTCTGCATGATGTCATTTAATACTTGCCAAATGGAGGGGAGTTGGAGGGTTCCCCAACATGTGGAGTCGTTCCTAATATGGGTCCACGACAAACAGAGACACTATTCATTACCCTCCAGCTTGACAACATAAGTCCTAATTGGTATTTGTCTAATCCTTGGCTTTGGACAAGCAGGTGTCTTGCCTGTATGGAGTAGGAAAGATTTGGTGTTCTGGAAGTCTGGGATAGCATGCCGCGTAGAAAGATGGCAGTTTATGAACTGGGCAGAAGAGGCACGACTAGTAATAATAATAATAATAATAATAATAATAATAATAACACTATCCATCAGGACCTTTAGTTGCAAATCACCAAAGTACCTCTACCAAGTTTAACAGAAGAAAAATTTTTAATAATATCAGGAAGTTCCTGGAATCCCCAATGAGGGTCAAAGAATCTTGATCAGGGAGTATATTTCTAGGAATGAAACCTGAATTATATACCTTCGGCAAAGATGACTGCTACCCCTATTTGTCACAGACACCTCAGCTACTATTAGTAACTCTGGGTTTGAAACATCACCCTCTCCCACTGTTACCCCTAAAAGGTTGGGTGGTGTGTCTGCCATCATGCTCATTCAAAAATGGATTCCAACTGTACCTGCCAGCCAGCATCACTTACCATCAAATTTTTTACCATCGAATTTTTGCATAGGTGAATCAGATTGGTGGGATTAAGTCAGAGGCATGCCAAGGGCAGTGGGAGGGGTCTGCCCTTGGTGCAAAGAGCAAGAGAGTGCAGGATTAACAGAGAATTTAAAAGCAATAAATAATAATAAAACTGACTTCAATCACTCTGCTTTAATTATTACCATGAACCAGTAATTTCAAACGATGTCCATGATTCAATACACCTCTGGATGGGGCAGACTATGCCCATCCCTCCTCCTAGGTAGGCCACTGGATTAATTCACATTTCTATAGGGGCACCACCTACAAAAGGGAGGGTGCATCTGATAACAATAGAACGTACCTCATAGAGTTATTGCAAAAAAATAAATCAATATTGTAAGGATGTCCTCTCTCCTCAAATCGATCTAGAGACTGTAATCCTGATCAAAATCCCAGCAAGTTTTTGTTTGGGTGGAAATTTATACGGTAATTTTAAATATGCATGGAAAATCAAAGACCCAAGATTATCACAGAGAAGAACAAAGTCAGATGATTTTCACTACTAGATATCAGGGGTTATTATAAAGCCAGAGTAATTAAGGGAGCATGCTTTGATACAAGAAAGATAAATAGACCAGTAAAATAGCATTGAGAACTCAGAAACAAATCCACACACGTAAAGACACCTGATTTATAATAAAGGTGCCACTGAAGAGGAATGGAGAAACAATGGCTTTTTCAATAAACGGTGCTAGGTCAATTGGCCATCCATAAGGAAAAATCTGAATCTTTACCTCTATCTCATACTACACACAAAAATCAATTCCAGTGGATTGTAGATCTAAATGTGAAAGGGAAAAATGATAAACCTTCTAGAAGACAATATAGGAAAATATCTTGAGCTTGAGGTAGGCAAAGATATCTTAAACAGGACACAAAGGAACTGCAAAAGGTGAAGCCTCATTGTGCAGGTGGTTCAGAATAAGAAAACCCACAAATCAAAGTCCTTGTCTAAGTTTTCTCCTTTAAAGTTTCACTGCCTTAGAACCTTTTTAAAATCTCAGAATATTCAGGCTGAAGCATTCCAGAGTAGGAGGGAATTTCCCATGGTGCTCTACATGGGAAGCATCTATGTCTAGGTTACTTTTATAGAGGCAGTGACTCTAATACCATATATAGTGATTGTTGACTCTGTGCCAGGCACTGTGCAAAACACTTTGCATCATTCTCTTATTTATCTCTATTTCAGCCAGTGGTTGATGCCTGCAAATCTGTCACCATGGAAACCACAACACAAGAAAATCTACCTTCTAATCTCTCTCTACTACTTCATCCTTTAATATCTAAATTTTTTAATTTACAAAATTAAGACACAAAGAATCAATCAAGAAATGTTGAAGTGAATGTTTCCCACTGTATTGTTTTGTTTAATTTACAGTAAAATTTAACAACAATTTGATAACTTAAACTTTACAAAATATATTCCCATGCATTTCCTTATAGAATCTCTACGAAATAGCTATGCCTGGCATTGTAATTCCCATTTTCCAAATGGATAAGGCGAGGAATGCAAAAAGCTCCTATCAGGGGCTGGAACCCATGCTAAACATTATAAGCCACATCCAGCATGAGTGGAAGAGTTAGCTATTTGGTTTTGTAGAGGCATGCTCAAGTGAAGAATGGTATTAATATATTTGAGATTTCTTCCTTAGAAGTAAGTAAATGCAGGGTGCCTGAGAGGCTCAGTCAGTTAAGTGTCTGAATTCGGCTCAGGTCATCATCTCACAGTTCATGAGTTTGAGCCCCGTGTCGGGCTCTGCTGACAGCTTGGAGCCTGGAGCTCAGAGCCTGGAGCCTATTTTGGATTTGTGTGTGTGTGTCTCTCTCTACCCCTTCCCCCCCCCCCTTGTGTGCTCTCGCGCGCTTGCTCTCTCCCCCTCTCTCTCAAAGTTAAATAAACATTTAAAAAGTTTTAAAAGAAAAAGAAGTAATTGCAGAGGATGAGGGCAGGAGCATGCTCAGCCTTCACTCCAATTAGCCTAGTTGAGAATCTGCTCCCTGATTCCTAAATTGGTCCTCCTGGTCTCCAGTTTTCCCTGATTTCACATAGATCATGGCAACACTTTCAGATTTATCTGTCTACAACATAGCTGTGATATGTAACTTCCTTGCCCCAGGCCATCAACAGGTCTCTACTTTTTAAAAAAAATATAGTATTTAGGGGCTCCTGGGTCCAGGAGCTCAGTCCATTGAGCATCTGACTTTAGCTCCGTTGTGATTTCATGGTTCGTGAGTTCAAGCCCCATGTCGGGCTCTGTGCTGTCAGCACAGAGTCCACTTCGGATCCCCTGTCTCCCTCTCTCTGTGCACTTCCCCTGCTCACTCTATCTCTCAAAAATAAACATTAGAAAGTATTTATATAGTATTTGTAATCAAATTCCATTAGAAATAAATCTTGGTTCAAATTCTGACACCAGCACTTACGAATTCAGTGGTTTTGGTCTACTTGTCTGAGTCTCAGTTTCCTTGTCTATAAAATGGGGATAAGACTAGGGTAAGTTGGAGGGTAAAAGGGATATTTTAAGTATAATGACTGAGTACATTGATGTGCTGGTTTTAAAAGACAGAATTGACCATTTGCTTCAGTTAACAATACAAATTTTTCTCTTTTTTCTTTTTAGAGCTTGCTGTGCACCAAGTTCTATGCTCGCACTTTTCATGCAGGCCATTATCAAACCTGCACAACCACCCCGAGGTTAGAATTACTATTTTCTGCATTTTTATATACACAAGGAAACTGGAACTCAGAGGTGTCACCCAGCTGGTAAATGGTAGAATTTAGTTTTAAACTCATATCTCACTGAGTTTGAAACTCATACTCTTCACTGCTATATGTGGACCACCAACATCAAAATCACCTCAGGGTGGCAATTGCAGAAATGCAGATCTCTGTGCCCCAGTCCAGACTTCCAACAGAACCCATTTTCATCTTTCTTCTTGTGGCTGAGAATATGGCTGCATAGCTAGAGACCCGATTTCCCTGTCTGCTTTGTAATTAGATGCAGTTGTGTGACAAGTTCTTGCCAGTGCGATGTGAGCAGAAGTAACAGGTGCCAGCTCGAAGCCAAGGTGAGTAAGAAATAGATGCATCTTCTCCAGCCACTCCCACTGACTAGAATCTAGACATGGTAGGAACTCAATCTTGACTGAGCAGATGATGACAAGTTTATAGAAGGTAGAGGAGCCTCATGATGGAAGAAACCTGGGTCTCTGCAACCATCCTAATCTTAGCCACTTCAAATTATCAGTCATTTATCAGGCACATGAATCTATGATTTGGGCAGGCACCAGGGGATCCCTGGAGGGAAGGGGATGGGGATGGGGATGGCACCAGGTGGGAAGGTTCCACTGGACCAGAGGGTCCACTTCCATAGTAATTCATGCCCATGGTGGGAAAGTTGATTCTAGCTCTCAGCTGAAAGCTTAACTGGGGCTGACTACCACGTGTCCCTCTTCTTCTTCCACATGTGCCTCCTCACAGGCTTTTGGGCTCCCACATAGCATGGTAGCTGGGTTCAAAGAGTGAGTGTTCCAAGAGAAAAAAGTGGAATCCTATAGTCTCTTAAGGGCTGTGCCCAGACACTAGTATAGGGTCACTTCTAAAACATTCTGTTGGTCAAAGCAAGAGGAGGGGACATCAACCTCATTTCTCAATGAGAGGAACGTCAAATAATACATGGCCATCCTTAACCTGCCACATCTCATGAAACAAAGATATCCACCAATCAGGAACACTCACTTTGGATTGTAATGTGTGTGGGAGAAATAAGTTCGGTGTTCTATAAGTCATGTTATTATTGGGCCTTTTGCTACAACACCTTAGCCTTCTGCCATGACAAATACAGTGAATCAGAATGGAAGCTGGGGGGTCAAGAATCTACAAACAAGCAAACTGATGGCTTCATGCATGCCAGAATTTAAGACCCACTCTGCTAAGCAACACAGCTACTCCATTCAGTGTCTGACTTCCCAATGACTCTGAGATAGATAAGCCCTTTTATCTGATTGTTCATGGGGTTCACATCTTGGAACAGACAATCTCTCCACAGGGCTGGTTTGAAGATCCATGACCTTGCTAAATCCCACTTGGAGATACCTAGAGGGGTCTTGGGAGTTCATCTAGCAAAATCCTCTCTGGTACAGGGGCCCTAATACTCTAGGGTTACAGGATGCTCCCAACGAAGGAAAAAATTCCAGAAGCCCAGGTAAAAGGAAATGTTTTCTGATTGTCTTTTCTAAGATGCAACTACTATCATATAAAAGGATTGAACTATTTCAGAGGCGTGAAAAATCAGAACCTGAAAGTCTAACAGTGTTGCTTAGCTGGGTAGATCTCAAATACCACAGACATGATATTAATTAATGGTGAATAACTTTGTAGGCTACATATATTTTACATAACAGGGAGCTGGGTTCCCATACCAACATGTTAAAACTCTCTATGCAAGAAAGTTGCAGAAAAGAGCAGCAGTATTTAGAGCAATTAGTGAAGACATCCAACCAACAAAACGACAGTTTTTAGACAAACAGCTGGTTATTCAAGGCTCTTAGCACCTGGGGGAGGGAATGTCTTACAAAATCAGTTCCCTGATTCAACAACTTTCTCCTCTTCTTAGTTCATATCCAATTCTGTTTGAATATTAAGCTTCCTTATGGTTAATATTGGGTCCCTGCAGACTTAATTTGGCAATCTTCCTCAAAAGAGATGATAATACCAGCCCCATGAGGTTGTTACAAAGATTAAATAAGATAATAGAGATATTCATGCAATGAATATTCACAATGAAGATCCATAGAACATGTAGTACAATGTTCAGAACAACACGCTGCATGGTAAATAGAAGTCCCTCTCAGTCCTTCTCAGTCTGAGGAAATAGCTTCTAAATTAGGAATGGCAGCTGTTATGAGCTGTTTGTCACTCCAAAATTCATATGCTTTGAAATCCTAACCCCCAATGTAATGGTATTAGGAGGTGAGGCCTCTGGAGGGTAGAGGCCTCATGAATAGGATTACTGCTCTTATAAAAGGGACCCCAAAGAGCTCCCTCACTCCTTCCATCATGTGACAACATAGAGAGAAGTCAGTCACCTATGAACCAAGAAGTAGGTCTCACTTCCCAGGACTTCTCAGCCTCTGGAACTGTGACAAATGTTTGTTGTTTAAGCCACACAGTCTATGGCACTTTTGTTATAGCAGCCAGAACAGACTGAGACAGCAGCACATCAATGTTTGGTTTGCTACATGCAATGACTTTTTTTAAGTTTTTTTTTTAACGTTTATTTATTCTTGAGACAGAGAGAGACAGAGCATGAATGGGGGAGGGGCAGAGAGAGAGGGAGACACAGAATCAGAGGCAGGCTCCAGGCTCTGAGCCATCAGCCCAGAGCCTGATGCGGGGCTCGAACTCACAGACCGCGAGATCGTGACCCGGGCTGAAGTCGGACGCTCAACCGACTGAGCCACCCAGGCGCCCCTTTTTTTAAGTTTTAAATTAGATTCCAACATAAAAATCAGAAGGTTTCACATGAAAATTCAGATTTCTGGTTTCTTCTAAAAGAACAGAAGAAACTCTAGAAACCCAGACCACAGCTCTAGAAACATGGTTCCTATAGGCAGGAGTTAGAGAACTAGTATCTGATAATGTTCTCTCTCATCAAGTTTTGTTTCCAAGGCCTACTTCCCTGGGCTCTTAATTTGTCTTCTTGGTCTGGGAGAGTGAGCAGGAAAAGAGTCTGCTGAAAGCTCTGATGTCACCATGAATTTTGAGTGGAGAAAACTGCCTTTGATGCTTGGCCAGGAGCTGGGTGCATGTAATGACAAAAGATGTGCTAACAGTAAGTGTTTCTGGAAAAGATAATGCATCTTCATTATGGCTTCCCTAGCTAATTACCACCCGGCCAGAAAACTGCTTTCAGAGTCATCGTGTTTTATTTACCTATTGATTTGGTGGAATCCTACTATGCTCAGGGCACCATGTTCTGTCCTATGGAACATAAAAAACTGTCAAGAAAGAGACCTCATCTGGCTAACCCTTGTTCACTATTTAAAGTCTTAGTATTAAAATCCCTCCCTCCACAAAGCCCTCCCTAATTGCTCTAACTAGGTTAGACTTCTAAGTCTACACTCCGAATTTTTCCTTTGTCCCATTCTATGAACTTGGCTAATGTCTTTATCTATCCCCTTCTTCTGAGTTCCTTATGGTGTCCTGTTACTTGTTGCATCCCCAAGTCCTAACACAGTGCATGATACCCAGAGGGTCCTTAACAATATGCTGAAAGAAAGAATAAATGAATGTGAGTGAAAACATGAATGAATGGATGGATGAATGACAGAAGATTTCATGTTTATGCAACTAACTGCAATAGAAATGAGGAGTGGGGCAAATGCATTCATTGGTTAACTGGTCATTTGTTAAACATTTTAAATATCACCCCTGAATACAGAAGACTTAAATGCCCAGTGCATTAACAGTTATAATTAGTTAATATCTATAATGATTACGAGCAGATAATTAAAGTATTTTGCACTAAAAGTGGCTGTTCTCTTGCATCAGGGAATTCTAGTATAAACTTTCTTATATAAAGGAAACTCCTGGAACACAATAGATGCTCAATCCATGCTACAATAGTTAGGAGGGCTGAGACTGGCAATATTATACCTGTTACCTTCACTGCTATGTCTTCAGCACAGAATTTGGTACACAGTGTTTAACAAATACCAGGTAAATAAATTATTCAATTAATGAGGAATTAACAATATTAGCTCAGAGATAAAAGTTAGTCTGATTTTCCTAAGGGCAGTTTGGATCAGCCATAAAGCCCCTGAGAGTATTCTGGGATACTTAGGGTCAGTGATAGGAAGGTCAGTTTTCAGCCTGGGGAGAAGTGGAAGGTGCTCCAGGATCCCAAAGGCCAGGCTACTTATCTATTATCTAGTCTTTTTGAGGGTCATGCCCAAGGCAATTGCCACAAAGGGCACCTTATCTCTGGCAGCACAGGGAGCTGAGGGCTCCAGATAAGCCCTGCAGGTGAGTGGGACAGTCCCAGATGGGGCTCCTGATTAGAGGTGAACATTCTGAGATTTGCAGGGGTCTGGGGTCTGGCCCAGGGCATTTCAGACTTCTCTATAGAAGAGTCTCTTTGGATCTCACATAAAGTTGCAGAGCTGAGAGGCTGGGAGGTAGCAGGGAGAGAGAAGAAGAAAAAGACCAGAGATGGAAAGAGAGTAATGGAGACACACACACACACACACACACGCACGCACGCACGCACGCACACACGGGCTCAGATGCACAGAGAGATGCACAGTGGGCAGGACAGGAGAAACAAAAGACCCAGAGTCAAAGCAAGAGCCAGGACTGGAAAGAATCAGAGGCAGGAACTCACAGAAAGACACGTAGCCACAGACCCAGGAAAAGGGAAATACAGAAGAGAAACACAGGGAGGTAGAGTCTCGGAGATATTCACCCAATGAGACAACACAAAATAGAGAGACAGAGATGACAGAGATGAGAGAGTGTCTCAGAGAGACACAGATGGACTAAAGAAGGACAAACACAGAAAGACAGAGATGGAGAGAAACCTAGGAGATTAAAACAAAATAAATCAGGGACACCAAACAAGAGGTACACAAGGTGAAGAGTGGAGGAAAGGTAAGGAACAGAGGGACAGGATGAGCAGGTAACCCTGTGGGTCAGCTCATCTGGAACAGCTCTTTGTACTTGCTAGAGATTTTGATTCTGTAGCCCTGGGGAAAGCCTGGGCACCTTAAGTTTTAAAAGCTTCCTGGGTGACTCTCATGTGCAGCCTGGATTGAGAACCACTGCTTAAGGCAAGGGTTTTGGTCAGTAGAAGAACTGTATCAGAGTTATTTGGGGTGTTTGCTAAAAAATATCCTTGGCTCTTAGGGGCATCTGGGTGGCTCAGTTGGTTAAGTGTCAGACTCTTGATTTAGGTTCAAGTCAGGATCTCATGGTTTGAGCCCCGCGCTGGATTCTGCAGTCACAGCTCAGAGCTTGCCTGGGATTCTCTCTCTCCATCTTCCTCTGCCCCTCTCTCTCTGCCCCTCCCTCTCTCTCTCTCTGGCTCTCTCTCTCCCAAAATAAATAAACAAACATTAAAAAAAATCCTTGGCTCTTGAGCCCTTCTAGAGCTCTGAATCAAACCTATGAGTGTGGAGCCTAGGAACCTGTACTTTTGTATGCTTCTCTGGGGATTCTGAGACATAATTCAGTTTGATAAATGTCCTGATCTGGTAGCTTTAGGGAAACCACACACACACACACACACACACACACACACACACACACACACATACACACACCCCTCAGAGTATGTTTGGTGACAGTGTCCCTAGGTACTAGGGCTGGTCTTTATAAAAATTCCCTTGCCCAACCTGTCCTTATTTGTGGAAATGGCAAGATTCAAGGTCAGAAAACCAGGTCACAGTACTGTCTCCTACATGCTGAATGGCTCTAGACATGTTGTTCAACTTCTCTGAGCTTTTCGTTACTCATCAATACAGTTAGGTTAATAATCTCAGCTCTGCCTAGCCAACAGGCCCTTGTGGTAATCAAATGAGATATAAAATGTAAATCTGCTTTGTGAGCTAGAAAGCATTACAGTGCTATCATTTATTATTAACAGCATCACAATTATTAATAGGTGCGATGTCTTTTTCCAACATTGACAACCAATTCCCCAATTCTTTGATACCAACTGAATATCCAACAATTCAACTCTGACACTATTCAGAGTTAGTGCAGATTCTAAAAATTAAGGGCTCAGCCCACAAACTGCCCCCACTTTAGACAACAGCCACAAATGGGGTGCCCAGGGTACCCACACTTCTTCTGTCCAGCCAACCCAACTATAAATTCAAGGGCTCCTGTGACTCCCTCCTTGGAT
The DNA here is from genome assembly GCF_022079265.1 of Lynx rufus. Taxonomy (NCBI): domain Eukaryota; kingdom Metazoa; phylum Chordata; class Mammalia; order Carnivora; family Felidae; genus Lynx; species Lynx rufus. The sequence goes on along the minus strand of NW_025814839.1, from coordinate 9,862,960 downwards.
TTGATAATTTTCTAGAATGGCTCATAGAACTCAGGAAAGTGCTATACTTATGGCCACAGTTTATTATAAAAGAGACAAACAAACATCCAGATGAAGTACCTAGGGTGAGGTCCAGAAGGAGCACAGAAACCTCTGTGTCCATGAGGTTGGGAAGTCCCACCCTCGCTGCATGTAGATGTGTTCACCAACTTGGAAGCTCTCCAAATCTTGCTCAAGAGTGTTTATAACCTACTCTCCAGCTCTCTTCCCCTTTCCAGAGATAGGGGAAGCTGAAAGTGACCAGACCCATCCTGAGGCTATTTAGGGGCTCCACCCTGAGTCAACTGTCATAAACTCAAGTGTCTAGAAAGGAGTAGAAAGTTATGAATAACAAAAGGCATTCCTATCATTCTGGAAATTCCAAGGGTTTTAGAAGTTCTGTACCAGAAACCAGGGACAAAGACCAAATATATATTTTATTATACCACAACATATAACAGCTACTGAGTGCCTACAATCTTCTAAGTGCCCTGATAAATACTTCACATGCTTTATTGCATTGATTCATCATAACAACTTCATGACATGAATATATTATCATTATTATTATTCCATTTACAAATGAACATTATGAACAAATGAACATTATGTCCATTTTACAAATGAACAAATAGAGACTTAGAGAGATGGAATATTTTGCCCAGGGTCACAAAATAAGCAAATAACAGAGCCGGATCTCTTACCATCTTAGATCTGAAAGGAATCTCAAAGACAAGTCTATATAACAGTCTCTCTCTATAAGAAGAACCACTAAAAGTTCAGAGAAATTAAATGCCTGACCAAGGTCATAGAAAGAGTCACTGCTATATCGTACTGCAAATTACTTTAAACAAATTACATAAGCCTGACTGACAACAGGCTTATGTATGTAGAAAGTCCTAATGAATTCATACACACACACACACACACGCATGCACGCACACACACATCTACTAGAATAAGTGAATTTAGCAAAATCACAAAATACAAGTCAATATGTAATTCAAATAAGTTTCATTTTTAGTGGCAACAAGTTAAAAAACAAAGTTAGGAAAACAGAATTTACAAAAGTATCATCAAAGATACAATAATTAGGAATAAATTTAATGAAAAAATGTATAAGATCAGTTTGCTGAAAACCAAAGAAGAATGCTAAAAGAAATTAAAGGCCTGAATAAATGGAATGATATACCATGTTCATGGATGAGAAGACTTAATGTGAAGATGCCCATTCTCCCCCAAACTGAATGCAATCCCAATCAAAATCAGACTGAAAGATCTAAGAAGCTAATTCTAAAAGTTCAGGAAAAAGCAAAAGACCTATGAATACTTTGCTAGGGCTGCCATAACAAACACTATGTGGCTTAAAATTTATTGTCTCAAGGTTCTAGAGGCTAGAAGTCCAAGACTGAGATGTTGCCAGGGCTGGTTCCTTGTGAGAACTGTGAAAAAACTCTGTTCCATATGTCTTCCCTAGCTTCTAGTAGTTTGCTAGCAATCCTTGATGTTCCTTGGTTTGTAGAAGCATCACTATGATCTCTGCCTTCATATTCACAGGTTCTCCCTGTGTGCATGTCTGTGTCCAAGTTTCCCTTTTTTAAAATTTTAATTTGTTTATGTTTATTTATTTTTGAGAGAGAGAGAGAAGGAGAGAGAGAGAGGGAGAAAACATGAGTGGGGGAGGGGCAGACAGAGACAGAGAGACAGAATCTGAAACAGGCTCCAGGCTCTGGGCTGTCAGCACAGAGCCCGACACAGGGCTTGAACTCATGAATGGTGATATCATGACCTGAGCCAAAGTCAGAGGCTTAACTGACTGAGCCACCCAGGCGCCCCTAAACGTCCCCTTTTTAAAAGGACACAAGTCATGATAATTTAGGATGTACCTACAGAACTCATTTCAACTTGAAAACTTCTATAAAGACCCCATCTCCAAATAAAGTCACATTCTGAGGTACTTCAACATACAAATTTTGAGACATGACAACCTAGCCAAGCCAAGACAATTTTAAAGAAGATCTTACATTACCTGATTACTATAAAATAACAGTAATGAAGATAGTGTGCTAGAGTGATATAAAAACAGATAAAACACATAACTGGGACAGAATAAAGACTCTAGAAATAGACCCACATGTTATAGTCAATTGGTTCTCTACAAAAGCAGCAAAGCAATTCTATGGAAAAAGGAGTCTTTTGACAAATGGTGCTGGAATAACTAGATATGCAGATTAAAATAAAAAAAAGAATCTCAATCCCTATATCCCACATATCAAAAAATTAACTCAAGATGACTCATAGACCTAAACATAAGAGTTAAAACTATAAAGCTCCTAGAAGGAAACATGGAAGAATATGTTGTAATAAGCCAACTTTCTTAGGGCACAGAAAGCACTAACCATAAATTTTTTTTTAATTTATAAATTGGATGCCATAAAAATTTAAAACTTCTGTTCATTCAAAAGACACCATTAAGGAAATTAATAGGGAAGCCATAAACTGGAAGAAAATAGTCATAATACATATATCTGATAAAGTATATAAAAGAAACTCTTACATCTCAATAATAAAAAGAAAAACAGTCTAGTAAAAATGGTCAGAAATCTTGAAAAGACCCTCCACAAAGGAAGATACACAAATAACTAATGAGTATGTGAAAATGTACCAATGCTATTAGCCATCAGGGAAACGCAAACTAAAACCAGATTGACAAAACACTATATGGCCATCAGAATGGTTTCTAAAAATCTAGCCAACATAAAATTTCAGCTAGGATGTAGAACAACCAACAGTTTCAAACATTTTGAAAGGAGACAGGAAAAAATATACAACCATTTTGAAGAAAAAGCTATAAGTGTTTTATAAAATTACATATACATGTACTCCTTAATCCAAGGAAACCAATTTTTAGCAACTTACCCCCAAAATGAAAACATATATTTGCACAAAGACTTTATTTACCACACATATTTTATTTATAATAACCAAAAGTTGGGAATGGCCCAAGTGTCTATTCGTAGATGAACAGGTAAATAAACTGTGTACATCCATACAATAGGACATGATACAGTAATAAGAAGGAATAGATTGCTGTTCCATTAACCAAATGGGTGACTCTCACTGACATAATGTCCAAGAGAAGACAGATACAATAGAATACATAAGTATGATTCCATTTGATATGCAGTTCAAAAACAGGGAAAATAAATCTGTAGTGATAGAAGTCCAAAGAAGTGATCACCTCTGAGTGGAATATCAACTGGAAAGAGTCATGAAGGGGTCTTCCAGGGTGCTGCGAATGTTCTTTAACTTCATCGGAGAGTGAATATATGTTTAAGACTTGTACACTCTAATTATGTTATCCCTCAATTTTAAAAAATTATAAAAATCATGGCAACTCTGCCTCACATTTAAAAAAATAAAATATCAGTGCTTTAGCATCATAGAAAATAAATACCAAAATACTGGGATGGCCTGTGGGTCATGATTTTGATCATTGTCCATGAAGGTGGCCATCCTGCAGGTAGTTGAGAAATGACAATAGCGCTTGTGACTTTGCCAGGAAGGTGTGAGGCTTCAGAACTCAACTAGCTCACCAAGATAACAGTGGTTTCCTAAATGAGAAGAACCCACCACCCTCATTAAAGGAAGTGGGATTTTACTGGAGCCCACCTGTGAAAGGATTCGATATATATGCAAATATGTCCATAGGAAATTAATGCAAAGCCATGACAGAGCGAGTGCTCTCCATAAAGATGACAGAGCAATAAAAATGAAACTACCTTAAAAAAAAAAGAAGGGTGCAAGTGCCAATAAAACAGGGTGGTTACTGACCTTGGAAGGGCTCTGCATTTTGGGTTTACTGGTGGCAAAATGAGTCTGGAAAGGCCTGGTACCTGTCTTCTTAGGAGGAAGGTGATCAGCCAGGTAGCAGGCAGATAACACTTTAAGGTGTTGTCTCAGACCTCATTTAAGGAGGAAGGCAATGATCAGAGGTAGACTCGTTCATAAGCAAGAAAATGAAATACAAGATAAACTCTTTTCTTTAATTGGAGGCTGGGTTCACTGATGCCTGTGTTTACTAATTTCTATTAGGGACTACTTACTATGCACCTGGTATACACCTTAGACAATTTAGCAGAACAGTTTTGGGGTCAGATTTCTTGGACTTAAATACTGACCCTACAGCTTATTAGCATGTAACCTTGGACAAATGACTTAAAACCTGCGTCTCAATTTTCTCAGTGTAAATGAGGCATAATAGGGTTAAGCACAATAAATGATGTATAATGGGGTTACTGTGAGGATTACATTATGGAGTAATACACGTAAAGAATGCTTAAACAGGACCTGCTACATATAAATGACAGCTATTTTTTATTAATGATGCTCTTCTCATGGACCACAGATGCAGAAGCACACAGATACACATAAACATGCATATACACAAACAAGATGCAAAGAAAGTGGCCAACACAAAAACCATATGAAATTTGTTTAAGATTCATTAGTTGGGTACATAGTGCATGCGAACCCCCATGCTAGGAATGGCTGTGCAGTGATTACCAATACATGCCCTTGAGGAGCAAAGAGTCTAGTGGAGAAGTCACATATGAGGCAAGCAACTGCAAGATAATATGGTGGACAGATGTAAAAATAACACAATGGGAAGAATGATAGAGCCCTATGTAGGGAAGAGGAGGGTGGGAGGGAGAAGGAAATATTAAACTGAGACTTGAAAAATGATGAGAGTTTTCTAGTTGGTTGGAGAAGGAGAGAATTTTAGGCAGAATGAAGCAAGGTTTAAGTTTAACCTAGAGGATTCCAATACTAGCATGACCGTGTGAGCAGCTCTGTGGACCCACTTCCCTGAAAGATTGGTGGAAATTATTTATTTAAAAAAAATTAAGCTTCTGGAAACGGGCCATACACCAAATAAAGAAACAGTTATTCAGGGGCACCTGAGTGGCTCAGTCGGTTAAGCATCGGTTCAGCTCAGGTCATGAACTCACGGTTCATGAGTTTGAGTCCCACATTGGACTCTGTGCTGCCAGAGACCAGAGCCTGCTTCGGATTCTGTGTTTCCCTCTCTCTCTGCCCCTCACCCACTCACACTCTGTCCCTTTCTGGCTCTCAAAAATAAATAAACATTAAAAAAATTAAAAAAAATAAATAGTTATTCAAGAAATTCTTTTTTTTAATGTTTATTTATTATTGAGAGACAGAGAAAGACAGAGCATGAGCATGGGAGGGGCAGAGAGAGGGGGAGACACAGAATCTGAAGCAAGCTCCAGGCTCTGGGCTATCAGCACAGAGCCCGAAGTGGGGCTCGAACTCACAAACTGCGAGATCATGACCTGAGCTGAAGTCGGACACTTAACTGACTGAGCCACCCAGGCACCCCTAGTTATTCAAGAAATTCTACTAAAAGTAGGAAACAAAAAAGGATAGTCAGTGGTATTTGAACTTAGACTCAAAATGGAAATTCCACTCTAGACTGGTATAGTCAAGAACACAGGCTTCCTTTTCTCCCCAACTCCCAGTTAGAGTGCTATCTTCCTGGAAGGAGCAGGACATCAGCATTTCTCCTCTGGTCCCCAGCTACACGTTGCTGATGCTAGGTTCTAATGAAGTACAGCTGAGAGGTGGGGGATCCCTTCTGCCCAGCCCCACAGAGGCTCCACCTTGAGCATAGCACTACTGAGAATACTGACATCCTGAGAGCCCCTGCCCGAGCTCATGAGGTGAGGGAGGGGGTTCCACAGTGGGAGAGGCAAACCAAGGAGACCTGGGACCTCCAGAGCACCCCTCTCTCCTAAACAGGAGTGTCACCCAGAGAGAAGTATGCCATTGCCTACCCCCAGTATCACAGTTACAGTCTCAGAGGTTTTATCTGGGGGACAGAAGTAGACCAGAGCTAATGGGGCTCTTCATCCCTTCCCAAAGCAACCAAGTCCATTTACAACAGAGTGTGAAGTTCAAGCCTAAGGGTGTTTTCAAGAAACAGTACAGATGGTGAAGGGCTACTGGGCTTCAATGGGCTATTGATGGATTCATTGGAGACACAGGCTAACCTACTGTAGGCCAGCTAGTTTGCCAGAGATAGAAAAGGAAAAGACGAGTGGGAGGATTTTGTCATCACAAACCTCAAACACTGTCCTCAGGAAGCATCTCTTCCAAAGAGCCCAGATTTTATTGTATCAGTTTGTGAAGCAATTTATGCCCTAGGGCACTGTTGAAGATTCCTTAAATGGAACAACTGAGGTAGTTTAATATTTAGTGTGGTCAGGGAAAGAAACAACCAAAGAGAGTTCTGCCAAAAGCCCTGTCAATCGAGTGTGACTCTGGGCTTATTCCAGGCTGCCCTCTCGGAGAATCAAGATCAGAGACTTCGCACTGCAACAGGGAGGGGAATAGACTTCGTTAAAATAATCCAGCCAGTCACTGAACAGGTAAACAAGCAAACAACAAATGTGCTTGGATGACTAGGTAGCCACATGCAAAAGAATGAGATGTGAGTTACCTCACACCATACATAAAAATTAACTCAAGGGGTGCCTGCGTGGCTCAGTCGGTTAAGCATCCGACTTCGGCTCAGGTCGTGATCTCTCAGTTTGTGAGTTCGAACCCCGTATCGGGCTCTGTGCTGACAGCTTGGAGCCTGGAGCCTGCTTCAGATTCTGTGTCTCCCTCTCTCTCTCTACCCCTCCCCTGCTCATGCTTACTCGGTCTCTCTCTCTCTCTCTCTAAACAATAAATAGACATTAAAAAAAAATTAAGATGGATCATGTAAGAGCTAAAACTATAAGACTCTTAGAAGAAAAGAGAGTAAATCTTTATAACCTTGGATTTGGCAATGGACTTTTAGATATGATGTCAGAAGCACAAGCAGCAACAACAAAAAACTAAATAAATAGAACTTCGTCAAAATTCAAAACCTTGGGGGCATGTGGGTGGCTCAGTGGTTTAAGTGACTGTCACAAGTCACAGAATGGATGGGAAAAAAATCAAATAATAGACCTGAAAACAAACTTCTATATAAAAACATAGAGCAAACAATCCTAAAATTTGTATGGAACCACAAAAAACCCTGAATAGCCACAGCAATCTTGAAAAAGAAAAGCAAAGCTGGAGGCATCACAATTCCATATTTCAAGTTCTATTACAAAGCTTTAGTGATCAAAACAGGATGGTACTGGCACGAAAAACAGACACATAGATCAATAGAACAGAACAGAAAACCCAGAAACAAACCCACAACTATATGGTCAATTAGTCTTTGACAAAGCAGGAAAGAATATCCAACGGGAAAAAAGTCTCTTCAGCAAATGGTGCTGGGAAAACTGGACAGCAACATGCAAAAGAATGAAACTGGATCCCTTTCTTAGACCATACACAAAAATAAATTCAAAATGGATTAAAGACCTAAATGTAAGATTTGAAACTATAAAAATTCTAGAAGACAGCACAGGCAGTAATCTCTTTGACATCAGCCATAGCAACTTCTTCCTAGATATGTCTCCAGAGGCAGGAGAAACAAAAGCAAAAATAAACTATTGGGACTACCTCAAATAAAAAGTTTCTGCACAATGAAGGAGACAATCAACAAAACTAAAAGGCAACCTATGGAATGGGAGAAGATATTTACAAATGACATATCTGGTAAAGGGTTAGTATCCAAAACACAGAACTGATACATCTCCGCACCCCAAAAATAAATAATCCAATTAAAAAAATGGTCAGAAGGCATGAACAGACATTTCTACAAAGAAGACATCCAGATGGCCCACAGACACATGAAAAGATGATTCCTTTTACATAAAATGAACAGAATAGGCAAATCTATAGAGATAAAAAGAACAGTGGTTTCTCATGGCTGGGGAGGTTGGGGAGGTGATAGTTAAAGAGTGTGAGATTTCTTGAGGTGATAAAAATGTTCTACAATTGACTGTGGTATGGTTGCACACATCCCCGAATATACTAATAACTATTTAATTGTACACTTTAGATGGGTGAGTTTGTATGCTATGTGACTTCTCGACATAGCTGTTATTAAATTTTTTTTTGAGGGATATACAAAAAAATGAAGCCTAGAAGATAAAATAACCTCCAATATTTCCCAAGTGTTTGTTTTGTGCTGGGCATTGCGCCATTTGGAAAAAGCTTATAAAGTACTTACTATGCAGCAGACACTTCTCTAGACTCTGAGATACAACAGTGAACTAAACAAATTCCCTGCCTTTATGCAACTTACTTTTGAAGGGAGAGAAGTAGACAATAAATACATATACACTGAGTGATGGTTAAGTGTTAATAAGAAAAACAAAGTGGAAAATGTGGAGGGCTGCCATTTACAGGGGGTGGGTCAGGGAAAGTTTTTCTGATAGAGCTGAAAGAAGGTAGGCCCAGGAGGGAGAAGTTCAGAGAAGTAGGATCAGCCGATTCCCAAGACTTCAAGATGGAGATGTGCTAGATGTCGTACAAAGAGCAAAGAGGTCAATGTAGCTCTCATGAGGTTAGTAAGGAGAGCAATGGTGGGAGAGGGTCAGAGAGGAAGGCAGAGCTTGTGAACTGCTATAGGATGACATGGATATTTAGTGCTGGGGTCTCTCTCACTCCTGTGGACAGACCTGTCCTCAACCCCGTGGCAACACATCAAGGGCACTATCCAAGGGTCCCAACACACGACTTGGGTGACCACAGTGTAGTTCAACGTTTTTCAAAATGTGGGCTACATCCTATTCATCGTGCCATAAAATTAATTTAGGTTGGGAAACCAGATTTTTTTCTGGAGTTGAAATAGAGTGGCAAATATCCCAGTACCATAGTTCTGTGTGTGCGAGCATGCATGCACGCATGGGCATGTGTATGTGCATATGTGCCATGTGCTGGGTGTGATAGAAAATGTATTTCTTACTGAGGATGGCATCAAAATATTCGAACCTGACTCCATCCCATGCCCGGCTCACACAGCACAGGCAAACCTGCACCCAAAGGCACCTTGGCTGTTGATTTGTATGTGGCCTCCTATGCTGACTGTCAACAATTTAATTGATCCAAAAGATGAACTCGCCTGCAGCTATGGAAAGGAAAAGGTCTTCTGTGTTAATTGAGACATTTACTTTAAGCGAGGCAGGAACCCCACGTGTAAGTGTTGGCATTGTAATGAGGTTTTCTTTTTTGCTTTGTTCAGCTACCACAGTCCTGATCTGCAGAAGAACCCCAAGACAAAGCCAGGCACATCCCTCTGGGTCTAGATACAACAGGTAGGGGAGGGGCTGCTGGCTCCCTCTCAGAAAAGTGCCAGGACCCTCAAAAGTGGACTTTCGGGGATCAGACAGGTATAAACTCCAACCCTGATGCTGTTAACTCCCAACTGTGTGACCCTGGATAAGTGAAATCACTCCTTGGAGACTTGGTGTCTTCATCTGCAAAAAAAGGTGATCATTGCACCAACCTGATAGGATTGTGGTAGATTAATAATAATGGCGGTTTCTACCTGACACAGTGCTTACAGTGACTGTGTATATTAACACAGGCAATCCTCACTACAACTCTGGGAGATGAAGGATCTATTCTCCCCACTTGACAGATGAGGATACCGGAGCCAGAGAGGTTCAGTAACTTGCCCAAGGTCACCCATCTGGTAAATTGTGAGCACTGGGCTTCCCGCACATTCTCTGCTCAGTTTTAACATTGGCTGTTTAATGGGGAAAAAAAAGTAAGAGCCGCTAGAGAAAATCATTATTTAGGAGATTATGCAAATCTTTAAGGCCACTTACCAAGAACTTTGGGTTCTCTTTCCAGGCCCATAGTAGGATTACTTTTCTCCACTCTCTTGAATTTAGGTATTTGTTTGCTTCAGCTAATAAAATGAGTGGAAGTGATGTGTGCCACTTCTGGGCAAGAGGTTTAAAAGAGAGCAGGCAATTCAGTATGTTTTTCTTCTTCACGCTGTGGTTCCCATGAGCACATATCAACATGGGCCTCCATTAACCTGCTTTTCTGAAAAATTAGGATAAACAAAGACTTCTGGGCCAATATGCTTTTGTCACACTACATGAATGAGAAATAAAGTTTGGCTATGTTAAGACTCTGGCAAACTGAGAACAAACTGAGGGTTGATGGGGAGTGAGAGGGAGGGGAAGGTGGGAGATGGGTATTGAGGAGGGCACCTTTTGGGATGAGCAGTGGGTGTTGTATGGAAACCAATCTGACAATAAATTTCATATTAAAAAAAAGACTCTGGCATTTGGGGTTATCTGTTACTATGGCAACACCTAGCCTATCTTGACTGACACAGGCCCTTCCCAATCTGATGTACTATAGGTACCATTCACTGAACTCTGTGTGTCAGATGAAGTGCTATAACCACTTTATTATCTACTTCAACCCATTTACCCCCAATCACAACTCCAGACAAAACTCCTATTAGCATACCCATTCACAGATGAGGAAACTGGGGCTCCAAGAAGTTAGTTAAGTGCATTGCCCAACTTAATATAGCTCATAAGGGGCATCATCGGGACCCAAACCTAGACCACAAATAATTGCCTCCACCACTCATGGGAACTGAACCAGCAGTGTGCCAGACCCTACCTGCACCAACTTGTGAGAGCTGATTCTGGGCATCTCTTCCCACACTCATTTCCTGTGAGGTTGCACTGGTTACCTTGAAATCCACCACAGTGGAAGGATTTACACCATGGAAATTGGCAAATGCTACAAATCAGGGCTTTTCTTTTTGATAGACGAGCCAATTTACCACAAGATTGGATCCATATTATCAGAGCCAGCCATGCTGAGTTCTAATCCACTGAACTTACCCAGGACCCCTTGGGATTCCCAAAAGTGTTCCTAGTTGATAACAGAGAATCTGTAGTGAGACTAGCACAAAGCAGGGCATCACAAGTTGAACTGTTAAGGGCAAGAAGAGAGAAGGTGCTCTACAGGATAGCTAAAAAAAAAAAAAAAAAAACAAAACAAAACAAAAAAAAAGAACCAGGCTGTGAGAGTAAGAGGAAGGAAAAAAACTCTGGTGGAGGAAAGAAAGGCCTTCCAGTCAGGAGAACAGAGTCTTTAATCTGTGGAGCACACATTTTGTTAAGCCTGCATAATTCATGAAACACAAGAACATCCCGAGGACAGCTGAAGTTCAGGGCAGAAGATCAAGTTGACAAGATTGGCTTTGGGGTAAAACACGCAGGGGGGCTTGGCTGCCGGAACTGACCTATATTTCTATGTGTTTACACTGCAGCAGGAGCTGTCTCTGCTCATCCATCACCCCTACCAGACTTCACCTGCAGTCCAGTTTTCTCCAGGGGTGTTGGGTGGGGAGAGGGGCTGTGGAGCACAGAACCATAAGGATGACTATTCTCTTGGTTTCTGGTGGCTGTTCCCACATATCCAAGACCACTGTATTCATGCTTGGGATGATGGTGACAATAACTCTGCCACTTACAGGGATGAGGTGACCTTGGGCAAGTGATCTTACCTCTCTAAGCCTTAGTTTGTTTTTTGGTGAAGAGGGGCTGGTAGGAGCTCCTAGGTCATAGGGCAGTCATGCACAATGCCTGGCACATAGTAAGTGCTTAGTAAATGGTAGCCGTTAACTTTTATTACTACAGGGAAGAATAATAATAAATAATTATTATAATATTTAACAGTGCCAGATGCTATTCTGAGAGTTTTGCTTAAAATAAATCCTATAACCCTCACAGTGAGCTTATGAAATAGGTACTATTATTGTCTCATTTTCTAGATGAGGAAACTAAGGCAGGAGAGGAAGCATTTGCCCAAATCACAGTAAGTGGTGGGGCCAACCAGTCATTGAGCTCCTGGTAAGTACCCAGGCATTTACACACATCTTCTCTCATCCTCACCTGCACAGCTTGGACAGGTATGCTTGTTTCCATTTTAAAGATGAGAAACTGAGGCTTGAAGAGTCAAATTAGCTAACGTTGGGTCACTGAGCAAGTAAGCAGCAGAGTGGGAATTCAAGACTAGGTCTGTTTATCTTTATTCCCAGAAAGAAAAATAGTCGCCCTCGTTAAGGCTAATTAACATGTATTTGGCATTTAGGATATGCAAGACACTAAGCACTTCCCAGGCATTTTCTTATCACAACAGCTGCAGGAGGTGAATACTTATCCCCACTTGACAGAGTTGAACACTGAGGCACAGAGAGGTTGGCCACACGTCTAAGGCCACACAGCTAGAAAGTGGCAGAGCTGGGATATAAACCCAACCATCCTGACTCCAGAGCCTCCTTGGCCTAAGTTCCATTGAGCTATAGAATATCTATTCAACAAATACCCCTGACCTGTGTTAAAGAAAAAATTAGTCCTGACATTTGCCAAAGAATGGTAAAGCAGACCTTATTCAGGGGAACTATTGCCATAGGTATAGGGATTGCTGCAGTGGGATTTTACAGTAGGGAAGAGAGAGTGGGGTCAATACAAGGAAAAGTGGGACTTCCTAGCCAAGGAGCAGCTCACTGGAGGGAAAATTACTAAGAGGGGGAATTCTGGCTAAACAGACCAATTGGAATTCTTGCTGGAGGCAGGCCAGGATGATGAGACACCACTTGGGGGATGGTGGAGGATGAGGAACCCGATGAGGCAGTCAGGGTGATCTGATCCAATACCAAGGATAACTAACCTGACGGAGCAGGATTCTTGCCAAATGTGAAGAGGAACACAGAAGTCCAAAATCTAGGGCCTAGCTGAGAAGAGAGTTCAGAGGAGCTTGAACAGAGTTTGGTCAAAGAGGGAAGCTTTGTCACCTGCCATGAAAATTCCAGGTCCTTTCATTTCCTTTGACCAATGTCTGGGTAGTCCTGAGAGGGAGATGGGTGGGGGGCAACCACTAAGGAGCTGGAAAGAAAAGGGAAGATGGCTGAGGGAGGGGCAATGTTAGAGCTAAAAGTGATGGACAGAAAGCCAGACCAATGGACTGGACCAGCCCTCCCTCCCTCTGTCCCCTCTCTGTCTCTCTCCTCCTCCTCAGAGAAGAAGGAATTCTAGGACTATCCCAGCTGTGTCTTGCAGGTCTTGGAAATGCCAATTAAAGCAGACTCAGGAAGATCCCTTGGTCTCCTTGGAGACTGGGCAACTATCTCCAGCTCCACGCCTCCCTCCATCCCTCCTAACAGGGCATCAGTGGGGACCTCTGCTGGGGAGGCCCCTCCTTGGCTTCCTTGGCTAGAAAGATTTATTAAAGCAGAACCTTCTGAAGTGACAAAATAAAGGTCAGAGGCTGCAGGCTAGATGGACTTCCAGGCAGAGTCTGAGAGAGTCAGGCCAAGAGCTGGAGGTACTCTTGCCTCCATTAACGTCTCCCTGCCCTTCGTGCAAGGCCTGCCTGGGGGTGGCCCAGAGGCAGGGCCTCACTCAGGGATGAAATGTCATGTCTCCTGAAGGTGCTGGACTGGATTCCAGTTTTGGGGAGAAGTCAGTCCACCCTCTAAAACCTCCAGACCTGTTCACGCTGACAATTTGTTACTGCAGCGTCTCTCCTCTTCTTAGGCCTCAAATGGCTCCCTTGACATTTTTGGTGGCCTGCAAGACCCTGAGGGACCTCCCACCTTCCCAGCTCTTATCACAGCTGTCTTTGAATCATTCAAGAAATACTGTTCTAGCATGCAACTCCCTGCCTACCGCAGGCTGCTTCTCTTCTCCTAGACTTGCCCAGCTGTCCCTCTGCCTAGGAATCTCCTTTGTCCCCTCCCATCCTCCAGTTTCACCAGGATGACCCTAAACAACCTTCCAGATCCTCCTCAGGCTTCCCAGCTGTTGCTTCCCTCCCCAGTGGGGAGTTAGGTGCCGTATGTACCCAATTACCTAGGACTGCTGTAACCCAATTACCACACACCAGTGGATCAAAACAGAAATGTATTCTTTCACAGCTCTGAAGGCTGGAAATCTGAAATCAAGGTGTCAGCAGGGCCACACTCCCTCAAAACTGCTGGGGGAGATTCCTCACTTGTCTCTCCCAGCTTCTGGTGTTCCAGGTGTTCCTTGGCAGTCCTTGGTTTGTGGCCACATCACGCCAACCTCTGCTCTGTCTTCAACTGGTCTTCTTCACCGTATCTCCTCTCCTCTTCTTCTAAGGACACCAATCACTGGACTTAGGGCCCAATCTACACTGGTATGACCTTACTGAGCTAATTACATCTGCAAAGACCCTATTTCCAGATACGGTCAGATTCTGAGGTTTCCAAGTAGACATGAATTTTGAGGGGATACAACATGACCCAGTACAACCATTTTACAGATGAGACTGGTGCCCTGATGACCCCTCCCATTTGTTTGCCCCACTTAAAATGATCTGGCGGCAGAAGAGAAATTACCAACACTTTTTAATAGAACCCATCAGCTAATAAAACTGGAAGCAATAACCTGTCACTTTGAAAGTATGAACCAACATGCTTGTCAAGAAGCTTTCTATTCTAGCAATAACATTGGACTAGTAAACTGCTTGCTTCTCTCTCTCTCTCTCATATGTACATTTCCAAATAATGAATGTCAACTCATCTTTAGGACTATTAAATACCCAAGTGGCCAATGCAGTTGGAGAGTAGATAAATCATTCATTCCAAAAGGCAAGGAAAAAACTGAAACCCAAAGCAATGGAGAGGATGGAACCAGAGACATGGGGGGTTCAAGTACTGCCTTCGTCACCTATTGACTTCTGACTTTATGACCTCTTGAGCCTCAATTTCATCAAAAAAAGGGGGGGATAATAATCACACCTCCCTCTCTGGTTCATTTTGAGATTAAGTGCCTGGCAAAGAGTGAGCACCCAAATAAATGTTACCTGGTAATCTTCTCAAAATAAAAGTTTTTGAATACTCATGGCTTGTTATTGTAATTCTGAAACAATATATTTGTGTTATAAAATAAAGCAAATAAACAGCTAACTTCTTGTCATTAGGAATCAACGTTTTCAGTTTAAAAGAGATACAAATATAAACACAAAATAAAAAACAGTGCGCCCTCAGCTTGAATTAGAAATATCAGTATGGGGGCACCTGGATCGCTCAGTTGGTTAAGTGTCTGACTTTGGCCCAGGTCATGATCTCGCAGTTCATGAGTTCAAGCCCCATGTCGGGCTCTGTGCTGACAGCTCAGAGCCTAGAGCCCGCTTTGGATTCTGTGTCTCCCTTTCTCTCTGCCCCTCCCCACCACACTCTGTCTCCCTCTCTCTAAAAATAAATAAACATTAAAAACATTAAAAAAAAAGAAATATCAGTATGAATTCATGATGTAGTTTCTCCCCCCAAAAATATGCATTTCCTAACTGTCCTCTTAAAATGCCTAGAAACAGTAACTAATCCAGGAGCAATGAGCACTTCTAGCACCTAGACTATGGTCTCACATACCATTTTCCTATTCAAAGAAATCCAAACTCTTTGGAGAAATGGCTGACTCCTGGCCTTGGGCAGAAAATATATGAGATGAACCAGACAGTATTATCATACCAGAGTGTAGGAACGCTGTTGATACATTAAGGTCATTTCCAAAGGACTCAAGTCTCCCACTAGCCACAGATGAGATAATTTGAGTATCAATAATAATAACGTAATGGAGCTAAGTACACCACATATGTTAAAGATCTTTGAATTTGTAATGGTAAAAACAACTAATTCAGTTCTTTCATTTAATCCTCACTTTAATACCCAAAGAAGGAAGATCTAATTGTCCTCTTTGTCACAAAAGAAATTCAGGCTCAGAGAGGTAAAGACTCTCACCCAAATTCACACAGCTTCTAAGAGGGGGACCTGGAGTGTCAGGCCAGTTCCATGACACTGCAAAATTTCAGCAAGTATTCAATAAGTGAGCTTTCCCCCCACCACCCCCACCACATCCAGGCTATGGGAAGGCATAGAAGAAATGGGGAGAATGAAGAACCATCAAAGTTTCATCCTGCTGTCCCTGCTTACAAGCAATAGATGTTGGTAGTTGAGTGGGCAGCATGATATCCATTTAAAATGATAAAGATGAACCAATTATAACCACTCTTGTGAAAATCCATGACAGCCATAAAATGGTCTTTGGTTTTAAAGTGGTAACTGGGAAGACATTTCTAAGGTACTTCCTGATTCATGTCTGTACCCTCCTGCTCCTGAGACCAAAGTGTCTTAAAGAGTGGTTTGGGAATCATTTTTAACTATCACCCAGCGTACTGTTTAGAAATGCAGATTCATGGGCCCCATCTCAGATTACATTGATCTCTGGTGGGCAGGCCTCCATAGTCAGTATTTTTAGCCAACTTCCCCGAGAAGTATGCTACAACATTAAAATTTGAGAGGCACTGCCCAACACCCACCCCCTCATAGAAAACAGCCTCCTTTGGGGCCTCCCTGCTTCCATCTTCCCCATTCAATCTACTCTGCATACAGCCAGAGAGATCTTTCTGGAAGACAAATCTGAAGTGGCAGTCCTCTTAAAATTTTCCAATGGTTTCCCAGTATCCTTAGAATAGAGTCCAACGATTTCAGCTCATTAATGATCTCCAGCTTTATTTGTCATTGCTCCTACAACCCCCACCACACTCCGTGCACCCCTAACATGGGAAACTCTTAGCCTTCTCCATGTTCACTCATGCATCTACATTTCTTCCAGAATGTCTCTACCTACCACCCACTCTAACACTATCCCTGGTGGCCTCTCCAGACTCCTACTCATACTTCAAACACGCTTCTGGATTCACCTGTACTTGGCCTTTCTTGGTGCTTCTGGCTGAGTTAAGTCACCCCTTCTGATCCCATTGTCTCTTCCAGCATATTTCAAGATATTTAGTAACTGGCGGGTTATGTACCCATCACCCAACCCTCCTGTGCATCCTTGGAAAACAGAGGCTATGACATTTTCACCACTGAGCCCACACCACCTGGCACACTGTAGGCTTACAGGGCTTATTAAAGAAGTGAGTGAATAAGTTAATGAATGAATGGCATCTCCCTCCTCATCCTCACTCCACCATGGTATACATCTTGGCCCACCCATCCTCTGAATTCTTCCTATTCTCCTTTGCTCCCTAATCAATAAAAATTTTTTGCATGCTGCTCATTGGGTCAGCGCTGTGATCTTGGCCAAGGAGGTGAGGGGCGGGTATTTTGCCTCAAAGATACCCCCTTTAACATAAATAACAACTGTCCCTTTTGCCACACTTGATAGTTTGCAAACTCCTTCCATAAGTACAACAGCCCTAGAAGGCAGGCAAGGTTAATCTTGGTATCCCTGTGATGGAAGTGAGTATGTTTATGCAGATAATTAAGGGTGCCTGTTTTATCCATACCCCTTGTTTTGATAGCCCTTGTGAACAAGTTATCCACAAGTAGCCAGTCATGTTATATGCTAGAAGCTCCCCGCTGCCCACAGTTGTCTGCACCAGGGATGTAGATGGGATTTAAGTGACCCAATAAGGTTCTCTCTTGAGAATTTTAATTGAAAAAGAAAGAATTTCCTTGAGCTTTTTTTTTTTTTGCCACTTTTTAATTGTAAACTGAGACTGTGCAGAGAAAATCAGAGAGGGGGGCTACTAGATGATTTCAGAAAGAGAGAAAGAAAAAGAATGGCCTTCTTGGTTTCTGATCTCTGTTCAGTGCCTGGATGAAGTCTCTTGTGAGAACCAGCTCTGAGTTCTGCCTTTGGGTCTCAGGAGTACCTTTACTGTCCATTCAATTAATCTCCCCTTACTAGAGTTCCTTTGTGTAGGTTTCTGTTCCTTGTGAACATACAAGCCTTGGTCCAGATGGAGATGTAAGAAGAAGGAAGAACATTGGGCTGGGAATCAGAAGACCTTAAGTGGCTTTGCCACTGAGTGACCACAAGACTTCCAGAAAAGCATTTCATTCCTTCAGACCTCTGTTCCCTCTCCTGTAAGTGGTAGTAGTGATGGTGCCTACCACACAGGGTCAAAGGAGTAGTGTATGTAACAGCATTTCATAGCTACATAATTATTAAGTGAAATAACTTGTCCCAGGTCATCCTAATGGTAGAAGATTTGGGCATCATGATGGGACATCAAAGGGAGTGCTACTAGGGAGAGACTGAGTGTCACTCAACCACGAGTCACTTTGTACAAACAGCCTCCTAGGAATGGAGCTGCCTGGGAATGAAGGGTGCAATGGTCCTGTCCAGAGGTCACCAGCTTTGAGGAAACACCAGGCTGGAGAATAAACCCCAGCCACTCCAAGGGGGGAAGGAAGCATCTCTCTCTCTGGTTCCATTTAAGCTTCCATTTCTCCCTCTGTATCTGTGAGCTCTAAGGGTAGGATGGTGGTTGTCTTGCCAACAGTCCTATCTCCAGAGGGCACAGGGCCTGGCACACAGCAGGTGCTCATGGGTGGATGAATATCTCTGTTTTTCTCTGTCTCTACCTCTGTTTTAATGTCTCTGTCTCTTTTTCTGTGCTACATCTCTCTGCTTCTCCCTTCCCCACTTCATCTTGTCTCTCTTTTTAAAAATTTTTTTTACATTTATTTATTTTTGAGACAGAGACAGAGCACAAGTGGGGGGAGGGTCAGAGAGGGAGGGAGACACAGAATCCGAAGCAGGCTCCAGGCTCCACCCTATCAGCACAGAGCCCAAAGCGGGGCTTGAACTCACGAACTTTGAGATTATGACCTGAGCTGAAGTTGGATGCTCAACCGACTGAGCCACCCAGGCGCCCCATCTTGTCTTTCTCTTATCTCTATTGGTCTCCTCCTCTCTCTAGTCTCCTTCTCTAGTGTTTGCCCCCATCTCTCCCTCTTCCTCTCTGTCTCCTCCCCACCTCACCCCACACACTCACACCTGCCCCAAACCTCTCCCTCACACTGGCTCCCTTTGTCTTGGTCCCTCTCCTGTTGCCTGGTAACGGCCCTCCCCAGCAGCCGCGGTGAAACCATAGCAACGGGCAGCCTAAGACGTGGCCATTCGTCTCCCTTTTGTCCCTTGCATTGCACGTGGATGCTCCAATTACAGGTACTCAGGCAGCAATGCCTTTGTCTGCGGCCCATTCACTGCGCAGCCGGCTCCCTAACCCTGAAGCTGTTGGGAGCTACCACACAAAGCGCCTTTGTGTCTCCTGGGCGCCCCTCCCCACCTCCCCACTCCACCCCCATCCTCTGCTGTACTCAAGGACATGGAGATCTCCAAACTCATGCTCTGACACCAGCAAGCAGGGTGGTGGTAAAGGGGAGAGGGGAGGGGAGTGTGGGGCAGATTGACCAAAAGATATACTGACCCAACAGCCCCTAGGAGACACGTCACAGGCCAGAAGTCTAGGGAGGGCAGTGGCCCTGACTGCCCCACTGCTGGCTATGTGCCCCTCTGGGCTCTGACCTTCCTCTGTCCACTCCTTCAGTGCCTACCTAGGTCATCCTCAAGCCACAGAACCAGCACATGTTCTGTTCCCTCTAGCCCAAATCTTCCTTCTCTTTGCACACTCAACTTGTACCCCACCTTCAGATGCCAAGCTCAAGCATCCTTTTGGGTTGAAGCCTTCTCCACCTTCTTCACTGGCTACCACAGCTCCCTATGTTGTGTCATCCACGCGTGCAATTATAATTTTCTGAGTGGCATATGAGATTCCTAGGGCTGCTGTAGCAAAGTACTACAAACCAGACAGCTTCAAACAACAGACATTTACTGTCTCACAGTTCTGGAGGCCAGGAGTTTGAAATCAAGATGCCAGCAAGGCCATGCTCTCTAAAGGCTCTAGGGAGAATTCTTTCCTCTTCCTGGCTTCTGATGTCTCCCAGCACTCCTCGCTGTTCCTTGGCTCCTAGACTCTGATCTCTGTGTCCACTGTCACATGGCATTCTCCCTGTGTCTCTCTGTCCAAATTTCTCTCACAAGGACAATAGTCATTGGATTAGGGCCCATCCTAATCCAGAATGTCCTCATCATAACTTGGTGATATCTGCAAAGAATCTATTTCCAAATAAGGTCACATTTCAAGGTTCAAGGTGAACATGAATTTGGGAGGGAAGGGGAAACTATTCAACCCAGTGCAGATGGTTATTAAGCCCTGTGACCTCAGCAAAGGCATTTACTTTGCTCACCACTCTGGCTCCCAGTGCCCACAGTGCCTGGGCAGTTAAGAAGTCAGTCGCTGTTTAGTGAGGGAATGAGCTAGCAAGACTTGCTTCACCTGCATGTGCCTTAGAACATCTTATGCAGAAAACAGGAATAATAGCATCACTTCAAAGAATCGATGAGGAGGAATGCATACCTGGCATGTAGAGAATGCTCACAAATTGGTAACCATGCGTTTTAGTTGCCTATGATTGTTGTAACAAATTGCCACAGAAATCAGAATCAAGGTGCAAACAGGGCCATCCATCAAAGGCTCTAGGGAAGAATCTTCCCTTGCCTCTTTCATCTCCTGGTGGCAACAGATCTTGGCTGTGGCTGTATCACTCCATCTTCACATGGCTGTCTTCCCCATTCTGTAGCTTCTAAGGACCCTGTGGTTAGATCTAGAGCCCACCCAGAAAATCCAGGATGATCTCGTCTCAAGATCCTTATTTACACCTGCAGACCCTCTTTTTTCCAAAGAAAGTCATATTCACCAGTTCCAATAATTTGACATGGACATATCTTTTGGGGTGGAGGGTGCCACACCATTCTACCTGAGACACTATGATTATTTTTTTTCTGTAATTAAAGTCCAAGCTCTGGTTGTTGACCATTTATATTCAGTCAATATTTGTAAAGACCAGGTAGTTACCAGTTGTGGAGCCTGCTCACTTTTATTTAATTTTTATAATGACTCTGAGAAGGCAGAATGTGTTTTTCCAATTTTTTAAGTTGAGGACAATGAGGCAGAAGAGATGAAGTGAATTTCCCCCAATTTCTAAACCAAGGAATAGGGCAGAATCTCCAAACACACCCGAATTTCCCTCCTGTGTTTTTCCTGCCTTCACTGGAAGGGTCTGCCCATCCATCAGTTTCCTTCTTCTTTAAGAGGACTTCTCCAACCCCTACGCTGTGTTAGGACCCCTCTTTTGGTTTCCAAGACATCCTCTATCATTTGGCATCTATTTTTGTCTCCTTTGTCTGAGGTATGAACTCCTTGAGGATAAGGACTAAACGCAGTTCAATGTTACATCATTTCAGTTTACCATGGAGCCAGAGCTCCATAAATATTTATTGAAGTGAAATTATATGTGTAATGGTATTGTCACAGACTTATTCAACTGAACATATTAATATAGGTTACATTATCATTATCACTTGTTGTTTATCTGATACCTCAGTCCTACAGAAATCCTGGTTTCAAGAAAGCTAGTGGATATTTATCCCTAGGATTCAAATAATTGCAGTTTTCAGATGGGTAATTGGTAAAATGCTAGGCCCATTAACAGAAATCCAGAGAATCAATAGTGTAAACCAATGCTTATCAAACATTAATGGTGACACAAGTCACCTGGGCCTTGTTAAAAATGCACATCCTGATTCAGTTGGTCTGTGGCAGGACTTGAGATTCTTGCATCCACAAGCTCCAGGATGATACCAAGGTGGCTGGTCCTCGAATGAGCTTGAGAAGAAAGAATGCAGTTCATTTGAGCAGGAGGTCAAAGATGATGAGTTAGATTTGCAATGCTGAGTTTGAGTTGCTGAAGTTAGTCTCAAATGAACATTTTGATGAGGTGGTTGTATACACAGGGTCAGGACTTGGACAGAGAGGTAGAGGCCATGCCTTCTGATATGGCATGCCACATAGGACATGGGTGAGCTTAAGTATGGGCCAGGAAAAAAAACAACAAAGATACTGGGGGATGTACACATTTGGGAGAAGGAAAAAGAGAAATAGAGAAGGAGCAGGAGAGAGGTGAGGAGTTGGGAAGACAAAGAAACCAGGACAGTGCAGAATCATAGGACAGCCAACTGCTAGAGGAGATATGGACAATAAGCCAAGAACTTGCCAGTGGAATTTATGACCTTGAAGGTCACTGGTGACCTTGAAATAAAGGTTTTACAAGAGTCCAGGGGTGTGTAGCAGACATCTGATTCCCAGTCCCATACGCCATTGGCCCACCTGAATTCACCTGCAGCCATATCCAAGTATTCTCCCATGTACAAGCTTCTTACCTTGAGGATCTATGTCTGTCTGTCCTCAACTTGAAGATTTCCTCCAGCCGCAGAGGACTTTGCTTGGCCTTAGGTAGTCTCAACCCAGATGTGTAGGGGAGTTAACACGCAGGGAGAAGAGGGGCAACTCTTAACCAAACTAGTGTGGGAGTGGATAAATATCCCAGTCCTTAGTTCCACAGGGGAAGTGGTTCTGCAGCATGGTTTCCCAGTAGAATGAATCTCCACTGACCCACAGCATTAATCTGCTCAATAACACACTTCTTGGCTCTTCCCCCTTCCCCACCGCACTTGTCCATTCTCTCACTCATGCTTCCTGGGATTACTTCCCTAAAAAGTTGTTTGCACCCATGTATCCTTGATTCAGGTCTGCTTTGATGGAGGAAAACTCACATAAAGATGGGCCAGTAGCCATAGGGGACAAAGTGCAGATAGCAAACACAAAAAGCACTGCAAGAAATGGAAGGAGGTTTAAGCCAGTCTTGCAAATAGGTCCTCTTCCACTGGTCCAGGCACATAAATGAGCTGAGCCAGGCAAGTACTCTAGTGATTAGATTCACTGATTTCTCACGGAAAAGGGAAAGCCTTTGGAGGCAGCTCCAAAGGAGCGCCCCTCCCCACAGCATCAGCATCACCAACCACCCACTTGAACACATGAGGGCAGACACTGTCCTGGGAAATTGGCAAAGCTTGAGGAAGAGGGTAAAGTTTGCCTTGCTCGGTTCACATCTCTGAAGAGACTCTCTGAGTGCAGCTGAGGTCGCTGCTATATATAACACACAAGCACAACTAATAAAACTGATTGTAAAGCACTTTGCAGATCCAAAATGCCACATAAATGCTAAATAAGAAAATTAATCTTAGCTACAAAGAACTCACGTTGAGAGACGGGAATGGTTTTGAGTCTGTGCCAGGGCAAAGGGAGTGTGTACCACCTCCCCTCCCCGCTCTCTGCTTTTACTCTCCCCTCAGCCAGTGTATGCCTATGCATCCTGGGCAGCATGCTCCCGCATGAACCCCTGACACACTCACACCCCAACACATACACCCCACACACATACCAGCCCACACACACGCACACAGAGACATTTTTTTGCATAGCCATGCACATACACCCAGATGCACCCTGACACACACCCAACACATAACCCACACACGTACTCACCACCCCAAATATATGCACCCACAGATGCCTTCACAGCCAAGCACATACACTTAGACACACACATATACATACACCCATAAAGGTTCACGCACATACACTATCTCTCACACACATCCCATCTTCTAAATGCCCCCCAGATAATTTCTTACACATGTAGCCACAAATTCATCCCGAGGACCCCTCACACATGAAACACCCTCCTATATGCATACCATCACACACACAGTCTCACACATGGCCTTCATACATTTTGCAGCATCTTAAATCAGTGTTTGAAGTTCTTCACACCCTCCTTGTATTAAAACCAAACATCCATGCCCTCTGTTGCTTAACTTCCTCTTACTACGGACTTAGTTTCTTTCCCCACCCACCGACGGTGGGCTTGGCCACATGATTTGTTTTGGCCAATGGAATGTTAGCAGATGTGACACAGAAGGGTTCAGATATGCTTGTGAGCCTTGGATTGCTCTCTGAATCCCCAGGGATCTGCCAGAAGTGGAGCATGCCCCTCCAGCCTGGCCCTAGGATGAACACGGAGCAGGTATGAACTTTATGCACTGGTAGCTCAGCCCAGCTGGATCCACAGCTTAAAGTAGAGCTACCCAGCTGAGTCCAGTCTAGACCAGCCACACCATGGTTGACCCACAGCCCTATAAGTCTCAGACCGTATTAGAGGTTGGAAAACTATCCCATGGGCCAGACTGGATCTATGCTTGTTTTTGTAAATAAAGATTTATTAGAACACAGCCGTACTCATTCATTTACGTACTATCTATGCTGCTTTTGCCCTACAAAGGTAGAGTTGAACAGCTGCAACAGATACTGTGTGGTCAACAAAGCCAAAAATATATACCATCTGTCCCTTCCCTCGTTGAAAAAGTTTTCCAATCCCTAGAATAGATGCAAGTTGTTGTAAGGCATTGAGTTTGGGGTAGTTTGTTGCACAGCATTATTGTGGCAGCAGCTGATTAATTCATATGAATAAATACAATTCAGATATTTTCTCACTGCCAGGGATTTTTGTTCCCATGGACCTATAGGCATTCATGTTTCATCTCATAAATTTAGACACAGACATCAGACACAAACACTTCCACGATCTGTATATACACGTGTGCCGACACACACTTTCGCACACAGATCCGCATATGGACTTATATATAAGTGCACACACACACACACACTCCCCTAAGATATCACCACACAAAGGCACACATACAATGTTCCACATCACTCATACATTCCTCTATTGATATAATCACATGTCCACATACTCCCACACAAAAATGAACACATGGGCACTGGTGCATGCTTTCTGGTCTCACTGCAGCCTTCTCAGTCAGTTCAGTGTCCAACTTCGGCTCAGGTCATGATCCCACGGCTTGTGGGTTCGAGTCCCGCGTCAGGCTCTGTGCGGACAGCTCAGAGCCTGCAGCCTGCTTCAGGCTCTGTGTCTCCCTCTCTCTCTGCCCCTCCCCTGCTCACACTCTGTCTCTCTCTCACTCTCTCAAAAATAAACATTTAAAAAACAAACTTGAATGGTCCAGTAAGTCCAAGGTCTTCCATGCAGGCCTAGACCTCAAAAGACTAGGAACATTTGACTCTGATGACCACAAGAACCCTCCCCAGGAAGAAGGAAGTAGTAGGCTATCTAAGAGTTTGTACCCAATGGTAGCCATGACTCCAGTTTCTGATATTGTGGAGAGCAGAAAAAGATGCATGACCACAATGCACAAAGACAGCCTATTCAACAGACTGACTTCACTCTGCCTCAACAGCCCTTCTCTCCCCAGGTTTCCTTTCTTTGAGCACCTTCAGTTAACTCTGTATGCCCTTGTCTGGTCCTCACTGTCATACCGAGGCAGCTCTTGTAATACAGTCTTCCACTGCCAAATAGTTGCTATGGACTGAATTAGGTCCCTCCAAAATTCCTATGTTGAAGCCCTAACCGCCCCCATGTGATGGTATTTGGAGGTGGGGCCTTTAGGAGGTTTAGATGAGGTCATGAGGGTGGGGCCCACATGGGATTAAGTCCCTTATAAGAAGAGACGGTAGAGATGGTTTTCTACCCCACCCCACTGTGAGTACCCAGCAAGATGGTGGTCATTCACAAGCCAGGAAGACAGCCTTAGCCAGAAACCAACCTTGCTGGTACCCTCATCTCAGACTGCCAGCCTCCAGAACACTGAGGAAAAGTCTGTTGGTTAAGCCACACAGTCTATGGTATTTTTTATGGTAGCCCAAGAAGACTGACTACATGCTGCTAGAGAGGTCCGTGAGGCAGCGATTTCTGTTTGTTTATTTATTCCTGGAGCCCTAGCATGTAGCACAGTGTCTGCCACATAGTAAGGGCTGGATAAAAACTGTGGAATAAATGAATAAGGGAACAAATAAATGAAGGTCTGGCTTCCACGGCAGGATTAAAAATGTCTTGAGGACATGGGCTTCATTTCCTTTGTCTTTCCCACTGTGCTTTTGCAGTTCACGGGAATGCAGGAAAGAAAACGGCAAGAAAGGAGAAGAGCAAAGGGAAGGAGAGAAAGAAGGGAAGAAAATGAGAAGGAATGCAGGGAGGCAACTTGAAGGAAATAAGAAAGAAAATGGGAAGGACAAGGGAAATGAAAGACAGAATTTGAATTCTTAGCCTGTCTCTACCAGCTGTGTGACCTTGGACAAACGACTTAACCTCTCTGAGACTCAATTATTTTCTTCAACAAAATGGGAGGTGATAATAGTGGCTAACATGGGACTTTTTGAGGATAAAATGCAATGATACATTCAAAGCTCATGCGTGTGGGGTGCAGCAAGTGCTAAATGAAGGCAGAGCTGCAATGAGAATGAGAAGGAAGATGACCCTGATGTTGATGGCAATTAACAAAGGCAGGGGAAGGGAGCTGGCTAATTTGGAACCAGCCCCTTCAGAATAAGACTCTGTGGTCCCACCCACCTCTGTCTGGCCGCATGTGCCCCCTGTTTGTGCCATTCCCCTAGACTAGACCGGTGGTTTTCAACTCTGGATGCCCATTAGGATTTCTCGGGAAGCTTTAAAATTCCTGATGCTCAAGCCACACTCTGGACCTCAGTACCTGCACTTGGGAAAAGTGCGATGAATACTAGCTGTTACCTGCCATGGTTACCATGAGCATAGGTTCTCCCTCCTTTGAACAGCTGTGGAGGCAGGGAAGGCTTCTCCCCGACAAGCCCCTCGGCACCCGATCCCCACACCTCAGAAACCCATTGCCAAACTCCCAGCACTCACATTGGCTTAAAAAAGAGAAAGAACCTGAGTCTGCCCCTACTTGTCAAGCACAAACAGAAAGTCAAACAGCAGATTTTCCATGGACAGAGAGCGGCCAGCTGAGCCCAGACAGGCACCCGGGTGCCCCTCCGAAGAGGTTCTCACAAAATTCTGAGAAATCACAGCCCAGACAGGTGGGGACACCTGCAGCCTTGATAAATCAAGAGCATCTGGTGGCAGCTCCGCCTGGGCTGAGAAGGGAAGAATTTAGACTCTCGATCACCTTCAACTCCCAATTACCACATTTCTACTTGACAACAGAAGCCAGGTGGGAGGCCTGTGTGGAAGACGCACACCTAGAGTTCAGAGGACCAGGCCAGCAGGGCAGGGAAGCGCAGGGGGTTTGGGAGTCAGCCAGACATTCAAATACCAGTGCTGCCAGTGTTTACCTGAAAGACCTTAGGTAAGTGACTTCACCTCTCTGAACCTCCAGTTCCTCATCTGCAAAACTGGCATAATAAAATCCCTCCCTGGGGCCTCTGGGTGGCTCAGTAGGTTAGGCATCTGACTCTTGATTTCGGCTCAGGTCATGATCTCACAGTTTGTGAGTTCAAGCCCCACGTCTGGCTCTGCACTGACAGCACAGAGCCTGCTTGGGATTCTCTCTCTCTCTCCCTCTCTCTGTGCCCCCCAACCACTCATGCTCAGTCTCTCGGTCTCTCTCTCGCTCTCTCAAAATAAATAAATAAACATTTTTTTAATTATTAAAAAAATATTTAAAAAATAAAATCCCTCCCTTATAGGGCGGTCTTGAAGATAACAGCTAACAGAGAAGTTAGTTTTGTAAAGTGCTGTCACTTAACACGCAATGATAACTGGCCCCAATTCCTCACTGCATGAGTGTCAACATTTATGGATTTTCTTTAAATAACTGAAGGACCTGGAATTCCTCCATCACATGCCTTATTCTACTTATTCTGTGTGTATTCTCTTTTATTATATAACATTTTTAAAACCACATGTTCATTCAACTGTTTCTCACCACTTTTGTTTTGTTGCCATATAAACATATACAAATAAAATAAAACCATTTTAAAGAAGAGAATTTCTTTTTTTCCCTTTAGTTTCTTCGATAATTGAATGCCTGTAAAGCTCTGAATTATGAAAATGTATCCTATGTAATTTTTTGTGCATGAGCTATTTTCCACACACACACACACACACACACACACACACACACACACACACACACAAATGTATGCTGAATGAACAAGTTGCATAGCTGATAATGCCCTCTGTTCCTTATGAGCATTTGTCATTATAATATAATATATTCATCATTATATTATTATGCCTTCCGTCCCTTGTCCTAAGAAGAAGTGTTTAATAAGTCATACCACATTTAAGCCCCCAACCTCCTAATGAAATCGTTACCATTTGGATTGCAGGGATTTTTTTTCCTTTTAAGTAAATTATTTTACTGAAGTATAACATATATTCAGAAAAGTGCACCTATAACTGCCTAAGCCGACAAATTTTTGGAACACCATCACAGCTGTGGGACCAGCATCCGGATCAGAGGCCCCCCCACATGTCGGTCCAAGGCCAACCGCTTTCCTGATTAGGTTAGATTAGCTAGTTTGGAAGTTCATATAAATGGAATCATACAGTATTATTAGAGGCAGAATAATGACACCCCCCCCCCCCCGCCAAGACGCCCATGTCCTAATCCCCACGATCTCTGATGTGTCACCTTGTATGGCAAAAGGGACTTTGTGGGCATGATTAAGTGAAGGCCTTGGAGTTGGGGAGGTTACCCAGGGTCTGCATCCCTGCTTTAAAGATGAAGCCCCCAGATGGGTTAAGTCTAAGGCCAAAGGTCACACAGGAGGTGGTAAGGCTGGGATTTGAGTGATTTCCAGGGGCAACATCTAGAACCCATACTTTGAACCACTGCTCCGGGTGGGAAGACTGAGGCTGGGTGAGACGGTGTTCTGAGTATGATCATGCAGGGCGAATCTTCAGAGCCGGGGTGTGAACTGGACTTTGGCCTGCTGACCGATGGCGCTTCCTTGCGGAGCTGACATGCCACAGACATTTCCTGCCTGGATCTGTGATGCTGGAAGCTTCAGCTGATAACATGCTCTTCCCAGTCTGCCACTTTTGTGCCAGCTCCAGGATGACAACCACATGAGTCACTCACCAGCCACAGGGCAAGCTCAGCTGACTCCTGTGTCACTCGCTGTCCCCAGCCCCCTCAGGGGGAAAGGAAACGCCACCAGCTCTCTGCTGCTGTGGAGAAAGGCTGTGGTCCCTAGGCCCCTTGACACCAGCTTCAGCTAGACTGACCGGGCAGAAGGGAATGCCAGCTGGGTTTTCTGCATGGTTCATAGACTGTGGAATAGTTTGGTAGAGACAGGGCTGAACATTATGGCCAGCTGGAAAATTGCCCTCTGGAGTTCCACTTCCAGGGGAACAAGGAGATCTAAAATGGCCACAGGGGTTAAATGCAAAGCCAGGGTCCCCAGGGTCAGACAGGATTCATAGACTGTAGAGTCTCAAAGGGACATTTCACAAACTCCTTAACTCTCAAGAGGTAGGGAACTTAACATCTCCATATGCCAGCTCATCTTTACTGAGCACCTACTATGTACTAGGCATTGTGCCAGGTGCTTTGGCACTGTTTTCTCTATAATCCCCACTATAGTCTAGAGACATAGACCGTTCTTAGGCACCTTTTAGTAAAAAAGGGTGGAGTTCAGGAAAACTTGCTCAGAGCCAAGTGGCCAGAATTGGGAACCAGAGCTTTCTGACCCTAGAGATAGGGTGCCCACTCACTACAATTTACATCCTCCAGAGAGGGGAAGTTTCTTGTTCGAGTTATTCTCCAAGTTAGTGACAGGCTGAGACCACACCCTAGCATCCTAATGCCAAACATATCTTCTATACCATGAAGCCTACTTTGCATAGACCAAGGATGAGCCACAGGGCCAGAATTAACAGTATAGTAATCACAAGCATGAGGGCTAAAGACAGATGGTTGCCCATCATGGCCACTTCTCTCTCCCCACTCTTGACTCAGAAGCAAAGTCTAATTGGTCTAAGCCATTCCTACTCCCTTGCCAGAGATTCATTTGGGAATGGGACTTAGTTTGTGGCCAATGGCTCCTGGGAAATGTTTCCTAGCTCTAAAAGAGACATCACATCAAGAGAAGCCCTCTCATCTTCCCTGGATGTTATATCCGGATGTGATACCCAGAACCACGGCAGCCATTTTGTGACTTTGAGAGGAACCAGGCTGAGGGCAATTCCCATGAGCTGAGAGATGAAAAGAATCCAGGTTAGATGACATTGTCAAAATGCTGACTAACCACAGAACCAAATGTCCTCCAAAATGCCTGTTAGGGACGTTATAAAAGACTTTCTTGCTTAAGTACATCAAGTCAAGGTTTTCTATTACTTGCAGCCAGATGCACCCCCACTAATACAATGAACCTTAAATTTTGGTGTCAAACTGCATGGATTCTATACCCCACTCCACTGCCAATTAGCCACGTAACCTTGGGCAAATCTCCTGACCCTTGTAAGCCTTGGTTTTCGCCTTCTGTACAACGTGGTGGGTAATCATAATCTGAGTCATAGTGAAGGTACAATGAGAGCATAAAAATCAAAGTGCACTGCAAATAGGAAAGCCTGAGGTATTGCTGGATATTATTATTGGTGCTGATATGACAGACTCAGAGGGTCCAGAAGAAGCCTGGGGCACCCTGGGGGGCCCAGAGTCTGCCCTTGCTCCTGGCGGTGGACTCAAGGAAGGGAGCAGCTGCACACACTCAGATAAGGCCACATTTGCATTCCCCAGCCTTTCCCGCCGGGCGCTGTGCAGGCTGAGCCAGACAGACCCTTCCCTGGGGCTCAGGGCCAGCAGTGAGCATCTGACGGAGGCACGGATGCTGAGGCAGGGGCTGAGAAAGGGCTGCACCCCAGCCATGGGAGCCCCACCAGAGAAAGGACATATGCCAGTGACGGGAGAATATTCTAGCTATCCTATCCTGACAGTCTCCTGCTTGGTCAGATTCTTTGCTTTCAGCCTCTCATTCATATGAACTCTATGAAGTAGATTTATTCCTATCTTGTGGATGAGAGAACTGAAGCTCAGCGAGGTTAACAAACACGTCCAAGCTTAAACAGCCAGAAGTGGAAAGGCCAGGTCTGTCTAGTGCCAAATCCATGCTCCTAACCACTAGGCTGTAGCTGAGAAAATCAGCTACCCCTCCAGCTGCGTGAAAACAGGAAAGCAAGAACCGTTCCTGGAAGAGTTGGGACTTCATGGAGCTCACCACCCAGCCTATGGCCGAACCATTCTGACACCAGCTCTTCAGGGATTTTGCCGTTGACATCCTGGCCTGTCTCAGAATTTTCCATTTCCTTCTGTGTCAGCCCTTTAGGTAGGGGTCCTGATCTCACAGGAGACAATGCTGCTCTGAAAATGGCTTCAGAGGAGTGGAGATAAAGCCTTTCACCAAGAGTCTGGGGCCCAACAGGGCAACCAAGAAGGAGCATGTGGAAGTGGGCTGGTTAATCTCTGCTTGTGATTACCCTCTCCCCACCCCAGCCAGATCCACTCTGCCCTTCTCTGCACTGCTCTATGCCTCAGGGGGTGACCCATATGGATGGCCTCGGTGGGCTCCCTGACCTCTAGCTTCCCAGGAGGTTTGGTCAAAGGGAAGCACTGGGAGAGGTCAAAGAGCAAGAAGAAAGAGTTGGAGGTACTTCTCCCCATTGCCTCTCCCAGCCACTCCCCAACTCAGTGTTATGGTTCCAGATGTTCTTCCATGACTGCAGCTCCTTCTATTCCCCCTCCCTGGCTCTGCCTCTCATCAGGTTCTGGAACCACACTCCTCTCCTTGTATATTCAAGCCAGGGGTAACTGCTTCCAGCTAAGGCAAGTCTCTGGGTGTCTCAACATCCTCATCCATCCCCCTAACCTGACCCACTCTCCTGTGTGTAAGCCTTTCATTAAATGTCCTTCAAACTCCCACCTTTCTGTTTCCTCATGGGGCTCTAAGTATTGAGGGGCTGATTTTTTTTTTTTTTTGGAGGGGGAGAGGTCAGATTGTAATATGTTCTTGAGATGTTGGACTGTCTTGGCTCAGCTATTCAGATAAACTGCCAGTGGGAGGAGCTTTAAGGAATTGCCAGCGGTTGGTGATGCCCCATGTGATGCTGTCACAGAACAATGGAACTTGGTGGCAAGGGCAGTCTATTTCTGTGGTATTTGGGCTGTGACAAGCCAAATTCCATCTGGCCTAGTCTGCCTGGCTCACAGCGAGCTGAAGTATGGTAAAGAGGAAACAGCCAAGGGTGGTGGGACGGTTCCCAGATCTCACACACGAAATCTCCCTCTTTTCAGCCACCCAGCACTTTCAGATTGACAAGACATTTTCTCATGAATTCACTCATCTGAGCCTTACTACAATCCTGTGAGGCAGACAGATAAAGACTGCTTCCCATTTTACAAATGAGAAAAATTTAAATTTAGAGGAAGGGACATATCTAAAGTCACACAGCCCGGCAGGTCTCAGACAACCCCAGCCATGGTGATCCCAAGTCTGGGGCCCTTTGCAACACATCTCACCCTTCTAGCTGATACACCCTCTGCCTCAGTGCCTGAAAGATCACTTGGCAAACCTGAGAAAGCTGTCCTTCCCTCAGACTCCAAAATAAATAAATAAGAGCTAGAATTTGATCACTGAACACTTGTTATGTACTAAGCATCAAGAAAAATACTTAATATATGCTTTATCTCTTTTAATCCTTAGTAACACTGAGATAGTAATGATTGTCCCCCATTTAAATGCGGAAGAGGCTGAGGTTCAGAGAGGTTAAGTGATTTACCCAAAGTCACACAGCTGGCAGGTGTAAGACCTGAAATCTGAAACCAGAGCCATCTTATGCCTCTTGTGCTTAACCATTCCACCAAACTGCCTCTCCTCCAAATGCTCCCGACAGAGAGCCTTGACCTGATGGGTGAAAGGTACATCCATCCCCTCTGCCAATGCCTGGAGCTATGTTAGCAAGTGCAGTGCTGCATGTTGAAAGTTGATTATCCTGCAGACAGCACCCTTGGCAAAGTAACCCCTCTCTTGGCAGCATGTCTTAAACTTTCTGGTCTAGCACAATGTTACCCTGAACTTGGGGGGATAAAGGAGTCAAATTTCCATAGATGGAATGAATGACACCTCACATAAGCGTTTCACATCTTAGGATGGGTTCTGACACCTCCTGAGTTGTTTCATTCTTATGGTAAACCTGTTGGGCACAAAGGACAAGTATTTCCAAACTTTTCTCTCTCTTAAAAGAAATCTAAGGATGCAAAAGAGTAAACAGACTTACCCAAGGTCACACAGCTGGTACAGGTGAAGCCAGGATTCTGACCTACATAGATTGGGCTCCAAAGCTTATGCTCATTCCACTGTAATGTGCTGTTTGGCTTGGGATAAGAATCTGAGAAGGGAAGTGACTTGCCCAAGGTCACACAGCAAGACAGTGTTGCTGGGATTAAACTCAACTAACACACCTTGCTGCACCCAGACTTCCTCTTCTCCGTCTCCTTTTCTGGAAGTCCCCCCACCCCCACCATGAGACTTCTCCCCCTCAATTTCCTCTTCTAGAAGCAGCTAGAACTAAGAGATGTCTCCCATCCCATAGTATTCTTGGACAGAAGGGGAAGAAGGAGGAGGGGAGACTAGTAAGGAGACGGGGAAGCCACGGTGGGTCTCATTTGCATGAGCTGGTTATAGCATGGTTTCCTGAACTCTTGGCAGTACATGCCTGCTCTCTGCCTGCAGGAAGGGGGTGGAGCAGCTGTGTGCACATCTGCCGGAGGAATTCTTTAAAGAGCAGAGATGATGCTATTTTTCTACCAGCAGTAGCAACAGCAGGGCAAGTGCTTGAGGCTCATTTTGGGTTTGTTCCCTCTCTGTCTGAGGTTCATGTCTTTAGAACAGCTGTGCACACAGAGCAAAACAAGACTGTAAGGCAAGCAGGCCTCTGAAGCAAGCTCAGGAGCCCTCTGGTCAAATTCATGTGAACTGACTATTCACAGAGGTTGCTCACAAACACAAAATGATAGCAAAGACTCACTGTATGCCAGGCAGTCTTCTAAGCCATATACATATATATTTCATTTATATATTTCATTCATATTTATATTTTTAAAATTTTTTAATGTTTATTTTTGAGAGAGAGATAGAGCATGAGCAGGGGAGGGGCGGAGGGGCGGCGAGAAGTCACAGAATCCAAAGCAGGCTCTAGGCTCTGAGCTGTCAGCACAGAGCCTGATGCAGGGCCCAAACTCACAGACCACAAGATCATGACCTGAGCCGAAGAAGGACGTTTGACTGAGCCACCCAGGTGCCCTATTTGTATTTTATATATATCAAATTAGTTTTTGTGTATATACGTATGCATGTATATATACATATATTCTCTGTGTGTATATGTATGTGTGTGTATAAATATATACGTATAAATATAATATATACACACACACACACACATATTGCCAAAACTCTATGCCATAACTAATATAATTATCATCAGGGATTCTCAACTCTTCATGTGTAAAAGACTCACCCAGGGAGTTATTTAAAAATCAGAATCCTGGGTCCCTGCCTTCTGAGTTCAGGAGGGCTAGAGAGCCCAGATAATTAATACTGGCTATTATTACCTGAATGATAACCATATTCCAGGTGTGTTGCTTAATGTTTTATGTTTATTAATGCTTATTTATCACAACAAGTCCCAAGTCAGGTAATATTATCTCCATGTTATAGATGAGTAAACTCAAGTCCACAAAGGTGAAGTAACTTGCCCCAAATCTCAATTGTCCTAAGCCTCACAGATAGCAAGCAGAGGAACTGGCATGTAATGCAGGTCTTCTTGATTCCAGACACTATAATCATGACCAGGGATGCCAGTGCTTATCCTGTGTAACTCCAAGAGTAGTGAAAGAGCCAACTGGGGACCTAAACAGTCACAGAAACACCATAAAAAATAAAAAGAACCAGAGAGCAATCTATTTCAGGTGTTGTAAAGGTTAGTAGGGAAGCAAGATCACTTCCTGTCAATGGACAACCCTGGCAGGCTTCTTAAAGGAGGTGATATTTATATAGAGTCTTCTTAAAAAAATTTTAGTGTTATTTTTTTTGAGAGAGAGAGAGAGAGCACAAGTGGGGGAAAGGGCAGAGAGAGAGGAACAGACAGAATCCGAAGGAGGCTCCAGGCTGTATGCTGACAGCTTGGCATGGGGCTCGAACCCACGAACCAAGAGATCATAACCTCAACCAAAGTTGGATGCCCAACTGACTGAGCCACCCAGGCGCCCCTATAGAGTCTTCCTAAAAAGGTCAGGATTTGAACACAGTTTTGATGGGTGTTGGAGGGAAAAGAATTCCAGGAAGAATGAACACATAAGCAAAAGCACTGATGTGAGAAAGAAGAGAAATCTGATGGGAGACATGAAGCAATACCACTTGGTTAATATGAAACTATAGGCAAATCTGAATAGCTCGCTCCCTCATTTCTTTCAACTGTTTATTCAAATGCCATCATCTCTTCAAGGACTTAGATGACCACCCTATTTACAGCTGTAGTGAAAATTTTGCCCCTCCTGTTCCATTTCCCTGCTTTATTTTTTCCATAGCGTCTTCACCTTCTAATATTGAATTTGTCTTTTTTTTTTTTAACTTGTCTAACTCCACCCACTAGAACATAAGCTCCAAAAGGGAAGGTATTTTTGTCAGTTTTCTTCCTTGTTGAATTTTGGGCTCTACAACAGGACCTGGGATATGATAACAGAACTTGGGTGCTCAATAAAGATGTGTGAAATTTTGAATGAATAAAGCAAGAAGGGGTATCAGGGAAGAGTGCTAGGAGAATTCAGCACCTCGGACAGAGATCCACTGTTTGGGATCTCCATCCCTGGTTGCCTGATAGATGGCAATTGGGTTGACTTGGATAGGGGCCTCAATTCCTCCCTCCTTCCTTCCCCACTCCGTTTTATTAAAAAAAAACAAAACAAACTATTGATCAATTGATTGATTGATTGATTCAGAGAGAGTGTGCGTGCATGCAAGTGGGAGACAGAGAGGGGCAGAAGAAGAGGGAGAAACAGAATCAGAATCCCAAGCAGGTTCCACACCCAGCCCAGAGCCTGAAGCAGGGCTCGATTCCACGACTGTGAGTGAGCGGAAATCAAGAGTTGGATGGTTAACTGATTGAGCCACCCAGGCAACCCTTCCTTCCTTCTTTCTAATTCTCCACTGATGAATCTAATGTGCATCCACGATGAGACATCATGTTACATCCAGCTGTGGCAGCCTACACAAGCCACTCCTACTGCAGCCATCAGTAGAGTTTCCAGAATCTTGATATTCTAATGATCCTAGTGACATAAACAGTCTGGGAGATGGAGGTGGAGTTCTCTCATTAAGGCAGGCTTAGCCCACTGGGGCAATTCCTAAATCAACCCCCCACCATACAACAGCTTTCTGCACTCTCTCTCCTCCGAAACATCTTTGACAAATCCTATTCCTCTCCCTCCTCCTTTCTGATGAGTCCTCAGACACTCCATCCAGCCAGTCTGTTCTGATTCATATTTATCAGCTTGGGGCTGTCTTCCCTTCCACCATCACCCTCATATTCTCCCCCAAGTTAATTGGGGAAGACGGATGGATGATGGCGCCCTGTGTAACCTAATTAAGATAAAAGCTTCCGTTGATCTTCCTGCTGGAGAGACAAAAGATGTTGCCAGCAATAACTCCTGATGCTGACATGTCTTATATGTGCAGCCCCATGGAGGAGTCAAGGGTCTTAGCTGTCTTCAGAACCAAAGGATCCCAGTTACACAAGCTCCCATGACCTGACCATCTGTGAAAGGTAAGGCAGATAAATCCTGAATCTCATGTTTGCTGAACTCTGTTTTTTAAAATGTTTTTAATGTTTATTTATTTTTCAGAGAGACAGTGAGAACACGAGTGTGGGGGGGCACAGGAAGTAGCAGGACAGAGGATTTGAAGCGGGCTCTGCATTGATAGCAGAGAGACTGATGCAGAGCTTGAACTCACACACCGTGAGATCATGACCTGAGCTGAAGTTAGACGCTTAACCGACTGAGCCACCGAGGTGCCTCTTGCTGAGAACTCTTAGTATCTGTATCCAGAATCTGACTACTCTTCACTACCTCCACCTGGACAAGCCCCTCATCATGCCTTACCTGGAATACTGTAGTGGCCTTCTCACTGGTCTCCCCTATTCTGTCCTCATTCCCCTATAGCCCATTCTCAGTATAGTAACATTGTCACATTGTTGTGTTCCTTTAGAAACAAATGGATTCAAGTCACTCCTCTTTCCACAACCCTCCAATAGTTCCCCAAATCATTCAAAGTAACAACATGGCCCCACCTGTTTGGCCCCTGCTACCTCTATGAGCACATCTCTTATTACTCTCCCCTTGCTTACCCTGTTCCAATCAAACTGGTCTCCTTGCTGCTCCTAGAATGTTCCCAGCATACTCTGGCCATCTTCTTTGCGTGGGCTATTCCCTCCAATTGGAATGCTCTTCTTCCAGGTAGCTACCTGGCTTATTCCCTCACCTCCTGACCACCTTATTTAAAATTGCAACAAACACTACCAGTCACTCTTACCTGATCTATTTTTTCTATAACATTTGTCACCTTCTAATATACTGGATAACTCATTTGTCCATTACTAAACAACTAGTACATGAATACCACAAAGACAGAGATTTTTGTATGTTTCGTTCTCTGCTGTTTCCCTCGTCCTTTATATAATGCCTAGCACATAGTAAGTGCTCAATAAACATTTAGTGAACAAATGAGTCAACAGAAGTATAAAATTTTGCATCACTAAAAATGTCTAGAAGGAACAAAGATAACTGTGGCAAAAACATAAAAAAAACACAATAATATAAACCCTGAAGTGTAATCATCAAGTGCTTTACAATCTATAGGTATGCAACCTGTGTCAAAACTGCAGCTCCTAAGTAAACCTGAGGTCACATTAGCAGCTTGGATCTGCTACTCCCTGGCTGTGTGACCTTAGGCAAATTACTTAACCACTCTGAACTTTGCCTTTCTTATATAAAATATGAAGATACTAATAGAAACCTAACCCATGAGGTTATTATAGAATTAAATGTCTTAATAAACCTAAGGGGCTTAAAATAGTGCTATAAATAGTTACCATGCAAGCCTGCACGTGCTGACATAGGTCCTGAGCCATTGACTAGAGGAGGGCAGTAAGCAGAAAGCTGAGTCTCATAGTTGCTCAAAGCTTCTGCCCTTGGATATATCCACTAGAGGCACCACGGATCACTAGAGCAGTGCTGAGACCTCAGACAGAGTTGTAGAGATGGAGTTTTCCTTAAATCAGGCTTGGTCCTTATCCCTAAGAAGCCCCACTTAGTTCCAGAATCTCACGTATGTCTTGAACATGACAGCTTTGACTTTTCATCTTACCTGCGAACTTCACTGGAGCTCAAAGTGAGGCCATTAACTGGGTGTGGAGGTGGGTATGGGTAAGGGAAGAGACAGGCACTTGACTATACTTACCACTCTATTTTTCCTTCCCCAGCCCTCTCTGGCCCCAATCTTCCTTCACCTTAACCACAAAGCAGCAGCCCCTGTGCATGTCATGAAAGCAAGCAGACACTAGCAAAAACAGTATATGTGTTTATAAAAACTGCTAAGTTTTAGGGTTATTTGTTATGCAGCAATAGGTAACTAATACACCTGGGATGGGACCTAAAATCTGCATTTCTAACAGCTCCCAGGTGGTGCCCATGCTCCCATGGACTATACTCTGCATAGCCAGGAGATTAGATGATTTGCTCAAGAGAACACAGCTAGTCATTAGTGGTAGAACATGACTCTGAACTTAGATCAACCTGTCCATATCCCCTTGGCATTCACTATTCCAACATATGCTTGAGAGTGTTCTATTGCCAGGTCTCCACCCACGGGCTTTCTCCCTGTCCACTCAGGACATACTAGGAGTTCTGGGAGCTAACTCCCCCAATAATGGCACTTACCCAGTGATGGGTGGGAGCTAGATGATAATTACCCCAGCTTCTTTACTTCTCAAGTGGGATAGTTCTAATGTATGCTCTACACATCTCCCAGGAGTCCCCAGTGAGATTGAGTTCCAATTGCCCACGGTGTTAACATGCTCAATAATAAGAATTTATTGCCTTTTTTCCCTTCCCTGTGTCACTTCCTCATTCCCCTATTAGTAGTTCTTAAAATCATCTCCCAAATAAACTACTGGTATTCTAATCCTTGTCTTGGGATACTGTGTGTAGGCTACTATGCCAGAGAGCTCTCTCTCTGTTCTTGTTCTCTCTCTTATATATACGTGTGTGTGTGTGTGTGTGTGTGTGTGTGTGTGTGTGTGTGTATATATATATATATATATATATATATATATATAGTCTCATTTGATCTCCACAACAAGTGATTTTCTCATTTTACAGACATCCAAGGCACAGAGAGGGTAAGTGACTCACCAATGATTACACAGCCAGGAATGAGCAGAGCAAGCCTCTCTGACCTAAAATACTAGGTTCTTATAACTCTATCCACACTTCACCCACTACCATCTGCCCTGAGTCTAGAACCACCCATCTCCATTCTCTGAGCTTTTTCCTCCCTGCAAGAAAAATGCCAGGCCCCAGGCCCCATCTCAGTGTAGCCCCTTGCCCTGCAAAAGAAGAGGCCAGTAAATCAGTATGAATGTTCCCAAAACTACTAAGTTACTAAGTAACTAAGACTTTCTCAAGACATGTCCCAAAACAGTGATCCTGGAAATGAGGTTTTAAATCATCAGGTTTTAAATAGGTCTTTGAGTGTCCAAACAGAAGAGAATCTACTGTGACAAGTGGATCCTAAGTCAATCCTTACATGTGATCATTTAATTCAGCAAACTGCAGGGCTCTGCTCCGGGAGCAGAGGTAGGAGCTTCACTTGGCACTCTCTGTCCCAAGCCACTTTCTGTCCCACAAATGTTAAACAAAATCTACCCGGTGTCTGGATGATAGCGGTTACTCAGTAACTATTTCTTGAATAAATGGATCATTCAATGGATTAACGAACCAATGAATATAGGTGTACCACCTAGCTGGGCACAGAGGCCCCCACTACCGGGACATCTCCTGCCCATTTGACAAAGCAACAAAATGCTCAGCCATACACACTAAGATTCATAACTCTTCAGGTGGAGTGCTTCCCAATTTTCAAGATTTTTCCCTACACGATGTCTCATTTTATTCTCCCCTCCCCCACAACAACCTTTGAGTTTATTGAAATAGGAACAGACAGCAATTGAATGTGGACGAAAGAGCTTCAGCCTCTAAGTCCAAGAAATGTTAAGCTCTCACCCTGCTTTTGCCATGATTTGCCACCAATTTGTTATGTGACCTGGGGATGGTATCTTCCCCATTCTGAGAACCAACGTCCTTGTCTTTAAAATGAAAAAGGTTAAGCTGAATTTAAGATCAAAGATTCCCTTCTGGTGCTAACATTTTATGATTCTAATATCCACCCAGGCAGGAAGGAAGGGCCAAATTTTACACATGACAGATTTCCCAATGCTTCCTCAAATATCACCTGTGGATC
Source organism: Lynx rufus (assembly GCF_022079265.1). Classification (NCBI taxonomy): domain Eukaryota; kingdom Metazoa; phylum Chordata; class Mammalia; order Carnivora; family Felidae; genus Lynx; species Lynx rufus. The sequence goes on along the minus strand of NW_025814839.1, from coordinate 9,822,757 downwards.
TCCGGGTATAGTTATTCCTGCCAATAATAAATGCTGTTTCATTGTAGGCTCATCGTGTTCCTGGAACTATGCAGGAAACTCTCCATATACTATCTTATTTATTCCTCACAACAACCTGTGAGCCTGAGTTTGATGTATCATTTATAGATCCTTTCACCTGCCAGTAAATGACTACCAATGGCATAAGTCATAAGAACATATTTAACAAGGAAACTGGACATCCCACCGTTGGTTGAGCATCTCAACGATATTACCAAGAATCTAAGCTCGTATATCCTTCTCTTCCATCATCCTCAGAGTTCTGGTTCTTCATTCACAGGTTTGTTGCCTCATGGTCACAAGATGGCAACTATGGCTCCAGACATTATAACCCCATGCAACAACATTCAAAGCAGAAAGGAGGAAAGGGAGCAGGAAGGAGATCTATCCTCAGGTACTGCTCTTTTTCACTGGAGAAAAAATCACTCCCAGAATCCTCTATACCAACTTCCTTTTATTTTTTAATTTTTTTAATGTTTATTTATTTTTGAGAGAGAGAGAGAGAGAGAGAGAGAGAGACAGAGACAGAGACAGAGCATGAGCAGGAGAGGGGCAGAGAGAAAGGGAGACACAGAATCTGAAGCAGGCTCCAGGCTGTAAGCTGTCAGCAGAACCCAATGCGGAGCTCGAACCCACAGACCGCGAGATCACTACCTGAGCCCAAGTCAGTCGCTTAGCCAACTGAGCCACCCAGGTGCCCCACCAACTTCCTTTTTATCTCATTGGCCAAAACTCAAGTCACATGGTCACCCCTGACTATAAAGGAGGCTATGAAAGCATCTGGCTTTTTCAACCTCTAGAGTGGGAAGTGAGCATGAGAAAAAAATGAAGCATGCTGTTGGCTAGGGAAGCAACAGTGTCTGCCACACTTACTTATACCCATTTGAAATTAATAAAACTGGGGCTCAGAGAGGTTAAGTAACTTGTCTACTGTCACACAGTGAGTAAGTGGCAGAACAATAAGCAAGGTCATGCCCAACTGCAAAGCCCGTGCTCTTAACTACTGTCAAGTCCCAACTTTGGCACCAGTTAGACCTTTAAAAGTCGAATGGAGGACAGTTTAAAGGGAGTCACATTTTCTAAGAGGATATTGAAAGGGCACAAAAATTTCAAGTCAGGCTAGAGGGTCCAGTGATGGGAGACAGTAAATGGATTTCCTCAAGAAGGCAACAGGGTGCTTCCCAGACACCTGGCTGGATGGTGAAAGTGAAGCAGCATCACCCTAGACCTTGGCATCCTCCCCTGACTATGAGTTTGGCTTCATAGGGCTTTGCCTTGCCCTCGTCAGCATAAGCAGCTGAGTCAGAAGAGGATCATCCTAGGAAGGGAGGCAGGAGCCCTGCGATGGGCTGGTCACTCCTGGGCCATATGTCAAGGGGCCCTTAATAGCATAATCACTCTCTCCCAGGAAGGCCAGTGGTGACAGGCCTTTTAATGAAGGATAATGGCGTTTTGCATTTAAATATGCTCAGCCACTGACTCATTACTGCAGTAGCCATCAGAAAGACAAGTGAATCAGAAGGGGAGGAAGAATTTGTCAACCTTGGCGAGAAATCAGGCTAAGATGTGGACCACCAGGGACCTTCATGGCTGCCGCAGCCAGCATATAGCTCCTTAGCCCTCTTGAGTGGAGAAATGGACTCTATGGTACGTTTCCATCGTCACAAACAGTTCTACTGGACAGCCCTAAAATGGAGTGAAGATGGAGGACAGTGAGTTTCCCACAGGAACATCAAGATGCTAGGACCCAAAGAAGGGTGGATGGATGCTGGGGAAGCAAAACTGATGCCCAGTGTGAGTCACTCTTAATTTGAGAGTTACAGATAGCCGGGACTGAGGGGAGCTAGGGACCTCACCCCCCGCACGCAGGAAAAGAACTGCAAACAATTTCATAAACACAGAATCCTGCTTAGAGTTTCAGGGAGGTCATAGGCTCCCTGGAGCCAAACCATGAGCAATGACCCCGGTTCAGAAGTCTTGGTGTTCAGGGAGTTTTAGCAAGACGGCGGGTGGGGGAGGCAGTGCAGTAAGGGAATAACTTTTAAAGGCTTTACTGCAGAGTGCCATTTCCAGAACTGCCTTAATTCTCCACCCCAATGCCCTTAGTCTGAGAACAAGAAGAATTTGTCTCTACTCCTAATTATCGGGTAAGACACAAACGATGCAAATATTATGCTAAATGAGGCCCCTTAAAATAGCAGAGAGCAAACCATGGCAGAAGATGCCTTGTCATTTGCAATTTGCAAACGGAGTTTGATGCCTTTCTTCATCCTCTCCCCACTCCCCACCCCTGTGGTTGATGTTAATCTGAATTCCTGAAGGAGTCACCTTCCCCCCAGAAAGGTGTCCCTTGAGGGGAGGAGGGGAGGAAAACGGGGGGATGGAAATGCAGCTTGATTGCCTACATCTGATTAGTAATTACAAGCCAAGAGCTGCTCTGGAGAGAAACACTGTCACCCTCTGATGAGGAACAGGCTTTAAAGGCAGGTATCCCAGGTAGAGGGTGGTAGAAGGTGACAAAAAGGGGGAAAAGGTGGTGACAGATACACAGTTGGGGATCTGCTGCTATTGGGCTGGGGAAGGAGTCTGTTCCAATCTTTGCTGGCATGGGTGACCTTGAGCTGTGTGCAGGTTACACTGTGTGCCTCAGTTTCCTTACCTGTAAAATGGGAATAAGGGTACTACCTGCTTCTTTGAGCTGTTATGGAAATTGAATAAAGTCTTATTACAGTGCATGCACCCCAACAAGTTTGGAGTCAGCTTTCAACTGATAGGACAGTGTGCTTGAGGTTCTATAAAACCTCAGGAAGGTCACCTTCACCTCTGCCACGTGGCTGTAGACATCCACATCTTAAAAAAAAAAAATGGAACACGATGGCCCATAACCAACTTCCAACTACTTGCGTCATCAGAAAAAAATTGGTGGCTTGGGCAATCCTAGACGAAAGTAACCAAAAATAGCATATTGATTTTAGCTGTTTTCATGAACTTCCCTACCCCACATGAAAAATGAGAAAGGAGATCCAACTTATCCAGCATCAGTCGTTCAAAATGCAGGCAAGACTCTGGAAGGAAGGACTCCCATCAAGTCCCCCTCCAAGGGTGGATGGATGGCACAATTCCCACTGAATGTCCTTCTTCATCAAAAATCAGAACATATGACTTGGCCTGCAAACTGCTGGCTGACTTTGGGCAACTGGCTTCACACACGTGTGCAAGCAGGGGAGGGGCAGAGGGACAGAGAGATAATCTCAAGCAGGCTCCACACTCAGCATGGAGCTAGATGCAGGGCTCAATGAGGGGCTCAATCTCATGACCTTGAGATCACAACCTGAGCTGAAATCAGGAGTCAGATGCTCAACTGACTGAGCCACCCAGGCACCCCAGTAGAAAGAGGTCCATTTTGGTATTGCATGTTCAGTACATGAGGGTGGTGGGCAGACTTTGCATTATGACTGATTTGTACTCGTTACATCACTACCTCTAATGAACTTTCCCATCGTGGGAAATATGAGAATAAAGCAATGGTCCTTAAGAGTGGCTACCCTTTGCACTCAACTGCAAAGATTTTAAAGTGTTGATACCCAGGTTCAACCCCTCCCTTAAGATTCTTTTTTTTTTTTAATTTTTTAATGTTATTAAATTTTTTTAATGTTTATTTATTTTTAAGAGACAGAGAGGCAGTGCATGAGTGGGAGAGGGGCAGAGTAAGAGGGAGACCCAGAATCCGAAGCAGGCTCCAGGCTCTGAGCTGTAAGCACAGAGCCTGACGCGGGGCTCTAACTCAAGAACCGTGATATCATGACTTGAGCCAAAGTCGGACACTTAACTGACTGAGCTACCCAGGTGCCGCCCCCCCTTTTTAAGTTTATTTTATTTATTTTAAGAGAGAGAGAGTGCATGAGCAAGGGAGGGGGAGAGAGAGTGGGAGACAGAGAATCTCAAGCTGATTCCACACTGCTGGCATACAGCCCGATGTGGGACTACAACCCATGAACCGTGAGATCATGACCTGAGCTGAAACCGAGTCAGACACTTAAGTGACTGAGCCACCCAGGCGCCCACCCCCACTAAGATTCTGATTTAATTGGTTTGGGGTGTGGCTTAGCCATTGAGAATTATTAAAAAAAAAAAACCCTAAGCAATCCTGATTTGCAGTTATCTTTGAGGACCACTAAGCTAGAGAAATTAGGGCTAGTGAATGATTGACAGTGATAGGGTAAAGCCTTACATCCATCTTTTAAAATTATATCATAAAGAAAAGAATGATGTATCTGACCATAATTTTTAAAAAAAAAAAATGTTTTTTGCTCCCTACCCCCAATCACAAGCCAAATGAGGAAGTCAAAGAGCCAACTTCTTAGAAAGAAACTAAAATATAGAAGCCCAAGAGGAAAGTATGCATGCCTCCACTTACCCCCAGACAAGTTTTAAAACTGTCATATATAAAGAGTTCTTACAAATCAATAAGAAATACAAAGCTGAGGTCCAATGAAAGAAAGTGAACAAAAAACATGAAAAACAATTCTCAGTAGAATAAATACACGTGCCCAATAAGCTTGTGAAATTTTTCAAAAATGCAGCCATTTCGGTAATCAAAGAAATGCAAGAAGAAACAAGATACTGCCTTTTAAATGTATTAAATTAGCTTTAACACAAAAAAAGACAAAAAAGAAAAACCTCTATGCTGGCCAGAGTGAAGAAAGCACTCTCAAACACTGCTGGTGGGACTGTAAATTAGTTCAACCTTTCTGGAAAGCAATTTGGCAGGACAATCCCAATTACGTTAAAATATATATATGTACATTTAGGCATATGAAAAAAATACTGGGAGGATATAAAACAAATGTTAACAGCAATTTTCTTCCTGTAATAAGATTAGGGTGATTTTTATATTCTTCTTTATACTTTTCAGTATTTTCCAAATTTCCACAGTGAATATGAATTGCTTTCATAACGAGGAAAAAAAGAAAAACAATGAAAAGAGATACATATTTTAAAAATCTTGTTATGTTCTTTTGAAAAAAAAAATTTTTTTGTACTGTTTCATTCCAGGATGCTTGGTTTTGCAATGCTAAGCTCTTTCTACAGAGTTTTGTACTTCATCCTGAGAGAGTTGTTGAAAAAAAGGAACCTGTTATTTCAGTAGATCTACGAAAATGAAAGCACACCTGCTCTGCACTCAGCAGACCTGTGTAGGTATTTTGGCTTTGCCCTTTCTTGGCAGTGACCTTGTGTGAGTCATTCAAACTCTCTTAAGTTTGGATTCCATATCTTTAAAGGAAGACATATAATCATTCCTACCTCCTAGGACTGAATGAGATAGCTTATGTAAAGTATCTGGGACAATGCCAGGTGCTTAGTAGGTGCTCGATAAATGATAACTAGAACAAAACAGATGGTGGGGAAAGACATGACATCCTCCTAAATGGGAAGCAGTCATCCAGAGGGAAAATCCATGCCACTTGGAGAAAATTATCCTGATAAGTACACTTCGTGTCAGCATTCCCATTTTACAGAGAAGGCTTGGGAGGCACCGGAAAGGTGGAATGCTTTGCTCAAAATGCTCCCAGGACTTCAGGATTGGAGGCTGAACAAGCAGCCACATCCTGATTTCTTTCCTCTTGAAGAAATGTTCCCAGGCTGTTTCCCTACCCCAGAATAACATGCCGCCCATCTTCCCACATCTTCCCAAACCAAGGGGAGCATCTCCCACCTTCTGCCAACATGATTCTCTAGTGTTCACTGAAGCATGTTAATCACAGGGAGGTTGTAAAGCTGTCTAAATGTCTGTGAGCTCCTTAAGGACAAGAACTGTGTCCATTTTGTCACCCCCATGTCGGGTCCCTAGTTTCTCAGTTTGAGTCAGAGTCCAGCTAGATTAGAAAGGAAAGAGAAGGATTCAAATGGTCCTTGGCCTCCAGCTTATTGGCCAATCCAAATAGGTGGTAAATCCCTCCTCCAACTGCTATCAAGCAGAACTGAGAGAGAAAGTCAGCTACTGGATAAGGATCAGGGACAGATCATCATAGGTCACAGTGACGACTTTGGCTTTTAGTTGGAGAGCAGGGATTTTTGCCTTTTTTGTTCACTGATGCATCTTCAACATCTAAAACACTGCCTGTAGGCACTCAATAAACGGTTGTAAAAATAAATAAATACTATGAGGCCAACAAAAATTCCTGCCATAAAAAGACATTTATGATGTATTACTTAGTTGGCTTGTATTTTTAAAGGCAGATTACAAAAGAGTATATATAACTAGGTGATCACAAATTGTTCACTGTGGTTGGTTTGGGTAGTGAATTTGGACCCCATTTTTTTCCTGTTTTTGTAACTGAATATCCCCCCCTAAAAGAGCTTGTGATATTTGTATAAGAAAGGAGAAATGTAAATGAAGAAATTGGGTAAGAATTGGGAAAGAAGAAAGGAAGGAGCTGGGAAGAGAAGAGATTAATTCAGCCTGTGGAATCCGAGTCCATGTTATCCCCAACATCCATTCTCCATCTCTTACATACATACACACACACACACACACACACACACACACACACACACACACACACGGAAGCCCTCCTTCCCTTTACTGGCCCTACCCTTAGCTGCATTCCACACTCTCTCTGCTCTTGGCAGCAACCTCACATCCTCCCAGAGGCCAATGCCCTGCGCCCCAGCCACAGGGGAGGCTGCATTCAAATCCACAAACAAAGGCAATTAGCAAGGCCCTGGCTCCTCTAATTGCCCACACGCCTGAAAAGAAGTAAGTGATGACTCTTTCTGAGCAGAATAAAAACATCTCAGCCATTGGAACCACATGTATGCAGGGGCACCTGCCTGGGTGGCTCAGTTGGTTGAGCATCCGGCTTCTGCTTGGGTCATGATCTTGTGGTTCATGACTTCGACTTCAAGCCCTGCACTGGGCTTGTTTGCACTGAGTGGATCTGTCCCCCTCTCTCTCTGCCACTGTCCCATTTGTTGTGCTCTCTCTTAAAAATAAATAAAACATTAAAAAAAGAACCACATGTATGCAGAGCAGGCCTCCTTTAGGAAGACCCAGGAATTGCCAAAGATAGGAATCACATGACCAGAAGGCTGCCCCAGAAGGGATGAGACTAGCAGATGAGAAAGAATGGCCTCTTGACAGGCTCTCTGGGGACTAGCCGCTAACCCCCTGATGTGAAATCAGGTCTCTTGAAAGATTTAGGTTCAAATCCCATCTGTACCATTCACTAGCTAGCTGGGTGGCCTTGGGAAATCACACTGCTTCTCTGAGCTTCAACTATAAAATGGAAGCAGAGCCAGCCTCAAGGGATCATTGTGGGAGCTAAGTGAGAAAGCACCCAATAAGAGCTGCTGATTGTCACTATTTGTGAGCATATTTTCCCCTCTGCCTGTGCTCTCTGTCCCCCCCCCCCCCCATTTCCTTCTATATCTCACTCATTCCTGCTCATCCTCCAAGATTCAGTTCAGATGTTACCTCTCCCAAGATGTTCCCTGACACCTTCAAACTGAATTGGGTGTCTCTGCTATGTGCACCCAGTTTACATACTACTTCTCTGTCTAGGTCAGGGCTTGTTGGTTGTGAGTGACAGAGACAGCCTCTGGATAACTTAAGCAACAAGGGAGTTTATTGGAAGGATGTCAGAGCTCAAGAAATCAATGTGAGGTTGGAGACTGGGCCTCGAGAATGAACTAAAGATGCTCCAGGGAGCTGAGGAATAGAATCTGGGCATGAAGCCACTGCTGGGATGGAAATAGGGCCTTGACCTTTCCGGTGCTTTGTCCCTCTGCTCAGAATCAAATTCCAGGGAGCAGATGATGGAGTAGCCTTGCTAAGGCACAGGTCCACCCCTGGCCAGGGTAAAACAGAGCCACCAATTATGGCCACACCATACTGTCTCCAGTGGAGAGAGGTTACCCCAATAACAGAAGTGACCTATGAAGTAAAAGTGGGTGCTAGCCATGAACAACAGAACAAACAACAGGTATAGAAACCAACAACAGAAATTGATCTCAAATGTAGGCAGGGACTGGATTTCATCTCAATCATTCCCCTCTGAGTCTCTAAGACTTTACTCAGTGCCTTGTAAAGTTGGATGGATGGATGGATGGATGGATGGATGGATGGATGGATGATGGAGAAACCATAGCCTTCAAGGCAAGTAGTGCTAAGGGCCCCAAGTGAGGCACAAGGAATGACCATGGGAGGCAGGGAGGGGAGAAACAGACTTGGGAGTCAGAGTTGAGTTCAAGTTTGAGCTCGGCCTCATTTCTGATTTGGCTATCTTTGACTTTGACTAAATTGCTTCCTAGGCTTCAGTTTCCTTACTGTAAGGACAGCTTTGTAAGTTTGTTGTAAGGATCCAAGAAGAAGTTTTGTGTATAGAACTGATACAATGCCTGGGACATGCATGTTAATACTTAACACTCTGTTAATATTAACACTCCATTAATACTCTTTTGGTTTTATCACTGCAGGAGGTGAGGGAAAGAAAAATGATCTGCCAACTGAGCATGAGAGCCTTATGGAGAAGGGGCTACTGAGATATGTGAGAGCTCAATGGGGGACTCCTAGATGAACAAGGTAAGGACCCTGCTCTAGAGAAACTAGGAAGGGGAGTGAGGGAGACAGATGAATTCTCATCCAAAAGTCACATTTTTAAAAAATGAACAAAAGTGAAACTAACGTATGATGAAAATCGTATGCAGCCAGAACCAGACGAAGAAGAAGCAAAAGCAAGTGTAGTCAAGGACTGACTTATTCAACTCACTAAATTCTGAGGATGGTAGGGAAATGCCCAAGCCCTAGGGAAGGGAAGAGACTGTTCCAGAAGTCTTCACAAGTTGGAACTTGAGATGAGGTTTAAGATATATCTGGAAAGATCAAGAAGGAGGGCACTCCAGGCAGGGGGTGTGAAGTTGCAAAGTTAAGCCTTAAAAAACTCTTAGCCTCCTTGGCCCCCTTTGACAAATACCATAGGCTGGGTGGCTTCAACAACAGACATTCATTCCTCACAGTTCTGGAGGCTGGGAAGTCTAAGATCAAGGCATCTGTCGATTCAGTTCCTGGTAAGGACTCTCTTCCTGGTGTGCAGATAGCTGGCCATCTTACTAGGTCCTCATATGCCACACGGTGAATGAACTCATGTCTCTTCCTCTTCTTCTAAGGATACATCAATCCCATTATGGGGGCCCCACCCTCAAGATCTCATCTGAACCTAATTACCTACCAAGGGCCACATCTCCAAATACTGTCGCACTGGTGGTTAAAGCTTCAATACGTTAATTTGTGGGGAGGGACACAGACACTTAGTCCACACCAGAGACCCAGATATTGGGCAAGGGAGCAAAAAGGGAGACTATAGTTTTGCAAGTGGCTTCCATTTTCACTAGGTTCTGTCTTCACTTGGGACTTTTATGGGCTGTAATTCTAGCTCAGCTAGGGGCACACAAACCTGGTTTTGTATTAGAAGTACCTACTTCCAGGGGTGCCTGGGTGACTCAGTCGGCTGAGCATCCAACTTCAATTCAGGTCACGATCTCACGGTTCTTGGGTTCAAGCCCCACATTGGGCTCTGCACTAACTGTGCAGAGCCTGTTTGGGATTCTCTCTCTCCCCCCACCTCTCTGCCCCTCCTCTGCTTGCACCCTCTCAAAATAAATGAATAAACTTTTAAAAAAATTTTTAAAGAATTAATTACCTGCTTCTATTTCCTTTTCCAACTCAGAATCCTGGGCTTTGCCCCAGATAGACTAAAGTAGAATCTCCTGGGACAGAGCCAGGAAATCTGGATTTTTTTTTTTTTTCATTTCCACAAGGGATTGTTTTTTATTGAAGTAAAATCACATAACATGAAATTGACCATTTTAAAGTATACAGTTGAGTGGCACTTAGCACATTCACAATGTTATGCAACCACCACCTCTGTTTACTTCCAGAACATATTCATCACCCCAAAAGGACACTCCCTACCCATTAAAAGGAAACCCATATCCCATTGCCCCCACCCTCCCCAGCCCCTGGCTTTCTGATTCTATGGGTCTGCCTGCTCTGGTTATTTTGTGTAAATGGAACCTACAACAGTCATCCTTTTGTGTCCGTCTTCTTTTAGTTAGCATGACGTGTTCAAGGTCCATCCATGTTGGAACACGAATCCGTGCTTCATTCCTTGTTATGACTGAATAATATGACACTGCATGAACAGACCACATTTTGTTTAACTGAATGGTGGACATTCAGATTGTTCTCACCTATTGCTGACTGTGAATAGTGCTGTCCCTAGGTAATTTGGAAAATTGCCTTTTGGGAACTGTACTCAGGTTATAATCACTTAAAAAGGCCACAGTTCTCAAGCTTCAGCATGCCTCACTCACAATCACCTGGAGAGCTTGCTAAAAGATATAGATGCCAAAGCCCCTCCTCCACATATTCTTGATTCAGTAGATTTGTGTGGGGCCTGGAAATAATTTTTAATGAGGCCCCTGCCTCTCATCCCTAGGAACTGGGATGCAGGTGGCCTATCCACCATTCCGGAAGGCACAGTGATTTAAAAGGAGGTCATCCATGGTTGAATTATGGGTCATTTTTTCCCCTATTTTTTAACACTTGCCAATATTTACCAAATATTCAAGTGAGCATGTTTTACTTTTATATTCAGGATTATTTGAAATATCAATGAATAGAGAAAAAAGGAAAAGGCCCCAATGTCTCACCTGATTCCCAGTCTCTGCTTCTCTCCAGCCCCACCCCCACCCGCTAAGACTTTACGACCCCCCCCCCTTCCTGCCCTCCCCCAAGCCTAGGCTCTTTCTGAAAAGCACACACACATATTAAGAAAGTCAACATCTGATTTCTATGCACAGGATACTTTGCCTCTGGCATGTCACACAATTTGCTTACTTACTGTGCGCTTTTTGGAGCATCTGAGGAAATCAAAGCTGGGGGCTGGATCTCTGTTTTCCTACAGATAATGGTATTCTCCCACCACCTAAGTTAATAGATTGAGGCTTGCAGGCATTTATGAGTGGTGTCTTTAATATGGTTCTGGAATATTTGCCCTATAAATTCTTAAGAACAGACTTATAGATTGCCTATTACCAGCATTATGGGCTATTAATAAATCAGTTACAGTCACGTATTTTTTTTAAATTGCATTTTTCCTATCTGTTCACATTCAAAGCAGCTAAAAAATTGGTGAGAGAAGGAACACCCGTGCTGGATGAGGGCTGCGGTTTCCTGTAGGGAGATGGCAGGGGAAGGGAGTTGACAGCGAGGTCTGAAAAGACAGTTTCAAGCAAGGAAGAAAGAGAAGTGAAGGGACCCCACCAGCTGGGTGTTGTTACAATGTTTTAGAGCCACAATCCATCTCCTGGTGTCCTCAGGCAGCAAGGCTGAGCCCGCTGCTTTCTCTGTGATTCCTTTGCTATAAATCCCCCTGGTATTCCTCTGCTCAGGCTGTTCTGTGTTAACTTTGCTTGTAATGATATGCTGCGTGGTACTGGGGCAGGGGGACCTAAGCATCACCAAGACTCTCCAACTGGTGTGTACAAACACAATCACATGGGAGGGGACCTGAGGTTCTCCAGCTCCACAGCCCCTTCTCTCGGCCGGGGGAAGACCTTCAACCTTCTTCAAGGCCCCTGTCCCAATCTAGAAGCTAGGGAGTCCCCAGGGGATGGCATCTCATTTGTATTTGGCACTCTAGGCAGATGCTGTTTCCCCACCCCCACTCCCCACCCCCACTGCCTCGGCACTGATCCCAGCTGTGGGACTCTGAGGTCCTTTGCCTGGCAGGCATTGCTGTGCAGAACTTACCCCAAACCCTGCCACACAGGAGGACCCCACGCTTGGGACCACAGCACTGCCCCACTCTGCATTATTACACAGCCCTTTTCTCTCAACAGTGCCGAGTTCACGATGACAAAACTAAGAGCATATTTGTTGGTTTTGTTGTTGTTGTTGTTGTTTTCCCCAGAACTACTCTTTCCTCCAACTCCCAGGATTTGGGGTTGGGACTGGATCCCTATTCCTATTGAATTTTTTCCCTACTGTCCATTCACTGGAACATACCTATTTGTCACCTTACAATCTCTTTTCATTAAGCGTCCTCTCCCCCTCCCATGCCATCATGTGTGCATGCTGGCAGTGTCTGAACACCCGTCACTGGGGCTGATGGAGTTGTTTTTTCTGGAAGCCTCTAGTGCAAACCAGTAGGTGCAAATAGAGGGGAAAGCAGTTTCTGGCATAATATACCTTGTGTGACAGAAGAAGCCATTGCTAGCCGCTATTACAAACCAACATGATGCACGCAGTGTGTATTAAGTGCTAAAAGATGTATATTATCTCATTCAAAACCTGCAACAGTCAGAGGAGCTTATTTTTATAATTGTCCCCGAGGCCATGCGGTAAATGGTGTAAAAGGGATTTGAGCCAAGGGAGGAGATTCTAGAGCCCTCACTGGTAACTGCTACACTAAGAAATAAACAGTGAACTATTTTAAAGATCCCACTCCACCAGATATCCCAGATCCTCCTGACAGGACTCCCACTAGAAGTGTCTGAGCAGCTGCGGGGAATGAAGGTATGCAGGTAACAATCCTCCCATGTGCTAGTGGTGGGGGCACTTAAGGAAAGACACAATACCGTCTCGACAGGCACAACCACATCAATCCACATCTCAGTCCCCCAACCCGCCTGGGTGCTCAGTGTGGCTGAGGCCTCCATTAAAATCTCCCAGCCTGTCATCCACCCTTACATCATCTCCCCTTGGTCCCACACAGCCCTGGAGACCATTTGAGGCAATACCTCTAGCTCCACCCTATCCCCAAAGCCCCTTTTCAGATCAGGTGCCCCTTGGGGAACAAGCCCCTACACATCTTGTCCCAATCTCCCAGCCAGAACAGGGCAACAAGTTGCAATTATCCAGGAGACTCTGAAAATCCAGAGAAACTTCTCCAAAGGTCTCCCCCACCCCAGACACCTGTCACTGGATCAGAACCTTCCTTTAGCAGAATCAGTCCTGGATGGATGAAGGAACTGTCTGCAGAAGACCCCTGTTAAAATGCTGTTTCAGAGGAGAGCCCTTCCTATGGCTTTGCAAAGTTCACTTATCAAATGAGCTCATGTACTGATTCACTCAGCGTCACTCATGCCTACAGGGGTGCAGGACTGAGAATACCTTGTGACAAGAGTGTCCCCTTGGAGAGCAGCAGGCAGAATTCCACAGGATGAGGACACAGGAGGATGGATGACACCTCATTGGGCTGTGGGGCCCTAGAATGTGCGTGGGGGTAGAGGATGGTCTGGGGCATTTAAGGGGGCACCGCAGGGCTCTGGGTATGAAAAACAGGAAGATAGAGCAGGGTTATCTAATGATTTTGCCTGAGGCCGGCACTGCCTCTGCGATGACTTTGTCCTCCAGCCTCTGTCACATCCTCTGGCCTATTTCTCTGAAGATAAGGTCTGGAGTTTAAAACCGGAGGCTTTCAATTTATGTAAACATAAAATCCTCATTGGCAAGATCACTGGGCACAATAGAAAGGCTGGACTGGAAGTCAGAAAACCGGCTCCAGCTCTCACTTGTGTCCCCATGACAATGAGTCTATCAGCTCCCCTCCAGGGGCCTTGGTTTCCCCTATTGCCTGGATCATGGAAAAGACGCTTGAAGGCGCAGCAGCAGCCATTATGCAACCATGAGGAAGACCTGCCATGAGACGGCAAGTGGCAGAGCAGGAAGATAGAAGGAGCCTGGGTCCCCAAAGACATGCTTCCACATAAAGTGTGGAGACTGACAGCGAGCCTCCTCTTTCCTGGCCCCTGACAGGTTTGTCAGGTCTTCAGTCACTTGCAGCCATTTCTTTTTAAAATAAATATTAACTGAGCATCTACCCGTGGCAAGCAGCTGAGCACTATTACACTGATTATATCCCATTCCTCACAACAGCCCATTTCACAAATGTAAAAATTGAGGAGCAGAGAGGGTAAGGTACTCAAGGTGATGGATACAGTGTGAATTAGAACTTAGGCTCTTAATCACAAAGCATGCTTCACCTTCCTGAGCCTCAGGTTCCCTCTCTGTAAAACAGGACAGTAGAAGACAGTAAAAGTTCTAAGGCTTTGAACAACTGAGACGGACTTCAGTTCAAATCCTACCTCCACCACCTGCTGTTGTGTGATTGGAGCAAGTAACCAAACCTCTCTGAGGTCCAATTTCTCCCTCAAGAACTACTGTCCCCGAGAGAACCTACCTCATAGGATTGTCCTAAGGATTAAACATCAAGGAAAGCTGTTAGCACAGTGCCCAGCACAGAGCAGGCAGCTCTCTGTGGCTGAGAGATAATCTCATCTCTCCCTTCTAGCACAGGACTGCCAAGACATTGGGGACTGGTTCCTTACCAATGCTGAAATATCCAATGTTATTCCCCAGAGAAAATGTGCTCCTGTGGCTTTCTAGGAACGGGAGAAATTGAATACAGAAATTTTTCATCTGAAACCAACTATTTTTAAAAACAACTGTTTACAACTTGGTTTACTCCTGGCAAGGGTTAGACCAAGGCATCCAGCCCCTCCTTGCTGTGGGTAATGGAGGAGAGAGAGAGAGAGAGAGAGAGAGAGAGAGAGAGAGAGAGAATATCACTCTCCAGGGGCCTCCCCGGACTCCACAGCTAAGCCAAAAACTTAAAAACCTTAAAATGGGAAGGAAAGGGAGAGGCGCAGAAATGAGAAGAAGCAGGTTCCAAGGAGGTTATATAAAAACAATGAAATCGTAATATTTTCCGTGACAGATTTCATCAGTGCCGCCTGAGTGCATTCTATTAAACCTCATTTATTAAATTCTGAGGAACATAATTTAGATATAAGATCCCGGACAAACAGGTTGCAAAATAGCTGATTCCGGACACATCGACATCCCCCCATGCGTGGAAAACAGGCTGGTGTTTTTCATTTTGATGGCCTCACGGGGCTCTCCTGGCACAGCTTGCGTGGGGGAAGGAGACAGTGAGGTGAAGGTGGAGGGGGCTCAGGGCTCTCGTTTGCAGTCTTTCTGCCCCCCTCAACAGCCATTCAGAGGTGTTGTGCTTCCTGTCCTGTAGCATAAGCATCTCTGAAGTTGAACAGGCACACTTAATTGTGTTCTGGAATTTGTGGGCTGAGAGGAAATATACGTGCAGGTGCCAAGAAAGCAATGGACACACACAGCACAAATAGCTTATTTGTTTATCTAAGGGTCTCCCTGGAGCCTCCCAAGACATCCCCCACCCTCCAGAGAATCTCATTTGCTGATGTTTACAAGGCAGGAAGATGCCAGGGTCTTCCTGATGGATGAAACAGATGATATGTTTATTCTGGGATTTCCAGGTCATTGGGAAGTCTCCCTGCCCACACCAAACTCCCAGCCCAAACACCTCCTCAGACCTGCTTTCTAATGCCCCAGTTGCCCCTTAAAAGGAGTGAATCCATGCCGGAGACTGTGTCTGCATTAGTTCATCTACTCCTCTCAGCCCCCTCACAGCACAGATTGTTGGCCCCACTTCATGGATGAGAACACTGAGGTCCAGAGAGGCGAGGCAATTTTCCCAGGATCGCTCAGTGATTAAGAGGCAGAACCAGGAATTCAAGCCCAGATTTCACCATTCTCCTGATGGCAGGACACAACATACCAACACTTAGATGACAGGCAGAGCTCCAAATGGGAGGAATCCACCATGCAGGGGCACATAAGGGTTGTGCCCAGGAACAGGGCAAGGGAGATGCTGTAGGGGGCGTCATCCATATAGCAAGCAAAAAGGGGTTATCTTGGTTTCTTGGGCTCCCTGTGGGTTGGTGGATTTGAATAATTTGTGGTGGGCTTTGGGGCATAGAAGCTGTCCCTAGTTGTCTGGTACCTGGCCCTGGCTTGATTAGGGCAGGTGCATGGTGACCCTGGGGCGTGAAGCTCGATAAGGCAACTAGTTGCAGTGGGAACTTAATTACCTGCTCAAGAAGAGAAACTGACAAGCCTCTAGCCAGGGCCTCAAAACTGGGCCAAGACAGAATTTGAAAACAAATAAACATCAACATTACAGATGGGTCTAATTCTAAACCCCACATCTTCTTCCTTTCTCTGTGCTGAACATGCCTGTAGACCTCGGGGTCACCCATCCTTACCCCACATTTAGCTGGTCACAATGTCTTTTGCCTCCACCTCTGGAAAGTCTCTTAGATCAGTCCGCTGCCCTCAAAAGTCATGTTCAGATCTCTTTCATGAACTACAAGGCCCTTCAAGGCAGCATCACTATGGTTAAGAGGAAGGTGAGCTCACAGGTCAGCCCATCTGGGTTCAAGCTGTGACGGCGCCACCTGTTGGCACCAGGACCTCAGAAATCACCTGCTCTCCCGCTGAGCCTCCCCTTCCTCATCTGCAGAAAGGGAATTAAAGAGTGGTCTGCAGCTGGAGGTGGGGAGGCTTAAGCGAGATTGTCTACTGGAAATCCTGGCCCAGAGTGAGTCCTCAGGTAATGTACTCAGCGCTGCTGCTGTTGCTATTGCTGTCATTCTGTCGTCTCCGGTGCTAACCTGCACTTCAACCTCACCTCTCTGCTCTACCCAGCTCTGGCCATACCCCCATGCCCCTACACTGCCATGTCCCTTCTTACCTTTCTTCTGAGGCTGGGATATTTTTCTCTGCACCTTTCCCACTTCCTAGCCCACCCTGTTCATCCTTCAAAGCCCAGCCCCATGGTCACTTCCCCAGAGAAGCCTTCTGGAGCCCCTCACCGGATCCCGGCAGATTTTCGCCTCCTCCTGCCCAGTGCTCCCTCCCTCTCCGTCAAAGTCTGAACCAACCATGTTGCAAGGAGGAAGCGGGGCTCCTACCTGGCTCCCTGACAGTGAGCTCCTCAAGGGAAATGCAGAATCTTATTCACACAGCAGAGTGGTTAAGGATGCAGATCTCGTGCCAGGACACCTGGGTTCAAATTCTAGGTCCACCTGTAAGCAGCTACCTCTAGTGTCCCACCCACACATTCCTGCCTTTGCCACTTTCTCCTGCCGATACCTGCATGTCTTGAGTTGAGGGTCTTTGTCTCATCACAGAGTCTGCTTTGCTGCCTGCAGGGCTGGCCAGAAGTATCAGGGAACAAATGTCCCCCTCTTGACCCCCACACCCTCACCCAGGAGCAGCACTCAACCAACAGCTGCCAGAAGTGAGTAAAGAGATCCCTAATTCTCTCATCTCTTGGGTGGGATATCTCTGAAGTGTGTATTCCACCCGGCTCCTGGAGCTTCCTCAGCGGGATCAAGCCCCACTTGCCCACAGGGGCAGCTGGCTTGACGTATCAGAGTTCTCCAGAGAAACAGAGTCAATGGGACAGTTAGATATAGATCTATGTGTCTATGTCTATAGATAGATAGGGATAGAAATAGTCTATAGATACAGATATATATCTCTATCAATCTCTGTCTATATCTATATGGGGATATTTATTATAGGAACAGGCTCATATGATTATGGAGGCTGAAAAGTTCCACCATCTGCCATCTACAAGCTGCAGACCCAGGAGAGCCAAGGGTGTAATTCAGTCTGAGTCCAAAAGTCCAAGAACCAGGAGTGCCGATGTCCAAGGACAGAAGTCAGATGTTCTAACTCAGGCAGAAAGACAGCAAATTAGCCCTTCCTCCACCTTTTTGTACCATTCGAGCCCTCAAAGGATTGGATGATGCCCACCCACACCAGTGAGCACATCGTTACTCAGTCTATAGATTCAAATGCTAATCTCTTCTGGAAACACCCAGAACTAATGTTTTACCCTCTGTCTGGGCATCCCTCAGCCCAGCCTAGCAGACATACAAAATTAACAACTGTACTTGATAATGCATCTTCAACAGTTGCCTTCCTCCACTCCCTCACCTCCACTCCCCCACTTGCACTTAAATTCTTATCTCAGGGGCTGCTTCTGGGGGGATCCAAATGGAGACACATTACCCTTCTAGCTGCGAGAGCTTGGGCATGTTACTTAAATGCTCTGTGCCTCAGTTTCTTCATCTGTAAGTGGGAATAATATTATTTATGGGATTGTATTATGAGGAAGAGGTGTGCTACATTGTATGTGGAAAAAGTGTCTGCATTACAGAAAACACTATAAATATTAGGTCTTTTATTCTCAAGGTCTAGCAGAGGACCTGGCATATGCGAGGGCTTCAAAAAATGTTTGTTGGTTGAAGCACACTGAATCTCTAGGGATGGAGGAGGGCTGTATATTAAGCCTTTTCATTCTGTGTTAGGTTCTTTTGGTTGCCAAAAACTCACTCAAGCTAACACAAGTAAGGAAGCTTGTTTCAAGGAGGTGCCTACAGGAACAGAGACAGGCATCTCTAGGGAACTGTAGAGCAACCAGCCAGGCAGACCATACCAAGGCAGGAGCATAATGGGGAATATGGAGGTGGTTCCGGTTCCAAGAACAGCCCTAGCGACTGGGTTATCTTGTCACCGCCCCCCCGAAGTGCAGAATGTTCTTCTATCTTCCCTCTAGAGATCTATTGCTATCGTGACTCATCTCATCTCATCTCATTTCTCTCTCTCTCCCTCTCTCTTTCTCTCTTTCTCCCCTGCCTCTCTTTGCCCAATTTTCTGGTTTCACTGAGGTGTCCTAGTTTCTTTCCAGTCATATCTCTTCCCCCTGAGGGTTGTGATCCTAAATGAGAAATAGTCACACAAGTCAAGCTGGTATGAAGGTACCAGCCTCAGAGGTGGTAAAGCAGGACTGGAGAGCACAGCACAGACTTGTCACGAGAGGCAGGAATTCTACTCCTTCCCCCAAGTCTCATGGTGGAGCTTCCTGGAGCAGAATATGGGCTCCCCTGCCAAGCTGCCCCTCACCTGTTGTGCAAGAGGCCCCGGAGGGATGGGGAACAGGTCATTGCACTATGCCAAGCAAGAGCCTTCCAGCAGGGCAACTCTGAAACCAGAACTTGAAGAAGAAGTGGAGAGGGCCACATGGAGACCTATCCACTATTCACTTCCACTGGATAGAGTAAGAAAGGGAGGGGAGAGATGGGCTGAAGCCCTCTCCAGTACTTCCAAAATGGTGGAAGTTATTTTAATGGACCATGGTGGACTAGACAGGAGAGGGAGAGGATTACTTTTCCTGCAGCTCCTCACTGACCAGTTTTGCCCATGTCTATGGTTCAAATTCCCATGAGAAAGGACCTGATTGGTTCAGGGACTCATCTTCATCTCTGTTTGAGCAGAGTCTCCATAAAAGGACAGCTCGTAGGCCATTGGCCAGCCCACCCCTTAGTGAAACCCCAAATTACATAACTTGTTCATGTATTTGTTTATTGTCTGCCTCCAACCCCACTAGAATGTTCCTGTGAGACCGGAACTTTATCTGTTATGGTCATTTTTTAATCCCCAGCATCTCTAATAATAGTATATGGCTCAAGTAGGAGCCTGATAAAGACTTACTGCACACGTGATTGAATGAATGACTAATGCAATGAATAAATAAGTGAACAAGTTTATTAAGAGCCCCGTCTACATCACTGAAGCCTCTTCCCTATCATTCAGGGAACTCAGCTCCACTAGGCAAAGTTCCACCAGGCAATGAGACCCCACTTACCCAGAAGGCAATTCAGTGAGTTTCTACTGCTATGGCAGTATGCCCCCAAACCCCATCAAAGCAACTTGGCCAAGGATTCCTTCCAACAAAGTGCTGGAATCTTTCTGAGAGACGTTCTGGCCAACACAATTTTCTGTCTTATTCTCTGTCCAGTGATGTTTTAGCCCCTCTTGA
Source organism: Lynx rufus (assembly GCF_022079265.1). NCBI lineage: Eukaryota > Metazoa > Chordata > Mammalia > Carnivora > Felidae > Lynx > Lynx rufus. The sequence continues at coordinate 9,802,946 of NW_025814839.1, read as the reverse complement.
AACTGGACCACTGCCCGGATTACCTGCTTCTTAATCCAACTCTGTCTGCACCAGTACCCTTGATTAACATGTTTTCCTGTACACAGTGATGTCTGCCTCCAGCTCACTCACCAGGGCATTCTTTAACAGAAGCCTAAAACCAGCATGCTAATGAAAACAGCTCTTGCAAATAATCCTTTAAAGGGATTCTTAGTACCCAGCTCCTAATAAACTGATGCAAATTAATGACCTTTAGGAGGCCACTAAAAACCCACAACATCCCTGGTCTCACTATTCTTTTACCCAGAATAAAGTAGAGATGAGGTTACAGATAACAGAAAGCATCAAGACAGATCAGTCCCAAGTTTCATCACACTGAGCCTCAAACAATGTTAGAAGGGGACAGTGCCCTGGAAAGCTCTGAAGAACTAGGATTTACTTCATGGTTGCCAAGGGAGATAGTTAGGGATGCCCCAAATGAAGGAATTTTGTCCTATCTTCCTCAGCATTAGTCAGAGGGTCTGGGAAGGCTAAAGGATAAGCCTCTGGTGAGCTGCACATAATGAATAAGTAAGACTTTTACACTTATTGTGAATATCAGAGATAATATGTGAAAATTGCCAGCACATAGCAGGTGTTCAGTAAATGGTAAATGTTGTGATGATGCAAAATGCACACTGGTGCCTTTAACAGCAGAGACCTGGAGAAAGAGGCTTCTCAGCCCAGGATCTGGAGTATCTTGGCACCAAAGGACTTTCTGCACTCAGCCACAGTGGAGGCTTCAGAGCTACAACATTTGCAGCTCCTGAACATGTCTGCAAGGGCATCTAAGACCAAAAGGACCAACACAGGATGGTCCTAAGTTAACTACCTCGTTGAGAGGCCAGAGTAGAGCCTCCTGCCCAGAGAGTGGAGGTCAGGGTGAACCTCTCCAAGTCTGTGAGTCTACCCTGGACAAGCCCTTCTTTGTACTCCTCTGCAAACTCTCAGTGCCCTCTCCGGGACCCCTTCTCACCATCCCTGACCTCTGATTTTCAGCGTTAGGCTCACCTCCTCCAGGAAATCTTCCTAGGCATTTGCAAGCTACATATTCTTTTTCTCATCTCTATGTCCCCATAACACAGTCTTCAGCAAACAATCTAGCCTCCTCTTTTAACATTATGCGTCACTGGATTTAGGTCTATGAGATTTAGAGACCCCTTGAGAGCTGAGACATATGAGACTGGCTCATATGTTTCATGTAGCCCCCTAGAAATCTTGTGAAATGGTGATTCTGATTCTGTACATCTTGGGTTGGGTCTGAGACTCTACATTTCTTTTCTTTTTTTTTAATAAGACTCTACATTTCTAACCAGCCCCCAAGTGACGTTGCTCTAGACCATCTATTACAACACTGTTTCTTCAAACTTTTAATGTTACCTATTTTAAAATATAGAGAATCAAGTTTACTTCAGGAGCTCTCAGAGCCCTCCACAGGCACTGTGAGTCTCCAAGAGAGGGATACAGTGCAGTGTCTCCCAAGAGAAACCTCGGTTCAAGATACTATCCTCTGGTATTTATCTCCTGATCGGACACACAGCAATCATTAATAACAAGAGCAAATATCTATTTCCTCCTTACTATGGGCCAAGAGTTTTACATGCACCATCTTATTTAATTATTCCGCTGACCTCTATGAAGTAAGCACTATTGGGATCCCCATTGCGAGGAGGAATTAGAAACTAGGAGAAGGTAAGCCATTTGCCCAAATGTGTGTGGGAGTCAGGGATTGGGCCCCATGTGTCTCACTCCAGGGCCCTCCTCTTCAACTACCCACTTGACCTCTAAGCTTGGGCCCAGAGACCTTCTTCTTCCATAAATAATGGATGAGGGGGCAAACTTAGGACAGGTAACTGTCTCAGCTGCTATCAGCTTTAGTTTGTGTACTCTTTTACATGGCTCTTTTACAACGTGGGTTGGGTTTTTAAAAAAATATTCCTATGGTGAACATTTATTAATCACAGATAAGAAAAGAGCACACTCCTGTTTTAGCTCAGAGTGTATCTGACTACTGCAAGTAACAGTAGATAAATATGTGTTCTAATCACATTACAAGAAGTCCAGAGGTAGATAGATAGTGACTTTAGTTCAGCTACCAGGAACCCTGGTCCTTTCTTTCCTTCTAGGTGTCATGGACAATAACAGAGAAAGTGCATGTCTTGGCTGTGGGAGAGGTTAGTGTAATCACCGTTTTCATCTACCCTTCGATTTGAAAGACATTTTAAGATCTTTCCGTGTGTCAACCAGTGGGCTTTGAACAAAATGAAAAAACACAACCCATTCTATGGGATGGATAAGATTATGCAAATAACTAATCTCCCAATTATGATACCGTCTAATGACTATTATTCATTTCAGCCCTGGCTTTCTGTAGAAAAGATCTGAGGAGCTAATGCACTGTGATAGGTATTGTAAGAAAAGTGAGCCCGGGCCCATGAAAGCCCAGAGAAAGGGCCTCTTGTCTCCCTGGGGGGGTGAAGATGGTCAAGAAGGGTCAGGAAAGGGATGAATCTGAGTCTTATAAGGCAAAGAGAAATTAGCCAGGCAAGAGAAGTTCAAGTAGGTACAGCATGCCAAGCAAGCCAAAAGAAAAAGAAAAAAGAAAAAAAGAAAAATGTGAATACTGAGGATGTTTTCACCTGTACCCTGTTTTAGCTTTAAAAACAGGGTGGCTGTGGGGCGCCTGGGTGGCGCAGTCGGTTAAGCGTCCGACTTCAGCCAGGTCACGATCTCGCGGTCCGTGAGTTCGAGCCCCGCGTCGGGCTCTGGGCTGATGGCTCAGAGCCTGGAGCCTGTTTCTGATTCTGTGTCTCCCTCTCTCTCTGCCCCTCCCCCGTTCATGCTCTGTCTCTCTCTGTCCCAAAAATAAATAAACGTTGAAAAAAAAAATTTAAAAAAAAAAAAAAAACAGGGTGGCTGTTTTGGGTTTTGTTGGGGGAGAGATTCCCCCCTCTTATAGAAAAGGAGTACAGGGGTAGATGATCCAGAGTTATTTCCATAGATCAAACATGCAAGCATCTTGGATCAACCTGTCTGCAGTCTCTTCACTCTCCCCTCATGGTTGTAAGATGACTCTAACTGCTCCGGACATCACAAAAGGAGAGAATACAGGTCTCTCTCTCTCTCTTTTTTTTCCTGTGGCTTCTTCCCTGACACCTTTGCCCTTTCAGGCGAAGTTGCTCACTTTGTAATGTAACACACAGTATTTTATGCACACGTGCCAAGGAGTTAAACCAGGTAAGATTCACTGGAAACATATAAAGTTTGTAACAAAACTGTATGTGAAGAAACACTGTCATCTTGAAATGAAAGGGACAGAGAGAATACAAGGTGAAAAAAGACATTCAGATCACCAAATTTCTTCAAGCAGGAGCCAAGCTGAGAAAACTCCTTGGTGCAAACACATACCATATGTAAAACAAAGGATGAGTCAGACAGTGGAACTAGAAGGTGGAACCAAGAGCCATGGAATGTTACTCCCAAGCCCTGTGTTAGAATCAAGGAACTGCCAACTTGTGACCAGCTGGGTTACAGAATTTCTATGGGCCAGTGACCCTGTGTGCTTCACACATTTTCCCCTTTGTGAACAAGAATGTCTACAGTGATTATTCCATGCCTGTCCTACCACTGTCTCTAAAGATAGCTTGCCATCAGGGGCACCAGGGAGGCTCAGTCAGTTGAGTGACCGACTTCAGCTCAGGTCATGGTCTCATGGTTCATGGGTTCGAGGCCCACATTGGGCTCTGTGCTGACAGCTTGGAGCCTGGAGCCTACTTCAGATTCTGTGTCTCCCTCTCTCTCTCTCTCTGCCCCTCCCCTGCTCATTCTCCCTCTCTCTCTTAAAAATAAATAAACATTTCAAAAACACTTAAAAAAAGATAGTTTTCCATCAAATACTGGCTCTGCTGCTTGGTACCTTGGGCACCTCCAGCAGAAGCCTCAATTTCTTCATCTGGGCAATGGCAACAATTATAGTGCCTACCTAACTCATTGGTTGTTAGGAATACTTAGTAACATTACTATGATATGTGTGTATTCACTCCACACAGTGCCTAGCACAGGTAAGTAAATGCCTACCATTATTATTTTTCATTATTCTCCCCCGTTCACACTGAACATATCCTTAGCACTTACCATTTTGCACTGGAATTATACCTATCTTCCCTGTTAGGCTCTGAGTGTGGGGAACAGAGAAGATATCTTAGTTATATTTTTATCTTTCACTAAACATAAATAACTCTCGCATGTGGTAGATGCACAGTGTTGAATGAATGAATGAATGAATGAACGAACGAACTATCTGAATGAGTGAATACCCATGATTCTGCTTTTCTTCCTAAGGGCCTTTGGTACTTGAATAGCATGGTTTTCTCTCCTGGATGTTGCTGTGGGAGATGATTTGAGAAAGCCAGGAGTCCTTCCTGTCAGTCACGAGGACTGAACAATTCTGATCATCTGTGATGGTGAGCACTCCAAAGGCAGTCCCTACAGTAGGAAGCCGCTGTGGATGGGATGAAAACCCTGGAGAAGGAAGGGTTCCTCCCAACTGGGAGATACCTGAGTTCCAGAAACCCGGCTCTCTTCAAGCCACTTCCCTTGCCCAAAGCACTCTGCTAGCCACCCTTCTCCCAGCTCTGTGTTGTGACGGGATAAAGTTCAGTGACTTGAGATTTCTCTTGTGGTCCCAGACAGTTGAAGGCAAAATGGGATGTACATACAAGCATGGATTTATTGACTCTCCTCCAGTGCTTCGGGGAACACTACATTTGGCTAATTTAGGAAGAATATCAAAATCAGGGCACCCATCTGCCTGGGGTCAATTAGGAACAAAACTCTCATGAAGCAATGGGCTATGGTGACTACGGTGACCTGTGACCTCTCTCAGACCCAGGATCTGTAACAAGCATCAACGACAGTCCTAGCATAAATGCCAACAACAAATTCCCAGTGTAAATGATGTACCTAAACTCACAGCATACATCACTAATCAATTACAGCACACATTCACCCCAGACACACCTTTTCATCCCATTGATTGAATAAAGTCACTACTAATTGGTTGGGGGTGCCATGCAAGATTAAACCCACTTTCAAGCCCTGACCTAGATATTCACACCACCTGCATAGCCTTCATGATTATAATAATCTCCTGAGCTAGTGCCTCCTTATGTCCCTAACAACATGATCTTAATAGCATCCTGTGTCATCATGGAGCAGACAACTTGCATCTTATCATATTGCCTCCTCTCTCTAGGACTCTCTTCCTTTTCTGAATTGCACTTTGGTGGGACATAATATGAAGCCGTCAAATGAAACTGTATTTACTGTAAGAACAATGTTGAGGATATTGTTCATTATTTTACATAGTGCCTTCTCTATGAGGCTCTGGGAGGGGGGGAAATATGCCTCCTTGATCTTAGAATCAATAATGGATGTGTCTCTCTGGAGCCACCAGATTTTTTTCTGCCTTATGAACCTTGGGCACTCTGTAACTGACATAGTTCCCTCTTTGCAATGACTACAGGAAGTCGACAGACCAGGAAAGCACTACTTGCCTTATAATTCATGCACTAGCCTCTTTCCTGAATCCATCTAATTTTTCTTTTTCTCTGTTATTTCCCTCCTTTGTTTTATTTATCTTAATTTTCATTTATTTTATTCTGTTGCTTTTTGTGCGTATTTATAAGCCTCCTTGAATATTTGGGGGAATAAACTTGGTATAAATAAACAGATAGGTAGCTAATATCCAGATGAATGTGAAGCATTGTTCAGGCTTTTTAATATCTAATTCATGTGCAAATGTTGGGGATGGGGGTGCCCCAGACCATGTTTATTGGGGGATTGGAGTAAGACCATTATTTCTTTTCAAACATCCACCCTGTTCTTCTTGCTCTGAGAGACCTAAGAAAGGCGTGTGTGTGTGTGTGTGTGTGTGTGTGTGTGTGTGTGTGTATGTGTGTGTGTGTGTCCTTGATTCCCTGCTTTGCATATGCTCTCACAGACCTGATATTCCCTTAAAGCAACCTAAATCAGCAGGCCCAGAGGCACATAGTTTAACATTAAACATCGAGGGCACTTAAAGCAACAAGATGAAAGAACAGGCACTCTTCCTCTTCCTCACTCTCTGTATCACAGCTCTCTACTGCCGAAAATACTTGTCCAAGCCACTTAACATATGGACTTTGAAGCCATACATACCTGTGTTCAAACCCCCCATCCTGCCATTCAAAAATATATTTACTTAACCTCTTTTTCTAAACCTCAGTTTCCTCTTCTGTAGAACACCTACTTCCTGGAGTGGAAGAATGGCTTAAATGAGATTATATGCAAAAGCATTTGGTACAATGCTCAGCACATGGTGAGTGCTTGACAAGTGATAGCTATGACTTCATAGCTTTTATTATCCTTGTCTCCTTTAACCTTTATAAACTGTAGGCTCTGCTTCACTATATCTGGTGGGGAGAGAGAATAATTTGGTTTATTATACCCTTACCGGCATACAGCCCGGGGTCAAGTACATAGTAGGTGTTTAATACCTAGTGGCTGAAACTCTGGAAGAATGTGCCCCTGGAGACACAAACAGTCAATCTATTTACCATGCCGTGTGCAATATTTCATTATATGGCAGTACTTCCTCTTTCATAGAATGACCTCTCTTCAATTTGTACCAACTACATTCACAGCACCCTCTATTAGCTGGCAGTAGCAACAAATAACCTCCCAAAGTCAGCATGTGATTTTCTCTGAAGGAAAGCAAAGGAAGAAAATGTACATGTATGGAGTCCACGTTGTGTGCTGGCCAATGTCCTGGACACGTCCATCAGCTGCACATGAAGCTGTGTGGTCGATGAGTGAACAGCCACATCAGTCTCCACCGGGTCAATTCTCCCTCTGTGTAAATTCTACAGCCCGAGCACCTAACAATCTATATTCTTTTCCAGGTCAAATGAAATGACAAGAGGATTTAAAAAAATGTGTCTCAGAAACCCATAGCCAGAGCCCAAGAAACCAGCAACAGGGAGAGTCCTGGTTAATTTCAAGATGCCAAACAGCCAGCTTTCCATCAATTTCCAGGACCTCATTTTCCCTCCTTCATTTTCAGAATTGATGTTTATGTTTCCACCAGGATAGAGACCAATTCTCCTTGGCATCCTCCGTCAGAGAGAATCAGAAATTTTCCACCTGGGATGCTACAAATTGCATTTCTCAACACAGTTCTGGAATACGGGATATGACCAGCATAACTAATGCTGAGTGATCAAAACTCAGGTGCTCTAACTTTATAAGAATCATCATCAGGCAGTCAGCGTTTCACCAAGGGATGGAACCTCTTGTCCTCCAAGATTCGAAGAGCAAGAAGAACACATCGATCTGGAAGCAGCTCCTGGGGAAAACTGCAGCACTAGGGGGGAGGCTGGGTGAAGACTCTGCCACTACCTCCTGTCTAACTTTAGCTGTGTTGCTGCTGCTCTCAGCCTCAGTTTCCCATTTTTGGAATGAGGACAAAAGCAGGACCCAATTCAGAGGACTAATAGCATTAAATAACAACACATGGGAAGCACTTAGCACAGCGCCCGGCTCATGGGAAGGGTGCGGAAATCTTAGCTATAGTAGGGCTATAGTAGGCAATTGTCTGGTGTTCACCCTTCTCTAAAAGTATCCTTCACTCCACGACCTAGTTTACCCTTGGAAGCCGTAACCACGCCCCCTCCAGAGTTCTCTGCCAATGGTGGTTAGACCAGGAAGGAACGCTCACACAAACTCGACCAATCAGATTCTCTCTCCCAGACACCACGGGTGCAGCTAAAGGAGCTAGTCGGACTCCGCTGGCTGTTTCAACTGAAGAGTATAAATTCAGGAGCCAAGAGGATGCCATCTTCTACCATGTAACCAAGGAAGCAGAGAAAGAGTGTGGAGAAAGGTGTCTCTAGGTCTGGCTACCGGGGGAGAGAATGAGATAATTTGCTTTAGTTTTAGACCTTTTCTGGTTCATGGTTCCAGGGTCCTGGAAGGCCTGGCTGCATCTGTTCCCCCACCGGCTCCTGAGACAGCCCTGTCACTTTCAACAAATCCCACTGTTTCCCTGAGCTAGTCTGAGATCTCTCTTATTTGGAGAAAAGGGTTTTGAGGGGAAAGCAGAGACTCCAGGTTCAAAACTCTTTTCTTGGGAATATGCTATTCCTTAGTACTTAATGAGGGATTCTATGAAGAAGGAAAGGAAAGGGACAAATACCACTTAATGAACACCCATTGGGTACCATCCCCTCTGCTTGGGTACCATCCCCTCTCTCACATCACCATCTGGATGTGAGACATCTCAGTGAAATAGGGACAATCACCAAAACTTTACACAGGGAGCAGTTAAAGCTCAGAGAGGTTAACAAGGTCACACAGCTGAAAACACGGTGGAGCTCACATTCGAACCCAGGTCTGTCTGAACTCATGTAAGTTTTTTCAGAAATCTGGTATTAACAAATCGGGGATTAACTCAAGGTCTCTGCTGCATCATCAATAATCATCTCCACCACCACCATCAAATCACCCATCCACCTCCCCATTATCCCCTTCCCATCACCACCCCTTATCATCACTGTGGTCACCATCATCATTTCTGTATCACTGCCATCACCATCACCATCCTCATCATCACTATCAACCTCACCATCACCACTGTCATCACCATCATTACTATTACTATCATAACTATCATAATCATCACCATCCTCATCACTATCCTCATCACCTCCATCATCATCACCACCATCCTTATCATCACCATCTTCATCATCACTGTCACCATCATCACCATCCTCATCACTATCAGCCTCACCATCACCATCCTCAGCACCACCACTGTCATCACCACCACTGCCTTCTGCATCATCACAAACATCACTGTCACTATCATAACCATCATGATCATCACCATCTTCACCATCATCTCCACCATCATCATCATCATCCTCATCCCCTTCATCATAACCACCATCGTCATCATCACTATCATTATTAAAACTATCATGATCACCATCCTCCTCCTCCTCCTCCTCATCACCACCACCGTCATCACTATCACTATCATAACCATCATGATCATCACCTCACCACCTTCTTCATCACCATGACCATCATTATGCATCACCATCATCACCATCCTCCTCATTATCGCCATCACTATTGCCCTGATGGCTAACACTTATTTAGCAATTCCATTCAGTCACTGTTTGTTTGATTTTTTTAAGATCAGCTATCATTTATCTAGCGTCCTACTCAATGGTAGTTGATATAGACAGAGTTAAGAAACAATCTTTACCCTCAAGAAGATGGTCATCGTTTGGTAGTTGAAACAGATAAACTACTACAATTGCAATCATATGAAAAGTCCCAAAATTGAGATGGGTTATTGGGCACATTCTTGACTTAAAGGAGGAAGTGATCAAATTTCATTGAGTTAATCCTTTTTTTTTTTATGACTGAGTTAATTCTTAAGGATAATTGGTGATCACCACAGAAAATGCTATAAAGGATACATTGTCTAGACAGTGGCACATGCCCATGCTCTCATAAATAAAATCTCTAAAATAATTCATTCCAGTGATTCCTCTCCATTAACACAAGTGAAATTTAACTTGTTACCATTCAGTCACTCTTTGAGCACTGTGCAGGTTAGCACATGACAAGACTTTGAAGAGATATTGTTACCATCTCTATTTTACAGATGAGGAAACGGGTTTTGGGAGGTTACGCCACATGTCTGACGTCTCCAGATCGACCCGGATCCAAAGCCCACCCTGTAAGACTGGTCTCTCCCGGTGAGCACGGGCTGCATCCACCATTTCTTTGACATCTCTCGTGACACCCAGCATTGTGCTGTCCGTGCAGTAGCTGCTGAACACATATCTGCCGAGATGATGGAAAATGTGAAAAGGATCACAGAAGTGCTGAAGAAGGGGCTAAATGCCCCACTCCAGGTCACCAGTAAAGACAGCGGGAAAGCCAGGCTCTGAGCGCCAATCTCCAGGCACAAAAGGGTCTCTTTCATGTTGGTAATAAAGATGCTTGTCAAAATGCCTTTTGATGTGGAGCTGGGAGGCTGACAGGAGCGTGCCGAGCCTCTCAAAGGCTGAGGTTCACTCAGTCCTTACCTCATCTCCTGGACTGAGCCAGGCCATGAATCAATGCCAGGGCGGTCCTCTCTCACCCCCAATTCAAGCCAAGGAAACAAAGAGAAGGAAAAACCACATTTAGTGAGTGCTTATATGTGCCAGGTGCTGTGCCAGTGCTTTACTGGACAAAATGAGACGTGCTGAGGCCACCTGATAGTTAAGCTCAGTGATTAAATGCACAGGCTCTAGATCCACACTGCCTTAAACCCTGGCTCTACCATTCACTGCTTATATGACCTTGGGCCTCAGTTTCCTTATCCATAAAACAAGGATTAGATTATTAGTAGGACCGTTTTTGAAGGGTTATTATAAGGGTGAGGTGAGCATGTGGTTAATGCTCCATAAACATTAGCATGCATTAATCCAATGACACTGTGAAGTAGGTATCATCAACCCATTCAGCAAATGAGGATACTAAGGCTCATGCACATAGAATGCCTTGCCCAATACCACACAGCTAACAGGTTCAGACACTAGACTGGAATCTACATTGTTTATACTCCAGTCCTGGGCCCTGTACCTTTCATATTGTCATATTACCAGGGGTCATGGTACCCTCAGCCTTGGGGAGAGGGGAAGGTCAAGCCCTTTGTCCTCTATAGGCCTTCTATCACTCTTCCATTGTCACACACGCAAGTGAGCTGTAGGCACAGAGAAGTCAAGTCAGGGTTTCTTTGCTCATTTCTTTATTCGCCACATATTTATTGTGCCATGCACTAAGGTTTTGAGAACACAGTGATGAGCATGACAGACTTGGCCTCTTACCTTATGGAACTCAGTTTAGCAAGGGATGCAGATATTTATCTAAGAGTCATGTACATGTGTAATTGTGGCTATACATGTGCTTAGAAGGAGTGATGTTGGTGTTCAGAGGGCCAACATGGGAGGAACTGACCATGGAAGGAGATCAGGGAAGGCATTTCTAAGGAGGTGATGACTGGGCTAGGGTACGGCTAATAATAGTGATTATCAACATGAAGAATGGGAGGAAAGCCATTTCAAGTAGAGAAAAGAGCATATGTAAGGGCCCTGAGGCAGGAGGGAATACAGAAGCAGCAGGGACTAAAAGTGATTTGTGTGGCTAAGGCAGAGAGCAAGGGGGAGTGTGTTACAGGTGCAGTTAGAGTAAGGAGGAGCATGTTACAGGGTGTGGTTGATTCTGAAGCAGGCAGCTCTCCAAAAACACTGTTGAGAAACACTGTTCTAGAACATTGCCTGGCACATAACAAATGTTCAGTACAAATGTGATGAATGAATAAATGAATAAATGGGAGGACTGAGTCACTGGCTGAAAACAACCTGTATTATAATAAGAGAAAATTCTAGAATAGCAAAGGCACATAAAAAGAACTAAGGAAGTGCATATAGGAATGCAGTTGAAGGCCCTGGAAGGCTTCCAGGAGGAGATGACTCTTGAGCTGAACCTTGGAACTTGTGAAGACATTTTCCAGGTGGATAGAAGGGGAAGCCTCCCAGGCAGAATACACAGCATTGGCTGCAGAGCAGCTGAGGACCAGGGCACATCTGTGGGAGCCGCTGGGAATGATGCAACAGGGGAGGCTTTCTCTGTCCACATGACCTGACCCAAAGCAGAGTCCACTGCTGGGCTCCATCGGATCTTTGGTGATTGATCCCTCACATCAGGTGACGCCCTTCGCCTGAATCTGTGCCAGAGCCCCCTGTGAGGGGCACCAAGCTCTATCTTTCCTGCCCTAGACTGGATTCACTGAAAAGGGAAATGCATGTTTAATTGCCTTCTGATTAAACAGGTATTAAAAGGACAACCACTGAGCAGGACATCAGTGAAACAAGACAAACTCTCTGGGAGGGAAGAAAGGGAGCAGTTTTGTCTGTAGGCAGATGTGGAGCCAAATCTGTCACCTGACCAAGGTCTAATGCCCTAGTTGGATGGGACCCTACACATGGTGAGAAGACACTGGATTGGTCTGAGATGCTTAAAAAGTTGGCGAGGAAGGTGAAGTGGGCAATCCCATCACCTGCTGTGATGCCCACCACTGTCACCAAGCATTATTGCAGAATACAATAGAATCCTTCTGAGGAGGTTGCATCTGAGCCATGCTATAAATGACAAAGAAAGAGTATTCTGGGTAGAGGGAGCAGCAAGTGCCAAGGCCCTGTGGCAGAAAATTCTGGTGGGTCCTAGACAGTGACAGAGGCTGGAGGAACTGATGTGTATTGAGGGAGGGAGGAAAGCATTGAGGACAGGGAGAATAATGGGGCCCAGGTCACACAGTGCTGTATAGGGCAGGTAAGGAGGCCAGATTTTATCCTGAGGCTGATGGAAAGGTAATGAAGGGTGTTAAGCATGGAAATAACATGATCTATTTTATATATATATATATATATATATATATATATATATATATATATAATTTATATATATATGACTCTGGCTGATATGTAGAGGATGATTCACAGGTGAGGAGTAGAAGCAGAGGCCAGCTGGGAGGCTGCTGTAACAGTCCGGGCAAGAGATGCTCATAGCTTAGACTACGGTGCTCCATGTGAACATGGAGAAAAGGGGACAGATTTGAGAGGTGTTCTGGCATACTCTGAAGGTAGAACAGTCAAGACCTGACCTCATATTTGAAGCTGAGCTGAAGGAGGGGAAGGAGTTAATGGGACACCCAAGTTATGATCATACCATGTTTAACGAGTCAGTCTTTTTATTTGATTTTTACAGGTTTGGAAACAGGCCTAAAGCAATCCTATAAATCACGTAGAGAAATAACCACTCAGCTTGGACCAGTCCGACCCAGGCCTTTGATCCCTAGCAGTTTGACCTCAGCTGCTACGCTCATAAACATCCCAATAAGCTTCCACAATTGCACAAGGAAGGCAGGAGAGTCAGGAGACCAGGCCCAAGCACTGTTCAGCCACTCGCTGTGTGACTCAGGCAGACCTCTGTACACGTCTGACCCACCCTCAACTGGACAGCGGAAATTACAACAGCTTCACCAGGAGGGTGATGGGAGGATTACATGAAATTTACTCATTCATCCAATAAACACTTATGAAGCGTCCACCATGCATGCCAGGTGCCTTTCTAGGCACGTGATGCCAAGATGCATATCGATGAGCAAAACAGTAGAAGAATCCTGTCCCTGAGCTGCTTACACACCAGGAAGGAGACACGCAATAATCCTAATAAATAAGTACATTATCTGGTATTTTAGAAGGTAAGAAATGCTGTGGGAAAACAAGAAGGCAGAGCAGGGTGGGGGGACATATGTAAATGTATCAAATCTGCACCTTAGACTTTCACAATGTCATATGTCAATCATACCTCACTGAAAATTAAGAGAATAAGCCATTGCAGCTATCACAATTGAATAATTGTTCTATAAAAAATTGCACGTCTTGACAGATCTTTTATTTTTATGGCTTTCCTTGCTTGGGGACAAGAATCTCTGCTCCCTCAGTTAACTCCAGAAGACAAAAGTTCTTTCAACCCAGAGAAATGTCTGTCATCGTTAAAACAAAAGCAAACAGAAGTGCCTGGGTGGTTCAGTTGGTTAAGCATCTGACTTCTGCTCAGGTCATCATCTCCCAGTTCGTGAGTTCGAGCCCCGCGTCGGGTTCTGCGCTGACAGCTCAGAGCCTGAAGCCTGCTTCAGATTCTGTGTCTCCCTCTCTCTCTGTCCCTCCCCTGCTCATGCTCTCTCTCTCCCTCTCTCTCTCTCTCTCTCAAAAACAAATAAACATTAAAATAATAATAATAATAAATACTTTGGGTGAAACAGATGGAATAGTATAAAAAGCTCTCTGGAATCCCAAGTTTAAGAAAAAAGACAAAAAACAAAACAAAAGCAAACAAACGCACAACGCTCCCACTGCAAGCACTTGCTAAGTGGAAATGTAAGGTCCAGTTAAATAGCTCCAGCAAAGCAGCTCCACAAAACCCCTGGAGCTCCAAAGCACCCTTTGTCCTGAAGCACCAGTTCTCAGTGGGGGTGGTGCTGCCCCCTAGTGAAGTATCTGGAAATGTGGGTCGGGGGCATGTTTCAGATTGCCACTAAGCTCGCACATAAATGTCCTGCCAGACACTTACTCCATGAAAAATAAACATCATGTGAGACAATCTCTAACTTCTTTGTACAGGTAAACAAAAAATTATTTCCTGCATGGTTCAAGCATATACCTAATTTTAAAGGAATATAACCACTGGGTAAGTTGAGCAAAGGTTGTTCTTTGCTTTGTCCAGAACTTCACCAAAGGGCACCATTTCAGGAAACTGGGTCATGGGCGGCAACACTGTGGATGGTATTTTTGTTGTTGGTGGTGACACCACACGCCTGTACAAGTCTGCCTTCATAGCTGTGACAAGTCACAGTGATTATATATAGAAGCAATTATCCGACTCTATCATTATGTTTTATAGTAGAGTAATATCTAAGCATTTACATATTGAAATATATACTACCTTATTACTCCTTTTAGTTTATTCTGTTATAATATTGTTAGGACATTATATTGACTTCTTGAAGTTATGTGTATATATAGATTCTACTATCTGTGAAATTCATTTCTGGGTAGTAAAGAGCATGTTATAAAATTTTTTTTTCTTTTATAAAAAGGGGCACGGAGTCTGACTGAAGACTGATGTCATCTAAATGCTACTACTGAGCTTTAGAAAGTATGCCCTGTGGATCTGGGCACAATTACTATCCGATCTCTCCATATTTCAAGAGAAACTAGGCATCCAGAAATATACGTGCAAGCTCCCAATTCTTAGAGAAATGGCACCAATTTTTAAATATAAACACACATTGAAAAGATCAGTGGTGTCAGAGATTTGGATGAAGGGAGGATGAATAGCCAGAGCACAGAGGATATTTAGGGCAGGGAAACTATTCTGCACAATACTATAATGGTAGATATGTGTCGTTATACATTTGTCCAGACCCACGGGATATAGCACACCAAGAGTGAACCTGAAAGTAAACTACGGTCCTTGGGTGATAACAATGTGTTAGTGCAGGTTCATCGACTATAATAAGTACACCTCTCTGGTGGGGATGTTGATTAGTGGGGGGGGGGGGTGCTCTGCATGGATGGGGACAAGGGGCCTATGGGAACTCTCTGTACTTCCTACTCAATTTCATTGGTGAACCTAAAACTCCTCTACAAATAAAGTATATTAAATATATATATTTCTATAAGCACTATTCAGGCCACAGAATCACATCTTTTGATTCAATGTAGCCTGACTATGATCTCAGCTTTAACACTAGATGTATTTGATGGGGAAACCAGAAGGACGGATGAGCCTCTGCCACGTGTAGGTCATCACTGAAGTAGTCATTTATTAAGCATATACTTTGTGCAGTTCTCTCTATATTACGCACTTTGTTTCACAAGAAGCTTCTAAGATAAACAGGGTCCATGTCACTGATGAAAAAACAGAGGCTTTGAAAAATCAATGGGCTTGGCTCAACTATTATGAATTATGGTAATTATTGCCCAAAACATTGTAGTACCCGCTGTTTGCCCAACCCTGTACACAGTGCATTTCAAATATTCTTATACCACAATCACCATGTTTAGAGGCATATATTTTTATGCCCACTTTATAGACCATGCAGCTGAGGCTCAGAGAGCAGTACTGGCCCACGCCTTTCAGCTAGAAAGCACCAGAATAATCTCAGAATGATGCCAGGTGGGTCTGGTTGATTCCAAAGCTCATACAATCAACCAAACTGCTGCATTTCCTCTCTAAAAGATAAGCAATACTAACAGCAAGGGTCATTCACCTGTCATAGAAGGAGTATGACAAGTGCTTTGTTCACTGTGTCTACACCAGAGACTGTCAGCCTTGATTACACAGAACAATCAGCTGGATGTTTTAGAAAGTATCCATGGCCAGGTCTCATGTGAATGGTCTGAGATATGACCCGGGCATCAGGATGTGTAAAAAGTTCCTCCAGGTGATTCCAAGAATTATCATAATCAATCACCAAACCCCAGAGTTGGGTGGGAATCTTGGTGTCACCTCTTGAGCCAAGTCAATTCATTTCTCCATGCTCATCTGTGACACAGATACCACTTATCCTCGGAGGCTTCTCATGAAATTAACTATGACTTCCAGGTGACCCACGCACTGGGCCAGGTCAATGGCTTTCCACTCTAACTTTGTTCTAGAATCATCTGGGGGTTTTCTCTCCTGGGTAAGGATGCCCAGGCTCCATTCTCAAAGATTTGTTTTCAGCTGATCCATTTGTTGCCTGCAGATTAAAGAGCCTCCCAGGTGATTCGAATATGCAGCAAAGGGGCAGAAACATGCAACCAGGTGTATCTAATGCTTTATTTTGCTTGTAAAGTAACTGAGGCTCACAGAGGTAAAATGACTTACTCAGGGTCACACACCTAGAAAATTGTGCTTTTAGCCACTATTCTATGATACCCGAAAACTTAGAAACCTCTTTCCTATCACTAAATACAGATTGTTGAGCCAGAGAGTCACAAGATCTTAGGGTAAGTATGTCCGTTAAAGGCCACCCCAGTCCCACCTACCCTCTGATGTAACCTCTCTCTCCAAGTGGTCACCATAGTTCTACTTGGATTCCTCCAGGAGCAGGGAGATCATTAGCTCTCAAGCTGCCCACTCCATCGTGGGGCAGTTCTGACACTTAGAACTGCCTTACTTACTACACAGCCTGTTGAGAATTCTGAGATAGATCTATTTGAACTGATACAGAAAAATCTCCAAGAAAAATTAGTAAGCACAAAAAGCAAGTTAAAGAACTACATGCCTGGTATGATCTAATTATTATGCAAAATACAAAAACCTTCTCAGTGTGTATGTAATTGCATAGGAAAAATATCTGGTATCATAAGAACAAATCAATAACAATGGTTAACTTTAATAAGGAGAGGGGAATTCAGAGGGACAGGTGCATATTTTTTTCTGAATTGTAATGCTTCATACCTAATAGATTGTTGTGAAAATAAAATGGAATAAAGGAAGTAAAATACTTAACACGTGCCTGTCATTATAGGCACATTCAACAAATGTTCCTTAAATAATTTTTTTTGAGAGTGAAAGAGAGAGAAAGAGAATCTTAAGCAGTCTCCACATCCAGCACGGAGCCTGACACAGGGCTCGATCTCACCACCATGAGATCATGACCTGAGCCAAAATCAAGAGTTGGACACTTAACCAGCTGAGCCACCCAGGCGCCCCTTGCCAAATATCTTTTAATCACAGAAAAGTTTCAAAAGGATGTCAGTGGTGATTACAGATTTCTTTTTGCTTACCCATTTTTAAATTTTTCTAAAATGAGCATTTATTATTTGTTAACAAGAAAGAAAAAGAAATCACTTCTGTATCAGCTAAGAATACATTTGGCTGCAAGTAACAGAAAAATCTTTACAGTGGCTTAGACCAAAAAAAAAAAAAAAGGCGGGGCAGAATATCTCTTAACAAGATGTCAAAATAGGTGGCTGCTATTCAGTCATCAGGGACCCAGAGCCATTGGCCATTCTTAGCACATCAGTGTTTATCACTATGCTTTTCACTTCATGGTCTTAGGGTGGCCGCTGCATCTGAAAATGCTGCATCCAAGCAGAAAAAGGGAGGGGGGATGGTGCCAGCTGTATGTTTTCCCTTTTACTGGGAGATACCCTTGTTCCCAGAAGTACCCACAGCAGATTTCCGTTTAGGTCCCATTGACCTGATTTGTGTCACTTCTCCCTGCAAGGCACACTGGCAAAGGAAGGAACAAGAGTGTCATAATTGGATTCCACTCATCATGACTCACAGCCTAGAACTGGGTGTACCACTGCCTGTTTAAACATAAAATGTTCCAATATCAAGAAGGAAGTGGGTTTAGGCACTGGGTACACAAGGGTCTTCCATTTATGAAGCCTTGAAGCTCCACCTCAAACATCCAGATTGCTCATCATTGTTATTTACAAAAATACATGCATTATTAATAATTCCACTTGTAGGCTGCTTACAGTGTGACATATAACTTACTTAAAATCTCATGGGGAACCCAGCAGGGTCAGGGCTGGGATTTACAGACTTCTGCCTGTGGAGATGAGTAATGCTCATTCCCCCAAGTATTTATTTACATCCAACTAAAATATAAGACAGGGGCGGGGGGGGGTGGGGAGAAATATGAATCCTATCTGTAGTGGGGATGTATACATGTTCAAACACTGTCTGACAGATAAATGGACAAAGGGGAGCAGGTAACAGAAACCCAGTTCTAAGGAGGGATGGCTTAGGTCCTGAGAGAAATTTCATCGTAAAAGGAAAAGGAGACTGGCCCAGAGGAGACTTAACAACAAAATCTGAAGGGCAGAGGGAAGCAGGAGGTTTAGGGAACATGCGCCAGCTGGAACTAAGCATAACCCAAATGATGGGATATATGTGTGTGCGTGTGTGTGTGCGCCCTGGAGACAAAAAGAGCTTTACAAAATAGTGGTGTAAAATCTCAACTTGAGTATAGAAAGGACGACAAATTTGTCTTCTCCCTTCACAACAGATAGCTCCCATGACGGTGTGAAAATCAAGAGCCCAGAGAGCTACACAGAAGAGGGTGAGAGTTCTGGTTCTGGAATCAGACTGCTTAAGTGTATACCTCACGCCTACCACCTCTGTGACCTTGGGCCTGATGCTTACTTAATCTCTCATCAGTTTCTTCCTCTATAAAGTGGAAATAATAATAATAATATCTACCTTGAAATACTGTCATGAGCATTAATAAGCCTAGAAATACCTGGCACTTACTAACCTCTTGCTATTTGATAGCCATTGAAATTATTGGGCAAAAGAGTCAAGATCACCCACAATCCCAGGGTGGGTCTCAGAATGGTTAAGGCCAGCTGCTATTAGAAGCCAGAAGTGGCCTGAGCGTGCTCACGTAACCCTCGCCAGTGAGCATGTGATCACGCCTGGAGCACTGCAGAATTTGAAGGAACTCAGCCCGGCAAACAAAACCACGCCAGTCCAGTCTTTTTGCAGCTCTTGGTCAGAAATAACGAGCATCCGATTCGTGATCTACTGAAACACTCTTTAAAGGACCCTTTTGTCTGACACACCAACTCTCCCCATACCTTGTCAGCACATTTCTCACTACTGAGGATTCATCCAAACCTCCAAAACCCCCTACCCACCACATATCCTCTCCTCTCCTAAGACTCTGCTGTCTTTTCTCTCTGACAAGCCCATTTTTAGGTAATTCAACAGATATGTCCTTGTGCTGGGCACAATTCTTGGCAAAGGGACACAGGAATGGCAATATGTGGTCCCTACACTGAGGAGCTCATCCTCATATCCCCCTATCTCAGCCACTTCCCAGGATAGAGGATATCCCAGACTACCCTGGACCCAGACCAGAAGCAGGTGCCCAACCCATTAGAGTTCTCCTAAAGACCCCTGGCAGATGACAGGAATGCAGCTGAATGACTATTTGCAGCCTCTCCATGACAGTCTGAGGAATGAAGACACTTAGTTGACAGTGGCCTTGGCAGAGCCATAGAGAGATCTCAACACATTTATCACCAGCTGGGGAGCTGCTGTTCAGCCTCACTGACCTGTAAAATCCACACTAAACTCAGGGCTGGCTCTTCAAGCTTCTGAATTTGATTTAGACCCTAGGAAGGGCCCCCAAGGCCTGATAGTGACAAATCACCATTTCTCAGTACTATTCCACTTAATGTGGATGTTTGAAGATTGCTACAAGCCACTGGGGAGAGCCAAACTTGCCTCACCTATGAGGCACCCCCCAAAAGCCTCCTCAGTTTGGCATTTCTCCCCCATAAACTCATCACATTTGGAATATTAGGCCAAAATCTGTCTCCTCTGATAGAATATAAGCGCTGGGAGAGCAGGGATCATATTGGACTTATTCATGGATGTACCTCCAGCATCATGCCCTATGTGTTGTCCATAGTAAGTGCTCAATAAATACCCACTGATTTCATCATACATGATACTACTTTCACAACATACCTTGAAAAAAATACAGTCAATACTGAGTACCAAATAGGATGCTAAGTGATTTACATTCATCATCTTAAATGAAAGGTCAGAGAGATAGGATTTATATACTAACAGCCATTTGCCAAACGAATAACTTTGGGCAAAGATTTAACCTCTCTGGGCCTCGGTTTCCTAATCTGTGAGAGGAGCACACAATAATAATACCAATGTGTCTGCGAAGTGCACAGCATAGCAGCAACGTTTTTAAAGAGAGCCCGGGCCCCCCTCCACTTACCCAAACTTTAACTGCTCATGCCCATTAATTCCTAGTAATCCCACTTCCAGGAGTTTCTCCAATAGAAAAGTTTGCGCGCCTGTAAGAGGACAATGAGCAAGAATGTTCACTGCAATGCTGTTTGAAACAGAAAACTTTATAGTAACCTACGTGTCCATCAACCAGGGATGGTCACACAAATCACAGTACTGGGCATTCATTTCCTGGGGCTGCTGTAACAAATGACCACAAATCGGGTGCCAAAAACAACAGACATTTATTCCCTCACAGCTGGAGGCCAGAAGTCTGAAAGCAAGGCGTCCGCAGGACCAGGCTCCCCTCCATAGGCTCTTGGGGAGAGTCCGTCCCTTGCTTCTTCCAGTTTCTGGTGGCCATCAGCATTTCTTGGTTTGTGGCCACATCTCTCTCTGCTTCATCTCCACACGTGCCTTCCCTGTATGTGTCTGTGTGTAAAATCTTTTGCATCCCCCTTACAAGGATACATGGGATTACGTTTAGGGCCCAATGATAATTCAGCATGCTCTCCACATCTCAAGATCCTTAATTTAACAAGTCCCTTTTTTTACAAGTCCCTTTTTCCAAATAAGGGAACATTTACAGGCTTGTAATGGACTGAATGTCATGCCCCCGACCCCACAAATCCATAGGTCGAAATCCTAGCCACCCTCAGCATGTGATGGGATTTCCAGATGGGGAGGTAATTAGTGTTAGATGAGGGTGGAGCCCTCGTGATAGGATAGTGCCCTTATAAGGAGACACACCAGAAAGCTTGCTCACTCTCCCCTCCAAGTGCACATCAAGAAGAGATCACAGCAAATAAACAGCTACCTAGAACAAAGAGAAGAGCCCCCCGAATGAAACCCACCTTGCTGGCACTTTGATTTTGGACTTCCTACCTTTGAGAACTGTGGGAAATAAATTCCTGTTGTTTAAGCCATCTGTCTGTGATGTTTTGTTATGGCAGCTCAGGCAGACTAAGAGAAGGTTCCAGGCATTAGGATATGCACAATCTTTGGGCCACCATTCAGCTCACGACATACAGTATATGAGGACTACAAGGCAGTCATCAAAAGGAACAAAGCTATGGCGTTGCTCAATGACAGGTGATCATGACTTGCCCTGGAGAGTTAGAAGTGGAGACTGAACAAAGGGAACAAATTCTAGATGGTTCTGACAGTAGAGCTGATCAGACTTACTTACGTTTTGAATGTGGAGGATGAACAAAAGAGAAGACTCCTTCTTCAAGTCACTGCAATAGGAAAGAGACCCAGAAGGTCTAAGGGCTAAGCCTAGATTCTGAATATATACATATTTTTAATTTCTTTTTGGAGCATAACATACATACAGTAAATATGCAAAGCTTCCATACACAGCTTGATGAATTTTTACATTTGTATTCACCCATATGCCAACCATGCAGAGTACCCTATATAATATGATCAGCCTCCCAGAAGGTTTCCTTGTACCCATTCTAATGTCTGCATAAAGGTAACCATTTTGATGTTTATACATTTAGATGTTCTCAGAGTCTTAAAAATCCTTGTATATTTTGACTTTTATAGGTGTGAATGTTTTTGAACCGCATACAGACAGAACTTTTTCACATTGGGCTTCTCTCACCTGTCATTACATCTGTGAGGTTTATCCATATTGCTGAATGTATTCATACTTTGTTCTTTTTTATTGCTGTGTAGTATTCTATTGTATCAAGATGAAACCCATAGGGTTTGCTGATGGGGGCATGGAAGGAGAGGGTTTGGGGCTTTTCTTCTGTGTCACTGCAAGATGGAGTTGCCATTAACCTGACATGGATTACCCTGGGGGAGGTGGGCAGAAGACAAAGATCAGGAGCACGGGTTTTTTTTTTTAAGTTTATTTTTTTATTCTGAGAGAGACAGCAAATGAGCAGGGGAGGGCCAGAGAGAGAGGGTGAGAGAGAGAATCCCAAGCAGGCTCTGCACTGTCAGCACAGAGCCTCATGTAGGGCTTGAGCCCACAAACCATGAGATCATGATCTGAGCCAAGATCAAGAGTCAGACACTTAACCAACTAAGCCACCAAGGTGCCCAGAAGTTCAGTTTTGAACCTGGTAAACTTGAGTTGCTTACTAGACATCCAAGTGTTGATGGTGAGTAGGCCATTAAATCATCAAGTGATGAATTACAACAAGGTGGGGTAGCGGGTGATGGAGAGATGACAGGAGATGCAGAGCTTGGGCAGGGCATGGGGGGTGTTGGGAAGGGTAGGAAGTAGCATGTATGAGCAAGCAGCATACCTACCTTTCCTCAAGGAGTAGGAGGTATGTGCAAGAAAAGCAGCCACCACCTGAGAGGGCTCTGGGGGAAGCTGTGTCCTTAGGGACACATTAGAGCAACAGGGGAAAGAGGATGTCTATAGATATTGTACTGCACCAGGCTCACAAATTTTCCGGGAGCTTCTCGTCCACTCATAACAGACAGGATTATGGTGCCATGCATCATGACCATCCCCCATGCTTGCCAAGCGAATTAGCTCCTGGGTCTTCTTCACAACACACAGCGTAGGCTTGACCGAGAATCAGGACACCAGAGACCCAAACCCACGTCTGCTGCTAAAGTGATGTGCAATATGAGGAAGGCCCTGCCATTCTCTGACCTCAGCTCCTGCCTCTATAAAAGGGACGAGAAGAGTGTAGATTAAGAAAGTGTGGGTGTTGGGGTCAAGCAGACCTCATACAGTAAATGAGGTTGGGTCTTATTAGCACCCTCTTCTAAGAACAGTACCTGATTTTCTTTAAATGTTTATTTATTTATTTATTTATTTTTGAGAAAGGGAGAGAGAAAGGGAGAGCATGAGCAGGGGAGGGGCAGAGAGAGAGAAGAAGACAGAGAATCCAAAGCAAGCGCGACACAGGGCTTGAACTCATGAACCCTGAGATCATAACCTGAGCCAAAGTCAGATGCATAACAGATTTAGCCACCCAGGCACCCCAGTATTCTGATTTTTTTTAAGGAATCACCCCCCCTCACACACACACACATGCATTCTCAGCCCTTGATGTTTTTTTTTAAGGAATCACCCCCCCTCACACACACACACATGCATTCTCAGCCCTT
Organism: Lynx rufus; assembly: GCF_022079265.1. NCBI lineage: Eukaryota > Metazoa > Chordata > Mammalia > Carnivora > Felidae > Lynx > Lynx rufus. The sequence goes on along the minus strand of NW_025814839.1, from coordinate 9,779,420 downwards.
GATGTTTAGATGGAGCTGATGACCACCCCCCCACCCCCGCCGATCCATGCTTAGCCAATCAAAATCACAGTAATTTGTTTTGGGATGTACACATGACCTAATTAATGTCAATGCACACCAACCCTGGGATGTTGACTGAAACCACTGGGGGATGACGTTCCCTTCCATTGTACAACTCAGCCAGTAGACTATAAGCCTACAGCTGCTGGAGGGCATCATGCTTCTTGCAATATGGGTTAAATTGTAAAGAGCCTTTGATGCTCTGCTATGAAGTTGAGGACATCTCCAATTTTTTCACCAAAGCATCTATATACAACTGAGAACAAATTCAATAACTGTCCATTCTGAAGTGCTGAGCTCGTGAACTGAACTACAAAATTTCCCCAGCAACATTTGTCTTAGCTTATGTACATGCATGTGTATTTTAATCATTTGCTTATACAAATACAAACAAAACTATTTTTTTATTTGTGTGTGTGTGTATATACACACACACAAATATATGTACATATATACATACACACAAATACACACACACACATATACACACACACATACACATACATACATGGCTTTCTGTCTCTCCTGGTTCACTGTCACCCATCTTCAGGGCTTCAGGTGTCCCAGTTTAAGAAATATGGCTTTAAATAAGAGGCAGACACAGAGGTTTTTGTGGAGTGGCATAATAACCTGACCTTAACTGTGGGTTTAGAACATAACTCTGGGCCACGATACCTTTTGTCCATAATTTCCAGGCTCAGGGTTGCAGCAAATACCCCTTACATCCCATGTGAACCTTGATAAGAGGTCCAGGCTGTGACCTCATTCTGGAATGTTCCAGGCACCCCACTCATTCACTCATACTCAAGGCTTCTTCACACGTCAGGCTGACCTTTCCCAAGGACACCAGAGTCCTCACTGCTCCCATGAAATTTTTATTTCCCCATGGGGACGCACACTATGGGGAGATAGCTACATCCCTGCTAAATTGCTTTGATAAAGTTGATTATGGGCCACATTACTGAGCTTTTGGAAGTTACATTAAGGCTTTGAACTAAAATCTGTCTTAGTACCGACCTAATCCTCAGGAGGATCCACTTCTACCTTCTTGGGGTCACCCTGACATATGTGGAATCCTTACATTCTAGAAGAGTGACCCATAACTACTTGGGGGCGTTTGTCACAGACCCTTTTAAGAACATGAAGGCAAGGCCTGGACCCTTCTAGCCAGGAGAAAATATCTTTGGGAAGCATGGTATACACAAAAACCCCATTCGGAGGCTAGGTTAAAACTAAGGGATGAGAACATCAAGACTGAAAGAAATATTGGAAATTATCTGACCCAGCTGGCCTACTAAATAATAACAATAATTATCATGATTAGAAGAGCAACTGTCTATTCAGTACTTACTATGTACTCTGCTAAGACTTTACATACATCATGTCATTAAATCCCCACAATAACCCACCCTATTAGGTACTACTTCATCCCCACTTTACAGATAAGGCAACTGAGGATCCCAGAGTCTAAGTCACTGCCTGTGGGTAGGGAACAATTGAGTGTCAGAAGCCAACTGACTCCTACATCCTTGCTTATAAGTGCCATGCATTAGTGCCTGTCATTCATAGTGCTTGTGGGCAGCCTTGGTAGCACGTTACAGGAGCCCACTGAAGCTACTACCTTAAGAACAAGGGGGGTTGTTACAAGGAAGGATATCAGGGTGTTCCAGAATCCAGAGGCAAGGAATTAGCTGGACTGCAGGAATCATCTAGAACTAGATGCAGTTTTGCCATAGGAACCAAAAGGGCAGCTGTCTGTTATGGATTGAATGTTTGTGTACCTCCCAAAATGTATACGATGAAGCCCTAATCCCCAATATGACTGTATTTGGAGATAGAACCAGTAAGAAGATGATAATGGTTAAATGAAATCATAACGGTCAGGCCCTAATTTGTTGGGCTGATGCCCGTATAAGAAGAGGAAGAGACACAACAGGAAGGCAGCTGTCTGCTAGCCAAGAAGAGAGCCCTCACCAGGAACAAAACTCTGCCATACCTTGATGTTGGACTTCCAGTCTCCAAAACCATGAGAAAATAAATTTCTGTTGTTTAAGCCATCCAGTCTATAGTATTTTTTTATGGAAGCCCAAGCTAACTGAAACACCATCTCCCTTTTTCTCTCTTTCTCTCCCCTTCTTTCCTTCCCCCTCTCCCAGCAAAAAAAGAAAATCAGCAAAGGGAAAGCTTAGGAGCTGGGTTTCCCTAGCATGAAGACTAGGTCACCAGCCAGAGATGACCTCTCAGAATGACACATACCCAAAATGAGTGAAACCCTGAAATTGCAAGGGTCTCAAACTTAAATGCATCAAGGAGCCAGGCAGTGAGCTGAAGTGAGTGAAATGTGTTGGCTGTGCACACAAGGGAGAGGTGGGAACTGAGAGCCCCACGAAAAGCACACAGACACATCTCAACATCAGCCAGCCTTGCTCTGTTGATGTACAAGTCAAATGCTGGCAGATTGCACCCTCTTGTTTCCAAAAAAGAAACTCCTGACCTGTATTTTCATGTGCAATCTCCAGATTTTTTAAACATTTCACACTTGTACAGTTCAAACTAAATACATCCATGGGCAAGCTATTTCTAGACTGAGGGCAGCCAGTTTGTGTACAAAATCCATGTAGAATCCATTTGGGAGGGAAGGAGGACAGCCAAATGAGGACATGCTATGCAGTCAAGGGCTTGGGTTCAAACCCTGCATCCAACACTCACTTTCTGTGTTACTTAACAGGTCACTTAATTTCTCTGATCCCTCTGAGCTCATCTTCTTTTAGTCCTGTTGTTTCTAACATTTTGCCAAAACAAATAACGCTGCTGTAAATCACACTGTACACATGTCACTCTGTATCGGGCAAGTGTATCTGAAGGATGAATTCCTGAAGGGGAGACTGCCAGGTGTCACAAGCTGGATTTTTTTTTTAGAAGAGACACTAAGATAGTTTGGGCTGCAAAGTGTTTGTTAGGAACATATGTCCACACAAAAATTTACAAGTGACTATTCACAGCAACCTTATTGATTAATAGCCAAAAAAAAAGGAAATAAATCCAAGTGTACATCAACTGATGGATGGATGAATAAATGGCACAACCATCCAATAGAATAGTGTTTGACAATGAAAAGGAATGGGCTACTGACACATGCTACAATATGAATAAACACTAAAAACAATATGCTAAATAAAATAAATCAGACACAAAGGACTGAATGATTCCATTTATCCGAAGTGTCCAGAATAGGCAATTCTTTAGAAATTTAAAGTATATTTGTGCTTGCCTAGGGCTGGAAGGTTGGGGGCGGGGGATGAAAAATGAGTGCCAATGGGTATGAGGTTTCCTTTGGGGTGATGAGAATGCTCTAAAATTGTGATTCACAATTCTGTGAATACACTGAAAATTAAACTGTTCACTTTAAATAGGTAAATCATGTTGAGTGTGCATTATATTTCAAGAATGTTGTCCAAAAAAATATTGAAGGGAAGGAGGAAGAAGCAGGATCGGGCAAACAAAAGAGCCTAAACTGCGATGCAGCCCAACAAAGCCACTCAACCAGGCAGAGAATGACTAAGCCCAAATAGCCAAGCCTCCTACCCTGTCTTGCTCCGTTACTGGATGTTGACTGCTCCAGAAAGCCGTGACCTTGGGTGAGGGAGCTCTCTGCAGCTGTCAAAGGAGCTGACAGTTGGAAGCCATCTGCTGACCACACTCCCCACAGTAGGGTGGCATGTCCTCCCTTGAAGGGGAATCTGAACAGCACATCTCCCCATGCACCAACCCAAGTCAAAAGGCAAACAATGAATTTTGATAACTACAGCCATACCTCAGGATTGTCGCTGTTATCATTGACGTGGAAGAATTCCCTAACCACCAGCAATATTTTTATATCTGGCAGGTGGCATACTATTGAACAACAGTGGGGGATACAGTTTAGAAGACCACCCTGAGGAATACCCGTAACGCCACATAAAAGACTTGTTATTTTCTCCTATAAGGATCAGGAGCCCTGCTGTGGTTCTGTTGTTTTCCCAAGAGAGCTGACATGATGTAAAGCTGTATTTTAGAAGACTCACTTTAGTGAGAGTATGCAAGATGGATTAGAAGGGGGAAACCCAGAATACAGGGAGGCTAATTAATAGCTTCTTGGTTGGAACCACCCAGCCATGGGGTGGGGAGGGTGGGTGGTTGCCCCCAAAAGGAAAGGAAGGTACAGAGGGAGGAAGTTTTGCATACGCAGGAACTGATGAGACCAGAGTATAAAGGAGAAGGCAACTCCTTTCAGTTCGAGCCGAGGGGCACTGGATGGATGATGTCCTGGCCCTATCCAGCCATGATGTTGACTTGGTAAGAATCTTCCCCAACCACCCACAACCTTCCATATCCACTATCACCACCATCACTTCTTGCTTGGATAACTCTACAGCCTTCTTGCTGATCTCAGAACATCCACTCTGGCTTCCTGAAATCTATTCTCCTTAGAACAGCCAGAGGGACCTTCTTAAAACTTAATTCAGGTCCGTCACCCCCACACTCAAACTCTTCCAACTGCACCTCACTGTCCTGGAGATAAAGAACTATGGCTGCAAGGTCCTTCATTAGCTGCCCCTGCCCACCTCTCCAGCCTCATTTCTTACCACTCCCATTACTTTCCTTACTGAACTTCCTTTATTCTCTGAAGGTTCCATGCTCCCTTTTGCCTCTGAACAGCACACACATGCTATTCCTCTATGCTCAATATTCCACAGTCTCTAGTCTACTCCTACTTAAACTGTAGGTGATCAGTTAGATGTTGCTTAATCCAGGAAGCCTTCCCTGACCACCATCCCTCAAGACTTGGTGAGATGCCTATGGCAGATTGCGCAAACATGGCACCAAATAATTCCTCCGTCTCCATGTGTGCCCACAGTGCTCTTCCCAACACGAGATGCAAGGTTCCCCCCAGTCTTTGCGTCAGGCTGGCTGTTGATTTGCTTTAACCAATTAGAGGGCATCAGAAGTGATTTTCTAGAGCTTCAGATTCTAGACCTTAAGAGGCTACAAAGCCTCTTCTGCTTTCAGTCAGAAGTCCAGGAGACAGAAACACCATGGGGAGGAGAACCAAGGTCCCAGATTAGGAGTGAGAACCAACACCATGAGAAGAATGGCTCAGTCACTCCACCAAGTCCTGGGATAGTCAAACCATCCCTCTGAAGTACTATATATGTGACAGGCCATCTAGATCCTCCAGTTGCCCGAGCCAAGGCCACATGGAATGGCAACAAACCATCCTTCTGAGCCCTGCCTGAATTCCCAACCCACACAGTTGTGATTCATAAACTATTTGTTTTAAGCCCTTGTATCTTGGAATGCTCTGTTATATAGCAACAGATAACTGATAAAATGCCCCTCCTATTAGCTCCCACAGCACCTCCCTATCTCTTCTGCGTGGCCTCCACTTTATTACCTTCATGGTTGCTTGCTTACCTCCTCCACCTCCACCATCCACATACACATTAGCATCAGGAGGAAAAGAGCTAAGCTGTGTCTTGTTAAGCACCACCTCTCCAGGGCCTGGCCGATGGTAGATGCTTATTAAGTATTTGTTAATAATACAATCAGTCAAGACAGGGATACTCTAAGCAGATCCACTACCTCCCTTAATAAAGCCAAGCCATCTGTCAAGGTTGCCAGGGAAGGGTGAATTCCCACATGGCAAGAAGTGACTAGACCTATTTACCCAGGCTTTCCCTCTTCCCTTCCCCATATTTAGTCAATCACTGGCTCCTTCGGATACTCTGGACTTTTTTTTTTATGAAGGAAGTTTTGGGTGCCTTTATCTTTAAAAAATTACAATAGAGCCGCTGGGTGGCTCAGTCCATTGAGTATCCAGCTTTGGCTCAGGTCATGATCTCACAGTTCATGAGTCTGAGCCCTGCACTGGGCTTGCTGCTTTCAGCACAGAGCCCTCTTTGGATCCTCTGTTCCCTCTCTCTCTGCCCCTCCCACCCTCATGCGCGCGCGCGCTCTCTCTCTCTCTCTCTCTCAAAAATAATAAACAATAAAATTAAATTTAAAAGTTACAAAAAACCCATGAACATCCATTGCATGTTAAATACATGCCTGGAAGTGTGCCAACAACCTGTATAAGTTTCCAAGGGCTGTTGTAACAAATTACCACAAATTTGGTGGCTTAAAACCATGCAAATTTATTCTCTTACAGTTCTGGAGGCCAGAAATCCAAACCAGTCTCGCAGTGCTCAACTCAAGGTGTCAGCAATTCTGATTCTGTCTGGAGGCTCTAGGGGAGAATCCCCTTCCTTGCATCTAGCAGCTCCTGGAGGCCAGCTGCATCCTGGGCTCAGGGCCCCCCTCATAACACTGCAACCATCGTTCCATCCCTACTGCCTCCTCTGTACTCAGAGCTCCTTCTGTCTCCCCTTTTTAAAGTCACTTACGGGGCGCCTGGGTGGCGCAGTCGGTTAAGCGTCCGACTTCAGCCAGGTCACGATCTCGCGGTCCGTGAGTTCGAGCCCCGCGTCGGGCTCTGGGCTGATGGCTCAGAGCCTGGAGCCTGTTTCCGATTCTGTGTCTCCCTCTCTCTCTGCCCCTCGCCCGTTCATGCTCTGTCTCTCTCTGTCCCAAAAATAAATAAACGTTGAAAAAAAAAATTTTTTTTAAAAAAAAAAGTCACTTGCGATTACAATTAGATTCACCCAGATAATCCAAGAAAATCTCCCCACCTCAGGAGATCCTTAACTCAATCACATCTGCAGAATCCCTTTTGCCATATAAACTGACAATTGGAGGTTCTAGGGGTTAGGGTGTGAGCATCTTTGGTGGTCTTTTTTCAGCATACCACACACGAACTCACTCACTGTCCCGAACGACACCACGGTGAAGTTCTTTTGTTCTCTCCATTTTAAAGAAGAAGACACTGAGATTCAGAGAAGCAAAGTGACTGCTTTAAGGGTGCCTGGGTGGCTCAGTCGGTTAAGTGTCGGACTTCGACTCAGGTCATGATCTCACAGTTCATGGGTTCGAGCCCCCTGTGGGACTCTGCTGACAGCTCAGAGCCTGCAGCCTGCTTCGGATTCTATGCCTCCCTCTCTCTCTGTTCCCCCGCACCCCGGCTCATGCTCCATCTCTGTCTCTGTCTCTGTCTCTCAAAAATAAATAAAACATTAAAACACATTTTTTTTAAGTGACTGCTCTAAGTCTATGGCCAGGCCACACTGGGAACAAGTTCTGTTGGACTCCTAACCCCTCTGCTGAGATCCCCTTGTATCACTGTTTATCATATGGGCTGACAGCAGTATTTAAGGAGAGATCCTTCAGGAGGAGATGAAGGTCAGGGAACTCTGACTATAAGGTCCAACCACACTTCTCTCTCCATAAAAGGTTTGTTGATTTTCTTTGGGGCCACCATGGAGGACTAGGGTGGTGTTTCACTCAAGAAACCAATGGGAAAGTCTGCCATTTTGGATGTGTTGGGCTGGAGGTCACACTGGTGAGCTCTCAGGACAACTGAGATTGCTTCAAACACCTAGGAAACCATGTCTCCACTCAAGCCTGTACACCATGCACATGTGGCAAGAGTATGAGTTCTTCTCTTCCTAAGGGCCTTTGGAACCCCATTCTTCTCCCACGTCTGCAGCTTAGTCACGAGGTAAAGCAAGGACAGATTTGCCCCAGTATAAGGACGCCTGATGGTAAAGAGTTCAAGGCAGCCAGTGCCTCTGGGCCAGACTGCTCCTCCACTGTCTCTTGGGGAACCCCACGTCCTCGAAGCACCCCTCAGACCCTCACCAAACCCAAACCTCATAGCCTGAAGGATCCTTAAAGGTAAGGATTATGTGCATTATCTTCTTAGTTCTGTACCTCAGAACTCAGCACATTTCCTGGCTCACATTCAACGATCAAGTAATTTGTATATGAGCTAGAAAGAGAGTAAAGAGAATAGACTGGATATAAAGGGAGGAAAGAAATGGCCTTTTGGTGCCAGTTATGCAGTCTTGGGCAAGTTACTTAACCTTTGAAAGCATCTCTCTTCTTTATCTGTAAAATGGGCGTAATGACATTCTGATCACTAGCATTTACTGAGTACTTACTATGTGTCAAACCCAGGTCCAAATGCAGTATCATTTAATCCTTATAGCCTAAAAAGTAGCTAGCTACTCCTAGCTATATGCACTTTGTTTAATTTTATTGCCTATATTTATGCCCAAAGCTCACCCTAACTTTGTTTCATTGTTCAGTTATTTAAAAAAAAAATCATAGATGAAGAAACTAAAGCACAAAGTAATTAGGTAACTCGCTCAGGATCACACAGCTTTTAAGTGGTTGAGTCAGGATTTGACCCCAGTACTCTGCCAGCATGTAGGGTGGTTATGAGGATGGAATAGGATGATGGTGCCAGTATGTATGGCTTGTCCTTAGGGGTAAGAGAGGGAGACAGAGAAATGGGGACAATATCAGGTCTAGTCTCCACTCTCTCTGTTGTGCCTGCCTCCCTCCTCAAGTATACAGATTCAGATTAATCACCAGCTAATGATTACCCTTTTATTTATTATTTGTTTCATGGTATAATGAATACCACGAACTCACCACCCAAACCAAGAACCTAAATGTTATTAGCAATAATTTCATCTAACCATGTGCTCCTTCCTATCCCATCTCCTGCCTTTTTCTTAAAGGTACCATGATACTCAATGTTGTATTAATCATTCCATTGATTTTTTCTTTCATGTTTTCATATATATATGCCTAACAATAAATAAATTATGTAGTTCTGCTTGTCTTTAACTTTCTAATTTCTAGGTCTTTCAATTATAGGCTCTCGCTTCTTTTTAATGTAGTTGAATTTTATAAGTTCACCCAGGCCACCTTGTTGTGTGGGCTCTTTGGTGCACTAGGGCTCCAACTGCAGGTGGGGGCTGGAATTCAGACTGCAGCTCCCCCCCGCCTTTTTTAATGTTTTATTTATTTTTGAGAGAGAGAGAGAGAGAGAGAGACAAACAGAGCACAAGTGGGGGAGGGGCAGAGAGAAGGCAAACACAGAATCCAAAGCAGGCTCCAGGCTCTGAGCTGTCAGCACAGAGCCTGACGCGGGGCTCCAACTTATGAACTGTAAGATTATGACCTGAGCCAAAGTTGGACACCCAACTGACTGAGCCACCCAGACGTTCTTCCTCTGGCCTTTTTCTAATCAGCACAAAGGCACCATTCCCCAGCCAGGCCACGCACCTGTGAGGCTACAGCCACCTGAAGGGGGCATCTTTTTCTAACTTGAACAAAGGCTAACGAGGGCTCTGAGTTAACCTCCCATGGGCGGTCAGCAATCCCTCTCAGCCACTCCATGTTCAAGGTCAAAGTGGAGCACATGGGGCTCAGAGACAGGAAACGACCCACAGTGATGGCCTCAGGAGAGAGCTGTGTCATGAGACTCACTGTTCCTGCTAGAACTCGTCGGCCTCCCTCCATCTGTCCATCTCTAACCCATCAGGAGGGATTTCCTAATCAGGTTCCAGGGGCTTTAAGATTTATGTCAAGAGGCCTCGATTTATTGAATTAATGCTGCTGAGCAGAACGGTAGCTGTTAAACAGTGTGGAGATCTGGATTTTACAGCAATGTAACTAATAAGGCTATTAACACAAACTGGGCCTGCCGCTGGCATTTATAACACCATAAATCTCTCTTCCCACTGGAAGTATTTATGGGATGGCATGCACTCCAAGTTCACTGCCTTTGCTGTGCTCCGCTCTCAACACTGGGCGAGGAGGAGGTACGGCCCGATACTGGGACTAGTCAGGAGGAAGGAGGGAGAGAACAGAGTCTGATTCTCAGCCCCCATGCCTTCTGTCACCTGGACATGCCAGCCATTGCCATGGCAGACTGTTTTACGTTAGTACTTACGTATTTGCTTCCCGTTTGTGGAGCACTGACCATGCGCAGAGCCCTTTGCAAATGTAGCAACTATGAATTCCCTAGCATCCTCTCAGGAGTGAAAACATGCTAACTTCTGTGCATGTGGATGTGGATGTGTTCTCCCACTGAACTAAACTTCTGTCTTGAGCCCCGCAAACTCTCTGAAGCAGAACATTTAATCTTGTCACTTCCAACTAAACACCACAGTCATTTTAGTGATTTTTATTTTTCTTATTGATTTCAGGTTAAACCAAGTCAGATTTTAGATGTTCTCACTCCTTTCCTCTCAGTGAGGAAGATGCCAAGTTCCAGAGGGTGTGCAAATGTCCCAAGCCATCAGTGGGCAGGGGTGGCCAGGTCTGTATTTTCATCTGTCTGTGTCCTCGAGGGCATCCACTGATATGTGACCCATGCCACAGTGTCACCCTCCACACTGGCTGACCCCTGGGATGGGACACACCTCATCCGGTCCTCACATCCTTCGCTGCAGTACCTGTGTCCAGGCCAAGGGAAACCTTGCAAAACTGCTATCTTATTCTTTCCCTCCCTTCCTCCTAATTTCCAAGACCCACTTAGGGGGCCACGGGCCATGACACTCCAAGGCCACTGGCAAGACACTCTGTCTCTGGACTTCACATGCCTGGCCATATCGCTCACCATGTCTATGCTCTGTCCAACTAGTGCACCATGATGCCACGAGGGCACTGGTGCTCTCTTGCCACCTCCGTGAGATCTGCCATCTCCCTCCCTTCCTTCCTTCTTTCTTTCCTTCTCTCCCTTCCTTTTCTTCCTTCCTCCATCCCTTTCTCCCTCCCTCCCTTCCTTCTCTCCTTCCTACCTCCCCTCCTTCCTTCCTTCATCCTTTCTTCTTTCCTTCCTTCCTTCCTACCTCCTTCTTCCCTCCCTCCCTCCTTTCCTTCCTTCCTTCCCTCCTTCCTTCCCTCCCTCTTCCTTCCTCCTTTCGTTCCTTCTTCCCTTCCCTCCCTCTCTGCCGGTCTTCCTTCCTTCCTTCCTTCCTTCCTTCCTTCCTTCCTTCCTTCCTTCCTTCCCTCTTCCTTCCTCCTTTCCTTCCTCCTTCCTTCCTTCTTCCCTCCCTCTCACAGCATATTGAGCTCTTCTCAGGCACTGTTCTAGGTACCTTATAAGATGTGCTTCATCACTCACATCACAGCTGAGCATGGTAAGATCCACTATTATCCCCCTATCACAGATGTAGAAACTGAAATCCAAAAGTGTAAGTCCCCTGTGTAAGGTCATGCAGCCATCAAGAAGTGGGACCCATACAGGCTTCACCAGGGCAATGAGACACCCACAGAATCTAAAACTAAATGTGGGGCCCTGCTCCCTAACACCCCTCTGGAGCTTCACCCTCGGGGAGGCACTGCTCAGAGTCCCACATGGGTGTCAGTGTTTAACTCTCCTCCCTTCTTCCAGTCTAGAGTTTGGCAAGTTTGGGGATAAATGGCTCCCTAGGAAATCTTCCCAAACTTTGGTTCCTATCAAGACCTTAGCCTTTTGGACTTCCAAAGCAGCAGATGTCACTGTATTCCTTTTTTCCTTTAGGACAATGGAGACTAAGTCCTGATCTAAAGAGAGTCTAGCATAAAAGGTGACCTTGAATATTTCAGGGACCAAAAAACCCCACAAAGGTGGAAGCTTCACTCTTCATCCACATCCACATCATCACATTCAACATCACAGCAGCCCCACTGAGGAAGACACAGTCCTTCCCTTTGTACAAGGGATCAGAGGCTCCAGAAAATTCAGGGGCTACTCCAGAAAAAAAGTGAAACTGACAAGTTGCTGAATGAGAATTTGGATTCAGTTCTGAGTTTCTGGGGAATCACTAACCTCTCTTGTGGGAGCAGAAACTAGCCTGTGTTTTTTATTTTTATTTTTTTGGTCTACTCAAATAGTGGAAAAACTGGTCCCAGTACAGAGCTATCCAGAGTTTGAGACTGTCTTCTGGGGTTTGGACCACGCATGAGGATATGTGGCACAGAGAACGCTCAGCTGTGCACGCTTACCAGGCACCTTCTGTTGACGTGGAATTCAGAAGGTCCACTCTTCCGGCACCTCTTAGCTTTTCTCTGTTGTCCCTTCCTCCTTCTTTGGCCCCCATTGTCTTATTCAAAATATTGTGAACTCCTACTATGTACAAGGCTCTGTTCTAGAAACTTGGGAGAGAACAAGGAGCAAGCCAGAGCCCCTCTCTCCCTCAAAATCTTAGTGCCTCAGGGTGACCAAGGTGCAGACTGTTAGTTTGCAGACTGTTAGTAGCCCCACACAGGTCCTGGTACAGAGTAGGTTATCAGTAAATTGATGAAGGGTTTTTAGTTCCCATCAATTACACAACCTAGAGATACAGGGTGAAGACTCCAGAGTATCTCAAAGATTTGGAAAGTTCTGTGCTCCCAAGACTCTCAGCAATACAGAGACATCAAGAGTGATCACTAAAAGCTTCAAGAATAGCTGATATAAAAGGAGACAAAGTAGATGAGAATATACCCAGACTTGGACAGGAACCCAGACATAAGTTACTGCTAGGAAAGGAGAAGGGGCCTCACATGTTCTGAGAGCCTACTCTGTGCCAGGTCCTGGCCTAGGCACTTAACCTCTTTTGAATCTTACAACAGACTATGAGATGGAGACTCCTGCCAACCTTGCAAACTATTTCTCATCTATGAAAAAGGGTCCTGTTATTGTCAGTAACCTGTGGACAAGGAGTGTCCACCTCCCATGGGTGTTGAATTAACCTTCACGAGCAAAAGTAGGGTAGAATCCTGAGCCCTAAATGCAGCAGGGATAGAGTTGGCTGGTTTGTTCCATTTTCTCAAATATCTTTTTTGTTACAATAATATGCCATTTTTCTTTCTTCTTAGTCAATACACCATACATGGTGTAAAATTGGAAAAAATGCTAATAAGCAAAACACAGAAGAGAAAAGCCACCCTTAATTCCATCATTAAGAAATATTCACCCTCAGGTGCCTAGGTGGCTCAGTCAGTTAAGTGTCTTGATTTTGACTCAAGTCATGACCCCAGGATCATAGGATCAAGCCCCAGGTCAGGTTCCTCATCAGGCTCTGCACTAAGTGTGGAATCTGCTTAAGATTCTCTCTCCCTCGCTCTCTCTGCCCCTCCCAAGTTCATGCTCTCTCCCTCTCTCTCTCTCTCTTGTAAAATAAAATAAAAATAAAATAAAAATAATAAAATAAGAAATACTCACCCTAACTACTGTGGCATTCACTTCCCAGATGCTACACACACATATATATACCTATACATACACGTACACCCACACATACAATAACACATACATATGTGTGACACATGACATGACACATTCAGGTCACATGTGTATATCATATGCAGGCCATAAATAGATATTCTTATACACGTGCTAATATATTCCTATTCATATACATGTGTGTATCTTGTGCATGCACATATATATTACATATGTACTGTATATAATACATGTCAAGTATATCTCATGTGCATATGTGTGTGCATATCATATACATATACATAGGCTATATATCATGCATATATACATATCCTATACACATACATATTTTTTCAATAAATAATTTTTTACATTATGATCGTGTTCTAAAATTTTCTCATTTCACTAAAAAATACATAATAAATATATTTTCTGAACATTACATATTCTTCTATAACATCATTTTGAAGGCTCCAACAAAAGCGACTATATGTGCATGCCACATTTTGTTTACCCTGTCCTAGCTGTTGTTAAACACTTAGCTAGTTCAGTAGTATAAAAAATGCTGCTGTGAACATCCTCAGAGCTACATCTTTAAGTGCATTCATGATAATTTCCCTAGAATAGATTCCCATAAGTGAAAGTTTAGTGTTGGGTGGGAGCTTTGCATATATAGAAGGCTTGTGATGCATTAAATATACATATATATTTGGCTTTGCGCACATATATATATGGCTTTTGATGCATGTTGTCCATTTCCTTCCCATAAAATTCGTGTGAATTTACCCTCCCACACCACTGTACAAGACTTTCACTTCTTCACATTTGTACCTTCACTGAGTACTGTAATTTTTTACATATCTTTCAATTTGAGAGATGAGAAATGACGTTTCAAGGATAGTTGAATTTGCAATTTTTATTATAAGTGAGGTTAAATCAATCACCTATTGAGTAACTGCTCTGAGCTCAGCAAAGAGAAGGCAAGTTAGGAGAAGTGGTGAGTAACACCTAGGAAATCATTTATCAACACAAGGACCACACAGTAGGAGACAGCAAGCCAGGAGGCAGCAGGAGTTGATACAGAACTAAGTGCTAGAGGAGGTCAAGGCTGAGTTCAGGAGGAAAGGGCTCAGTGGCTGTCCTGGAGCTGGAAGGGAGACCTCCAGGATGAGAAGGAAGACCAAGGTAAGGGAAAGGAGGAGGAGGAGCGGATGGGAGAGGGAGGAGAGGAAGCAGCGGAGGGGAGGAGGAGAGGAGGGATGAAGAAGAGAGGCAGGGTAGAGGAGGGAAGAAGAGGAGAGGAGAGGGGAGGGGAGTGGAGGGAAGAAGAGGAGAGGAGAGGGGAGAGGAGGGAGGAGGAGGAGAGGGGAGTTGAGAGGAGGGGGACCTGGGCAGTGACTGGAGCCCTGAACAGTGCTGGTGCCCCTCACATGCTATGTTCCTTTCAGTTCCCAAAATGCTCCAAAGTCCCTCTCATCTCCCACCCTTTGCTCCTGCTGGTTCCTCCGCTCCCACTTTGCTAAGTTCTCCTCCTCACCTCTCAGTCTACATCTTAAGTGACTCTTCCTCAGGAGAAGCGTCTCAGCCCCAAGCAAGTTCCTGTCCCCTATTATATGCCCCCCCACCCTGTGCCCTGTACTTGTGCTTTAAAAATACATGTTGTAATAGAAACCGTGCATGTAATTATTCATGTAATGTCCAGGGACTGTAAACGCTGGACTGTCTGTCTTGCTCACCTCTGAGTTCCCAAGACCTAACATGGACTCTGGTATGAAATAGGTTTGCTACTATTCAGCTCTTGTGTCTCAGCTCTGTATTGACCCTTTAGTATTCTATCTTGTGTTGCTGCTGCTAATACACCTGGAAACTACTTTTCTCCTTTGCCAGCCACATTTCTTTATCAGTTCCATCAACAGGGGGAGACAATGAAGGCTGGAGGAGGGAGAAGGGACTTGGTCCATCTCCCTGTTGGTGTCCTGTCCCTTTAAACACCTCCCCAGCAAAGCAATACCTCCCAACCCCCTTTCCCCACCCCCACCCCACACTGGCAAGTGGTTCTAGTCTCCAATTGCTTTCAGAACTCCCTGAATCAGCCTTCAGTCTTTCACAAGGACCAGCAGCAACCAGCAGTGTCCTCTAACCAGAGTTCTAAGGCCCAGATCCATGGGTCTTCCTCCCAGCTATGGGGGAAGTAGCTACTTCCTTCAGTTATTATACCGGAACTATCTCATTGTTCTGCTTTTGCTTTTTCATCCCTCAAGCTTTCCACCCAATTCCCCATATTAAACTCTCTCTGTTAAAATACCTAACGTGATTTACATCTTCCTAATAATATAGTGGACATTCAGTTAAAGTTCACTGAATCCAGGAACCATTCTGTGGTTAGAAAATTACATAAGCCAATCAGATCAACATTGCATGACTGAGCATCTATTATGTGCCTGGCATTGTGTGGGGTCCTAGAGGCCCAGAAATGAACCAGAAACAAGCCAAGAGTGCCCAAAGCACCTTCAGATAGAGAGCAGAACTCCCTTTCTCTCACTCCCATACCTACATCTTTAAGGACAGCAGTTCAAGCTAAAAATCTCTCTTGTTCTGTACTTTGCAATGCTTTTCAATGGGTCTCTATTGGCATATTGGGGACAATTCTTCATTGTGCAGGACTGACTTTGCAAGAAGTTTAGCATTTTTGGCCCCCTCAACTAGATGCTAGCACCCCTCCTCCAGTCATTTTGTTCATCAAACGTTCCCCCATACGTTGACAAATGTACCTTTCACAGTGTCCACCCTCCCTGACCACTACAAGGTCACCCACTGAGGAGATAACCCCAGGGGATGATGGATTTGCTAATTATTTCTGACATTATCAGTCCCAGCGGAGAAACCTTTCATAAATGTGGAAGATGGTGCAGTGCTGTGTGAGATCTGCAAATTAACTGAAACAACCAACAGAATGAAATCCAACAGAGGGCGTGACAGGGTGGCAGACTGGTAGGGTGGTGGTACAGGAAAAAGGCAGCGAGGAACCTAATTAGCCAGGACTGCTCATATCTGAGCTGCTCTGCTCCCAGCTGCCTCCTGACTCATGACATGTTGAAAATGAATTCATCAAGAAGCACTCACATCACCCCTTGTTAGAAATGGGTCCTGAGTAGCCTTAATTAGAAGAGAGATGGGAGGAGGTAGGGCACGGAAGAAGAGAAAGAGAGATGATGGGTTGCCCACATACATGGTACCCTCCAAGATGGGGTATTTTTGAAAGAACTGAGATTTCCTTCCCTAAGTTCAAGTTGTCTCACTAATAATGTCATTTCCTGGCACTTATATTCCAGTGTCCTGTCTTACATGGGAGAGAAAATATACCGAGTTCCAGAGACGGCACACAACTCCAACCAATCTCATCTTCCCAACCCATTATAAATGATGTTTGTCCTAATGTACTTCCTATATCCTTCACCCCCCACCAAAGAAAACTGGTTTGCCTTTGACATCAGCATAGCATAGTATGACAATGGACAGTGGAATCAGATAGTTCTGAGTTCCAAACCTTTCCTGGACAGTTGTAGCTCTGGGATCAATAGCAAGTTACTAACTACTCTGAGACCCAGTTTTCCTCCCCACTGGATACAGCTGTTGACACCTCAGCCTCTGGGCCCTGGATGCTGCTGAGAAAGGAGGACCCTACTATCCGCACTGCCAATCTCAGAGGATTGTTGTGGAGAGCTAGGGAGATGAAAGAAACAAAGGTTCTTTGTACATTAAAACATTCTACGCACAGATACTGTAAGACCTTGGTTATTTATAAACGGCTTGTGCATTCCATTGATCACTTACGTCTGTCTCCCTGTTCTGCTTCTCAACTGATCCCACATAGGAGGTCTGGTCAGAGTGGGTGAGTGGCAGGCTCCCTTGACTGTCCACCCAACAGCCACTCACCCTCCTCCTCCTCCTTCCCAATAAAACTCTGATTTTATTCAATCTCCTAACAGCCAAGTGCTTAAAGTTGTACTGTACCCCTCTCAGATCCAAGGGAGGGGTGAGCCTTGACTGGTCAAAACCAACCATGGCAATCCATTGCCCCTTCAGTGATTGGCTAGAGCATGGACATGTGACATGACTGTGACCAATGGACATGATGGGAAGCCTGGTGCGGCTCTGGGAAATGCATTCCTTGCTCTTACAAAGTCAATGCTTTGGAGAATGCTGGTGTTTTGATGCTTAGAGCTGTTGCAGCCACCTCTCAGCTCCAAGAGAAAAGCATAAGGGCAAAAGCTAGCCAGTGAGACTTTGAGAGCCTCAGTGTCTTTGGTCCTTGAAGTTGACTCTAGAGCTGTCCTGCCTAGAGATATCTTGATATGTAGGATAATTCTGGTGCTCATACAACCTTGTCTTTGTCAGCTTGGGCTGATATAATAAATTGGCATAGACTGAGTGGCTTAAATAGTAAAAATTCATTACTCAGTTCTGGAGGCTGGAAGTCTGAGATCAGAGAGTCAGCAGGATCAGGTTCTGGTGAAAAACCTCTCCTGCCAGGTCGCAGAAGGCTGAATTCTCCTTGTATCCTTAGATGGACTAGTTAGCCCTCTGGTGTCTTCTTATGGGAGCACCAATGCCATTCATAAGGGCTCCACCCTCATGACCTAATTACCTCCTCAAAACTACTTCCAAATACCATTATATTAGGGATTAAATTTCAACATGTGAATTGGTTGGGGCAGAGGGGCACAAACATTCCGTTCATAACAATCCTGGTTTTCCTGGAACTATTCCAGTTTACATTTGTGTCAGTGTGCTGTCTGCTTTAGCATTTGTCCTAAACAACAGCTTCCTGGCTTGAATGATAAATGATATGGTCTCCCTACTGATAAATATCCTTATTACTTAAGTCACTTTGAGTTGGGTTTATTCTATGCAATCAAAATATCCTAATTAATCCAGGGCTAGGGGTGCCTGGGTGGCTCAGTCGGTTAAGCATCCGACTTCAGCTCAGGTCATGATCTCACATTCATGAGTTCAAGCTCAGAGCCTGGAGCCTGCTTCAGATTCTGTGTCTCCCTCTCTCTCTGCCCCTCCCCCACTCATGCTCTGTCTCTTTCTCTCTCATTCAAAAATAAATAAACGTTAAAAAAATTTTTTTTAATACAGGGCTAGAAAGAGGTACAAAGGGTGCATGTGCACCTATGTGTGTACATTTATGCGTGCACACAAGTGCATGCCGGCTATACTAAAGCTTAGAACAGATGCTTGACAGTAACCTTTACTTAAAATTGTCCATGCTTCCTCTTCTTCCCTCCTTAGTAAACATCATTATTGTGGAAACAAAAAGAACACGAGAGAGAAACAAACAGTAACATTATAATCCGAGAATTCATCTTCTCCCAAATGTGTCGTGAATCTTTAAGGCAGAGCTATGTGGGCATCCCTTATGCCCACACCCTACGTTTTCACTACTGTCTCAAACAGCAAAACTCAGATCTGTCTCCATGCATGTAGCTCTTTACCTTTCCCCAAAGTTATAAATCCATTGTCAGATACAAGCCCTTGTTCTCACTCTCCCCTTCATCTGTCCTTCCTCAGTTACTCCATTAATGGCTTCAATTTGCCAGTTGCCCTCTCCCCTTACACTGTGATCAGCAGGGTGGGGCTGACTTGGCCGCTATCACAGAGAAACCTGAGTAGTCTGCTGATGTAGTGTGTCGAACAAGTGCCCCATTAGTTTTTCTATCATCTGGTGAGCCTCATCCATTAGCTTGGCTGATTTGAGACGAGGTTTCAAGGTAAACCTACCGGGCAGACACTCAATGTTAAGACAAAAGCAAGTTAGAACGCTCAGTGTCTGCCAGCCTGTAAATGGCTCTCGCAGCTAAGCTCTCTCTCTTCATTCCTCATCTGATGCAACTCCAAATGTCTGAACTCAGTCTCTAACCACCCAAGGTCAGGAGCATCTGGACTTGGAGACTGGAATCAAGAAACTTAAAAGACACGGCTGTTACTATCACTCTCTCCAAATCACTGAAACGGGCACTCCTCTATTCTGACAGGAGGAATATAAAAAGGCACAGTATGAGAGTTTGTATCAAAAGTCTTAACAGTATTCATACACTTTGATTCAACAGTCCCATTTCTATGAATTTATTCTGAAGAAATAAGGGGACAAATATATGCGTGGACAACAATGTTCATCACATTATTGCAGTAGAAGAGATTAGTGCTGGAGTGCCTGAGTGGCTCAGTCGGTTAAGCGTCCGACTTCAGCTCAGGTCATGATCTTGCGGTTAACGAGTTCGAGCCCCATGTCGGGCTCTGTGCTGACAGCTCAGAGCCTGAAGCCTGCTTTTCAGATTGATGAAACAATTTATGATACATCCATGCAGTGGAGCATGGCATGGTTATTAAAACAAGTCTTGGTCAGTTTAACAAGTAAGAGGGTAAACAGACACACCGTTTCAGAGGATAATCTGGCAATATGCATCAGAAGTCTTAAAAATGTTCATACCACTTGAAATAGTCACTAATGCTGTTCACAATGTTTCTAATGCTGTTCACAACGTTTCTGGCTCTCCACCTTCCAGACATGGGGTAGAACTGAACTTCATGGTCTCCTAGTTATTATCCACCTAGTCATTAACCATGTGACTGGTTCTGACTAATGAGTTATTAAAAAAAAAAAAATGATGAGTACCACTTCCAGGCCAGAGCATTGAATTGTCAATGTAACACCCAGGTAACACCCAGGGCACTTTTTTCTTCTTTCCTGGTGACTAGCAATGTCTGAAATAGTGGCGACTCCACCAGCCTTGGTCCCAGAGTAAGAAGACACAAGCATAACTCAGATACACAGGATGAGAGAGAAATAGGCCATCGTTGGTTTAAGATTTTTAGAGTTGTTTGTTACTGCTGCATATCCGACCTACGCTGACTGATACACTCTTTGACCAAGCATGCCCATCTCTAGAATTATAAGGAAACACCTGCACACATGGATATACACGTTGGAGGATATTTTGTATACAGAGATACATGTTAAGGATATTAATCATAAAATTGCTTTAAACACATTCAAAAACACACAGAGAGAAGTCCTATAGCACACCCACAGTGCCAGTACAGCTAGGGTGGAAGTTCTGTCAACATCATCCATACACTACTATATTTCCTAGGAAGAACTCAGCCCTGAAAGAGAGCCAAGTCACCACCCCAGCCTCTTCCTTCCTCCCTCATAATGAGTTTCCCCTCCGGGCCCCCAGAGTCCAATCAGCTGATGTTAGGTAAAGTTCTTAGTCCATCAAAGATGTTCTAATAATATTCAACTTCAAAAGGTTAACATTCAGAACTTCAATCTGTTTTCTCCCAAGAATTCCTGAGGTTCCCTATGCAAATGTATCTAACTCCTCCACATAAGACATCAAGGTCCATAGAACAAGGAACAGAGGGAGAAAAAGGCTTTATCTGTCCCAGAACATACCTGCTGTGTGTTTTTCCCCTGGCACAATGAGTACTTACTTGTTTTGCTGTCTACATAAAACACTCAAGCCAAGTCTCCACCTCTAGATATAAAAGCAGCTGGAAATGTAGCAACTTCTCTCAACATTGAGGAAAATGGTTTTTAAGTTGACCAGTTCATCACACCATTACTATTAGGAATTATGTTGACCATGTGGACAATGATGAGAAATAAAACAAGGATGAAGTAGAGAGAGGTGACATGTTTAGACACCATCCAGATTAGAATTTGCCTTGGTGTCTTCAAGATGCCCCCTTCAGCAACAAATCTTTAAAATGTAATGGCCCTACTGGGTATGGGTATACCTTCTGAGCCTTAGGAAGTAGCTAGTGAAGAAAATAAGCAGAGTGAAAAGTCCCTGAGGCTCACAAAGGGATGGTTTCTTGGCTACTGGAAGACCTTATAAAGTTGCTGGTGGTGGCATTTGTGGCAGTGAAGGTATACAGGTGGCAGAGGTGATAGCAGTGGTGGTAATGGGTAAACATGGTAAAACTTATTCATCCACCCAATCCTGACCTCTCAATTCACAAGGCTGAATTAATGTGACAGTGATGGGGCATTAATATTTACTAGGATTTAATATTTCATAGTCATTCTCTCACTCTAGAAATGGATTAAAAACAGAGAGGTCAGCTATCATCAGGGAAAACAAACAACTCAAAGCAACAAGAGAAAAGGGAAGCAATAGGGGAGGGGGCAAAGCAATGAGTAGAGAGGGAGAAACAGACAATCCCACGGTGAGAGGTGAGGATCTTGGGGTACCTGCCATCATAGGCTCTAAGCCAGTGAGACAGAAACATTACCAGAACATCTGGTCAACCTCTCTTCGCCTATTTATCTTCTTTCTAGAACATTCTGCCTCTGCTAGCCCACCTATCTCTCATCTCATGTGGGATGAGAAAGAAAGAAAATATCCCCTTTCATACCTGGAAAGCCAACAGGCAGACTTCAGGTAGGAAATCAAGTTGGGTCACCACCAAGACCTGACTCTAGTCATTGGCTGCCCTTGGGATACCTCCTCTCTGGGAATAGGCAAACCCAACTACGTATCACAGTTTTCCCCAAAGTGTATTTAGAGAAGTATTCTGCAAGCTGGACTAGAGGCTCTTTGAGGGCAGGGACCAAGTCTATGTTGATCACCAATGTTCCCTAAGAGCTAGAAAAATGCCTGCAATATGGTCAGCGCTCAATAATTTTTGTTAGATGAATAAATGAATGGATAGTCCTATGGGATGTTGTATTTCAAAGGTGCCACAGTTGAGTAATTGTGGGAAGGATGCAGATCCTTGCCTGTCCTTGGAGAATTACAATGTAATATCCAAGAAGCTTCTGTCTGACTCTGTTTATCACAGAAGCTCTCAAATTTATTTCAACATATGTTATATCCTGCGTTTTTTGAAATTCCTTAACTGTTATTTCTATGGGACATGCTTTGGAAAATGCTGATATGTGGAATTTCAGCATAGTGGAAAGAGGAAGAAGAAATCTAGAATCAGACAAAACCAAGGTTCAAATCTCAACTTTACCACTTTTCAGCTGGGGTGCTTGGACAAGCTGCTTCATCTCTCTGGGCCTCAGTTTCTTCGTTTGTGATATGTGAAATATCATAATATCTCTTTTACGTACCTCACGGGGGTTGTGATAGAATCAAATAAGATACTACACATGGAAGGTAAACCACTTGCACACATGGTCATTGCTGTTTCTAAAAGCAAGGATCATGTGAAGTTGACACTGCCCAAAGCAATTTCCATTTCAGTTTCAGCTCCTGCTAAAAGATGTGCCAAAGTCTAACCTCTGGGAGCTTCTGGGGCCTTGAAAGTAAATTTCCAGGTACAGGTGAATTTTACCATCTTAGAAAATTAATATTAGAGTTGTTTAAAAGGCCACTTGAAACACTGTAGTAGACACTGGTCATTCACAATATCATTATCCCTTGCTACGTCCCTCTACTTGAAGACTGGAAAACGAAATACTGTACTAAATTTCCAGATGCCCTTGAAGCTAGGAGAGATATCACCTACAAAATATAAGCAGAAATCTTTAATGAGACTTCTGGGAAAGGCTTTGATTTTCTGATTTAATGCAGAGTCAGATAAGACTACCACAACTGTCTCCCCACTCCCTTATTGAATTGAGTGCAGATGTGAAGGCTGGAACAGCAACAGCCATCTTGTAACCTTGAGGGAAAATACAAGAAAATTACAAAGGCATCATTCTAGAATTATTGAGCCAATACACCAGAGCCAGAAACCACCTTTCCTCAACTTCATGTTATGATAAAAAAAAAAAAAAAATTAAATCAATGTAGTCAGGTTTTTGCTACCTTCAGCAGAATAAAATCCTGATAGGGGTGCCTGAGTGGCTCAGTCAGTTAAGCATCCGACTTCAGATTAGGTCATGATCTTGTGGTTTGTGGGTCCAAGCCCCGCATCAGGCTCTGTGCTGACAGCTCAGAGCTTGGATCCTGCTTCCGGTTCTGTGTTTCCCTCTCTCTCTGCCCCTCCCCCACCCCACTCTCTTTCTAAAATAAATAAACATTAAAAAAATAATAAAATCCTGATAAAAAGAGTGGGGAAAAAAGCGTTTGATTGGGACTTTATTGTTAAAATCAAACTTGACATTATGAAAATGTTTACATCTCATATTAAACTGAAGTTGTAATTAAGTTGCTCTATCATTCCATGTGCTCATTCTTTTTTTTTTTTTTAAATACAGAGAGCATATGAGTGGGAGAGAGGGGCAGAGAGAGGGAGGGAGAGAGGGAGGAAGGGAGAGAATGAATCTTAAGCAGGTTCTGTGCTCAGCACAGAGCCCAATGAGGGACTCGATTCCATGACTTTGGGATCATGACCTGAGCCAAAATCAGGAGTAAGATGCTCAACCGACTAAGCCACCAAGGCGGACCTCCATGTGTTCATTCTTAAAACCAAGTATGTATTAGTGATTTATTTGGTACAGAGAATAATTCTTGTAGCCAGTTTACATCCCAACATAATGTGGAGATGCTTTACCTCATGCTGGACTTTTACAACAAGTTCATAAAGATGAGCTACATCAATTTCCCCAGAAATCTCTTTTAATCCTCTGCTCTTCTTCTCTCTCCCTTTTGCAGCTCCCACTATGGGATCACCCTTGCAGATTTTTTGTCTTTTTTAACTGCCTAACTCTGCCAAGTACTCAGTTGTCAAGGGCTTTGCATGAGATGTGAGAAGCTCACCAGGGATCACGGTCATCAGCTTCATGAAATCCTGCATTCCATGCAACATTTTCTTTGCAGCCAGTTTGCACTATATTCCCTTCACACCAGGGGAGCTTTACAATCTCAGATCACTGAGAGTGGGGATAAACGAGTGTTGAGTGAAAGTATATGAATGGGGATTGATGTGTTAAGTGGACAATTCATTAGTGAATATTTTCATGCATTGATAGCATTCAAAAGTCTACAGATGATGTTCACCTTGATACAGCCATTAAGGCAACAGATTGGGAGTCAGAAGATCTGTGGTCCAGTTCTACCTGTGTTCCTGATGTGCTGTGTAACGTTGGGCAGGAATGTCATTTGTGCTCTTCAATAGTAAAATGGCAGGACTGCGCACATTCTCAGATCTTGCAACTTCTAAATGTCTGTTATCCTTGAAACAACTGACAATGGGTAGGGGGTAGCAATGTTGAGTATAAAAGCTCAGGACCTCTGGAAAGGGTGACAGAAAACCCTGGATGAGGTCCTCTGCTAAATCTGAGTCAGGCTACACATTTTCATTTTGAGGAGGCCCTCGATCTCTTAGCAGCAGAGAAACTAATTAGATTTAATAAGAGACAAGGCTGCTAAATGAAAGTACATGAGAAATATCACATTGCTGAAGATGAACACATGTTCTGGCCTATTCTCATCATAAAACCAGTGCCCCCATTTATCCTGGAATCTGTGACCTAGACTGAATGAGAGAAGTAAGCGGCTCACTGATGTAACGTAAGTAAAAATTTCATCCCAAAGGAAGAACGAGGAACACAGGCACCACTGGAACAGACAATAAAAAGCGGTAAGAGGTCAATCTTTCCCCCTCACTACACTACTTCCTAATGCTCACAAAAGCCCTTCATGTTGAAAATTGTTCAATGGCTCTCCACTGTAAAGTTCTAGGAAAGTTCCCAACTATTTGTGATCTGTCCCCTGCAAGCATCTCCGCCCTTGTCACTAGCTATTTCACGGGTCTTACTTTGTACTTGAGCATCAAGACATTTAATATTTTAAATGTTTGGGAATATTCCATTTACACTGCACTGTTTCTCACTTCCCTGACTGTGTTTCTTCTTTGCTTCTCAGAATTCTCTTTCCTGCCTTCCACCGTATTCTGCAGCCAAACTATTTATAGTTCTCTGAGCATGTGCCTCCAGCCTCCTTAATTTTTGCAAATACCACGCCCTCTTCCAGGGACACTTTACCATTCACAGTACATTTGACCACAGTTAACAAAATACCCAACTAAAAAGAGCTTAAACAATAAGGAACTTAAACTAGTTTGTTCAGCAGCTCAACAATGTCATGGATCTTCTATTACTTCCCTTCTTCCCTCCCCTCCCCTACTCCCCAAGACTGGGTGACCCTCTATCATGGACATTCTTTCCACCTTTCCACTCCACCATCTTCCTGTTGACCTTTAGTCTCAGACTTAACACTCCCATACCTCTCCCCAGGTGGCAAAATGACTGCAACAGCTCCAGACATCACAACTCCCTCAACAGCATCCAAAAGTATTCCAAAGAGGACTTTATCTTCTCAACTCAGTTTTCATGAAGGATAAAAACCTTTCACAGGCTTTTCTGCACCCAGAAAAATTTCCGTCAGATTTCACTGTCCTGGAAAGTTCTTAAGCTTCCGAGAGTAAAACTTACTCAAGCACTTAACATCTGTTTCATTCCTAAATGTCACCAGATCTTCCCCTAGCCTCACCTCTGATTTTGTTTTTCATTGTTGCAGCATTTACTGAGTATTCCTAAGTACTAGGCACTCTGCTAAGCACTCTACAAACATTTTCTTATTTAGCCTTAGAACAAGTCTGTGAAGTAAGCATTGTTATACCTATTCTGGAGTTGAGAAAACCAAGGCCCAGAGAGGTTAAGCAATTTGCCTAACGATGCACAGCTAGAGAGGTAGAGTCAGGATTCAAATCTGTATATGTCCAACTCCAAAGCCCAAGCTTCTAGATCCCTCTTGATCCTTCTCACTCCTGCCTCCTCTTGACATTTTTTGCCCCTCAATGGCTCCTTCTCTTTTACATAGAATTGTCCCTGTGTAACAAACCCTTTCCCTCTGCTGAGCAACATCTTCTGATCTCCCCTATAATTGAAGAAAAATGACAGCCATTTCCTTTCACCCTGCAGTCTCCTCAATCTATCAAACTTCTCAAAAGCACCTCTTCACACTTACTGATTCCACGTCCTCAGCACACATTTAGCTACTCTTTGTTTCATCTAGCATCCTCCCCCACCTCCGCACTGGCTTGCTCTGCCCAAGGTTATCGGCAATAACCGATGGAATCCCTTCCCTCCTCCTAGACCTAATTAGTAGGGTAGCCAGGCAGCTACCCAGGGCCCAAGTCTATAT
Source organism: Lynx rufus (assembly GCF_022079265.1). Taxonomy (NCBI): domain Eukaryota; kingdom Metazoa; phylum Chordata; class Mammalia; order Carnivora; family Felidae; genus Lynx; species Lynx rufus. The sequence continues at coordinate 9,753,125 of NW_025814839.1, read as the reverse complement.
AGGACTCTAAAACATCACTGGAAAGGTAACAACATGACAACTGTGTTTACCAGAACTCCTCTTAGGGATAGTACCTTGTGCAGTTGGAAAGTAAACTTTGATAAGTTACAGGGGAAGACAGTGACATCTCCCCAGGAGGCACGCTTAAGTAACAACAAATGCTTTCCAACTGCCCTCCTCTGAGGGTTGATCTCTTTAACTGCAGGGCTTTTGTTTTCCTGAATATGAAATGCAAGCCTGGAGCTAAAGCTAATTGCTTAAGGTCAGTAGGGGAGAGGCCTTTGCCCCACACCAGGCTCAGGATTTCCTCCAAATGAATGCCAAGCAAATATTTAAAGAGCACCAGTTTGAAGGGTGCAAAATTATTAGCCTACCCTATGGAACCACAATTCTCAGTCCAGCTCTATCTGCTGCATGTAATATGACTAATTCACTTCGTTCTCTCTTCCGTGGTCTCCTCTGCTTTCTTCCAGGCCCCTGCATCCCACTGGATTCTTCCTCTCCCTCTTCCTCCTCCCCTCTGATTCGCTCTCTCGTAAGGGAAATCATATGTTGCACATAGTTAACAACTAGAGCTTGGAATTAAACAGACCTAGGTTCAAGTTCTAGTTTGGCCATTTCCCACATGTGTGACCTCGGGCAAACTGCTGAATCTTTCCAGGCTTCAATTTCCTTTTCTATCCAAATAGTATCTACCTTACTCAGCTATTTTGAGTATTAAATGAGATAATACAAGCAAAACCCTTGACACAGGGCCCAGAATAGCAGGGCTCAATAAAAGGGAGGTCTTGATGATGACAGATGATGATGACAATAGTGATGATAGTGGTGAAATCTACCCAATTCATAGCAACAATCACCAACATTTATGGAGAGCCACTATGTGCCAGACACTTTTCTAAGCACTATACACGCAATAAATGACTTAATTATCACAGCAACTCTATGAATTAGACATACTATTATGTCCATTTTATACATGAGGAAACTGAGGCACAGAGAGGTTAAGTATCTTGACCAAAGATACAAAGCCAGCAGGGGGCAGAAACAGAATTTGAATTCAGGCCAACTAGCCTCAGGAACTCCATAGAATTTTAGGAGACATGTAAACACAGTGTTCAGGGAATCATAGCAGTTTGTGTGTATGTGTGTGTGTCCGTGTCTGTGTGCGTGTCTGTGCATGACTATGCACATACAACGTGTGTGTGTGTGTGTGTGTGTGTGTGTGCGCGCGCGCGTATCTGTGTTCATGCTCATAATGTATAGGGTAGAGAGAAGGAAATTTACATTCTGGGTCACAATTTGCATTCTCTTTGCATTTGATCATGTAGCTTTTGGTTGCAAAAAATTCTTGCTTGTTTGTTTTTCTTAGAACTCCTCTCCTTTTTCTAAAGCATGATCCTCACTTGTGGTTCAGGGAATGATAAAAAAGCCCCCATTGGCAAAGTGGAGCCTGCCTCTTAAGGGCATATAAAAAGAACTACAGAACTCACTTAAACCTTTCCTACTGATAAATTATAGGGAGATTTCCTCAGTAAAGAAGACAAATGAATTATACAGTATTTCATTCCAACATACTCTCCTCCTTCACTCTATATATTTCTACAACATTATTGGAAGAATAGCTCTGTAAGAGGCAGGCTCTACAGTCAGCCTGCCAATGTCCCCCACCCCCCACCCCCACCCAGACTTGGTTTCTTCCTCACAGTGGTGTGACAGCTTTGTCCCCCTCCCCCACCAAGATGTCTCCATCTGAAAATGACCAGCTCTGTCATCAACAAAACCCAGCTGCCTTGAGTCTATCTCCTTCCCTCCTTTGTGTCTCACTTTAGGATTTTCCCCTTCCCTCCTGTTTCCAACTCTTTCCTTCTTCCCCCTGTTGCTTCCTTCTTCCTCCCATCCTCATCCACAAAATTAGGGAGCAGAAGTGGCTAACAGGTAGGGAACTGGTATCAGACTCAGCCCTGCCATTTATGACCTATGTGACCTTGAGCAAGTGTTTAACCCCTGAGAATCTTGGGTTCTTCATCTGAAAAATGAGGGTTATGTTAAGGATTAAGTGCAATATGTAAGTAAGGGGCTTAGAACAGTGCCTGACACATGGTAAGCACTAAATACATATTAGAAGGAACTGTGAAACTCACCATGAATCACAAAGGGGATGAGAAAATTTTCCCCGTTAAATGCTTATACATTTGTTAAGAATAGGCTTATCTCTGATCTTATTCCTGATTCCTGATCTCTGGTCAAGAATGAATTAATCTGATGTCAGACCTGGGTTCAAATGTGAACTCTACAATATACTGGCTTCATGACCATGAGTGAGAGGCTTAAACTCTCCAAATACCAGTTTCCTCAGCAGTCAAATGATGTCAGTAATAGTCACCACCTCTCAGAAGAGGTATAAGGGATTAGTTTAAAACCCTTAGCTCAGAGTCTGGTGCATAGTAAGTACTCAGTAAGTGGTGATTCTTAAGAGTTGGGGGTGTTCTCCTTCCTGTGTAGCCAATGACCTCTGACCTCCCCTTGTCCATTTTCAACCCTCTTCTCTCTATTCGGCTTTTAACCCTCTTAACTCCCCATTCACACACGAAACTAGGAAAGTTTGTAAGAGTGTTTATTTAATGCTGTATCTGCTATTAATTGCTATCTAACAAAGCATCCCACACTTTAGTGGCCTGACACAAGCACAATCATTTATTTTGCCCACAAATCTGCAATTTGGGTAAGGCTTGGCAGAGCTGATTATTCTCTGCTCCATGCAGCATTAGGTGAGGCAGCTGAACTGGGAGCTGGAAGATCTTTCAAGATGGCTCATCACAGGCCAGCTAGTTGGTGCTGGTTTTAAGCTGGGAATCCAGCCAAAGCTATGGGTTGAAGAGCTTGGTTCCCGTCCACAGGCTACTTGGGCCTCCTCACAACATGGTGGCTATGTCCCAAAAGAGAACATCCTAATAGAACAAGGAGGAGGCTCACTGCATTTTTGTGAACTAGTCTGGGACATCATTTAACACCATTTCCATGATATTCTATTGCTCAAGGTAGTCATAAGGTTGGAGGGGAAGTGGCATGGATACTTAATGGGGAGTATCAAGGCTCCAGAAAAGCACGTTGGATTGGAGATATTGGTGTGAGCACCACTGGAAAATATATTCTGCCATACTTAGCAACTTTCTAACCACCCCGCCCCTACCCCAGCCTTTACCCTCCAAGGAAAACACTCTACCTTAATTAGTTATCTCCCTTTTAATCAGATTAAAGCTAAAGAAAGCCAAGTCAGGAACCCCATAAGACATTGCACTGATTTCATATCCACTTTAAACTGGTTTGGATTCTCTGTGTGAATCTGCTGGCTTGGGCAGTTTTGAGTGTTTTCTTCATGTGGTCATTTGCAGGAGGCAGTTCTGAGAAAGGCAGTGGGGGCAGCACCAGAGAATACCACAAATACTATGGTCAGCTTCAACCACTCATTCATAAATGTAAAAATTCCTTAGACAATAAGCTTCCCTGTGATGTGATGTGAGCCCACCCTTTCAGGGACAGCTGACTGGTGTAGGTTTAATCACCTGACCTAAGGCAGCCATCCGGAGTCCTAGTGCATAAAGATGAGCTGAACCAAACAGATTTTCTCTCACAGGAATGTGAGCTAAGAAACAGGAGGAGGTATCTGTTCTTGGGAATGGAAGCTGAAAGTTCATAACGGAGAGTAAGGATGGAGACACTGCAAAAGCCTTGTCCCGACTGCTATTTTGGTAAGCAGAAACCATGCATTACAGATGAGGTAGGTCTGTAGAAAGGAGAATAGAAGAATCCCGAAGTAAAGACAGAGACCATGAGTTAGGAAAGGAAAGAGAAGAAGGTCATTAGAGATATTTTAGATTCTGGTAACTTTTCATTCCAGTTCCAAGGACTTGATGATTAAGCCCCTTTTGTCCCCAGAGTGGGGATTGCTGAATCATACAATAATTCCATTTTTAATTTTTTGAGAAACCTCCATACTGTTTTCCATAGTAAGCTGTACCATTTTACACTCCCACCAACAACGTACAGGCTTCCCTTTTCTCCACATCCTCATCAACACCTATTATCTTTTGTCCATCCTGACAGGTTCGAGGTGATATGTCATTTGTGGCTTAGTTTTGCATTTCCCTGGTGATTAGTAACACTGAGGATCTTTTTACATACTGCTTGGCCATTTGCCTGTCTTCTTTAGAGAAATGTCTATTTGTTAAGTCCTTTGCCCACCTTTCATTCAGGTTTTTTTTTTTTTTTTGCTACAGATAGGGAAAATGTGGTATATACATATAAGGGAGTACTTTTTAGCCTTTTAAAAGAAGGATATCTTGCCATATGTCAGAATATGGAGAACCTAGGGGACGTTATGCAAAGTGAAATAAGCCAGTCACAGAAGGACAAATACTGCATGATTTCACTTACATGAAGTATTAAAATAGTGAAACAGAGAGTTGAATGGTGGTAGCCAGGGACTGGGGGGAGGAGGAAATGAGGAGTTGTCATTCGATGAGGATAAAGTTTCATTTATGCAAATGAACAAGTTCTGGAAATCTGCTATACAACATTGTGCGTATAGCTAAAAATACTGTAGCATTCATGTAAAAAACTTAATAGAGTATCTTTCACGTGAAGTGTTCTCACCACAATTTTGTTAAAGTCTCTTTTATTTATCCTGGCCTATGGTCCCTCCAAGTTCCCTCACTGCCTCATCTCACTAAAATATGTAGAGAGTATTCACCCATTTCAGAGATAAGGAAACAGAGGCTCAGAGAAGTAGCCAACTTACCCAAGGTGACACAACCTTTGAGCAACAGAGGAGCCTTGGAGGGAGACCATCTGGGACATCCAAGTCCTCTCTTCCATATCTTTTTGAAAGGTCATCCCTCTCTGACCTGTCCCTTTCATCAACACCACCATCTCTGAAACTTGTTCCTTGGAGGCTGCCGTGAAGATATTTCAGCAATAACCCTGCCCTTGAAAGATGACTTTGCCTTGGGATTCCATCTTCCTGATGGAGTTCTTTGATTCCACCCCTTCCTCAAACTGAGTTAATTGCCAAGACTATGGGGAAATCTCACCAGCTCCTCAGTTCAACCAGCAGGACCCCCATCCTTAACAATGCAACTTTCTGACAAAGTATGATAGATGGCCTCAGACAAAACTTTCCTAGCAGGGGACTGGAAAGTAAAATAATTAAAAGCAGAATGTAAGGTGGGGGGAGAGATTTCTTTCCATTGATTTCTTTGCCAATGAGAAGTCTTTAAAAATCACTTTTTAGCTGTAGCCCTCGGATGCGTGAGCTGTTATGCTGAGCGGGAGAGAGAAAAAAATCAAACTCTGAACAGGATCAAACTATGATCTTTCATCCTCCTGAACAGGCAGCCATCTTGGTAAAGAGCAAATTAGAAATTCAAACAAAAGAAAGAAGGAATGTCTGGGTAGGCTTGGCTTGGGGGAAAATTGTGAGTTGGCAAAGTCTGACTTCAGAGCCACGTGGCATCCCATTCTCCCCTTGATTCCCACCGCTGGCACAATCTGCCTTGAGCGAGGCGAGGAAAGGAAGAACTTGGTTATGCCTCCCTATCGGCTTCCGCTTCTGCTTCCTGTAGGCTTCCTGTCACTTGTCCCATCTAGTCTTGGTGTGACCTGTCCCTTTAGTGTTCTCTGATGCTAGTAGCAGACCTCCAGGAGGGGCTGATAGACTAACAGTTAATTAGTTCATAATGAAATCTAAGCTGTAGATGCCCTGGCCCACCAATCTAAGGATATTTGGGATTTGACAAAGGGAGCCCTTCAAAACACACTCTGTGATAAAGGAAGAGCAGGCAGTGTGTTGGTTGAGGAATGCAGAGGATACTGTGAGGTGTTTCAGAAATGAAAGATGTAATAGCTCAACTCCTGAAGTACTTTTAAAAGAGAGCCCTTTACAATCAGCTCCTTTCAGGGACTGCCTCAGCTGGAGAGAGCTATCTCATCTAAGGTCATGCCCAAGGTCATACTGCCTTTCCTGGGCAGACTGTCCCCAACTACTAATTAACAGACAACTTCTGAGACTAGTTTGGAAGATTGCCTCCTCTTCGGAACTCTCCCTAACGCTGGCTGAAGTTTCTGTTGAGACCAAATTACAGCTCAATTTCCCTCTTTTCAATCTTACTTCCTTCTCTTACCCCCATAGGTATTGATCCCAAGAGCTCTCCTTAACAACCCCTCCGCATGCCAATCCCCATCTCAAAGTCCACTTCCCTAAGAACTCCAACCTATGACAGTACAAGAGGAGAAAGGCCTTCCTGGCAGAGTCAAAGTGTTGCATAACTCCAGGGCACCATTTCCACAGTGCTATTTGGAAATGGTATTCCCTAGAGTTGTACAGTCCTAAAGCCCTGCTTCCTGTCAGTGCCTCCAATCACAGCACCCAATCATAAGCATGCATTCATGTGCACCCAGATATCCACTCTACCAGCCTCTAAGATTGGCTGCTCCAGGTACCTGAGTCTTTCACTGTGGCCTGTTTCTGCCACTCAGGGCTTTGCAGTGTGCTTTCTCTGCCCCACCCCCACCTGACCCACTGAGCTATTTCCCCACATCCTGATATTGCTCCCACATCTAGTCTTCCTCAAAATGTGCACGTTCCGTGTTTGCCACTCTATGGTACCAGACACAGATTTACCCTTCCGAGCCTCCATTTCCTCACCTTTGATGTGGCACAGGCTGTTGACTGGCCTCCACTACCCATCATTCCCTCCTTCCTTTCCCGGAACATAAGGCCACCCACCCATCTAGGTATTTCCCAGCCTGCTTTGCAGCATGAGGACATGTGACCACAGTCTCACCAATGAAATGTAAACGGGAGAAACTGCAATGGTATGTAAGTTCTATATTGCACCCTTAAAAGCAAGCTGTTTTCCCTCCACATTCCCTTTCTCCTTTCTGCTAAGAAATTACAAGTGGGACAGCTGCCTTGAATCTAATAATGGAAGCCTGCTTCAAACCACCCAACTCCACCAGTACACGAGGAAAGAATAAGCTTCTACCTTGTTTAAGCCACTCTATTTGGGAGCCTCTTGGATATAGCATGTTAGCACGTAACATAACCAATACATGTAAAGTGAAGATAATAACCCTTACCTCACAGACTTCCTAACGTCTAGGAACTTTCTAACCACACTCAATGAGCTTTCCTCATCCTGTTTTCGTTGAATCTCATCTACATGAGGGATTTAAAAAGAATGATCTTGGGGGCACCTGGGTGGCTCAGTCGGTTAAGCATCTGACTTCAGCTCAGGTTCATGGGTTCAAGCCCCACACTGGGCTCTGTGCTGACAGCTCAGAGCCTGGAGCCTGTTTTGGATTCTGTGTCTCCCTCTCTCCCTCCGCCTCTCCCCCACTTGTTCTCTCTTTCTCTCTGTCTCAAAAATTAATAAACATTAAAACAAATTTAATTAAAAATAAATAAATAAATAAATAAATAAATAAATAAAAAGACTGATCTCAAGAAATATAGAACAATACAAGCAAAGATCCTGAGTTTAGTGCCCAGAGAAGCCAGAGTTCACCCTACACAGACTAATTCGGGGCCAAGTCACTTAACCTCTCTGTGCTTTGTTTCTTTCACTGTAAAATGAGGATAACAACTGTAATTATGTCATCGGGTTGCTGTGAAAATCAAATGAGAAAACACATGTAACATGCTTACATAAATGTATGCTGTACAGCAAATACATAAATAGACTCTCAACCAAGGGCAGCTATTATTACCAGAGAGGCCACTTTGCCTAAGGAATATGAGTATGTGCTCTGCAGCCAAGCAGTCTGGATCTGAACCCAAGCTCCCCCTCTTGCAGTGTGTATAAACACAGGTGGGTTACTAAATCTTTCTGGGTCTTAATTTCCCACCTCTATGAAATAAGGATTATAATAGTATCTACCTCATAGGTTCCTCACAAGGATGAAACGAATTGATAATTTGAAAGTCCTAGCAGAGTACCTGGCAAGTGGTGAGTGTTCAAAAATTCTACCTATTGATTATCATCATCAAAGATTCCTTCCAGGGCTGATAAATTAGGACTCTCCTCAGAAAACTAAAAAGCAATGGAAATCTGAATGAAGGGATACTGCACAGTCCAATGTTCTATGAGTTGCCCTTTCTGACCTGCTGTTAGCTGAAATTCTCATTATTAGAACCACATCTTTAAATTGTGATGTGTTTTCATAAAAATCCTAGCCCCAAACCAAAATATATTAACAGGAAATGAGACTACTTGGCCTGTTTTATAATTCAGCAGAAATACACTAGTCATTTATCCATTTAAACATTTTCTGTGAAGCTATAAGCACAGTTCAAGACTCTTAAGGTATAAAAACATAATAGAAATCAGTTTCCCCAGATTACTATCTCAGATGGTAAAGAAAAAGGACAATGGAAGACACTGTTCATTGCCTCAGCAATATCTATTCCTCCTTCTTTCTTGATAACAAAACCAAATTTTATTTGGAAAAATGAGTGCCAATGCCAGAAAATGGGTTGTGCCTGGTCTAATTTGATCATGACAATCTTGTTCCCTCTTCCCAGCCTCTCTTGCAGCTAAGGATGGTTATGTGATCCAGGCACAGGGGACAAATGTAAGCCAAAAGCTGAGGCAGCAGTCCTGTGAAAAGCATTTGCTTTCCTATTAAGAGGAGAGAGAAGCAGCCGGTGTGGTGACTGCCTTTTTCCCTGCCCATCTTCCTTTCTTGAACATATATGTGATGTCTGAAACTAAAGCAGCTGTCACATGATCTTAAGATAACAAGCATAAAAGATACACTGGCCCTGACATTCCCAAGCCACTCACTGAACCAACACCAGTAGCCATTTATTTCCTGACTTCTTGTTATAAGCTACTACAGATGAGTTTTACTTGCAGCTAAATATATCCCTAACTATACAGGTCCTTCCGCAGAATATGGAGCTGTGGCAGGCAGGTCCAGATAGCAGTTTCCAAGACATGGGGATATGTTCTTGTATTCAGGGTATAGGTATGGTATGAAGGATGTGAAGAGGGTACTAACACTAAACCATTCTCCTACTTCATCATTTTACCTATGACTGTCATCTAATTCGACCCAGTCTTTGGTGAATTTCCCAAGCACAGATACAAGTAGTTTACTGATAATCCTAAGGGGGCAAAATTCACTTAATAGCATACAGAATATGTGGTCCTTGCCCTCAAATAATAGCTGTGCTCAATTTGGGCAGCCACTCTCCCCAGCCCATAGCATTTTTCCTTTCCTATCATTTCTGTTCTAGCACATAGCAATTCTGTCCCAAAGGCTTCCTGTGCCTTTTCAACTCTGCAATCACCCAGCAGTTGGTAAGACCTATTAATATTTCAGTTCATTTTTCAATTGCAGGGCCATGATACTCATTGAACACAGACCATCTATTCATCTACCACAAAATACACCCAAGTGTCTCAAAATGCCCTTCTGGTTACAAATGAAGATAGTTACAAAATACCCCTCAGGACCTTGGAGAGCACCTGTCCAGCAACCTTCCAGGTCAACGCAAGGTCAATTTCTCCAAGACCTCTTCTACAATCCAAGGCATGACATTGCCTCTTCTTGGCATTATTAACCAGGAAAAAACCCCAAAAAACAAAAAACAAGAAAAAACAAAACAAAAATACTGGTGGAGTAAGACAGCCATTTCTTTAACCTAAAATATGGCAATCCTCCACAGAGGGAGCTTTTTACCAAGATTAAGACAATAATTCCAACCACTGAACACCAGATATGTGGCATTAGCATGTGATATTGTTGCCATTTTACAGATGGAAAAACAGAGGAGTAAAAAGCTACCACATCATGGAACACTTGCTAAATGCTGTTAGTCTGCTAAGCTATACATAGATTATATGTACCTTAAATACATGTTTCCCCCACATACACAATCCTATGAATTTCTACGGATATATTTTACTATGTAGTATGTTCTTGAATTTGGATTAAAATAATTTAGAGAGACATACTTCCGTTATTAGTCTTGTTTTATATGTTGAAGCTGAGGCAAGTAGTACATAGCTCTTAATAGAAGTCCTAGAATTTAACCCACATGGTCTGACCATACCTAAGAAGACCATATAATTTCCTGTGTAAAAAAGCATTTTTATTGAGGTATAACTGACATACAATATTATATCAGTTTCAAGTGTACAATGTAGTGATTTGACACTTGCTATACATCGCAAACTGATCACCACAATAAGTTAAGTCTAGTTACCATCTGTCACCATACAAAGTCAATACAATATTATTGACTGTATTCCCCAAGCTGTACATGACATCCCCATGACTTACTTATTTTATAACTGTAAAACTTCATTTTTTGAGGGTGAAATGGGTGCTATTAATAATAAGGCCAGACTAACAAGTATGAATCAGGACTGTCCCTTGTAAACCAGAATATATGGTCACTCTAGCTGTATGGATCTCCATGAAATGATACAATGAAATAATGTATTTAAAGCATTTATGCCCATGCCTGAAACATAGTATGTGGTCAATAAATTCTAGCTGCATTTATTATTACCCATCTCTCAGGGTCACTGTGAGGCCCTCATGAGATGGAAGGCATCAAGTGGTCTAGAGATACATAGTGTCATCAAGGGTTTGCTTAACAGGCCTCTTCCATTCTGTCCTCTTCCTCTGGAAGGAAGCATCAATTCTGGCACATGACATCTGTCCCATGTGAGCAACGCAGAGCCAGAAGAACGTGAGATGACTCAAGGCCCACCTGCCATAGGTTGATGGATGGCAAACCAGTGAACTGCTGAGTCTGGCTTGAACGCCTGTCTGCCGCATGCCAGGAAAGGAGAGGCTTCTCATGCAGCCATTGATGTCTGTCTGGACATCTGATATCTTAGCTAAATTTAGACTGGCAATCAATAGAGACCTCTCCAGAGGCCTCATTTTCACAGGTTCTTACCTCACTCGCGTGTCCTTCTACAGTGCTGAAACCTACATTCAGGGCTTTGCCCCTGTTCCTAAGCAATCGTCTGAAGTTCCCCACTTCTACCTCCGCTTTCTTCCACGTCTTAAGTCATTCCATCTTGCAGCAAGGAAATCATTTTATTGATGCCACTTTCCTCAAGGTGGAGTTACAGATATCAAATCATGCAATGTATGTAGAGCCAGACTGCTTTAAAAGTCTCTAGTCTGGGCTGCCTGGTGGCTCAGTCAGTTAAACATCTGACTCTTGATTTTGGCTCAGGTTGTGATCTCACAGTTGTGGGATCTAAGCTGAGCTTGGAGCATGCAAGGTTCTCTCTCTCCCTCTCCCTCGGCCCCTTCCCTGTTTATGCACACTCTCAAGCTCTTTCTCTCTCTCTCTCTCTCTCTCTCTCTCTCTCTCTCAAAACAAACAAAAGGTCTCTAGTCTAATGCACTCAATTTACAGATCGAGAAACTGAGATTCAATAAGAGAAGAGACTTGCCCAATGTAATATGCAAAGTATTTTAGCGTTAGGTTGAGCTGGGGGCAGGATGCTGGAGTCAGAATGCCTGGCTTCAGATTCTACCTCCACCACATGCAAGTTACTTTATCTCTCTGTGCCTCAGTTTTCTCAGCTATAAAATGGGACTAATCATAGCACCTACCTCCTTTATTGTGGTGAGGAGTAAATGAGACAGTGCACATAAATCCCTTAGCACAGTTCTCTAGGGCTTAGAATTAGCATTAGATAAAGGTTGCTTTTTATTATTTTTAATATTGATGGAGCTGGTACAGGATTCTACATCTCTTAGTAGGGAAAACTGTGAACCTGTCAGATGCTGGGTGCATCCTCATAAAAAGAGACTTTTTAAAAGGTTTTAGATTTTTAAATGTTTTTCCTTTATAGCATTTAATGCTCTCAAGGTTAATCAACTTGACCAGTATTTCTTAAACTGTATTCCTCAAAAGAGTAGCTTTCCTCAAAGCTAGGAATTCCTTGAAACCCCTAATTTGGTGGTCATACAAGTTTAAGAAATATTGGACCTCCAATTTCCTCCTCCCCTGGAAATTCATAATGTACACAAATATATTAAAGATCCAAGAAGTCCTACAAGAAAGGAGTTCAAATGATGTTATTTAAACTGTTATTTCCCAAATATACTTGACCATAAAATCCTTTTGAATATCCCCACTGACACTAGTATCACAGAAACATGAATTCAGAAATTCCGAATTAGGTCAAAGCTTCCTGAAGTTCCCCATTCAAAATTAGAAGCCAAGCCATATTACCTGACACTCCATAGCCTTCTAACCTGAAAAAAAAAATCCTTCTAGCAAATAACCTACACTTGACACCGTCTGCTGTGCCCAAGACTCCCACAGGGCACAATCTTCACAATCATATTTGTAGAACTTTGCCACCCACCCCTTAGCCACAGCTGATTGGATCAGAAGTAAACACCTGACTGATGAGCCAGTCAGATTCTTTCCAGAGAGAGTCTGGGGTAGAGAGGTGTCCCAGCCCTTAAGTTAAAGACCGCAAACTCCTACTGCTGGACACCCCACAGCTATTCTACTGATAGCCTCTTTCCCAACTCTCCACACACAGAGATAAAGATGGTGACCAGCATCTCCAGCCTACATACATTCAGTTCCTCACTTCCCACAATTAATTGAGCTTTGTTGGCCCTGACTGGCCCCACTTAGGTCACTGCCTCATCCTGAACCAATCATAAGGGATGTGGGCTTCTGATGGGCTGGGCCTGAATCACATGACCATTTCTGGAGCAAGGACTGACAAAACCCATCTGAATCCTATAGGAAGAAGAATATAGGAGGAGTAGTTTCCTGCAGGAGAACTACGGTTCTATGACTAGAAGATGGGGGAATAGATGGGGAGAAGACAAAAATAAAGATGTCCACTGTACCCCAGGCCACATTATGATTTTTTTTTTAATTTTTTTTTCAACGTTTATTTATTTTTGGGACAGAGACAGACAGAGCATGAACGGGGGAGGGTCAGAGAGAGAGGGAGACACAGAATCGGAAACAGGCTCCAGGCTCTGAGCCATCAGCCCAGAACCTGACGCGGGGCTCGAACTCCCGGACCGCGAGATCGTGACCTGGCTGAAGTCGGACGCTTAACCGACTGCGCCACCCAGGTGCCCCCACATTATGATTTTTATGGGTCTTAGGCACTTCTAGGAATCCCTTCCTCAAAAAATATAAAATGTATGCATAGATATAGAAAAATAGATTATATATAATATACACATATTATGACTGTGTTGGTAATAAAAACAAATATAACCCTGGCTTGATTATATTCATGGTTTTCTTCTGCTTTTAAAGGAAATTAAAATATTTTTGAGGGCCCTAGGTATTGCACCTACTGTGCTAATGAATAAATCAGCCCTGACCACACCTGCTCTCAGATGAAACCATTTTCAGCAGAAACTTGTGCCCACTGATGAGCAAGTATTCCTGTTTCTGCCTTCCACACCATCCTCCGGCCCATCCTGAGAGCTCATGAGGGGGGACAGCCAATTTACCTGAAGAACTAACCTGGAGAAAAGGGGAGCCAAAGAAATTAAGGGATTCTTCTTCTTCTTCTTTTTTTTTTTTTTTAAGGTTTTTATATTTATTTTTGAGAGACAGAGACAGAAAGCAAGTGGGGAGGGACAGAGAATAAGGAGACAGAATCGGAAGCAGGCTGCAGGCTCTAAGCTGTCAGCACACAGCCCGACACAGGGCTTGAACCCACAAACCTTGAGATCATGACCTGAGCCCAAGTTGGACATTTAACCAACTGAGCCACTTAAATGCCCCAGAAATTAAAGGCTTCTTAATGAGTATAACCTTCCTGCTAAAAGGTTTAACTGCCAAAGTGCCTTAATCTGCTTCCAAAGTTCACATTCCTTAACTGCCCAGTCTTGGAAAGGTGCTGATAACTCCCTTCACAAATCTCTCACTTGCCATAACCAACGTATATTCAAGGCTATTATTTTTAAGATTACATGAAGTGAAGTCGGTAACCTTTTACTTTCTTCTCCCATAGCTTGAAGAAAGATGAACCACGGGGATATTTTCTTCTTTTTTAACGTTTATACGTTTGAGAGAGAGAGAGAGACAGCATGCACAAGTGGGGGAGGGGTGGAGGAGGAGGGGGACAGAGGATCTGAAGCTGGCTCTGGCTGACAGCAGTAAGCCCAATGTGGATGTCGAACTCATGAACCATGAGATCACGACCTGAGCTAACGTCAGATGCTCAACTGACTGGGCCACCCAGGTGCCACACCAAGGGGATACGTTCACGGAAAGGAAACCAAAGAATGGAACAAGATGAAAAGAACCCTAAGTGCTTTGGAACCAGAATCCCTGAAGGGACTTTGTAAGGTCTGCTGGAAAATCCCTTATCCCTAAATAATTTACCCTAAAGTATTCTGGGCAGCACGGTGTGGTGCACCCATTCCTATCTGTCTTCTGCTTCGTTAATGTCAGCAGGTTTTGCCACATTTGTGTATCAACTGTAGTAATTATTAAGCTTTTGTTTAAACCAAGTCACTTTTCCCCACATAACCTCATTCTAAACAATACCATCCAGGAGATCCAAATATGATGAACCAGTTATATTATTCCTGACACATTCAATCAAATATTAACCGTTCTAATAGAAAATATTTGTAGATGTACTTCCCCAAACCTTCATGAGTACCCCCAATGACACGTACACTCCTGGGAGGATGCCTGCTACTAATTAGCTGTGTGCCTTTAGCATGTCACTTACACTCTCTGATCGTCAGTTTCCCCACCCAGCTGACCTCTAGAGGTCTATGATTCTGCAGTTCCACAGAGGGGTTTAGGCAGCTGAATTTTCTGTGATTGTGTTCCACTCCTCCTTCTTTTCTAGCTTTTAATTTTCCGAATATTAATTTTTAAATGAGGAAACATTTATATAAGCTTTGAAAATAAAATATATCTTATTTATAAAAAAATATATTCCAAATCCACAGGATATTTTTTATTTTAGAAATCTTCAGATTTCTATCCACTCAAGTTCCTTCAAAATGTCAGAGGTTTTGTACATGCAGTTCTCTAGAAGTAATGCTCTTCCTGCAAGAGTTCATAACTACTCACCCTTCATAGCTCAGCTTAAATGTTCCTTGTTCAGGGAAGCCTTTCCAACCCATTCCAGCATTTCCACTATACGTCACATCTTCCTATTAAATACTTCCATTTTATTCTGTTTCTCCAGAGGTAATTTTATTTAAATTTGGGGGATCAATTCATTACCGTCTGACCTCCTCCCTAGACTGTACATTTCATGAGGGCAGGAATAGCATTTGATTTCCTTGCCATTGTGTTTCCAGAAATTTCTCTACTGCCTGGCACACAGTAGGCACCCAGTTTGTTGAATGAATGACATTTCCAGGAGGGGGTGGTTTTGAAATTCCATAGAAGCTAACATGTCTTTTGGTAATTTGTTCTAGGGTGTTTCAGCCTTTTCAGTCACAAAATCATCCCTAATGTCTAGCCTCGATTCCTCCTCACGTTTGGCAGAGAAAACATTTTACAAATAGAGTTATACCTGAATGCGATAGTCTTTGGAGGGCCAAGGAGAAATTACAAGCTGCTTCTGTGATGGAGCCCTGGGAATTTCCTCCCACTCCCCATCCAAGGCAAAATCCAAATGTTCTTGATGCGTGTTAATTGCGAATGAAGCCTACTGTTACCTGGTTCAACGCAATTATCTACAAAGCTGGTCAAAAATGCTCAGATGGAGGTGGTTTCAGAACAAAGAGGAAGGGAGAACATTATTTGAGCAGCAAGTAGGCAAGCAAAATCCATCACGGTTAATTATTTGCTCTTAATTGTCAGGAAATGAAGGATGGATGGAAGAGGGTTTAAATGGAATAATACAAAAAGTGTTCTTCTACCCAAATGCTGTAGCCAAATTTGCAAGTGAGACTTTTCATAATCCACGGGTTGTTAATTATCTAAACACGGGTCCCTTGGAGCTGCCTGAGTGAAGATTAATTAGTTTTTGAAATAATAGCTAAATTGATGTGGGGAAGGAGTTCAGACTCCAAAATAATGGCTGAAAATTAGCCATCCTATTTCTTCATTTCTCTTTGCTGGGTTCCTAGAGGACATTTATCTCTGTTGCTTTTGCAGAGAGGGCTCATTAATCACACAGGCAGATGGGCCTTCCCAAATTTGTGACGTGGAATGAAAAAGTAGCCCCGCAAAGTGCAGAGGAAAAGAAAAGCTGATGATTTTCTGCACAGACTTCTTTCCAAACCCAGTCATGGCCAGAGGCTTCCTTGTCAATATAAGCAAGACAAGGTACAAACTCCAAAACTCGATTCTTTTCTCCTGGATTGGAAAACCGGTCTGTGGGCAGAAGGAGGTTTCCATGGGCCCCAGTGTCCAGTCCAAAGTCTGGACTTCTGACTCAGAGAAGGACTTAGCTTCATGTATACCCCTTTTTTAAATCTACTTAAGTAAAATTAAGGATTTTTTTTCTGTTTATCTAAAAAAAGAAGGCATAGCAGGCTTTCACTAAATTTGGAAAGTATATTTGGGTCAATCAACTAAAAAAATAGAGGTTATGTGAAGTTGATGAATTTTACCTTACAGATAGGCAGTTGTTTGACTTTGGGTTTCCCTAAAATCAGGGGCTAGACTTGAATGCAGGTAGTTTATTTGGGAAGTGACCCCAGGAAGAACAAGTGAGGAAATGGGAAATGTGAGTCAGAGAAGGGTAAGAGCCAACAAAGCATTCTGATGAGCTGAATACCACCAGGGGAAATAAGGACTCACTCCTATTAGAAGTCTTATGAGAAATCATATGAAACATTCCTCTAAAAGGTCTCTCTGGATGATGAGGAGGCTGGGTCATTCATTTGATGATTTCCACGCTCCGGTGGTTGAGGGTTTCACCTAGGGCATTAAGATCTAACACCATTCTCCCAGGTACCAGAGGAAGCTGAAGGGCAGAAAAGGGAGATGCATGTGGGAACTGTCCATAGCTGCAAGTGAGTCCAGATGGACTGAGGGGGGATACGTAGGGGGACATCAATGGTCACTTGCCCTTCTGTAGGCAACACTGCAGTACGAGAAGTTAGTGACTGTCCGGATGTGCTATATTACAAAACTGTGGACAGAGAAAACACACAGTGGTTTCAAAAATGAGCCCCTAAATGAAAGTCATAAGGGTAGACACTACAAAATATAGCATTATTGCTTCCCACATGAGCAACTCTAGGTACTTTAGTGTACTTGAGAGAACATGCAGAGAGATTTATTTTGTACAAATGGTTACATATTCCAACAGTCAAGTCTAGGGGAAAATAGTTGATACAGGGTTTGTGTTGATATCTAAAAAAACATCCCCTGTCCTTAATCATTTTCTTCCAAAACCATTGGGTTCTCACGTGTTTTTCTTTCTTCCCTAGAACTCAGACTGAGCCAACTTTGTTTACCCAGCTTCTTAGCAAGATTTAATAATGTCTTGGGTTTGGTTCTCCCAGAAAAAGCCAGAAAGACAATGATTCAAGGAGTTTGAGAGGAGACCCCAGGAAAGGAGATGTCGGTGGTTGAGTTCCTCAGAAAGTGGACTCTGAGATGGGGTTAGCATGCAGGATGTTAGTTACAGAATGCCCTTGGAATCAACACCTATAAAAGGAAGAAGGAATAGAGGATGGGAAGCGGAGGAGGTTAGCCACAATGCAGGCCCAGTAATACCTGCACCAACCCTACAGAGAGCTCTGAAGCTGGAACAACACTTACAAGTAGTCCAAAACTCGGCTGGGATGGCTGAGCTTTTATAAACACATATGAATCAGTCATGAGGTGTGGGCTTCTCCAGAATAAGGTGTTTCCTTGGTCACAGCAGCTGTCTGCAGCTAGATGATCCCTAAAGGGACTGACAGTTGAAGGTCATTGGCTAACAGCACTCTAGGCAGGAAGTCCTTCAATGAACGGACACCTGCATGTTATATCACAAGTGTCCAATATAGTAGGGGGTGGAGTAAGTGAGACAATGAAAGGAAATAAGTCAATAAACAGTACGTTACTGAAGAGGTTACCACTGGGGGAATCAGTTATGTCACCTGGGATAGCAAGGGAACCAGGGTATTCATTTACCAACTCACATCAGTCACTGGTTGAGAGCTAATCCCATGGAGCATTAACATCCTAGACACAGGCTCATGGGGCTCCAGTTACCAGAGAAAGTCATCAGGCAGAATCACTGTCAGCCCTTTGGAAGCCTTGGGCTGAGTATGCATAAAATAGTGTCATGGGCAGATGGGCGGGGCTCCAAGCATATATATTAAAGCACCAAATTATTAACCATGGACAATCCTAAAAGAGTTTTTCTGCCACACAAGACAGCTCTAACCCCTCTTCTCAACTGCCCAATTATCACAGAACCATCCTTCTGCCAAAGTGCAATTAGAATGGTCTCCCTAAAGCACAAAATTAAACATGTCACACTCTCTGCTTAAAAGCCCATCCTGCCTCCCCCTCTGTTATCAGAAAAAGTCCAAATTTCTCACTCTGGCTTTAAAGGCCCACTTTCAAAGCATGACCTTACCTCACTTTACCTTCCACAACCCACCCAGTTAGACCGCACTGATTTGTGTCCCTCAAATTCACCACGTTCTCTTCCTTTCAGGACTTTGTATGTGCTGTTCCCTTTGCTTGTAATACCCCTCTTCACTTTCCCACATTCCTGTAGCTCCATCAGGTCTCTGTTTAGTGGTGCTTCTTCCAGGAAGCCTTTCTCCCACCACAGATTGGGTGGATGGCCCCTCCTTACAATCCCCTAGCATGCTGAATTTCCCCATCGGTAGTGTTTATATACTGCATTATATTTTTTTGGTTGACATATCTGTCTCCCTCACTAGACTGAGTTTCGCAAGGGTAGAGACCATAACTTGCTCACCAGTATGCTGTCAGTGCCCAGCACAAACGCCTGGCACAAGGTAGCTACTCAATAAATTGTGGTGGATAAGTGTGGAGCAAAATTTGCCCCACACCTACAATGCATGATGCCCCAAATCCCTCCCAATTTGGTCCAGTTCCAGCTCCAACAACCACTTTGAAGCAATTTGGACAACTTCTTCACTGTGGGTTAGAAGGAAGCCTTCGCTGTCTGATCTACCCTTCTGCCAAAGGGATCATTACTTTTCATGCGTTGCGATTATGAGAAAACTGACATTTGGCATGTAAGAGGAAGGACACAATAATTCAAGTAAGGAAAGGCTTTTACAACTTCCAATTATGGAAGTGAGGTGTGTGAAGGAATAGAAGTTCCTACAAAGGATAATGGCTTGGTTAATCAACAAGAAGCACGGATTTAATGAGGACTCTGCAGTGGTTGAGGTGCAGACCTCATCTTTATAACTGTCCTCAGCAAGAAAAAAGGAGATGATGAATCAGAAACCTGGAATCATTTCCAAGTTGCAAAGATCCAGTCCACACACTAATTGACCTCCAGAAGTGACATTGTAGTTTTGGAATGTAAATGCATCTAGATGTCCAAGCAATCGATAATCCCCGGGGAAGCCAGTCAAGTTAGCTGGGTCCCAGCAGACATGGCCTGAAAGAAATTGGACAGGGCCTAAAGGAAATCCATTTGCAGGCTGGATATGGAAGGAAAATCAGAAAATAAGGGTACTACAATTGGTACTACAATTCTCCTGACAAGGGATGCTTCCTTTTCCAATAGACTATAAACTTCATGGGGACAGGAATTCTGTCCATCTCTTTATAGATGCATCCAGAGTCTAGCATAGTGCCAGAAATGTAGCAAATCTTCATCAAATATTTGTTGAAAGAGTGAATGAATAAATAATGAAATGCTCTAACACTTTCTCTTAAAATCTTGCAACATCTTATTGCTGCCAATTCTCCAGTTTTGTGTCTCTCCCTTCTCTACGATACAATCGAGCCTCTAGCCAAGGCAAAAATGTGGAGGAGCTGAAGCTCTCCTCCACTGATGATAAAAATTTAAATTTGTACAAGTACTCTGAAAAACTATTTGGCAGAATCTACTAGCGTTGAATATATACATATACGACAACCTAAAAATCCCATTTCTAGGTATGTGCTCTGTAGAAATACATACATATATTAACCCAAAGACATTCATGGAAATGTTCATAGCATCACTATTCACAATGGGCCCAAACTGGAAACTACTGAGAGGCCCATCAATGCTAGAATGGATAGGATAGGTAAATATGTTGGGGTATGATCAAACAATGGAATATGGTAATGAGAATCAACAAACTACAAGCAACAATGTGGGTGAATATGACAATTATAATGTTGAATGAAATAAGCCAGACACAAGGATACCGGTGTCTGATTCAATTTATATAAAGTTCAAAAATAAGCAAAATAATCTATTCTGTTAGAAGACAGGGAGTAGATACCCTTGGTAGTGACCAGAAGGCGTGATGGTGGATATTGTGGAACACTAGCAAAGATCCAGCTCTTGACCTGGGTATGGTTACATGGACATGTTCAGATTGCAAACATTCATTGCACTGCATGTGCTTATGATTTGTGCTTTTTGCTATGTTTAGGTTATTCTTAATTTTTTATTTTCAATTTAAAAATAATTCTAGCCAAATAACTTACAAACTCAAACGTCTTCAGAGGACACTGTGTGTATTTAACAATGTATGTGAGAGACATGGGTCAGAGGGCCAAGTGTGAGGAAAACAAGGAAGTGGTAGGGACTGAGTGAATAGGGAGCCAAGCCCCTCTAAAGACATTTAAATTCAGATTTTAAAAAGTCTGTGCTCACCCAACCAAACATGACTGCTGGCCCAATTCAGCCCATGTGTGATCAATTATCAGTGTCTTCAGGTCTGCCCATACTCAACCACCCACAGTCTCTAGACACACCTGACAACATGCTCCTAAGCCTTTGCCTTAAGCCTGTCTTCTGCCACCTTTTCCCATGGCAATGCCTTCCTCATCCTCCAAGATCTAGCTCAAATGTTTACTCAGTGGAAATCCTTGCTGATCCCTCCTCTCTCAGGCACTAATAATCACTTTCTCCCTCATGCTGCCGTAAGATTATGTCTCGTCCACAGAGTATAAACTCCAAGAGGGCAGGGATTTCTATTTTGTTCCCAGCTTCACTGTCAGCACCTAGGACAGCACCCTGAACATGACAAATGCTTGATACAGAGGTTGAAATATAGAGAAAGAGAGAAAAATATTTACTATACCTCTATAACTATATTCTTTATCCAGAAGGGTGTTTATAAAGTCCATAAACAAATATGTGCAGCCCATCAATCCCCCATACCAAATTCAGAAGATTATGAGCAGTCCCTTACTGGGATTTGGGTGGTATATTACAATCCCTATAGACTCCAAAGAGAATAAAGATTTTGAAGTTGTATCCTTATTCTATTATACCACTCTGCCAATGCTTACAAGCTACTCCAGTAGATCCAGGGATCTTCCCCCCTCAAGAATGATATCCCATGAGGAATTACCAATTTGGAAACCTCCTCCACTTGGACCCTCATCCTCTACTTCCCTTCCCTCCAGGAACCCTTGGCTTATTCAAGCCACTGCTCAATCTTCTTGTGCTTAGTTTCCAGTGCAGTTTTTCAGCCATCTGGATCCTCCTTTTGTTCCACTGTTGGGCTGGGGACTGGGGCACGAGGAAGGGGCCCAGATCTTTGAGGAGAAGAAGAGGTGTGCTCAGCCTGGCCTCCCTCACAGTGGATTATCAAAAAGTAATCTGATCTATCACGCTGCCAAGATTAATGTCCTCCACAATCTCATTCCCTACTCATTATTATGCTCAAAGATATCTATCTCCTTGGTATATGTCACAGGAAGATGGGAGTGGAGGGAGAAAAATATGTTCCCTCCACTCCTCTGTCATAATAATCATCACACTGTATTTTGACTAGTTATACATAATCTGCTTCCCTTAGGAGACTGTGAACTCCCTGAGGGCATGAACTGTGTTTTATTTTTCTATACATCTAGGTGTCCTCAAGGCACTCACAGAGGGATAGAGGTGGGTGCCATATGGTGATATGCTCCGTTGGGTAGCAGCTGAAAGAAAAGCTGCTGCCACTGGCGAAAAAGGAGCATTTTAAACCAAATTCATGTTTGCCTCCAACAGATTGCATCTGTCCAAAGTACTATACTTATGCTACAGAAGACAAAAGGCACTAAGTAGGAGTCTGGGCAACTGAAAGCTTGGACCATTTAGAATGATGGGTCTACACATATAGCTCTCTCAACTGGAAGCTTCAGGTGCCTGCCCTGCCTTCAGTGTTCAGAATACTGCATGCAGGGTAGAGGATTTAAGATGCTATAAATACATTCTCAGGACTTAAGAGCATCCACAGGCACCACTAGGTGCTAGTACCATACACATGGTGGAGATGGGGGGAGATTCTTGTTTAATTAAAAATAACTTTTTTCTTAGTAGAAGCATAATATATGTGAATTGTGGAAGATTTCAAAAATATGGGAAGCATAATTTTTTTAAATACATGTGATACTAGTACCTAGAAATAAACACCATAACTCCTTCCAGGCTTTTATATACCAATCCTGGCACTGGTCTCAGAGAGTGCTTAGCTATAACTTCATGTGAATTCAACTCTGTTCCACATGGTTTCTGCCAGGTGTGATTCTCTCCTCAGTGCCCCTTCCACGCCCACCACCATGTCCACTTCCCTCCAGTATGGTGACTCCCATCTCTGGTTGACAGTGTGCATTTTATTTTGCAGTTTATTCTCTATTCTATGTCATGTGTGCAGTTATGGCATAAACTATGCCCTGCTCCTCTCTTCCCTTTGGATTATCATAAGCCTATTTTGTAAACCAAAATAAAAATGTGTCATTATGTTCCTTCTATATCCATCCT
This sequence comes from Lynx rufus, assembly GCF_022079265.1. NCBI lineage: Eukaryota > Metazoa > Chordata > Mammalia > Carnivora > Felidae > Lynx > Lynx rufus. The sequence continues at coordinate 9,730,218 of NW_025814839.1, read as the reverse complement.
AATTCTTGTCAAGGCAAGATATATGCCTCTGACTAATTAAAAAAGGATACTAGGAAAAAGAGAAAAGAAAATACTACACACATGTGCACGTGCACACACACACACACACACACACACAAATTTCTGCATTTCATCATATTCAAGATGCTAGCAATTACAAGACACCATTTTAAAAATTTTTATTGAAGCATAGCATACAGAGAGAAAAGTGTATAGACATAAATGCATAGCTCAATGAATAATCACAAAGCAAACACCTGTGTGACCGCCTGCTGGGTCAAGAAATAGAGCGACGCCAGCCTTTCAGAAGTCCCCCGCCTGCCCTGCTTATGTTCCCTCTATCCTCTCAAAGGTAACAACTGCCTTGACTTATAACACTATAGCTTGGTTTTGCCTGGTTTTTTAAGCTTTATGTAAGTGGTGTCATACATTATATATTCTTTTGTTTATGACTTCAATCATTCAACATTATATTTGTAAGACTCATCCTTGACTCACCACTATTTTATGTAGCCCTAAGAAAGAAAAAACACTACCAATTAAACTAGGGCACAAAGCTTTCTTATCACTTATAATTTTTATTTTATACCTACTTAAAGAGCTATTTTAGATTTATCTGTTTGGACTTTTATCACATATTATTCTTCTGCACTCATAAAAAAGGGAAAATATAAGCAAAAGATATTGGTAGGGTGTTCCTAAAACTCCTATGTGTTCAGAATCCAATTCTTCTGAATCACTCTTGACTCACAATCAAAGCTCTCCATTTATTTCTTCACACAATGACATTCAGCATATCATTGCATTGGTGACACAGTTTTTCTTCAGAGTGTTCCACTGTTGCCCCCAGAGTTCTCCTCCCAAGCTGATGATCTCACCCTGCAAAGTTGGATGCTGGAACTTTCTTACCAGAAGTAGCAGTAGACAACAACCAGAATTCATAGTCCTTACTTCAGTGGTCTTTAATGGTTGGGTGACTGAAGCATTCTGGAGCCAAGGCCACCAGGAATAAGAACCAAGTGTGCAAATACTCAACACAATGACAACCACATAAAAAATGGCTGTCCAGCTGACAGTATTGTAAGAGGCCATTGACTCCCGGATACATCCCAATTTTTGAGATGACATAATGTTATTTAATGTGTATTTTAGAAACAATGAAATGCAATAGTTTTTTAATGTATTTATCTTGCTTTCACATACAGTAAAAAATGGTCATGTGGTAGGACTCTACTGCCTAAGATAGGAAGGGAAAAAGCACACAACCAGAAAGGAACAATTCAGAATACCAAGAAAATATCTGGGCAAAAAAAAAAAAAAAAAAAAAATTGAGAATCTTATTCTAGTTTAAATATAAAATTAAGTATAAGGTGGATTTGACTGAATTGATTTAAATTTTCACTAAAGAAATTCTTTGATGCTTATGTTTTATTTCTCTAATGATTTCATAGCAGTGTTCACCATCACATGGAACACCATCTATCCACCCAACTTCCCAAGCCAGAAACTTAAGTGGTATCTTCCTTGCTCATGACCCCCCTCCCACATCCAATCCAGGGATTGGGATCTTTAAAAGGCATCCCTCCATGCATTTGAATATCTATCTGCCTACCCCTCTCCCTTAATCACAAATATTCCAATATAAACTACCATGACTGCTTACTTTGAGGACTACAAAGGTATCCTTATAGGTCTATCCCAATCTCTTCTAGGCTATCATCCATTTTCCACCTGCCAAGGAAAGGATCCTTCTATAATGTAAATCTAGTTATGCCTCCTCATGGTTCTAACAAATAATGTCTTAAGTCCTTACCGTGACTCATAAGTTCCTGCATTTTCTGGCTGGTGAATACCATATATGGCCATCCTAAGTGACTTTAGGGCACATGAGTCTCTAGACTATGATCTATTATACTGTGGAGCTGTGCCCTGTACAACCCTGTCTATCCATACACAGCAGCCCTGCCCCTGATAATTTCTCCAGCCTCATCTGCACCAATTTTTCCCTTTGCTCACCACATTGGACCCACATGGACCTTCTCTTAGCCCTCAAACACACCAAACATCCTTCCCAACTTTATCTATGTTGTTCTGTCTTTTAGGTACACTTACCCTCAATTCCACCTTCACTTAAGTAATACCTACTAATCCCCCATGTCTCAGTTTGAACACTTCCTCAAGAAAGCCTTCCCTGACTGTCCAGGCTTCCTGTACAACCATTTATAGACTTGGTTAAAATTGTTACCAGATACTTTTTCATGTGTTTTATGCTTTAAAATCTGTATTCTCATCTGGCATGTAAGCTGCCCAAGAGAAGAAACTATCTGTCTCTTCACTAATTCCCAATGCCCAACATAATGCAAGGCACAGAGAGGTTCAATAAGTAGGGAATGAACAAATGAGCAGAAAGACGGATGTAGGATGGATAGACAACTGAATGAATAAATGAATGAATCCCTTTAAGACAAGCAGAGGCAGCTTTAATCCATTTGGCAAACTTCGGAGCTGCTTGATATATCCCCATTCCTCTCTCCTTCCTCTTCCTAACCTGTCACCTACCTAGTTTGGTCTGAGAATTGGGACCCTCCAGTGGGTCCAAAATTGCCTTCAATCTAGGGTAACCAAATGTAGCAAATGAAACACAAGATATCCAGTTAAATTTGAACTTCATATAAGCAATGAAAAAGTTTGGTATGTGAAAATGAACAGTAGCAATGTCATTCCGGCATACTTATTCTTTTAAAAAATCACTGCTTATCTGTATTCAAATTTACCTGGGAATCCTGTGCTTTAGGTGGCAACCATACATCAGCCCCTTCAAAACTGGACTTATTTGTCTCAGCCCCATTTCCCGCCTTCTGCTTACCTATCACTGGTGGCTGACCTCTGTGGGCTACATTTACCAGAACACTTTGCTAGCTGTCGTCTGGGGATGGCCAGTGGAAGACACAGGTAAGAGAGTGGTGGGTGGCAGAGAGAAGTCAGTCTTTCTCTCCCTTCTTCTCAGCCTCAGCCAGCACCTCTAGTAGTAACCGTGTCACTTCTGTGAGTCCAGCTCCTGCCAGAAGGCTCTCTGTGGTCCCAGCTTCCAAAGGGTGACCTGGCTCCTGGTCACACCATCTTCTCTCTGTTCCAAAGGCCAAGTATAGGAGGGGCTTCCTGCTGTTGCCAATCTCTGAGTTGCCTCACCATTTCACTTTCTTAGGCTTCTCTGTTCTTTGCTTATCTGTGTAAGCTATTCCCTGCATTAAATTCCTTTGGTATTAAAGTCTCAGAAGGTATCTGTTCTCCTTATTTGAACCCTGACTCATACAACCCAAGTCTCTGACTCCTTCTATAGTCTCCCGACCTGGTTGCTGGGCATAACTCTTCCTCCAAGACTGTGAGCCAAGGGTAACATGCACAGTACCATCCTCAATTTCAATGCTCCCCCGGTCTAATGTTTGGGGGAATGGCTTCATCATTATTTTTATGACTAATAATAATATAGCTTATATTTATTGAGCAGTTACTATACGCAAAGCACTACACATGCTTCATCTCATTTACTTTCCAATGTAACTTTATGACTTGGTGCTATTATCCTCATCTGGCAGGTAAGAAACTTGAGGCTCCAAGACCAAGGTGTTGCATTTAGGAAGAGCAAACCCAGACATGTGTAACTCCATGCTCTTAATCATCCTGCACTGCCTGGGACTCCAGTCCCACCCCCCTCTCACACCTTCTGTAGGGCATACTCTTAGAGCCAATGCCAGTTCTCTTGGAAGGTTTGGGTATCTTTAGGAGCTGGTGTGTAGGCAATCTCTGAAGGGGTTTTCTGAGTTTTTGAGGTTGAACCAGTCTCAATGGTGTATGTACGTGCAGGGGTGAGTGACAGCGGTAACAAAGGAGTGACCTTGAAATTTGAAACTAAGTCACTCTGTGTCAGCTGTCACCGTGATGAGAAGCCAGGCAGGCAGCTCCACAGGGGACCCAGGGAGACATGAAAGGCACACAGAGTCTGGTCAGGTTGAAGGAGATGTTATTTATCAGGCCGAGGGACTTTTGGCATCAAGGGAGTATCTGCTTAACAAAAATATGAAGTGTCACCCCAGCAGCAGTGTGAGAAGGCCTCCTGGTGTATGTGGCCCGAGAAAGGCCCATTTTATAGCAAAAAAAAAAAAAATGATGAGATGAGGTTGACACCTATCCCTCCACCACTCTCTAATGTTTCCAGAGAAATTGCAGCTAATGGAGCACTGCGTGACTCTATGCTTCACAATCAGAAGTCCATAGTGGTGCCTCCATGGGGATTCAAATTCCCAGGAGGCAACTCTCACGCTACAGACCTCAGTCCTGTTAGCCACCAGCTGCCAGCCTCACGCAGAGCCAGCTGTTTAACATTTACAAACTGGTATCTATTTTTAACATGGCACAGGTGTCAAGGAGTAGGCAGAAAGCCAGGCAGGGATGAAGTTAGCACAGTTTGACTTGGCCAGGTTCTCTGATCTGGGGAGTGGTGGAGTAGAAAAGGCGAGGTATGGTCTGGTGGAACTGGGAAGTAGAGTATATGTCTGGCAGTTTCCTTCTGAAGACTCCCTACATCAAACACCCAGTGCTCATAGGTCATTGCAATGGTGCCCCAGGAGGGCCCTTCTCCAAAATCCTATTCATTCATTCAGCGCTTACCAAATACTTACTGAGCATCTACTATGCCCCTAGGCATTGTGCTGGAAGCCAGCCCAGACTCCCTCCATTGGGGAGCACCTCCCCCATCTTCTGTCCCATTCCGGCAAGATCATGCTTTCAATTTTTTTTTTTTATGTTTTTATTTATTTTTGAGACAGAGAGAGACAGAGCATGAGCAGGGGAGGGGCAGAGAGAGGGAAACACAGAATCTGAAGCAGGCTTCAGGCTCTGAGCTGTCAGGACAGAGCCCAACGCGGGGCTCAAACTCATGGACTGTGAGATCATGACCTGAGCCGAAGTCGGATGCTTAACCGACTGAGCCACCAGGCGCCCCACAAGATCTTGCTTTCAGATCCTTTGTTTCATTTGGTTCATGAAGTATTAACTGAGCACCTCCTCTATGCCAGGCACTACGGTTAAATATATAGCAGTGACCAAGGCAGACCCAGTCAGTGACATATGGTACCAAGAATAACAGACTTGAAGGCAAAGGATTGACTTTGGACAAGTTGGCTAGCCCTTTAGAACATCAGTCTCCTTGTTGGTAAAATGAGGATCCTACCTACTTCACAAAGATATCATGACCCTCAGAAATAAAAGATATGAAGATTACTAATTATATCTACAAAGACCCTATTTCTTTTTTTTTAATATTTATTTATTTTTGAGAGAGAGAGAGAGAGACAAAATGAGAGAGGAGAAGGGGCAGAGAGAGGGACACAACAGAATCTGAAGCAGGAATCAGGCCCTGAGTTGTCAGCACAGAGTCCGACATGGGGCTCAAACTCATGAACCATGAGATCAAGACCGAGCCAAAGTTAAATGCTTAACCGACTGAGCCACCCAGGCACCGCACAAAGACCCTATTTCTAAATAAGATTACATTATGAGGCTTAGAGTAGATACACCTCTGGCGGGACACTAACCTACTACAATTATACTAAGTTATCAAGTAATTCATATTTTTAAAGATTTGACTCTGTATATCTCTTAATACTCATCCACCCCCATACACTCCTTGAGATCAGGAAACACAGGTAATATTTTTTTGGATCCCCACTTTCATGAACGTGAATGAAAGTGAGAGTCCATTTCTGTTGAATGAACAAATGGACTAAAGGCTAATAATAGAAATTGAAAACCAAGGGCCAGGCTGCTAACATGAGTGAGGGCAAGAACGGACCTGCTGGGGTGAACTAGAGGGCACATGTCCTACATGAAGGCACTGCCACCCAATTCCAGCCAACTCTTGCCAGGCCCAGAGTTGTGCAACCTTCTGATTTTCCAACAGAAGCAGAAAAATGTGGATTTTCATGTGAAATCTCCCAAGTTTTAAATGTTGGTCATAATTAAACTTTTAAAACACAGCGCAAAACAAACAAAATACACTGATGAGCTGGATGTGCCACGGAGACCTCCAGCTTATCGCCTCTACTCACGACCCAAGGAGTGACTCTGGTAGTATCATTGCAGGCAGGCCAGTGATAAAGACACCTTTGAGATGGCTGGCCTTGTGGTATTTCCTCTCTGCCTAGCTGTGGGTTCGCTGTTTATGGAACCCTGCAAAGATTTACACGTGGAGGATTCACATTCATGCATTCAAGTATTTACTGAACCACCATTCTGTGTGATGTTTTATGCTAAGCTGGGCACACATGAGACAAAAAAAAAAAAAAAGAAAAAAAAACACCAGACATCAGCCTGCCCTCAAGGAGCCTGGAAAAGGAGAGAGAGATTAAATTCATCATTATTCCAAATAACTATTTAATAACAACTATGGCAAGCTGAAAACAATACAGGGGCAAATTCTTCCTCTCTCGATTTTTGGGGTATTTTTGTTTAGTTTATTTGAAGACAGAGCTACATTGAGGGGTCACTATTGTTTTGGAGCCCACCATGGGGCCTGAGTCTTCTCAACTGGACTCCAAGTATCACTGCAAACTTGGTGACTAATTCCTCTTCTCTTCCTTTACTTTCATTTCAGGGGCTTTTCAAAGAGTGTGGTCTTATTGGAACACTTTCACGTCGATTGCTCAGGCTGCAATCCTCTAACCTGTGGCCACTGAGTGGGGAGGAATAAAAGACTGCCTTTTGGCTGGAAGCTAGTACCCTCGTCAGAATGGTAATAGACCCAGAAACTTGATGCCCTCTCCTCATTTCTCTCCTTACACAAAGCTGTCTGTCTTGGGTACAAGACAGCCACCTAAGTCACTAGGAAGGCTGCCAATCTTAAGACTCTTGTGTGAGGTTTCTTCCTAATTGGTCTAATGTGATCTCTTCCACATCTCTGGTCTAGCCACTTCTGGCCACAAGACCTCCAGTCAGTCAGCTGAAACCAGTACCTGATTAAATTAAAACCCAACCAGGGATTGTTTCCTAGGGAAGTCAGATATAAAGACTACATGTGTTTGTAACGTCACCTGGAACATGATGGATTTCTATCTTTACTACTCTTTGTCAACGTATCCCACTAACTACTTAAATTACAACATTGGGTAATTTCCCCTTGTGAAACTTTTCTAGTGTTTTCTGTAGGTTAAAAACGGCATGTTCTTCATGGCATGGCATGGTATTTCGGTCCATTCATTGGCACCCATTTGTAGTCTAGAATGCAATGGGGAAGCAGGAGGGACACTTGCTCCTACAGGGCAAGGCAGTGTTCATAGCAATTTCATTTGAGGGATACTTCCAGTCGCTTTGACACTAGGAACCTCTGACATATCCTTCATGGGACACTACCTGGGAATCAGGAGGAGATTTTCTTGGTAATGGACCTTCTCTACTTTCCTAGAAGCATGGGATCACCTTCTCTCAGTCCCCAAGGACTCCCCCTCGGAATGCCTTTTAACCTACTGGAAACAATTTGGATTGCAAGGTTTAAGAAAAGACTGATCTTCTATAACACTGCATGGCCTCGGTACTCCTTAGGAGACAAGAAAAAATGGCCCATTAATGAGACACTAAGCTTCAATACAATCTATCAGTTAGAGCTCTTCTGCAGGAAACAGGGCAAATGGACAGAGGTAGCCTAGGTCCAGGCTTTCATGGTCCTAAATTAGGACCCCAACCTAAGGGCCTTTTACAAAATATGATTTGCTACTAACCAGGCCAATAAACCCTCTCCTGACATACTGGATGACGATTTTTTTTTAGTTTATTTATTTTGAGAGAGAGAGAGAGAGAGAGAGAGAGAGCGAACATGAGCAGGGGAGGGGAAAGAGAGAGGGAGCAAGAGAATCCCAAGCGGGCTCCATGCTGTCAGTTCAGGGCCTGATGTGGGGCTTGAACTCACGAACTGTGAGATCACGACCTGAGCCAAAATCAAGAGTGGGATGCTCAACTGACAGAGCCACCCCGGTGTCCCTTGGATGATGATTATATAAATAGGCCTCCTCCTAATAAACCCAGGTTGCTGGAGGAAACACAGGCCATCTCTGACGAAGGGGGACACTGACTCTCTCTCACTGTTCCTCCTCCTAATAGACCCAGGTTACTCTTGTTGAATGTGGGGGCTTCTCCCTCATTCATTTCCTGGGTTAATGGCTATGATAATTGGAGCCGGTTGTCTCTAGTTGGTCTACTTTGGAATGGGGACTTTAAGGAATAATCTCAAGCCCCTGCTGAAACTCCTTTTGTTTGGAGGAATTTCCCTGTCTTCTCTGTCCTGATATAGACTGCATATTTTTACTTGTTGGTGGGGGGAAAAAACAACGGCAACATGTTTTTGGCTCATCCAAGGTGATGAGCTTCAGAAGCAGGAGTCCTCTTTCCTTGCCCTCTAGGCTTTTATCCACCTCCAGCCTGGCTGGTGGCACCCCATCTCTTCTGCCTCCCCCACCTCCTGTTTCTGCACGACCTGGGGGATGGCCTGTGTAACTGGCTCCTATACCATCCTGGGTGCTTCTGGCACCAAAGCCTCCTGCTCCTCCTACCTTTGCTATCAAGGAGCGAAGAGCCCAACCAGGAGAATAGAATAAAAAGTGACTGGAAACGTCAATAACAACAGCTATCATTGAATAAGCATCTACTATGTGCTCACCGCTGTGCCAGACATATTAAATGTGTTTTCTTTAACTTTCAAAACAAGCTGCTGGGTAAATATTAGTTCCATTTTCTAAAGGAAAACACTAAGGTTGATGGAGATTGAGCTGCCCGAGATCAAACAGTTGAGTGAATGTCAGAGCCAAGACTTTATCCCACGCACTGTCTCATTCTACAGTTCCTTGTCTTTCAGCTACACAATGCTCTCTCCCAGAAAGCACTACAAACAACCACCAAGTGCAAACTCCCTGTCCAGACTTCTAGCCACAATAGCAAACCACACCCCAAAGGTATTTTAGCTTGAATGCAACAGAAGTTTATATTTGTCACTTGTGTGATATTCCAAAGCAGTTTTCCCAAATAGTTTGGCTCTTGCCAAACAGTAATTCAAGAACCCAGAGCTTTTCTATCTCCTGGCTTCACCATCTTCAAAACCAAAATGGCTTCCAAGGTACCAAGGCGAAGGATTGTGGGTGGGAGGTTTTTATGGGCCACATAAGAGGCAGGCCACATCATTTCTATTTATATTCAATTAGCTACAACTCAGTCACATGCTGATGTCTAGTGCAAGGGAAGCTGGGAAATGGGGTCTGTCTGTGTGCCTAGAAAGAAAAGAAATTTGGTGATCAGCCAGTACCCCTGCCATACTGCTTCCCAATAAATCCATTTATTCTGGTTGTATCTTTTGAGTACTTGCAAAAGTTCACTGAAGCTTACCTTCCCTTCTGGATCATTCAAAGAGCTTTTATTCATGTGCCTTACAGTTTTATATTTACATTGATAGCTATTTAAAGTCTGTATAACCATTTGACACTATCATTATCTTGCATGCTTCACAGAGGTTGGAGTCTCAGGGAGAGACCTGCTTTCTTTTCCATGGGTTAGAAATGAATACAGCCCCCTATGCAATCTTGCCAAGGACTAAGAAAACGATATAAAGAATGAAAAGCTTTCAAAAGGAAGATATTACTCATGTAGTCATCCAGGGCTAGGTTTGCAAAGGAGATATGAAAATACCATAAGCCAATTTCAAGCAAATGTCATCCAAGACTCTTAAGAGGTTCCCTCTTGTCAAGTTTCTCTTTATGACACATTGAAAATTTTAGGGTACATCAATAAATCATGATTTGCCATTTCCCTCCAAAGCCTTCCCTGTTGTGAAATTCCAAGTAGCTAATCCCTAGAACAATATCTTTCAGAAGATTTTCCTGGTATGTCTGGGTTTATTTTACGTTGCCCTTTATATAAAGAAAGAACTCTTGCCCTAGTCCCTACCAGCAGGGGATGCACATGACCTAGGGTGGGTTTTTTGTTTTTTGTTTACCCATTTGAGTAATAAATTACACATAGCCCTAAATGCCTCTCCTGCAAAGGGGATTACTCAAACAGTGTTTCAGGGAATACTCTCCCTGTGGATGCTAATATATGTTCTGAAAGAAAACAGGAAGCAAAGAAAGGATTCTGGAAGGAAAATAGGGTGGGGACAAACTGGGTTAAAGAAAGATAAAGAAGCTTCTTTACTGCAGGACTTTCAGAACCTTTTATATGCTAATTTTGGATCGAATACTGAAGAGAAGGCACAGGTTGACCCTACAGATGGAAACCGCTCTTAACCTTACAAATGGGCATAAGACACCTACAGGAAGTGAGCATACTTTGCATTTACCTATATATTTCATACTTCTGAGTTTGAAAAGCAAAGCCCTCAGCTCTGCTCAAAATATTCCTAGATGGGATACTGGATACATTCCCTCATCACCCATTGTAAGTCAAGTGTCTGAAAAAAAAAAAAAAAAAAAAACCTCTAAATTCTACTAAGATAAGAATAGCAAATTTGGAGCCAAAAGACCTGAGCTCAAATTCTTGTTCTTATACTTACCTGCTGTGCAACCTTGGGTAAATTAACTAATCTCTCTGAATATCACTTCTTGATGTTCCATTTCCTCACATGTGAAATGGGGATTATAATAATAGCTACTTTATTGGGGCATTGAAAGAATTAAGTGAGATGAACTCTAGAAAATATTTAGTAGGGTTCCTGGAATACATGGGTTATCTCCCCTCCAAAAATATGAGCCATTTATCATCACTACTATAGCATGGTATATTTCTCAGATTTATATGGCACAGGAACCTTTTATCACAGAATGTGCATTAACACCTCAAGGAACATTGCAGAATCAAGTTTGGGAAATGCTAAGAAGGCATACTATGAAGATGACATCCTATGATGATGACAGAACACGGAAGAGTTTGAGGACCCAAAGGGGGTGCACCAAGGGCTCAACATCATGAATGTGATCTCTCTATCCACCTTTCCAAATCTAAAATGCCAGGGTGCCTGGGTGGCTCAGTTAGTTAAGCGTCTGACTTCAGCTCAGGTCATGATCTCATGGTTCGTGAGTTTAAACCCTGTGTCGGGCTCTGCATTGACAGTGTGGAGCTTGCTTGGGATTCTCTCTCCCCCATCTGCCCCTCCCCACCTCAAAATAAATAATAAGTAAACTTTAAAAAAAATCCAAAATGTATATATGGAAGTGGTGCCAACCTCCCAGATCCACCTGCAAAGTCCTGGTGTTGGAGCCTTCTCCTTAACAAGCTCCAATCCCAGCTTAGACTTACAAAGTTTGAAGCTGACCTTTCTTTGTTCAAAATGAGGATCTCCTGAAGAACACCACATGGGACTGTCAGAGAGTCCCACATGGGTGGTCAGAGCCAAGGACCACCATTACATCCACAATTGAAGTCAACGCTTCCCTGTCTCCTCCTAGGGTTTATTCTGCTCCCATGGTAGAGGGCCCTTTTCCCCGTTGAGTCTGCTCTAGTTCATCTACTCCAGGTTCTATGAGAGATGAACTGCCACCAAATGCAGTGAGAACAATTAGAGCTTCAATGCTTGTCCATAGCAAAATCATTATAGTCGCCTCATTTCTTAGCACTTCCAATATGCCAGGGAGTCCACCAAGCACCTGAAATGTACCATCTCATTTAACCCTTACAAGAAGGGTTACCTCTAGAAGGTAGGGTCTATTACTATGTCCATGTTATACACGAAGAGAGTGAGGTTCCGAGAGATAAAATGACTTGTCCAAGTTCTCACGGTAAGCTGTGTTCTGAACCCAGGCTAAGTCTCCTGAATTTGGTTCATCTATTTCACACTATCTCCTTTTTCTCATAGTTTCCCTCTTTCTCTCTCTTGCCGGTTCTCTGCAATGATCTCCAAGAAAAAAGCTGGATGGATTTAAGTAAGCAGGGGGAATGCCAGTCGGACACACTGATTTCCAGAAAAATAGCTTTCTACTCATGGATGTTCAGAAACTGGCATGCTTCCAATATCAGAACTGGTAGTTGGTGGGTTATTCAAGAAAGCCAAAGTGAAGAATCATAAAACATAATGCATTCATACCTTACATGTTTTAGTTTAACCTCAAACAAAGCAATGCCATTTGTTTGCCAATCTTTTGAGGTAGGAGAGGTCTTGTCTTGGAGCACAGGAGCTTTAATGAAATTCCCTTCTCTTTTTTTTTTGGTATAAATCACAACCATAATATATTACTTTTGATATCCAATTCCAATCTCTTTGGAGTGGTGGACTTTTAAAGAAGGCATACATGAAGTGAACTGAGTATTGCACGCTTCCAGATTTTCATGATTTTCCTTTTTTTGTTGGGTTTTTTTTTTTTTTTTTTTTTTTGGCTAATCTCTTAGTTTTCATCCCCTGGTTTGACAGCATTTCTTTTCAACTCGACTTTTCAAGTCTTTTCAAAGCATTTAACTTAGTGTTCATGGAAACAACTCCTCTCTTTCAACTCTGGTATTCATCTGTGATTTGTAATATTTAATTAAACTATACACTTAGGACAAAATGTAGGAGCCGCAATCTTCCCCCAGATATCTTCCCAGCTCACTCCCCTCACTTCCTTCAGATCCTTGCTCCAAAGGTATCTTTTCAGCAAAGCAGAATTGCAACACTCCCTACACCCCTTCCCTGCTTGCTTTTCACTCCATCACCGATAATCATCCAAGATACAGAACAGCTTATTTCTTCTGTTTATTGTTGTCTAACCTCATTACAATGTAAGTGTCATGAAGACAAAGATTATAGTCTGTTTTGTTTGCTGATGTATTCCAAGGGACTTGTACATAGTGGGTCCTCCATAAATATATATTGAATGAATGAACAAATGTTCCCAAATGGTGGCTGGGATTACAGCTGATACCAAAGAGGTCTAGAGAGCCTCCATGTTTTAAAATGAGCTACTGAATTTTGAGGTCAGATGCCGACCTCAGAGGCTCACCAAGAGAAGAACAACCTGGCCCCACAACCCACCAACTCTCTCAGTCTATAAAAGAAGGCAGCCACAGTATGGTGAGTGATGACAGGTGACTCCCAATCCTACCTACAACGTGAGGTGCTGCGGGCATTTTTGTCCACTCTGAGGTCAAGGAAGGACAGATTATTCTCTGTTTTTTGGTTTCCTATAAGTTTTCTAGAATATGCCTACAGTATTGATTTCTTTATGTTTATCCTGCTTAGAGTTTGTAGGGCATCTTATGATGGCTTGATACCTTTCATCAGTCTTGAGGAAAGTCTTAGTATTTCTACAAATATCTCCTTCTGCCACATTCTCTTTCTCTCTCCTTGGGACTGCAGTTAGACCTTCTCACCTTCCTTTTCTTCTGTACTCACCACCCTTTTGTCTCCCTATTCTTAATTCGCAGTATTTTCTTCTGACTCATCACATGCATGGTAAGCAGAGCTATTCTTAAGTATTTGATAACTTCAATATTTGGAGGTTCCAGGGGTCTGTTTCATTTGCCATTTCCACTAGTTGTTATTTATTTTGCTCATGTCCTCATGTGCCTGATTATGGTTTTATCGCATGCCAGACATTGTGTTTGTAAACCCGTTTGTGGAAATAATCTGAGGCCTTGGGATGATGTTATTTTTCTCCAGGGACAAATGTATATTTGCTTCTTGTAGGCTCCTGTAGGAACTAGCAGTCTGGGGCCACCTCGATTCAACTGCAGGGACTGACATGAGCGGTTGCTGAACCACAGTCCCTGCAAAAAGCCTGTCCACTTCCGTTCCACCTTTACCCCCAGATGCAGCCTTTTGGGAGTCCAAACCAAAGTAAGGAAGGTTCACCAAGGCCTCCTTCCCTGGACTAGTGCAGAGTTCCAATCCCCATGCCCTGACCCTACGAGGGTGCTAAAATTCCCACCTAGCCCCTTTACTGCAAATCACACTTGGAATTGCCGGATACTGGTCACCTGGCCCACCTCTAGCCTTCCCAGATTCTGTCCCGTTTCCACTTAGCTCTCCAATGCCTCGAAGCAGTGTATTTGTATGTGTGTGTGCATATGTGTGTATGTGCACATATTATACATATATAGAAAATATAGTAAACATATTATGTCTGCCTGGTGGGAGGACTGGTCCAAATTACCTCGTCTGTCATTATTAGAAGCAGAAGTCTCCTCATTACCTGCGTCAGGACCTGGCTAAGGTGAGGCAAGTGAGGCACTATAACTAGGGTGCAACACTGAAGGATATGCTCACTCTCAGGTCCACACAAACCCGGGCTGGTTCCTGAGAGCAAATACATCCTTCTACCGTGTACCCAACCCCTCACCTGCCTCGCCTTTATCCCAGTCCTGATCTCTATATATTTGCAGAGGTTTAAATATCTGGGCAGACACTGCTAGGTAAACTGACATCTGGAAAATGGGTTAGGGGTTACAGACTTTATTTGGTCTTTATTCACTTGTAAATTGTTTGTTCTCAAAAGTCAGGTATTACTGTTTACTACACACTAAGTGCCTGACATGCATGGTCTCCTGTAACCCTCATAGAAACCCTATTAGTAGGAACCATATTTATCCCCAGTTTGCCTATGAGGGAAAAACAGAGATTAAGTAACTTGTCCGTGTTTCCCAAACTGAGAGAAGACAGAGCCTGGTTTTGAACCCAGGCAGGTCTCTAAGCCTCCATATCCAACCACTACATATATAGCCACCCATTATGGATCCTATTAAAAGCACTGAACTACTTCTGCAATTTAAAAATACAATGTATCTAAAATACAATGTAATCTAAAATCTAACATATTTTAATTAATAGTATATGAATATATTTCATCTATCTATCTATCTATCTATCTATCTATCTATCTATCTATTAACAGGCATTCTCATGTCCAAAAACATAGGGCTTCTAGCCCATCCTGCGATAGGGAAAGGCAGGGGTCCACTGGCCCCTCCACACTTCCCCTCGCTCGCCTTTTCACGCTCCCTAGCACAGAGGAAAAATGGCCCAGGGCCTGTTCTCAGACATGTCCAGGGCCCAGGCTACTGCCCGGGGCACATCGGTCTGCCTGTTGTTACCATGTCAACTAGGGCCTTTGTCCACGACACGGTGCCCGACTCCCATTACTCACTCTGTCCTTTCCTGTCCGGCTGTGCCAATAAAATGATTTATCAGCAGAAGGTCAGGACAGGCTGCCAGGTTCTGGGCAGAGGAAGGAGGCATGGGAACTGCTTTATGAAATAAAGAACTGGCCCCCAAAGGTCACACTTCATAATCTCAAATGCCTTTCCCACAGGTTCTGGAAGTTGCATTCATTCATTCATTCATTCATTCACTCAACAAGTATTTATTGAGGACCCAGAGCTGAGTGAGGCCTGTGAGACAGGGTGATAAACAAAGGAGGTGAAATCTCTGCCCTCATAGAGTTCACAGACCTGGGGGAAGGCAGGTAGGGTACAAGTCCCCTACAGGTACATTCAAGGAAGCAGGTGGTGTTACTAGGGCAAGAAGCAGAGCCTCAACTAGCCTAGGGGTGGAGAAGGCCTCTCTGAGGAGGTGATTATTCTTGAGCTGTGATCTGAAGACAAAACAGGAGTCAACTCCACCAAGATGGAGGAAAAAGCATGCCAGGTGGAAAAGATAGCACAAGCAAAGGCCCTGAGGTCAGAAGGAGCTTGGTGTTGATGAGGATCTGTAAGTGTGGCCAGGAAGCAGAGAGGAGTGTGGAAGGAAAGAGGAGGACACCGGGGAAGCAAGCAGGGACCCAATGATGCACAGCCTCACAGGCTTTGTAAAGAAATTGGTCTTTAGGGGCGCCTGGGTGGCTCAGTCGGTTAAGCGTCCAACTTTGGCTCAGGTCATGATCTCCCAGTTCGTGGGTTCGAGCCCCACATCCGGCTCTGTGCTGACAGCTCGGAGCCTGGAGCCTGCTTCTGATTCTGTGTCTCCCTCTCTCTCTGCCCCTCCCCTGCTCACGCTGTCTCTCTCTGTCTCTCAAAAATAAATGTAAAAAAAAAAAAATTAAAAAAAAAAGAAGTTGGTCTTTATCCAAAACAACTTGAGAAAATTACTGGAAGATTATGGACAAAGGTATGTCAGGATCCTACCTGCATTCTAGGAAGAACATTGAGGAAAACAGATTAGGAGAGGACCTACATGGAATGAGAAAAGCCATTTAAGAACCCAGAACAGTGGGGCACCTGGGTGGCTCAGTCAGTTAAGCATCCAACGTCAGCGACTTTGACTTGGGTCATGATCTCACGGGTTCCTGAGCTGTCATGCTGTTAGCACGGAGCCTGCTCTTCAGATCCTCTGTCCCCCCTCTCTCTGCCCCTCCCCTGCTTGTTCACATGCTCTCTCTCTCTCAAAATTAAAAAAAAAAACATTTAAAATTTAAAAAAGGAACCCCAAACAGTGTTTTGCAGACGATCTGCAGGGAACAACCACTTTTCCCCAATCCATCATAAACCTTTGCTTTTGTAAAATACAACAAAAATTCACTTTGGATGTCACAGCAATATCAAATTGCTATAAAAGTTACAAACCACTCCCAATTTGTTGACTTACTCATTGTGAACCAGTAACAGTTTGCTGACTGTCACTAGTACCTACATGACAGTTTTGAGTAGCATTGGTGGAGCATGAATGAGGTCCCCCACACAGGCTCAGGTGCCCAAAGAGAAAACAACTTTGTTTTCTAGAACCTGGTCCGTTCAACCTCATGTAGGTAACAGTCTCAGGCCTTCTGAGCAAACCTGCAGGTTACTGCTCATATATATTTCAGTGTTTATTCTCCCCCCTCCTCGCCCTCCTCCTCTCTGCCACGTGCCATGGAGCTCATGCACACTGCAGCCCCGAAGGTCCTGGCAGGGAAGGGGCTGCTCATTTGATCTGTATCTGCCTCCACCCAGCGCCCCTTCCTGTCTGAGCTGGAACTTGCCACTTCCAGTCCTGGAACTCATCTTCAGTCCTGCAGCCTCTCCTGGTCCTCAGCTGTTCAATGGTGCACAAGTCACATCATCCTGGGCCCAGGCTTCCCTCCCCCTACCGCCTCTTCCCCCCGGGCTGGCTCCTTTCCCATCCCCCTTTCCCACAGCCACACACAACCACCTGCTCTGGGCCTGCGTCCCTCTGCCCAGCACTCCTTCCAGCCACCCCTGACCTTTAGCTCTCTTGCCACTGAAGAGAGCAAAGCTGCTGATTATCAGAGTAGCGGCGGGGACAAATAAGACACAGATGTCCTCTGACACTTGGGTCCCTGTACTTAGAGTGGTGACTCCAAGGAGGGCGAGTGAGCACACTTATGTGAAATTCTCTCCCCTTCCTCTTCAAACTCACCCTGGGGTGGCAGGAGGGGACCTAGATCTGGCTGATGTTGATTTCCTGAATCTTTCTGTCTCACAGACGGATCAATATTTTGGATTGAAGAGGTGATAAATCACCACCCTATTATCAGCTCTGATTCCACCACCCACTCCCTGGGGGAAGGATGGGAGTCCTGCTCAAAGATATTTCCAGTTCCTCTTCTTTCATTGTTCCTCTGCTACCATCAATCAGACATGGTCCTACAACTGGCCGTGGCCTGTAACAGGTAAGCAGGAGTGACACCTGGCAGTCCTGATGAAGGCACGTCAGAGCCCCTGAGCAAGTCCTCGACTCTAGCGATCACGGAAGCACGTTTGCTTGTGTTGCCATGGAAGATCCCTAAGATCAAAGCCGCTGGGAGAACAGCCCCGGAGCATCACCAAGACTGTAGCTGACTCTGCATGAGTGCAATGTGGGTTTCTGTTTTGAACCCACCAGTTTTCTGTTACAGAAGTAACGTGTTGCCTGTCCTAACACACCATGAGGATGGCAAAGGTGCAAAGAAAAGCAGTCCCTAGCTAATATCTCCACAGGTCACCCATCTAAGGGAGACTGGGGACATTCTCCAGGCTACAAAAAATGGCAGCTGGTTTATAAAAGTGGTGGCAGCAAAGATGACAGAAGTGGGTGGACTGGTTAAGTCTTGGTGACAGATCAGACAAGGGGGGATGAGAAGAAGGGTATGTCAGGCCATGTCTTGGGTTCTGGCTTGGGAAATTGCGGAACTGGCAGACCCATTAAGTGACACATGAAAGTCCAAAGAACGGGCTGGCCACATGTCTCTGTCCCAAAGTTCTGAACTTGGCAGGTCACAACAGTTGGGACGAATAGCTGTTATTTGGGGTGCTCTCCTGTTTGCAAGCTTAAGGATGAGCTTTCTCAGTTATGCGGCAGACAGATGTTCACTGGAACAGAAACAGGACTCTGCTGTAATCATTCCCATTTATAATCATCAGGAAAATACCAAACTACAAGGAAGAATGCTGTACTCCAAAAACCACTGGTATTTGGGTACCTGACAGAACTACCAGTGATGAGGATTTGATGGATGGAGAAGACTGAGAAGAATGTCTGATTTAATTTTTTCTTGTATCAACTAATTACATGGTATTCATTCATCAACACAGGATGTTGACAGGGTCTCCCCAACTTGAGACCCAGAGACCTGGGTCTCGGTTCCAACTGGTTCTGAGACCCCAGGCAAGGGTCTCCCCTACCCTACAATGCCGAGGTCATCCACAGTGGTGCTGTGCACTCAAGAGATCCATGAATGGGACACAGGGATCCCCAGAAATTACAGTCAGAACATCGTTTGAGTGTGCAGATGTCTACATGTTGGAGAAGAAGTGGGTCTGCGAATTTCATCAGATCCTCAGAGAATTCCATGGCTTAGAAAAAATTATAAACCACTGCAAGTGGAAATGGACACACCAGAGGATTATGAGGAATGAGGCAGAAGTCGGCAGGAACAGATTCCCATCTAGTTTTATTTTCCATGTGTATCCAGGGAAGCCAAGACACCAAAGACCAAAACAACTCAGGAAGAGGGCAGGGAGAGAATAAGTAAATCATTGGTGCACTTACTCATCCCATAGGCACCTGCTGGGCACCTGCTGTGTGCCAGGACTGGAAACTAGGGGTGATGCAACAAAGAAAGAGTGAATGGAACAGGGGCAGAGGGTGTGTGTGTGTGTGTGTGTGTGTGTGTCTTTGTGTGTGTCTATGTAGGTCTGGGTGCCTGTGTGTGTCTGTGGGTCTGTGTGTGTGTGTGTGTGTGTGTGTGTGTGTGCGCACATGTGCAAGCATGTGTTGACCCTCAGAGCAGCCGTGGGCTGGGAGCCCCATCGTAGACTCTTCTTCATAAGAACCTGACTCTGAAGAGCTTGGGGGCACAGTGTACACACGGTTAGGAACAACTGATCCTGAAGCTGCAGGGCAGTGAAGGAAGATGCCAGGGAGTGAAGGTCCAGGAACTGAAAAGTCCTCGTGGTCCTACCGTGCAAAGTGGCTTACCAGGGACAGGCTGTCCCACGCCCTCCTCAGGAGGGTCTTCTCTCCACCATTGTTGACAGCCAGCACCACATTGCCAGGACCCGAAACCCTGCCGGAAGAGGAATCCCAACATTTCTGCATGCTGTCTAGAAACCCTACTTTATCACCCAAAATCTGACCTGCAGAAATTCAGAGTGATTGGTCCATCTATTCAATGCAAACTGAAAAGGCCTTGAATACAGATCTTCCTGGACTTGTGATGGAGTTACCTTCTGATAAAGTCATTATAAGTTTAAAATATCCTAAGTCGGAAATGCCTTTAATACACCTAACCTACTGAACATCACGGCTTAGCCTCGCCTACCTTAAATTTGCTCAGAACACTTACAGTAGCCTACAGTTGGGTGAAATCATCTAACACAAAGCCTATTTGACAACCAAGTGTTGACTAGCTCCTATAACCTATTGACTACTTTGCTGAAAGTCAGCAACAGAACGGTTGTGCGGGTCGAGCAGGTGCACAGTGGCTGTGAGCACATCGGCCGTTTATCCTCATGCTCGGGTGGCTGACTGGGAGCTGTGGCCGGCCGCCCAGCAGCACAACAGAGAGTGTAGGGCACCACGTATCGCCAGCCTGGGAAAAGATCCAAATCCAAAATTCAAAGTACGGTTTCAACGGAATGTGTATTGATTGCTTTGGCACCATCATAAAGTTGAAAAACCCGAAGCTGAACCATGGAAAGTCAAGGACTGCGTGTACTAGGTGCTGTCCCCAGGAAAAGGCCCTGGGATGCCGCTTCCATGTGGAGACGCACGGCACAGACAGGCAGCAGGAGTGGCCGGGAGCAAGGGCACTGAGGTCAGAACGGACAGGTCTGAACCAGTGAGCGGTGTGCACCTGAGTCCCCTCATCTGCCAAATGGGATTAATATAGTCACCACCTCCTAGGGTTGTGTAAGGATCAAACGAGTTAAAATGTCTAAGGGTTTGCAGTGGTGACTGGTACACAGTGAGCACTAAATAAATATCTATTATTATTATTATTGTTATTCATTGAAAATGGTTTCCTCGCAGTCGTTTGAAACTGTGCCTTGCTGCCATGTGAGAGAGAGAGAGAGAAGCCAAGAAAATAAGATGTTACATATCTGCCCATTAATGATAGCAGGCAACAGAAGGGCAAATCAATTTTTATGACACATTAATATAAATATTTTATCATATTGAAACTAGCTTGGGGTTTTTCTCAACTGTAAGGCATTTCTTTCTCTCTTGTAAATTAACTATGCCATGCCTCACTGGAAGGAAGGAAGGAAGGAAGGAAAGGGGGAAGGAGGGAGGGAAGGAGGGCGGGGGGGAGGGAGGAGGTGGGGGGGGAGTGGGGAGAGAAGGAGGGAAGAAGGGAAGGAAAGAGGGAGGGAGAGAGGAGGGAAGGAAAGGAGAGAGAGGAAGGAAGGGAGAGAGGGGGAGGGAGGGAGAGGGAGAGAAAGAGGGAAGGAAAGAGGGAGGGAAGGAAGGGAGGGGAGGGAAGAGCTTCGCGGAAATCCTCTCCCCACTAGTGACGTAGTGACGTAGTGAGATAGCGAAGCATGCGCCCAGCACCGCCTGTGTAGTCCTTACAGGTTCCTGAGCATCTGCAGTTAGTCGATCAGCTTCCTCTGACTGCTCACAAACAGCCCCCTGAAGCACGTATTCTCAGCTCCATCTTCCAGATGAGGACACCGAGGCTTAGGGTGAGTGAGCAGCCCTCGGTTACCCACCCAAACCCCAGCTCCTCTGATCTCCTGCCCAGGAGCACTGCCTCTAGAAATTCTTTACTTATTCATTCAACAAACAGTACTCAGACTCCGGCTGTGTGCCTGCCTCTGAGGAGCACTACGGATGCGGAAATGAATGAGCCGGAATGAGCCGCTGAAGTTTCACAGAGGCAGCTTCCAGGCCCGGTACAGGAGGTATCTCAGAGGGCCTTCTCCTGCAGTGACCTTCTGGGACATGAGGAATCCCAGAGCCATGGGGTCGTGCACCCCTGTGGTCAAGTCCTGACCCCTCCACATACTGCTGTGTGATCTTGGGGCACCCAAGTAACCTTTCGGAGAGCCACTTTCCTCAGGTGTCAAAGATGACCACACCTACTTCACAGGGCTGCTGTGAGTCTTGCAAAAAGATGGATGCCTGCAGAAACACTTAGCCTGATCTGGAAGAGGCCGCTGGTGAAAGGCAGACTTGAGAGATCTCCTCCCTGCTGGGTCTGGATATCTTGAAAGGAGATTTAGACAACTGGCAAAGAGTTGAGGGCTGGGTTTGGGGAAAGCACACAGATAACAAAGCCAAGGAGAAAACAAGGCAATTATTAACTTCAGAGAGAAGGAAAGGTGTTGCAAAAGGGGAAAGCAATCGCAGAGTCAGCAGCACACCCCATTTACAGTTAGGGTAATACAAAAGCTGAATATCGATCCAACAGAAATTACAAAGGATCTGGGGGAGGAGGAGGGTGTCACGTTTAAAGGCAGACCCAGGTGGAGGCAGAGAGAGGAAGAGAAAGGCAAGTCCTGGCCTTCCATGGAGAGAAGACAAGGGATACAGTCTGGAATGGAGTCAGCACAAAGTTACAATACAAGCAGGCTATTTAGAGACAGTGTAGGTAAACAAAATGATCCACTCAAAGGGCAGAGGTGGTTGCTTCTGGGGAGGGAGAGGGGAGAAAGGGGGCAGAGGGACTGCTGTTTTGTACAGCACGTTTTGCAAAAGTGCGTGAATCTAAACCAGGTTTTCTCAACCTCAGCTCCACTGACATTAGGGACCAGATAATGCTTTGTGCTGGGAGCTGTTCTGTGCACCATAAGATGTTTCAGCAGCATCCCCGGCTCCTACCTACCTGATGCCAGTACCAAACTTACCACCCCCACCATCAATTCCAGTGTGACAACCAATAATGTCTCCAGACACTTCCAGATGTTCACTTGGGGGCAAATCACCTTCCCTCTCCCACTGAGAACCACCGATTTAAATGAAGTACATGTGGGGCGCCTGGGTGGCTCAGTCAGTGAAGCGTCATGATCTTGTGGTTCATGAGTTCAAGCCTTGCACTGGGCTCTGTGCTGACAGCTCAGAGCCTGGAGCCTGCTTCAGATTCTGTGTCTCCCTCTCTTCTGCCCCTCCCAGCTCACACTCTGTCTCTCTCCTTCAAAAATAAATAGGGGCTCCTGGGTGGCTCAGTTGGTTAAGTGTCCGACTTCAGCTGAGGTCATGATCTCACAGTTCGTGGATTCGAGCCCTGCGCTGGGCTCTGTGCTGACAGCTCAGAGCCTGGAGCCCGTTTCGGATTCTGTGTCTCCCTCACTCTCTGCCCCTCCCCTGCTTGCTCTCTCTCTCTCTCTCTCAAAAATAAATAAACATTAAAAAAATTAATAAACATTAAAAAATTAAAAATAAATAAAATAAATGAAGCATGTGTGTGACTTTAATTTTTAAACTTCTTTTATAAGGTGCTTCAAGTGCCCAGTGCATAGTTAGCACTTGATAAAGACTTCCTTGACCTTGCCAGGGCTATTTTGTCAATCCATCCACAGATATTTCCTGCCATGCACCCCATCTTTCTTAAAGATAATAGCACTGCTACTAATCACATTAACACTGATAGCAGTAACAGGATAGCATGTCTGGGCTTGGCACAGTGGGAATCCAGGAAGAGAGTGAGTGCATTCACATTTAGTGAACACTCACCTTGTTGCGAGGTGGTTGTGTGTGATCACTGTTAATTTCATCCTCATAACAACCCAGAGAGGGAGGACAGAGGATCCTTCTTCTCATGTTACAATGAAGACACTGAGAACCAGAGAAGTTAAACAACTTGCCTAAGGTCACACAGCTAGGACATGGAAAGGCCTTAGCTTCAAACTTAATTCTGTCCAATTCCAAAGCAAGCCAGCCGCCACCACCCTCAGGAGTCCCAACTCTTGCTATGCATCGGAGTTACCTGAGAGACTTTTTAAAATAATGATGCCCAAAGGGGATTCAGAGGCGCCAACTTATAAAATAAGTAAGTCATGGAGATGAAAAGTACAGCATAGGGAATACAGTCAGTAAGACTATCATAACATTGTTTGGTGACAGATGGCACCTACGCTTAGCATGGTGAACACGCTAATTTATAGAATTGCTGAATCATTATACTGTACATCTGAAACTAATATAACACTATATGTTAATTATTCTTCAATAAAAGGAAAAAAAAGAAGACCCATATTCTTTCCACAGAGATGATACAACAATTAATATTTTGCCATATGGCAAATACATATAAATTTCTATATCATTTGACCGAAAGTTTCAGAATAAGTATCTTATTTTCAAATGGTGTTTTTCTGATGTAGAAAAATAAAAAGAAAATGGTTCCTCTCCAAAATAAACTCGTCTAGACCTAGAAGGAAAAAAAAAAAAGAAAGAAAAAGAAAATAAAGTTCACCCCTAACCCCCTCTACCCCCTACTCCACACAAAAAAGAAAGTGATACCCAGACTCTAGCCCAGACCAATGGCTCAAAATCTGTGGGAGAGGGGCCCACACATCTGAATTTTTTTCAACACCCCCCAGGGGACCCTGATGCACAAGGAAAGCTGTCTAGATCCAGATGTGCATTAAAGTTGTACAGGGATCCTCTGGATGTCTTGTTAAAATGCAGCTTCTGGTTCAGCAGGTCTGGGGAGGACCCAGGACCACATTTCTAACAAGCTCCCAATAATGCCGCTGCTGGTGCACAGACCACACTCTGAGCACCAAGAAATGAACCTGCTGGGGCGCCTGGGTGACTCAGTCGGTTAAGCATCCGACTTCGGCTCCGGTCATGATCTCACAGTTTGTGAGCTCCAGCTCCACATCGGGTTCTATGCTGACAGCTCAGAGCCTGAAGCCTGCTTCAGATTCTGTGTCTCCCTCTCTCTCTCTCTGCCCCTCCCCTGTTCACACTCTGTCTCTCCGTCTCTCTCAAAAATAAACATTAAAAAAAATTTTTTTTAAGAAAAGAACCTGCTGCATGTCCTGTCTTATTAACCCTGCCTGCCAAAGTTACTTTAGGCATTTCCTAGAGTAAGAGGGAAACTAGAAGAACGGCAGTAATAACCCCATTTACTGAACAGCTACTATGTGCCAAAGTCTATGCTGAATATACTTTCAATATATCAGCTCTTTTACACTTCGTAATAACCGTGTGTCTTAGCAACTTCTGTTATTCTCATTTCATAGGTGATGCAAGAGGTGCAAAAAAATTTAAGTGGCTTTTTCAAGAGCAATACAGCTAGCAAAGCAGTCAAAATTCATATTTGAGTCTCTCTCAGGACTCTTGATTCCTGCTTCTCCTGCCTACCTTAATTCAAGCCCATTCCCTACCGATGTTGTACAACCTGAGGCAAGTCACCTGACCTCTCTGAGCTTCAAATTTCCCAACTGACACCTGAGCGTAAAGCTCATCCCTGGATACCTCACATCACAAGAAAACATTTTGACATGAAGTGGAGGCCACATCCCTGAAGACACAGCATATTACAAATGCTTGTTCTGAGGGTGGGGGGTCCTGTTTTGTTTTTAATCCTGAGCAGGTGGGTGGAATTTTGCTTCCCAGGGAATACAACTGTGTGAGGGGCTGGAAAGCAGGTAAGCACGTCTGCAGAGGGAGATAAGGTCTGCGCCATCCCCAATGACTAGAAGCTTATTAAGGAGAAATGGCCAGAGAGATGCTATCTCCCTGAAATATCGGCCAGTTTATCTCTGGCAGTGACGCAGCCTGGGCAGGGGAGCAAAGGCAACAGGGTGATCAATTCTAACGCTTTCTGCTCTCCAAGGGTGCTAGAGGCACCCCCAGCCCTCGCCTGGTGGGGCTGAGCACCTAGTCAGGTATGGATGCGCAGCCCAGCCCCTCAGGGAAATTAGAGGAGCTGCAGGTTCAAAGTCTTTCTCAGGGTACAATCTGTATCTGGTTTGAAAAATGATGGAGGTAACAGATGGAACCAGAGGGCTTATTCTAGCACATTCTGGCTGTGTGAGTCTGCACACAGCCTCAGTTTCTTCCTCAGTAAAAAGGAGGCAGTCTTGGCTGATCTGTCTTTCTCCTGGTGTTGTTTGAAGGTTTTCCAAATGGCAGTATGTATTTTGCATGGACCTGGTTTCATTAGGCAAATCTAGATGGTACATGAAGGGAGACATTTTTATTCTAACAGTTGTGTGCTGATTTTATGTGCAGCAGGAAAGTATGTGTGTGTGTGTGTGTGTGTGTGTGTGTGTGTGTTACTTTGTTTATCTCTATTTCCTCTGCTTTATTCTACCTCAAATCACATATCACCACCTGACATTGTATAAATTTATTAATTCATTAATTGTGTGTCTCCCACCACTATGAGATCAGGGGTTTTCTCTTTTGGTGTATTGATGTACTCCCAGTGCCCCCAAATAGTGCCTGGTATATAGCAGGTGCTCAGTAAATGTTTGTTGACTGAATATCTAACCAGGAGTTCACTGACAACTGTTGCTTAGGGTTGGGTCTGGGTCAAGTTATTTTTTGTTTTCCGCTTTGGTTTTTAAGCGAGTGGATTTTTGAAAATCTTTTTTAATGTTTATTTATTCTTGAGAGAGAGACAGAGAATGACAGAATACGCACAGGAGAGGGGCAGAGAGAGAGAGGGAGACACAGAATCCAAAGCGGGATCCAGGCTCTGAGCTGTCAGCACAGAGCATGACACGGGACTCGAACCCACGAACTGCAAGAGATCATGACCTGAGCCAAAGTGGGACACTCAACCGGCTGAACCACGCAGGTGCCCCTAAGTGAGCAGAGTTGACGAACGATGAGGTGGCATGCAAAAGCCCGAAGTCTGGGGGACCACCAGATAATAGATGTGAAAATGCTTAAACCACCAGATAGCACCACCAAGAGGATCTGAGGTTATGGGCAGCCATGACAGCAGTGGGCCTGGGGGCCAAAGAGGGACTCAGGGTGAGTTCAGAGTCCCAGGTCACTCACCTGTAATCCTGGGATCACCTAGAATCCCTCCTGGTCCTGCCCCGCAGGTCCTCTGTGAGAACCAAGTGACTTAACCAAGCAGAACTGTTTTATACACCTGCAAGAGCTATTGACATGCAGGCGGAATTCTGTTACCTCGTCAACACTCTAGGTGCCACAACCTGACCAGAGCTGTGTCACTCCCAGAGTAGGTGCTTTCCACAGGAGTCTGCACGGGTGCTGCAGTGGAGCCAGACTCGAGCTCAAGTCTCAGTGCTACCACTTGCTACCTGTGTGGTCCGAGCAGTCTCTGGACCTCATTTTCTGTACTCAATAAAATTTTTTGCTCCGTGTTTATAAAATAGGGATAGCACAACGCCCCTGGAAGTGGCAAAACATATGTTCTGTAAACGACAACAGTGGGTCCCAGGTCCCTGTGACAACCCACTATCCCCACTTTTGGATGGAGAAACTGAGGCACAGGGACGTAGGGATGATTATGATCACGCAGCTAGAAGAGGCGAAGACTTGCCTCAAACTCAGGAAGTCTGATCACACTAAGCTACACCACCTCCCTTTAAAAAAGGATCTGGGGGGGCGCCTGGGTGGCTCAGCCGGTTGAGTGTCCGACTTCGGCTCGGGTCATGATCTCACAGATTGTGAGTTCGAGCCCCGCGTCGGGCTCTGTGCCGACAGCTCAGAGCCTGGAGCCTGCTTCGGATTCTGTGTCTCCCTCTCTCTCTCCCCCTGCCCTGCTCATGCTCTGTCTCTCTCTGTCTCAAAAATAAATAAAAACATTTAAAAAAATTTAAAAAAAAAAAGGATCTGGGAGGGGCACCTGGGCGGCTCAGTCGGTGGAGCATCTGATTTTCGCTCAGGTCATGATCTCATGGTTCGTGGGTTTGAACCCTGCGTTGGGCTCTGCACTGACAGCTCGGAGCCTGGAACCTGCTTTGGATTCTCTGTCTCCCTCTCTCTCTGCCCCTCCCCTGCACTCGTGTGCTCTCTCTCTCTCTCTCAAAAATAAATAAACATTAAAAAATTGTTTTCAAGGGGCGCCTGGGTGGCGCAGTCGGTTAAGCGTCCGACTTCAGCCAGGTCACGATCTTGCGGTCTGTGAGTTCGAGCCCCGCGTCGGGCTCTGGGCTGATGGCTCAGAGCCTGGAGCCTGTTTCCGATTCTGTGTCTCCCTCTCTCTCTGCCCCTCCCCCGTTCATGCTCTGTCTCTCTCTGTCCCAAAAATAAATAAACGTTGAAAAAAAAAATTTAAAAAAAAAAAAATTGTTTTCAAAAAGGATCTGGATGTGTAAGGCTGGTGCCCTGATTCATTCACTGAACAAATGTTCATTGACATCAAACAAGCAGAGATGACATACCAGGTACCGGGCTGGTGAACAACTTGGACAGGTTCCCTGCTCTCATGGAGAGGGAAAGACAAGAAGATTCGAGGATGGAAAACACTACCAAGAACAAATGGATATAAGGGCTCTTTCTGACAGTCAAGGCAGATCTCTCAGAAGAGGAGACATAAGTGGGAAGAATGGATCAATGGTAGGAGAAGGCTTCAGGGGCAGGATTGCAGAAGGAGGGAGCAGCTAGTGCCAAGGACCATGCAGGGAAATGGGCTTAGCATATTCAAGGGACAGAGAGAAGGCCTGGGGGACTGCAGCCCAGGGAGAGGAAGAGTGGTTCCAGAAAAATCAGGAATGGCAGGAGGGAGCCAGGTAGGCCAGAATAAACAGTCTGGGGTTTGCTCCAAGTGCATCCGAAGCCTTTGGAGCCTTCAGCAGTTAAGTCACCCAATCCTACTTAAGATCACTCTGACTGCCATGTAGAGCACAGATTAATCGAGGGGAAGACTGGAAGCTGGGTTATCAGTAATGAGACTCCTGAAGTTGTTAGTGCAAGAAATGATGGTAAAAAAGTAAGGGCTCACGTCCACCAAAAGACATGTACAGGAATGCCCTTAGCAGCATTATCCACAATAGCCACAAACTGGAAACAAGCCCCACATCCATCCACAAAAGAAGGTTTGAACAAATGCAGGATGTTCATGTGGTGGAATACTACGCAGCAATGAAAAAGGAAAACCGAGTCCTACCCACAAGAACATGGGTGAATTTCCTCAACATGATGTTGGGAAGCCAGGCAGAACCATACATTCTGTTTGATTTCATTTACAGGGAGTCAGTACAGGCAGCATTAACCTGTGGTAATGGGGGCTGGGGAGGAGTCACCCCTGGGGTGATACTGACTCGGAGGCAGCATGAGAGCCAGTTGGGGTGGGAGAAATGCTGTCTATCTTGAATTCTGTGGTGGTTCTAGAAGCATGTTGGTATGTAAAATCCACCTAGCTGTGTACTGAAAATCTATGCTCCTTACTGTATGTGTTATACCTCAATTTTAAAAGACATATAAAAAGGAAAAAAAATGTTCCTCAACTATATAAAGCAGAATCTAAGTCTCCTGATTCCTAGTTCCGTTCTATTCTCTCCAAGCCACAAATCCACATGAAATATTTCAGTAATGCACAAATTTTAACCCTAATAAATATATAAACCACACACACACACACACACACACACACACACACACACACACACACACACAAAAGAAAAAACGGACAGAGTGGCTCAGGCTGGCAGTGAATGAACTCAACAGGTGTGGGCCCTCCCTCGGCATTTTGGAAGTGAAACTGGCCTCCTGGGGCCACTGGCAGCTCGATCGATCGCATGACTTGTGAGCAGCGCTGTCTCCCAGAGCAGAGGCTGTGGGCCAAACTAGGGGAGGCTCAGTGGCACCACAGCCCCCAGGGATGGGATTCCCCAAGAGTACTGGAAATCTCCGGCAAGAGGTCCAGAATGGTAAGCTCAGGGTCTTCTATCCCTGCCAGTGAACCGAGAAGTCTAGATCTGCTGGGGACAAAAGAAAACCCTGCCTGGTTTTAAACAGTGTTTGATCTCTGTCGACCACGGAGCCACATCAGAACCAGAAGAGCCAGAGCATCAGACTCGACTCCTTCTGCCTGTTTTTAGACCCAGCAGCCTGCACTGCGTTCGTTCTGTGTCACAGCCAAACGGCTACAGGTTGGAGCCCTGTTGCTTGGGGAAGCCCCCAGAAAGGGTTCCCACGGGCCAGTGGATGATGGGCTGGGAGGTGCTCTGAGCTCTTGCAGTGAGATATGCGTCTTCCACATCTCTTTAAAAATTTTAGGAAACTTGGGCACGAGGGTGGCTCAGTCCATTCAGCTTCCGACTCTTGATTTCAGCTCAGGTCACGTTCTTACGGTTCGTGAGTTCAAGGCCCACGTCAGGCACTGCACTGACTCTGTGAAGCCTGCTTGGGATTCTGTCTCTCTCTCCACCCCTCCCCTGCTCGTGCTCTCTCCCTCTCTCAAAATAAATAAGTAAACTAAAAAAAAAATAAAGTTAAAATTTTAGAAAGTTTTTAAAGCATCAAGAAAAAAAATAAATTATAGATATATAATAAATAAATTATACACACACACACAAATGGAGTCCCTTCTCGACTGCCTTTTTTCACTTAATAACTGATCTTGACTATCTTCCAGTGTCATTTAATAGACTTCAAGTACATCTGTTTTAGTAGCTCCGTAATAACATAATAATTGATAATGCCAGAATTCATTCCCTGCACACCATTCTAAGCGCTTCTCATGTTTTTGAGACTTTAATCCTCATTTCATCCCTAAGAGGTAAATTCTATTATCATCATCCTCATTTTACACACAGGAAACTGAGGCTTTGCCCAAGGTCAGGATACAGCCCTGTCTTCAACGCAGGTGTGTCTGACATCCAGGTCTGCCCTTTACCAGCACATTTGCCAGCCTCGGGATGAAGGGGTTGCAGTGTCTTGAGTCGGGGGGTCCCTCATCATAAATCCAGATTGATAATGTGTTTTGCTATTCAGTATACAGCTGGGTTTAAGAACATCCTTGTGGGGCGCCTGGGTGGCTCAGTCGGTTAAGCATCCAACTTGGGCTCACGTCATGATCTCGCGGTTCGTGTGTTTGGGCCCCGGGTCGGGCTCTGTGCTGACAGCTCGGAGCCTGGAGCCTGCTTCAGATTCTGTGTCTCCCTCTCTCTCTCTGCCCCTCCCCTGCTCACACTCTGTCTCTCAAAAATAATAAACATTAAGAAAATTTTTTTAAAAAAGAACACTCTTGTGAATAGATAACTGAGGGGTCAGAAAGCCCATTTCTTTAAGATAAATGCCTCATTGTGAGACAGCTAGGTGGAAAGGTAAGCCCCCTACCAAATTACCTGCCCTCTGGAAAGGCTGTGTCACGCTGCTGTCCACCAGCAGCATGGAAATGGTCTGTCTTTATCACTCCTCCTTATTTTAAAACCTCAGCCAGGGGCTCCTGGGTGGCTCAGTCAGTTGAGCATCCAACTCTTGGTTTCAGCTAAAGTCATGATGCCAGGGTTATGGGATCGAGCCCCACATTGGGCTCTGAGCTGAGTGTGGAACCTGCTTAAGATTCTCTCTCTCTCTCTCTCTCTCTCTCTCTCTCTCTCTCTCTGCCCCTCTTCCCTGCTCATGTGCTCTCTCTAAAATAAAATAAAAAATGTAAATAAATAAAATCTCAGTGAGAAGGGACTCTCCAGCCACCTTCTCTCTATTCTTCCCTGAACATGCTGATGAGCCATTTACTGAGGGTGACCAGGGAGACTGGGTGTATGTGCTTTATCTTCAGTGCCAGAACATAAATGCCTGGAAAGCACAGACCACAACTTACTCACCTCTATGACCCTCTCAGCCCCAGGGGTCGGGGACAGGCATCTGCACTGGGAAAAAGCCATGTCCCTGAAGAAAAGGATGGAGTCCCACATCCCAGCCATTGTATGTGCCCGGATCACTGCCTCCTCTCCCCTAGTTATCCTCACAGGCTTGGTGCTGGCATCACCATCACCACCACCACTACTGCCCACAGGAGGCCTTCCCTGCTCCCCCAGCTGAGCCCCGTTGCCTTCTCAGCACCTCCACAGCCCCATCTCAACCCCCCGATGTAACACTGACCACATGACGTTATACCACATTTCATCAAATCTAAGCCACCATCATCATTGTGTGCAACCCTACGAAAGACTGTGGCACGATGCTTTTCCCTTTTTCTCATTAACAGCTTTGCTAAGATATAATTCACATGCCATACAAGTAGCCCACTGAAGGTGTACAATTCAATGGGTTTTAGTACAGTCACACACCTGTGCGACCGTCACCACAGTGGATGTTAGATCATTTTCATCACCTCTAAAGGAAACCCATTAGCTAGCACCCCCTTCCCTCTACCCCTTCACCCCTATCTGGTCATAAGCAACCACTAATCTTCTTTCTGTCTCTACAGATTTCTCTGTTTCTCTATTCTATTTCTCTATTCTCTATTTTTGATATGAAAGGAACCATATAATATGTTGGCTTACATGGCTGGTTTCTTTCACTTAGCATAACATTTTCAAGGGTCCTCCACACTATAGCAGGTACCAGAACTTTATTCCTTTTTATGGGCAAAATAATATTCCATTGTAGGGAGAGAGCACATTTTATTTATCCATTCATCAGTTGATGGACATGGGGGTTGATTGTGAATAATGCTGTTTATAAACATTGGTGTACATGCTTCTATGCAGACACGTTTTCATTTCTCTTGGGTCTATACCTAAGAGTCACAGTGCTTTCTTATCACTGAGAATCTTTCTTTCTACTCTTCTTTTAAAAAGTGCTTTTAGACTTATTGAGACATGAATGTTTTATCACATATCACACTGGCACATACTTAAAAAAAAAAACAGAAGCAAAGTATATTGGCTAAAATATTTTTTAAAAAATGTCTTCAATATAAAGTCCAGACCTTCTAAACCATTTTTTCTTCAATCATGGTTGCCAAAGTCCGAGTTCTCCTGTAAGATATCATCCCCTGTGCCATTAAGCACATAAGAGATGCAAGAATTCTTAAAAGATATAGCCCCACTGCTATCTCCAGGCAAGGCTCACCTCACCCTGACTGCTGCTGGTCAACAGTGATTTTACACCATTGAACTTAAGATCCATCTAGATCTCAGAGAGGTTAATATGTGAAAAAAAAAAACAAAACATGCATCTTCAAATTCACCAAATACAGTCATTTCCTGTTTACTTGCCTATATCCTACACAAAAGATCATACGTGTCTTGAGGACAGGAGCCAAGCTGATACATCCTTGTATTCATTCATGCATGTAAGTCAACAGAAATATACGAAGTGCCTAGCCCACACAAAATACATGAACCAATGCATGCTGACCTATTTTGGAAATTAAAACTCACTTACCTCCCGCTTGCGGAGCACCCCCAAACTGTTCACGTCTCTGAGCCATTTCCCCATCTGTGAGACGCAGATAATGGCGAGATCAAAAACTAGCCCATGCGCGCAGGGCATCTAGGAGACATCCTGCAGACAGTGGGCTACTTAAAAACACTTGTGGAATGAAAGAATAAGTGAATGATAAAATCTTTACCATTGCAGCTAAAATTTCCTGCCCATCTGTCTGTGGGCCAGACACTGTTCAATGCGTTTTGTGCGTGAGAACTCGTTTTCCCCATACCTCATTTAATCCTCACGATGACCCCACAAGGTAAGTACTGATATTCCTCCCAACTGACAAATGAGGGAACTGAGGCACAGAGGGATAAATGAATGAATGGTGAATGGATGAATGAATGAATGAATGTTGACCTATGTTAAAATCCCAGACTTTCCATTTCTAGGGGGTAAACTAGTCAGTCCCCTCCCCATTTATAAAATGGGGAAGTGGATCACTTGTATCCCACAGGTGGATGCTGAAGAGGATATGAATCCGCGTGTGGTAAGCACCTGGCTCAGGCACAAGTGGGCAAAATGAAGGCTGACCCATCCGTTAGGAAAAGACCTTCACCTGCTTGGCCAGTGACCTTGGGCAAGTCACATAAGTTCCCTGACCTTGCTTGCTTCCTCATCTGTAAAGTGAGCATATGAGCATATCCCCACGGTAGTGGTGAGGAAGCTTGAAATTACCCCCCGCAAAGCCCCTAGCTCAGCCAGCCACATCCTTAGAGGAAGCTTCATACTGACAAGGGGTCCTCACGCAGCCAGGTCTGCTTTCCAGGAAAGCCAAACAGCCCAAATCAGCTCCTCTCTGAAGACGAATCCGACACGTGCCTGCAGTGCCAACCCTTCGAGCTGTCAGGCGGGCTGGGCAGAACCCAGTGGGTGCGCTCTGCTTCTCCCAAATGAATAAATCATTACAGGAGAGCACTATGCATCCCACTAGCATCCATAAGGACCTGAATTATATGTAACAAAGCAGCAAAAGCAATTTATCCCAGGCACGTGCAAGTCATAAAATGGGAGTTCTCGGGTGCCGGAGACAATTTTCAGATATTGCAGCTTTTATCAAAGCAGTAAGGCCCACCAAAGGAGCACCCTGCCCCATGGGTGCGAGGATGCCTTAATCGGGTTTACTTATTATCAGAGGAGAGAAATCTAACTCTCTCTCGACTCTGCCACCGCCCCCCACCCACCACCCTGGTATGGCTGCTTCTGAGCTCAGGGGCTCTGGGATATGGGGACGAGCTGCCAAGAGCAACCGCCCTTCTAGTGGGAGCCATCTGTTGAGAAGCTGGGGGTGGGACCAGGTGTGCTCCAGATCCCTGGAGGAAGAGAGGAGAGAGAAGAAGGGAATGTAAGAAGAGAAAACGGTATGGTAACAAAAGCTCTAAACCAGAGCTCAAGGGTCCCGCCTTTGCCACTGATTACAGGCAGGGAAACTGAGGCACAAAAAGGTTGAGTAACTACTTGTCCCAGATCACACATGGAGAGAGGAGAGGAGCTGGAATGACAGCCCAGCTAGGCTCGATAGACATTTATTCAGGACCTACTATGTACTGGTACTAGGGACACAGAGTAGAGATGTCCCCACATCTCTGGGACTGTCCCCACATCTCTATGGGACAGCAGTATGGGACTGCTGACTGCCTCTCCTGCTGCATTATCAATGACTGTCCTTATGACTGGGCTTCAGCCCACAAGCCTGCCTTGCTGATGATGCGCAAATGTGCCAAGTATATTCCTATCTCAGGGCTTCTGACTTGCTGTTCCTTCTGCCTGAAACACTGTTCCTCCAGATTTTTACACAGCTGACCCCTCAACCTCCTGCCTCTGCTCAAATGTCACCTTCTCAGACAGGACTTCCCTACTCACCTTATCCAAATTTGCAAGCCCCTCCCCTGCCATGACACTCCATCACCTTGTCACGTGTTGGATTCTCCTAAAGCAAACACAGAGATGGAGTGTGTCGTGTAGAGGGGAAAGCAGGTGTGGATAAAAGACGGAAGAGAAACTATGACATCAGTTCAACATAGCTTCATCCACCCGGGCGACAAGTTCTGCGAGCAATATGGCCCACCAGTGCGTCTGGAGTCAGGAGGCAATGGCCAGGCCTTTGGACCCCACACCTCACTGAGGCACGGGATGCAGGTTGCCCTGGGAAATGTGTGAGCTTGGGCAAGGTGGCTCTCTGCAGCTCAGGCAGACCCTGAGGAGGAACAGGTGGGGGCTATCTGCTGACCACTCTCCCTGCAGCTGCTGAGCAAGTCCTTCCTCGATGGGAGACGTGGGTGGTACATCTCCATGTCTACAACACCCTTTATCCTGCTTTCTATTTTTTCCCAGTGCTTACCACCACCCAACATTGTATATAACCACATATTTACTTGTCTCTTGTCTCTCTGTGCAGCTTTCCATGAGGTGTTCAAGGATACAGGCAATGGCTGTCTTGTTCTCATTTCCTGGAACAGTTCTTGGCACATAGCAGATACCCAGTAAATATTTGCTTAATCAATTAGTAAATGAATGAATGAATGTCCTCCATCGCTCCCAGTTTAACAGGAGAGACTGAACAAGTGAACAATTACATTTCAGTGGTGAGTACTGCTGATATCCTAGGTCAGTGGGTGGTATCCAACCAAGCCTGGGGTGGGGAGTGTCCACGGAAAGCTGTCTGACTCTGAGTCTGCTGCTATTTCCACTTATACCACGACAGGACGAGCAAGACAGATTCAGCCTTTATTGCACTCAGGGCTACCCCCTCATCTTGGTATATTGCACATGGTACTTAACCATTTCATGTTTTTATCAAAAATTTTTTAATGTTTTATTTATTTGTGTGAGAGAGAGACAGAGTATGAGCAGAGGAAGGGCAGTGAGAAGGAGACACAGAATCCAAAGCAGGCTCCGGGCTCTGAGCTGTCAGCACAGAGCCCGACGTGGGGCTCGAACTCACAAACTGTGAGTTCATGACCTGAGCCGAAGTCAGAGGTTTAACTGACTGAGCCACCCAGGTGCCCCACCATTTCATGTTTTTATGTATTGCCTCTCCAACCGCATTAGAACTTCTCTGAGCCTAGGGAGCACATCTTACATATCTTTTCTTTATCCAATTCAATGCAACCATGGTGGTTTGGGTACCACTGTCACCCCCTGAACCATTACTGAGCATATGAAAAGGGCCTTTAAGCAGGAAGACAGCACGGCTGTGGGTAACCAGGTTTTCTAACCTCCAGTTTGGACATAAGATGTGTAAAAATAAAAATAGCTGTTGCTTGGTGAGGACCATGTCCAACCAGATGCTACGCCAAGCACTTTGCATACATCGCACCTGTCAACTATTATGGCAGCCTTGCAAGGTAGAGGCTTGAATATTGTCTCCATTTTACAGATAAAGAAACTGAGGCTCACAGAGGGGAAAACATTTGCCCAAGGTCACACAGTCGATATGAGGTAGAGCTAATAGGCACACTTGAGCTGATGATGTTCTTTTTTTTTTTTTTTTTTTTTAATTTTACTTTTGGGACAGAGAGAGACAGAGCATGAACGGGGGAGGGGCAGAGAGAGAGAGAGACACAGAATCGGAAACAGGGATCAGCCCAGAGCCCGACGCGGGGCTCGAACTCACAGACCGCAAGATCGTGACCCGGCTGAAGTCGGACGCTTAACCGACTGCGCCACCCAGATGCCCCGAGCTGATGATGTTCTTAACCATGACACTGATCTTTTGGGGCTAATGAGACAGATTGCTTTAATTCAGCATAGAATCATAAAATCAGGGTGGTGAGCTCAACATCTCCATCAGCCTGAAGTCACCAGGGTTTCTGTGTTTCTGTAGGGAGCAGAACCAATGACCACTCAGCCATATTCGTTCTCATCTCTGTAACAATTCCAGATGTCTTTGCTCAGGTGTCAGTTGTGTCCTCATCAGAAGCTGTCCCCATCATCAAGCTGTCTCCCAAAGAGATTCATGTGATAGCATGAAGGTTAAGTGATTGTATCCAGATCCTTACAAACAATGGAAACCTGGCTCTTTCAACACACCGAGAGAGGTATCATCCCTCTGGGTTAGACTCACATTAGCCACACTTTGAGACTGATGTATAAACCAGATGACAACGTATTCATTTGCAAAGAGAGATTACTATTGTAGAGATTGGTTCTGAAAAGCTATGCAACCAGTATTTTCTCTCCTGGTAAGAAGACCAGCCTGGGGAAATAAATAAGAATATGGTTTCTTGATGAATAAAACTGGGACAAGGAGAGATGGATGCATTCATTTAGTCTTTAGTGGCAATAGACTGAAATGGCTGGAAACAAGCATCTCATGGAAAGGATAATTCAGATGGAATCATCACTATCACAAGTCGACTGGCAACAATATCTGTATCTATCTTGTGGTAAAGATTTTTGGTTGCTGCCAAAAGGCCACTGTCAACCTCCTTCCCCATGGCTGTTTCACACTATAGAGATTGGATAAACATACATTCACTTTCCTTGGAACTAAGGGTAATCAACTCTGGCTAATGAGACATAATGGTAAGTCATCTGGGGGGCTTCTGGAAAGGTATCTGGCTTCTTAGTGAAAGGTACAGAGGCAAGAGAAGAGCTCACAAGTACTAACTCTTTCCCCCTCTTTCTGCTTTAAATGTGGATGTGATATTTGGGGCTGCAGCAGCCATCTTGTATCCATGAGGAAGACGAAAAGCCAATTTACTAAGGATTATAGAATAAAAAGGAAGAAAGAGAGTTAGATCATTGACAATGCTGTTGACCTACTACACCAAAACTGAAACTTCCTACATCCAGAATTTCTACTAAGGAAGTTCATTAAATGTCTTTATTGCTTAAGCCATTATTGTTTCAGTTCTCTGTTGCACTATTACAAATCACCCCAAAAGTTAGTGGCTTAAAACAACCACCATTTATTACTTGTCGTGATTCTGTGAGTTGACCAGCCTCAGCAGGGTGGCTATTCTACTCCATTTGGGGCTGACTGTGGCGGCAATCATCTGGAGGTTCAACTGGAAGGAATGCTCAAAGCAGCCCATTTGCATGACTGGCAGTCAGCTAACAGCTCAGCCTCTCTCCCTATGGCTTGGGTTTTCCACGGCATGGCAGCTGGGTTCCAAAAGAGAGTCTTCCAAGTGTGCAAAAGTAGAAGCTGCAGATCTTTCACAGCTGAGCATTTGGAAATTACACGATACCACTTCTACTTCATTCCGTCTTCTTGAAACAAGTCACCGGGTGAGCCTGGATTCAAGGGGAAAGAGACCCTGCCTCTTAATGGGAGGATGGAAAGAAAGTTTCAGCCACCTTTAATTGACCATAGTTATCACTCTGATTTTCCACAACTTGCAGCTGAAAGCATTTCTCTAAACCTAGCCTTGCCCCTGGAACAAGAGATATTCAAAGATCAAGACTCCCTCTCCACTGAAACAAGCTGTAGTGATTGCATTCAAGGTTGGCATTTGCAACTCTGTCCTCCAGGCTTCTGTGGCAGATCGTGATGGACACAGCCTTTCTTCAAATATGTTAATAAGTTCAATCACATGACAGACAAGTCTTGCAGGCCTAGCCATCCTATCTCTTTAACATGACTTTGCATTGCTCTGCTTCAATCTATAGTATATTGACTTCATGGTGTAACTCTCAAAAAGCAATCTTCACTCCCTATACTTTCCAAGTGCTCGAGAAAACATTGCTGTAGCCCCCTACACCTGGCATCAATCTTCATCAAGATCCTTGCCCTGTGTGCCTCACAGGGTTGTTGAAAGAATCGGTTGCGATGAGAGCTGGAATAGTACCTTGAAGTGGTTACCAGGGATTACTGTTATCATAATCAAATACGCATGTTGTGTCAGCTATGGTTGTTTTGGTAACAAGTGACATAAAACCCAATTTAAACTAGCTTAGCAAACAGGAGAAATGCTGGCTGGGAGTCTGAGGGAGTCTTGCCAGTTTCAGGCATGGCAGGATCCAGCAGCTCAAACATCGTCAGCAGGACCTGCCTGATCTCCTGCAGGCTGCTTCATTTCTCAACAAGAGAGTTGCAAGCAGCTTCAGGTGCACATCTTGCTGGGTGTGCTTTCCCTAACTCTTTACCCAGAGGTCCTTCTCCTCAATGTTACTGGCCCAAGTTGGGCAATGTGCCCATCCCTTAACCAATCCTTATGGCTGAGGGCACATAATGAGCTGCCTGGCCAGGGCCTGGGTCACATGATGACTCTAGATCTGATGGGATCAGTTCGACCCAAATTGTATGGATTGAGAAAATGTGGGGTACTGTTACCGCAAGAAGGACAAATAGCTGCCCAGTGTGCATGACATGGTGGAAGACCACTAGGTGAGGAGTCTGGAATCTGAGTTATCACCTTTGTCCTGCTGGATGACTCACTCTTGCTCCTGAAGCTTGCATTTGGCCCATCATGACCTCAGGGATTCTATGTTGTGTCGATTCACTATCGGGTCATCATGGTATCTGACTAAATCTGACTATATTCCTTAGAGATTCCTGAGAGTGAGTCTGATTAGTATACCTCATGTCCTTTTTATAAAGTCTACATCCTTGGCCAGGCTACGGAACAGCTACCCCTGCGTCGTGGGCCACCACCAGTCTAATAACGGATGATTGGGAAAAGAAGACGCATGGCATAAAACATGGCTAACTTAGCAGGTACACCATGAGTGAGCAGGGAACACGGATGTGACAACAAGCAGGGAAATGGAGTCATCATGGCAAGGAGCAGAAGGGAAGACTGTGCAGCTCCATGAGAGACAGGGGGGACTCTCCCTGCCCTCCACCCCCAGAAGAAAATCGAT
Organism: Lynx rufus; assembly: GCF_022079265.1. Classification (NCBI taxonomy): domain Eukaryota; kingdom Metazoa; phylum Chordata; class Mammalia; order Carnivora; family Felidae; genus Lynx; species Lynx rufus. The sequence continues at coordinate 9,690,671 of NW_025814839.1, read as the reverse complement.
CCTGGTCTTAGAAGACCTGTAGAATGACTCACTTAATACTGAGCCCAAATTTTCATAGCAAATCATGGGAGAAAAAAGGGCTTTGATTTGGAACTTTAGCTTGAAAAACGAAACTGAGCTTACCAACATAACAAAATTTAGGCTACCATTTCAACTATGCATGAATTCTTGTGAAGAACGAAAAATGTATTAAGTAGTGAGTTTTTTTTCGTGTAATTTTTGTGACAAAATCCTTCACTTCAGGTTTGGTTTTCACAGTATGATAGCAAAAAGGTCATTTAAAAAATATTCAAGGGCTTCACCAATTTTTTCCTAAGGCCTGCTAGAATCTTTTGATATTTAAATCTTTCTCTTTTGAAGTGCTCACCGAGTCACTTTCCTTGTCGTTTTTTTTTTTTTCTTCAACTGTTAACTCTTTTGGGGTTGATATGATATTCAAAATATTGAATAACCAGCGTGATACAGGCATCAACCGACCAGAACAGTGGCCACAACAGCCGGTGTGGTGGACCCTGGGAGGTCCAGCTGAATATGGCTCTAAGACCACCTGATTCTCTCGGGTCGTCTGTGATTCTTCTGTTCTTTAAGCATGTCTCAGCACCACTTTGATCAGGAATCCCGCATCTTGGGCAAGATTTTCAATTGACCGCTTGCTGCTGGATTACACTGCATATGCACCAGGGTCAGACATTTGGTGAAAGACTGATTCTCTTTGACAGTATTTCTTGGTTGGAAGAACCAGCAATCCATTCAAGGGCATTCAAAATTCAGGGGGTCCTTCACAGAGACTGAACCACCAGGAAGCTGCCATGGCAGAAAAGGATTCATGCTAGGGATGATAACTTAATCATTAAAAAAGTGTTAATAACTGAAATTGTATAATTATTGAAAAAAAAATGAAATGACAAACTTCCGCTTTTCTACACAACTTCATCACCTCATGGACTCAGATGATAGACACTCAGTGACAAAGACCCCTGAATTCTATTTGTGAACTGGCTTGAATGGACTGCCCTTTCTTGCACCCACGGAGTCCTAACAAAGACCAGCAGGATTTACAAGTTTGGGTCACCATTGGTTTCAACAGAACTATCAGAACTACATGGAAAAAATACGATGACCAGGTATTAGTCTGATACTTTCTGAATCTGTTTCCTAATGAAACATTCAAATATCAGCCTGCATTTCAAACTAGAAATCCTATTTGTAAAATTCAGGACAGATCTCTTACTCAGCAGTAGACTTTATGCCCCCAATTCAGATAGCAGGCTTGCCTTGCTAATCGCGGAACAGAACACATCATGAACACAGAGGATTGGAGAAGCAGATGAACTGAGGAATTTCTTGACTGTGTCCTCTTGTAAGACTTTGGCGTTCTGATCCTTAGCCTCAGGAGTCAGGGCTGGGGTGGGCCCAGGCCGCTGGGTGTTTTTCTGCCCCCAGTTTTGAGGAACAACAGCAATTACTTCATGTTCTGCAATGTTAATTAACTGGAATGGGTCAAAGGCTCACCCAGATCAGAAACAGTTCCGAAAGTGGACTCGTGAATTCTGCAGACTGTGAATTTTCCTTAATTAACATATTAACATACTTCCTTCCCATGCCTGAAGCCAGAGTTTTTCAGTCTTGGAAACAGAAAAGCAGGAGGATCTAGTGGTCACTGGCTCTCCAGCATAGTGATACAAAGCTGAGGTTTTGCAGCTAGACAAATATGGATATCAATCTTGGTTCTGTTCCCTGCTAATTGCGTGTTCTTGGATAAATGCACTTCGCCTGTGTGGACCTCAGTTTTCTTATCTGTAAAATGAGGAAAATAATAGCATCTATCTCATGGGGTTGTTGTGTTAGGTATGAGGTGCTCCTAAGGCCTGACACATCACATATGTCCAAAAACTATGAATTTGACCCAGTGGTAGACAATCTTTTTTTTTCCCCTACCAAATGTTCATTATTCTTCCCTGTAGTAATAGTTCTTTGGGTTTCCTTTGAGTAACCACTCCTCCTCTCTAGCGTGGTTCAAGGGGTACTAAATAAATCCACCGTGAGTTCAAGGCTGAATCTGTATGAATTTTCTAGGGCTGCATAGACTAGGTAGCTTAACAACGGAGACTTTCTCATGGTTTTGGAAGTCTGAGGTCACGGCAGTGGCAGGGCTGAGCTCTCCTGAGACTTCTCTCCCTGACTTGCTGATATACTTCCTCTCCCTGTGTCTTCATGGGGTCTACCCTCTGTGGGTCTGTGTCATAATTTCCTCTTCTAATGAGGACTCCGGTCATGCTGGATTAGGGCCCACTCATATGACCTCCTTTAACCTTAATTACCTCTTTAAAGGCCCTGTCTCCAAATACATTCACCTTAAGAGGTCCTAGGGCTCAGGATCTCAACATATGAATTTGGGGGAGTCACAATTCTGCCATAACAACTTGTGACCTAGATCTGGCCAGAAAACTCTCCTCCCCCTAATCAGAATGATTGATTCAATCCTAGACATTTTTTTTAAACTTAAGTACAGAGAATTTCTTCATCTTCAAGGTGAGTGTTGCAAAGACAACGTGGAATGGAGCTGCTGTGGTCACCATGTGGAAAAGGTCAACATAGAAGAAAACGTAAAAGAGAAATGGAAAGAGAAAGACTGAGTCCTGAAATTATCTGAGCCTCTGGATCCTGCCGCACCTAGAGCTCCCTTTGACAGTTCACTCACAGAACCCACTAAAATCCTCTTTTGTGGCTTGAGCCAGTTGGGAGTTGAGTTTCTATCACTTGCAACCAAAGAAGTCTTGACATGCATGCCCCCTACTTATTTTTTTTAATGTTTATTTATTTTTGAAGTGGCGGGGAGGGAGCAGGGAGAGGGAGACAGAAGATCCAAAGTGGCTCCGTGCTGACAGCAGAGAGCCCAATGTGGGGCTCAAACTCACAAACCATGAGATCACGAACTGTGCTGAAGTCGGACACTTAACCAATTGAGCCACCCAGGCGCCTTAGCCCCTACTCAATTATTAAGGAGCTTGTAGAGCCCAAGTAAATAGAATGGGAGAGGATTGAGGAACAGAGCTGGAAAGTAGAGGAATATTTACAGAAATTAGGCAGGTAACCATAACCATTAAATGCAGGAATCAGGGTAGATTTCATAACAGATGTATATTCCTTTAACCTAGCCTAATGTAAGAAAATTTGACTCTGCATGGTAGTTAAGACAAGGAGTTCTTCACCAAGCCATAGACTTCTCGAAGACAGCAATATTGTCTCATTCAGATGCAGTGTAGCTCTGGTGTCCAGCATGAAACAGGCACACAAAAAATATTTGTGGACTTGGATGAGCTTACTAAGAAATCTTTTGCACTTTATGGTTCAATATAGACATCCTTTAAATAATGGATTTGGCATAGTATTATATCTGCATTCACTGTTGAAGAGTTACATTGATAATCATAGAGCAGCCAAGTATTAATTTTAACAATGTCTAATAACTCAGAGAAGAAACTCTCAAGTGGGTCCCCTCACCATTAGCTGACCTGTAACTGGCCCCTTCTTTACCTATCAACTGCATTATAATTCTCTGTTGCAACATGGAACTACTTGGCACCCATTACAGCCCCTTGTGAAAGGGGTTTGGATGGGAAAAGAGGAGAATGTGTATTTATGACACTGGATAACAGCATGGAGTGGGCAGTGTGACCTTGCTGTACTTGGATTACTGCACCACTGGAGAAGAACACTGAACTTCGGGTTTGACTCTGAGTTTTGACTCTGAGTTTCTATCAAGCTGCTGGTAACCTGCCTGTCCTCCTCTCTGGATAGAAATTACTCCTTACCCTGGAAAGGAAGTAAATGTCTCTGGCACATAGAGCTTATCTCTAGGTTTACCACCTCCGAATATAAGCAAATATCTTCCAGGAAGAGGACAGAACTTACTCACCCTGGGATGTCTCCAGGAAGAGAGAGGTCTCTACCTTTGGTTTGCTATTCAATCATTCCTAAACAAAGACCATTTGAGAACCCAAGAAATCCAGGGAGAATTGTCTCCCAACAAATACATGTTGAGATGATGCAGGGAAGGAATCTAGATTCCTGAGTCACCAGATGGAGGATAGCCTTCCCCAACCCATGACCAAGGCTTTCTCTTACCAAGAAATATACTTTCATGATGCTCAACCACTTGGTCTTGTCTATTATGGCAGTTAAGGTTAACTATCTTGACTAATAAAGATGACTTTAATGTACACCAGACAAATTATACTTGCATGAGAAAGAAGAGAGTTAGATAATGTGTAGTAAGTTCCAAATGATAAGGATGGGGATGGGATTTGGGAGTGGGCAGAAGATTATGAAGAAGTCTTCATCTTACTAGTGATAGACTAAAAGAAAACAGAATTTGAAAGACAAGCCACAGTTGTCCAGGGACGCACCCCCCAGTCTCTGCACACCCAAATGTCATCAGCAGCCCCCCTCCCCACTCTCGTGCATGAACATTACACTGAGCCAAAGCTGTGAATGACTTTCACACCAGTTTAGAGCTTTTCAGATCATCTTAAGCTCAATTACAGCTAAACCAATAATATACCCCAAACATCATTATTGGAGAATCACCAACCAGGCCCGCTAATTGTATTTGCAGCTTCTTCATCATATTAGTCAAGTCATAAGTGCAGCATGCTCTTCCCAGAGGATAACCGTTCACAAGGCCAATTTCCTTAGGATGAGACTTTCATATCACATCAGTTTGAACTAATGTGTCTCGGGAAATAAACTGTCAGATCAATAACATCTGCAACCAGAAAATATTGGTGGCAAATAGCAGAGTACAGCCTGCAGTTGAGACCAATATGATCCTTACCTGACACTTGGAAGCTGTCATGACTCAGAAGCTCTGGGGCTTTCCAAGGGGTCAATTTGGAGATGCTGTTCACGTTCCCTGGCAAGACACAAGGAAGCTTCATTATAATACTTTGTGACCTTTTCCTCAGAGGCTCACCATATCATTACTAACCTGAAAAAAGCAAACATTTATTAAGCCCCTTCTGTGTTCCAGGCTTGATGCCTTGAGCAGCGTATGTAATGATAAGCAGTCTTTATGGAAGTCCACAAAGGAGTTCAAATTCTAGATCTAAAACTTCGTAAAGGCAAGTTTCCTTACTTCTCTGAGTCTCAGTTTCCAAATCTGTACAATATGAAATAACAATAACTACTTTCCAGGGCTGTTTTAGTGATTGAAGAGAAGGTATGGGTTGTGCCCATTGTAGTGCATAGCACACAATAGGTGCTCAATAAATAATAGTTATTGCTATGACTCTAGGTACTTCTTTGTAACTGAAGTTAAACAAATTAATGTTTCCTCCTCAAGTGGGCCATTTGAGGGAAGTTTACCACCAATCTAGATTGACCCACATAATCTTTCCAGGGAAATATAAAAGGCATGTCATTCTGTTTTTGAAGTAACAGAAAAAAACTGTCAGCTTCTCTTCTTGATGTTTTCCTATATTTTCAGAAAAAAGCCCTTGACATAACCTAGCATTCTATGAGTATCAGATAAAGATTGAAAAGTCAGTAAAGAAATACAAAAAGCATGGAAGGCTGAGAAGTATTTAACAATCCAGAGTCGGGGTTCCTTTTGAACCAGTAAGTCCTGGGATTGAATTCTAGATCAGGCACTTAGCAAAGGTGTGACTTTAGGAAAATAACAGAATTTCTGAGCCATGGTTTACTCAATGCAAGACAGCAACACTGTCTGCCTCCAGGAGGTAAGGTCAAAACTAAATAAGGTGATAAATAGTCAAACTTTAGTGACTGTTAATTCTCATCCCCTCCTTCTCATCTCCTATCATTACAAGCTTCAAGTTAATTCAGTAAATGTGTATTGGGCACTATGATGGACACTGGTGATACCGTGTAAATGACACTGACAAGGTCACTGTCTTCATGGCTCCAACCACATTCTGGAGGGGAAAAGATAAATTACTCAGCCAATCCCACAAATCAATGGAAAATTACATTTGTGAGGAGAGCTAAAAAGAAATGATGTAGGGCATTAATGAGAGTTCTCTAAAACCACCTGGCCGAGGCATTAAGCAAGGCCTCCCTGAAGAAGATCTCTCTCTCTTGCCCATTCTGGGTTGTAAGCATATTTCCTAATGGTGACAGGACAGAAAGTGGCACTGAGGCGGTAAGCTAGGGCCCAAGTCATGCTGGGCTTTACAGGGTAAACTGCAGGGCCACCATGTTGCACAGCCACGGGAGACACCAATTAACTGAACACACAGCCTGTTTTGCAAGACCAGCAGCCTTGGGAAGCAACATGCAGAAAAGAGAAACCATAAATAAAATGCAGAGTGTGTGAGAGAAAGCATTCAGAAGAAAACAATTATGGAACCTTCAAGTGCACCTGTGATGGAGTAATAGAGCAGACCAACATTCCCACCACATAAAACCAGAAAAGCCAGATCGAACACAAACACACAAAAATTCTATTTGAAAGCCCCAGGGTGCCTCCAAGACTTGCTGTACAAAAATCCTGGAAAGAAAGGAAGTTCAGTGAGATGCACCTGACATTGGGCACATCACCTTTTCCCTTGGGGCACTGATGACTCTTAAGCATCATGGGGAGAGAATCTCAGAAGCAGGGCAGAGGGCAGCTGCTAAAAGGCATAGAAGCCATCAGAGTGGTTAGGATGCTTCAGGAGGGCAGGAGACAAAAACTAGTATTTGGGGTCAGAACAGCTAGGAGTTGAAGGTCCAAAACAATTCCTTCCCAGGAAAGGAAGTAATGGGAAGTGATCCAAAAACACTGTGCCAATTTTCCCCCATTTGTGCTGTATTAGGTAAGCAGTCTAGAATGAAAGCAACGATACGAGACCTGACTTCTCAACGGACTTGATAAAGCAAAAAGGCAATGAAAGGAAATGATGTCCAAGTTAGAATTCTACACATCCTGAAAATAACCTTCGAGGAGGAAAGTGAAATAAAGATATCTTCAAACACATTAAAAAGGATAGAATTTGCCACCAGAAGATACAAGTGAAATAAACAATACTAAAGAGGGTTCTATAGGCAAAAGGAATATGATCCCAGACAGAAATGTAGGAAAGACTAATGAGCAACAGAAAAAATATGTATGAGGTAAATCTAAATGAATATGGAAAATATTAACAAGAATTCCCTGTGGGATTTTTTTCCCATTTTATTTATTTTAGAAAGAGTGAGCATGAGCAGGGAAGGGGCAGAGGGAGAGGGGGAGGGAGCTAGAGAGAGAGAGGTGGGGGGCGAGAATCTCAAACAAGCTCCATGTTCAGCACAGAGCCCGATGCAGGGCTCAATCCCACAACCCTGGGATCATGACTTGAGCCAAAATCAAAAGTGGGGACACTCAACTAACTGAGCCACCCAGGTGCCCATCCTATGGTTTCTTAAGTGCATGCACATTTAAGTGAATACAATTAAAAACACAAAAGGCAGAAAGAAGATAGAGTATAATAAGCCCTAGAATTTCTGGCAAGTGGTAAAAATACTAATTTACATTAGACTCAAATAAACAAAGAAGGAATGTCTTAATTTCCAGAGTAATTACTAAAATAAGGTATAAGTAATAAGTTAATAAAGAAAAACTGGTTTAATTTAAAAGTTTTTTTTTTGATTGGTCCAAATTAAGATTAAAAAGGGGGAAGGGGAGTAGAAATAGAAAGAATAGTAATATTATAGATATAAAACCAAATATATCAGTGATTATATTACATGTAAATAGACCAAATATTCCAATTAATAGACCTACTGTGTCAGACTATATCAGAATGAAATAGTTATATGCTGCTCATATGAGATACACCCTAAACATAAGGACACAAAAAGGTTGAAAGTAAAAGGAAGAAAAAAAATAAAACACTAACTAAAAGAAAGGCAATATAGTTATACCAATATCAAATCAAGTGAACTTGAAGGCAAGATGCATAACTAGATATAAAGAGGAAAACTCCAGTAAAAAGGTTAATCCACCAGGAAGATATAACAATTTTATATTCGTAAGCACGTAATGGCATACTTTCAAAATATACAAATCAAAAATCTAAAAAGAAAAGTAGACAAATCCATAATAGTAGAATATTTTAACAACCTCTCTCAGGAGCTAATAAAACAAGCAGACAAAAAAATTGGTAGGAGTATAAAGATCTAAGCAACATGATTAATGAACTTGACTTGTTTAACATTGGACTGTTTAGCAAGAGACTGGACACAGCTTTAAAAAAAACGTGGGGGGGGGAGCACCCGGGGGGCTCAGTCGGTTGAACATTTGACTTCAACCCAGGTCATGATTCTCGCTTTGTGGGTTTGAGCCCCGCGGCGGGCTCTGTGCTAACAGCTCAGAGCCTGGAGCCTGCTTCGGATTCTGTGTGTGTGTCTCTCTCTCTGCCCCTCCCCTGCTTGCACTCTGTCTCTCTGTCTCCCAAAAATAAATATTTAAAAAAAAAAAAAGGGGGATTAATGAAACGGGATAAGTCAGTGGGAAACATCCACTGCACCCAATGATAATAGAAGACACATTCTTTCAAGTGCACATGGAACATTGGCCCAAAATGACTAGAAAACTGGGTCATAAAACAAATGTAAACAAATAGCAAAGATGAATATCATTCAGAATATATATTCTTACTACAATGTAATTATGGAGGAATCAATAATGACAACTTAAAAATCTTTTAAAGGCTGCTCGGAAATTAAGAAAAAAAGTCACAAGGGGCACCTGGGTGGCTCCCTCAGTTAAGTGTCCAACTTCGGCTCAAGGCATGACCTCGGGGTTTGTGAGTTCAAGCCTCACATCAGGCCCTCTGGTGTCAGCAGAGAGCCCATTTGGATCCTCCCTCCCCCTCTCTCCCTGCCCCCCGCCTCATTCTCTCTCTGTCATTCTCTCTCTCTCTCTCTCAAAAATGAATATTTTTTAAAAAGGAAAAAAATCACAAAGGAAATTAGGAATACTTTATTAGGAATAAGATAGAAAGTATGGAAAGTAGCTAATGCCCTTGTTAAACAAACACTTAAGGCTTGAAATGGATCTCCCAGAAAAGAAACAAGGATGTTAATCAATAATATAAATATCCACCTCAAGAAGTTAAAAAAAGAACAATAAATCAACTCAAGAAATTAGGAGGAAGAAAATAATGGAGATAAAAGCAAAAATCAATGAAATAAAAAGAAAACTTGCAATAGAGATAATCAAGAAAACTCTAAACTGGTTCTTCAAAAAGGCTAATAAAAATTGATAACTGCCAAGTAAGAGCTTATGGGCATTGAAAAGATAATATTATTTTTAATCTTACCATCGTTAATATTAAGGAGAGAGTACTATAAACAACATTATGCCAAAAGAATTTGACGATTTAGATGGGACCATACAAGCTAGAAGAACACACCCTACCAAAACTGACACAAAGAAAAATAAAAAATCTGAATACTTCTGTATCTATTAAAGACATTGAATCTGTAATTAACACTCCCACAAAGAAATCTCCAGGCCCAGGTATCTTCACTGGTGAGTTCTTCCAAGCGTTTAAAAAAGATGTAACACTGACATACACAACCTCTACTAGGAAATATAAAAAGATGAAACATTTCTCGATTCACTTTTTGAGGTCAGCATGACCTTGCTACAAACACCCAGATACCAAAACCTGACAAGTAAATTACAAGAAAAGAAAATTACAGTCCAATCTCTTTCACATACCCGGATACAAAACTCCCAAACAAAATATTGTGAAATCAAATGCAGTACTTACATAAAAAGGATGTTATATCGTGACCAACTTTGGTTTATCCCAAGAGTACAAAGTTTGTTTTATGTCTGAAATCACTAAGACCCTCAATATTAATGGAACGAAGGACCAAAAAAAAAAAAATTAAGAAAAAAAAGGTTCCTCTCAATAGTTGAGGAAAAGGATTTGAAAAGAGTCAAATACTCATTGCTTAATTTTAACAATCTAAGTCAGTTTTGATAAGGAATAGCTACAAAACAACCAAAGCCATCATACATAATGGTGACATATTGAAAATGTCTTCTCTGAGGCTGGGAATGAGTTAAGGATGCCCATTTCCACCACTGCTACCCACCACATCACAAGTCCTACAGAACCAGCTGTTCAGCCCATGCCTCTGGCAACTTCCTCCTCCTTCCCTCTACCCAGTTAAAACCACTCCTGCAGGTCCGCTGCACCCACACCTTCCTGTTCTCCATCATTAATGGACTGTATGTTTCCATGGCAGCCACACCTCCAAAGGGTCCAAATCTCAGCCTTGGCAATGAGGAGGGGGGAGTCCTTCTAAGTTTCCAAGTGTCTTCACTTATTCACTGCTTTCTCCAGTCGCTCTTCTGTGCTCTTTAGAGTTACCCTCTACCGTCTGAACTAGCTACCCACCTTTTTACTAGTTGTACTAGCTAACACATTTTCATATTAACTTTCCCCTGTTCAAATTACTGGCCTGGTTTCTGTCTCTTCACTGAACCCTGACTGATACGAGACGTAAATAAATGCAGAAATAAATAATGTTCACGGATTAGAAGACTCAACATTGTAAAGTCATTCTCCCTAAATTAAGCTACAGATTTAACAAAACCCCAGTCAAAATCCCAACAGGTTTCTTTTTTTGTTGGAATTGATATGTTAATTCTATAATTTACATGGAAATAACAAGGGTCCAAGAATATCCGTGACAATCTTGATGATGTCAAGATTGGAAAATTCAAGCTTCCAGATGTTAAGAATTATGATAGGGGTGCCTGGCAGGCTCAGTTGGAAGAGTCCATGACTCCTGATCTCAGGTTTGTGAGTTCACGCACCATGTTGGGTGTAGAGATTAAATAAATAAATAAAAACTTTAGAAAACAATTATGATAAAGCTACAATAATTAAGACAGTGGGGTAATGGTGCAAGGTGAAACAAAGAGCTCAGTGGAAGAGAATACAGAGTCCAGAAACATACCTATAATATGTTTCTGGAACTCTTCATCACTCCAAGCTTTACCCTGATTTACAAGAGACATTATTGAAGTGCAGTAGGGAAAGACATTATTTTTGAAAACTCAGTTGATGGAAATCCACACTGGGGTGGGGGGAAGAATCTTGCCTCACAAATTACATACAATAATAAATTCCAGGTGGATGGTAGACTTAAATGTAGAGGTACAACGATAAAGCTTCTGAAAGACAAACCTAGAATAGGTGAAGATTGTTTCCACAGGACCTATATAAAACACTTTCCAAATTAAATTATCCTTAAATTTGATGTCATTAAAATTAAGAACTTCTGTTCATTAAATTCACCAATAAGATATTGAGGAACTGCTAAACTGTTTTCCTCAGTGGCTGTGCCTACCAGGAATATACAAAGTTTCCAATTTCTTCACATCCTCACCAGCACTTGTTCTTCCCTTTCACTATTTGTTTTTCTTTCTTTCTATTATGGTCATCTAAGTGGATGTGCAATGGTATCTCCTTATGGTTTTGATTCACATTTCCCTAATGACTCACAAAAGAACTGAGTACTAATCCATGCTACAACTTAGATAAACCTAAAAACCAGTATGCTAAGTGAAAGCAGCCGGACACACTAGGTCACATATTGTGTGATTCTATTTATAGGAAATGTACAAAACAGACAACCTATACAGACAGAAAGTAGATTAGTGATTGGCAGGGAAGGGGGGGGGGGAGATGAAGAATGGGGAGTGGCTGCTTAATAGATTTCCTCTTGGAGTGATGAAAAGTTCTAGAACCAGATGGTGGTGATATGCTTAAGCAACATAATAAATGCACATGAAGACACTCAATTGTATTCTTTAAAACAGTAAAAATAATAAATTATATGTATTTGTATTTTACCACAATTAAAAAAACAAAACAAAACACCTCAACAAGAAGAAAATGAAGGGGCAAACAGAGTAGGGGAAGATATCTGCAATACCCATAACTACAAAAGCCTCATAGCCAGAATATACACAAATATACAAATTGACAAAAGAGACAGCCCAGTTTTTTTAAATGGGCAAAAAACTTGAACAGGCACCTCACAAAGAATATATAATCAGGAAATACAAAGTGCTCAATATCATTATTCATTAGGGAAATGCAAATGAAAATTTCAATAAGACACCACTGTATACATGCCAAAATAGTTTAATCCTTTTAAAATGACAATATCAAGTGTTGTTAAAGAAACAGAGTAACTACAATTCTCCTTCACTGTAAGTGTAATGAACATTGATACATTCACTTTGGAAAAGTGTTTGGTATCATCTAAAATCGCTGAACATACACATACCCTATCATCCAGCAAATCCACTCCTCAAAATAGCCCCAAACCAGAAACAACCCAAATGTCCATCAGCAGCAGCATGAAGAAATACATTGTGATATATTCTAAAACGGAATATTATGGAGCATTAAGAATAAACTACAGCGGTTAACTGACACCACCACACTGCCATGGTTATCTAATGCCAGTGCCTCTAGCTCACTGAGCTCCAGACAAAAAAGAGGGTAAGGTCTCTATACCAGGGCTTGTACAAAGCAGTCTGCCTATAAATCTACTGGTGATAAAGCACCGAGGAAGCAACTAGCTACAAAAGCCACTCGTAAGAGTGCACCCTCTACTGGAGGGGTGAAGAAACCTCATCGTAACTGGCCTGGTACTGTGGCACTCCACAAAATAAGACATTATCAGAAGTCCACTGAACTTCTGCTCTGCAAACATCCTTTCCAGCATCTGGTGCAAGAAATTGCTCAGGACTTCAAAACAGATCTGCGCTTCCAAAGCACAGCTATTGGTGCTTTATAGGAGGCAAGTGAGGCCTTCTGGTGGGCCTTTTTGAAGACACCAACCTGTGTGCTACCCATGCCAAACATGTAACAATTATGCCCAAAGCCACACAGCTAGCATGCCACATACGTGGAGAACATGCTTAAGAATCCACTATGATGGAAAACATTTCATTCTTTAAAAAAAAAAAATTCTCTTCTTCCAGTTATTGGTAGTTCTGAACGTTAGATATTTTTTTCCCATGGAGTCAAAAGGTACCAAAGTATATGATTCCAAGTGGAAAAATAGGGGACAGAAATCAGGTATTGGCAGTTTTTCCATTTTCATTTCCCGTGAATTTTTAATATAAATGCGGGGACATAAAGCATTAATGCAAGTCAAAATGTTTCAGTTAACACATTTCAGCAGTTCAACTTTATAACAATTATAAATAAACCTCTATATTTTTCTAGAAAAAAAGAGAATAAACCAAAGCTACATGAATAAGATTCACAAACATAATATTGGCCAAAAGAACCCAGATAAAAGAGCAAATTTCATAGGAGTCCATTTCTATAAAGTTCAAAAACAGGCCAAAATAGCCTATGGAGATAAAAACATAAGTAAAAACAGAAAGTTACCTGGAAGAGGGCGCAGAGGCATGGCTAGGGCACAGGCAAGATTCTAGCTCTTAATATGGGAGGTGATTACGTGGGTGGGTTCATGAATTCACCAATCTATATCCATATATTTGTGTACTTTCTGTTTGAATGTTACACCTCAATTAAAAATTGTTTTTAAGTGGCTGGATAAACAAACCGTGGCACAGACATACAATGGAATCCTACTCAGCAATGAAAAAGGAATGAACTATTGGTATCTGTAACAACTTGCACGAATCTAAAGGGCATTATGGTGAGTGAAACAAGACAGTCTCAAAAGTTACCTAGTATACGATTCCATTTGCATGACAGTCTCTGAAAACAAACAAACCAACAAACTACAGAATGGAGGACAGATCAGTGGGTGCCATGGGGTTAGTTTTAGTTTTGGTTGGCAAACTGGTCCCTGGACACAGGGGACAAGGAGAGGCTAAAGAGGCAGACACTCTAGATTGTCTGGTGGCAGGTGGCATGTTTAGTAAGTGAGGGAACTCACTTAGGAGGCTTGTTCTCGGTGGCCCCAAGCCAAGTAGATCCCTACACTAGCCACCAAAACCTTAAAAGTTTATACAGAGGCCTTAACTATAAGATTCAGTGACAGATTTGGTCCACATAGTCTATGTTTTTCAAAATGGCTTTTACTGTGGGAACTGTGGGTGGAACTCACATTTCAAGGACAGAGGAAGAGGTAAGGGGTCTCCAGTTGCCCAGATCTAGTTCTCAGGTCAACTAGTGGTCACGTCCTCTATCTGTTAGGATGGGTCAGGATGGGACACAAGAGTATTTTCGGATTATGGAATAGTTCTCTGACTGTGGTGATGGTTACACAAATTTATATGTATTAAAATTCATGAAACTGTGCACCCCTCCCAAAAAAGTCAGCTTTATTGTATAATAATTTTGTCAATGAAAAGTAAAGTACAGGCTTTGCAGTCAGACTTCCTTGGGTTTGAATAACAGACTAGGTGTTTATCTTGAGACAGATAACTTAATCTTCCTACTTCCCAATTTCCCCATAAGAATAATGGAGGTCATGGTGACCACCACCCTCCATAGGGTTTTATGAATATAAATATGCTAAAACATACAAGCATTTAGAACAGGTGGTACATAAATGCTTGACAAATATTAGTGATCATTATTAGTACACATATACATCATGTGAAATTTTTGTTATAAAGTGTGTAATTTTTAAAAAGCATTACTTTTTGACAACCCAAATGTTCATTAGCTGATGACTGGATAAACAAATGTGGTATACCCACACGAGAAAATATTCTTCAGAAATCCAAAGGAAATACTGACCCATGCTACAACATTATGCTTGGTGAAGAAGCCAGACACAGAAGGTCACATATTGTACAGTTCCAACTATATGAAATGTCCAGAATAGATAAGGGATTTCCTTTTTGGGAGTGAAGGGAATGCTCTGGAATTGAAAATGGTAAGTGTTGCAGAACTCCATAACATACTAAAAACCACTGAATTGTATACTTTGAAAGGATGCTCAATAAAGCTGTTATTTAAAAAATACTAATATTTAAATATGAGCTCACTGCTCAGTCAACTCTGTCTAGTTACTAGTCACCTTATATTAATTGTCTGTAGAACCCTTACATATATTTTGCTTATTTCGCTTCTTAGTAAATTATATCTGTGCCTTCTTCTGTAATAAATCAGGTTACAAATGACCAAAGAGATTAAAAAAAAAAGATCATCTTGACTTTAAAAGATTTATTTTAAGTGCCCATGAATGTGAAATGATGTTTTAAATAACTGAAAACAGTTTTAAATAATATTAACCAAAAAGAGGTGTAATAAAACCATTTAATGGTTGTTAATCTGAATAAATAGGTTTTAAATCATAAAGTGGCACTTAATTGACCTGCAATAACTGGCTTGTTAAATCTAAATTAAATCATTATCTGAGGCACTTAAAAAAAAGTAGAGTTCTTGAAGACTTGCAGAAAAAAATAAGTGTGAAAAATAGCAATGATAGTTGTATACTAAACTAATTGTTGAAGAAGACTCTATGACTTTTTTTTTAATGTTTACTTATTTTTGAGGGAGAGAGAGAGAGAACAAGTGAGGGAGGGGCAGAGAGAGAGGGAGACACAGAATCTGACTAAAGCAGGCTCCAGGCTCCAAGCTGTTAGCACAGAGCCCAAAGCGGGGCTCAGGAACTGTGAGATCATGACCTGAGCTGAAGTGGGTCACTTAACTGACTGAGCCACCCAGGCTCCCCTGAAGCCCCTATGTCTTTTAAAAAGGATTCCTGGGACCTGGAAGTTAAGGGTTCACTGCCCCCAGCCACTTCAGACACCAGTCACTAGCCCAGATTGTTACCTGTACTTCCGACCCACTGGCTATAAATCAAAAGTTCAACTAATTTGCTGGAGCAGCTCACAGAACTCAGAGAAACATTTTACTTACTGGATTACCGGCTTATTATGAAAGGATATAACTCAGAAACGGCCACATAGAAGAGATGCATATGGCAAGGTACGGGGAGAGGTCGAGGAGCTTCCATGCCCTCTCAAAGGGCACCACTCTCCACGAATATCCACATGTTCACCAACCCAGAAGTTCTCTGAGCCCTGTCCTTCTGAGTCTTTATGGAGGCTTAATTACATAGTCAAGATTGATGAAATCATTGCCACTGGCAACTGGTTCAACCTCCTGCCCCTTTCTTCTCCCACGCCCAGAGGTGGGGGTGAGACTCTTAAACTTAGGACCCGCCAATCACTAGGTTGGTTCTCCCAGCAACCGGCCCTCATCCTTAGGCAGGGTCCCAAGTCACTTATTAACATAACAAAAGACGCCATAATGGCTTTCCTCTTAGCAAATTGCAAGGGTTTTTAGGAGCTCAGTGCTGGCAACTGGGACCAAGACCAAATAAATATTTGCTGTTATGAATCACAATATCACCCCATTACATTATTCACATGTCCAGTGTGGCTTAATAAAAGCTTACTAAACACTGGCTATGTCCAGGTATTGTGCTAGATTCTGGGAACACAGCGGTAAAACAAGAAAAGAAGGAGTCTACCCTTTTGGGCCTAGCAGTCTAGCTATTAGCACTGTCCAACAGGAAGTGAATGTGAGCCACATCTGTAAGTGTACATTTTCTACTGGCCAGGTTAAAGAAGTAAAAAGAAATAGATGGGATTCATTTTAATAATATATTTCATTTACCCCAATACATCCCAAATATAATTACAACATGTTACAATACATAGAAGTATAAATGAAGTATCTTATATTCTTTGTTCATACTATCTTCGAAACCCAGTGTGCAACTTACATTCAAGGCACATCTTAATTGAGACTACCTGCATCTCGTGTGTTCAGCTGCCACATGTGACCAGTGGCTACCATACTGGACAGGTCTACCTGTATCACCATTTCATTTTTGTTTTATTTTTCTTTTCTCAGTCTATTTTCTCTAATGTTCTCAGTACGTCATTTGGACCTTGGCTTTATGGTTAGGATATGGAAAATAGAGCCTACACATGAAAAAGTACATATTACCATACAAATTTTATAATAAAATATATAAGCATTGTCACATGATATACTCATTAAAATGCCCAGTATTCAGCTGTGACATTTTTGTTACCAGGCACACCTACTCATTGAATGCTCACTGAATGAGTACAAGCCCCATAAGTGTTGTGAGTTACCAGATGGGAAGAATCCCTAAAGCTGGCAGGGGCTGAGAAGGCTTCTTGAAGGACTTATGCATGCATTCATTCATTCATTCATTCAACAAATACTTAATTGAGCAGCTACTATGATGGATTTGAAGTGGGCCTAGACACATCAATAAGAATAGAACAATAAAAATAATATCACTGGATTGGTTGTCCATGTTGAGCCAACCACTGCACAGTCTTTTTACCACCTTAATGCTCACCAAAAACCACGGGCACTATTACAGTATTTCCTTAAATTGACTCACATCTTTTTAGTAAAATTCTAACTTAAAAATTCTAGCATATGACATAAAAAAAACACAAAACACTATTCCTTGCCATTCTTAGAAGGTAACTGCAAAAAGATAAAGCAAATGTAACTGATGCTAGTAAATTCTCTATAGGTAGGGTTGCCCACTGGAGACTCTCAGGCTATGCCCTGCTTTCTTTTCCTGTTCAAAGGTAGACTAGCCAATGTTAGAGTGGTGTTAGAAACATATTAGTACTGTGCTAATATTTTCTTGCCTCTATAATCAGTAGGCAAGTCATTTGAAAGGAGAATAACTATGTGATTTAACTGTATGCAATGTTCAGTGATACCTAAAGTCATCCTGTGCATAACCAGTGGTGCACATACCATAGTTTGTTCAAAGAACGTGAGTGGCTTCCAGAAGGAGATCAAGCAGGGGGCCTATTTTTATGAGTTAACAAAACACCACACTTGCCTCTAAACCAGACTCTCAAAGACATCATGACCTTCAAGGCACATCCTATTTCCAAAGCAAGCACACTCTCTTCTTTTCCTCTGCAGTTGAGGGGACTCCAATGTTCACACTTTAGAATATCCATAAACTATATTCCTACTGTGAAGTCTGACTAGAATTTGTATTTAACAGAAGCAGTATGGTACAATGGTTTAAAGCCCAGGCTTTGGAGTCAGACAAACCCAGATTAGCATCATGTTCTGCCTGTAGCTCTATGATGGCAGTCAAGTGACTCGACTTTGCTAAACCCATGCCCCTTGCATGTAAAATGGGAATTATAGCCCTTGCTTGTAGAATGATTGTGAGGATTAAATAAGACAATATACATAAAGTACTTTGCACAATACTAACATTTAAAAAGCACTGAGCCTGGGTGGCTCAGTCGGTTCAACGTCAGACTTCGGCTCAGGTCATGATCTCACACGTTCATGGGTTCAAGCCCTGCGTTGGGCTCTGTGCTGACAGCTCAGAGCCCGGAGCCTGCTTCGGATTCTGTGTCTCCCTCTCCCTCTGTTCCTCCCCCACTTGTGCTCTCTCTTTGTGTCTCAAAAATAAATAAACATTAAAAAAAAAGCCACTCCACAATTCTGGCGCCTGGGTGGCTCAGTGGGTTAAGCATCCAACTCTTGACTTCAGCTTGATCTCATGGTTTGTGAGTTCAAGCCCCACATCAGGCTTTGTGCTGACAGTGCAGAGCTGTTTGGGATTTTGTATCTCTCTCTCTCTGCTCCTCTCCTGCTTTCTCTCTCTCTCTCTCTCTCAAAATAAAGAAAATAAACTTAAAAAAAACACTCTGTAAGTATTTCTTTTTGTTGTTGTAGTTGCTGTTGTTATTCTAATGGAAATCCTCCTGTATCAAGAGATCAACCAGGGAAGCAAAACCATTAGGAGATGATAGATAAGTTTTCTCATATTTTTAAAGCATGTGTATATATAACATATATTTTAAATGTACATAATAATACATATTTTATATGTGTACATGCTATATGTAAATATATGTAAAACAAAAGGGATCTGTTGCAAGGAATTAGCTTCATGCAATTGTGAGAGCTGATTAAGCAGTTGCTGTAAGGCTATTGTCTTCACATCTGATGCTGGAGCTTGAAGTCCTCAGAAAGGCAGTCAGAAAGAGAAGGATCTAAGAACGTGGGAAACCCATGAAGATTCCTGTTGCCTCTGGTATTAGCAATGTGAGTATCCTGAGGAAGCCGGAAGCCTTTAGTCATAGAGCTGGACACACACACCTGAATACACATCTGGACACAAATACCTGGACACACAGGGTTCCGTGTTGGGCACGAAGCCTGCTTTGGATTCTCGCTCCCTCTCTCCTTCTCTCCCTCTGCCCCTCCCCCGCTTGCTTGTATGAGCACGCGCTCTCTCTCAAATAAATAAAAACACTAAAAAACAAAAAATAACTTAGCTGCCAACATTTAAAAATCGTAAGATTCCACGTAATCTCCAGTTCTGGAATTTTTTCTCCATTGCGAGTTCTAGCCCCACGAGGCCTCCACCCTTGGCGCTGGAGCTGAGTCGTAGTTGAGACTCCGGACAGAGCACAGGTGCTCCTGGTCCCCACAGTGGCCAAAACTGGCTGCCTGACCCTCCCATCTCTTGTGAAAACAACCCTGATTTTGCTCCTGTGTTGAGCAGCCATATGCCCTTCCTCAGTCGTGGGTAAATCTCAGCAGGTGTGAATCTTGCTGGGCCTACGTCAGTTGTGGTGGGCATGTGTCCCTCTCCAGGAACTTGATCAGGCACACGATACAGGCCTGGCCAATGGGACCTAGGATGGGGCTTCTGGGCAATACTTCCCTTGCTGATTAAAAACAGAGATTTAAGTCAACTGAGGAGAACACAGCCTCAAATTCATTCACTGGAATGACAACATGGGAATATGGGGAAAACAATTCCTTGGTGACACTCTGCTGCCAGATGAGTCACTCTGGAACCACCTCCCTCCTCACTTCTCGTGATGCCACGTAATTTTTTTCCTGATATTTGAACCAGTACTGTCAGGACTTTGTGTTACTCAGAGGCCGAAGCACCCTAACTGATACCGACTTCGTCTCACCCCTGCAGGCATTCAACTCACTGGTCCCCAAATGTGCCACCAACACCCTCATCTTCATGTTCTTCTGTGTTAAGCATCCTTCCTCCACTCCCCCATCCTTAGATTCCTGGCTGGCAAATGCTTAGTCACCCCTGAAAGTCCAGGTTAAGTATTACTTTCTCTCCTGTAGTTTCTTCAATCCCCAACTCCCAGCCAATTTAATTGCTCCCTCATCCATATTCCCATAAAATGCTCCTAAAATCCCCATTTCGGTCCTCTATTTCCTGAAATCTATGAGTCTATCTCACACAAGAGCTGTGTTCCTAGCTTTTAGTTTCTAGATTCCTGGGAATCTTTGAATTCCCAGCAAAGTTTTACAGAGTCAAATCAATGTCTTAGGCATTGTTCATGACCTCGAGCCTCACTCATTTATCTATTCATCTCAATAAAGATTTACTGTGCATTTAGTACTCTGTATCAGGCGTTGTGTTAGGCACCAGGGTTATAATGGGAAACAAGACAATTGGTCAAGCCTTCATGAAACTCCACCCTTAGTGGGAAAGAGACAAAAATAGCACGTGACAAATGGTATAAAAAGCTAGTCATACCCAGAAGTAGGATTGCTGGATCATACGGTAGTTCTATTGTTTATTTTTGGAGGAACTTCCATACTGTTTTGCATAGTGGCTGCACCAATTTCCATTCCATACCAACACTGGACAAAGACAGGGTCCCTTTTCTCCATATCCTCCCCAACACTTGTTATCTTTGGTCTTTTTGATAATAGATATCCTGACAGGTGTGAAGTGATATCTCACTGTGGTTCTGATTTGCATTTCCCTGAGGATTGGTGATGATGACTGAATACTTTTTCATACATCTGTCGGCCATTTGTATGTCTTCTTTTGAGAAATATCTACTCAGATATTTCTCTACCCATTTTTTTTATTTATTTTTTTATTTTTTTAATGTTTTTTATTTATTTTTGAGACAGAGAGAGACAGAGCATGAACGGGGGAGGGGCAGAGAGAGAGGGAGACACAGAATCGGAAGCAGGCTCCAGGCTCTGAGCCATCAGCCCAGAGCCCGACGCGGGGCTCGAACTCACGGACCGTGAGATCGTGACCTGAGCCGAAGTCGGACTCTTAACCAACTGAGCCACCCAGGCGCCCCTCTACCCATTTTTTAATCAGGTTACATGGTTTTTTGCTACTGAGTTGTATGAGTTCCTCATACATGTTGGAATATTAACCCCTAATCAGATACATGGTTTGCAAATATTTTCTCCCATTCTGGAGGTTGCCTTCTTCCCTTTGCTGTCCAGGAGCTTTTTTAGCTTTGATGCAACCCCACCTGTCTATTTCAGCCTTTGCTTCGTGCCTTTGTTTTGGTGTTATATCCAAAATATCATTGCCTAGATATCAGCTTGACTGTGGTGATTATTTCACAATGTAGATGTATACCTAAACATCAAGCTGTACATCTAAATACATATTTCTATTTGTCAGTTACGCCTCAATAAAGCTCGGTGGGGGAAACTAGGGGAATCGTGAGTGCAAAGAAGAGAGGCCAAACCCAAGCATGAGAAGTCAGGTGATAGCTCCTAGAGGGGTGCCATCCCAGATGACGCCCAAAAGGTGAGTAAAAGGAGCCTGGAGAGTATTCCAGGTAGAGAGAAGAACATGTGGAAAAGCACAGAGGTGAGAGAGAACAAGGAAGCTTTAAAAAGGCCAGCTTAGCCAGAGTGACGAGGTGTCAGGGAAGATAGGCAGAAGAGCATATCGTAAAGCCTGCAGCACAGCTACAGTAAAGTATTTGGTCTTCATCCTAGAGGCAATGGGGAGCCATTTACAGTTTCAGGCAGAGGTATGGCACTCTCTAATCTGGTGTGGAGACACAGTTCACTTGGATGGGAAGCAGGAACGCCAGTTACATGGAAGAGGATGGGAGGGAAGTAGTTGAAGGTGGAAAGAAAGGAAGCACAGAGCAGATCCATCAGAATCTAGAACACCACACCAGTGCAAGTCATTTCCCCAACCTGAGCAGACACACACACACACACACACACGCACACACACAAGATTCTACACACTAAAACCCTGGTGTTACTCAAGGAAAGTCTGAAGACTCTTACCACATGTTCTGTGGCATACGGACAAAATTACTTGATAAAAATAAGTCTGGGAAATTCTAAGTTAACCAAAGTTAAAGCAGATGTCTTTATTGCAGGCCATCTCAGAACCTTTAATATGCTACAGTGAATTTGCTAAAAAGAACACAGATGATGTTTTTCAAATTTGGTGGACTATGGACTTCTCCTTCAGTCCTTCTCATCTCAGGAAATAGGACCTTAATTCATTCAGGCCAAAAAGACAGAGTCAACCTTGATTGTTCTTTTCTCCTCACCCAACACAAATGAAGTAATCAGCAAGTCCTGTAGGCTCAACTTCTAAAATAAATGCCAAGGTGCAACCACTTGTAACCACCTTCTATTGCTACCCGGCCCCTAAAATTCAAACCACTATCATCTCTCCCCTGGGTTGTTTCCACGCTCCCTAACTGCACTGTAGGCTTCCACTCCTCCCAACAGCATCCAGAGTGATCCCTAGGAAAGGTAAGCTGGGTATAATATAAATGTCACTTCTCTGCTTAAAACCACCCAAAGCCCTCGTATCTCATACAGAGTAACATTCAAATGCCTCATCATGGCTACAGGGCATTGCATGACCTGGCCTCTACTCACCCTGGGCCCTCTTCCCCTCTTGGTCCACTGTGAGCCACATTCTGGCCTACTGTTCTTTAAACCCACCAAGCCCGTTCGGATCCCAGGGTTCCACACTTACGATTCCCTCTGCCTACACTAGTCCTCTACATCTACACATGACTTGCCTATTCTCATCATTCAGGTCACCATGGATAAAGGGACTTTGCCGTATTTTATAATGTGTCTCCATCACCTAGGACAGTGGCAAGCACATGGCAGGACCTCAAAAAGCACTGAGTGAATGAATGAATTTATATTTGAATATCGCAGCACCAAATGACTCACTCACTGTTCAGGAGCACACTGGGCTGAATGAATGTGACAAAATTTCTTTCCTCTTGCCACTTTCCAGGTGAGAGGAAAAAAAAACTCCAAATAAATAAGTAGACAGTCACCATTTTTCCCTTTGGTGTGCCAAAACTATTTTCTCAGATCAGCTACAGTTCATTTTACAGGGAGGAAAAAAAGCACAGCCCTCCTTCTGCTGGTTAATTCAAAGCTCCCATACTGGCTGACAAATGCTGGATGCTATATAACAGCCCTTGTCTGTCTTAGGCATAGACCTCAAAAAATATTGGAAAGGATGAGGAAGGAAGGAAGAACTGATCTATCAGGTCAAAAAGCCTTGCTCTTTAATGCCTGGAAAGTTTATTCCTTGGCCCTAACTGCTCCATGACAACCCTCAGTATTCTCCAGGTGCCTTTAAGAGCCCAGCACTATGCTAAGCCCAGGGGAACATGGGAGAAGACAAAGATAGGATTCTGAAGGAACATACCAGTTGGATCTTGCATAAACCAGAGGTCAGCATCCAAATTCAAATCCTGACAGAATCTGATCCTAATCTAAGCACACTCATGTCTCCCCTGTGAATGATCTCTTGCTAATTCAGGAGACTTGGGAAGATGACATATTTTTTGAGCCTCAGTTTGTTCATCTATAAATGAAGGATATTATTGATCCCTGTTTCAAAGACTCATCACAAGAATTTAAAAGACACACATAGGGGCCTCAGTGGCTCAGTTGGTTAAGTGTCTGACTTCGGCTCAGGTCTGACAGCACAGAGCCTGCTTGGATCCTCTTTCCCTCTCTCTCTGCCTCTCTACCACTCATTCTCTCTCTCTCTCTCTCTCTCAAAAATAAACAAACATTAGAAGACACACACACGGGGCACCTGGGTGGCTCAGTCGGTTAAATGTCCAACTTCAGCTCAGGTCATGATCTCACTGCTCGTGAGTTCAAGCCCACGTCAGGCTCTGTGCTGACAGCTCAGAGCCTGGAGCCTGCTTCAGATTCTGCATCTCCCTCTCTCTCTGTGCCTCCTCTCTTTGTGGTCTCTCTCTCTCTCTCTCTCTCTCTCTCAAAAATAAATAAACATTAAAATTTTTATTTAAAAGACACCCACACATTTAATGTGGTCAGCACAGAGTCTGGTACATAGTAAGTACCAAAATGGTCAGCTATTAACATTAGGAATATTATCATGAATGTCCTTCCAATGCCCCAAGCCTCAGTCCCCACACCTTTAACATGGTGGTGGGAGGGGGGGCAAGTGAGGTGGTGTCCATGGGTTTTTTACGAGGATTACACAAGTAGTTCTCAGTCTTTGCTGCATCTTAGAATCACCTAGGAAGGATTCAAAGATCCTGACACTAAGCTGTCCCCCCAACAGTTACTCTCAATTACATCATAATCTCAGAGCGTGGGGACCAGGCATCAGTACTTTTTTAGTTCCCTGGGCAATCTCAATGATTAAATGAATTTGTAAGCACACAGTAGATACTCAACAAATGTCCCTTCCTTCTACCCCTCAAATGACTTAAGAGGGAATGAGGCCCTGGTAGGGTCTGAAATCTTTGCCACTTTTATGATTATATGAACAGAAGTGATGACGCTTTTGGAAATCAAGTAAGATATAACTGCACAGACTAAGAACTTATTCAAATTGTATGTAAACCATCGATTAGTTATGCAAATACACTTGTGGCCCTTCTAACTATTTTATGGGCCTGGATGAGGCCCCAAGAAGACTCCAGTTGGACATGCCTGCATTAAATAATAGCTACAGGGGGAGAAAGTCACTGTCTCAACAACAGATGTTTTTCTCAAGGCAGCTCACCTGAGTATGAGGAAAATGGAGAGATTCTGCAAAGAGGAAAAAGGGCTTGTTTTTGCTCTAATAAAAGAGAAGCTGATTTTTATCTAGGGTTTAATTAGCACAAAACTACGCTCTACCTCTTCCTGTTTCAAGAAACACATCTGAAAGGCCTGGTGCAGGGGAACAGTAAATTATTAATACCAATAGCACAAGGTGTTTTTTACCTTGCTTTTATCTGTGGCTTTGGAGATACTTTATAAATATTAGCTAATTAAGCCACCCAACAGCTTTGTAAGGAATATATTATTATCCCTATCCTTCAGATGGATGAAACCACCTTTATTAGAAGACAGTGCTAATCCATTATCCCAGGATTAGCCATGGTGGTTGTAGCTGAATCGATGACTCTGTTAGAAGGCAGGACTCACTTGCTCTCTGCATTCATTCATTCATTCGTTTATTCAAGTAGTCATTCATTCATTCGTTTATTCAAGTAGTCATTCATTCAGCAGCCATTTCTTGAGGACCTACTATGGCCTCTGGGTTTGGTGGGGAAATGCTAAACTCTGAGGACAAAGATTGTGTCTTAGTTTTAGCTGCGTACTTAGGGCCCAGAACAGTGCCTGGCACAGAGTAAGTGTTTAACGCACATTGATTTTAAAATGGAAGTGAGGGCACCTGGGTAGCTCAGTCGGTTAAGTGCCTGACTTCAGCTCAGGTCATGATCTCGCAGTCCGTGAGTTTGAGCCCCGCGTCGGGCTCTGTGCTGACAGCTCAGAGCCTGGAGCCTGCTTCGGATTCTGTGTCTCCCTCTCTCTCTGCCCCTCCCCCACTCATGCTCTGTCTCTGTCTCTCAAAAATGAATAAACATTAAAAAAAATGTTTTTAATGAAATGAACATAACATGAGACACAATCCCTGCTGCACACACACAGCCTGTGAGGAGGGCAGGAGAGACCCCTGCCTCAGGGTTCACTCCCCTCCCCTAATAACAAGAACTGCTCGTTACTGTGTGCCATGCACTATGCTAAGTGCTTTAGGCACACTAACCCATTTCACCCTAAGATCAAACCGAAGAGACTGGGTACCTCCATTGGAAAGAGGAGGAAGCTGAGCCTTAAAGAGACATCCATGGAAGACCCCTGGAGTCCAGCTGTCCCTGGTGGGAGTCCCAGCTCTGCCCCTCACTCATGATAGGCGGCAAGTTTCTTCATCTGTCTTAAGCCTCAGGATCCTCATCTGTGAGATGACCTGCCCCAGGAGAGTCATTTGAGGGTTAAATGAGATCCTGGAGGGCCGGCCCTTGAGCAGTGCCCAGCACACACGAAGTGGAGAATAAATGTCACTCTAGCATCTACTCAAGGCCATGCCTAGTGGTGAAACTGACATTTAAACCGAGGTCTGCTAACTACTGCTACTCAGCTGCTTCTCTTCTTGGCAAATGATCCCACGTCCCAGGATCATCCATAACATCCCATCCTCCTATAGCCTCTCTGGCCAACTTGTTCTGCAGTTCTTGTTCTGGCTACCCCAGGACTGTCACCACGAGGGGCTGGACATCGGCACCATTTTCCCCTAAGCACATGAGGCGTTCACAACCTGCCAAGCAGTCACCCTCCTACCCAACTCACAGTGTCTGTGAAAGCATGAATCTGGGTTCAAAGCTGGAACTGCTTACTTGTGGGGGCAATTATAAGATCTATTGCTCAGGGTTGTTTTGAGGAGTAAATGTAATGCATGAACATGGCTTTAGCACGGTGGTGGGCCCAGAGTAAGCACTCAATGAATACGAATTTATAATGCCAGTCCTCAATCAGTTGTTCTAAACCAGGGGTAATTTTTCTCCCTAGGTAGAGTTGCCTGATGTGGTGGTGGGGTGGGAGTTGGGGTATCTTAGGATGCCCAGTATAAACAATAATAATCTTTTAATAGAAGTATGTCCCATGCAATATTTGGGATATACTTATGCTAAAACTTTATTGTTTATCTGAAAGTAATATTTAACTGGGGCCCTGTGGTTTGTTTTGTTTTGTTTTTAATGTTTATTCATTTTCAAGAGAGAGAGAGAGCATGAGCAGGGGAGGGGCAGACAGAGAGGGGGACAGAGGATATGAAGCAGGCTCGGAACTGACAGTAGTAAGCTTGATGCAGGGCTTGAACTCACGAACTGTGAGATTATGACCTGAGCCAAAGTCGGACACTCAACCGACTGAGCCACCCAGGTGTAGGGCCCTGTGTTTTATCTTGCAACCCTACCCCCCAGGAGCCATTTCGCAATGTCTGGAGTTACAGTTTGCACCTACCAGGTAGAAAAAAACGATGCTACTGAACATCTCTCAAGGCACAGAAAAGCCCTCCAGGACAAGACTTACCCAACCCCAAATTCCAACATGTTAACAGTGCTGAGGCTGAAAACCCCGCAATAAGCAACATCATCATAATATTCAAGAGGAAAGGGTTGAATGGACAGGGTTTTATACCCATAGAGTGGGTTGAATTTTAGCCCCCAGAAAGATATGCCCAAGTCCTAGCCCTTGATACTTCTGAGTTTATTTGGAAGTGGGGTCTTTGCAGAAGTCACTGAGTTAAGCATCTCGAGATGAGATCATCCTGCATTTACAGTGAGCCCTAAGTCCAGTGATCGGTATTCTTATAAGAGAAAGGAGAAGGAAATCTGAGGCATGGAGAGAAGACCATGTGGAGGCAGAAACTGAAGTAACAAAGCCCCACCACCAAAGGAATGCTAAGGGTTACCAGTAGTCATCAAAAAGTAGGCGACAGAGGCGTGGAATATATATTCTCCTCCGAGCCTCCAGAGAGGACACACCCAACGGACACCTTGGCTTCAGACTTCTGGTCTTCAGGACTGTGCAAGAATACATTTCTGTGGTTTTAAGTCACCGGATCTTAAATAATTTGTTGTGGAAGCCCTAGGAAATTAATACAACCCCCTACGAATTTACACTCTAGAAACCCCTCTCCTTTCTTTTTCCTTCTTTTTAAAATTTTAATTACTACGAAATGCCTCAAGCCTGTAAAAAAAAAAAAAAAAGAGAGAGAGAGAGAGAGACTAATATAATGAGCACTGTGGACTCACCACCCATCTTGGGAAATGAAGCTTTACATATACTAATGAAGCCCCAAAGGCACGCCCATCCTAACCCACTCTCTCCCCCAAGAGGCAATCACTCTCCTGAATTCAGTGTTAATCATTCCCTTATGAGCTTTTATACCTTTACTACATATGTATGAATTCCTAAATAACAAATAGAATTCTTTTGCCTGTTTCTAAACTGTATATAAATGGTACTGTAGAACGTGTATCTTTCCTCCACTTGTATTTTTACTGGACTTTTGCTTTTGAGATGCATGCCGATGCATGTGGTTCAAATTCACTTATTTTCACAGTTCCACTGTGTGCATATACCACAAATGTCCTAATACATTTTCCCGTGGACAGACCTTACAGGTTGTTTTTTTTCTCTTGCTTTCTTTTTTTCCCTTTTTGTTTTGGTGGTTGTTGTTATTACAAACAATGCGTCAGTGAGCCTTCCTATTTCCTGGTCTGTGTGTGTAAGAATTTCTCTAGGGTTCTGTTTCTCAAAGTGTGGTATGAGACTGGTGAATAATGAAATCATTTCAGTGACTTTGTGGTCAATGCTGTGTTTTTTGTGTTTTCTTTTGTTTCTGACAGAAGAGAAGAGGAAATATGAGGAGTGCATCATATAGGAAAGGTAACTGTTGCTTCATAAAACTATTGTTTCAATTATAGATAAGTGTATCGTGGGTTGCCATCTAGAATTTATTTCTTACTGGCAGTGAGAGCCAAAAGAAAGTTTAGGAAACAATTCCCTTGGGCCTTACTAGTCAGACTGTGGTCCAAGCATCACCTGGGAGCCAGCCAGAAATATAGAATCTCAGGCCCTTACAGGACCTACTGAATCAGAATCCTCATTTTAATAAGATCCTCAGTGCCTCATCTGCCCACAGAAGTTTGAGACTTGGTTCTTTAGGTACATACCAACAAGTGGAATTGCTGGGCCATAGAATGTGCCCATGTTTATTGAGCTTTACTAAATATTGCAAAAATGCTACCCAAAGAGTTTCCACTAAGCGTTTCCTCGACAGATCCACTCTCCATGTTAGAGCTCATAGTAAGATTCCATTTGACCAAAGTATTGGGCAGCTACACATTTTTTTCTTTTTTTAATGTTTATTTATTTTTGAGAGGGATAGAGAGTGGCAGAGGGGCAGAGAAAGAGGAAGACACAGAATCTGAAGCAGGCTCCAGGCTCTGAGCTGTCAGCACAGAGCCCGATGTGGGGCTTGAACTCACAAGCTGTGAGATCATGACCTGAGCCAAAGTCAGATGCCTAATTGTTGACTGAGCCACCCAGATAGCCCCCCCTCTGTTTTTTTTTTAAGTCACAGCCCCTTGGGGCTCCTAGGTGGCTCAGTTGGTTGAGTGTCTGATTTTGGCTCAGGTCATGATCTCACGGTTCGTGAATTCGAGCCTGGCATAGGGCTCTGCTTTCACAGTGCAGAGCCTGCTTCAGACCCTTTCTCCCTCTCTGTCTGCCTCTCCCCAGCTCACGCAGGCGCACTCTCTCTTTCTCAAAAATAAACAAACATTTTTAAAAATCACAGCCCTTCTTTGCTGCTTCCCTGCAACTCCCTCCTTCTCCATGCCCCTGGCTTTCTCTGGGGAGTGAGGGAAGGCTGTTATAAACAAGGCCCCCTTCTGGGTAACGGGGTTTCACCCAGAGATGGAGCAGGGACAACAGCTATCCTGAGGAACCACCTGAGATGCTGAAACACCTCATCCTGGAGAGAGACCGGCCCCTGGACAACGAAGCAGGCCGGCTTTCCTCAGGCTAAAAGAGCCACAGCCCGGGGTGCCTGGGTGGCTCAGTCGGTTAAGCGTCCGACTTCAGCCAGGTCACGATCTCGTGGTCCGTGAGTTCGAGCCCCGCGTCGGGCTCTGGGCTGATGGCTTGGAGCCTGGAGCCTGCTTCCAATTCTGTGTCTCCCTCTCTCTCTGCCCCTCCCCTGTTCATGCTCTCTCTCTCTCTCTCTCTCTCTCTCTCTCTCTCTCTCAAAAATAAACATTAAAAAAAATTAAAAAATAATAAAAAATAAAAAAATAATAAAAAATAAAAGAGCCACAGCCCTTTTTGGTGAGGCTGACATTGTTTCCTGGCTTCAGCAGCCCTACTCCCGGATGCAAAGTTTAATTTGATTTTTTCACTCGAGTAACCAAAGCATTTCTGATGCATTGCTTTTCATGAGGTCCTGGCACTGCATCAGCTGAGCCATTTCCTCAAGCCTCCCCTCTCTGCTCTGGTTTGAATTTTCTTTTCCTGGTGCCTGGCTTACTTCCTTATGCAGTATCTGCTTCCTGATGCAGAGTGGACGCAGTAATGTACCCCTGCGCTGACAGCCGCACTTCCTGAGCGCCTGCCATGGGCCTGGAGCGGTGCTGGGGGCTTCCGCACACACCACAGACAGACACTGTTAGCTTCATTTCATGGCTGAGGTCATCATTCAGAGATGGACACTGTCACACTGATGAAATGGGAATTAGGTCGATCAGAGTATTCCATCCCCAGCCACGATGACTGGTGCAGAAATTAACATAAGACCCAACTTGGTCCAATGAGACACCATAATGGTATGAACCATAGAAGAGAGACCCACTCTTCCCAGTGGGTTTGCTGAGCTGGTTACCGGCACCCCTATCATTGCTAGAGGCCAACTTACCATCACTGAATGGCAGAGCACAGAGAAGCTGCCTGAGAGTGAAGCCAGCATGGAAGAAGGCACAGTAGAATGATGGCAAGAGACTGGTGGCATTATTTAAACTCCTGGATCCAGCTGTGCCTAATTCCCCCTGACTTTGCCATTTCGTGAGCCAAAAAGTCTTTCCTCCCCTCAAGCCAGATTGGACTGCGTTTCTACTACTCATAACCGGAAGAATCCTGTATGCCTGTTCCTATGGCTATTGGATGTGATGACATAAGATCCTACTGTGGGGCACTTAGCACAGAACCTGGCACATAGCAAGCAGTCAATAAACGGTTCTCTTTGTCATCCCCAGCCTGAACCACCTCATCACCCTCAAAATAATTAGCAGAGTAGTGGCCATGACCCTGAGGATGAAGCTGCTGACTTGGCCTGGCACATTCACTTACTTCTCCCTCACTGCCTCTCGGCTCCCTCTGCAGAAAGCTCCAGTGCCAGATGGCTTGGGGAAGAAAGTGACAGCTGAAAGCTGGTGCAGCAAGGGTGGTGGCTGCTCCCAATATACAGAGAGGCCTTTGGAAGGGCGAGAGGTGGGTAGGAAGGAGGCAGTTAAAGGCTAAATGAGCCCAAAGGATTTCTGAACCTCCAGACCTCCAGCTGCTGGAGGTTCAGCCTTGGCATGGGCAGGTACCCCAGGCTCCCTGGGCCCAGTGACCTCATGCCAACTTCATCCATCTAGCAGGGAACTGAGACAACCCCTCTGGCTTCTCTGCT
This sequence comes from Lynx rufus, assembly GCF_022079265.1. Lineage (NCBI taxonomy): Eukaryota > Metazoa > Chordata > Mammalia > Carnivora > Felidae > Lynx > Lynx rufus. The sequence goes on along the minus strand of NW_025814839.1, from coordinate 9,659,342 downwards.
GCCTGTGTCCTTTGCTGAATCACATCCCCGCTTATTGGTGCACAGTGAGTTCTCAGCATGTTGCTGAGGACTATACGGGACACTGTATGGGTGGCAATTGTCAGTGACAGTGCAGCAGAAAGACAGGGAGCCAGGAGGGGCTGCTTCTTGGTTTCTCCTCCTCGACCCACACCAGGATGACAGAGCTTCTCATCTGCCCCATCTTCTCACTGGTGCCCATTCTGTCCCTTGGCTCCCCTCCTTCACTCCTCCTTCATCCCCTTCCATTGCAGACAGGTGTGGATTTTCTCCACTATAGTGGGTGCCAGACCCCCGGCATCCCTTTTACATCCCGAGCATCTGCGTGCATGGCTGCCAAAGCCTATAACCGTGATCTTCTTCGGAGTACTGTCCTTGAACTACTGGAGCTGTGTCCCCCATCTGGAGACCCGGGAGTCCCTGTGAACCAGTGACTGGTTCATGAGTACTAATGGCCAGTTCCCATGCCTTGAGGTAGGACATACCCTGAGGTGTAAATTACACTCCAGAGCTCCAGGTAGTATCTGAATAAGGCTGGGACTTCATCTGAAATCACACCCTTACTAGACTCCCTCCCCTTTCCTTAGCCTACTCCCTCTACTCCCTTACCACTTTCTTCCATATGAATTTACTAATCAATTACTTGCACACAAATCCTCACCTCTAGTCTGCTCCTGGGAGAACTCAGCCTTACACATCTAGCATCCATTCCCTTAGAAGAAATGCCCTCTCTCAGTTTTAGTTCCCGCAGTTTGTTTAAAGCTGATGACCCCATCCCCCAGCATGAGGGAGGGACATGCCCCTGACCTGGACAATCAACTTACTTTGTCCACCATAACCTCAATGTTTGGTTCAAGATGGGACATAACCCACATTGATTCAATGGGACTCAAGGCCATGGACTTTGCTGTAGCTATAGGGAAAAAGATCTTGTTCCATTGGGTTTGTGGGTAGTATATCAATCTTGAGCTACTGGGGACCATCTTGCCACTAGGAGAGGAACTTCCTGGGAGCCAAGCCAACACGAATGAAAGCAGAGCTGATAAGTATATGGAATGGGACCAGGGCATGACATCATAAGAGCACCTGGATTCAGCTGTACCTGAAGACCTAAGCCATGGATTTTTAAGTTTTTTGATTCTGCAGAATCTCAACTGGCACCTACAGCATTAGTAACAACATCTATTTACTGGGCACCAACAAGTGCCAGGTGCTATGCTAAGTGCTTTCTACCAGTCATTTCTAATCCTCACAAGAATGCTGTAGACATTACCATTTCCCATTCACAGAAGCAGGAACTGGAGTCCAGAGAAGTGCATCAACTGTCCCAAAGTCACACAACTGTCATGTGGCAGAGCTGGGACTCGAATCCAAGTCCTCAGAGCCTGTCCAACAAGTGCTTAATCAATGCTTTTTGGCTTAAATAAACTCAGCTTTCCAACCTCCCCCAAACAGCCAATGTGTGGCACATGGATGTAGTAATTTGGGCTGCCTAGCACCGGAGGTCACCATGGTCATGAAACCATGCCCACAACATTGAACTAGACATATCCTTTTGTCCCAAAAACATCTCCCAAACACTCCCCTCAGGGCCCACATGTCCACCCTGGAGGTTCATCCACTCCTTGACTCTCAAATGCTATTGGCTCCTTACACAACCCCTATGAAATAAGAACCATTATATCCCCATTCTTCAGATGAAGACACTGGGGTTCGGGGAGATGAAGTCACTTGTTCCAGATCACATAGGAGCTTTAGCAGAAATCAAGACCCCGGGGGAAAGAAACTCAGTAGGACTGTAACTTCTCCTATTCATGCTCAGAGAAAAGAGAACAGGGTCCTTGGGCAGCATAGTGGGTTGTGTCCAACTCCTGACCTCAGCTCAGGTCATGATCTCATGGTTCGTGGGTTCAAGCCCTGCATCAGGTTTTGTGCTGATGGTGCAGAGCCTGCTTGGAATTCTCTCTCTCTGTCCCTCTCCCACTCATGCACTCACTCTCTCTCTCTCTCTCTCTCTCTCTCTCTCTCAAAATAAATGAATAAATTTTAAAAATACAAAAAAGGGAATAATAAATGCTGCATGCATGAATGAATGAGGGAAGGACTGAATGAATGAGGAGGATGGAAGAAGAAACAAATTCCTTTCAATATTTTTTAAATGCTTATTTATTTATCTCTGAAAGAGAGAGAGAGAGAGAGAGAGAGAGAGAGAGAGAGAGAGAGAGAGAGGGAGAGAATGCAAGTGGGGGAGGGGCAGAGAGAGGGGGAGAGAGAGAATCCCAAGCAGACCCCACACTGTCAGTGCAGAGCCTGATATGGGCTCAAACCCACAAACCATGAGATCATGACCTGAGCTGAAACCAAGAGTTGGATGCTTAACCAACTGGGCCACCCAGGTGCCCCCTGCTTTCCATACTTTTAAGAAGGTGAGAGATAGTCCTAACTGATGAGAAATAATCCTTCCAACCTAATAGCTTATTCCTCACTTGAAGCTCTAAAGAAAGGGACTGGAGCTGACTTGGTGTGGAAGCCAAGAGAATTAAGATCTGACTGTGCCTTTATTTCTACAACATCCCACTTAATGACGCAAGGGAAAAACCAAAGGCCTCGGAGGTAAATCTGGGGTCAAATCCATAATCTGCCAATTACTAACTGTGTGACCTTGAGCAAGTCACTTGGCCTCTCTGAGCCATTTCTCTCATCCATAAGAAAGGGCAATTCACATATGCACCTCCCAGGGTTGATAAGATAAGATGCATACAGTAGGCATTCATCAAACACCAGCCTCCTTTTGCATTTTCCCTACTCTCCTGAGAATTTAAGACAGAGATGACTGGAACCCTTTCCGAATACTGCCAAAGTCCTTTCACATAATATCCTCCAGCTGACTCCCTGGGGAACTGAAGACTTAAATGGGACACTACCTAGAAACGCTTTGAGGGACTCGGAAGAAAAGGGGCGAGAGATCCGGAGGATTATTATTACACATGGAAACGAGAGAGTCAGAGCCCACACACGCCTCTCTTATAATCAAACTGACACTGAGGTTTACAGTGCATTGAACACTGCGTTCCAGTCCAGGGAGCTAAAAATGGAAATCTGTGAAAACAGCAGCTGGGTTAAAAAGAGAGCGGGCCTGGTGTGCGATGAGCGGGCTCCTGCGGGGGCCGAGAGCAGAAAGGACACCAGGCCCCGGACACCGGAGCTAAAGCAGCAGCGGGCTCCTGCAGGCTGGGACACATGCTCCACCTGCCACGGACCCCAGAGGGGCCTGAGACCCTGCAGCCTTGCAGGACTCTTGAACACGGCCAAGCCACGGCTACAGCCTGTCCTTGTGCAAGATGCCTTACTGCTTGGGGCCTCGGTTTCCCCATCTGCAAAGTGGAGATAATCTGAGGATTGTTAGAGGATTTAATTAGTTCATAAGTGAAGGCACTTCACAGAGCGCCTGGTGTACAGGAAGCTTCGCTAGATGTTAGCTTATATTGCCACGGGCCTTGTTCATCCCGTATCTTAGCCTCACAAGATCATCCCCTGCCCCCAGTCTCACCTGTTTCTTCCTAACTAAATCCTATCCATCCCATAAGCCTAAGTTCAAATTCCATGTTCTGATAAAACCATACAGATGCTGGGAGAGTCATTCATTCATTCATTGGGAACCCACTATGTGCTAGGAGCTGTCCCAGTAGCTGAATCTACAGCCATGAACAAAACAGACAAAAGTCTCTGCCCTCTTGAACTTCTATTTTAACGGCCTGTTACATTTTTCTAATTATATTAATATAATTAAACAATGAACATTTTTACATGTGTCCTTGTACCTCTTAGAATCAGCTCGTGTACTACCAGAATGCCCGTATTGATGCTTCCAACCGCAAACGTTCCTGCAAAATTGGCTGCTGAACTGCTGTAGGGCAGGAAGCGCCCCGTCCCTCTCCCGAACCACTCAACTGGTCCCTTTTCAGGGGGGGGTGGGGAATATCTGGCTGACTTGAGAAACAAGACACTCATATTTCACACTTCTCTCTGAACTTACCCCAAGAACACCGGCTTACGCTAAAACGATCCTTTGTACAAGCTTGCCTCTCTGCCTGCGTGTCCCCCATTACTCCGCACCTCAGATGACATCTCAACAGCCTGATAGCCCTGCCCAGATCTCTCCCCAGAGGAAAGAGGGTGTTTTCTGTGTCTGGCAATGCCTGGCACAGGTGTGTGTGCTTTGACGGACCTGGCCTTGGGGACCTGAGGGCAGATGTTCAAAATGAACAGCACCCAACTGCCAGTAATCATCTTGGCCTTTTCTACTCACAGACCCCACGGCCCCAGGGGAAAGGAGTCTGCTCGCTGCTCATGCAGGAGGGGAGGCTGGGAGGCCCAAGATCTGCTGACAGATGCAAAGGGGTGTCAGAGCCGATGAACCTCAAGCCTCCTCAAGGGCGTATGCTTCATCCTCACACACAGCATAACAGAAGCCGTGCAAGGCACTAGGGATCAGAGGATCAGACTTCCCACCTAACACAGTGGCCACCGACTGTGGGGTGTCATTACCCTCCATGAAACTCACTTCCCTGTCTGCAAAGTGGAAACCAAACCTTCCAGCGTATCCTGAGAGAAAATGAAATACTGGTCGTGCTAGTATTTTGTAACCATCATCTGCTGTGTGACCAATACTCTCTGTGCCTCAGTTTCTTCATCTGCAACATGGGTTTAACAGCAGAACTTTCCTTGGAGATTTGTTGTGAAATAAGTGAATGAGGTCAGTAAGAAATACGACTTTAGAGAAGGATTAAATAGGGTGACCGAGCATGGGGCACCTGGCTGGCTCATTCAGTTAAGCGCCTGACTCTTGCTTTCGGCTCAGGTCGTGATCTCAAGGTTCATGAATTCAAGGTCCACGTTGGGCTCTGTGATTGGGCTCTCTCCCTCTCTCTCTGCCCCTCCCCTGTGCTCACTCTCCCCACCCCTCAATCTCAAAATTAATAAATTAAAAAAAAAAGCCCCCTGGTTTGCTCACATCTGATGAGTGGGAGTTCTTGGGATGGAAAATCCCCAGCAAACTAGGGCGAGCTGGTCACTCAAGGCTTCAATTAATTAATGCAGTGGACAGCACCTAACAAGGTCTGATAGGCATTAATTAGCTCAATGAGTGATGCTCAAGCCAATGAGATCAGAATCTAGAAGCTCTTAGACGGTTCCAACATGCAGCCGAGGTTCAGAACCATGCCTGGAGGAAGACAGAACCCCTCACACCATGGTTCTCAATGCCACCCACACACTGGAACCACGCAGGGTATTTAAAAATTCCCCATGCTGGGTCCCCAGCCCAGAGTGAAGACACTAGAAGCTCTGGTGTGGAGTCAGGCATCATCATTTTGTACAAGTTCCCTGCATGAACCCAATGTGCAGGCAGGGATAGGGACCCTGCTCTACAACAAAGCCATCCCTCACCCACGGGAAGAGTCCTTGCGTGCCTACTATGTGACTTTGGGGGGCCGGTTATGTAACCAAGGCTGTTAACAAGGATGAAAGGAAAGAAGGCACCAAACACCAGGCTCAGTAAGCAGTGGGCTTGTCACTACCCGATTTAGCAGCAAAACGAGATCACGAAGAGCCCAGACTCTGGAACCTGCCTGGATTCCGGTCCCAGCCCCGCCACGTTCCACATGTGCGGACTTGAGAAAGCAACTCAGCCTCGCTGTCTTCATCTGTAGAATAAGGATGTTAAATTCTTGCCTCAGGGGGTTGTTATGAAGAGTGAAGGTGGGTGGCGCCCAATAAACTGCATCAGCGAGGTTAGGCATATTATTATTCCCCATCACACATTAATGAACCCATTCTGCAGATGAGAAAATGGAGGCTTAAAGAGCTTGTCCAAGTGCACCCAGCTCCTAAGCACTGGGGCCAGCAGCTGTCAGGTCAGGATCACTTACTTCTTGCCGTTTTCCACCCCGTGGCGATGCACCTCCCCTCTCCTGCTCCCCTGTGTGTATCCCCCCACCCCCGTGTTCTTCCCACCAATCTCAAAATTTCAAGTTCCGGTCCCTGCAGCCAGAGGGAGACACACGACGCTAATCACAGAAATGAATTCCAAATCGAAGATGCGAAAAAGACCAGTCCCTGCAGCCAGGTGAGTTTTCCAGGTGAAGTTTCAGAGCCTGATAAGCTCACCACTTTCCCCTTCTCTGTGGAGAATCCAGACCCTGTGGACACCTGATGATGGTACATGCCAGGCCTGGTCTAAGGGCTTCACACATATAACTCATTTAATCCCCACAGCAACCCAATAAGTGGGTTGTGGTAGTAGCCCCGTTTCACAGGTGAGCACACTGAGCCTCATAGAGAATGAAGAAGCCTGCTGCAGGAGCCCAAGATGTCTGACTCTGCAGTAGTGTTCTTTTTTGTTTTTTTTTAAAGTTTATTTATCTTTGAGAGAAGGAGAGAGTAGGGGAGGGGCAGAGAGAGTGGGAGACACAGAATCTGAAGCAGGTTCCAGGCTCTGAGCTGTTAGCACAGAGCCCGATGCGGGGCTCAAACCCACAGACCATGAGATCATGACCTGAGCCGAAGTCGGAGGCTTAATCAACTGAGCCACCTGGACACCCCACTGCCGCAGTGTTCTTAACCTTATCCTGCCTCCAAAGGCAGCCAGGTATCAATCCTCAGTGGAGACAGGCCAGAAGGCAAGTCAAAAAGAGAGTGGGTGTTGACTGTTTGGGTTTTTGTTTTGCCTTTTTGCTTCTTTCGGTTTGTTTTTACTAGCTCCATAAAGAAAGCCTGGGGCCAAGAGCTAAAGGGACAAGGAAGCAGTTTCCAACATGACACAGAGAAGAGCTTTCCAACCATGAGGACAGCCCGAAAAAGAAAGGTTGCCTTGGCCATTAGGAGCGTGTTGGAATTATTAAGTGCAGCCAGCCTCAGGGAGGTGGGGACTGGGGAGCAGTGGCCCTAAAGTGCCAGCTTAAAACGTCTAAATGCCCTGAGCTCTGGGGAAATTACATAATTCCATTTTTAAGATTCCAGAAAACAGGCATAAAGAATGCCAACAAATCCTTTCTTCGAATATCAAATTATCTGTCTCAACAACAACAGGAAGAATGAAAAGACTCTCTCACCCTCCAACCCCTTTAGACTGCTCTTTGGATAGTCCAGACGTGGAAACACTTCTATTTTTCCATTCCACACACTTCCCAACTGTTTGACTTTTGGACAATGAACATGTACTACTTTTGCAGACAAAATAATATAAAAATTATTTTAAAGGGTTTGAAAGGGTATTTGTGATAGGGGAATATTTGTGATGTCATGTTAGGTGAAAAATGGCAACCTTCACAACGTAACCCTTTTTCTTTACTTTTATATACTTAAACATTAATAGTAGTTGGTGGGTGATAGTATTATGGGAGGTTTTTATTTTCTCCTTTATGCTTTCCAATATTTTTTTTCCCCTACGATCCACATGTATCAGTTGTGTAATAAAAAATAAAGGTGTTTTTGAAAAGGAGATGATCCTAGCCAAGGATAGAGCTTCCATGGTTAGCAAGGTTCGTGCAGAGGCAGGAAGATAGGGTGAGGGGGCTCGGCTTGGAGGACAGGTTGGAGATTTGAACTCACGGAATCCCTGATGTTGGGACTCTGAGGTTTCTAGAACCTGAGCGGCCACGCCAAGGATGGGTGTGCTGATCAAAACGTGGAACAACAGACAGGGATCCGAAAAAGATGCTGAGTGTGACATCACACATCCATGCAGCTGGAGGGGGTCCACCTGAGAATCAGGCAAAAGAGCAGAGCTGGAAAGTTAAATCTGGGGATTTCCTTAAAGTGACCAGTGGAGCTGGATAGAAAACCCCTCAGGGAGAGAGTCCTGCCTGGCATTGCACAATCTCACTGCGTCTCAGCATCAAATGTGACAAGTAAGCCAAATTTTTTGATCATGGGGCCTGGCATCAGCAATTTTTAATTAACAGACTTTATTTTTAAGAACAGTTTCAGGTTCACAAGCAAAACTGAGCAAAAAGTACAGAGCATTTCCACATGCCCTCTGGCCACACACACAGCCACCACTACCATCAACATCCCCCACCAGAACAGCCCATTTGTGACAGTTGATGAATCCACATTGACATCGTTATCACACAAAGCGCATAGTTTACATAAGGGTTCACTCTTGGTATTGCACGTTCTATGGTTTTGACAGATGTATAAAGACATGTACCTCAGATTCAATGCAATCCCTATCAAAACACCAACCGCATTTTTCACCGAACTAAATCCTAAAATCTGTATGGAACCACAAAAGGCCCCATACAGCCAAAGCAGTCCTGAGGTAGAACAAAACTGAAGGTATCATACGCCCAGATTTTAGACTATACTACAAAACCATGGTAATCAAAACAGTAGAGTCTAACACAAGAACACAAACAAAAAACCAGTATGATATTGGCACATTAGCGGACACACAGATCAAAGGAAGAGAGAGCCCAGAAGTAAACCCAGGCTTATGTGGCCAATTAATCTATGAGTAGGAAGGCAAGAATATACAATGGGGAAAAGACAGTCTCTTCAACAAATGGTGTTGGGAAAACTGGTCAGCTACATGCAAAAGAATGCACCCCTATCTTACACCATACACAGAAATAAACTCAAAATGGATTAAAGACCTAAATGTGAGGCCTGAAACCATAAGACTCCTAGAAGAAAACATAGGCAGTAAGCTCTTTGACGTCAATCTTAGCAATACTTTTTTAGACCTATTTCTGCAGGCAGGAACCACAGAAGTAAAAGTTTTAAAATGGGACCACATTGAGGAGCCTGGCTGGCTCAGTGGGTAGGGCATACGACTCTTAATCTCAGGGTTGTAAGTTCAAGCATCATGTTGGGCACGGAGCCTACTTTTAAGAAAGAAAGAAAGCAAAAAAGAAAGAAAGAAAGGGAGAAAGGAAGGAAGGAAGAGAGAGAGAGAGAAAAAAAATATAGGACTATATCAAACTAAAATGCTTTTTTGACAAGGCAACTACAGAATGGGAGGTGATATTTGTAAATGACATATCTGGTAAGGGGTTAACATCCAAAATCTATAAAGAACTCATGCAACTCAATATCAAAAAAAAAAAAAAAAAAAAGCAGTGTAATTAAAAATGGGCAGAGGACCTGAATAGACATTTTTTCAAAGACAATATCCAGATGGCCAACAAACACATGAAAAGATGCTCATCATCACTTACCATCAGGGAAATGCAAATCAAAACCACAATGAGAGATCACCTCACACCTGTGAGGATGGCTAAAATCAAAAGATAAGATGGGGCGCCTAGGTGGTTCAGTTGGTTAAGCATCCGACTTCAGCTCAGGTCATGGTCTGTGAGTTCGAGCCCCATGTCGGGCTCTGTGCTGACAGCTCAGAGCCTGGAGCCTGCTTCAGATTCTGTGTCTCCCTGCCTCTCCCCCACTTGTGCTCTGTATCTCTCTCTCTCTCTCAAAAATAAACATTAAAAAAATAAAATCAAAAGGTAAGAAATAACAAGTATTGGCAAGGAAATGGAGAAAAGGGAACCCTCGTGCACTGTCAGTGGGAATATAAATTGGTACAGCCAACTCTGGGAGTATGGAGGTTCCTTTAAAAATTAAAAATAGAACTACCATAGGATCCAGCAATTTGCATTCTGGGTATTTATCTGAAGCAAAAGAAAATGCCAATTTGAAAGGACATATGCACTCCTACGTTCATCACACAGCATTATTTTTTTTTTTAACATTTATTTATTTTTGAGACAGAGAGAGACAGAGCATGAATGGGGTAGGGGCAGAGAGAGAGGGAGACACAGAATCGGAAGCAGGCTCCAGGCTCTGAGCCATCAGCCCAGAGCCCAACGCGGGGCTCGAAATCACGGACCGCGAGATCGCGACCTGAGCTGAAGTCGGACGCCCAACCGACTGAGCCACCCAGGCACCCCAGCATTATTTACATTAGCCAAGATATGGAAGCAATTTAAGAGTCCATCGATAGATGAATAAAGAAGATGTGTGTGTATCACACACATACATACGCACACACAATGGAATATTACTCAGCCATAAAATGAAACCTTGTCATTGAATGTAGCAGATATTATGCTAAGTGAAATAAGTCAGAGAAAGAAAATTACTGTATGATTTCACTTATATGTGGAATCTGAAAAGAAAAACAAAGGAACAAACAAAACAGATTCACAGACACAGAAAACACACTGATGGCTGCCAGAGGGGAGGAGGGTTGCAGGGATGGGCCAACAGATGCAAGAAATTAGAGGCACAGTCTTCCAGTTATAAAATAAATAAGACACAGGGATGTGACGTGCAGCACAGGGAACACAGCAATATTGTAAAAACTGTATGGTGACAGATGGCAACTATACTTACCATGGCGATCATTTCATAATGCATATAAATATCAAATCACTGTGTTGTACCCCTGAAACTAATATCATACCGTATGTCAATTATACTTCAGTAAAAAAAGGAAAGACACGTATCTGCCGTTGGAGTATCACACAGAATAGTTTCCCTGCCCTAAAACTATGGGCATCAGTATTTCTTGAAACTCCCAGGTGACTCTAAGGTAGAATCAGGCTTGAGAAGAACAGCTGTAGCCAGCAAGAAGAGTGAAAACCATGAAATCCTGAAGAGAACTTGCTCTTGGAAGAGCAGGAGAAGTGAGTTTTGAAAGGGAAAGATGAATAAAGGTTATACAGACGGCAGAACAGCGCCATCAAAACTAGGGAAAGAATTTTGAAAAGGAAAAGCTGGAACGTGCTGAGGGCGTGAAGAAAGTTGAGAAGCAAGGAGAAGGAGAATGGAGAGTCATATCTGCTAGATCTTGGGTGGCCTGTGAAAGTTTGGAAGAGACAGAGTATGCCGGTGGGGTGGTGTGGGGACACAAACTTGCTGGGGGGTGGGGTTGAGTGGGCAGTGAAATGGAGGCCGCAGATATTTTTGGAGAAGAAGGGGAAAAAAAGAAACATGGGAATAAGGTAGCCAAAAAGGAAAACACATCTCACGGAAAGGATCTTTTTTAAAGGAAATATATACAGGGCCGCCTGGGTGGCTCAGTCGGTGAAGCGTCTGACTTTGGCTCAGGTCATGATCTCACGGTTAGTGAATTTGAGCCATGCATCAGGCTCTGTGCTGACAGCTCAGAGCCTGGAGCCTGCTTCAGGTTTGTGTCTCCCTCTCTCTCTGCCGCTCCCCTGCTTGCACTCTGTCTCTGCCTCTCTCTCTCAAAAATAAACATTAAAAAAAAGGATATAAATAGATAGAGAGATCTACCTACAATAGATAGATAAATCTGTCTACAATCTTAGAGATAGAGAGATAGGTCTCTCCCTCTCTATGGAGAGAGATTGTGGACAAAGAATCTGTGAAGAGGCAGAGCCCCAAGATGCCCAGAGAATGGGGCAAATTCTTGGATGAGACCTTGGAAGGCAGTGCCTAGAGGTATGTTGAAGAACACAGGTGGGTTCACTTGTAGGGAAAAAACCTACTCATCTGTGAATAAGAGAAGACCTTCCTTCATCCAGGTGGTTAGGAAAGGCTGGGACCTGATATTGCCACAAACCCCATCCCCAGCACAGCTACCCGTACTCAGGAGGGAACTCAAAACCCAGAGCTGCTCCCTGAGAAGCAAAGAGTTTGAAGCACATGTCGGCACCCCAACTCTGCAGACCCTGCAGCAGAGGGACAAGCCCCCACAACATCTAGCTTTGGAAACTGATGTCCCTTAGGTCCACAAGACTCCAGGGATCTGAGAACTGGCTGGTGGACCCGCCTCCCCAGGCCCAGCACACAGGAAGCCAATGGAGAGGTGCCCAGACTTTTCTGAATGAGGCTCATTTGCTCATCTCACAGAGGCGGCCTGAGGGCCACACATCTAATTTGGCACATACCTAGGGGCCTGCTGGCTGGGGGACACCGTCTTCAGCTCTGCCTCTGCCACACTCCAGAGCCCCAGTATCTCCCAGATGGAGCTTTTATGTGGTATTTCTGGCTGCCCAAGGGGACACCCCTTTATCACCTGACTCTGGAGGCCAGGAGAGCTTGCCAGCCTGGGTCCCACAGGACTACACCAATCAGAGAGAGACTCCTTGGCAGGCTCTCACCCCCAGAGCACTGCACAGACAGCAGCCAAACATACCCCAGGTCTTTCTGAGTCTTGCTTGTGCAGGAGCTCTGGCCCGGGGGCTACTGGTCTGGGACACAGCTAAGAGCCTAGGGAGGGGCTCTCAGGGAACAGAGGCTGATGGACATCACTTTTGTGCTCTCTCCCTCTGCCTCCACTAGCTGGTATCTTCTGGAAATGCTTTTTATACCCTAGTCTGGGGCCCCAATGTTCACATCTACTATGGAGACACCTTTACATCACCTGATTCTGATGGCCCATGGAGCTTACTGGGACTGTATATGCTGCATACCTTAACAGCTGCTACCTGAGGGTCTGGCTTCTAATCAGCCTGACTGACTCTAGGTGCAGACCAAGATTCCTGCCCTTGGGACACAGACAGGTCTCAGCACACCCTCAACTACTGGGAGCCATAAAAATAAAACAGGCTACTTGGACAATCACAGAGGTTTGAGAGATAACCAAGAGCTAGGGCAGGGTTGAATGAGGTTCACCTCCTACACGAGGCCACTCCTTCAAGACTGGGAGAGGTGGCTGCTTTATCTAACGCACAGACACCAACACAGAAAGTCAAGTAAAATTAAGAAAGAAGAACATCTTCCAAATGAAGAAATAAAATAAACCCTCAGGGAAAAAAACTTAATTAAACAAAGATAAGCAATTTACCTGTTCAAAGTGACAGTCATAAAGATGCACACCTGCGTGCCCTTAACCTCTCCAGAGCCCCAGTTTCCTCATCTTTACTGAAAGGACATGACAGTCTCTACGCACAGGGCTGTTTGGAGAATTAAATAAGAGAAGAGCACTAAGCATAGTGGCTGGCACATGGCAGTTACAATTAATAGTCTGGCCATTAAGCACAGATACAAGCAACTTGCAGTATAGGTTACGTTGTTGTTTCGAGGGATATCGGAGTTTCCTGTTGCCGCTGTAACAAAGTATCATGCACCTAGTGGCTTAAAACAACTCAAATTTATTATCTGACAGTTATGGAGGGAAGAAGTCCGAAACGAAACTTGGCAGGGCTAAATTCAAGGTGTCAGCAGGGTTTTATCCCTTCTGGAGGCACTAGCTTCTCGAAAAACTGCCCACATTCCTTAGGTTGTGGCCCCTTTCTCCATCTTCACAAACGGCAGTGTAGCATCTTCTAACCTCTCTCTCTGACCTCTGCTTCCATCCCCACATCTTCTCTGACTTACCTGTCCCCTCTTATAAGGACCCTTGAGGTTACATGACATTGGGCCCACCCAGATCATCTATAAACAATCCTCTGTATTCAAGATCCTTAACTTTACCTTATCTGCAAAGTCTCTTTTACCACGTAAGGTAACATATTTACAGGTTTCCAGGATTGGGGTGTGGATATCCTTCGGGGGCTGGGGGGGAGCCCTTACTCTACCTACCACAAGAGACAAGAAGGGAGTCCATTGGTATAATCGAATAGCCACAGCTAATCATAATACTGGGAACACTCAGCAGACTTGAGGACTGGAAGTAACTTCAGACGGTTCAGTAGTTTGTTGAGCACTTGCTGAATGCCAGGCCCCTCCAGGGGGGACCCAGGGGCGGTTAAACAAGATGGGAAAATGTAGGGGTGAGGCTTAGGGATCTTCCCTAGGTTACTAACCTGCCTGCTTTAAATACTGGATTGCATTTTTTTTTTATAATTTTTTTTTCAACGTTTTATTTTATTTTTGGGACAGAGAGAGACAGAGCATGAACGGGGGAGGGGCAGAGAGAGAGGGAGACACAGAATGGGAAACAGGCTCCAGGCTCTGAGCCATCAGCCCAGAGCCTGACGCGGGGCTCGAACTCCCGGACCGCGAGATCGTGACCTGGCTGAAGCCGGACGCCCAACCGACTGTGCCACCCAGGCGCCCCAGATTGCATTTTTTAAAATATTCCACTACATTACAACATTTTTTAAAAGCTCTGATCTAGCCACATGCTCTCATTTTCATGATGAACTGAGGTCTGGGGAGATTCAGTGACTTATTGGAGAGGCAGAGGAAGATCAGCTTAGAAGGGAGAGCTCCTTCTCTTATACCCCAGCATTCAGTGAGCACTGAGCTAGACTGGTCAGTCACTGGGCAATCACCCTGGAGGGAGTGGCACACAGTGGTAAAGAACATGAACTTGAGGTGCACACGTGAGCTCAGGCCCTGCCCAGACACTTGCTGGGCAGTACATTTCTAAATGTTTGTAAGATTAAGTGAGATAATGCACAGAAAGCACTTAACACAGCACATATCCAACCACGTGGGCTGCCATTGCTGGCTAACTGGTATTATCATTATTTCTCTCTATTTCTCATCTCCCAAGCTACACTGTAAGTTATCTGAGAGTACAGCCTGAGGTGATCTGTCTTTGTGAGACAGTGGGGTCCCTCGCTCCCTCTGACCAGCTCCTATTCACCCTCAGGTCTCAGCCGAAACACCACCCCTTCCCTGGGGAAGCATTCTAGACCATCTAGAAGGCACTGGGTCTCCTATTTCATACTCTCATAGCATCCCAAATTCTCTTTTGTAGCCTTCACCCCACTTACTGTTAAACAATTATTTATGCAATAAATTTATTTGACCCCTACCGTCTCCTAGAATGTGAGCTACAACACAAGCTAAGGAGTTAAGTAATGCTCCTTCCACATTCCCCAGCCTCCTTTGCAGTTAATTAGGACCAAGTGACTAATTCTGGCTCACAGGCTGAGTGCAGAAGTGAGACATGTCACTTCTGGGCTTACACACAGAAAAGCAGGTACAGTAACTCTCTAGTTATCAGCTCCCCAGCCACAGTGACTGGCAAGGTTCCATCGGCCTGGGTCCCTGAGTGACTACGTGGAGGCTCATCTCTGGTTGATCCACACTGGATGAACAGCATGAATGAGGAAAAACACCTCTGTCATTGGAAGCTTCCGGGATTTCAAAGTTAACTTGTTACAGCAGCACAACATAGCCTATCCTGACCAACACACCGCTCTATTCCCAGCATTCACAGAGTGTGGGGCACATAGAAAGTGCTCCATAAATAAATATCTTTTGAATGAATGAACGAATGAATGAGCCTCTGAAATAACAGGAAAAGACCAGAATACATGATATTTCCTAAGTGGTAGAAAAGGACAGCTTTCCACCACCAAACACACACACACACACACACACACACACACACACACACACACACAGACCCACATGCATGTGCACACACATATGCACATGCACAAAAGATTAGACCACTAAAAACTGAAATACCAAGGCCCTCATCAACCAGGACAGAAGCTAGAAAAGCAGTCTCTTTGACCTTGGAGCTGCTGGACTTCGAGTCATTGTCGTGTTGTTGCAGGTCACAAAAACATTCAGTGATGCTGAGGACGATTAGGTACTCAACAGAGTGATAAAATCCACTACAACCAGAGCCATTAGTCACAGGGCATTATTTAGAAATTGTTGCAATTTATAATATTTATGAATTGATCTGCAGGAACCCATAAACATTGCTCATCAATGTAACTAATTGGCATTTATGAGCTTGTTTGGTTGGCTGATACATTCCAGTTGGTGTCATCATGGTCTTGAAGAAAAAATAGGAACCCACACATGCTGGGGCCTTTGGCGAGGGTGTTGGCATTCTGACAATTCCATTGGACTGCACAAGGAATTGAGTGAAAGTGGTCCATTTATGAAGTGGAGGAAACACCAGTATAGAAGCGAGGAAATAGCGAGCTACCACAGAGGGCAACAGAAGCCTAATCCCATTGTCTCTCCATGAGGAACCCTGAGGACAGGTGCAAAACACATCTTTTCCCTCCTCCTTACCATTCAGGTCTCAGATGGAATAGCCCATCCAAAGAAAAGGAGAGCTGGGGTATTTATACATCAACTCCCAAGAATCACTGGTTAAGGGCTGCTCTTGAAGCAGAAGGTATTAATTCCTTGACCCTCTGAACTGCTTCCCATAGACAGTTTGAATCCTGGCAGTTCTAGCATAGATGTGGATCCCGGCAGGTGGCAACTGGCTGCAGCACGCTGAAAGGTAGGAGAGCTATGGGTCACTGCTGCATCCACTTCTCCTCCTTTGATCAAAACAAAGAAACCCACATAAGCCTTGGTTGCCAAGTGCCTTCACTGGGCCAGGCACCGTGCAGGGGATTGGGAATAAAGTCTCAAGCTTGAAAGGCATGACCCTGTCACTGCAGACTCACAGCATCTACATTATGGAGGAGACCCAGTCAACCTCAGTAGAGTGATATTGTTATAATGGAGGCCTTCAATATGCAGTGGAGAGGCATCTTGCTCAGTCTGGGTGGAACACCATGGTAGGAAAGTCTTCCTAATGGTATAAAAGGCCACCTGAGCCATGAAAATGAGTCTGAGTTGGCCATCTATAGTAGGCGGTTTGTGGGAAGAGTATTCCAGACAAAGGGAACAGCATGGGCAATGGTAAGAGGCAAGAAGGAGCATCCGGGTGCTCAAGGAACTGTAAGTCCTTCAGGAGGGTCGAAAGGTAGGATGTGTGTTGGGAAATGACGGGACGGGTGGCTGGAGAAGTAAGGAAATGGGGAGAGGTGCCCAATCTGAAGGGTTTGAGATTCTGATTTGCTAATTGGTTTAGCAGGAAGTAGTCCCAAGTAATGGTGACTGGAATTAGCACAAGCTACCCAGCATCCAAACATCTGAGGGAAGGAAAGTTTGGAGGAGCAACACAGGAATGGAGTTGAGAGAGCAAATGAGCCATGTAAACTTGGCCAGGCACTATCCCTCTTTGGGCCTCAGCTTCTCATGTGTCGTCTGCAAGGTCCCATCTTTTCTTTCATTCATTCATTCATTCATTCATTCAACAACTATTGGTTAAGTTCCTAGTATGAGCCAAACACAGAGGATAGAGCAGTGAAAAAGTCCCACCTATCACTGAATTTACCTTCTAGGGGGAAAAAAAGCAAGCACATAAGTAATACAACTTCTGTTACAGAAAATCCTATGAAGAAGGATACAGCAGGGTCAGAAGTGATGGATGAGCAAGCCTCTCTGAGGAAGTGATATCTGGTCAGAGATGTCAGCAAAGTAAAGGAGAATCCTGGGAATGCCTGGGGACAGAACATTCCAATCTTGGTGTGTCCAAGGAAAAGCAGAGAAGAGAGGAGTCTGAGAGGGAGGCAGCAGCCAGGTCGGATGGGGCCCGCTGGGCCATGGTGAGAGCCTGTGCGTTTATTTGGAGTTTGGGAGGCGTGACAGAGTCAGCACTGGAGCGACATGCTCTGAACTGCTATTTTAAATGCTCATAGCAGTACTAGTCACAATGACCAAAAATGTCCAATACCCAACTCAGATGTCCATCATCTGATGAATGGATAAACACAATGCAGTCTCCCAATTCAACGGAATAGGATTCAGGATAAAAGGAACAAAGCTCTAATATGTGCTCCGACACGGATGAACCTTGAACACATTACGCTAAGGGACAGAAGGCAGACACGAAAGGCCACACAGCGTGTGGTGCCGTTTATATGACTAGGCAAATCTACAGATGCAGAGAGTAGATTAGCGGCTACCAGGGCCTGGGTCGGCCATGCTGTAGGGAGGAGTGGGGACGAGCTGCTCATGGGCACAGGGTCTCTTTTCAGGGTGACTCTAAAAATGTCCAGTATTGGGAGTTGAAACAAACTTTCTCTCTAACCCTTTAAAGGCCTCCAAAACGTTGCCAGTCTGTGGGCAGAGACTTTTTTTAGCCCCCTCTCCTCCACATCAAAGACACTCACTTTGGCCAGCATAAGCAAAAAAGACAAATTCATTATAGGAATATTGGGGAGTTACATGGAACTAAAAGAACAGGAAATAGCTGGGCCAAAAAGAATCTGTCTCCTCTCTCTCTCCCCTCCCCTCCCGAAACAGTTTTGTCTCTTGGGCAAAAACAAAACAAAACAAAACAAAACAAAACAACATCCAGCCATGCACCATCTTCCGTACATTACAATTTCAGATACGAAGGACTACCTTTCCTGTCTCTATTCTCGGTCCACACCCTCAGAGGAGCATTCTAATGGGCCCAGCTTGGGTCTGGGGCGTATTCATCAGAGGCCAATGGCGAGCCTCACTGCAACAACAGCTCTCTTGGTACCCCTGTGATCAGAGTACTGAATTGAGGAGGGGTAGGCTTTATTCAGAAGAAAAGTGAAATTTTCCGGAAATAAAGATTTGTTAAATGAATGACCCTGAAGACCCCTTTAGATTCGGAAAAATCTTAAGATAAATGGTAATTGAGTGATTTTTAACGAGGATGTGTTCAGCCAGGGCTGGTACCATTCTACAGCCGCCAGAAGACCAAGGCAGCATTTTGTGCCCAGCAGGGCCCAACAGAGGACTTAGGTTTGGGGACAAAGCAGACTTCTATACCCCGCATCCCAGCCCCACACGCAGAGAACACAGTGACCCCACAGGACACCCACATGAGCCTAGAGATGACGACCCCCCTTGCCAGCTCAGTTGAAATGCATTTCTCCGGATCACACAGAAACGGTCCTGGATCTCATCAACACAGCTCTCGCTCGAGCCACAGATGGCAAATGGAATGCTCATCCCCGCCCCTTGCTCCCTGGCCCGGCTGCTTCCACATTCCTTGACAATAATGCTGGTTCAGACGCTGGCATTGCAGCCAATCCTTGCTAGGCACAGCAGGGTGGGCCAGGCAGAAGGAAAGCTGGCAAGGTGGGAAATAGGGGCTTTTCATTTTATGCTGGTCCCAGCAGCCTGGGAAGTGCTGTGAAAAGTGGGCAGCGAGACTGCAGCAGATGACAGAGCTTTATCAGGTAAGGGGTGGAGGGTGGGGGGCTTGGGAAAATTACAGCCCCACTTGCCAAGTCTCGGAGACACCTGTGTCTAATTTAGCATAAGGACGGTATTATGGAAAAGGGCCACCACCTTCCTCAGATGCAGGCTTTCACTCAATCTGGTCCATTCCGGCTCCTATACGTCTCCCCAGCTTGCTCTCCATCCCAACTCCACCTGCTCTGACCCAGAGAGCCGCGACTACCTCCCGAATTCTCTATTTGCTCCTCGGCCACAACAGTTCATTCTCCACCCAAGGACCAGAGTGGTCTAAGTTGCAGGTCTGATGAAGCCTCGCTTCAGCTTAAAAGCCAACAGCGGCTCCCTAAAGGATAGAATCCAAAATCTTTCACGACAGCTCACAAGGGCCTTCGCAAGCTGTTCCTGCCTGACCCCAATAGTGTCAAGCGTCAAGGCGGGTCGGGGTGTGTAGCAGATTCACTGCTTCCCTGCGGGGTCCCCTGGCCTTCACCATATTGGCCCAACTTCCAAGAGCCAACACCTGCTCTCATTTGCTTGACAGCTTTCTCTGGTGACTGGACTCTACTTTTGCTCACATGCATGGCAGGATGGAGGTGCCAGGGAATTAAGGACCCCTGGTCCCTACCAAGAGCAGCCCTCCAACAGTGACTAATGGTAGATGGTGTGTAAATTCCCCAGCTCCATAATCTATGGGGTAGGATAATTGAGATGCATGTTTGACACTGGCTCCTACAGTTCCCTACTTGCCCACAGTGGTAACTTCTTTGATTATGCATCCTTTCCCAGCTCCTTCCCTTCCCTCTCTCACCTTCTCATTCCTCAACTGGTATTCAGAATCACCTCCCAGATAAAGCTCTTATATTCAAATTTTTATCTCTTGGTCTTGTCTGCAGAGATCCCTGAAAATTCAAGCAATTATTTTCCATAACCAGGTTATCCAGCTATGTACTTATTAGTCACTGCACCTATTAGTCATGAATGTGCCATGTTCTCTGCAGCCTCAGGACCTTTGCACAAGCTGTTCCCTCTGCTCAGCATCCTCTCCCCTCCCCCCCACCCCAGCACCTTCTATCTCCTGAATGGATCTTACTCTACCTTGAGCTCTCTCTTCAGCTTAGGTCTACATTCTTGGGTAGAACTTCTTTGCCCCGAAACACACACAAAGTTTTCATTTCCCTGGAATGTATTCCCCTTGCACACTCTTTCTTTTTCAGTTCATTCATCTCACCTGCGATTATGTGTTTGAAGCCTGTATTCCCCGCTGATATGTAAGCCCTATGGGAACAGGAACTAAATCTGTGGGATCATTTCTGTATTCCCAGGGTAGAGCATGAAATAGATGCTCAAAGAGTCACATAAATAGTGCGTTGACCTCAAAAAATTAGAAAAAGAGAGAAGGTGTAAAACTCACCCAGAAAGGGAAATGTTCAACACATGCTAATTGGGTAATCGCAGCCACCATGGCTCAGCACACACAGTGTACCAATGGTTTCACAAAGATCACCTTAATTAGCTTCCGTAAGTAGATACTGATGTCATCCCCATTTGACAAAGGGGAAGACTGAGTCAAAGAGAGTCTAAGTAACTTGCTGAAGGGCACACAGGTAACAGGGGCAGAACTGGGATTTGAACCCAGAAAGTCTGGCATCAGAGTGTGCATAACTAACCACTAAGCTCTCCCACCTCTTACCACACTGGAGTGAGATTCCAATTATTAAGAGCTTCACAGCACCTGTATACAGAGTTTCTCCCCCTCAGAAGGCGTGAAGTGACGAAAGACAAACAGAATCACTGGCCTGATGGCATTCATTCGCCAGACCAGATATTATACAGTACCTACTATGTGCCAGGTACAAGGACAGAGTGGTAAATAAGACAGACAGCATCACTGCCCTCCCAAGCCTGCATGAATCAACACACAAGTAGGTCTGTGATGACCAGCTGTAAATACTGTAGACAGAAGGGATGGGAAGCACCTGACTCAAACAGGTCACAGACAACATTTAAATGAAGACCTGAAAAAAGGAGAAAAATTCAGCCACCCTGAAGGGGCGGGTAGAGAACATTCTCCACCAGACCGTGGGAAATGTTGGCTGTTATTCTAGGTGCAGTCAGAAGGCACTGGAGGGTTTCAAGGAGCTGAAGATGTGTTCTGATTTACATTTTCAAGCCTCCTCTCCAGCTGCTGCAGGGGGTGTGGGTGGCAGGGAGACAGGAGCGGGAGCAGAGACCAGCGAGGAGGCTGCTACCAGGGTTTAGGTGAGATACGGGGGCTCCAACGGGGCTGGGAGCGGGGGAGATGGAGAAGCAGGCCCCGTTCAGGATACATTTAGGGGAAAACCAAGAGCAGGGCTTAGCAATGGGTTGAGTGTAAGGGCTGAAGGAGGTGGAGGAATCTGAGCTGGTTTTCAGGAGCGGGTGATGAAATGTCTCAAGCCTGACCCAAGCCTGGCAGCGTTCACAATTCTATCCTGACAGTTTGTCCTCAAGATGCCATCTTTCCCAAGCCCTCGCTTTCCTGAAACAACCACATTCCATAATAAGCCATTGGGGCATTTTAGGAAAGATGGAAGGAACAAGCCTCCAAACAATAAAAGTACAAACCGCAGCTGGTAATGTTTACACACGCATTATGGGCCAGGCATATGCTTCACGCAATTCCCTCCAATACCCTCTGGTAAAAAGTCTATTATTGTCACCATTTTACCGATGGAGCTTAGAGAGGTTAACTAATTATCCTAAGGGTTACACAGCGAATCAATGGCAGGGGAGGGTTCAGACTCAGGACTGGCAAATTACAAAGCCAATTCCCACCTCACTGCTCCCCATTTGGAGGACCAGTGGTGATACTTTCTTTTTGTGGGCCCTGAGTTCCTCAGGACTGCCAGTAGTTGTCTGTGAGGCCTGGGAAGATGCCTAGAGATGCCCCTGACACCTGGCTCTGAGACCACTGCCTAGAGCCATGGCGTTCCCCAATACCCCCACAAACACCCCGGTTCTGTACATCCCATTAGTCTCAGCCCAGACTAAGGAAACCTCAACCACAATCAAACAATGGGTACCACCAAAAAGGGAGAAGAATGTGGGCCCGAAGTATCCACTGATCAGACCTCTGTTCTGTCCAAGCAGCTCTCCTCCGATCTCCTGACTCATCACACTCACTCACATACATTATCTCATTCGACTGATGGGCACATACCATTCTACCCATTCCCACAGATGAGTACAACTGAGGCTCAGCCAAGTGAAATGACCTGCAAGTTCAGAGCCAAATTCTGAAGCCAGGGCCTCTCCGCTTAAGACCGGTAGCCTTTCCAACACTGCTCAATAAGCTTGCTGTGAAAACCTTCTTAGAAGTCTTCTTTTTATGGATTCTGTTCTACAGGCCTTTTTCCCACCTCAGTAGCAGCCAAGAACTGGAAGGGGAGGGTGGGGTAGGGAGTGACCAGGGAGACTTGAAAGCAATAAAGGGCACGATCCCAAGAGGAACTGTGATTTGAATGGAGTAGAAATTGGTTTCCTGTTATCTTTGTAGCCACTACGTTTGCAATTCGGGACCCGATGCACATGTATCAGGCCAAATGCTGCCACTGTTTTCTGATCAAATCTCCTTCCTAGGAAGACACCGTTAAAAAATTCTCTGTAACCTATCAGGCAGCTTAAGTGCCTCTAAAAGACCCACATTGCTGAACAAGTTCACAGAGAACTCCAACTGCAATGAAGCCAGAAAGGAGCCATGTACCACCGTGCTGGCTGGGGGTGGGGTGGGGGGCAGGTAGCAAGATAAATGCTCCAAGGCCTCTGTGGGGCCAAAAGGAAACATGATGATGCTGAGACGCCAGTCACAGGCCCTGCTGCCCTGCTTGCCTCATGACTGATATCCAGCCATTACATACAAACACAGGCATACCGGAGGGTAACCTACTGAAATCTTTCTGTGCACACTGACAAATTACCTCCTTGAATATCCCTGACAAACTCCATCTAAAACAATAAGGAAACGCGTCAACTTCTCCAACAGGAAGACCATACGTAAGGAGGGCTTCAGGTCCGGTTGATTCAAAGCTACTCAAAGAGGTCTTGGATTCTTAGTCTCTCTCTGCTCTGCCATCCACAGTGCAGACTCCATCCAGAGTCTGATGCCCGTCATCGTAAGACAGTTGTAAGACGGTTGTGGATACCATTTGGTGCCGGTGCTTTCTCGTTTACGTCTAAGAGGAGTCAGACAGAAGAACCTCTCTCCATATTATGGACCATAAAAGCCCTTCCCGTTGGCCTATTTGGATTAGCTCAAGTTCATGTAACTACCCCAGAGCAGTAACAGTCACCAGGGAAATGCCCCCAGGGACATTTGGCAATGCTCAGAAACATTTCTAGCTGTCACACTGTGGGGGGAGATGTAGAGGCCAGGGGTGCTGCTATAACATACTATAACACACAAAACAATCCTCCACAACAAAGGATTATCTGGTCCAAAATGTCATTAGTGCTGACACTCAGAAGCCCTGCCTTGGATTACCCAGAGCAGGGTTGGCAAACTACAACCTGCAGGTCACAATTTGGTCCACTGCCTGATTTTATAACTGAAGTTTTACTGGGACACAGCCACACTGTCCATGGCTGCTTCTACACTGCAGCAGAGAGCTGTCACACAACGAGTTGTGACAGAGCCCATATTCAGACCCCCACCACCAAATGCTTCAAGTATTTACTCTGGCCTTTTTCTGGAAAAGTTGGCTGATCCCTGATCTAGGTCTACCCTGAAAGCTGTAGTTAGAAGAATTTGCAAACAAAATTAGGGTTTATCGAGAAAAAGGAGAAAAAATGATATTGGGAAGTAACACACAGTAACCACTACCAAGATAATTCTGTTTTTAGAGGTCATACCATGGGGCACAGCTCTCTGCAGAGGCTTTTCCAACAAAACTTTATTTCCACATAAAAGACTTATTACAAAAACTGGGAACTTAGGTTTTCACAGTTCTGAAGTTGGTGAGAGGTGGCGAAACACCCAATCCCCACCACCACCACCAAAAATATCAAGATTTTCCTTCATTCAACTCCTACCACAAATAGAAATGATCATCAGGGACTGGTGGGTTCTGAGCCCACGAAGTCTGAGTCAGGCCTCTGTGGCAGGCCAAAACAATGCCGGAATCAAGGGAGAGGAAAATGGAGAAGAGGAAATTTCTGAGTCAAACAGACTACAGTTCTCCTATGAGAGGAAGTTCCTCAACAGAGAGAATCACGGGATGGATGAGGGAAGCATCTCCAGAAAAATGGCGACCTGACAACAATCCTGCCCCATAATGCCCTGGGGTCCTTTGAGATTTTACAAAGTCTGTCCAATAAGTCCTTTTCCCTCACAAATTTAATTGGGTTTTTTGGCCCTTGGCACCAAACGATTTCTGAGAAAGACAAGACCTCTTGGATCACGGGACACCCTTTCCAGTTCCTGCTCCCCATTGCCTCAGGGGCAGGGTAAATATTCGCCCACTGGGTTGACTGGTTCCTCTTCGCTCCTTCCATCCCAGTTACCCAGAGATTCCTGACCCACTTGGCAGGAAATTGAGCAGACCCAGAGGCCTGACAGAACATTCAAGACTTAAAAACTAAGAAACCCAGGAGGGAAAATGGTACCTGACTTTTCATAGTTATTTTAAGGGTTTCTTTTAATAGCAACTATAAATGGTTACTAGACTTGTCAAATATAAGTCAGTATCAACTCTTACAAAAGACTAAGAAGCGAAAAAACTTTTTTTAAGTGGAAAAAAATTCAAGGCCATGTCTTTCCCACCTGAGATAATGTTGCTTTCATTTTCCCTGCTCAGCTTGGTCTTTAGCCCACCACTAAACGCCCTGTTCCTATTACTTTCCCATTTGATATTTTAATTGAATGAGAACCGTCGTATCATGGCCAATATTCATTCCCCATCTGCTGCTTCTCCAGTCTTTTCTGGGAGCGCCTAGGGCAACACTCCTCCCTGGAACAAAATCTACTCTCTGACTTCCTCTGGAATAGATTCTCTTTCCTGAAGCCAAACCATTTGCCTCCTGGAGGCAAATCTGTCCTGGAGGTATCCCTCTGAGGGCCACCATCTGGGTTTCCAGGCTATCCTTACAGGGTGAAGGGTCACGGCGTGAGCTTTTTGCCTCTGCTGTTTCCAACCCACCCTCGCCAGGCTGGGGCTCCAGAAAAGGGGGGGGGTCCCTCCATTTGAACCACAACAAGGCAAATATCAATCAAATGATGATTCTGCATTAAACAAGCTGCAAGCAAGATCACAGTGAAGCCAAACATGTCATCAAGAACATATTCTGCACACATGTCCCAACCAAGTGCTAGATTCTACAGGCAGAGATGAGGAAAGTAAAGTCTGTATGCTCAAAGCAGCCAGTCTTGAACAAAGCTGTCCAGTATAATTGAAACAGAAGCCACACTTGCAATTTGGAAGTTTCTGATAGTCACATGAAAATAAGTGCAGTCAATTAAGTATGGGTGGCTCAGTCAGCTAAGTGTCCAACTTCGGCTCAGGTCATGATCTCACAGTTTGTGGGTTCGAGCCCCACATCAGGCTCTGTGCTGACAGCTTAGAGCCTGGAGCTGCTTCCAATTCTGTGTCTCCCTCTCTCTCTTCCCCTCCCTTGCTCATTCATGCTCTCTCTCTCTCTCTCTCTCTCTCTCTCAAAAATAAATAAATGTTAAAAAAACATTTTTTTTAAATAAGTACAAAGAAACAAGGATTGCCAGGCACTGCACGTACATTATTTTCTAATTTAATCCTGACAACAAGAATATGAACCAAGAACTTTTATTTCTTCATTTCACAGATGGTAACACTGAGGACCATGGAGTAGTTAAAACTGTGCTTGGGGTCTCACATTGGTAAGTGGCATAAAGGGAATTTAAACCGGACAATTTAGTTACAAAAGCTATGCTCTTGGCATACTCAATTGTTGTAGGAAAGTTGTTATTTAGAAAGGTCAAGAAGTCTTTTTCCTTTCATCCTTTTTGTTTTTGTTTTTGTTTTTTTTTTTTTGAGATAGAGCAGAAGCTGGTGAGCAGGTGGGGAGGGGAAGGGGGCGAGGGAGAGAATCCCAAGCAGGCTCCATACCCTGTGGGACTTTTTCCCCCCCCCCCTGTGGCAAACATGTCAAGCCAGGGCATTAAATTCAGACCTAAACAAATATGCTTTTATCCACAGGTTCTCTGTTTGGCCCTTGTTTATCTACAAAATACTTTCCTACCAACCTTGTATCTGTTTGTACCATCTAGTGGGAACAAAGGGAGGTTGAGTAACGAGCATGAGTCACCCCTTCCTGGGGTTTTAATCCACCCTGGTTCCAAGGAAACTCCTGTCTGATCTACAACAACCTCTCAGAAAAGGAGCCTTTCCCCAAGAGAGACAAAGGATTAAAGCAGCACGTCTTCAGGGAATCGTATATTGAGCACTTATTATGTGCCCATCACTGGGCTGGATCCTGCAGTCAAAGAGAAAAAGCCAAGATGCACCCACCTCCCGCCATAGCACTCACATTCTCTCATGGGCAGCAAAGAGTGGATGGCTGCAGTCCTGTGTGGTAAGAACCATGAGAGGGGGATGACAGGAACACACAGGACAAGCACGTGGCCCTGCCTGGGGCGTGTCAGGGAAAGGGGAGGATCAGGGTCAAGGAAAACCTCCTGGTGGAGGTGATGCCTGAGCTGAGCCTTGAAGGATGAGGGTAAAAAGGCAGGGGACAACAAGGTCAGCAAGGCATGAGGATGGAGAGACAAGCAGGGCCAGATCATGAAAGGCCTTGAGTACCCAAGTGTGAGGAGTCTGGACATTTCCTTGAAAACAATGAGGGGCTTGTGCTTCAGTTCCCACATCTCAAATGAGGGAAATAATCGTATCTACCTCATAGGGTTGCTGTGAGATTAAATGCTTGGCATAACAGTTGGTTCATATTAAATGCTCAATAAACGTTCGATGATCATAATTATTATTGAAAGGCTTGTGGAAGACTAATCACATAATATTAATTACTGTTAATATGACAACTGCCATTAATTTAACATCTATATGTGCTAGAGATGGTGCTAAGCCCTTCATGTACATCACTGTCTTACTTCTAAACGTGTGTTGTTCTCTGAAACTGCATCATGCACTATGTGTCTCTCCCGCTAGAAACAAAGCTCTGTGAGGCCAAATCCTGTTTGCCTTGCTTGCTGCTATATCCCCGGTGCCTGTAAAGGAGACTGATGCACAAAGCAGGAGCTCCATGCACCATTGCTGGGGGAAATATTATTACCTTGATTTCACAAGCTGAAGTGTAGAGAAATCATTCAGGCTGCCATGTGAACAAAAGATGCAACACAGGAAAGGCTGGAGGCAAGGAGACCAGGGAGGAGCTGTTGCAGACATGCAGGGAAGAAAACTGGGATGGAGAGAAGTTACTAGATCAGATCACCCTGAAGAAGGTAGGTGATCAGGTGGGTAGGTGTGTGGGGAATGGACAGATGGAGCGATGGATAGATGGGTATGTAGATGGACAGGAAGGAGGATGGATGGGGAGGTGAGTACGTATGTGAATGGATGGGTGGGTGATGTGATGAGTGGGTGGGTGGATACGTGGATGGGTTGATTATAAATGAGAGGAAAACAGCTCTTCAGACGTTCCTAATACACTCGCGTGAAGCATTTTATGCGTAGGATAAACATTTTTACTAACAGTAACCAGAATAAATATTAACATATCGTCCGGGTAACGATGGCAGAGTCTGTAACATCATGAGATTCAGGAAATATAACAATCCTCTCCAATATGCCTTCATACATACCAATTTTGTCCCAGACTCGTGAGCTCAATTATTCTTCCCTTTACCCCTTCAAGACAAATAAGGCATAAAGTCAGCCTTTAACCTGTCATTCCTTCAGCTGATTCCCAAATCCAGAGTGCTGAGGCTTTAAATTATTCTGTACCTAACTTGGTTAGCAGTACCTGGGTCTACACAGGATGATCTTATTGTCAAGGCAACAGAGTTGGTCTGACCTGCCAAAGCTCCGGCTGCTGCCGTTGCTGTTCCAGAGAGGGAGGTAAAGGCAACTCAGAATGGTTTTGAAAGATGATTCCTGTCCAGTGGAGTTCAAACAGACATTCAGTCTTAAAAAATCCCAGTTGGGTCACTCTTCCTTATTAAAGGCAACCATGGACAGAAGAGTTGGGTCTGTACTTTCTTTTTCTTCTACCCCTCCTCCTTTCCCTGTGTCTTGAAAATAGACACACGTGCGCGCGCGCGCGCACACACACACACACACACACACACACACACACACACACACACACCAGAGAGCCATGTATAGGGCCAGAGGAGGTGAAATACAGTACTATAAAACAAAGCCCCACCCCAAGTCAGAACCTTCGCAATCTTTCCTTGAAATTCTCCCATGAGCAACATTACCCGCTTGAGACCTGATGGTGTCTTTTTAAATAATATTCAAGAATTCCACAGGCCTTTTTGTAGCAACGTGGATGGAACTGGAGAGTGTGATGCTAAGTGAAATAAGCCATACAGAGAAAGACAGATACCATATGGTTTCACTCTTATGTGGATCCTGAGAAACTTAACAGGAACCCATGGGGGAGGGGAAGGAAAAAAAAAAAAAGGACGTTAGAGTGGGAGAGAGCCAAAGCATAAGAGACTGTTAAAAACTGAGAACAAACTGAGGG
Source organism: Lynx rufus (assembly GCF_022079265.1). Taxonomy (NCBI): domain Eukaryota; kingdom Metazoa; phylum Chordata; class Mammalia; order Carnivora; family Felidae; genus Lynx; species Lynx rufus. Next base: position 9,630,659 of record NW_025814839.1, on the reverse strand, counting down.
TTGATGGGGGGTGGGAGGGAGGGGCGGGTGGGTGATGGGTATTGAGGAGGGCACCTTTTGGGATGAGCACTGGGTGTTGTATGGAAACCAATTTGTCAATAAACTTCATATAAAAAAAAAAAAAAAGAATTCCACAGGCTTGACTAGGAAGAGTCCATATATCCCTATGGAAACTTCCTTTGGCCTATAAATTATTCAAAGTTACCCAGTGTATTAGTTTGCTAGGGTTACCATCACAAAGTACCACTTTTCCCAGTTCTGGAGGCTAAACGTCCAAAGTCAAGGTCTTCCCTTTATACCTGTCTGTGTCCTAATCTCTTCTTATAAATAAATGCACCTTGGGGCACCTGGGTCATTCAGTTGGTTGGGAGTCTGACTTCAGTTCAGGTCATGATCTCATGGTCTGTGGGTTCGAGCCCTGCATTGGGCTCTGTGCTGACAGCTCAGAGCCTTGAGACTGCTCTTGATTCTGTGTCTCCTTCTCTCGCTGCCCCTCCCCCACTCACGCTCCCTCTCCATCTCTCAAAAATGAATAAATGTTAAAAACAATTTTTTTAAATAAATAAACACACCAGCCATATTGGATTCGGGCCCACCCCAATGACCTCATTTCACCTCAGTTACTTCCTAAAAGACCCTATGTCAAACATAGTCACATTCTCAGAGACTGGGAGTTACAACTTCAACCTATGAATGTGGGGTGTTGGAGGGTACACAATCAGCCCACGACACCCAGGTACATAAGGCGGTCCAGGGAAGCATCTTGTCTAACATTCACATCTCAATAGGGGGCAGGAGGGGAAAGAAGAGGAAGCTGTTACTCAATGGGATGGGTGCTGGTTGACTCTGTTGATTGACATCCCAAGGAGAAAATGCAACGCCATGCTGTGTCTGGCCATCCTGGGTCACTCTGCAATGGCTTCTTGTTGGGCCAGCTCCTGGACTTGGCTATTATCCCTCCACCATACCAATCTGGCTGAGTACACCACCTGAGGGCTCCCTCTTTAATTGCTCACCTAATCTCAGACCAGTGTTTTCTAGGGACAATAAGGTACGTAGGTTGAGAGGGAAAAACATTTTTAATGTGGTAAAATATATATAACATAAAACTTACCATTTTAACCACTTTCAGCCAGATGGCATTAAGTACACTCACAATACTGTGTAACCAACTCCACTGTCTTAATCCATTTAAGCTGCCGCTATAACAAGATACTACAGATAAGGTGGCTTATAAACAACAAAAATTTATTTCTTACAGTTCTGAGACCGGGAAGTCCAAGATCAAGGCACCAGCATAGTTACGTTCTAGTAAGAAAACCTCTTCCAGATTTCAGCCTTATTGTGATATCCTCACATGGCAGAAGGGGGTTGGCAAGCTTTCTGGGACCTCTGTTCTAAGGGCACCAATCTCATTCATAAGGGTTTAACCCTCGCGACCTAGTCACCTCCCAAAGGCCCCACTTCCTCATACCATCACACTGGGCATTAGGACTTCAACATATGGATTGAGGGGAATGGATACAAGCATACCATTCATCTCTAGATCTAGTATTTTATCACCCCGGACAGAAACTCTGCACTCATTAAGAAAGAACCCCCCATAACCCCTCCTCCCAGACCCTGGCAACCTCTATTCTACTTTCTGTCTCTAAGAATCTGCCTATTCTAGGTCCCCTGCATAAGCAAAACATACAGTATATTTCCTTTTGTGTCTGGCTTATTTCACTCACCATGATGTTTTCAAAGTTCGTCCCTGTTGTACCATGTACCAAAATGTTATTCCTTTTCATGATCCATTATATGGAAATACCACATGTGTTTATTCATCTGCTAATGGACACTTGGGTGGTTTCCACCTTTGATGCCACTGGGAACATCAGTGCACCAGTATCTATGTGAGTCCCTGCTTTCAGTACCTGAGGAGAGCTCCATGTTGAGTCTGGGTCATCAGCCTCTACTCTCCTTTTCTTCAACTTGATTTTATTTCATGGTTCCCATGATTCTTCTCTGTGCCACTGAATTTGAGCCAAGATCCCCACAAGTCCCTCCTACCAGGACTCCCTATTAATTTGGGAGATTAGAGATTGGTGTATTAATTCTGTCCTCCCAGGAAGCCCCAGAAGCCCGACTCAAATTGATCCATCTCTACCCCTCTGGTGGGCTTTGCACAGCAAGCAAATGGGGAGGCTACCTTGACAGAGTCCCGAGAGTTTTTCTGATACACAAATCCCAGGGCAATGGTCAGCTAGCACCCTACATTTGCCCAACACAGAACAAAGAAGATTAGCTTCTCTCAGTTAAAAACAAAACCATAATCCTCCACAAGTAAGCCAACAAACAAATATTTATCGAACAGGTATAGAAGAGGATATTAAAATAATATTCTCTCTTGGAGTTGGACCAACACCCCCACCTCCTAAATTAAGGTACCATCCTACCTGTACAGGACATGCCAAGGGAGTATTAAACCGGATTGGCAGGCATTCATGCATCCCCTATCTCTGGGCTACAAAAACGAGGCTGGGGTTTGGAAGGAATTGGAGTGAGGATTCTGTGATGGTCATGTACTTGTTGGAGGGCTGTACTTCACAGCCCTCCTCCCCCACCTCACTGTAACAGGGGCAGGGGAGGACACCCTCTCATCTCAAGCCAAACACAGGCAGCCTCAGAGAGCTTGATATGTGCCTCCTGGAGTCTGGTGAACTCAGGGCACAGTGTTGGGTCCTCACCAAAAGTCCAACAGGACAAGAGGCTATGTTTGGAGATTTCTGTGTTGGGGAGTGGAATAAAGAGAGGACTTCACTGGGAATAAGCTTCCCCTCCACTGGCAGAGGGAGACAAAGGAATGAATTTCCTGGACATTAATATGGTTCCCACAGAAGGAAGCTGGCTGGCATCATGCTTTAAGAGTATCCTGTCCAAGAGAACCACTTGGACGTATGCAGGGACCAAAGCACAGCGAGAGAGCTGCAAGCAAGTAGAGTTTATAGGCAAAGACCCAAGAGGCAGGCTTTCTTGGGAACCAACAAAAGTACCCCATGGGAGAGTCAGCTTTGACTTCCACTCTGCTCACAGGATAGCAATCTCAACAGAAATTTATTTCTCACAGTTCTGAGAAGCTATCAACAGCATCAGCTGCACGATAGCTTCTTCACTGCTGTCCCATCCCCTACCCCAATCTCTCCTTCCACCCACTCTCCTCCAACCTGGGGCTGGGAGAAGCAGAAACCATAGGTTGCCACAAAGAAGAAAACAGACTGCAGAACTAGTGAAGTCAGCCCATGTGCCCTCCCCCAGCTCTGCTCCTTCAAAGGGAGAAGGAGGAGATTTAAGTTAGAAAAGAGACAAGGCTGTGTAGTTACTAAAAGCAGCCTGTCCTTGTAACTGAATAGTTCTCCAAAGCCATGGGACCTGCCAGATATTTCTTGCAAGACCAGGAAAGAACAAGTCCATCCACAGGCAGTATACTCCTTCCCTCTATGTATACTGCACCACGTCGAACCCACCCAAGGAATTCATAATACCCACCATACACACTTTGCAAGGCACCTGGGATTTGGAACTAAAAAGATATCAAGTCTTGCCTCAGGGAAATCTTGATATAATCCTTAATTTATTATTGTAGGATTGTTTCTTTCAGACAAGGGCTCTTGTAAAGAGGGGATCAGGTGCTTGCTGGAGGAAGAAAGACCACATATATAAAGGATAACTCAGATTCTGAGAAGGTGACAGAGACTGTGACATGTTTTAGAATGTCTCCCCATAAAAACAGAGAGATTAGTTGGGAGAGTGTAGTTGATGCTAATGGTGCCCCCCAGACCCCTTTACTGGGCTGATGCACCCATCCCCTACACTAACAGCTCACAGCTGCCCTGCCCCCTTCTCTGGAGAATTGCTCTCAGTCCAGTGGAAGCCCCTTGTTCAGGAAGTTGTGCCTCTCAGTGGCAACCTGAAGCCAACAGCTGGACATGGGGGGTAGAAAGGTAACCCCCCCTCACATAAGGCAGCACAACTCTGTTATGCTTGTCACACCCCAGAACATCCCATGGGATCAGGCGGATGCTCTTCTCCAGCTGAAATCTCATCTTTGCTTACTCCCTTCTCTGCTGTCTCCTGCTTCTCTCCCTCCTTTTCTTCTGAGAGCACTTCCCCCAGTCAATCCATCACATGTACCAGCGTCCCCATCTCAGGCTCTGCCTCTAGGAAACCTGATCCAAAACAGAAAGCAAAACTAGGCAAGATCTACAACAAACCTAGGTGACAGGTATCCCCACAAATCCCAAAATATGAGGGGGTGGGGACAAACCATCAGCAGCTATTGGACCCACATGGTTAATACCACCTTTGCAAGATGAAACAGAGGGAAGGAAAGGGGGGGGGGCTTCTGAGACCGCTAAACCAACTGAGGCTCACAGGGAAGCAAGGCAGGCTGACCTGAGAACATCAGCTGGAAATGGGAGGGGGTCTGCAGGTTCCAACTCAAGTAAGCATTGGGACCAGCATGGGATAAGGAAGGTCTGGATACTGGTCTCAAAGCAAACCAATGCTCTCTTCCAGGGCAAAGCCCTATACTGAGAACCTGCTAGGAGTAGAATCCAACAGGGCAGGGGCAACAGGGGCAAAGGAAAGAGAATGCCCAGATGTAAGCAGAAGTAAAGGGTAGAGAAAATACACAGCTGAAAGTATGGGGCCGTATTTTTCATCACAAAGAACAAGTATAGATGGAGCTCTAGAAACGGGAAGCTTGAGAAGCCATCCTAGGTTGATTTTTCCAAATAAAAATACACGAAAACTCATTTCACTGAGTAACTGAGTAACAAAAAAGTATCGCTGTCAAATATGACTCACAATTATAAGAAAACAGAGAATTTATAGACAAGGAAAATGTGCCAGAAATACATGCTCACCAAAAATGGAAGGAAAAAACCCCCACTATAACCTGATATAGAAAAATGGGATAAAAGAAATTAAGAAAGGAATAGCTATAGAATATTCATACAAGTCCCTCAGAAAGAAATCTAAAGCAATGAAATAGAAAAAACAGAACCATAATTCAAGAAAATCAACCCAAAATAACCAACACTGAAACAGATCCAAGAAAATTACTGGACTTAACAGGAAAAAGAAAAAAAAAGATTATGCTCTGGACACCAAGCCAAAAAGATCAAGTAACTTATAAGATAAGTAAAATCAGATGGTCATTAGGCTTTTTAACAGTAGCACTTTATGCTAGAAGAAACAAAAAATCATATTTAGAATCTTCAAGGAAAGAAAATGTGGGCCAGGAATTTCTATCCTAAACTGACCTTCCAACAAAATTAAATTTAAAAGCAATTCCTAAAAATTCAAAGTAAAATAAAATAAATGAAACTAAATTTGTATTCACTTAGTATTATAACCACACAGAGAAAAAATTTTTTAAGTAACTTTAAAATATAAAATTTGACTAGATACCCCTCGTGGAGTATACACCAAGAATGAAAAAAAGACTGCAAAAAACAATATGCACACAAGAATTGAAGACAAAATGTTCAAACAAAATGTGTACAACAATGTTCATAGCAGCATTATTCACAAGAGCCAAATATGGAAACAACCCAAGTGTCCATCAAGGAACAGATAAGAAATGTGGTCTCTTCATGCAATGGAATATTACTCAGCCATAAAAATGAATGCAGTACTGATCCATACTACAACATAAACGAACTTGAAAATATGCTAAGGGAAAGAAGCTAGGCACAAAAGGCCACATAATGCAGGATTCACTTTAGAGGAAATGTTCAGAATAGACAACTCCGTAGAGACAGGAAGTAGATTAGTGATTGTCCAGGGATGGGCAGGGGAGAGAATAGGCAGTCACTGCTGAAGGGGTATAGGATTTCTTACTGAGATGATGAAAACGATTTTCAATTCAATAGTGGTGATATTTGTTTGTTTTTTTTCAACGTTTATTTATTTATTTTTGGGACAGAGAGAGACAGAGCACAAACGGGGGAGGGGCAGAGAGAGAGGGAGACACAGAATCGGAAACAGGCTCCAGGCTCTGAGCCATCAGCCCAGAGCCCGACGTGGGGCTCGAACCCGCGGACCGCGAGATCGTGACCTGGCTGAAGTCGGACGCTTAACCGACTGCGCCACCCAGGCGCCCCTCAATAGTGGTGATATTTGGACAACATTGTGAGTATAATTAAATCCACTGAATTGCACTTTTTCAAATAGGTAAAAAAGAAATGCAAAAAATATATAAAAATGGGTAAACATGTGATTTTTCTGTAATGTATTTCACTTCAAATTTAAAAAAACCCCTAAACTATTTTTATTAATCAAATTGATGGTGCAAATGATGATATTGCTGACTGGTGTGTGTGTGTGTATTGAGGGATTTTGAAGCAAAAAAATAATCATGTTGGTATCTCTTGGACCCAAGATTCTCATCATTGGGGGAAGGAAATACAGAGCTAAGGATGTTGAGGTGGATAGAACTAGAGAATATTGACCTAAGTGAAATAAGTCAATGAGAAAAAGACAAATACCTATGATTTCACTCATATGTGGAATTTAAGAAACAAAACAGATGAACATAGGGGAAGGGACTTGAAAAAAATAATAAAAACAGAGAGGGAGGCAAACCATAAGATACTCTTAACTCTAAAGAACAAACTGAGAGTTGCTGGAGGGGAGGGGAGGGGGAGGGCTAAATGGGTGATGGGCATTAAGGAGGGCACTTGTTGGGATGAGCACTGGATGTTATATGTAAGTGATGAATCGCGAGATTTTATTCCTAAAACCAAAACTACACTATATGTTAACTAACTTGAATTTAAATAAAATCTTGGGAAGAAAAAAAAAGGGGGCTGAGGTTAAACAGAAACCCTATTTCTTATAAAACGAAACATGCTCTTACCATACGATCCAGCAATCAAAGTCCTTGGTATTTACCCAGAGGAGCTGAAAAGTTATGTCCACACAAAAATTGTACACAGATGTTTACAGAAGTTTTACTTGTAATTACCAACACCTGGGCGCAACCAAGATGTCCTTCAGTAGGTGAATGGTCCATCCACACAAAGGAATACTATTGAGCACTAAAGAGAAATTAGATATCAAGCCATGAAAGACATAGAGAACCTTAACTGCATATTGCTAAGTAAAAGAAGCCAATCTGAAAAGGCCACATACTGTGTAATTCCAACTATATGACATTCTGGAAAAGGCAAAACTTTATGCAAGAAAAGGCAATAAAAAGATCAGTGGTAGCCAGGGGTCTGAGGGGCATGAGGGGAGAAATGAATACAGGTGGGGCACAGAGGATTCTTTAGGGCAGAGAAAAATACTCTATAATGACAGATATTTGTCATTATACATGCATCTAAGCCTACAGAACGTACAACCACCAAGAACGCACCCTAAGGTAAACTATTGACTTTAGGGTAATTTTGATATGTTAGCGTAGGTTCATCTTTGGTAAAAACAAGAACAAAAACAAAAAAACATCTACCATTCTGGTGAGTGATATTGATAATGTGGGGGGTATGCATTATGGAGGCATGAAGTATATAAGAAATCTCTATTCTCTCTCTCAATTTTGTTGTAAACCTAAAACTACCCTAATAAAATAAAGTCTTAAAAATAAACCATGTAGCCATGATTTGAAAAGGAATCATCAATATGAATTTATCATGTGTTTTGTGTTTTTTAAGTACATACTTATTAGTTCTGTCCACTGGAAATTCCTAGAAACAACCACTCAATGTCCTGGTACCATGTTTGGCCAAGATTGGCACTCCAAAAATATTTGTGGGAGAGAGGGAGGGAAGAAAAAGAAATGAACAAACCTGGGTGTATACTTGATGTGGGTGCACATGGAAAAAGGTCTGCAAGAATATGTTAAGATTACTAAAAATTACCTTTAGGGAGTGGAAGGGGGAGCAGTTAGTATCTTTCACTATCTACTTTAAAACCCTTTTGTAACTATAAAATATTTTAAAGAGCATGTAAAAATACAGGAAAACCTTGGATTGTGAGTAATTTATTCTTTGAGTGTTTCACAAGACAAGCAAACATTTCTAATAAATTTTAACTTGATAAACAAGTGATGTCTTGCAATACGAGTAGTACATGATACGGAATGTCACATGATTACAACTGAGCCAATGGTTCTTCTCTCTCTCTCTCTCTCTCTCTCTCTCTCTCTCTCTCTCATTGTGGGATTGTGGGTGATTGTCTCCCATGCTCAGATGCTCAGTCTCAGGCCACTGTTTGGCAGAAACCAGGGATTTTTCAGAACATTGAAAGGTGCTCACAACTGGCACTAGGGTATTTTTTGTCACTTCAAAGCACCTTTGCTTTTCCATACAAGAGTAAGCTTAGGAATGCTTTGCTTCATTCTAGGTCAGTTTGCCTGCAGATATAGACCCTTTCCTCTGCTTCCTTATTGTCAGTTATATTAAATACAGTATATGACTGGCATTTATTAATATTGTATTGTAGTCAATACGGGTATTGTGAGTGTATACAATGGCCCCCATGCAGCAAAAGGTTGAAAAGAAAGGTGGTAAGAAGATGATTACAGTAGAAGTTAAGAAGGAAATAATCAAGGGGCACCTGGGTGGCTCAGTCGGTTAACCGTCTGACTCTTGATTTCAGCTCAGGTGATGATCTCATGGTCTGTGAGTTGAAGCTCCACGTTGGGCTTTGCGTGGCAGTGCAGAGCCTGCTTGGGGTCTCCCTTTCCCTCTGCCCCTCCCACTTGCTCTCTCTCAAAATAAATAAAAATAAACTTAAAAAAAAAAGAAGAAAATCATCGAAAAGTATGAAAGAGGTAGGCAAGTGGCCAAAATTCCGAGATTTTCTAAGAAGTCTACGTGTGCATCTCATCTGCAGAGGAGGAGAAAAAGGCAGAGGAATCCCTCACTTCATGTGAGATTAGGAAGATGTGTAAAATGTGGGAAATTGCAAAATTTTGTAGAAAAGCACCACCTGAATAAGGTTGTAGCAGTGCGAACAATGAATCTGTTTAATGACAATGCAATGTCACATTTCCGCAAAATCCTCAAAAGAAGGCAAAACCAAGTGTTATTGGATAGGTTCCTTGTTAAAGTTGCACAAAAAGAAAAGATTTCCATTGAATCAATAGATAGCAGTGATTCCGTTAATGATCATGAAAGTCGTGCTATACAATGACCCTCCTCTCTTGTCTCCCTCACAGCAACCACGAAGGTTTTCACAGGTAAGTGCAGGTTAATTTGTTTGTTTTTCATTATATTTTGTATTCTCTTTATTATTTTGTATTATATTACAGAATTGTAATCACTTAAATGAGTATTTTTGAGTTGTGGAACAAATCATCTGAGTTTCCATTATTTCCCCTGGATTTCTTATGGGGAAATTCGCTTTGATATACAAGTGCTTTGGATTACAAGGATGTTTCCAGAACATATTATGTTTGCAAACCATGGTTTTACTTACATTTTTAAATAAAAGCCCTCAAGCAAATTGGTGATATGTATCATGTATTTTAAAACCGTGCTTGAGGGGCGCCTGGGTGGCTTCAGTTCGTTGAGTGTTGGACTCTTGATTTCAGCTCAGGTCATGTCCGAGGGTCATGGGTCAGGCTCTGCACTGGGTATAGAGCCTGCTTAAGATTCTTTCTCCCTCTTCCTCTGTTCCCTTCCCCAGCTTGCTGTCTCTCTCTCTCTCAAATAAAAATAAAATAAAATAAATAAAAATAAAACTATGCTTGATAAATAAAAAATTAATAGAGCTGTTTGTGCATATGGATGTCTGTCTCAATATTATGTATAATATGGGCAAATTTCAAACTACCAATATCTAATAATAGGGCACTGGTTAAATTAATTATGCTACATACATATAGTGGAAAACTATGCAGTCATTAAAACTCATATTAAACTCAAAACTGTTTAATGAGTAGGAAAATGACTATGGTCCACTGTTAAATGGGGAAAAAAAATTCTAAAGAGTACTTCATATAAGATCCAAATTTTTGTTTAAAATATTTGTGTGTGGGGGCGCCTGGGTGGCGCAGTCAGTTAAGCGTCCGACTTCAGCCAGGTCACGATCTCGCGGTCTGTGAGTTCGAGCCCCGCGTCAGGCTCTGGGCTGATGGCTCAGAGCCTGGAGCCTGTTTCCGATTCTGTGTCTCCTTCTCTCTCTGCCCCTCCCCCGTTCATGCTCTGTCTCTCTCTGTCCCAAAAATAAATAAACGTTGAAAAAAAATTATAAAATATTTGTGTGTGTATGCATGTACAATATATTCACATATATAGAAAGGGGTCAGAAAAAAATGCAAAAAAAGATTACCTCTGAGTTACAAAATTCTGGGTAATTTTAATTTTTTATTCCTTCAGTCACCTCATAATTATTGTGTACCTACAAAGTATTTTCTTTATGTCCCTTTTTATGAACATGTTTTATTTTTGTAATTAGAAAAGAGAAATACATGTTCATTTTAAAGGAGTAAAAAGTGATTTCTAGAAATGAAACGGAATACCAGCTTCCTCCTGCTCCTCTAAATCTGAACTGTTGTTTGCACTTGACCTGAGCCCATTGCACATGAGATGTGACCACTACGGGGGCCTTAAAAAAAAGTGACTAAGTGGGGAACTAAGCTTTGCTTCTGCCCAGGACTAGAACTACCATAACCTCATGTGGCCACTCACCATTGTCCCATGTGACTATCCTTCAGATGCACAAAACCCACTCACTTCTCTCCTTTCCTACACAAGGCTTTGAATTTTCTACACTAATGCTCAAGATCATGCACCCAAGTAGGACCAAAGTGTTGGACCTCTGTAGTATTTGCCAGCTTGCATCCATTCACTCTTCTCCTGACACAGTATCCTGAATTATCTCTGGGAATATCACCTTTTCAGTCTCATCCAGTGTGCTACAGGTGAGGCTCCGTCCCTGGCCCAGGGTCAGAACATAGGACCCAGGTCCAATCAAATCAGCACATTAAACATTAAATCCTCTGGCCAAAATGACTGGTTCAGGGATAATCACATGAGCCAATGAGAGCCCATGACACATAACAAGACTTTTGCTGGGAGGTTGGCACAAAGACTATCTCACTTTTCCTGTTGTGTGTAGATCGGGAGGGATATACTCCTGGGGGCTTCCGGCAGTCATTTTAAGACCACAGAGGGAAAACCAGCCTATGAATGGGATCAACTCAAAGAAAGCAGAACACAGAGATGGAGAAAAAACAGATGCACCCTGATGATATCATTTAGGCTCTGGATCCAGATGCACCTGACCTACCTCTGGACTTTTCAGTTATTTGAGGCAATAAAGTCTCTTCTTTGCTTAACCCAGTTTGAGTTGTGTTTCTTCTCTGACTTCCAATCAAACATTATTAATCAATACAACTGGCTTCTTCTAATCAGCTGAACAAAGGACATCTTTCAGTCATGTGCATTGAGAGATGACTTAAATAGAAATCTAGAATCAGAAGATCTGGGTTTGAATCCTTCTTCCTCCCCTTACTAGTTACATGACCTTGAGCCAGGCACTCACTCTTTCTGAACTTCAGTTTCCTTACCTGTCACCAATCTCAGCCTCACTGTGAGAATCAAATGTTAAAATTTTTCACTTTTAACAACGGTGGGAAGCCCCTGACAAGCATTAATAAGGAGAGTTCTTCAATGTGTCTTGGGGGGAAAAATCACTTTGGCTGTTATGTACAGAATGGCTGAGAGGAGGGCAAGAATGAAAGCAGAGAGAGCTGTTAGGAGGGGGGGCTTTAGAAGTCCAGGCAGACAGGGCACCTGGGTGGCTCTGTTGGTTGAGCACGCAACTCTGGATTTTGGCTCAGGTCATGATCTCACGGTTCATGAGTTCGAGCCCCACATAGGGCTCTGTGCTGACAGTGCACAGCTAACTTTGAATCCTCTGTCTCCCTCTCTCTCTGCCCCTCCCACATGTCCCCACCCACGCTCTCTCTCTCTCAAAAATAAACATTAAAAAAAGAAGTCCAGGCAGATGACGGTGGCTTGAATCAGGACATTTACCCAATGTCAACTATCAAATGTCAGTGGCAACATGGCAATCACCAAAGTTGCCCAAATTCCTGTGTACTATATCTGACTTTTTGCCATGTTATTTTCACATAAATTGGTTTTGTCCATAAATAAATCCTGCCTGACCCTTAAGCAATAATATTCATGGACTCCCAAGGCTGATTTGCAAGATACATATAGATGATATATTACATATCATATATTGATATACTGCATATCATGTTACATACATTTCTAAGTCACATTAAAATAAGCACATAACTATTGATTTTTAAAATGTTTATATACAAGTCCCTGAAGCTCAACTCGAATGCTACAAGTAGGAGACAATAAACCATCCAAAAAGATTGTGGGAGGTACAGGGGACAGAAAGGAAGTATTTCTTCTTTTTGTGCAGGGGAAAAGTGCCAGTTGGCATCAAGTAAGGTAGTTTAAGAAGGCGATTAGGGAAGTGTTTACCTGTAGATGGACCTTACTCTAAAGAGAGAGCCCGATTAAAAAAAAAATAAAAATAAAAACTCTGAGCAGAGAAATTAGAGGGCAGTTATTTGAATGACATTCTTCCCTTTTACAAAATGGCTCACCACGGAGACCCTTTAAACTGAGAGCACCCCTACTGAATAAGTGCCTAGTACCATCATTAACTACTTGACAGAGAACCTGGGGGCAGCTAGGGGAGGAAGGAGGAGGTGGCGAGGAATTTTAAAGCCAAGCCCCTGCCCATTTAAGACCAATTTGAAACGAAGATTTCAGAAAGTCTGAAAGTATAATTTGAGTGAATGCGCTAAGTAGGCTTCTGTGAATAACTCTTCCATTTAGACAATGTTCCTCAAGAACACCCTACTCTGCAGCCATTAAAAAGTGTGTTTTAGGAGAATATTTAATGACATTGAAAACATCTCAAAAGCAGGTGGCAAATCAGCATGTACAGCATGATTCCAATTTCAGATTTAAAAAAGAAATTCTATACATGGGTGAAAAAAAGGACTAGGAATCTACATTAAAATGTTAACAGTGGTTATATTTAGATGGAGGGTTAGATGGATGGTATATATTTTCTTCTTTGTTCTTGCCTGTGTTTACCCACATTTCCGATAATTCTTTAAGCAGAGAAGGACAATTAAAGGTTGTTTTTAAAATTGGAATCCATTGATGGTCTACTGCAAATCGTACCAATTACTTCCTGACTGAACACATAAAATAGGAAATCTCTTCCTAGAAGGGCCAAATCTCTTATCTCATATATGATGGTAAAATGATAGCTAACATTTGTAACCACTTATTATGTGTCAGGCACTGTGCTCAGCACCTTATATAATCATGTCATTGACAACGACTCCTCACAACCACCCGATGAGATGGGCATTTTTATGCATGCTCTCACCCCAATTTTCCAAATGAAGAAACTGGGGCTCAGAGCAATGACATAACTGGTTCAAGGTCACTAGCTGGCAGGTGGCAGAGAATCCAGGTGTCCCGATCTCTAATTCAGGGCTCTTTTTCCTCCATAGCATTGGGTTTCTACAGATGCCCTAGTTTATGGGCTGAAAATATCTCATAATTACCCCATAAATAAGCCATCAAACTTATTTATTCCTTGGATTTAACTTATTATTTAGCATTTAAAGGACACATTACATTGAGCAAGAACCATCAATCTTTCACATAATGCTCTGGTTAATAACTTAGTAATTATAATCCACAGTCACAAACCTGAACATGCTTGTCGTTTCCATGGCGCCAGATTCCCTTTTAAAGAAGGGAACTCGTCAATTATCTCTGACCTGCTTGCTCTTTGAATTTACACCCATCCAAAGCACCAGCACTTATGCTGGTGGTCAGAGCATTTAAGACTAACTGCAGAGCCCCTAAACCTAAGGATTTGAAAACCGTGTATCTATAATCCCCTTTCATATGGTATCAGAATATCACTTAGCCATTATTCGATGCTAATAGAACTCCTGTTTATAAGGCATTCATGGGTGTGTGCCAAGACCCGAGCAAACTGCTTTGCTTAAAGGAGGAATACCAGAATGCAGTGCTTATCAACCTTATCAGAGCCAACACCTGCTTGTATCAGTCAGTTTCTGCAGAGTAACATGTAATTTCCAAATCTCAATGAGTTACAAAAAAAAAAAAACAAAAAACAAAAAACCTTAACATTTCACTCATGAGTCTGTGGTTGGCTGTGGTTCTGCTGAGCTCATCTGGGATTTGGTGATGAATTCTGGCTCCAGGCTTTAGGTTGGGTTCAGATCTGTTCCAAGGGTCTCCCTACTCCCCACAGAGCAGTGGCCATCTGAAGCATGATTTTCTCATATCAAATGGCAGGTGAACAAGAGAATTAGTGAAAACTCATGATGCCTTTGAGGACCAGGCTCCAGACTGGCACATTTCCATTTCTGTCCACATTTCATTGGTCAAAGCAAGTCTCGTGGCTAAGCCCCAAATTAATGAAGCACAGAAATGTTCTCCAACCACTCTAGTGGAAGCTGCTGCAAAGTTACATGGTAAAAAGTACTGGTGTGTAATACCATTGAGAGAGAATGAAGAATTGGGAGCAATGATCCATTCTACCCACCCTTTTGTGAAAGAAAAATATATATTGTAATGTGCCCTTTACTATCCTGAAATGAAATTCAGAAATAATATAACCTCTACATGTACAATTTTCAAAAATCAATGTGAATTCTAGAAGCACTGTAAGGTAGTCTCGTGTTGGCACACAAACCAAGAACCATTGTGTATGTAACAGCTACAAATGCAAGCTGAGTCAGAGGTGTGGGTCCCTCAAATAATTTGAACAGTGTTGACATTGTTGACATGATTTTTCTGAAATGGTATAAAACTGTGAATAAAGTTTTGAGAAAAATAAACTACCACCATCCCTTGATGCACACTATAAACTGCATTCCTAGAAAAATCAAAGTATGCTAAAACCAATATATGCAAAATATTCTATGTGTTCATATATAGAACAGGCTCAGATGACAGTATGAGTTTTTCAATTACATGAAGGGCTGGTAGGACACTAGAAAGCCAAGCAGGACAAAGAACAGGTCTTCCCCTGTTGAATGTCTAGCTTGCCTATTCCCCTAAAGCAAATCATGTCATCATGATTTAATACCTCCCCCTCAGTGTAATTACCAAAGTCATGCCCACAAACATTGGAGAGAGGCGTAAGGGGCAACACTGTCCCTGTAAGGACCAATGGTGGTATATTAAGAGTGAAATCTTTTGATGTTCTACAGCCTGGGTTTGAATCCAGGCTCTGCTTCCTACTTATAAGCTGTGTCACTTTGGACAAGTTACTGAACTGCTCTGAGCCTGCCTTATTCATAGTGTTGCTTTAAGGATTAAATGAGAGAGTACAAATGACAAAGCATTTAGCACAATGCTTACACATACTAAGTTGTCAATAAAAAATAAAAGTCAGAGCCTAATGTTATGCTACTCACTTATTCCCAGTTCACAGATGAGGAGACTGAGGCTTAAATGAGATGCCTTTCTTCCTCCTCTCTCTACTGTCTTCTGTTCTGAAGATGGGCACTAACTGATGTTCTGCTGAGGGTCAGTTTCAGAAGAAAGGTGAGCCTGGAAAGACTGTTGGATTGACAACATGAGTCCATGAGTGGAAAGGATCTGGATTCAAATCCTAGGCTGAAATACGTAGCGGCTTTACTCTGAAGAAAGCACTGTCTTTCACATCCCCATTGGCATCACCATTTGGCATGCTCAAGAGTGGTGGCCGTGCAGACCCACCCAAAAGTGGTCCAGAGGAGAACATGGCCTTCAGTGGTAATGCCAGCAGAGGTTTTAGAAAGGCAATGCTGAAGACAGACTCTGGATCTAGAGGTCAGAGCTCTGTCACTTACCATTTAAGCATCCATGAGACTTTGGGTAAACCTCGCCGCCCTGTGCCTCAGTTTCATCATCTGTGGTTTGTACGAGTACAAACCTCGCAGGGCTATTGTGGAAACGAACAAGTGTGAAAGTATTTAGAACAGTGTCGGCATATAAGAAGCTCCGTGTTCACCACTGTACAACTGATGTCCACAACTGAAGGTTCAGGGCAGTAATACAGCGCCTGAGCTGATGGAGGACAAAAAGTGGTGAAAAGAATGGATGAATGGATGCACAATGGTTGGAAACAACTGTCAACTTCAGAAACATGTAATTTCCAGCTTCCAATGTGGGCATCTGCAAAGCTGCAGTGGCGTGTTTGTGCTTATCGGCACGCTCTCCACCGCATGGTCTTTCAGAAACACAAAATAAAGCGAAACAAAGCTGAGGTGTGTCAAGGTGCGCTCACAGCAGTTAACACTGCAACTGAACTAAAACCATCAGCATCAACCTTATACACACTTGCTCTAACAAGCAAGGCGTTTTTTATCCATTCTTGTTAACATTTACAGAAGAGAACAAAAGAGGAGGCGTTGATGAGAAAAAGAATGGGACAGCAGGAGAAAGGAAAGCCGACGGAAGGAGAGTGCCTAGTATAGTGTCTGATGCACAGCAGGTCCTCAATCCTTATTTGTTGAATGAGTGGATAACTGGATGGATGGATGGATGGATGGATGGATGGACGGACGAACGGACAGGTGGTGGATGGGTGGATGAGTGGATGGATGGGTGGACGCATGGGTGGAAAGATCGGTGGATGGATGGATGGGTGAATGTCTAATCCCCTTTTCTGCCCCAACTTCAAACTTCAAAACAAGACAGAAGATTTCTAGAGATAAAGTGATCATCCCTATTTATTTTTTAAGGCCAACAGCTTCCTCAGGAAAAGATATGAAAATACCATGTTATCCCATGTTAGACAAATCATAAGTATCTCAAATTCTGGTGAAAGCTCTGCCGCTTACTAGCTATATGACCTGGAATAAGTCAGTTTGATTCTCTGAGCCTCATTTTTCTCACAGGTAGTCTCTAAGAATCCACACAGAGCAGACATCATATAATATTATGAATGACTCATGTGCGTAAGTATATACCCATGTTTACACTTTATACCCAATGCCCAATTTGTTAGCTTTGTTCATTCCAAACCTTTTATCACTATTATTACACAGCATGTTACTGTATATTGGTGACTCTTTACTTCTATGTAATATTCAACAGTTGTTAAACACTAGAATACCATGGCTACAATTCATTTCACACTATGTACTTTCTCATAGGTCCTCAGTAGATGTGACTAATTCTGTATCAGTCATATAGTCTCCCAATAATATGGCAGAACAAACAACTACAAAAACTCCAGGGCATATAGTAATAAACATTTACATGGGGTTCAGCTGACCTGGGCTGGTCTCATCTGATTTTGCTGCCTTGCTCACATGTTTGTGGTTAAGTGACAGTTACCCAGATGCTCTGCTGATCTTGGCTGGACTCACTCACATGTCTGAGTTTTGGCTGGCTGTTGGCTGATCTAAGATGGCCTCATCTAAAATGCCTGGGTTGGGGCGCCTGGGTGGCGCAGTCGGTTAAGCGTCCGACTTCAGCCAGGTCACGATCTCGCGGTCCGTGAGTTCGAGCCCCGCGTCAGGCTCTGGGCTGATGGCTCGGAGCCTGGAGCCTGTTTCCGATTCTGTGTCTCCCTCTCTCTCTGCCCCTCCCCCGTTCATGCTCTGTCTCTCTCTGTCCCAAAAATAAATAAAAACGTTGAAAAAAAATTTTTTTTAAATGCCTGGGTTGACCTGGCTCCACAACACAGGCCTCTCATCCTCCAGCAGGCTGGCCTGGGAATTTTCCCATGGCAATTGCAGAAAAATTAGTGAACGTAGAAATGCATGCTTTTTCAGACCTCTGCTTTCATTACCACTGCTAATATCCCATTGGCCAATCCAAGTCATGTGGCTAGCACAGGTTCAAAGAATGGGTAAATGGACTCAGCCTCTTTTGTGAGACGAACTGGTAAGGCTGTGGTTACAGGGGTGCTATTATGAGTTGAACTGTCTTCCCAAGATTCATATGATGAAGCCCTAACTCCCAGTATCTCAGAACATGACACTATTTGCAGACAGGGTCTTTATAAAGGTAATTGAGTTCAAACGAAGTCATTAAAGTGGGTCCTAATCCAGTCTGACTTGCATCCTTAGAAGGGGAAATCTGGACACAGAAACCCAGAGGGAAGACAAGGTGAAGAAACAGGGCAGGGGGAACGGCCAACGATAAGCCAAGGAGAGAAGCATGGAACAGATCCCCTTCACCCCCCACCATCCCTTAGAAAGAACCAACTATACTGACAACTCCATCTTGGACCTCTAGCCTCTAAAACTGTAAGATGATAAATTTCTGCTGTTTAAGCTGGCCAGTGTATGGCACTTTGTTAAGGCAGCCCCAGGAACCTAACAGAGGGGTTAAAGAATTAAGGTGTTGATGAAATCAGTCTTTAATACCCTATTTTCCAGAAGAAGAAACAGAGGCTCTGAGAGTTCAATTAATGTATCACCCAAGGGGCATCAGAGTTGTGAGTAGAATCCAGGTCTTCCTTATCAGATTTCCTTATGCCTCTAAGACATTTCTGTTCACAATCTTTTGTCTTTTCCCAGGTAGCTTCCAACAGGGAGGCGTTGGCATGTGTGGGACACCGTTCATGCCCAACAAGGCAATTCTGTGCATGTTGCTTCAAAGCTTCTGTTTTACAATCCTTAATGATCTAGTAATTGTGTTTATGGCTTTCCAATGAAGTGTGCCGAGCTCTGATAGCCATCACTGGTTTCTTGAGGGCCTTTATTTGATCTGAGACTATGCAGAGCTGCTGATAGATTAAAAAAGGTGTGTGCGGCAAAGAGGAGAAAATTCGGGTCAAATATTTTACAGAATAGTTTTCAGCTAACCACTCCACACACTTGAGCCACCGACTACATTTGCATCGAACATACCCAATTATCTGGGATAACTCTAAAGCCACTGGAATGATTTCTTGCACAGAATGAAATGAATGGAAAAGAATTAGGCCATTAACCCATGATTTAGTCAGGGTTGTCCAGACAAACAGAACCAATGGGAGATATACATCTCTTCTACATGAAGAGATTTATTACAAGGTATTAGCTCATGTGGTTATCAAGGCTGAGAAGTCCCACAACTTGCCTTCTGTAAAGTGGAGACCCAGGAAAGTCAGCCACATAGTTCAAGGTCCCAGAGCCAAAGGGTTAATGGTGTAGATTCCAGTCTAAGTCCAAAGGCCTGAAACCAGGAATGCCAAGGGCAGGAGCAGTTCAAATAGTCACACAGAGTTCATTCAAACTTCTTCCACCTTTTTGTTCTATGCAGGCCATCACCAAATTGGGGCTACTATCTGTTTTACTTAAGTTCACCAATTCAAATGCTAATCTCTTCCAGAAATACCCAGACATAACCAGAAATAATACTTAATCAGCCTAAGTCCACATCCTATACTAAGTCCTTCCTAACACACTCCTACCAAGATGCCCCACAGTTCCCATAGCACATTTCCTCTCAGGGCTGCAATGAAGAATAATCCCAGCTTGTTCGATGGAAAGTAGGTTTCTGGTGGTCTTTAGCTAAAGGACATGGACATTTGGTAAATGCTTTTAAGAGATCTGAGGAATCCAAACCATCCTCTTCCAAAAGCATTTCTAAATTTAAATATAGAAGCAAGAAAGATCATCATTTGGATGTTTAATTAATATTTATCACAGTTAATGTCTTAGTTTTATGGTAAATTTTAGATGGAATTGTGTTTTCATATGCTGTGTATACACTTTCACAGTACATTGAGAACCTTTTATAATTAATGTGTCTAGTGTATATTTAGATTTGAAGCATAATTTATTATCTTAAATCATTAGGAGAGCTTAGAATTCTCATAGATCTGCCTCCAGCATATCTCTAGATGTCGCTTTTGTTCACGGTCCTAACTTAGGTTACTGATTTGGGGGCATCCACGGTGATCTTTGGCCTTTGGCACCTTGACCTTAACTCGACCAAACCAGAACTCATTAACCTCTCCTAAAAACCTGGTTATCCGGCAATTTAGAAGAATTCATCAAAATTTTAAATGTGCTTAACCTTTGACCCAGGAATTCTGTGAAAAATTTATTGCATAAATCTACTGGCACAAAAATTGAAAGGCAAAGATATTTGTTGCTTTGTTGGTAACAAACAAACAAACAAACAAACAGAAAACAACAGGAAACAACCCAAATTTTTATAACTGAATCTTAATACACCCAAACAGTAGAATACTATATAGCCATTAATAACAATGTTATAAATGTATAAGAATTGATTTGGAAAGAAGTAAATAATATATTGTGGGGGAAATGAAGAAATAATATAACCCAAGGTTAATACACACACACACACACACACACACACACACAGGTTTATAAAAACATATAAATACCATAAATAAAAGTGGGTTATATCTAGGGGTTAGGATTAGAGAACTGTACTCCCTCTACCGTGTTCAAAAGTCAAGGTATATTGCTTTTACTTTTTTTTTTTTTAAGATTTTTAAGTAATCTCTGCACCCAATTTTTGGCTTGAACTCATAACCCCAAGATTGAGTCGCACACTCTACCAACTAAGCAGCCAGGCACCCTGTATTGCTTTTACTTTTAAAAAATAAATGTTTTGTCCCATGTGCTATAGTCCTTTTCCAGATTCACCAACCACCAAATCCCCATCTAAGATCTTATTGTCATTTTTACCTCCTCTCTCTCACAGCCCTAAATCCAGCCATATACGAGCCAAACCTTTCTACTTCTGAAACATTTCTCACATCCTCAGCACACCCTTCCCTCTGGCCAAGGTCAGTCTCACCTGGCAGGTCTCCGACTCCACTTCCCCACTGTTCCGATGTATGTTCTGCCATAGGGGACTCTTCTTTTAAATTTTTAGAGTTTACTTCTTTCTTTTGAGAGGGAGAGAGAGGATCTCAAGCAGGTTCCACACTGGCAGCACAGAGCCCGACATGGGGCTCAAACTCACAAACAGTGTGATTATGACCTGAGCCAAAACCAAGAGTCAGACACTTAACCAACTGAGCCACCCAGGCTCCCTCTAAGGGGACTCTTTCTAACTTACCTAACCATAATCTTCATTCCTTTGCCCCCAAACCAGTGGCTCTCCTGGACTAACAGAATAAGCCTCAAACTTTCACCAAGGACTTTAAGATTCCTTCGCTTTAGGTCCACTTTGCCATTTCAGGCTTAAGTCAAGCATCCAAGGCATCCAGCCCGGTCCCCCATCCCAGACACAGCAGCATTAATGGACCCCTTGAATCTGAACCTGCATTTTTATACCTTTAAATCTCAACTCACACTGTTCTCTCCTTCCCCGTGCCCCTTCTTTTAATTTGCATCTTGTAAAATACAAGGGTCTTGACTTATATTCAATACTGTAAATGTTTCTTTTTGCTTGTACTGAGAAAGAGCCTAGTATGTTGGAAAATGCACAGATTTTTAAGCCAGAACATCTGGGATGAAATTTCAGCTGCCACTTACTAGCTCTGTGACATTTACTTCACTACACTGTACCATGGTTTCCTCATCTGTAAAATAGGGATAATAATAAAGCCAGCCTCATAAGCCAACATTTGCAAAGCAGAGAAGTACTGAACACAGTAAACACTTGAAAATGTTAATTATTAGGATTACTAGACTCTAAGATGGTATTATCTTCAGTTGCTATTGAGCATGTTAGGTTTTTGCTCCTAAATTAAATGCTCCCCTCCCAAAGCTACTGAGCCTTTTGAGTTCTCATGGCAGCTGTTTATAGCTTTTTGGCCTTAGTCCCTATGCATAATAATTAAGAGCTTAAACTCTGAAGCCAAGCTGACTCCTGTCTTGGGCAACTTAACTGAGTTAAGCCTCAGTTTCTCCATCCATAAAATGAGCTAATAATAGTTCCTGTCATAAGGTTGATTTGGAAGATTAAATGTGATAATCTCTGGGAAATGCTTAACGTGGGACTAGCACATAGTAAGTATTCAATAAACATTAGCTAGTATTATTATCAGAGAGACAGAAGTGGGGGAAGGAGAGAATATATTCAAGATAGTTTAAATATGGTGGAATTTATTAGAAAGATCCAGGCAGAAAAATAATACTACCATAGAGGTTTCTCAACCGGGCATTACTGACATTTGGGGCTAGATCATTCTTTGTTGTGGGAGCTGGTTCTGAGCATTCTAGAATATTTAAGCAGCATCTCTCTGGCCTCTACCCACTAAATGCCAGTAGCAATTCCCCTCATCCAGTTGTGACTATCAAAAATGTCTCCAGATACTGCCCAATATCCCCTTGTTGGGGGTGGGGAGGTGGTTCTGGGCACAAAAATCACTTCCTATTGAGAACCACTGAGTTACCCTCACAGGACCCAGAAAATTGCAGGCCCATACTGCTCTAGCCTCTTGGCTTCATTCTACTTTAAAAAAAATTTTTTTTAATGTTTATTTATTTTTGAGAGAGAGAGAGACACACAGCATGAGCGGGGGAGGGGCAAAGATGGAGGAAGACACAGAATCTGATACAGGCTTTCGGCTCCGAGCTGTCAGCAGAGAGCCCGACGCAGGGCTCGAACTCACAAACCATGAGATCATGACCTGAGCTGAAGTTGGACGCTCAACCAACTGAGCCACTCAGGTGCCCCGGCTTCATTCTACTTCTTAAATTGCTCTGCAAATCAGCTTCCTCTGCAAGTTTTACCCTCTTGCTTCCCTGTAACTTGAGTCTATCTGGGCTTTAGCTTGCCATGATACCAACCCTGGCCCTCACACATGCCCACACCCTTAATGGCTCCAGCCCCCACATAGCTGACTTCTAGTTCTCTTTATGCAGATTCTCGAGAAACAAAGACTCTGACTGGCTGAACTATATAGTCAAGAGACCACCTCCTGTCCAGTCAGCCATGACCAGGAGAGAAGAGGCACCTAGGAGAATGAGCATGGGAGCCACAGGTTCCACACCTTCTGCAGGTGCCCCCCACTCACCGCCCCCATGCCTCCAAAGAGGGAGGTGTGGTCAGGTCAGGTGGAAAGTCTACCCCACATTCTTACAAGCACACTAGACCAATGTGTTTCCTTAGCATTTGTTGGAACAAAAACCCTTTGGAAGACAAGATACAACGATTTTAAGTTGCATATCATTTCAGGGTGGTTCATGGCCCTCATCCCAGGGCCATTTCTTGGATCCTATAAGACTTTACAAATATAGGAGAATTATATGTAAATCAATTGTACATCTATTGTATCCAGGGTGTTGGCAACACACACACATTTACCTTATCTGAATTCAATTATGAGAAAGAAAAAAATTTATCCTGCAGCTCTTAAAACCAATCACACTAGAATTTGGCTCCAGTGCCTCAGAGAAGGAAGGTCACAATCAAAATGCAAAGAGAAATAAGAGAAGTTAATTCCTATCTTTTGCCCTTGTAAAGGCCCAGGGCAATTTAAGGTAATTTTGGCCACACAAGATTTTTGCCTTCAGCACCAACACTAGAACCTATACCTCTAACCTCCCATTCAAGATGTAACCCTACAGGCTTTCCATACCCATGGTTTTCAAACTGCAGGCCTCCGCCCACAGGTGGTCATAAAATCAATTTAGTGGGTCATGACCAGCATTTTTAAAAAAAATTCAATAGAATCGAATAGAAAACACTGGAGTGTAAGTTTCATACTGTGATTATTACTTCATAAAAGTTTTGCTTCATTTGTGTGTGTGTCTGTGTGTGTTTCTTACTCTGGTGAAAAACCATTTGAAAGTCATTGTTCTATATTCTGTGCTGTCCTATATTGGTAGCCATTAGCACATGTGGCTATTGAGGACTTGAAATGAGGTTCGTCAAAACAGACATGTGCTATTAAGTATAAAATGTATACTGAATTTCCAAGACTAAAGATGAAAAAAGAATGTAGAAAATCTGATAAATAATTGTTATATTGATTACATGTTGAACTATAAGCATTTCCTTTGGGATAGATTCTGTTAAATAAAATACTAAAATGAATTTCACGTTTCTTTTTACTGTTATAACGTAGATACTAGAAAAATGTTAATTATATATGTGGTTGTTATTATATGCCTGTTGGACAGTGCTGCTCTGTATGTTTTAGCAAAATATACATGTGTATACATGACATGCTCATAATCTGGCTGGTAATACAGCATCTTTATGTAGCATCTATCACCATATTATTACCCAACACTTAGAAAGATTTGTTCAATGTTGAAATGGCTGCCCCCCCAACACCCCTACTTCCAATGCAGAGAGTGCCTTTGACTCAGCCTTAGTATACACATCTGCTTGCCTTAGTTTAATGTTGCAGGGCCTTAGCAGAGGTGACAAATGCCCTGTAAATGTTTTATTTATTCTCTTAACTTATTCAGAAAGGATTATGGTCTTCCTGCCAATGGTTATGCACTCCAAATGACCACACATCCTGAATCAGGCAGGAAATGCCTGCGTATCTACCTCCTGTGTTCTCTATAAATCTCTCCATGCATCAGCTTTATGATTCAGCCTCATTCCCCATATTCTCCTTTCCTCTCCTACCTCAGGGAAGGTCGTGCTATCTGTCAATCACAATCTTGATACTTCTACTTGTCAAAGGCATGCTACAATGACCCTCCCAACGTGCATGTGCACACAGATGTGCATGCACACAGATACACACACACACACTCCTGCCAGCCCTAATTAGTTCTAACCTCGCTGGAGCCATTCACTTTTCCCTGGGTTGACTCCTTTCACATCCAATACTAGGAACTGTTCCCTTATTGAGGTAAATAATAATAATAATAATAATAATAGCAGTAGTAAATAGCTATCTTTTATAGACCACTTATCTTCCAGACGTTATGCTAAGCATTTTCTCTCATGTAAACATCACAACGATTTTGTTTTGATACAAATACTTTTTCCATTTTAGTAATAAAGAAACTTTGCCTTACAAGGTGACCTAAACTGTAAGATCCATAATGTCTTACTATACACCCAATGTGTACAAAAATTGTCTGGCACACATACGTAAGTGCTCAAAACATGTCTGTTGAATAAATAAGTAAATGAATAGATAATGGCAGATACTACTCTCTCCTTTTACTTATAGTTGTGTCTGTGTGTCAGAAACCTTATTAAGCTGTGTGTTCCTCGAGGACAGGGTTTCTTCTTGCATTTCCTGGGTTTAGCACAATGCCTGCCACAGAGTGGACAAAGATATGTCAAACAAACCAATAAAAAAATTAATGATTAAATGTCACTTTCCCACAACTTCAGAATAGGACAATCCTTTGCTAAGATTCATTCGGTGGCTCCCTATTACCCTTGGGCTCAAGCGCAAATTATTCTTTATGGCCTGCCTACAAGGACCCCCTTATCACTTGAGTTGTCACCTCTTGTCGCTTGGAGCTCCAGCTGTACTGAAATTCTTTCAGCTCCTCAACTTTCAAGTTAGGGTTAGGGTCAGAGTTCCTACTTCCCCAACTCACGGCCTTTCTCACCTGCCCCCAACCCCAGTGCTATACCCTTGGCCTAGCCAGTCCTTCCTATCTCCTAGTGAAGCCTTTCCTGACCTTCATCTAGATTAATTCCTCTTAGATAGCTCTCACTGTACCCTGTATTTCTCTTTTAGTGTTTATTACAAGGACACCTCAATAATTACCTTTTTTTTCTTCCTAGCATTTATTTTCTGTAAGCCCTATAAGGTAAGGAGCGTGTCTGTTTTGTATATCACAATGTACCTTGTGTCTTGCCTAGAGGTAGGAAACCAATGGTCCGCACATATTTTTTGGCTCACACTCCCAATTTTGTTCATATACATATGTTATATATAGAATTGGTTCATTATAAAATTTAAAATAGACATATTTTACAAAAATATGGATTTATGGCTTCTCATAAAAAAAAAAATTCCAAAGATCTGGAATACTGCGTATATAGTCAGAATAGATGAGCAATGCTACAGTAAAAACACCAAAATCTCAAACTGGTTACTCACTCACACCACACGTCCATTGTGGGTAGGCTGTGGCTCTGCTCCCTGTCTCTCCCTGAGTTCCATGTGAAACACTGAGAGTCACTGTGGCCGAAGGAAAAGGAGACACAACAAACCGTGCTTGCACCTTTCACCCAGAAGAGACATGTGCCTCTTACATCCACGTTGCATTGGCCAAAGCCAGTCAACAGGGTGGGGATCTTTAATCCCCGTGCAGGAAGGGCCACTGCAGGAGAGAAAATGGAACATCTGGAAAGCAGTCATACAAATCTATCTCAGAGAAACAACTGGCCGGAGCTGAGAAGCAGCAGCCTCCTTTAGATGGGACACAGACTCTAGTGTGACACACACCTCTCTTCCTTCCTAACCCTTCATACGTCACATTCATTCCTTGTTGGAATTTAGGCTTGTACTCACTACAGTAGAGGGTCACAGAAAGAGCAAATAAATGAATATACGAACAAACCTCTCTATATATTATGGCACAAATGAAAACCAGCTCCTTGAGAAGCAAACTCTCATGCCAAGCCCTAGCTAGTCGGTCACTGCCTTTCTTGGGACACCCTGTCTGGACTAGCTCCACCTCCGGTGAGCACTTTGTTGGCTGGCTAGAGGTGGACAACACCTCCCATGCAGACGTCCCACGACTGCATCCATCACAAAGGGGACATTTGCCCCCTAGGTGACTGGGCAGCTATTACTCACAGCAGGCTGGCCAACATTTACAAAACAGATGGCACCTGGCAGAGTGAGGAGCTGGTGTCTATGGTAGGCTGGAAGCACGGACAGGTGAAAAATTGTATTGGGGCGCAGCCTCGTTATTATGTTTCCTTTTATTTAATTTTTTTTTTAACGTTTATTCATTTTTGAGAGACAGAGCACAAGCAGGGGTGAGGCAGAGAGAGAGGGAGACACAGAATCTGAAGCAGGCTCCAGGCTCTGAGTTGTGAGCACAGAGCCTGATGCAGGGCTTGAACTCACAAACTGTGAGATCATGACCTGGGCCGAAGTCAGACACTTAACTGATGAAGCCACCCAGGCACCCCTCATTATCATGTTTCTAATGGCCATAGGATCAAATATTGATCTTGAATGCCTTGCTTCCCAATAGAAACAAGAAAGGATTCTCTTTGCTCTGTCCTGGGTGTGGAGGGCAGATGTCGCACATTTAATTTCTTGCTTCCTTCACACTGTAAAGGCATAGGCAACTCAAGTTTTCTGTAAGCTTTTATTTCTAAGAGGCCTTAAGATGCCATGATGATGCACCTATGATACAAATTTTTGGTAAAACAATCTCCTGCCCCAGTCTGTGTTAGCTATGCTAGCTAGCTTCCTTGCACCAAGCTACTAGATTTTGAGTTATCTACAAACAAACACCAGTGTTCCCATTTGCACCCTTGCAGTGACATTATTACATTCTTAGCTGTATTCCAAATCCTCCCCATTCTGATTCCCATCTGTTCATGCTCTCCTACTTGTGTGTGTGTGTGTGAGTAAACATATAGACACATACACGTTTATGAATGCACATGCAAACTTTATTATTTCTTCCAATGTACATTTAGTACAAGGCCAGGCAGTTGGGGTAAAATGATGAGGAAGATAAGCATGGATGCTGGAGCTCAGAGTCCTAGTGGAAAGAATAAGAAATTGTTGTAAGTTCTACAAGAAAGGTTCAAAGAGCTACAGGAAACCTGAACCGGGACCGGGAAGGTTCATGGACCACTTCCCAGGAGAAATGACATTTTCACCTGAGACCTAAAGGTTGGCAGTAATTAGTGAGGCAACTCCAGGCAGGGGAAACTGTGAGAAGACCCAGAATCCAAAAAGGGCACGGGATCTTTAAGGAACAAATGGGTTCAGTTTGGCTAGGACGTGGGTAGCAGGAGGCAAGATAGGAAGCAGGTGGGGAAACTAATAAGAGAAGAAGCTAATGAGGAAAGCAAGGGCCGGCCTTACAATGCCTGTGTGCCCTTTGAAGCAGCTGGAACTTAATTCAGAGAGAAATGGGGAGCCAATGAAGAGTTTTAAGTAGGAGGGTGATTTGATCCGATTTACATTTTCTCCACGGGAATATTCAAAACAGACTGGAAGTCTTGGTGCCGACCCATCAAATGGATTCAGACGGGGTCCTAAAGATGCCCTGCCCTTCTGGGCGTGCAATCATTCACTGCTGAAGGTCTCTGAAATGTCCGGAGGGAGAGGCTGGACTGCCTGGGGGACGCGGGCTGAGGACAGTGGCTGTTTATCACTGTATAGCATTAATTTGTCACCACATTAATTATAGTCATAAAGATCTAAAAATAGACATAGGAAAAACATGAAGACAATACACACCAGCAAAACTTGTCTTGTAGGGTGATGGGGTTAGTGGTCCAGGTCAGAGTATCTTAATGTTTTAACAAGTATGGCCCCCTTGGGGGCATAACAGCTAAATATACGTGCTAATGTCTGCACAGAACAAATAAGGCAGGGTAATAGATGAACTGATGTTCTTTTCTCCTACCACCAGTGTGTCCTCCCTATTATCCCATGACCATTCTCTATTTAAGGGGTCAGACCATGAAAGCAGAAAAAAAGGCTTTTAAATTTCAAAAGGAACCTCGAAGGGACTTGGGCCAAAGGAAAATAAACACAAAGAGGCAGACCAGGGTTTCCTGCCTTCAAGACAAGATAAAAAGAAAAAATAGAGGAGTTTGGGCACAGGGGAGCACCTGCCCCCCAGCCCCACTAGTGGGCACTATCATTGGAGACCCCAATTGGAAATTGGAAGTACTAGGATCTGTGCTTTGAGTGGTTCACCCAAGAAACCAGCAAGAACTCAGGAGGGGAAATGGCTAGGATCCAGGTACATGAAACCATCTTAAAAACTTCCTCCCAGAGGACTGCAAGCCTCAGCCCCCAACAACCTCCAATACTCAGATACTTATTTGAGCCCCTGAAACTTAAAAAAGAAAAGATGCTCTTAGAACCCAGCTATAAGAGACATTCTTGGGACAATTTTGAATATGGACTAGATTTTAGATGATATTGTGAAATTACTGTTAATTTCCTGAACTGATAATGGTATTGCAATTATGCCGGATAAAGACGTTTTAGGAAAATGCGTGAACTATTAAGAGATGAAATACCTGAATTTCTGCAACTTATTTTCAAATAATTCAGCAGGCAAAACATACAGGTACACAAGAGAGAGAAAGCAAATCTAGCAAAACATTAACAACTGATCTAGAAGGAGGGGTATCCAGTGTTCACTATACTATGGTTTCAGCTCTTCTATAGCTTTAATTTTTAATAACGTCTACACTTTTAAAATAAAATTTTTATAACAGAATTCATAATTGTAATTATAAATGCTAGAAATCACAAGGAAAATGATTCAATAATATTTAAAATGTTTTAGGCAGCATAGAGAATGGTTTGCATTATTGCACATGAAGAAGAAAGTTTAAGTAACAGTTGCTGAATAGAGTAGTTGCGATTGTTTGCAGCATTTTTCTCTATTTTTTATCTTTCTGTGCTTTTATAATATTAAAAATTACTTTCAGATGTTATCCTAAAAAAAGATGGGTGGGGGAAAGAAATCCTGAATTGACTGAGATTAAGTATCTGCCACCCAATATAATGGGGAGTTCAGAATAAAAATTGAAGTGAATTATGGAAAAGTGAGGAAGTTACTGCTGTTTCTGGGTTACTGGACCAGGAGTTACACAAGTCACGTTGTAAGCAACAGAAACCAATTCTGGATCCTTCAAGCATTCTGGGGACGGTGGGGAGCTCACAGAACCACCAGGAAGGCTGGAGAGCCAGGCCTGGCACGTGGACAGGCAGAAAGGCAGGCTGGCCAGCAGCCACCACCACTGCCAAGCCCAGGTGACAAGAACCATTCAGAGAGGACAGGACTGCAGCAGCCACTGACCCGAGGGGCTACAGCCTAGACTTCGGCCCCTCCTGCCCCTGGGCACTGAGTGCAGACACTGGCACCATCACTGGCCTCCAGAAGCCCACTGCTGCTCCTGCCATCTCCAAAAGAGATCCTCTACTGCTCCTACTTCGGCAGAACACCACTCCCAGTTCAAAGCCTTACACATGTGCATCTGATTGGCCAAGTCTGGGTCACATCTCACACGGGAGATGCAAAGGACACTAGGACAGCAAGGACCTCATGTTTGGGGCTCCTATGATGGGAGGAGGGCCCTACCTCCCACTAAGACTCATGTGGTGGGAAATTTTCTAAAGAGATTGGAGATTCTGACATTGGGCAGCAAAAACTGACAAATGTCACCATGCAGTAAACCAGGCACCACATAAGAGAAAACAAGACCAAGATTTGGCCCTTGCCCTCAAGGAGCAAATTTGAGAGTGAATATTATAACTCATTATTCTTTGTTAACCCATGGTGCTTAGCAGAGAACAAACACTCAATAAATGTTTGCTAGATAAATAAAAATAAATGAACAATCTATCCCGGACAAAATCAAACGACCTTTTGCCGGCAGAGGACTGAATTAAAGAATTCTCTAGAACCTTCTAACAAGATTCTTGGAATCTACGGTCTTTCCTGAGAATGTCTGAGACTCACAGTGATCTTCCAGAGACTGTGAACCAGAAGCTGGAGGAAAATCTCACGGATGCGCTAAACCTTACCAAATATTAAATTTTAAAAACGGATCCACCTAGAAAACCAATTTAAATCAAGTCTAAATCCAAACAACTAAAACAATTGAACAAGAATGAAATTTGTTCTGAGTCCCTACTTAAGGTAGAATCTTCTTATCTTTTAAGCAAAAAGCCCAATGTCATTAGTTTTGGTCATACACTGGCTTGTGGTGTCACGCTGGGCTATGTCACAGCACACATCAGCAATAATTTTATAAATGTGTTCTCCCCAGCTGCCTACCTCTGAGCTTGAATCAATTTCCAACCACAGTTTGCGCATTTCATGCCAAAAGGCTGCAGTGGGGGGGGGGGGGGAGGGGTGCCAAGGGCTGGTGTGAAATCACTTGTTGTGCACATCTTCAAACATGGGTGAGAATCATCTTTCCTTTCAATGGTTTTGGTCTCAGTTTAACTAGACACAAACTTGCTAGATTCTGTGCAGTCTCTGGACTTTTCATTAATTCACTAACTCAACAAATTTGCACTGATTCCTTACTATGGGCCAGGAACTGTGCTAGACACTGGGGATACAGCAGTGACCAGAAGAGATATGGTCCCTGAAATCGTGGCACTTAAATTCTCGGTGGAGATCCACAAATGAACATGCAATCATAAAGTGGAATGGCTATTAGAGGGGAAAGCAAACTGGGTGCTATATACAAAAATAACAGGAAATCTAATTTGGATTGGGTGGAGTAAGCGAATGCTTTCCTGAAGAAGTAACATTTACCCTCCAACCTAAACACTGAGAAGAGTAGTTATGGGCCAAACTATGTCCCCCCTAAAGTCATATGCTGAAGTTCTAGCCCCCTGCCAGGACCTCGGAATGTGACTGTATGTAGAGACAGGGTCTTGAAAGAGGTAGCTGAGTTAAAATGAGGTCATTAGGATGGGCCGTAATCCAATAGGGCTGTGTCCTTATAAAAGGATATTCGGACACAGACACGTACACAGAGGAAAGACCACATGAGGACACAAGGAGACGGCCATCTACAAGCCAAGGAGAGAGACCTCAGAAGAAACCAGCTCTGCTAACACCTTGAACTCAGACTTCTAGCCTCCACAACTATAAGAAAATAAATTTTTTAAGTCAGCTGAGCTGTGGGACTTTATCATGGCAGCCCTAACAAACTAATACAAGGGTTAACCAGGTAAAGACTGGGGTGAAGAAGAGAGAGGTTCAGGCAGAGGGAAGAGAAAGAAAGCAAGCAAAAACCCAGAGTCAGAAAAGAGCCTTGCTTCAACAAAGAATTGAAAACCCGGGGCGCCTGGATGGCTTAGTAGGTTAAGTGTCTGACTTTAGCTCAGGTCATGATCTCACGGCTTGTGGGTTTAAGCCCCGCATCGGGCTCTGTGCTGACAGCTCAGAGCCTGGAGCTGCTTGGGATTCTGTGTCTCCCTCTCTCTCTGCCCCTCCCCTGCTCACACTCTTTCTCTCTCTCTCTCAAAAATAAATGTGAAAAAAAATTTTTAATTAAAATTAAAAAAAAAAAAGAACTGAAAACCCCATAAACATGTTTGAGGTTGAGTAAAGACAAGGAAGGATGGGACAAAGTATGACTGGAAACAGGGGCAGAAGCCAGAATGTACAGGACCCACCAGGCCATGTTAAGGATCCTGACATTTAATAGTTTTGGAGAAGGGGGAGGAGGTGGTGATGTGGTTCGACACATGGTTAAATATCGTTTTCTCCGGGCAGTAGAGGGGCGTTGCGGCAAGGGGCTCAACTAGAAGAGCAGTGATGGTCTTTGGACCAGGCTGGTAGCAGTAGAGGTGGAGAACTATCAACAGACACATACTTAGAAGATAGAACTGACAGGCTTTGCTAGTGTTTGGGTGTGGGGGCTGAAGGTGTTGGATGGCAAGAATGGTACACTGGCTTCTGGCTTGAGTACCTAGAAGCACTTAAGGAAACGTATTTTCCTATGTGTAGAGAAACTTTGGAAGCCATCTTCTGGCTTCCAGAAGTAGACAAGAGGTATAATCTCTTCAGGTAAAGGTCAACGTGCTCAGCCCGGAAAACGAGGTTTTTCTAAATCTACTCTCTACTTGCCTTCACAGCTGCTCCTTCCATCACCCACCCCCACATCCCATGCTCTGGACACAGCGGATGTCTCAGTGCTCATCCTTGCTCCCCCTATATAGAACATGCAGGGGCACCTGAGTGGCTCAGTCAATTGAGCGTTCGACTTCAGCTCAGGTTGTGATGTCACAGCTCGTGAGGTCGAGCCCTGTGTCGGGCTCTGTGCTGCCAGCTCAGAGCCTGGAGCCTGCTTCGGATTCTGTGTCTCCCTCTCTCTCTACTCCTAACCCATTCGCGTTCTGTCTCTGCCTCTCTCAAAAATAAATAAACATTAAAATTTTTTTAAAAAAAATAACATGCATACTCTACCTCCCTAGGAACCCCTGCCCATCATTCCATATGCTGTGCAAACGTAACTGCTCCCAAACCTTGATTCCTGTGTCCACGTGGACCCCACCTCTCCCTCTAGCGACGGTTCCTTTATGTTCTTGGCTTGACCAAAGCACTAATTACATGCACGTTATTCTCTCGCATCACACCCTGTTCTTGTTTTCCACTCCCTGTTCCAATTTGTAATTAAATATTCATCTAGGAGTTTCCTTCTAGAATTTAAGTGCCATGAATTCAAGGTTAAATACATGGAGCTAAATCCAAGGGACACTTGTGACCTTTTATGTTTCCTGACCTCTCCACAGAACTTGATAACGTATATTCCACTCCTTTTCTTTTTTTAATATTTTAATTTGAAATGTTTCTACAGAAAAGTTAAGAAGATATAATGAATACCCGTATGTCCTTCACCCAGAATATCCGATTAATCTTTTTTTGTCACATGTGTTTATCCCCTGCTTTTGTTTTTCTGGACCATGGAAATGTAAGTTACAGATATCACAACACTTTACTCCTAAATACTTCAGGTTTCCTAAGAACAAAAAAATACATATATTTCTGTTACATCATCATAACACAATGATCAGATTCAAAAAAAAAAAAATTAACGCACTACTACTGTCTTAGTATGTTCAGGCTGTTGTAACAGAGTGTCATAGACCAGGTGGCTTGTAAACAATAGAAATTTATTCCTTATAGTTCTGGATACTGGGAAGTCCAGGATCAAGGTGCTCACAAACTCAGTGTCTGGAAAGAGCCACTTCTGGCTCTTAGCCCACTGTCTTCCTACCGTGTCCTCACATGAGGGACGGGGGCAAGGGAGGTCTCTGGGGTCTCTTTTATAAGGGCACTGATCCTGTTCATGAGGGCTCCACCTTCATGACCTATAATCACCTCCCAAAGGTGCCATCTCCAAATACCATTCACTGGGTGTTAGCATTTAACATGTGAATTTGGGAGGCCACAAACATTGAGTCAATAGCAACTCTTATGTAATAACTCATTTTAAAATTTTGTAAATTGTGGGCGCCTGGCTCAGTCGGTCGAGCATCCAACTTCGGCTCAGGTCATGATTTCACAGTTTGAGTTTGAGCCCTGCCCCTCATCAGGCTCTGTGCTGACAGCTTGCTCAGAGCCTGGAGGCCGCTCCAGATTCTGTCTCCCTTTCTCTCTGCCCCTCCCCCGCTCACACTCTGTCTCTCTCTCAAAAATAAATAAACATTAAAAAAATTTTTTTTTAATTTTGTAAATTGTTCCTGTAATGTCTTTTACACTGATTTTTTCTGATTTAAGATCAAATCTAAAACCACCTTCTGCATTTAGCTCTCATGTCTGTTTAGTGTTACCTGGAACAGTTCCTTAGTCTGCCTTCGTCTTTCAAGGTACAAATATTTGTGTCAAGTATAGCCCAGTTTTGTAGAACACCCCTCAATTTGGGTTTGTCTGGTATCTCCTCCTGATTGGATTCTGGATGTACTCTTAGGGCAGAAATATCAGAGAAGACATGTGTCCTTCTCAGTAAGTGACATCAGGAGGCGCGTGACTGACACTGGCTTATCCCATCATTGATGATGAACCCCTTCCTTGAAGGTCTCTCTTCCCTTGGCTTCTATGGCTTTCCTTCTACTTCCTGGGCAGGTGTTTCTTGGTCTTTTTTCATGGGCTCCTCTTCCTCTGCGAACCCATAATTGATGGCCAGACAGGTTCCTATGCTAGGAGCCTATTCTAGACTCTTCACTCTCTAAACTGTCCTCCATTGTGCTTTGTATCCTGAATCTAATCTTCTGTAACTCCAATTACCACCCTTGTACTGACGGTTCTCAAACTTTCAATTCTCCTCACCCTCGATATCTCTCCTAAACTCCAGACCCAGAACTACCCAGCAGACAGCTACACCAGAAGGTCACCACCGTGTCCAGGAAAGAATACATCATCTTCCCCTGCCCCTGGCCTGTTTCTCTTCCTCCTGTGATAAATGCCAACACCAAGAGCTCAAGCAATTCATCCATTTTACAAACATTCATTGAGGAACTCAGAGCCTTTTTAAATTTAATTATTCAGAGTCTTCCTTCACGGATTTTCAACATCTTTAAATAACAGCTGTATTTGTCTTGTTTATTATTGTGTCTCTAGTGTGCCTTCCCCTTGAAAATGGTAGCTATTTGTAATCAGACTCAGTTTTCTCATTTCAAAGGTAGAAATAATAATGGATCCCTCACAGGGCTTGGGTGAGGAGTAAACAGGATCACATATGAGCAAGTCCTTTATAAACCTAAGTGTACCCCCTGCTATTCAAAATGTCCGAGATCAGCAGCAGCAAGCAACACCTGGGAACCGGTTAGATATGTGAGCTCTGGCTCCACACTGTCTTCACCCAACTGCAGAATCAGAATCTCTATTTTATACAAATCTCTAAGCGATTTGTATACGCAGTAAAGTTTGCGAAGGACTGCTCAATCCCAAATGAATTACAGACAGACCCAGGCAATGAATACATCACACCACTTGTTAACATTCAGTTCATGGTCTTTCTCACACAAGAAGTCTTTCCTGGTCAAATGAGGAAACGCTAGGTTCACATGAAAGGCACAGCATCAGGGAAACGGCACGCTTTGAAATCCTGACTTCTGTTTCCTCATCTCTAACCTGCCTTTGAGAGCATCAAGGTCCTGGACCGCTGTGATGACTGGTGGAGAGACACGTACATGAAGGATCACGGACATGCGATGAATACTTAGCAAATCATATTTGGTTTTAAGGACAGAAACTCACACTCAGATGGCTTCCCATTTGCCAGGAATGTGCAACCTCTAACCCTGCCTACAGGTTCCACCTAGGTTAAAAGAAAAGACCGGGAATCTCTTCTTATTCTATGTCTAGGACAAATTCCCTTTTCACAGAGATCTGGATGTGCTTTTTTTTAAGCTACCATTTATTGAATTCCTACTATGTGTCAGACACAAGCTGAATAAAGTGAAAATGTCTGGTCTTTACATTCCCCATGTTGGTGCCAGGCCTGCAAAGCATCAGGTGGGCAAGGGCTAGAGCGGTGGAACAGAAGGTGGGGGAAAGAACTAGGAGGAGGAGGAGACGGTTAAAGGAGCAGATTGGTGTGCTAGAACTCCTTTTGCCAAAGTTTATTTCAATCCGGCTGGGTTGTTTTTTTTTTTTTTCAAGCTTCCAATTTAACAAGCTCGAAATAATTCCCACTGCTGCCTTCTGCGTCCAGCTCCTTACCTAAATAAAGGTGCTTCTTAAATATCAAGGACCTCTCATACCGAAGATGATTGTAGCTCTTCAAAAAGACAGACGTGCCAGGTAACAGGCACCACAAAATTATAGACTGACATTCTCCAAAACCCCTATGAGACGCTGATGAACACTATATTGTGCACCCTCCAAAAACATAATCATACCACAGACAAAAAGTTTTACATACAATGTCAGGGAAAGAAGGCTTGCAATCCTTTTAAAGGAGACTGCAGAATCTTTCCCTTCAAATCTCTAGATTTAAGGTTTGTCTGTTTCTCTTCATACAGATCCTTATGTACCCATACACAGGTGCATGCATGCATGTGCGTGCGTGTGCACGCACACACACACACACACATGCACACACTGCATTTTCACTTACTTCATTTACCTCTCTAGATCCAGAAGCAGAATAAATTAATATTTCCCTGGCAGGCAAGTGGAGACATGTTTTGTCTAGAGATTACGCAGATTAAACCATCAAGTGCCATAATCTACCCTCAGTAAAGCAGAAAGACAGACAGGAAAATTTAGACATAGCCATCGAAAGCCCAGCAGGAAACAGTAAATTCACATCCTGAAAAGCCCATGTGCTCTGGCCTTCCTCCTGATCTAACGGACACTGTTCAGCGGAAAACACATCTTTTGTGGAATGTAGTTAGAAAACAAAATGAAATGAAACAAAACTGTGACGTAAGAAAGACCACAGTTGCCTGGAAGCTACTAACAACTTCATGTTACTCAAAATGGCTTTTTTAATCCAAAGGAGGCATTTGGGCAACAGAAAAGAGAGTTCCAGGGGTTAAAAGCATGGAACTCATATGGTGCCGACTCCCTGGGTTTGCCTGAATACCTGCTCTACCCCTTTTCTCTGAGCCTCAGTTTATTCAGACAGGGAAGGGGGCAATATGTGCACCTACTCTGTGGAGCCGTCCTGAGTTAGATGAGGTGATGCATGCAAAGACCTTAGCACAGTACCTGGTACACGGCAAGGGCTCAGCAGAACCTGTAAGTGCAACACAGAGAGGTCTTGGAAGTCCACGGACTCCAGTCTTGGTGGCCAGAACACAGAAAAAGTCCCCAAATCCCACCTACCCCTTCCCCTCAAATGTGCTATCATGTGCCAGAGCACTTGGGTTGATGTCCTGCACCAAACACTACAGGACTTGGCAAAAGTTGATGACTTTAACTCATTTGGGGCTTTAAAAAATTTTTTTATTGCAGGGATGTATTATATTTATAAAATGTAAGCAAATTTTAACATTTATGTATTTTTGTATGTTTTATAAAATATACATAAAAAATTTGCTATTTTAACCAGATTTAAACATACAATATGATGGTATTAATTACATTCACAATGTTGTGTAACCATCACCACTATTTCCAAAATTTTTCACCACCCCAAATAGAATCTCTGTACCCATTAAGCAGTAACTCCCCATTCTCCTCTCCCCTAGCCCCTGGTAACGTTTACTCCCCTTTCTGTCTCTGAATTGGCCTAATAGTTCACTTATCTTATGTTCCCTTATCTCATGTTCCAAGACCCCCAGCGGATGCCTGAAACCACAAGTATTACCAGACCCTATATATGCTTTCTCCTGTACATATATACCTGTGTTAGTGTGATTTATAAGTCAGGCAGAGTAAGAGACTAACAACACTAACTGATAATAAAATAGAACAATTAGGGGCACCTGGGTGGCTCGGTTGGTTGGGTGTCCGACTTTGGCTCGGGTCATGATCTCACCGCTTGTGAGTTCGAGCCCCGCGTCGGGCTCTGTGCTGACAGCTCAGAGTCTGGAGTCTGCTTCGGATTCTGTGTCTCCCTCTCTCTCTGCCCCTCCCCCATTCACACTCTGTCTCTCTCGCTCTCAAAAATAAATGCTAAAAAAATAAAAAAATAAAATAAAACAAAATAGGACAATTACAACAATATGCCGCAATAAACATCATGTGAATATGATCACTTTCTCTCAAAGTACCTTACTGTACTGAACTCATCTGCTTCCTGGGACAATGTGAGATGGTAACATGCCTGTGTGATGAGATGGGAGTGACGTGCATGGCCTGGGCATGGTGAATGAGCATTAGGCTACACTCACTGACCTTCTGACCATATGTGAGGAGGGAGATCATCTCCTTCTGGACCGCAGCTGACCGTGGGGAACTGAAACCACAGAAAGCGAAACCGTGGAATAAGGGGAAGTTGCTATAAATGGAATCATGTGATATTTGTCCTTTTGTATCTGGCTTCTTTCACATAGCATAATGTTGTCAAGGTCCATATTGAAATTCACTTATTGTAGACTATATCAGAACTTCATCCCTTTTTATGGCCAAGTAATATTCTACTGCACAGATATGCCTCGTTTTGCTTATCCATTCATGTCAGCAGACACTTGGGTCGCTTCCACCTTTTATTTATGGTAAACAACGCTATAAACATTAGAGTAGAAAGATCTGTTTGAATTCCTGCTTTCAACTCTTTGAGGTACAAACCTCAGAACGGAAGTGCTGAATCACAGGATAATTTTATGTTTAACTTTGTAAAGAAACATCAAACTGTTTTCCACAGTGGCCATACCATTTTTCATCCCCGCAGCAGTGTACAAGAGTTCCAATTTCTACACATTCTCTCCATCTCTTGTTATCTTCTGTAACTCAATGGTTTTTAAGAACATCTCACGACTGTCCCAACAATGCGGCAAACTTACTGTTCTAGAACAGCTGAGAAGCAAGTAATGCTCCTTTAGTGATTCTCACTCCACTAGGGACAACTTTGCCTGCCAAAGAAACATTTGACAATATCTGGAAACATTTTTAGCTGTCATAAGTCCTCATAAAATTATTTTGCATATTGGTCTTCCCAATAAGATTCCTTTCAGTTGTTCTCACTTCTATTTTCTACTTAAAAATATATTTTAAAAACAGTTATTTCCATCAGGTTGGTTTGGGCTGCAAGTAACAATACCAAATGAAAAGTGGCTAAAAAAAATAATGACCCCTCAGATTTTTAAAGTATAGAAATAATGAAGTTTAATAGTTCAATAATACCACCAAGGACATAGGCTTTTTCCATCTCTCTGTTTTACCATCCTTGGCATGCTGGCTCCTATCCTCAGATTGGTCTCTTCATGGCCTCAAGCTGACTGCCACATATCCAGTCATCACATCCTCACCCGGCCACATACAAAGAGGAAAACCTATACCAGCATCCAGACAGCAAACCTCCCCCTGGGTCTCATTCACCAGAGTTGCATCACCTGCTCATGCCTAAAGTAATCACTGGCAAAAAGAATAAAACCACCACATTAAGTTTAGGCTCAGCAAAGTTTATCCCCTAAAGCTGGAGAGGCATCACCTTTCACGAGCTAGGAGATGTTGAAGGTATTAAGTAATCTGTAGGGTGCTTCATTGGTGCTTCAAAGATAGTTTGTCATCTGGTTTCAGATGCAAATGATAAAAAAACTTGTTTTGTTTTGTTTAAGAAAGGAATTATCAGCTCAGATAACTGAAAATTCCAGGGATGGACACTGACTTCAGATACACACAGATATTGGTGGTCAAATGCCATCACCAAAGCTCCTCAACCCCTCAGATTCTCCTGGCTGGCTCTCCCCTCTTGGTGAGAGGCCAAAACAAAATCCCAGAACTGTGTTCTCATCAGCTTTGACTGGTCTGGCTTGGATCACTGTGGCTCTGGGAGTAGAATGCTCTGATTGGCCGCATTTGGATCACAAGGCTCTTCCAGCACAGGGAACAGAGGTACTATAAGCAGGGTAATGGATGATCAATTTGCAAACATCAACAAGCACACACTACACAGACACATGGGGGAAAATGTATATATTTCTGGCCTCTAGTAGTCTGATTATAAAAATGCACTAATTCCACAAACATTTGCATTCAGCTAACCATGTGCCAGACACAATGCATTGAGGAGGTAAATAAGACACAATCTCTTCACAAAGGATGCTACTCTTCCCCCACTAACCCCCTGTGTGACCCTGAAGGAGCTCCTCAACCTCTCAGATTCTCCTGCTCATCATCTGTAACAGGAAATGGCTGGGATGCTTGATTTCTGAATTGCTTTCCAATTCTGTATTCAATTAAGTCCATGACTTCCTTCCTACAAAATGCTTTGAGTACTTTCTTTTTCTAGATAACTACCAATCAGACCCATTTGATTCGCCTTGCGTGGCTTGTTGCCCACCACAGAGGAACAAATAAAAGAGAGCAATGAAATAAACTCAGAGCCCCTCTGTGACTGAGCAATTGACTTTGGCATCTAGAGTTCACACACTCTTGCAGCCAGACACCTCATGGGTGACTGAGGTGAGGAAACCCAGCAGAGAAAAGGAGGTCCGGGCAAGAGATAGTGGGGAAGCCTACCACTGGGAAGGAAACTCTGGGCCACAGACTTTGCTCTTTCCCAGCTCCCACCCAGACTCAGTGTGGGCGACTTATTTCCAAGCCATGTCTGTAAGGGTACTTGGCAAAGAGACTCACTGGTACCTCTGCAGATTGCATGCTAAAATGAGCAGTGCGTGTGAAGCTGACTCCCTCAGAGTGATTGCAGGGCCCTGGAGGTGCTGGCTTCTACTGATTAGTCATGAGGCTGGCTTGCAAGGAAACACTGTCAGGTGCACAAAATGTTTAGTGACCCTTAAAAGACAGAATATTGTAGCTAAGCCCAAGTAAGTCTGCTCTAACAATCTTTCATTCTTTTCCCCAAAGTGATGAGAATAGTAATGATCAAGAGGTAACAGGCTGACAGCCTTCACATGAGGAGATATGCAGGTTGGACATTGTACAACTTTAGGGGTGCCATGCATATTGCAGTGTATGGAAATCTAGGTGAGTGTTGCCCCCTAGAGTTATGCAGTGCTCAACCTGTACAACTACATATGGCAATCCTTAATGTTAACAGCAAAACTAAGGTGAAAAGGCTGCCATAGCCAGAATCCAGAGATTTTCAATCAACCAACAGAAGTTTTTACACCGATTATATACTGAAGTGTTATTTTGGATATATTGGGTTAAATGAAACACATTAATTTTATCAGTTTCTCTTTTTAATGTGGCTACTAGAAAATTTAAAATTACACATGTAGCTGG
The DNA here is from genome assembly GCF_022079265.1 of Lynx rufus. Lineage (NCBI taxonomy): Eukaryota > Metazoa > Chordata > Mammalia > Carnivora > Felidae > Lynx > Lynx rufus. The sequence goes on along the minus strand of NW_025814839.1, from coordinate 9,589,192 downwards.
TATTTGTGGCCTGCATTATATTTCTACTGGACCATACTATCATAGAAGGTCCCCAGCAGGACGGTGCAGTTGCCCACTGGGAACCCACTAGCTACCACACTCCTTTGCCTGTTTTTCTTCCTTTGCCTCTCTCACGTTCCTACTCCCTCACTGACTTCCATGGGATCACCTGACAAAGTAACTGGACCCAAATTTGTCTCAAAGCATGCTTCTGGGGTAAAGTAAGACACAGACTTACTACGTATAGGGAACCATACTAATACATACCCTTTCCTTCTACTTGATTTCCAGTATGACCCAGAAGAGAAAGAAACCAACACAGGAAAGGTTAAATACCAGATTTAAATAAGAGAACAAGGGATGTGCATGATTACCTGCCAAGTGAGTAGTAAGAGAGTTAAGTGCTAAGAGCTTGAAGGAGAAATGATATTAATATGGAGTAGTGTGGTTGGGGAAGGAGATTTCTGCTTGGCACCACAAGATCCAAGTGCTGTCAGTTTACTGCCAAAGAATGAGTTGTCAGATGGGAAGTTTGAGCAAGGACCTAGACTCAAGGAATGACTTTGGTGCTGATGATATGTGCTGTGTATTTTGTGGGAAGGACACTTTGATTACAGTGTGTGTGTGTGTGTGTGTTGGAAGTGCGGGGGGGGGGGGGGATGCCAGGATCTGATTCTCCTAGTTCACTCATGCTCCTTGTGAACAAAGCTGGCAGTGGGGAGGTAATGTAGCCTATTTCTCAGAGAGCACAAAACATACTTTCCAGAAAGAGATCAAACACTCTACCCCTTTCTCATTAACACCATGCTTTTTGTGACTGAGATGAGCAACTATAAATGTCACCGTAGGAGAAGCAAGCATTCATTCTATGAACGTTATTGACCACTCACTATGTTCCAGGCACTACTGAAACAGCAGTGCAGAAAGCAAAGACCAAATGCTTTGTAACTTTCAAGATGGGGCGGGGGGGGAGGGGAGAGGGGGGCAACACCCTGCCACCATTCAGTCCTTTAAAACAAGCAATAAATAAGCCAAAAAAATACAGAAAGGAAATAAACTGTCCTAAAAACAGACATTTTGGTAGTTACCTAATCTGTTATTTATTGTTTCCTTTTACAGGAAACGAAAATCATTTTAAAAGAGTCCAGAGTTAGCTAGAATTTAAAAGAGAGAGAGAGCTAAGTCCTTTTTCCCCTGCAAAAGAACAAATTTGCATGGAAGAATTGGGATGGTGCTGTCCAAGGTACCAGTGGCTTCTCAGTTCACCTAGCTGGGATTTGAACATAACTATGATTCCCTCATAACTTTACAAAGGTAATATTTTGCCCTAATAAGTAGGTGGGCATCACAATCTATAGTTACATATGTGTGTGGATTAAAAATAGCTTTCCTTTCACTTATGCTCATTTTAAATGTCCTATTTGGATTTAAAAATAAATTCCTTTAAAATACATAGAATCAGGGAGTTAAGGGTTCTATCGATTCAGTTCAATCAAGGTTCTAAAGCACATTTCATCTTGTAGATGATATTCTTTCTTATACGCAGCTGGAATCTCTCCTGCCTAAATGTGAAAGTTATATATTCAACTGTCTACAAATATCAGAGGGCAAAAAGTAAATGATTAAAATGGGACATTTAGCCCCTAGGCGGCTTGGGGCTCTGTGCTGATGGAGCAGAGCATGCTTGGGATTCTCTTTCCCTCTCTCTCTGCCCCTTCCCCACTTACTCTCTCTAAATAAATCAACATTTTTAAAAATTTTAAGAATAAAAGATTCTCCCTTTGGACAGAACAATTGGTGTCTTGGTAATCAGTCCCCATCATGCTTATTGTTTCCCCAACACTGAAGGCATTCCAGTTGCTACTTAAATATCCCATTTTATTTACTTTAATTTTTAATTTTTATTTTTGAGAGAGAAAGCATGTGCATGCACGGACTGGGGGGAGGGACATGGGGAGGGAGGGAGGGAGGGAGGGAGAGAGAAAGAGAGAATCTTAAATAGGCTTCATGCTCAGCACAAAGCCAGATGTGGGGTTCAATCCTATGACCTTGGGATCATGAGCTGAGCCGAAATCAAGAGTCGGTTGCTTAACTGACTGAGCCACCCAGGCACCCCTAAAGGGAGAAGCTTCTACTCAGCTCCAGCCATGTATTCGTGTGGGACAACAAACTCAGTCTTGCAAAGTTATCTAATTACTTAGGAGAAGCTCAAAAATCTCTTAATTTAAACATGTTTTAATTAACTCAATTTTTAAAATCTACAGTGTGAACCACAAGGTTGGATCCTACCCACAGACTCCTGCTTTGCAATCTCTGTTCAATGCCAACTCTCATGCTTGAAATTTTAGAATCTTAGGAAATTGGAAGATATAAAAACACTTTCTTTCCCATTTCACAGATGGGGAAACAAGGCACAAAATGTCTTAGATTTCAATTCTTTCCCCAAGAGTTGAGAAAGCAACCCCAAATACCTACTACCAAGGGCACTAAATTAAAAACAAACACTAGACAATTAAACAGTTTGTGAGCACTCAGGAAAGGAATTCACTGCAGAAAAAAGCATATGGATTGAGCACAGTACCTGGTATAGAGTGGGTGCTCTACTCTATGAAAAGGTATCGTAGAAACTGTTGAATGAATGTCAGCTCAGACACATACCATGGTTGTGTATCATAGCAGTACAGTGTAAAGATCTGGAATCATACCAACTTAGAACTGTACCAACAGCTTACTACCTGTATGACATTCTCCCAGCCTCAGTGTCTTCATCTGTAAATTGCAAATAATACCAAACCTGCATGTTTGTTAAGAGGATCTGAGATAACATACCACACCAATCACATACATGCATTTTATCTATATAATGCCCGTTATTCTAATTAGTTGACAGATTTACCAGACTGGCAAGTCAGGAAAATGTAGTAGAGAGGCACCTGGGTGGCTCAGTCAGTTAGGCATCTGACTCTTGATTTCAGCTCAGGTCATAATCTCACAGTTTGTGAGATCGAGCCCTAGGTCAGGCTCCGTAGAACCTGCTTGGGATTCTCTCTCTCCCTCTCTCTGTCCCTTCCCTGCTCATGCTATCTCTCCCAAAATAAATAAAACATTGAGAGAGAGAGAGAGAGAGAGAGAATGTAGTAGAAAGAGATGAGGTTTAATGGAAAGGTCACAAGTTTTGGAATCAGTGCAAACTGAGTTGGATTCTAGTTCTGCCACTTACCAGCCTGGCTACCCTAAGTGACTCTTTAATGCTACCTTCATGGGGCTGTTGTAAAAATTAAATATAATTGAGCATCTACCCTATGCCATGCACTATGCCAAGCCATTTGCTTACTTCTGTTCACTTAATTTATGTAGAGTGCTTAGCACTGCCTGGGCTATAGTAAGTGCTCAACAAAGAGCAGGGAGGGTTATGATCAGCATATTTGAATAGCAACAAGCACTAAACATCACTCAGGAGAGCCTTGTGAGTATAATAGATAAATGTGGGCTGGATGAGACCACAATGAAGTAGGTTTGTAAAAGAGTTGAATATACCATGGAGAAAATATTAGACAACAGTTGAGAGCCAAAAGAATCCTGCGTAATCATTCAGAACCAGTTCAGGAAAGACTTTCTGTAAAAGGGAAGATGGCAAATATTTCTGGCTTTGTGGGCAATAGAGTTGCTGTGGGAACTACTCAACTCTGCCCTTTGAGTGCAAAGACACTCATGGATATGACATAAACTTATAGGTGTGGCTGTGTTCCGATAAAATGTTACCAAAACAGGTGGCAGGCTGGATTTGGCCTATGGGTCGTGGTTTGCTGAGCCCTGGTTTAGAGTAATAAGATGATGGCACGCAGTAGCATAAAGGGTGCTATTCAGTTGAAGAAACCAAGCGCACAGTTACTTAAGTCCTTGGAATTAAAATCACAACTCAGGACGATCGTGGTCAGTGAGATCCCAAAAACAAAAGCAAAATTTTGAAAGTGATTTGAGCCCACGAAAGTGAAAATTCTATCCTAGTCTGCTCTGGAGGGATCATGCCCAGACTGGTCCAGGGCAAAGTAATGTGAACCAGAGTGTGTTCAACTGAGACGGGTGATAAAAGACCAACCGGAAATCGCTTACATGTTTCATCTGGTGAGCCTGCCACAACACCCCATTCCCAATCAATTGCTAGTAGCTGCAAGCAGCCTCGTGTAGAAAGGATTCTGAGTCCTCACATCTGGGCCTCAAGACAACGGGCCAAGACTGATGAGTAACGTCTTCCATGGGTACAAGGGGAAAGCGATGATGAATGTGCCAACAGCTGCCGTCCTGAAAACCCCACCACATGAGGAAGGATAGACAATAAATAAACGGAATTTGTTACCCCAAATAAGTTATAGAATCCAAAATATAATCATCTTCAAGCTGGTAAGATACTACTATGCTCTAAATATTAACCTGATCTTGCTAACAATGGACATATCCAAAATAGTTTTTATTACAGTGGGCAGCAGGGGACTGGCCTAGGTCACTGGAATATTCTTCCCAGCCCTGCGTGACACTCTGTGATTTTTCAAGATGCCTTATTGTACTATCACAGCTGTGTTCCAGGTGGCTTAGTCTTCCCAAAAGCTTCGCTTTGAAGACGTCATGAATATTTAAACATACTTAAGGCTAAACATTTTTCATGCTTCTCAACTCACCTACAGTCCAAAGGTGGGTTCTGGTTGTCAAGAAGGCTCATTTTCGAGATGTGTGTTTGTGCACATATAGGCATACAAACCCATGGGCACTGTATTATATACACACGTTCAGACCTTCAAGGTGCATGTATGTAAATTCTTCCTTTTAAATCTTGACACTGAGTTCTAAAGTCAAAGCCTGCAGTTAAAGGCCACTGACATGTCTTCAGACACAAACCAGCAGCTTTGTGATAAGTAAGAAGGTACTGATTATTTGGAAATGACCTACTAATGTTCCCACTGCAGTGATTCATAGATTATGGCCTCAGAACCCACAGTGACAGTGAGCTAGCCAGTGTTCCCTTCAGTGTCATCCTTCATTGACAATGCTGCATGAGTCACAGAAGGTCCCAGAGGGAGGTGGGAGCAGGCAAGGCATGAAGGGTTGAGGTAAAGAGAGTTGGGTAAATAACATACGTTTTTCTTTTTCCCATGAAATCCCACTGAAACAACTATAAAGGTGTTTTGTTTTCCTCTGTTTTTAAGGACTTAAACCCACCAGAATGGAGAATAGGTGGGGGGAAAAAACCAAACTGTAGAAGCTAAATGTATATGAAAAATGCCTCAAAACCTTAAGCCAACAGTGGAGACTCATAGATTAGCAGCACCTAATAAAAAATTAAGGTACCTCTAAAAATGAAGGTTAAGGCAGTGAGACTGGCTGAAATCCGGTTTAAGAAGCTGTCAGTTTCCAGCAATTGCATTACTAGGTATATACCCCAAAAATACTGACTCAAGGGGATACGTGTACCAATGTTTATAGCAGCACTATCTACAATAGCCAAACCATGGAAACAGCCCAAGTGTCCATCAACTGATGAATGGATAAAGAATACGTGGTATACAGATACAATGGGGTATTACTCAGCCATGAAAAAAGAATGAAATCTTGCCATTTGCAAGGATGTGGATGGAGCGAGAGTATTATGCTAAGCAAAATAAGTCAGTGAGAGAATGACGAATACCATACGATTTCACTCATATGTGGAATGAAAAAACAAACAAATGAACATAGGGGGGAAAAAAAGAGAGGCAAACCAAGAAACAGACTCTTAACTATAGGGAACAAACTGATGGTTACCAGAGGGGAGGTTGTGGGGGGATGGGGGAAATTGGTGATGGGGATTAAGAAGCGCACTTGCTGCAATGAGCACTGGGTGATGTATGGAAGTGTTGAATCACTGAACTGTATACCTGAAACTAATATTACACTGTGTGTTAACTATAATTTAAATGAAAAAAAAAAAAAAGCTGTCAGTTCATCAGATCTGCTTCCCTACTTCATACAGCAAGATTGCCTAGAGACCAACCTGGCAAAAGACCAGAAGTTTCTTCTCTAGACAAGATACAACAGTCTCTGGATGAAAGGACTCTAGAAATGGGTACGACACTTTAAAAAGAAGAAAGGATAGGGGGGCCTGGGTGTCCCAGTCGATCAAGCGTCCAACTTCAGCTCAGGTCATGATTTCATGGTTCGTGGGTTCGAGCCCCACGTCGGGCTCTGTGCTGAAAGCTCAGCATGGAGCCTGCTTCGGATTCTGTGTCTCCCTCTCTCTCTGCCCTTCCCTGCTCGTGTTCTGTCTCTCAAAAGTAAATAAATGTTGAAAAAAATTTAAAAAAAAAAAAAAAAGGATGCAAAATCAGAAGATAAAAATAGCTCTTAGAATTTTTTTGCGGGGACACCTGAGTGGCTCAGTCAGCTGAGTGTCCAACTTCGGCTCAGGTCACAGTCTCACAGCTTGAGGGTTCAAGCCCCATGCCAGGTTCTGTGCTGACAGCTCAGAGCCTGGAGACTGCTTCAGATTCTATGTCTCCCTCTCTCTCTGCTCCTCCCCTGCTGGGGTACACACACGCTCTGTCTCAAAAATAAACATTAAAAATATTTTTTTAATGAAAAATATTTTTAATGAGAAAGGTTAAAAGACAAATTTAAGGAAACCTCCCAGAAAATAAAAAGACAAAGAGAAAATGGGAAATACAAGAAAAGTTGAAGACTGCCATAGGAAGTCCACTATCCAAGTAAAAGGAGTCCCTGAATGCTAGGAGAGAGGGGAAAAAAAAAAAAAAAGAGGGGAAAAAATTACCCATTATATTAGTTAGCTATTGCTGCATAACAAATTATCCCCAATACTCAGCAGCCTATAACATTTATTCTCTTACCCAGTTTCTGAGAGTCAGGAATCTGGGAGCAGCTTAGTTGGGTGGTTCTGGCTCAGGGTCTCCCACAAGGCTACAGTCAAGCAGTCAGTGGTGACTGCAATCTCATCTGAAGGCTAGACTGGGGCTGGAGGAGGTCTTCCAAAGTGACTCACTCACATGGCCATTGGCAGAAGCCTCAGTGACTAGCTGGCTGTTGGAAGAAGGCCTCAGTTCTTTGCCACATGGCCTTCCCCATATGGCTGCTTCACATGGTAGCTGGCTTTCCCCAAAGCAAGTGATTCAAGAGAAAGAGAGCACAACCAAAAAGAAGTCACTGTGTCTTTTATACTCCAATCTCAGAAATGAATTACTATCACTTCTGCTATATGCTACTAGTCACAGAGACCAATCTTGGGCCAATAATGACAGTGAACTACACAGGGGTATGACTATCAGGAGGCAAGGATCATGGAAGCTTGCTACTACATCCATAAAATGTGTGTGTGTGTGCGCGCATATTTATGTAGATGTATTATTTTAATTCTCAGAATTTAAGGACATACGTTTCCAGAATTGAAAAAGCTAACTGCTTAGAACAATGGGCCCACAACAAGGCCTGTCATCTTGAACTTTCAAAATGCCACAGATCCTACAAGCTTCTAGAGATGTTAAAAAGTCAGATAACCAGGGGCACCTGGGTGGTTCAGTCAGTTGAGTGTCCCACTTCGGCTCAGGTCATGATCTCGCAGTCCTTGAGTTTGAGCCCCGTGTTGCCTTGAGCTCACTGCTGTCAGTGCTGTCAGTGCTGATCCTCTGTCCCTCTCTCTCTCTGCCCCTTCCCCCACCCTCAAAAATAAATAAACATTTCAAAAAAAAAAAAAAGTCAAATCACCAAAGATACACAAACGGCCAACAGGTACATGAAAAGTGGCTCAACATCACTCTATCAAGGAAATGAAATGAAAATCAAAACCACAATGAGGTATCACCTCACACCTATTAAAATGGCTATTGTCAAAAAGATATAATTTGACAAGTACGGGCAAACATATGGAGAATAGAAAACGCCTGTGCACTGTTGGTGGGAATCCAAGCTGGTGCAGCCAGTATAGAGATATGGGGGTTCCTAAAAAAAAAAAAAAAAAAGAACTACCATATGATCCAGTAATTCTACTTCTGGGTATATATCCAAAGGAGATGAAATCACTGTCTCAAAGAGATATCTGCACCCCCAAGTTCACCACAGCATTGTTCATAATAACCAAGACATGGAAGCAACCTAAGTGTCCACTGATGGATGGCTGGATAAAAAAAAAAACATTCACCCATAAAAAGAAGGAAATCTTACTCTTTGCAACAATATGGATGAACCTCAAGAGCATTATGCTAAGTGAAATAAGTCAAAGAGAGACAAGTACTATGTATTCTCACTTAGAAATGGAATCTAAAAAAAATCAAACTCATCCAAAGAGAGAGTAGATTGGTAGTTGCCAGAGGAGGGAGCTGGGGGGTGGGAAAAAGAGTGTAGGCGGTCAAGGGGTACAAATTTCCAGTGACAGACAATTCCTGGGGATGTAATGGACAGCATGGTAACTACAGTTAATAATACTGGACTGTACACTTGAAAGATGCTAGGAGAGATCTTAAAAGTACTCACTACATTCGCACAAAAAATGGCACACCTACTGAAATGACAGACAGGTTAACTAACCTTACTGTGGTAATCACTTCACAATATGCACATTTATCAAAATGATACAAACTGTACACCTTAAACCTATGCAATGCTATGTCAATTATATCTCGATAAAGGTGGGGGGGTGGTGATCAGAGAATAATCAGAATGGCTTCAGGCTTCTCAAGGACAACATCAGAAGCTAGACAGCAATAAAAAAATACCTTCAGAATCTTGAAGGGAAATGATTTCCAAGCTAGAATTAAACCCACCAGAATGGAAAACACTAGAGAGGAAACAACCAAATTTTAGAAGCTGTAAAGTAAATTAAAACAAAACAAAACCTGAATTTTAAAACTGACAGCAGAGAAACCGGAGAATAATGAATTTAGCAGCACAAGGAACCTCTCAAAACGAAGGTTGAGGAAGGAAGGGGCTGGCTGAAATATAGTTAAGTGCTAAGTGCTTTGTGGGCCTTTTCAATTCTGGAAATGTATGGGCTTTAATTCTGGGAATTAAAAATGTAGTTACACCAGCCAAACCATCGATGAAATAAGAGAACAGAATGAGAGCATTTTTAATCATTCTTGGTAAGTTACTGCAAGACGCGTTTTGCCAAAATGGGGAGGTAGAGAAAAAGGAAAACAAAGGAAACAAGAATGGGAGATCCAAACGCAAAGAGTGACAAAGCGGAGCCCCCAGTACGGAGGTAAAGGAAGACTCCAGGGAGACAGCTATGTGCCATATGGGGGGCCACCAGTCTAGAGTAGGCAACCAGTCCAGAAGTCCCCAGGGGGAAGGCTTCTTCAGGGTGATGAAATCAATGGAATTCTGGTGCATCTGAGTGTCTTAAAGGGAATTTAAACACTTGGTGAAAGCCTTGAGGTTGAATTCTAATAAGCACCTAGGAAACCAGGCTTATAACAAAAATACAAGACAATTATTAACTCCTGGGGGAACACTGTCAAGGGGGAAAAAAAAAAAGGCAATCATATTTTACAACAGGGCTCAGCTGTGACTAGCGTTTACATAGCCGTAATAATGTAAACACTAAATACTGACCTCATCAAAATTATGAAATAACTATATTGAGAGAGGAGGGAAGGATTTCCATGGTCAGAATTTAAGAGAATTCTTAGAAATGTACTGAAATAATCAGCTAAAAGAGGTGGGATGATTGCTTCTGGGAGGGGAAATGAGGTAGAAAATAAAAGACTACTGTATTTTGTGGCCAACTTTGTAAAATCCTTTCATTTCTAAACTGCATTATGTTATTACCGTGATCTTAGAGATTAATATGCTGTGCTGAGAAATGAGATAATTAGCCAACCATTCATTCAGTAAGCATTTAATGTGTACCTACAGTATGCAAATCCCTGGGGATAGGGGGAAGGGGGGACCCAGTCCCTGTCCTCCCTCACAGTCCAGCGGGTTTCTCAACACAGCTGGTGGGAGGTGAGGGAGGATTTCAAACTCTTCTCTAGTGAGGCGCTAATAAGGTGAACAGATGCTGGGCATCTGTTGTCTTGAATTTCAAGGTTCGTGGCTAGTGGCAGGGGTTCCCCTTGCAAGGTTGCTGTGGGCTTAGCCTCAAGGCATGCTGGGACCTGAGCAGATGGGGCAGACAACTCCTGAAGTAACAACGGGCAGCTGGCAAGGTGGGAGAGATGTATCTAACACGCTAGAGGGACCTGGCTTGTTTCAGACACGAGGGTCACTGCTGGGGCTGCTTTGCTTGTGTGACCTCACTCAACCCTCACAATAAGCTTGCTGAGGTGGCTATCATCATCGTCTCCACTTTCTAGACTGGAGCCCAGATAGGTTATGAGACGTGCCTAAGGTCACACAGTTTGTAAGTCACAGGGCTAAAATTCAAACCCAAATCTTAAATCCATGCCCTTCGGCTTCAGCCTGGGATTTCCCCCAATCGTTGGATTAAGAGTTACAAGACCTGGGTTTAGTTTCTGCTCTCCCGTTCATCGGCGGTGTGATCTCAGGCAAGTTGCTTCCCTTCTCAGTGTCTGTTCCAGGTGTGGAAAATGGAGGGCATTGGTCCTTTGTACTTTGGCACTACATGCTACGATGGAAGAAGCCAACAGGAAAAGGAAACGTAGGAATGCGGCGCAGAGGTGAATCCTCTTCTCTGAGTCTCAATTTCCTCATCCGTTAAAAATGGGAATCAGGCAGACCTACCTCACATGACTGTTGAGTGCACTAAAAAAGATAATGCACGAAAAGTACTTAGCCCTTGTCCAGGCACGTAGTAAGTGCTCAATAAACACGAGCTCTTCTTCATTCCTATTACTCATACGCTGACAGAGCTCCACCATGCTTGGCTTCCTGAAACTTCCACTTCCGGTAAGGTCAAAGCACCATGTTTGCAGGAAGATGAGTGATCAAAACAGAAGAAAGGGAGTCAAACAAAATTACTGCCTAACAGGAATGTGTGCTGTTGCCCTTTATTGGTTTTACATATGAGTTAGTTTACGAATACTTTCAGGAGCATGTAAGTGTGAAATTGGAAAGCGTCACTCCAAGACTGCCACGAGCCACCGCACTGGCGATATAAAAGGGTGAGGAGGAGGGAACAGGGTGGGCCAGGGGAAGGGAGAAAAGGACAGAGGCAGGAAGGAAAGGAAGGTGAACCCGAAGTGTGGAAGGACAAAAAGATACGGGTCTGGGAAAAAAAAAAACAAAACAGATTTTAAAGTTCAAAGCCCATTCGTCCAGAGTTACTGTTCAGCACACACTCTCATTTGACTTTTTAAACATGTCCCACCCCCTACCTCCGCTTTCAACCGAGCCATTTCCTCTGCATGCAGTTCCCATTCCTGGCCATGGACACTGCTTAAGGCCTGCCTCAGTTTTCAGGCCAAGCTCAAATTTTCTTTTCTTTCCGAAGTAATTGTAAAGCATTCCTGTTCCTGCTTCATGAAAATTCAGACTCTGGGTCAGCAAGACCTGCTTTGGAATCATGCTGGGTGTACTTGAGGCAAGTTTCTTACTCAGTTTCCCAGTATGTAAACCCCAGATACGTAACAACAAATTCACAGACAACAAATAATTAATGAGATAATGCACGTGAAGTGTTCAACCACCTGCCCGATAAATGTCAACTGCTAGTATTTTCTCTGTCCAGTTTTCTCCAGGCCTCGAATGTAGCTCCTATCCCACTGAACCAGAATTACTGACAAGCACGGCTGCCCATCCTCACTGTCCCAGAGGAAGGGAACCATGCTTTTATTTATCTCTAAATCCCCCCAAAGAACCTAGACTACCTAACATGCAATACTCCATGAACAGCATGTGGATTGAATGCACTAATGTCAATCCTCGAGCTCATGATAGTTTACTAGTATTTCAAGTAGAAGAAAAAACATCCCCAACAGTCAGCTCCAGGTGACCAGATGATCCTGGCAAGGTCCCCCGTCTTGGCTGGGATGATTGTGAAGTTCTCCAGGATCTCATTTTGGGGCTGGAACCCTCTGCTCCAATAATAATGAACACAGGAACAACAATAAATCACCAACACGTATTGAGGATTTACTAGGTCCCAAACACTACTTCCGAGTGCTTCATCTAATCTATGAGAAATCACTTAATCCATGGAAAAATGCCAATTCTTATCCCCACTTTACAGAGGAGGAAACTGAGCAGGGTGACCAACTGTCTCGGTTTGCCTGGGTCTGTGACAGTTCCTGGGATGCAAGATTATCAATGCTAAAACCAGAAAAGTCCGAGGCACAATAGGATGTGTGCGCCCTATCAAGCCATTAAGTAAAAATCCCTGGGTTAATGAGTGGCCATACCAGAATACAGGACCCCCACCACCTCTCTGCCTATAGCTGGCCATATGAACTTGGGCACATCATTTATCATCTCTGGGCCTTAGATGTTTTCATCTTCAAAATAAGGGGTCAAACTAAATCAGCAGACAAAACTAATTGATTAAGCCACTTATCCCATTCTGCCCAACTTGGGCTTCAGAATCCTTCTCAACCCAACGCGCTGGGCATTCATTCCAACCCACTTATAGGAAGTGACGCTTACCATGATCTCTGAAGCCGCCAACTTTACCTTCATTGTCTCTTGGCGCTAAACTAGCTTCTGGTCTCACAGGATTTGGCAGATTAACATCCAAGGACAGAGACAGATAGAGGGCAGCAGTAGTGACAATGGAGGGGACAGTTTCCAGAGACTGGGCACTCCCTGAATCCAGCCCTGTGTTATGTCCCCCTCAAAGCAGAGTATGGTGAATGAGAGCAAGGGCTCTGGAGAAACTGGGCTCAGAATCCTGGCTCACCATTTACTAGCTACGTGACCTTGGGCAAGGTACTTAACCTCTGTTTCTCAATTCCTTCAACTACAGAGTGAGGATTTGTAATAGTGGCTACCTCACGGGGTCATTACAAGGATTCAGTAAGTTAATATGGGTAAAGTGCTTAGGCTATAGTAAGTGCTATATACATTAACATTATTAGAATCCTCAAAATCACTCTGGGGTGGATATTACTATTTAACCTATGTGCCTGTTATTTAACCAATGTGCCTAAAGTCACATTGCAGCTAGTTAAAGCTGGATTCAAATACTGATTCCAACTCTTTTGCTCTTGCCACACTGCCACTATGCCACACTGCATCTCAGTAAACACTCAAATACTTACCGAAAGAATCAATGTTGAAAAAAAAGTGATTCTTAATTATATGCAGGGACTTGCCAACCTGAGGCCACTGTACTCCTACCTTCAATAACTGCTTATTCTCTATGAGCACTGCTTTCCTAGCTGGCTCTAGAACCTTTTTTTTTTAAATGTTTATTTTTATGTTTATTTATTTCTGAGACAGAGAGAGACAGAGCGTGAGTGGGGGAGGGGCAGAGAGAGGGAAACACAGAATCCGAAGTGGCTCTAGGCTCTGAGCTGTCAGCACAGAGCCCGACACGGGGCTCAAACCCACAAACCGCGAGATCATGACCTGAGCTGAAGTCGGTTGCTCTACCGACTGAGCCACCCAGGTGCCCCAAATGTTTATTTTTGAGAGCGAGAGAGACAGACCACTAGCAGAGGAGGAGCAGAAAGAGAGGGAGACAGAATCTGAAGCAGGCTCCAGGCTCTGAGCCGTCAGCACAGAGCCCGACACGGGGCTGGAACTCACGGACCATGAGATCATGACCTGAGCCGAAGTCGGATGCTTTAACCGACTGAGCCACCCAGGTGCCCCCTAATCTCACCTACTTTGACCCCACACCCATTCACACCATCGGCAGGCAGACAGGTGATGCCAACAGACAGGAGCATCCGGCTGCAGAAAAACAGAGCACACCGCTGAGTCTCCAACTTTTGAGAAACAGGGGAGAGAATCTTTCAGATTCTGATTATTGGTCTTCTCGTATCAGTAAAGTGAATTTTGTCATTTTAGAGATCTGTATCTTTCAGAGAATTGAGCAAACACAGATTAGGGAAAATGGGTAAAGGGATTAAGTGTCTAGGTACCTATGCTGTATCTTATCTCCCTCACTCCCCCAGGGATCCTTCTGAACATACGTATCTTTTTGTCTTAATAATCACAGCTATTCACAAAAATACCTACTCTGGTAAACACTAAAATTCCTAAAGCTAATATATTTCTCATCATGTCATTATGTCCAAAGAGAGTGAGCTGGTGCCCATGTTTCTAGAGCATTCCATCTACTGTCTTTTTAAAAGCAGAGAAGGTGCTTAGCTTTACCAAAGATAGATGTGGGGCATCTCTAACACTAGCAGAAGAGACCAGAAATTGGTTTCATTCCTGCCTCTCTCCAAAGACTGCAAACCCTGGCTTTGGTAGTTACGCAGGCTGCTGGTTGGAGCTGAGCAGACAGTCTGAAGCAGGTGACATTGAACTGGTGTGTTCTTTCGTTCAGTGGCTCTACAGCAGGACACGACATGAAAAGGTCCACCGACATCCAGAGAGCAGCAAGATGTAGCATGTCCAGCTCTCCATCTACATTTTTAGAAACCAGTTCAATGGCTCCTACCCTTCCCTGCTTACTTCAGAGATGACAAGAAAGGCAGGCAGGAAGAGAGTGATCTGGGGAAAAAAAAAAAAAAAAGGTAAGTGTTTTCCTCCAAAGGTTCTCATGTTGCTTATTAAAGTCGGCTCCATCAAGGTCATTCACTCTTTACATTCTAAATGGCTCCCTGTTTTCCGTTACACACCTGCCCACACTGTTTCAGAGCAAAGGGACCTCTCGGCTAGTAACTGTGACTCTCACAACTCGATTACCAAGGAAGAAGCCCAGAGTTATCTAGCAGGGGAAAGGGTCCTAGCAAATTATAGCGTTTTTACCTCTGAAATTTGCTCTATAAGAGGTGAGAGCAGATAAAAACAAACTCCCAGACAAGGGCTGGAGAAAGGTGGAAATGCTGAATGCACTGTGAACAAAGGGGGCTGGGAAAAGGCTGCACAGGGCAGCGCTTAGGAACCCTGGCTTAGAATCTGAAAGAGCTGGGACTGTGCAAGCTGGTGTGTGTGACCTTGGAGAAATTACCTAACCACCCCCTGTGATAAAGGAATGTTTCCTCCTCTGAAAACTGGTGATAACAATAGCGTCTTCTCTCTAGGGTTGTTATGAGGCTTCGATGAGATAATAAAAGTGAAGGGCACAGTATTGAGGGCTGGAGCTATTATTATTCACCAGCCCACCTGTCTTTGCACATCATTTTGCACTAACAGTATCTGACAACATTTACGGAGCACTCACTAGGACTAGGCACTGTGATGAACTCTGGGTTTCAGGGGAGAATTAAGCCAAGTCTTAGACTATGTTAACAAATACATCAACAATATAACAAATGTATTAACAAATTATATTAACAACTGCATTGGGAGTATCAGCACTCTTTCACAGATTACAAGGACTGAAACAGAAAATGCCTGCCTTGCAGCGTTTAGTATAGTTCCTCACCTAGACAAAGAACTCTCACAAAAGCAGATGCTGACATCAAGGGCAAGTTCTGTTTGCCTTGGCGACAAGCGGGAGGGTGACAGAGTTAACCTGAATGTTTTTTTTTGTTGTTGTTGTTGTTGTTTTTACCACCCCTGTGTCGCCACATCCTTCACTACTAGCTTTCACGTCCCTGGCGAACCCCTAGCCTCCACCAGGGACTTGGCTCTTCTACAACTCTAGAAAGACCCAGGTGCTCAAGAGCTTGAAGGTTAAGATGACGAAAATAGAGAAAACCAGTCGACCTAGCCCTTACCCTTGCGAGGACTGGCAACCGGAAGGAAGCCTGCTCAGGCTGTGGGTGCTGGTAGTGCTATTTCCCAATCTAGATGACGGGTTACATGGACGCATTCACGTTGAGAAGATTCAACTTGTACAAATAAGATTTGTGTACTTTTCTGTACAAATGTTACAATAAAAAATTTTAAAAATAGTGACCACCCTTCTCCAACATCCAAAGCACAGAGCAGCCCTTCCTGCTGGGCATGCCACACCCGGGTCGTGAGCACACCAGGTCTATCACCTGTGGCAGTTAGCAGCCTCCTCAGTTTACCCACCAGGGAGCTGTAGAAATACCAGCATTTTTTCCCCCTTTGGTAAAACTGGGAAGCATGCTCTAGAGTACCAAATGGCAGCATCTTCTTCAATCATACGAGTCTACTTTAAGGTTTTTCCTATCTAAGGTCAATTGCATTGACTCAACTTTCCATGGAATTGTTTTATCATCTCCAACAAGGAGAGTATATCACATTGATGGGTCAACACCTCTAGACTGCTCTTTACAAAACTGAGAGCCTATCTTTGACATCACTCCGTATCTTCCTTTTCACAACGAGCAAGTATCTAGTATATCCCTCCCTCTCTCCCAATTTCCTTCTCCCACAAACGCTGGAGGGAAAACCTAAAATAAATTTCAATCATTTATCAAGTCAATGGATATAACACAGACTACATGCTGGTTTTCTCTTTGAAAGTTTATTGTTATTTAAAAAAAAAAAAACAACCCTATAACTTTTTACATTTTACATTCACCTCTCAGAACATTTAATGGTACCAGTTAATGAGAATATATAAAAAGCCCACCAGCTGCTTCAAATGGCTGCAAATATTTTACCATGTTCTGGTATTAAAGTGGTTTGAACTCTTTGGAAAAAATGGCATAACATTAAGTACCAAGATTTCAAATTCCCAAATTAGAAACAAGATTTTAAAGTCAGGAGGAAATTTAGTAAAAATTCAAGGATAAAAGGAAAGGTTAATAGAAAAACAAAAACTAAAATATTGTAAAAAATAGGATTTCCCCCGCTACCCCAAGGTAGGTTAAAAAAAAAAAAAAAAAAAATGCGACCAACCCCCTCCCCGCTCCCAGTATTTCTCTTAGAAAAGTCACCCAACCCTGAATACAGGGTCTCACACACAAAGACAAATAGCTTGATTTGCAGATCAGCCTCTGGGATCTTATACTGGCCCCAGTTAGAGGAAGGGAGGAAGGGAGGAAGGGAGGAAGGGAGGGAGGAAGGAGAGAGAGAGAGAGAGAGAGAGAAGAAAGAAAGAAAGAAAGAAAGAAAGAAAGAAAGAAAGAAAGAAAGAAAGAAAGAAGAGAAATTATGTAGTTAGAGATCCATAAATACTGGTATCCAAACGAATGAAAACATCCCGGCTTTGGTATGGCTACGGAAATCTGGAAACTGTTCAAGAGGACACTGGCTTTGGGAGAGAGGGAGTCAGGTGGTGGGGAAGGCAACACAAAGGCTCTAAGCAGAGGTAAAATAAATAATTGGGACGCATCCATAGCAAACACCGTGTATAACACTGAGGCAGGTGCCTCAAACAAAATACACATATAGGTTCTTGATCCGAATAACACAAGTGCAGGTTCTTGATCAGATTAACGCACAAACAGGTTCTTGTTAAGAGTTGTCTAGATCAACCTTTTTCAAAGTATGAGTTGCAAGAAACAGTCTGAATTTAGGGAGAGCGCAAGAGTTTCTGGAATAAGAATGGCCACCTGAGCTAAAAGCCAGCCCCTTCTTAGTCCAGGAACCTCAAAGTCTGTTTTGCCCATCACAAAAGCACCTCCATCTCGTAACAAGGGGGCTCTGCCTGTCAGAGGGGCTGAACTGCTGGCTTGTCATCTCTGGGGTAATGAAATAAAAAAGTAAATCTTCTGGGACTAAGAGTACGATTTACTGTGCTGTGTCTCAGGTCTATTCCCCTTCTGCCCCCGTTTTCACCACACTATGATTAAGGGTTGTGAGGACAAGAGAGAAGCAGAAGGCAGTGATGTGGCCAAGGCCAGAGCACTACCTCATCACCCTCAAATTTACAGAAGAGGCAAGGCCAAAGTGCCCATACCCTGGTCTTCAAATAGTTAATTCACAAAAGCACAAAGGTGCCACCAGACAAGGAAGAAAAAAAAAAAAAGGCAACTTGTTGCTTTGATGCAGAATCCCAGTTATCAATACAGTCCTTTTCAAAAAACCAAACTTTGGTGTACTGCTAGAAAGCCAAGTAAGACAATCATTCAGAAACAAACAAAAAACCCCACAACATTGATGACCACACACACTACATCTAGATATATTTCCATCACAAGGGCACTAGAGGATAACAGATAGCCGCCTGATATTATGGGATGTTACACACCCACAGTGACAACTCAAGCAAGAGAGCAAAGGCTGTCAAGAAGAAACAAAAGATGAAGCCTCTGTTTACTATGGACTTGGTTCACCAAAGCAAACAGCATAATGGGGGCTGGGGGCAGAGAAGCAGCACAGAACACCGAGCCAACTCTAAGTAAACAAGCATCATCTACCCTGTTTTCTAAATGAGACTCCAATACCAGGGAGAAAAAAAGAGAGAAATGAATTACAAATTAAAACAAAAATGAATCTGTACAAGTCTTTACTCTGAGTCAGTAAGGTTTGGTCTCTGTTGAAGCCAGGACTTACAAGAGAAGGTGATTCACTGGTTTTCACGGCCCCCAACTTGCTTTGGGGTGTGGACATCAAAAGACAACACGAGGAGAATCACCCGAGACGAGGGGTACTACATACAAAGATGTCTTAGGATGTGTAAGGTCTACTGATTTCCCAGAGAGATGCTAACAGTTGCTCTAACCCCAAATTCATTAAATATGCTAAGGTGACAGCTATCAGCCAGAAAACCCCACGTGCCAGGGAATCACTCCTCCGATGATGGGAAGGTGGGGCAGAGAGTACGGGGAAGGCCGTTTCACCAGGAATCATTAGGAAGAGTGCAGGTTTAGCGGCAGTCACGGACGAGTTTTCTTTGTCTTCAGGCTGGACCAGACCTCCTGGGAGGCAGGGGGCGCCGACAACAAGGCCCCACGGGCTTGAAATGGTTGGGGCAACAGCGGCATGAGCAACAAGAGTGCAATCTGAGTTATGAGTGAGCATCTACAGATCACTGATTACTGCACTATCAGTCTTATCTCCCCGCCTACAATAGATAACCTGGATAATCAGCCTGGGCCAGGTACCATTCCATCGACTTAGAGCAGGGGACAGAAATGAATTAGAAATAAAAACTTCTGAAATGACCACTCGTTCCAGCTTGAGCTAGAACAAACATGTCTGAATATACCACTTGCATTAAATAACATTTAAAATGCAGGACCTTCAGCACATTATAAGCGTGAAAATGCCCCCACCCCCAACCCCATTTACTCAGTGCACGTAGTCACCCAGGCAAATTTTTCTGTCGCTCAGCCAGTGGAATGGATGGCATACGCCAGATGTTACACAAGGCATTTATTTCTCAGAGAAGGCTGAGAGCCAGGAGACTTAATCTCCTTCTGCTAGGACCTCTGCCCCAAG
Source organism: Lynx rufus (assembly GCF_022079265.1). Taxonomy (NCBI): domain Eukaryota; kingdom Metazoa; phylum Chordata; class Mammalia; order Carnivora; family Felidae; genus Lynx; species Lynx rufus. The sequence continues at coordinate 9,569,839 of NW_025814839.1, read as the reverse complement.
CTTCTGGAGAAACAGTGAATTGGGCTCGACAACAGAAAGAGCTACGTGATCCACTAATCAGATTCATGAAAATGCCGTGTAGACTGTATCCCTTCCTGGTAGAAAGACCTAAAGATAATTAATTAAAAAAAAAAAAATGTTCCTTCAAACTCAAAGGAGCCTTTAAAAAAAAAAAAAAAAAAAAGACAAAGTATAAGCAAAAAAAAATAAAATAAAGCAATGAGTAAACCAAACTCCCAATACTCCCAAAAGAAAGAGTTCATGGTGACTGACGGCTGGAAGAGGTTGAGGCAGGAAGGAGCAACACAAAGACCGAAGCAGCTGCCACCAAAGCGCCTCGCGGAATCCACAACAGCGCTCCCCATTTTCCAAGGCCAAGGGAGCAATTCCCGGGTTAAAAACTTTCTATTTGGAAGAAAACAAAACCAAAAACCACTCCAGAAAAAAGGTCAAGGGAAGAAGAACACTGTAGAAAGTCAAGCCGCTGACCTCCGGCGGATCACGAAGAGCCCGCGCTGAAGCTGGCCCAAATAGATCCTCATCTTGGTGCTGTCACTGGTCTTCCTCACCCAGATCTGCAGGCAAGAAGGAAAGGGAACAAGATGAGAGGGGCTGACAGAAAATACCGAGGGGCAAATCTTCCAGAGCCTCAAAATATCTGCATGAATGGGGTGTGGGAAGAACACTGGCAACCTCTTCCTGTCTACCTGTGAGGTCTTCAACCCACCTCCTTGACCTGTGGCCCTGCTCCCGGAAACCACCACCCGAGACAGCAGGCGGCAGCCCTGGACCGCCCTTCTCCCTCTCTCACACCTCTGATTCAGAAAATGGAAAGCACAGGGACACCTGGGTGGCTCAGTCGGTTGAGCGACCGACTTCGACTCAGGTCATGATCTCATGGTTTGTGAGTTCGAGCCCCACGTCGGGTTCTGTGCTGACAGCTCAGAGCGTGGAGCCTGCTTCACATTCTGTGTCTCCCTCTCTCTTTGCCCCTCCCCCACTCATGCTCTGTCTCTGTCGCAGAAATAAACAAACATTTAAAAAAAAAATTAAGAAAATGGAAAGCACAGTGATCTTGGGTTCTGTTTTTGCCTTGATCTTAAGGAATGACATTTTTTGATTTGGTTTGATTACAGCATTATCAACATTCAAAATACATGTGTTCACAAATATAAACTGTCAATCAAATTTGGAAATATTTTCCTTGCCAAGGGACTTCCATATTATAGCTTTTCGCTACTCTGGTTTCCTGGCAATTAAGGCAGGGGAAGAAAAAAAAAAAAAAGAAAGAAAAAAACAAAAAAGAACAAGAAGAGGAACAAAAGCCCATGAGTGAGCTAAGGCCCAATCAGGATCATCAGAAGGCTCAATGAGCTTGAAACAGTCCTTCCCTCCTGGCCACATCCTTCTCCCACAGATCGCAGATGACTGCCATTTCACCAGGCAGAGGCGTTCTTGTGCGGCATCAAGGATGAACTTGGGCAGCGGGGGGCGGCCAGGGCAGACGGGGGCACTCAGCAAGTGTCATCCTCTGCACCAGCACTGGGAAGAAAGCCACCTCCTCGGTCATCCAACACACCTGAGCTTTCTCATCTTCAGAACAACCCTACGAAGTCCTATCCTCACCCCCATTTTACGGAAGAGGAAGGCTGAGTCCCCTTGTTGCTGACACCTGCCGTCAAAACTCCTTGCTCTTGGGGCGCCTGGGTGGCGCAGTCGGTTAAGCGTCCGACTTCAGCCAGGTCACGATCTCGCGGTCCGCGAGTTCGAGCCCCGCGTCGGGCTCTGGGCTGATGGCTCAGAGCCTGGAGCCTGTTTCCGATTCTGTGTCTCCCTCTCTCTCTGCCCCTCCCCCATTCATGCTCTGTCTCTCTCTGTCCCAAAAATAAATTAACGTTGAAAAAAAAAAAATTTTAAACTCCTTGCTCTTGTCCCCAAAACCAGCCCAGACTCTGCTTCTCACCCATTCCTCATCCGTTTTAACTGATATGCACCAGATGGGGCCTGACGCAGGATTCTGCTCAAGTTCTTCAAGTTCTGCTTCTCCCCCACATGCATCTCCAAGCCCATCTTTCCCTTCCCCCCCCCCCCCTCGCCAGCTTCAAGGGTTTAAAGTGTTCCTGGTCTCATTTCAGTCTCTTTAGTTTATGTATCAACAAGAGATCTTATAGTCAAATATGCTGGTTTAAAACTAGGGGCACCGGGGTGGCTCAGTCGGTTCAGTGTCCAACTTCGGCTCAGATCATGATTTCACAGTTCATAGCTTTGAGCCCCTCTTTGGGCTCTGTGCTGACAGCTCGGAGCCTGGAGCCTGGAGCCTGCTTCAGATTCTGTCTCCCTCTCTCTCTGCCCCACCCCTGCTTGCGTGCTTGCGCACGCTCTCTCTCTCTCTTAAAAATGAATAAATGTTAAAAAAAAAATTTTTTTTAACTCAAGTTAAAGATCTCACACGGAGTTGAGCCCCGAAGGACCTTGCAAAAGCACTTTAAACTGAAAAATGACCCCCAGAAGGGCTGAAATGGGGAGTCACCAAAAGGCTCAGACTCCCTCACCAAATGTGCCTGGAGTCAACTTATGCAAAGGCCACGTGGCTCCAGTGTCACTTTGGATCTGACCTGAAAAATGAGCTAGAATACTTCCACGAGGTGAGAAATATTTCCTCATCATCAGAGTCACATGCCTCTCTGATACACTGAGGCTTCTCCCCTCCAGGTGACATGTCTCAGTGTCACCATTTTCTTGTCACCTCACTGACACTCTACTGTGTCAAAGATGACCATCTTTAACAGAGAGAGTAAAAAATGTAACCTGCGTTGCTATTTTCCTGAAAAATCTCGAGGTGTCCCAGAGGAGGACAACGCACTGGTTGTGAAGTGACATTTAGGTCCCAAGAGGCCACGGGGCAGGGCACAAGGGCTGCTGCGAAGTCACAATGTCTCTTGCCGACGAACAGCAGGTCTCTTCATCAGATCCCTCTGTTCTGGTTCTGACGTGGCTTGGGGTGACTCACAGACCCCAAGCCTAGAGAAAAAGGACATTCATTTATCTGGAAGGTTCTCCCTGACTTCTGAGTAAACAATCATTTTGCAAACTAGTCACATTTGAGGGCATTTTCAATTCAGGAAGCTGGGAGAATGGAAGAGGCTTAAGTTATTTCATAATCCAGTTTCATTAGATTTACTGTGCACTGGCACGAATAAGTTACAGAGGGTAGACACCTAAAAATCAATTTCTTTGCAGACGTTTGTGGACTGATAAAAGATCAAGCCAATCGAGCTATTAAAGTTTTAAACTTTTTTAAAACTACTAACAATACAAGTTACACATTGCTGACATCCCTCTAATGAAGGGCCAGTCGGAGAACTCACATCGTCAATCATACCATCCGCGGGCATAACCCTCTGAGCTGACTTTGGAACCAGTCCCTCTCCTACAGGAGAGACTCTAGGAAACCAATACCTAAGGACAAGAGCCTGGCAGCTCACTGCTGAGAGGTGCAAGAGGACACGTCAGATCGTAAAGACAACAGGCAAGGAGTAGTGTGTGGCTCAGATCAGGCCAGCATCCATTTACTGAGCACTTACTGTATGCCAGACCCTGTGCCAAGTGCCTCATGAAAGCCTTACAGCACAAATGTCTCAGTAAACACGAAAGCTCTAGAGAAATTACAAAGATGGAGTATGCTCCACAAGCAAGTTCCATTCTCAGTACACGGTTACCTTACAAAGCAGCAGGATACGAACATACAGGTATCACACAGACTGGCCTTCTGTTCTTTCCTGTGGTCTCTCTCAGTGGTTCCCAACTCAATTACTGTATGTGGAGCTCACAAATACCACCAGGAATATACAAATCCACATATGTTGTTAGTCCAGCAAAGCAAAGAATTTTCAGGGGGCACTGTGACTACGTGCAGTTTCTGCCTGAAGTGCTGGCTTCCCTCCTAACCCGCACAGCACACCAGGTTCCACTGCACTCTCTGAGGCACCCCACAGAGCTTATCGCACTGTGCTCTCCTCTCCTGCAGGATTAGGGAGTTCAGTCCCTACCTCATTGGCTCCGACAGAGCTGATCACACAGCTCAGCTTCTGGTTGTCCTTTGACTCCAGATAGATGGCTTGGCTCTTGTGGTACCTGCCAAAAACAAGACACAAATTTGTTTATATTTTTAACCACTGTACTAAGGTATCACGGACATGTTAAAAAGCTATACATATTTACTGTTTGTAACTCGAGGAGTTTGGGGTAAGTATACACCCATGAAATCATCACCACCACAAACATACCCATCTCCTCCCAACGTTTCCTCCTGCCCTCTTCTTTAGAGTTAATTGTTGTTGCTGTTTTTCCTTTTGTAGAAAGAACACTTCACGTAAGAGCTACACGCTTAACAAATTTTAATAATATAGTATTGTTACAGGCACCAATTAAAAAAGGAAGGAAAAAAGGGAAGACGGAAAACCACCACCACAAAAAATATAATTAAGAGTCTCATTTTACATTTGAGGAAGAGCCCGGATTTCAGGTTTAATTTAAAGGCTTCCATCCTTGGATTAGACCAGACGGCCTCTTAATCTTCTAAATCTGAAACTTCTATTCCTTGGGCCTTCTGCAGAGGGGAAAAGGGGGCTGAGGAAAGGCTGGGAAACTAACACCCTGTATTTACTTTTTATTTGGACCATAAAACCCATTTCAAAAAGTAAATTACAATTTTTCAAAGAAAACCTATTCTGGCGCACCTCAGTGACTGAGTCGGTTGAGCATCGACTTTAGCTCAGGTCATGATGTTATGGTGATTCATGAGTTCAAGCCTCACATCGGGCTCACTGCTGTCAGTGCATAGCCTGCTTTGGATCCTCTGTCCCCCTCTGTCTCTGTCCCTCCCCAGCTCTAAAAAAAAAAAACAAACAAAAAACCAACCTACTCCCACGGGCAAGCCCATCTCAAATCACTGAAGGTTCAGTGGATAAAATACCCAAATAATAGAACACTTGTTCAAACCTATTTTCAATGTGTCCAAATAAGTCATCCATAAGAAGGAAGGCCAAATTCAGCCCTTACTTTGGTCACTCAGATGACTCATTAATCACTTACCGCATACCAGTGAGTACGCTGGAGGTTGGAGGTGGATAGTCAACAGGGCCACAAGGTCCCTGCTGTCACACAGCTTCAAATACAGTGGCCATGAAAAACACTGAGTACTCACCCTGGCAAGCATAAACCAGGCGAAGTTCTGAGCATCAGGGTATGTACCAACGGGGATTTAATTTGGCCCCATCAGTCAAGAGAGCTGCCTTGCATGAAGCTGACAAGACAGACATTCCATTTCAGCCCCAGTAGCTATCCTCTTGGCCTGCAGCACAGGACCACCTTCAACTTCTACAAGTTCAGGGACAAGGCCGAGGATGAAAGTGATGAAGCCAGGGCCAAAGCCCAAATGAGACAGCAGCAGCTGCCACAGGAGGACAGAGCAGCTGCTGGACTGCAAGAGTTGGAAACATCAGCTGAGCTGCGGCTGGGAGCCCTGGCCTGGGCCAGCCCCACTCAGTCAAAAATCTAACCTTTGGTTCATTCTGGCTGCACAGATCTGGCCAAACAAACCCACTAACTCATGTAAATTCTACCAAAACACATCTCCCAGCAAAGCACTGCATCCTATTCTTTGGGGGGGGGGGGAGGGAGGGAGAGGCAGACTGCTTTGCTGGTATAACGGTATAATGAAATAACCTACTGCCAAGATATCACAGTGAGAGATGGACTTCACTCCCACAACGAGCTTTTTCCAATCGAGGTTCTAAGCACTCTTTAACCTGCTACTTAGAAGCTGAAACTCGGGTTTCTAACTCAATTTACTTCCTGAAAACACTGTTAAAAGAAATCGAATCATAAATGCAATTAGAACAGCGAGATTGGTTTAGACTCAGCTTTAAAGTTGCTTTTGGCCAGAGATCAGTTGGTAAACTGGGTCAGGGGACCTTCATTATGCTAAATATGTAATATCACAAGGTCTGAAGTATACAGCGCATGAGGAAAGGCTGAATTAACTCACAGCATCACTCAAAAATTCCAGTTTCCCTCCCACATCTAAGCCAACTTTCCTACGTAAATAGTAACATCTCAAGTGATGGTCAGAATAAAAATACACAGAGAGGGGAACATTTGGATGTTCTACAGGGATTATGAGTTATTAAAGGGACAAAGACACAAAACAACATGCACCTAGCCCCAAGTCGTTCTGATACTATTTTCTAAACACTTTAATAAAGAAAGGTCACAGTGTGAAGAAGTAGGTTACTAGTGTGGAAAGGTACTTAATATACTGCTAAGTGGAGGGGGGAGAAAATATGTCCATTATGTCCATTATGTTCCTGTGCACATAAAACAGATGCATGTTGCATGTGTATCATACACATACACACACACACACAGAAAAAAACTGGGTAAATCTGTAGTTAAGATGCATAATAAAATGTATATTACAATTTTATAGAAATGTGAATCTAAATTAAGAGTGGTATTATATACATAGCAGAGCCATCAACAACAGCCAATTTATAGAAAGAGCCCAAGTGTCCATCAACTGATAAGTGGATAAAGATGATGTGGTTTATATATACATACTACTACTCAGCAATGAAAAAGAATGAAATCTTGCCATTTGCAACAAGTGGATGGAAGGTATTATGCTAACTGAAGTCAGTCAGAGAAAGACACATGATTTCACTCGTGGAATTTGAGAAACTCAACAGATGAACACAGGGGAAGGGAAAGAAAAATAAAACAGAGAGGGAGGCAAACCATAACAGACTCTTAAATACAGAGAACTAAGGGTGGCTGGGGAGGAGGGGGTGTTAAACGGGTGATGGGCATTAAGGAGGGTACTTTTTGGGATGAGCACTGGGTGTCATATGTAAAAGAAGAATCCCTGAGTTCTACTCCTGAAACCAAGACTATAGTGTATGGTAATGAACTTGAAAATAAATAATACTAATAATAAAAAGAATGGTATTCCTTTTATTGCATGGCTTTCTTTTTTCTGAAATAATCAAGTGTTATTTATGTTAAAAATCAAGCAAATCATGCTTCCGGAAAATACCTGAACAACAAAGATGGGTAAAAACGAAACATAATGTTAAAATTAACATCTTAATGTCTATTAAAGACAACAGCTAACTCTGGGAGATGTGTTGCTTTCCTTTAGATGTGCACAGGATGCAAACCCCAACACCGCTGACCGGCTTTAACAATGAGATCTATGAGGTCTATTACCACCACCATCCCCCATCCCAGAAGTGGTCTGGGACTTGAGCATCTGGCCACCTCCCAAGTCTGCCTGCTCTGGGATCACCAACTGGTGGTGGCTTGAATGTCCACCAATGGTCACCATTTGCTCCACAGTAGAGCTGGCCCATGCGTTTCCCAAAACAGCCCACTTCCGAGCCAACTGGGTTTCCAGGTCCTCCTGAACCAGATCTCACACACCACACCATGGTCTTGAGGAACCATTGTCCCTGGATATCAAATCTATTCAATGATCTGAATTATCAGGGAGGTGGGGGGCAAGTCCTCAGAAATTAGCGTTTATATTTTCAAAATGAAACTAAAAAGTATATGACAACCTTAACATACAAATTTACTTTTCAATGTCTAAAGACCAATAAAAGAGAGGGAGAAAACTGAAAATAAACTTAGACATAAAAACTGTTAAAAAGCAGCAATGATAGAGCTAAATTAGTAAAAACGTACATTATCACTTTTTTGCCAATTAACCCATTTTACAAGCTGCCTTCATCTCGGATGAAAAAAAATACTTGAAATGGCCTCAGAGAACAAGCCCCAAAAGTCAAATTGACTTTATCACTTTATTACTAGTGGAAATCCTGACCTGGGAATCCTGACAAATGAGCTCATAAGGCTTTGCTTCTACTGTTAAACCCAATGAACTAGAATCAACACTACCATCATGGAAGAAAGCAATTTCCTTAAAACATGGGTCAAAAAGGAGGAGGTAGAATTAATTTAATTTTATATCCTACTGGGAACCCTGATATTAACATTTCATTTCCCAAAAAAACTAAATGCCATGTTACAGCTCTGGAACCTCAAGGAGCCCCGGTGCCAGGTGTAAATCTTCACCGTCTCAACAGTCTTGGTCAGTCAAAGACTGGAGGAAGCAGGGGGACTTCGTTCCTGATTCACATCAGCAGCCCCAGATTTAAAGTAAAGAGAGATAAACCAGTCCGCCGGCACCATCAGTTAGTTATTTTAAAATATCAGCCACTTTCGTGGTACTTGCTAAGAAGGATCATTAGTCCAAATCAAAATGTGAGGAAGACTTACAGCAGGACATAAAATGCCTTAAAAGCACTACCAGACCAAGGCAAAGCAAAGATGCTTATCTTTCAAAACGACACGTAGCTTGATAAGTGTTCACGCAGAGATGGGAAGCCTGAATCACACTCATTTTGCTGAAGTCATTGAAAACTCAATGAAACAGGTTTTGCCAGAAATACTGTCGCACCAAAATACTCCACACCGCTGCAAAGAGCATAAAGCGGTGTGCTGACCTCTCAGATTCAGGACTGGTGCAGAAGAAGGAAGGATGACAGCCCCCAACCTGACAAAGGCCAGACATCAAGAGCCTGGGGAGAGAGGAGGCCAGCTACACACTGGTCAAGAGCATTGGCCAGGACTCGCATGATACGGCAGGAAAAGGAGAGACCCACCTTCCAACAAACATGTCATCAACTCTGACTGCCAAAGCCAAAGAAGTGAGAAACAGAATACAGATGAAAATAATCTCAATATTTAACCATAAGCAACTTTAAATTCACTGAAGAAGGAAAATGCTCCCAGAAACCTTTTTTTTAAATTAATCTTTTTTTTAAAGTTTATTTATTTATTTGAGCAGGGGGCAGAGAGGGAAAGAGAGAATCCCAAGCAGGCTCCACACTCAGCACAGAGCCCAACGCAGGGCTCGATGTCACAACTCTGAGATCATGACCTGAGCCAAAATGAAGAATCAGAAGCTTAAAGGACTGTCACCCAGGTGCCCCCCCCCCAAGACCTTCTTTTAAAAATTTCTGCAGCAACCATGAGAAAGACAGCAAAATTCATTCAAAATGCTCAGGAGGTCTAGCACATCTAACCTCACCACTCTGTTTATGTTATGAAACACCAGGCACCATGGATCCCTTCTTTAGAAAAGCAAGAATTTTATTTTACTGCATTTCACCCTCAAGACAAGTCTCATAAAGTCTGAGACTTAAGCCTTAGAAAGAAGATCTGAAGCAACGCAATTACAAAATGAACATCATTTGAAGTATCACATGGCTTTAAGACTCATAGATCCGTAAAAACGTTAGTGATAAATCTCATCATTTTTGCAGACAGTTCTTATGTGCGGGCTTGATCTTTAAAGGTTATTTGGTTTTCATTATTAGAAACATTTTTCATCCTATTTTGCCCCTCAGCGTGTTGACCTGTTGGGGCCTGCCACCTAGTGGTAATGTTCTCATAAGCAATGTTAAGATACAATATAACTGGACTTTTTGAAGAAAGCCAGAGAATAGTCAAATGAGAGGGGCAGAAGTCACTAAGATCAGGCTCACAGACAGAGGCCTTCACCATCTACTGGGTAATTAACTTACTGTAACCTGATATTTTGGTGGAACGGGTTATTTCAACCATGACTACATTTCTAAGCGTTTCTGCCAACTTCATAAGTGTGATATTATATTGTAATCAACTAACAATCTTGGGCGCTTTTTTTAACAAAGCTCAAAAAATTCTAAATAGCCATTACTCTAATTTTGGAACTTTGGGTTAAATACACTGAAACTCAAAAGGTTATAAATGATAGCGATTATAAATGATAAGTACAGAAAGTATGCAATAACCCCAGATAAACATTCTCCACACAAACGAGTGACAATTCAGAATGCAAATCTGTGTCCACCATGACATAAACTAAGTGTGCCTGCACATGGACAGTGAATAAAAGGGATCTATCAGAATAAAGGAGCTGTGACACGAGGAGGGATCCAGGGTGACTTAACACTTAGCAGAATGCCTACTTACAGAACAGATAGTAACATTTGTTGAAGGAGTAAGTGAACGAGTTTGTAAGCCCTTTCATATTGCTTTACTCTCTCCTCTCCGATAGAAATGCTGGTGGTCTGAAGGTGTCAAATGGTCTTTATTCTGAAATTATTTCTGGCGTATTAAAAAGCTAAGGTAACATACCTATACACTCACATGCAGCTAAGAAAATTATGCAAATAATGATTTAAAAAAAAAATGGTCTCTAAACTGGTAATGTTTTAGGATTCAACTCCCCCAAGTATGTTTCCTAGAACATTCATATAGCAAAATGATGCATGCAAAAACAGTACCTGGGGTCAACTAATATCTGATAACATCTCAGAAATTGATAATACACATTAGCATATCAGAGAACCCAAAAAAGCACAACAATGAAGAAACCCAATTACCTTAATTAACATGGTCATACCCCAAACTCATCTGACCACAAAATCCTTTTTTCCACAGAATACCTATTAATTTTAGTGCACAAGGGCAGAGTTAAGAGAAGGCAGAGAGGGACCTGGCCTCAGTCCACAGGGGTAGCACCAGAGACAGAGGCCTGCAAATTCTAGCACGATGATAGTAGCACGGACAAGGGGTCCCTATCAGAACACGTTTTTGGGAAACGCTGTGTTCACAGATCTAATGATCAAATGACTCCTGATGCATTTTTTTTTCTTTAAGTAAGCTCTACGCCCAATGTGGGGCTCAAACACATGACCCCAAGATCAAGAGTCCCACGCTCCTGATCCACCGACTGAGCCAGTCAGGTGCCCCACTCCCGACACACTTTTAAATGTTACTCCACTTCAGTAGTATGTAAGTTAAGCAGCAGCCATGCTCAGCGATAACGAGAGCCCCAGCCTTCTTCCAAGATGTTCTTTTGAGACTCCTGCGAGTAATCTGTGATTTTCCACGACATACCATCTTTTATCATAGTACAGTTTCCCATCTTCTATCCGAGCTTCAAATCTCTGGGCTGGAGACTCCGCCGGCGTGGCAGGCAAGTGTTCAGGAGAGGACGGGGATGCTGGAGGAACCAAAGATATTTCAGTGACCAAGCATGTAACAAGCATGTGGGTCCACCAGCTAACATGCTTTAACTGAAATGCTACTAAAAGTGGTAATAAACTCAATCATTAACTCCTCAGGGGTGTAAAAATGAGAATTCAACAAAATTTTTGTGTATTATGCCTGACTTGCTCCTCAAGGCAACCCTGTGAGGTAGGCGAGGCACAGGTTAACCTCACTGAACAGAGGAGAAACCAGAGATGCAGTCTAAGGGATTTGCCCAAGGTCCCTAAGAGAAGGACTAAAACCCCAGTGATCAGAAGCCCTGAACGGCAAAAATTAGAAACATGTCTTTATAAAACTGAACTCATTTCTCGAATGATTTTTTACTTACTAGGTAGAGCAGGCCACCATGTGTGTACAGAGTCAAGTTAACATAGTGGTCATAACTACCGACGGTTCAAAGGATCTAAATTCATACACTTTATACAAACCCCTCCCCATCATGCCTTTAGAAAATCAGGACCTCTCTGCAGACAATGGTGGCCCTCAGAAGGAAATTACTAAGAGAAAAAAGAATCTTGTTTCCTTCCATAAGACTTGGTGAACAGAGAGATGTGTGAGTAATCACAGTGCTTAAAACGTAACAATGCCTTGCCCGTTCAGAATTCTATCTTGCAGCCTAGCACAGACTCTCGAGTGCCACTCTGAAAGGAACCACCATGAACACTGGGCTGGCCTCTTCTATAAACTGGGACTCTGAGTCCCTTACCAGAGCCAGGCTGTGAAAAGGCACTGGAACAGCACTGCCTAGCACTCAATTCCACAAAGTAATGCTGAAAAATCCTTCTGGTTTCATTTCCAGAAATGGAGGCAGACTTAAATCTTGTACCTTGAGGCCTACACAGAAGGAAACCTTCACCAGCCAATCAATCAACTGTCTCTTTTACAATAAATCCTAAGGTAAAGGCAAAAATAGCTTCAACATAGCGGGGCTAAAAAAAAAAAAAAAAAAAAAAAAATCAGGGGAGGGTGCACTTAAGGTTCCCTTCAGTCTTCATGATGACTGCTCTTAGGCAAATAACATTTTATTTTTGAAAAGTGCAACAAATGCCTGTGAGATAGAAGCATGCTTTTCCAACAACATGATAAAAAGATTGCACAAATGCCAGTAACACTGTGCACTTACCTGGTCTCTTGGGTGACTTAAGCTGTAGGAAGAACAACAAGAAATCTTAGAACAAATCATTTCAGATGCAACTTCACGTGTCAAAGGTATCAAACGGATTTAACAAGTAACACACGAACAACATGAAGCACAAAACCATTATCAAGCCTAAGCTTTCAAATAAATCAAAAAATCAAACCGTACCTTATTTAACGTTCTCAGATCCTCCATGATCTGTTCATCTGTTAACAAATAGTTTAGCTGGGGTGTTGAGAGTTAAAGGAACATGTCCGAGGGCCATGGTTTCCAAGCAAGCAGAAATCAACAAAACAGTACCAGAACTTTAGAACTTTAGAATTTACAGTGTGACTGTGTCAGGTGCTGTTTCTACAACAGTGTGCCTCTCGGAAGTTGCTGATTCTACTAAATGTCGTGGTGCCCAGGTATGTAAACGAATTCACAAATTTCTTCCAAGCGTCTCTAAGTCGTTCAGAAACTACAAGAGTGAGAGCACAGGACACGGTACCAGGAGAACTTCCTCCTCAGTTTATGAAGTGCTCTTGTTCTAAAGATCCGAAGCCTTGCACGCGCGCGCACACACACACACACACACGCGCGCGTGCGGGCTTGTCCTTCCCACGTAACTTAAACCCTTGGTTGTGAAGACAAAGGTACCTGAAGTCAAAACCCTTTCTTGGTGGCAAACAACTGAATCATTCTGTGCAAATGGCCACTTATCCTCTCCAAGAACAAAGAAACAGAACTTTGCCATGCGCGCCCTCTTCCCACTCCCATTTTTATGACTAAAGGGCTTTTTTATGAGACTGAAATCTCATTCGCTTTAACAATTTGCATTGCACTGGTTTCAGGATGTAGATAACAGAGGTACAAAACATAGGTATCACTGTCCTTGTTTTACAGGTAGAAAAATTAAGGCACGTGTAATCTGAGGTCGCCCTGAATCTCCAAGTGTTAACACCAGGCTGAGCTCCCAACACCAAGTGCCTTTCCAAAAACTGCTATCTATAAACCCCTCCCACTGGAAGCAGCAGCAACTAAGGACTCAACAGAAAAACGGCCATTCCCTAGCTCATGGGTAAATACACACGCTTGCCAATCACGACAATTTCTGTAAGACAGTGGCCATATATATTCTAGCAAACAGATAAGCAAAAGATTCAGTCTAAAGAAAAACAGCTTGATGAAAAATTAAGGCTTGATGCAAATGGATATCAGGAGCAGGTTTTCTCCTCTTGTCTGGGATGGGGACAGGATCATTTGGTCGCCTCCGCAACTTTCTGGTCATGATGGGTTTCACTTCCATAGAATCTGTGGCAAGAATTGAATGGGTAAATCTATCCGACTACCACTTGAAGTAAGAATTGCTGTACTGTACAAATATCTGCCCCAGAGCCACCCAATCAGAACTGTTTTACTGGGGACATCCGGACATGGCCCAAGCCAGACATCCATTTCAGACTTCAGAGGAGGGCTATCCTGAAGACTCAGACTGGATGGCCTAAGTGCACGCTGCCCCGCCCCCCACCGAAATGCAGCCCCACCCTGCGGTCTACCTGTGGAGTCACTGCAGGCATCTCTCCAGCACCCCGAAAACTAGAATTTTCCTCCTCTTCCCTCAAAATAAGAAGCCACGGAGTGATAGCTCTTGGGATCAGAAGGAACCTTCGGGTCATCTCGGTCAACTAATTCTTGCAGTGCCCACGGAGGGAGGGAAACTGAAGCACATGCGTGCACAAGGCTCTGTGAAAGGTCACTGGTCTCAGCACCAACATCTTTATAGGACATCTTCATTTACAAACTTAGACTCTTCAGTTTCATTTTATTCTGTAACGTTTTCTAGCTACTTAACTATCAAGAATGATCTAATGAAGTCTCATAATAAAGGCTTTTTCATTCTTTTTGACTTTTCTCTGCAGTCTGACACTGCTGTTGACTCTCCTTACCTTAAAATCTCTCCTCCCCTTGCCATCACCACCCAGATCTCCCCTCACCTGACCTGCCTCCTTGGGCTCCTTTCTGCTGATGACCTCCAGAGTCCAGTCAGTTCTCAGCCTGTGTCCCAGTGAGCCTCTGTCACCAATACCAGCTTCCCCACCCTTCTGAATGGCAACCTATGCCCGGCAACACCATCCACTCTCACTTTTTGTCTCACCTCCCATGGCTGCCTCCTCTCCCGAGTCTTGGGGACATCACATCTGTCCATCCCTCTTGGTCAGGACAGACTCTGTCATTGTGACTTATCTTCCCTCACCCAAGCATCATATTCACCAGGTCGTGGGCAGTTCTGCCATTAAAGCACTTCTCAACTCCATTCCCTCATCCTATTCTTATCTCCGTCAGAGCAATTTCCCTAAGACACACATCAGATCCTTCTACAACACATCCCCTTTCTTATTCAATGCTTCTATGGCTTGCCACTTTCTATGGAAAAAAGCCCGCGTCACTTTCTGGTCTTGCCCCTTCTCCTTCCTTCGCACATACACCACGTGAGAGCTTTTAGCTCGTCTGTCACCCAAGGGCACACGCCTTACTATGCCTTCAAGCCTTTGCACGCTGTCCTCTCTGCCTGGCCCCCTCTTTTCAGCCCGGCAAACTCCTGCACGACACCCCTTGAGAGCCAGCGCCACGCTCCCCATTACATGATCTTCCAGAGTCACACCGCCTTCCAAACAACCAGAGCAAACCTCTGGACAAACCTCTGCTACCAAGTGCCACACCGTATGGCACGTTTTCCCCAGAGACACCTGAATTCCACCCCAGCACCTAAGCCATAGTTGTGGCAGGGGTGTCACAGAGTTTCCTGCACAACGACGACGACATGAGGAGACCATTCATCCACGACCACGCATCCCCTCGGCATGGCAGACGGACAGCCTCACAGAATTCAAGTGTAGCCAGCCCTTCCACTGTGGCAAGGAATTCAAGCATACCTCTTCCACTGTGGCAACGTGCAGGAGCTGCCTAGTTAATAGTCGTAAGCACAAAGCCAAAAGATATTTCTGCGTGTTGCTTTTTTTTTTTTTTTAATTTTTTTTTCAACGTTTATTTATTTTTTTTGGGACAGAGAGAGACAGAGCATGAACGGGGGAGGGGCAGAGAGAGAGGGAGACACAGAATCGGAAACAGGCTCCAGGCTCTGAGCCATCAGCCCAGAGCCCGACGCGGGGCTCGAACTCACAGACCGCGAGATCGTGACCTGGCTGAAGTCGGACGCTTAACCGACTGCGCCACCCAGGCGCCCCTGCGTGTTGCTTTTAAGAAGGGAAACGGGCAACGCTGACTTCTCGCCCCTATAAATGAAGGGGAAGTGCAGTCCTGATAAGTGTGTGTACAGGTGTGCGTGGAGTGGGGGGTAGAAGGAAGGAGGACTCACACACCCGCCCCAGGAGACAGCGGGGAGGGGAGTCCTCTCTACTGGAAACGGCCCCCCCTCTACCGAGAGGGTGCACTCCTCCAGTTACTTACTGGCTGGTGCATGTGAATCCCTGCCACGGCTGTGGGACCTCAGGTGGGCTACGTAAATCCTCTGTGTCAAGTTACTTCATCTATAAAATGGAATTATCAGTAATACTTCCCTCACAGGATGCTGCGAGGGTTACGTGACATACGAGTAAAGCCCTAAACATGGTGCCTGGCGTCACGAGAGCTCAATCAATGCTAGTTTTTACTACGCCATCTGCAGCCAGGAAAGCACTGTACAAAAAATCTTTTTAAAAAAATCAGGGGCACCTGGGTAGCTCAGCTGGTTAAGCATCCGACTTTAGCTCAAGTCATGATCTCACAGTTCGTGAGTTTGAGCCCCACGTCGGACTCTGTGCTGACAGCTCAGAGCCTAGAGCCTGCTTCAGATTCTGTGTGTGTGTCTCTCTCTCTGCCCCTCCCCTGCTTGCACTCTGTCTCTCTCCCTCTCAAAAATAAACAAACATTAAAAAAAAATTTTTTTAAGTCAAGGTACAAACAGCTGAATGAAATAGAAGTTACACGCTTGAAGACAACCAATGTCAGCTGTGAGGCTGTGCAACATTCACACCTAATTCAAAAATCAAGGTGTGAAGGGAGCTCGCCCAACCCAAAGAACACTAGAGAAAGAGTACCTAGCACATAAACACCAATGAATGGTCCACCAAAGACAATGGCTGACTGTGCCCTGCCCTCTGGGCTGCCGAGTCTAAGGCATGGGGAGGGTGGGCCACACATGATGGAAATGAGCCAGTCAAGGCACAGCCGAGAGAATGTGGGAATAACCCGGTCTAATCATGGCCAACAGGCTCAGAAAATCATAACTGCATCACTCACAAATCAGAAAATATAATCAAATTCTTCTTATGAAATAGCGAAAATCAATCCATTTTATTAGCCTAGCCACCACAATAACCTAATCAATTTTCATCCAAAAGACTGCTTCAGCAGAAGGAAGGTGCTCCAAAAAAGCCTCCAAGATGTAGCAGCCCCATCCCCACCACCAGCCAGGAGAGTGAGCAGGGAGCAGGCCTGGCCATGTGACTCGTGGAGAAGATCAACACGTAAGTACCACGCACTGTAGTTCCGAAGCTACGGTATGGACTCCACTCATGTCGCTCCAGCCTTCTGAGGTAGATTTTTCACAGAGGGAAAGAAAGGATATCTGACTGACCCAGGTCTGAATCCACCTAGAAGTTCCACTTCTCACGAGAAGCAACAGGCTGGCGTACTGAGTTTGTAACAGCAGTCTCCTGTGAGTTTGGCCAGTAAGAGGCCCAAGGGGCTCAATCTGGGGACACCATAAAAGTCAGACTTCCGGAAGTGACACTCAGACGTTGGAGCCTGGCAGCCCTGGAGAAGGCAGTTGAGCAGGAAATCAGTCTTCCTCTCAGACAAGCCCAACACTACTCTACCTGGCTTAAATCAGAAAGCCTCTCAGAACACCCAGGACCCTTCATAGGTTTGCTTCCATGGCAATACTGTGATCTAACTGAATACCAAACACACCGAGGCAGGAGAGTACAGGAGGCAGAAACACTGGACAAGGGCTGAGACCAGGTACGCAGCTCCTCTCCAAACCACCTTGTACATATGACATTTAACAGCATAACTCCTCCTGCTCTACCCACCAGCAAGGAGACCAGGAATGGCCGTATCTGACAGACACAGACACTCTCCAAGTAGCACCACGTATGCTGGCTAAGAAGCAGGAGCTTAGGCTGAATCAGTGCTGGGCAGAGCCTTTGCAGCACCAGTCCCTATGGAGAGATATTCCTGATAACATTAATCACCGGCAATTACCATAGAATTACCACTTCCCCACTGGCCTTGGGTTCCTTACTTCTCCAGGCCTCATCATTCACTCCAACAGCTCACTTGCCTACAGCCCATAAATGCAGCAAAAGCTTCCCTGGAACGTACTTTAACTTTAAAAACAGGGGCGCCTGGGTGGCTCAGTCAGTTGAGCATCCGACTTCGGCTCAGGTCACGATCTCACGGTCCGTGAGTTCGAGCCCCACGTCAGGCTCTGGGCTGATGGCTCAGAGCCTGGAGCCTGCTTCTGATTCTGTGTCTCCCTCTCTCTCTGCCCCTCCCCCGTTCATGCTCTGTCTCTCTCTGTCTCACAAATAAATAAACGTTAAAAAAAATTAAAAAATAAAATAAAAAACAAAATAAATAAAAACAAAACCATACTTGTTTAGCCACAGCTGCAGTGACTCAAAGGAGTATCCTTAAGAAAAAGAACATTAAGTGGCAGAAAAACAAGCCACTGCAGGGTAACCACTGTAACAGACTGGCTACAAACCAAGGGGCAGTGCAACATAGGGCAAACCTAGAGGCCCAGAGCAAAGTCCAGCATATCCTGGCCCCTCCCTAAGGGGCTGGCCAGCTCATCAGCATCACAAATCAAGGAGATGGGGGCAGGAAGGGAAGGTGAGAGAAGAATCAAGGTCGGTCTTCGGTGACCAACCAATCAGGGTAGGAATGAAGGGTGAAGGGCCCCATCCCCCTTAGGCCAAAGCTGTCAGGAGCACAGGGATGGTATTACAAGAGTGAACCAGTCAAGCCGTCCTCTGCACCCTCAACCACTGAAAACACCTGGATCCCACAAAGGCAGTGCCAGCAAAGAGCTTCTTGGCACCAAGCCCGCTCCACCCCAAATCCAGGTCACCTCCGGCATTCTCCCTGCCCAGATATTTGTGTGAGGCCTCATCTCCTTGCCTGGGCTTCCAAGGTTCCCTGCTCACTGGCATCTGTTCCTTGTGGTTGAAACCACGCCCGCGTTAGTACAACCACATGTACATACCCTTGCAAGGTTTTACAATCCTTAAAAACAAGCCTGACAAACATTTACCTTCATTTAGAAGCCTACTCTCTGGACACCGCCTTACTCTGGGCAGGACAAAGGAGCTGTGTCAGCCTTGTCACTACCAGAATACAAGCTCCTTGAGGACCAGTATTAGCCTCACTGTACGAATCACTCAGCACCGCGTGAATCCACGGTATTTCCATGGCAGGAAGTCGGGACAATGTGGTGGTTAAGACCAGTTGTGGCGTAAGCACTATCCCACCGGGGAGCTTTGAGCAAGTGTCTCCGTCCCTCTGAGGCTGCTCCGCCAAGTCCACCGAAGGGAGCTGCAGGAACCGAAAACTGCTACAAGTTCCCAATCCCTAAGTGCTGGCTCTGTGTGCAGCCCCCAGCCACGCTCTGAAGCACCTCCTAGGCGTTATATCATCCGACCTTCGCACCAAACCTCCCATTCTCCTTCCTGAACGTAGGTTCTCCCGTCGCCTTCTTAAATGAGAAAACCCCACCAGAGAACCAAGTTCAGGAGGGGGCCAGGATTCATCCACATCTGTCAGCCTAATGAGGAATTCCAGTGTTTTTATGTAATACCTGGCTCGACGTAAGTACTCAGGAGACAGTACTTTAGCATATCTTAATGTTATAGTTTTATTATTATAAAAAAATTTAACTCGTAGGCTCCACCTACAAATCCAGTTATCTTCTAAAGGAAACTCCCAGGCTTAATGGGGTCACGAGTAGCATCCACAGGGACCTGAGGGTTGGAACATGCCCCTGGCAAGGCAAAAATTACAAAAAAAAATGAAGTGGCGGATGGTGGCTGTTGAGATCAAGGAGATAGGCTGTTAAGAGAAAGGAGAAAAGGTGGCTATCCTCAAGACAGGAAGTGGACAAATGGATGAAAAACGATCGAGCGCCCCACATTTTAAAGCTCATTAAATTCTCACTGATTATCTGGGTTACTCATAACCTTGGCCTCAACTGCAGAGAAAACTCACACTCCGGTAACCCCACCCACGTCCTCATTACTCAAAAAGTGTGGTCCAGCCAACAGCATTAGCAGCCCCTGGGAGGTGGTTACAAATACAGGATCGCAGGCTCCCCCCCCACACACCTGAAGCAGCAGCTGCACCTATCAAGACCCCCGGGTGACCCACGCACACAGCCAAGCTGGAGGAGCGCTGATCCTCGGTTATCCCGGTTTCCTTACCGATAGCACATCTTTCTGCCCACCCAGCCTGCTGTCCTAAGTTCTTCAAGAGCAGCATGGGCAGTGGAGAACCTCCCACTAACCCCCACAGAGACTGCAAAGCTTTCAGGCCTGTTCAGGCAGAGCAGGTCACTGGCTCTCCCCGTTCCCAACAGGTTATTCGGTCCAAGCTTCCCATCGGCCTCTCATTCCAGCCTTGTTTTTCGAGAGATCTTCACATTGGACCATAAGAGGAGATTTTAAAGAACTATCTTTTCCAGGCAGAGCCAGCCAATGCTGATACTGGGCATCAATCCACAAAGGTGAAATGAGTCACTCAATGAGAGGAGTGAGATCAGGCCTTTCATCCAGCACCATAGCGGCACCATCTGTGGGAACACTAATTATCCTTCTAGCTCCACTGCCTTTTCTTCCGACGCTCTATCATTACATTGGCAGAGCTTTTCCATACCAAGGGTACCAAACGGCTTGAGGAAGGACATCAGTAGCTTTAATGCCCATGGCTAGCTTTAAGCACTTGTGCAATCTATTTTACTGCGTTACAAATGACTTCCCACATTTATTTGTCTTTTCTACCCTGGCAGGCTCAGCCTCAAGTCACTGGGGACACCTCCTGTCCCAGTTAAGATTCTGACTGCGAAACGGCCTGGCCAAACAATGTCTACTGCTTGTCAATAATCAGGATGCCAAATCACAGGTAAGGTGATGATATCCTTCCCTGCAGATGGAAAGGGAGCAGCTATAAACTGATGATATTTCCCACTAGCCTAATGAAGACTCCCGAACATCTGGTGGCTCTAGCAGAGAGCGATGAGGCATCAATGCCAGAAACGGCCACCGTCAAAGAAAATGGTACACAGGTCAGAAAACAGACAGACTGGTATCGAACACGGCAGCACAGGGCTGGCAGTCTAATCAACAAAGCATGTCCACAAGAACAAGATGGTACTGTCTGAAGATGCTATTTTAACACGCATTCTTACCGAAAAAACATTTGAGACACTTCCAGAGGCCTTCAAGGACATAATTCCTTCTGGCGAGTCTTTCAATAAGGAAGTGGAGAGATTTCTGAAGAACCAAACCCTCACTTCAGACACACCACATTCTTGTGGGTGTATCATGGGGGTTGGGGCCAGAAGTTTATGTCAGTCGAAGGGCCCCACTGGGTCACAGCACCAGAAATACAGAAAGAGAAATACTACTTCTTAACAGTTACTTCTAAACTCTGCCCCAAGGACTTAACATGAAAACAACGCATTTCTTATAGACCCCTACTAACGTCAGACATGCCAGAGCCCCAGCACCTTCTGTACATGGCAAGAGTTAAATATGGGGGTGTGCAGAAGGCATGCCTCTTACCCATCCAGGTGACGAACTCACCACTGACTTGTCCTGCAGTATTTGCTGACAGAAATTTTGCCAAGTTCCAAAATATCTAGTTCAAGTCAATTCCTGCCCCATATTCTAAGATTCCTCGGTATACATACAGCAACAGAACAACAGCCCCCGCTGCTTCTCCCTTCCACTTGCCTACAACTGCAGACTTCCCGTATGCGGATTACTAAAGCCTAGAAGGCAAGGGAGGGATTGGCTCAGGGTCTAAGGTAACTTCACTACCTCTACAGGAAACTAGTTCACTTTCGCTACTCCTGCCAACTTTGTACCAACTCTTTCTGAAACATTCACAGTAACACCTGGGGAAGGGATCTAAGAGCACAGATGATACAGCCAAATGCCTTTGTTCTCCTATCTAGGTCGAAGGAAGACAGTGCCTCTCCTGTCATTAAGGTGAACTAAAAAAACAGATTCCCACCACCACAGAGCTGCGTAAGTAATTCGTGAACATAAACTAGATGTGCGGCTGACCCAGGAATTAAGTTAAATAAAGCACACACCAGAAGCTGCAGTCACTACTAAAGGACTACCACTTACTGAATGCCTGTTACACACGCAGGCCACTGTGCCAGGCACTCACGTTTCCAACCACAATCCTGTGACACAAGGTCTGATCAGACCCATTTCAGAGAGAGGGAAATAGGCTCAGAGATGCTCGGTGGCCAAAATCACACAGCCAGTATGAGACAGAGCTAGAAGTCTGAGCCGTCCTGTCAAAGCCCACCCTCCTTTCAGCTCACTCTGCCTGGACGAGGAGCTGAGGGAAGACAGGAGAGTGACTGCACAAACCCCCCCCACCACCACCGCCCTGTGGTGCCTTCGTACCTCCAGTCAGCTCCATCGTTAGCTTTTCGTTTTCGATCATTTTCTTCTTCTCTTCCAGCTCAGCAATCAAGTTCTCTTTCAGCTCCACCTTCTTATCTTCAAATTCTTTCACCGCGGCCTTCTTTTCTTTGATGTAGTTTCTTTCCACCTGTTCAGTCTGAGCAAAAGAGAAACACAAGTTCGGGCTCCAGCTGTGGACGCGGGAGCCCAGTAAACACCTCCCCGGGAAACACAGGCTCAGCTGCACCCGCCTGCACAGGCAGGAGCGGGACACCTGCAAGTTCTCCAACAAATGCATGAAGTCGAACCATACAACTCTAGCCTACGAGCATACCTCACTGACTACTCAGTCATTTCTTCTCTTTCACATCTTATATCGCATGGCTTGCAGCTTAAAGTAAGATTCTCACAGAACGTCAAGATTCTCACAGATAAATTCTTTTAAAGCCTTAATTTCTAAGGAAAAAAGTACATTCTGGATAAAACATCTACGTTCAAAATTAATTGCGCAGAGTCAAAATGACACGAGTTACTTGATTTGTTGACATTTATACCAAGATAAAATCAACTAGGTCATCAGATCATTTTTTAGGTATCTGAATCCTCAAGCACTCAAACACCGAAATAATACTAAATTTAAAAGTGTTCATTTTTTAAGTCTCGCCATCACGTTAAGTGAAGAACAAGGGAGCTTATGGTGGGCTATGGCTGTGGGTCACATCATCCCGCAGACTCTGTGTGTTCCACTGACCTCAGTAGTAAAATGGTTTCTGATAACGTGGCTCTGTTAAACCATGACCTCACACTCACGTGTGGCTCTCAAAGTCAGGACTCCCCCCACACATACACACTAGCCACCCCAGGAACACATCAGCATCCAAGATGCAGGCTCTCAGCTCTGTACCACAGCGCTGTGCTTCACAAAGAACCAACACTCAGATGTCTGCTGAAGGAAAGAAAAAAAGTTCAATCTGCCTTTCCTACTGACCTAGAGGGGTTCCGCTGTAAAACAGCCCCTGAGCCACTTCAGAGACTGGGCTGTGTCAAGGAGCAACATAACAAATTATTAGACCGTTGTAACTTAGACGTACTCCCGCATGGCTTTAACGTCAGGTGAAAGTCAACGAGAAAGCAGTGGGGGATGAGTACCCCCTCATCCCCTGTGATAAGCAGAAGCTGCCTGACCTATAAACGAACAGATGGGAATTTCTAAATGGAGACCCAAAATGTCCTCTAGTCAAACTCAGCTGTGATGAAAGCTTGCAGCTGGGGGCTTCTCAACTATCCATTCGGTGATAGAAGGAAAGGTTCTCCAGATTGGGAGAGCAAGATTCCAGTCTGAGAGGGCCTGCAAACCCAGAAGATCCAAGGTACTTACTTCCAGCTGGAGGAAGAGTTCTGAAAGAGAGAAAACATGCAATTAGATTCGCTAGGCTGTGTCACCTTTCCAGACAGTGATGGTAGGATTCATTTAGAAGCAGTAATTGCTTTCTGAAAGCACCGTTACACAGAGCAACTGTTTCCATCAGTAAAGTGTTGATCGACGTGAAGGGTAAGGATGCAGAAACTCTCTAGTTATAATCTGGCCCTGAACAAAATCACTTCTGGCAGTTCTCCCCAGGGGCAAAAACAAGCAGTGGGAACCAAACTCCCCTGGCAAAATAAAACTGAAAGTTACCCCTTCTTTCACTCGGTAGGTACCCTCCAACAGGGTACCTACACAGGGCAGGTACCCCACAGGGCAGGATGGGGCAGGAAGGAACAATGCCGTTTCTCCAGAAGCAGAATCAACACTGACGTTTTTAAAGCACGTGTGAGGGGCGCCTGGGTGGCGCAGTCGGTTAAGCGTCCGACTTCAGCCAGGTCACGATCTCGCGGTCCGTGAGTTCGAGCCCCGCGTCGGGCTCTGGGCTGATGGCTCAGAGCCTGGAGCCTGTTTCCAATTCTGTGTCTCCCTCTCTCTCTGCCCCTCCCCCGTTCATGCTCTGTCTCTCTGTCCCAAAAATAAATAAACGTTGAAAAAAAAAAAAAATTTTAAAGCACGTGTGAGATGCTCTGCATGGCAAGGAAGGATATTCCCCTGAGAAGTCAGGGCAGAGGTTCTGAGCCCTTCCGGGGCTTTCTTCACGGGTCACCATGCCTGTGTGTGGCTGTGCCTCCACAGCAACACCCTGTGGGTCTCTGCTGCACTTCCAAGCTCCAGACCTAATGCGACCTCTGCACAGGCAGCTCCACCTCACTTACCAACCCCACCCCCCTCAGGCACCTACGAGTCTCCACCCAAGAGTATTCGACAGCTTACTCACCACCCACTATGTGCCGGGCCATTAGCAACTGTTTACCAGCAGCCCCCCCACCCCCCCCCCCACCACTACATCAGAAGGCCCTTGACAAAGCCAGCCCTTTAAACAAAACAGGTCCATGGCACCTAATCTTTTCTGGGCGACAGTGGAGCTGCTGCATAGGTCACAAAGACTGCCAGTGAACCAACAACGCCAGGGAGTGCTGTTCACATTTTACCACGGTCTCCCTCGTGAACATGATGAATCCTATGGATCCACTTGCCCATAAAAAAGCATATACACACATCCACACATAATTTCCTAGAATCTGGAGTTTCAGGACTCCAGATTAACAATTCAGACCTCAATAGATATTGAATAGGAAGTTTAAATGAAGAGGGGTGCCTGGCTGGCTCAGTCAGTGAAGCACACAACTCAATCTCAGGGTCAGGAGTTCAAGCCCCACGCTGAGTGTGGAGCCTACTTAAAATGTAAAAAAAAAAAAAAAACAAAAAGAAAATTTCAACAAGGAAAGAGATGAGCCACTCATTATTTTCTAACTTCTCCAGAAGCCCTGATCACTTTGGTCCTGGGATCACCAAGCACGTGAGCCCAAGCACACGCAGCCCAACGTGCTGGCCCCAACGGCTTTAGATGCACAAACAACCTGACACAGCAAGTCTGCGCCCTTCTCAGAAATCACACCCGAACCACGTCAAACTGGCAATCAGCTTTCGGGGTCGGTGATGGTTGTTTTAGTTAAAACAGCCATGCACCAACACAACTAGAGCAGGTGGATTATCTCTGCACAGAATGTGCTCTTTAAGGCTCAAGCTGTGACTGATCTGGGAGCTCTTCTGCATGTGTACCCGGGGGCAGGGGAGAGAGATGTTTCTGAAACGACACACGAGGACAGGATTGAACGTGGAATTAAGGAAAACAGCTCAATACTCATGCTGCAGTTCTAGCTTCAGAAAAGTGGCTCACATCCATTTCCTTTCCTTACTTGCATCTTAAACCAATTCCATGAGGTATTTGTATCCCCCCTACAGATGGGGAAATTGGGGCTCCAAGAGCAAATTATCTGCTTAAAGTCTCAAGACCTAAAGTGCAAAGTCTTCTTTAGGGAAGACCTAAACCTAGGGCCTCATGCCTCACTTCCTTTCCCTAATGCGGAACACCGGGAAGAGGGCTGATGATCTCAAAGATGTCCCAAGGAGATGCCTCAAGAAGTCACAGTGCAGTGGGGACAACCACAGGGGCAGGCAGGCGGATGTGGGCGCACAGAAGGCTAATGGCTGTACTTCCATTTTCCCCGCGCCCCTTGCACCCCTCCGCTACCTTTCTGCTGTTGGGTGTACGTGGGACATCTACTCCCTGGAGAGAGGGAAAAGTTCCACCAACAGAAAGCCGGAAAGACAATGGAACAGAAAACAAGAGGACAGCAGCCTGAGGAGCAAAACCCAGACAGCATCTGCAGACCCAGCATTAGGTCCCCCCAGACCCCCTGAGCAGGAACAGGCACTACGTGGGCGCTCGAAATTGAATGCTTACAAAACATTTCCCATAGGACCAGGAATCTGTGTTTACACACTTCCAACAATCATCACATCTTACTTTTTGCATGGTTCTTTATTGACCTCAGAATGTTCCTTAACTTATCCATGTTTGGACGTCTTTTGTCAATGAAATAGCACATTTCCTAAAGTCAAGGACAAGGTGTTCCACTACTTTTTTGCTCAGAGCTTGAATGTAGCAGGTGCTCCACAAATTCTTACTTAACGAACACACGTACCGTGTACTATAACGAACCAAGGTGTACTCTTCCCGTAAATGCTTGTAACACTCAAGGGGGAAAAAAACAGAGGACACCCCTTCCTCCCAGAGCAGAGAATGCCAAAAGAAGCAAATTCAAACAAGAGTGAAACAAGCTACGATTCTTTCCCATGTCAGCGCCTCTCATGGTACATTCAGCCAGCCAAGCAGACGTGAGACAGAACGGTAAGACTGCTTAACCTGGGGGCGTCAGGGAGCATAACTGACTTCAAGGAGCCAGCTGGGGGTTCCAGGGAGTATAACCGACCGCAAGGAGCCAACACTAATAAGCTTAACTACAGGTTGTTCGTTGGCCACTGGAAAAAAGATGTCCCAGCTTTACCCAACTGCACCCCTGGAGTCTCTCTTCCCCAACCCCTCCACCATACCCAAGGATTATCTGAGATGCATGCTGGACAGCAGCTCTCATGACATTACATCAATAATCAGCAAAAGGAGGAACACTTAAAGATGATTTACTTCCACCTAAGACAGAGCCTCACCTGCGTTTCGAATCCTCTCTTTGTACTGCTGATCTAGTTTTTTCATCCTCTTCTGATATTCCTGTAACGTACCTGATTTTAAGATGTACAAAATAAAACGTTACTTTGAAGATCTGTTTTACATTTTCGTTCCTAAAATTATCTTATAGTACCCGCAGTGACTGTTTTAATAACTTCAAAGTAAAACACAAACCAAGGAAAGGCAGAGGCAAACAGAGCTAACTGCTCTGGTTCTCAACCAAGGCCAACAACAGAAATCACCCCACCTAGTGGATTAAGACTCTCTAGCAAGTGAGAGGAAGTCAAAAGGTGCAGGATTGAAATGATTCTGATCACCTGCTGCCAGTTTGAGTCAATGGGCTTCCCTTTCCTGAAAAAAAGCTCATTCTTCTTCAGTAAGGCCTAGAACTTTCAGTAGAGACCATCTAGTAGAACTTTCCCTACAATGGTGGAAACATCCTATGTTGTTGCACTGTCCAATATGGTAGCCACTAGTCATATGTAGCTATTGAGCACTTGGAATGTAGCTGGCACAACTGAGGAACAGAATTATTAATTTCAGTTCATTAAATTTAAATGGCCACACATGGCCAGTGACAATTCTGGATAGCTTGGGTATAGATTTTCACCAAATATCTACTCGTGTCATTGCTTTTCCCTAACGCAGCCAATTACACGGGTCACTATTATCATGGAAAATATTTGCCCGATCATGACATATTTGCAGGGTATGTTAATGGCACCTTTTTCAAAATCCCTCACTCAACCATGCCAGGTATGCCTTATAGCCTTGCTAGAGGAGAATATATTTCTTGCCCCACAAGAAACCCACTGTCCCCATGGTGCTAGCCATCCCTCATGGGTAATCTCATCTACTTGGACCTTCTGCATTTTGAAGACTGGAAAACAAATTTAAACAAGAGAAAGTGGCGTGCCTAAGGTCAAATTTCCAGAAAGCAGAGAAGCTGGGATTCAAACCCGTGATGGCACTTGAGAGCCTATGCTCTTAACCTGATGCCGAACTCTTTAGCAAGAAACAGCACAAGATACAATCCACTTCTAATTTACCAAGCAAACAAGAGAAAACACACACAGTAGGGATAACCCACAGTTCACCAGCAATTAGTTTAGAAAGAACTGTACCATTTCATGTATTCTTTGGTAACAACGTCTCTCCCAAAAATGTCTAGCTTTAGGCGCACAGTGTTTTTCAGTTCATGCTCTTCCAAAGGGTCTGAGATTTTGAAAAGGTGAAAATTACTGCTTTACTGACAGAAGCAAGCAAAATGCATACCGGACAGCTAAAATCAGGCAGACCAAATTTTAAATCACTCCCACAGAGGAGTGAAAGATTTCAAAGGTTTGCAATACTAAGCATACTTAGAAGTGAAGGATTAAACACACCAACCTTCCTGAAGTTGTTGCAACTGTCTCTTGAGAGAAGCCAGTTTATCCTGATACATCCTGTTAAAAAAAAAAAAAGCCACACTGAAAAACATTAATATCGAATTCCAAAATAATCTACATACAGGAATTACCTGGATTGTTATGGGAATGTCATAAACGTCCTTTAGTGAACAGAGAAAACTGGAGTCTGCCAGCTGGTTTAAAATGTACCAGCAGCTAAAGGGATCAGAAAAGGACAAGGATTCTGTGTTCTGGAATCCTAACTCAGTGTTGTAGTTTCCTGTGTTCTCTATCCCACCTTTAGAGAATCAGTCTGAAACCCACAAACATGAAGACCCACAAATTTTAATAAATAAGCAACAATAAATAGGCAAGAAGTTATAAAGAGAAATTGAAAAGTGTGATGCCATTATCTTGTGGATTTAGAGGTATAAATACACACACAAATACAGCAGAGGCCTAAACACAGCCCTTATATCAACTCTACAATTACATTCTAAGTTCCAAACGAGTCAGGTTATGCCTTTGGCATGTTTTTCTACATAGATAACATAGTTGGTACAAACACCAAGTTAATAAACTTTCCTGTCATTTTTAAAAGCACTACCTTCCAGGATCAGAGAAATAATAGTAATTCAGTAACAAAGTTAAAATGTAGGATTTGTTTGCAGCCCCAGCTGGATAAGAACACATAACACACACCAACAGCCTAGTGTGCTATTTTTCCCCCTCACACCGAAAGGATTATAGGCAATTATTCACTCCGCCAAGTCTGTTTGAATGGTGGATTCCACAAGTAAATCATATTTTAACAATATTTTTTTTAATTTTTTTTTTCAACGTTTATTTTTTTTGGGACAGAGAGACAGAGCATGAACGGGGGAGGGGCAGAGAGAGAGGGAGACACAGAATCAGAAACAGGCTCCAGGCTCTGAGCCATCAGCCCAGAGCCTGACGCGGGGCTCGAACTCACGGACCGCGAGATCGTGACCTGGCTGAAGTCGGACGCTTAACCGACTGCGCCACCCAGGCGCCCCAACAATATTTTTGCTTCTATCTGAAAAACACCCCCACTTTGACACTGACAAAAATAAGATTTGCAACATGAACACTATCCAAGAGAAGCAGCACACTAGCTTTTTGATTGCTCAAGTGAGGGCTGTAAATACAACCCCACTATTTGTATAGGTTGGGGGAAGAGTGAAACACAATCTAGGAATTCCACAGGAGAGCTGATCAAAAGATCCAGGAGAATTCTGATGCACTCTCAAGGCTCACCTTGAATCATACAAGGCATTAAATTTTAATCAAAAATGTTTGTGTATCCAATATATTCCAAATGTTCATTTTCGAGAGAGAGCATGAGCCAGAAAGAAAGGGACGGAGTGGGGGATAGGGGATGCAAAGCAGGCTCCAAGTTGACAGCAGTGACCCTGACGTGGGGCTCAAACTCACAAACTGTAAGATCAGGACCTGAGCTGAAGTCGGACGCTAAACTGAGCCACCCAGGCACCCCCTATATCCAATATTAAGGGGCACACTGAATTAAAATATGGTCTCAAAAGAATGCTTAAATATGGTGAGTACAGGAGAGTAAACAAATGTGTAAACTGCACGCAGTAAGTATTTGGAGCCCAGCGTACTAAAGTTTCCACCGCAGAGTGCAGTTAACAATGCCTTTGAGCTCTGAATCCGTCTCTGAAAGGGAATATTAACAGACTGAAAAGCAAAATAAATGCAGATTCGGGAAAAGGTACACTAAACTGACTGAAATGGTTTAAGGTGAAAATGGTTCAAAATAAATCGGTAAAAAGCCTGGAAAGAATAAAAATAAAAAAGCACAGCCCACGTGGTCTCTCAAAATAAACAAACAATAAAAAAAAAGTAATCCTTCTTTATTCAGCATGGGTGGGTGGAATTTAGCTGAGCTACCCCTTTGGGTTCCAAAGCGTGAAAAGGGTAACAGAATCCAGATGATGGTCATGAACCATTTGCAAATAGGACCTATAAAAAAAAAAGAATGTGGATCATCTGGTTTAAAGATTAAGAATCTAGGGGCGCCTGGGTGGCGCAGTCGGTTAAGCGTCCGACTTCAGCCAGGTCACGATCTCGCGGTCCGGGAGTTCGAGCCCCGCGTCGGGCTCTGGGCTGATGGCTCAGAGCCTGGAGCCTGTTTCCGATTCTGTGTCTCCCTCTCTCTCTGCCCCTCCCCCGTTCATGCTCTGTCTCTCTCTGTCCCAAAAATAAAAAACGTTGAAAAAAAAAAAGAATCTAAAGTCAAATCAAGATCCTCAAAATACATTCAACAAATACTTATGGGATATATTTTATACGGTCTTCCATCTGTGTTTACATTAAAACGAGTGGTTTCAGTTTCTCTGGGCACATTTAGAGAAGGCTTGAGTGTGGATGTGGGACAAGTGGAAAGAGCACTGGAGCAGGAGTCAGGGGCCATGCTCTCCCGGCACCCAGCACACCTTCAGCTCTAGGTGGAATAAACAGGACACACCCTTGATGCTGAGTTATGGTTTTCACATTTAAAAAAAACAAAAAGGGGAGCCTGGGTGGCTCAGTCGGTTAAGCATCCAACTTCAGCTCAAGCCATGATCTCACGGTTCGTGGGTTCAAGCCCCACATCAGGCTCTGTGCCGACAGCTCAGACCCTGGAGCCTGCTTCGGATTCTGTGTCTCCCTCTCTCTCTGCTCCTCCCTCTACCCTCAAAAACAAACAAAATTTTTTTTAAACAAACAAAAAAAAAAAAAGACATAGAAAACGTTCTCTCCCGCTACATGGCCCATCCCCAAGGTTCTTCCAACCTGCAGAAGATTCTTTTAACAGGACTGATTAAATATGACAAATTTAAAGGGGGAAATTGCACATGCGCATGTGCGCACACACACAGTCTTTGGAAGCTCTATGGTCAAAACCATATGCAACGTCACTATAAAGATTTCCTGGTCAGTTCTGTACTCCAAACAAGGAATAAAAAGATCCATACTCACTGTTCCTTCATTTCTACATAGTCTTCTTCATCATGCTTTGCCAGGTCAGTTTCACTAGCGTCCTCAGTGTCTAAGTAAAACCAAGGAAGAAAAACTTGTTAAAATCAGTTCATAAAGATGGCATCACCTGACACAGTAACACTTAAACTTCTATAAAATGGATGCAGGCCTGCAAGAAACCATCAGTGGAAAATATTAGTTACTTCAGAAAAGAAAATACCATTTCCAACGTATACACGGCCAGATTTACGCAAAGAGCTGCCTTTATGCGAAGTGCAACCAGAGAACAGGGTGCATCGGATGTTGGCAGTCACGGTCAAGTCTGCTACTTCTGCAGAAGCCACACTGGCAGGCCAGGAAAAGGAGATGTGTCAGATGGGAAAACTACAGGCAGCCAGGCCTTGCTCAGTACTCCAACCTAGTAAGTACACGCTCTTCTGGTCTATGCCTGGTGTGAGCCCTGTAACGCATTTCACATCACATATATACAAAAGAGAACACAAACCAACGAACTCTAAGAACTGAACTATTTTCAAAGTCACAGCTAAAGGGAAAAGAAAGGAGACAAGATAAACAACAGAAACTGCTTCAGAACATATTAAACACTGTTCTTAGAATAGTGAACTGTCTAAATAATTTCAACAGTCGTATCTGAGGGGGAAAATCAATTCTGGCTTCACTGCTCCCCCTTGTGGGCCTTAACAGCAGTTACAAGTGATTCACATTCAAAATCTCTCCTTAAGGCCCTTCTTCAAATGTAGTTTAAACCAAACGCAATTAGTTGCTTCAACTTTATTACCTGCACATGTCGCTGCCTTTTTTAACGCCGCTGCCCATCCAACTCTCCACAAAGCATTCTCCACTCTTTCAGTCAAGAGACCTTCACGGAATTGCTGTCATATGCCAGCCACTGTAGTTGGCACGTGGCACAGTGAGATGAATAAAACACATTCCTCATTCCAGACAGCTGGTTCAACCTTTTGCTCCACAGCCCTGTTTGGTGCCAGAATATTCCACCCATACGACGGTCTCTTTTTTCTCCCTCGTCCTTTTTCTTTTGTTCCCCTTTCTCCTCCAGGACGTCCTTCCTCAATTCCCTCCAAAACAGTCTTCCTCACACTTACCGAAGCGCAAAGCCCCGTTTGAAAAGCAAGGCTCTGAGAAGCAGTAATGATAATGCAAAAGAGCGTGGAACTGAAAACACAACACCACCTGGGCACCATCAAGCAAATCCCCACTTACACCTGTGCCTGCGTCCCCAGTGATGAAAACGCCCACCGAGTACCAGGCCAAGTACTTTATGCACAGATCTCCTTTAATCCTCACACCTACAATAGGAAGCCCCATTACAGCTGGAGAAACTGAGGCGGAAAGCTTAAGTCAGTCCTTTTAGGTTACAAAGCTGGGTGCCGTGAGCCAAATTTACACCTAAGATCCGGCGGATTCCAGGTCCCGTTCTTTTAAGCAAACTGGACTCTCAACCCGCACTGCGCGACCCAAAGGAGGGCTGGCTAAAGCATTTCCCCGAGGGTGGAGCGTCGGAGGGAGCAACTTGGGAACCTGGAAGCCCAACTGGGCTTTGCTGTGGTCTCTTGGGAACTAAAATGCGGAGGGCAGCTCAAGGTACCCCACGGAAGTCTTCCTCATTCCCACCAGTAAAGACTTCAGGCTCACCAGAGGCGGTCGGAAGGAGAGGAGCAGAGTCTTAAATGGACCTCCAGCTCTGACACCAGCTCCCCAAGTCCCCCGGTCCCATACCTGTCAGGGTGCGATGTCTCCACCACGGCCTCTACCCCAGCGCAGGTGGGGGGAACTTCCTCCCGGCGGCCCCTTCACCTCCCCCAGCCCCGGAGGTCGCCCCGCCCCTCTCCCGTGCACCCCACCCACCCCCGCAGCGGTCCCACGCCCGCCGCGGGCTGCTGAGCCAGCCGGAGGACGCACCTTCGTCGGACTCTCGGCCCCGGCAGCTGCGTTCGTCGTCCTCGGCGCTCTCCAGCTCTTCGTCCTCCTCCGGGTAGTACTCCGGGGCCGGCGGCGCTCCAGCCGGGGCCGGAGCCGGAGCCAACAGCCCCGCGGCACTCATGTCGCCACTGGCCGCTGCTGAGCGTGTCACCCGGGGACCGCAGCCGCGCGCCCTGCCGACTCGACGCCCGCCTACCGGCCCCCGAGGGAGCCGCCAACTCGAAGAGCGGCAGCCGCGGCGACCCCTTCCCTGTCTCCGCCAAGCTCCGCCCCGCGCGCCCGCGCTCGGCAACGGGGACCTCGCGCCGGCGGTGACTTCCGGGTCGCGAGCTGTCCGAGAACCGCCTGACTCCATCATCCTTGAGGGGGTGGACGGGCTGCCCCCTTCGCCTTAACCTCAGCCCTTTCATCGCCGTCCTAAAATCCTCACTGGGTAGTGGGGAGGGGCGGAGACAAGTTCTCTAGAATTAGGCAAATCCTTGGACAGGCCTGGCCGCAGCCAGGACCCCGAAGCTGGAAGGCGCTCTGTTTCCAGAAGTAGCCGCCAGGCGGCGCAAGGAGCCAGACCTAAAGCGAGGGTCCTCTGCGACCTGAGAGACAGAAGGGTTGAAACCTCTTGTCAGGTGGAGGTGGTCTCTTTAATTGAAACAGGTTAACGACGTGAACCATCCCATTTATAGGTCGAGAAACGTTGACATCTAGAATTTTCGTGATCATCCGCCCCCCCCGCCCCCCGCCCTGAGCCTAGCTCCTCCCCTAATTGGAGCTTTATTAAAAGAGAACTAAAAGACAAGGATGCTGATATTCCATCCTGGGGTCAGCAAAATGGTGTTTTCCCAGTCTGTAGGAGTCCTTTCTGTTTGCGTGGGTATGCTCAATAAGGTATTTTCCCGATTTTACAGATGAGGAAAGAACGTTTGCCTAAAAAGTGGCAGCGTCCAGGCTGCCTTGTTTACACGAGCACACCCAAGCACGGTATGTCTGTACATTACTGCTGCCTCAATTTCTTAGAATATTAATTTTTTAAAAGGTTCTCTTCCCCGTCCAATGACTTGCTAACCAATTCTCAACTGAGCAAGTGGAACATTTGCCTGCAGGAAGTTAATTAGGCTAACGTAAGGAACATGATGTGTGGAAACTTAGAAAACAAAGACAGCTGAATACCTGCTTGAATTAATTGGTGTGATTCCTTCTGAGTAGGAGATACTGTTATAAGCTTTGCTTAATGAACAAATTTAGGATGTCCTTTGTCTAGTTGTGGGTAGCAGGAAAATGGTTAAAGAAGCTGGCCCAGAGATGTCTATTTGTACAAAGTAACCCTGCCCCTTATGTTACACCCAAGTCTCCAAGAATAAGTAACTTACAAGTAGTCAGGTTGAACGCAGATGTAAAACCCAGGATGGAATCCCATATCCTGATTCTCAGCTCCCTTGTGACCAAATTCATCTCTGAATGGGACCCTAAAGAGTGTCCTCAAAGTGAAAAAAATGTATTCTCATCCTATTTATTTTGACATTTCTTATTTCCTACCTTAATGAAAATCTTAGCTCTGTTGTAGATTTTTCCTCCCAAGAAAACTCCAGAATTTCTAAAATAGAATGTTGCAGTGTCTTTCCATGACTTCAGAGATCTTCTGAAGCTCCTTCTAAATAAAAGTCATTCTCAGGGCTCACTATATATCCGCCATCTATATTTAAACTAGGTTTTTAGAACTGTCTCTCATCCAAAGGATGAAGTCATAGTCTATTTTTATTTTAGATCACATCTAAATTATTTGTAATCAACTATATTGAGCAACTTAGGTTTCCATCAGTAGCAATAATCATAGACCAGAAAAAGCACCAACATTTTAGAAATTAGAGTTCACTGATATAATGAATCAAAAAAAAAGAAAAAAAAGATTTGACTTCATTGCTAATTGGTTTCAAGACACTGGAATATTTATCTTGCTTATGTTTTCTATCTTCTTGATTGCAAATAACATCTGCTAATGGTCATGCATTTCTTTTTTTTATACGGATAGACACAACTGAACACTGGTAGTGAAATCTTACTCCATTTTTTCAATCCATTTTGCTAACTGTAGAATTGGTAGGATGAGCTCTTAACTAACATATACTCTTCAAGAGAAGGAAAAGTTCTCATGACTTTAGTCTTACCTAACCTTTATAAGTTGTTAAATAATTTTGGACAGTTTCTCTAGGCCTGAAAAATCAAGTTCCCTCAGAACCACCATGCATTTTTGGCATTTCCAAAATGCCAGTCACACTGATCAGGAGGCACCTACTTCAGAATTCATCTTAAACGGAGTCTTGCCAGCCTCCTTTCCACAGGCCCTCTCTGTATATCCCAGCATCCCAATTTAAAGGGGAGCATTGTAATTGGAATGGAGTATGATTTTAAAACACTAGGGAAAATCTGTACAGTGTTTAGAACACAAATTTTGTCAGGAGTGAAAGTCAAAAAAGAGTTATGTTGGCGAGTTTCCTGAGAACAAAGTCCTGTATACATCTGACAACGCTTAGGATCAAATTGTTCCTGAAATGAAACAATTTCTTCACAAAACGCTGAATTGTCAAAGTCCATACACTTTGGGGTTTATGAGTTAAGGTAGCGGTTTTCAGTTAGCCGTATCGATTTAATCAACATATCCAGCTACAAAAAATATAAAGAATGGCTCCAAGTAGCACGATGCACTTTTACCCCCGGCAGGTGAAAGGAGTCTGTGATTACCACAGGTTGCACTTTGACCATTAGTTCACACGGAATCATTAAAACATGTGGCCCTGAAAACGAATATGCTAAGCTTGCTGAAGCCTACCGCGCAGTTCCTGTTCCCACAGTCAAAACGATTATCAAAACCCACAAACTGATTATTTCTAAAGCTTTGTCCTTGTACCTCCCAAAATGGGCCCCATCAGTATTGAATGCTTACTTGCTCACAGTATACATCCAGTATAAAGATTTTTTTTTTTTCCCAACAGCTTTAAACTGACGTCTGTCGAACGCAACATAAGGGCAACTCCCTTGCCAAGGATATGAAAACAATTTAAATCCAGGAACTATTAACAAGTCCTGGGTGAATAAATGTTAATATTAACCAATGGCAGGATTTCTTAGGAAGCTGAGCAATAATGGAAGAAAGAGGACCTCCTCAAAGGCTCTTCCCTGGTGGTTCCTGGGAATCCCAGGGGTCCTTGGCCTCTGGGAGACTCCCAAGAAAAGCAAAGGCGCAGAGGAGTGCCATGAACTTTGACCCCAGCCAGCGCAAACAAGGTTGACCGCACCCCAGGCGGGCCAACAGGGTAACTGAAGTTGCGAGGTCTTCCGCGTCTGAGGAAGCTCCGCCCCGCTCCGCCCCGCCCACCGCCAGCTCCGCCAATCCTCAGGCGCCATCGACCGCTCGGCCACCCAGGCACCTCCAATCAAGTACCTATATCCGGCCCGGGGCCTGGGCCCCGCGGTCAGGGGAGGTCAGTAGAGAGCCTATCGGAGCCAGGCTGGGGGCGTGGTCGGGGGCAGGGGGCGGGCGGACTGAGACCGCGGGGCGGAGCGCGCTCTGCGCAGTCGGGTGCGATTGGCCACCCCTGGCAGGAGCCGCACCTCGGACAGCAGCAGCGGCAGCCGCGGGAGGGTCCGTGTGGCGCCCGGCGGCGACGGCGGCGGGGTCCTGCGTGACAAGAGTGGGACCAGACACCGAGACCGCGGGCGGAGGTCCGCGCGGCCGTACCCGGCACTGAGCGGCGCGACCCGGGGATCCTCCGGGGGACGAGCGGCAGAAGAGCGACTCGGGAACAAGTGTGCGAGAGGAAGCGGCGGTGGCGACGCCGGGCCCGGGAGTGGTGACAGCAGGTCTGAGGTGAGAGCACCGGGGCGCGGGACGGTGACAGAGTGAGCCGAGGTGAGGGGACCCTGGGCGGAGTGAGGTCGGGAGGACTCGAGCGAGGAGAGTTCGGGAGCGGGTTTGTCGGGACTGGGGAGAGGGGACTCGGAGAGGAGCGCGCAGCGCGGGTCTCAGCGGGGACCCCGAGAGGGCTTGGGACAGCGGGTCCAGTGGAGGGGGAGGTCCCCCAGAGGGCTTGGGACCTCGGGTGTGAAGGGAGGGGACTCCGAGAGGGGCCGGGACAGCGGGTCTCAGGGGAACCCCGAGACTGCTTGGGACAGCGGGTCCGGTGGGGGGGTCCCCGAGAGGGCTTGGGGCAGCGGGTCTGATGGGAGGGACCCCCGAGAGGGGCCGGGACAGGGGGCCTGGGGGGGGGTGTCTCCGAGAGGACTTGGGGTAGCTGGTCTGATGGGAGGGACCCCCGGGAGGGGCCGGGACAGGGGGCCTGGGGGGGGGGTGTCTCCGAGAGGGCTTGCAAAAGCAGGTTTGATGGAAGGGACCCCCTAGAGGGGCCGGGACAGAGGGTCTCGGGAGAACCCCGAGACTGCTTGGGACAGGGGGTCCGGTGGGGGGGGTGTCCCCGAGAGGGCTTGGGGCAGCAGGTCTGACGGGAGGGACCCCCGGGAGGGGCTGGGACAGGGGCCCTGGGGGGGGGTGTCTCCGAGAGGGCTTGGGGCAGCGGGTCTGATGGAAGGGACCCCCGGGAGGGGCCGGGACAGGGGGCCTGGGGGAGGGGGTGTCTCCGAGAGGGCTTGGGGCAGCGGGTCTGATGGGAGGGACCCCCGAGAGGGGCCGGGACAGAGGGCCTGCGGGGGGTGGTCTCCGAGAGGGCTTGCAAAAGCAGGTTTGATGGAAGGGACCCCCTAGAGGGGCCGGGACGGAGGGTCGGGGGGGGGAGGAGGGGCTCCCGAGAGGGCTTGCAAAAGCAGGTCTGATGGGAGGGACCCCCGGGAGGGGCCGGGACAGCGGGTGTGAGGAGGACCCGGAGACTAGCTTCGGAGCGCCCGAGTGGACGTGGGAGAGGGGACCGAGCCTGGGTCGGGGTCGCCGCGCTGAGTCAGGGACTGCGGGCAGCGCAGAGCGAGGGGACGCGTGCCACCCGCAGGGTCTGCAGTCAGCCGACCTCCTCGAGGGTGGTGTCTCAGTGAGACGTGGGACAGCCCGAGCCCTAGTGAGTCCGTGAAGCAGGGATTATGTAATGACACCTCTCCCAAGTAGAACGCAAGGGCCGGAGGGTCTGGCAGAAGCGCACAGATGTTGGCGAGAGCCAGAGGCCGCCTGCCCGACCTCTCGTTGGCCCCTTGGCTTCCCATTTGTTTCTCCGAGCTTGGCGTGGATGCCTTGAAAGCGAGGGGCTCCCTGACCTTGGTAACCTTAAAACCAGGACGTGAAAAGTTGGAGAGGGCTTCTCCAACTCACTACCAACCAGTTGAAAGGGAAAGGGATCCTTTTGGAGCCCCGTGTGGGATGGTGATGGTGATAGACCCCGCATGTCTCATTTTAGCTCAAGGAGCGAGGAAACGTTTTTAGGTTTAGCAGCACT
Organism: Lynx rufus; assembly: GCF_022079265.1. Classification (NCBI taxonomy): domain Eukaryota; kingdom Metazoa; phylum Chordata; class Mammalia; order Carnivora; family Felidae; genus Lynx; species Lynx rufus. Next base: position 9,531,457 of record NW_025814839.1, on the reverse strand, counting down.
TTGGTATCACTGTTTACAATGCAGGTTCAAAGGAACCAGACACTAAGTTTTGACTGTTTAACTTTGCTGTGCTGGAGGCAGTGGGAAGGTCAAACTAAATTTTGAAACGAGGTATTGGAGTCGCTAAGCTAACGGCACTTTGCAATGAGATTTCTCATCCAGAAAAAGCCACCAAGACTGAGCTTCAGGCACAGTTCCAGGACTAGCTAAGGAGAGAGATAAGCCTATTTAAACCAGAAAGTGCCCTGGTAGGAGGCAAGGGCGTACCTATTAAAATGCTGAAACCAATAGCCGAGAGCCAGAGGGGGTGGAAACTGGGGGGCAGCCTCCTACTTTGACGGATGTGAAAGTTAAACTAATGACCAGGCTAGTCGTTCACAATACTTAGGCTATGTTAATATTGCCCTGACTACCTTTCACATGTTCCCTTGAACGCACACGACTTGTTACAGTTGTACCCAGTAGTTTGGCATTTGAAATTTTTAATCTTTTTCTCTGGGTGTTGTTCCTCCTCACCCCTTCTCTTTGCGACTGATTTCTGTTTTTACAGGAGCAGACTTAGAAACGGGATGGTTTGGGGGAAATAATGGGGAATGTCATTATCATCTCACGGTTAGATATTTTCTTTGTTTCTGGTTTAGAATGTCTTATTAGAAGCTTTCAGGGGCACCTGGGTGGCTCAGCCGGTTAAGCGTCAGACTTCAGCTCAGCTCATGATCTTGTCCATCCCGAGTTCGAGCCCCGCGTCAGGCTCTGTGCTGACAGCTCAGAGCCTGGAGCCTGTTTCAGATTTTGTCTGTCTCTCTCTCTCTCTCTCTCTGCCCCTCCCCCACTCGCGCTCATGCGTGTGCTCACGCCCATGCATTCTCTCTCTCTCAAAAATAAATAAACACTAAAAAAATTTTTTTTTTAAAGGAAGCTTTTGCTGTGTGTAATAATTGGCTGTTTCAACGGAGGGAGAAGACCTTATTTCCCAAAGACATAATGGAGAAGGCTTACATAGAACTGCCTATTTAAATCCAAGCCAGAAATTACTGAAGTCACTGTCATCAGGGTGATAGTAAATAGAGGACCTAAGGTGTGTTAAGTAGGATTATTTCATGCTAAATTTATTTCTCCAGAACCCTCAGCCAAATTCAAGTAAAAAATAAAGTTCATTAATGCAAGAGGTTATTTACAAGGGGCAATGTCGTCATTATGTAGTGCACATAACTTATGACATGGTCTGTGGAAGGACTGGGAATCTCAGTACCAATAATTCTACAAAGTAATAGAAATGTCTGCGCAGATAAGCTCTTTGATCATACTTGTTAGCTCATTTCTGACTGGTACAAATGGTAGCCTCTTAAGACAAAACATTTAATTCCTTAGAAGAAAGTGTTCTGATACTCCCCTGAGTGATGACCAAAGCAGTCATTTCAGCCACATTACATTATGGTGCTGATCCAGAAACCACGAAGAGAGATTCATTGTAACAGAGTTTTTAGTGATAGAAAGGGCCTATAGTGACTTTTTATTCCTTGGGGTGATGAGTGGGTGGGTAGGAATTCTGTGGGAATTTATTTTCATTAATTTCACAAAATAAAACTACACTACGAGAAACTATAAATATGTGAAGTCGTTACACCTATGTTCATTTATACTGTTTCTTTTCAATTAGGGGCACCTGGGTGGCTCGGCCAGTTGAGCATCTGACTCTTGATTTTGACTCAGGTCATGATCCCAGGGTCATGGGATCCACGCTGAGTGTGGATCCTGCTTAAGAGTCTCTCCCCTCTATCTCCCCCTGCCCATCTCTGTCTCTCTCCCCAGCTCACGCGCTCTCGCTTTCTCTGAGATAAAAAGAAATAAATAAAAATTAAAAATACACATGTACTGAAAAGAAGAAATTAAGGAGGAGCCTTCCACTTCCATATGAACTGTGGTTATAGCAACCACATAATTCAAGTCCTTGTTGGTCTGCAGTTCTCGAACTGTTCTTACTCTTTGTTTGACTACCCACTAAGTACAATACCCACTTTACACTTTTCTTTACCACTTGAGAGTACACAGTCAAACCATTGTCATCTCAGTCTGCCTTGATATCTAATTTGTTTTCATGTTTAAGCCAACCTGAAAAATTCTCATTGCTTGCCGGTGTTCATATTTGTTGGTTTCAGTAGCACAGGAGAACGAAAAGTATTGATACTTTTATTTTAGAGTCTCAGTTAAAAGCCTCTTTCCTTCATAATCTTTTCCTCTAGTCTTTGTTTCTTCCCTCCCTGCGAAAAGAAAACAGATTGACAGGCAGAAAGAAAGTTTCTCTCTAAAAGTTTTTTTTGTGACTCCCCTAGAGGAAGACTTCTTTTCAGTCTTCAATGAGATTCAATGAGCTCATCTTCCATGATCCCGTCAACCAGAGAGGACAGTTTTGAATTAGTATTTTTGAGTTGTGAGATACTGTGCAGTTGCATTTGAGCTTAGGGAGTTTAGGTTGTGATTATTTAGCTTTATCATCCATTTAATTGGTTGCTTTGTTATTTATGAGAATATATTAAAAATTTGTTACCGTTTAGTAAACTCAGACTGAGAAAAAAAAAAAACAAGTGGTATCTATCAGTCTAGCTATCATTAAAGATATATTGAGTTTATGGGCCAAAATGTGATCTAACTCCTTTCTAAGCTATAGGCATCGAATTAAAAGCAACAACTATTTAGAATTTTTAGGATAACCAACAGGGATTACATTGATAAATTATCATTCCAGCTTTATGTTAAATTTACCTAAATTTTTTTTTAATTTTTTTTTCAACGTTTATTTATTTTTGGGACAGAGAGAGACAGAGCATGAACGGGGGAGGGGCAGAGAGAGAGGGAGACACAGAATCGGAAACAGGCTCCAGGCTCTGAGCCATCAGCCCAGAGCCCGACGCAGGGCTCGAACTCACGGACTGCGAGATCGTGACCTGGCTGAAGTCGGACGCTTAACTGACTGCGCCACCCAGGCGCCCCAACCTAAATTTTTTTTTAATGTTAATTATTTCAGAGAGAGAGAGACAGAGATAGAGCGTGAGTGGGGGAGGGCAGAGAGAGAGGGAGACACAGGATCTGAAGCAGGCTCCAGGCTCCAAGCAGCCAACACAGAGCCCGACATGAGGCTCGAACTCATGAACTGAGCGATCACAATGTTAGCCGAAGTTGGATGCTCAACTGACTGAGCCACCAGGCGCCCCTTACCTAAACATTTTATAAATCAACCTAACGTGTTTTTTTTTTCCCATCTGACCTGAGATTTGATAAAAGACATCGAATCTCAATTATTTCTATCTTACAAGAGAATGATGCAGGGTCCTGTTTCTTGATTTGTTAACACAGATCAACCTCCTGTCCATTGTCAGCTATTCCACACAGACATATTTTTCATCCCCAGAGCGAGTGAGAAAGAGAATATGCCTTGGAATGGACATTTTATTCCTAGGAAAACCTGTTCCCATTAAACAAAGAGGTGTGGCCCATGTAGCATTAGGTACTAATACCGAGAATTGACATGCTGGAGTCTAGTCTTTGGGACCCTTTCCACTTCACCTGTAGCCTCAGTGAAATAATGGATAGCAAATTCAACCACACAATGTACATTTTGTTACATTTAATATTATAGTGAATTATCAAAGTGCCCACTGGAAGATTTCAGTTTTATTTCCATCCACTATTTCTGATGGACAATGGGATAAACCTTTATTTCCAAATCAAAGTAAGAGTCTGGGCACTATGCATTTATTTTCATATGTTTTAGCTTCTAATGACACTGGCTTATGTCCACAACAATCAAGGCTCAGGACAATTCAAATAGATTTTGTTTACCCATTACATTAGATGTCACTAACCAAGGCAGAATGCTTTCTTAAATAAACTAATAATCTAAGTAGTTTGGCAGTAGACACACAAAATAGAATCGTAGTTCATGGCCAATTTTCCGTTCTGTTGTGAACATTCACCTTTACTTTTTGAAGGGTATGTGTGTAAATACTCAAATATTTGCAAAAACCACATATAGTTTTCATTTATTTTATTTTTTTAAATATAACTTACTGTCAAATTGGGTTATATCCAACACCCAGTGCTCATCCCAACAAGTGCCCTCCTCAATGCCCATCACCCACTTTCCCTCCCCGCCCCCCCCCACCATCCACCTTCAGTTTGTTCTCTGTATTTAAGAGTCTCTTGTGTAAAACCACATGTAGTTTTTAAATGATCTAGGTCAAGAATTAATAGCACAGATACAAAATTACACTATTATGCTTCCTGTACCCTTATGTTTCTATTGTCTCTTGTGTAAAAGTTCTCTTCTGTCATTGCATACCAGTTCCTTGTTGACACCTGCTTGTCTTTTAGCAGCCAGTGAGCACTTCGAGGCAGTGAACTGCTAGGTCTTACTCATCGTTGCATTTCCCCATTCCAAGTTTAGTACCAGGCACAAAGTATGAAGGATGCTCTATAAATGTGAATTGAATGAGTGAATGGATTAATGATGAGCAAATTAGCAGATTATGTTTACGTTCACACTTTGTTTCTTACACACCGAAAGAGACAGGGATTCAGTTGGAACATGTGAGTGAATGTTAGCATTATCTATCTCTCGTATAAGAAACAGCGTGATACATTGGAAGGAGAAAGGGCCTCACGCTCAGGCAGACCTAGGCATCTACTTTGGCTTTGTCACTATGCCAGCTGGTTTACCCTGGGTAAGTTACTTAAGTCTTAAAGCTCTCAATTCTCTCATCTGTCAAATAAGAATACATACTTCACAGTCTTCTTAAAAGGAATAAATGAAGCAGTTTACGTAAAGCGCCAAGCACACTGACAAGCACATGAAAGTGTTTAATAAATGGTAGCTGCCTGTTCATTTAATCACTCGAAACAATTTTTTTGTTGTTTTTGCTCTACTCCCAGCATCTAATCAGTTGCTAAATCTGATGGCTCCTGACTCCAAAAAGAATAATTAATAGATTCTCATATAGGGAAATTGAGACAGGGTAAATGACTTCCCATGGTCAGACAGACAGTGCAGACTTGACCCCCGTGACCTAGATCTGATTTTTCAACTCACTACACTTTCCACTTCATACCTCTCAATGTTCCAAGAAGGAACTAACGAGGTCCTTCATAAGGTGCTAGGGAAGGACTGCTGTGACAGTCTTCCAGTCTCCTTTTCATCCTTCTGATACACACTGTGGCTCTCTCACTCTCCCTAAAGCACAGCTCTGATTTTGTCATTCACATGTTCAAAACCTTTAGTAATTCCCCATGGCCAGATTTATCAAACTGTCTTTCAGTTTCTATTGCTCCATAATCCGTGTGTGTGTGTGTGTGTGTGTGCGCGCGCGCACGCACGAGAGCATGTGTATCCTATGCCCCCACCAGACCAGCCTACTTACTGAGCACTTACTGACTTGACATCTTCAGGTCTTTTGTTGCTGACATTTCTCTTCCCTAGAATGCCTTCTGCTTTTCCTTTTTCAGACCTACCTCTCAGGCCATCTTCCGTGAGGCCTTTTCTGATCATCCTCCTTGCTACTCTTTCCTTTAAATTCCTTAAGTACTTTGTGTATTTTCTTATTACATTAATACTCTCTCTGATCTTATATGATAGGGTTCATACTTATCTTTTCTAGGTGTCCATCCTTTTAATATTAAAAGGACAGTGTCTTACACATCTAACCAAGTATCTTGCAACTAGTATCTGCTCAATAAATATTTGTTGAATTGTATTAAATTTAAATACTTAGTTTAGGTTCAAAAGTAATAGTTAAATATAATTATTGCTGCCGGTGAAGAGAACAGAAATAATTCCTTTTTTAAATGTTTGTCTTGAGAGAGAAAGAGAGCAAGAAGGGGTAGAGAGAAAGGGAGACAGAGATCCCAAGCAGGCTCCACACTGTCAGCACAGAGCCTGACAGAGGGCTCGAACTCACAAACTTTGAGATCATGACATGAGCCAAAATCAAGAGTTGGACACTTAACCGACTGAGCCACCCAGGCGCCCCAGAAATAATTCTTAAGTGAAGAATTCACTTCTGACCCTGGCACTTGGTAAAGTCAATGCCAGTGCTAGCAAGTATTTGGAAACTTGTATGTTCATATGCAGCTTGATAATATTCCCTAAAGTGACCTTTGACTCTGAGTATGTAGGATTTGTTACTTTTGTTTCCTGATGATGTTTTCATCTATAAGGAATGAGTTCTAACTTCCTGTCTTTGGAAGTTTGTTTTCCTTTCTCTGGGTATTAGCAACAAATAAAATAAGATTCCCTTTCATTTGCAACAGAAGGCGGTTGGAGGTTGTTCAATTTGAGTCGGAGGTAGAGTCTGGGAGAGATCTAATACTCTGCTCTTCGAGAGCAAAGTTCCTTACTTTGTGATATAATTTGCAACTGTGAGCAAGTACTTATTGTTATGTCTACCTTCCATGTTGTATTCTTCTCCACAGTGCTTACTACCTTCTGACATACCGAGTATTTTGTTTATCTTATCTTTCTACCCTACAATGTAGACTATGAAAGCAGAGATTTTGATTTTGTTCATTGCCGTATTCCTGCCTGTAGAAGAGTGCCTACCATGTAGTAGGTGCTCAATAGATATTTGTTCAATGACTAAGTAGATCAGTTTGTCTTTGGGAATTCCTCCAATTTGTTGGCTAAAATTTAGAAGGTTTTGTTATTTTAAATATAGGAAGTAAAATCCTGAGGAAGTGTAAGGCATAGCTTGGAAGAGTAGAGTTTACCTGTATGTTTTACTGTCTCTGGGTTTTACATTTGTCTTTGAGCAGACATGGTTTTAATATATTTGTGTTTTATTGAACGCAAACAAAAGCCATTCCTACCACCACACCATATGATTGTGTCTCGGTCTGGCTAAAATCTAAGAAAACTGTTTATCGTAACAAAATCTAATGGAAGCTTGCTGGCATACCTCTTAAGCGTCAGAGGGTAATAAGACCAAAAGTATAATAAAATTCATTACAGGGGCATTAGCTCATTAAAAGCACTTCACTTTGTTTGTCTTAGGTGCTAATTTTAACCTTGAAAATTGGTCAGATCGAGCTTCTGATATTGATTTGGGGTTATCAGTTTTCTGCATGTACAAGTAATTCGATTTGAAATGTGTTTTAAGCCTGAATTAAAAGTACTTAGTCACTGGTGACTCATGGTGAGAAGTTCTTCCTTTTCCCTGCTGGAACATATGCCATTGCCTCCAACCTGGCTTTTTTGAAACCTTGAAAATATAAAGAATCCTACTTTTATGTACTAGGTTCTGGAAAAGTTCCTCTAGGTTTAAGGTGGTGGCCTTAGTGACAATATTTTTTAATAACGAGCACTACCATTGACTTTCCAAATATCTGTACAATTTTTTTACTTTATGGGAATTTTTTCATCATATATGAAATTGTCAAAAGTCTACTAGATAGTGTGTGAATGACCACAAGGACTTTGTTTTGTTCATTGTTTTTTTTAATAATTATTTTCGTGTTTGTTTATTTTTGAGAGAGAGAGCACAAGTAGAGGAAGGGCAGCAAGAGAGGGAGATATAGAATCTGAAGCAGGCTCCAGGTGCTGAGCTGTCAGCACAGACCCTGACGCATGGCTTGAATCCACGAACCGTGAGATCATGACCTGAGCCAAAGTTGGACGCTTAACTGACTGAGCCACCCTGGCACCCCTGTTTTGTTTTTATTGTGTTCCTGGTGCCTAGAACAGTGCTTTGTACAGAGAAAACAATTTACATATTCGTTGAGTGAAGTTACATATATTCTTAATGATAGCACATCTTAGAAAAATAATGAAAGTCTGTTGATGTAAATTTTCTCCAGCCCTGTTGAATTAGCTAATCGTCCATTTACAATCAACCAGGTTTGGGAGGCTCTTGAATTAGCCCAAGGTAGTTCTGCCCTAACAGCTCTTAGCATTGATTGTGCCAACCTGAAATCTCCCTTAGTGGTTCACTTGCAAAAGGAAGAGTAAATCGGCAACACCCATAGGCACTTGCACCTGTGGGAACCAATGGGCGTCCTAACAGGAAATGCTTTCAGCTTGCAATACCCATAGTAATGTGCAGCACCCAGGTCATGCTGTTTTTATCTGCAGTTCCTTATTAGGACTGTACAACGCTTCTTGAAGTTTTTAAATTTATGTTTAAAAGAGAATGATCTTTAAATTTGAGGAATAAAATGTGAATGGTTATTTTCCTCTTCCTCATTATCAAGGAATTGGTGAGTTGTCCTCCTTTGAGTTCTTTACCTTCTAATCTTGTGTCCCCTGAAATGTTCCTCTAGCACATGGGGAGAGGGGGAATGGAGAGTACATAAGTGTAATTAAAACTTACACTAGTATTATTATCAATAATAATGGGCAGTTCTAATATTTACAGGATACCATAATGGTAGGTATTGATAAAATTTCATAGATTTTTACCTAAGATTTGTTTAGCTCGAGTGAGTTTTCCTCTTTTGTAGGGACTGGGGAAAAAATGTCAGGAAAAGTTTTTAGAAACTTCTTCCCAAAATGTCAAAACATAAAGCTGTATACATTAATGTAATGCTGTTAACGTTAGCTATCTGACCAGGAAGTACTTTCTTTAAGCCTCATGTATAAAACTGTGTCTATAATAACTTCCTTTCTCGGAATGAAGGTGCTGATAGTGTGGTGGTGTTCTTACAACTTAAGCTGAGCTCAGTTTTATTTTTCCTAATGAAAAAGTGGCAGCTTTTTAAAGAGAGCCATCTCTGGGGCAATCTTAACTTACTGTTGGAGCTAAATAAAGAATTTTTAAAGTATTTAATATGTCGGATTGGAGATGCAGGACGTGCATTTGAGAAGATCTACTGTGAGTAAGCTTCGTGTTTTGTTTTACATTTAGCGTCTTATAAATATGGTTTGTGTCTAAACGTTGTTAATAAACTATTTCTTGAATTTCGTGTGAATATTTATGGCCTTAGCTCAACGTCCAGCTGAGAGTAATCAACCTCAAATATCACTGGATTCCTGTGCTCTATTTATTTTAATTTGTAGTTTGATATTCTACAAATAAATAGTGGGAATTTTTTTCAGAAATTGTTTTTTTTTCTTCTAGATAAGTGAGGTAAATGCTGAGCTGCAAACAAAATATCAAAATCTTGTCAGAAGAGTCTTTTAAACAAAAATTTTAAATACAATGAAGGCTATTTTGGTTAAATGGGTGTAGTTTGTGCTTGTGATTGATATTCCTGTAAAACAGTGTTTCAAAATGAAGCTACTCAAAATGGCACCCTGTTCATCCTAGAGATCTTAAAAAAGATCAAGGCCATGTCCTAATTTTCTTCTTTCCCAGCAAGGGAAAATAGGATAGAAAGCAGAGCAATTTCTTGAATGTTATACCAAATTTACAGACAGAAGAGTCAGAAGATTTGATCACATTTACCTTGTTTTATAATTTTTTGTTTTGTTTTAGTACATAAGGTTATTTACTTATTAAAGTATAAAAATATCTTATCCATGAGGTAATAATTTATGGGACTACTCTAGTCCATAAAATGAAATTAGATGAAGTAGGAAAGTAAATAATTTTTTTTAACAGCTCGTGGTTTTTATGTTGAAAAGTTAATGCAAAATATTTTATAAGCCAGGAAAGCTACTTTAATAATTTCTTTACCAATTTCACTGGGCTCTTAGAACAAGGTTTAAATGAAATGTATATAATCCTGACTTCCAAACTCTTAATACTGTACGTGTTAGATGTGTAAATTAAAGTCTAACAATTGTACATAAGGATGCATTTTCATTTGAGAAGCATTGCCGTGGATGTGACCAATTTGAGGCCTCTAGCCTTCTGATATATAAATAAGGAAATTAAAACTTTCAAATAATCTTTGAAATGTGATGGTATAGAGCATGTGGGTTTTTTTTTTTTTATTTATGAACGTTAAACACTTTACGGTTTATGTTTCAGCTTTTATAGATAGGGAGGCCTTTTATAGATTGTTATATCAGCGCTCCACAAATATCCCAGTCATCGCTTGCATAGGGGTGGGGCAGAGGAAGTAGGTGGGGCTTCACGGTAGTGACAGATTATTGCAGATTATATGGCTGCCTGCCAAAGCGCCACTGGTTGGAAGAGTGGAAGTTACTAACTGCATCTATTAATTTGTACATGTTTTATTTGTAACCATTTAAAACTGCTGGTTTCATACACAGGTGGCAAATGTTAAACTTTGAATCACTTGACATCTGCTTAATGTTCGGTTCTTTAGTTTACCTTGGTCGTATTCCTTGCACAGGCTGCCAAGATCACACTGACCATTTTGCGGAAGACCGTGTGTTAGCAGAAAAAAAGGGGAGGGGCGCACAGAACTTTAAACGATAACTGCTTTACTGTCTAGTTAAAGTGTTGCAGGGTTAAAATGTAAGGTGTCCCATCATGCTTAGGCAATTTATATAAAATCCTAATAAAAACAATCATGCCTTGTGAATGAGTTTGTAGTTTTCGATTGTATTGGTTCGGTTTGAAATTGAGATTCCTACTGTTGCAACATAAAAGGAAGCTTTGTAGAGGAAATATGACATCTTTGCCCAGATGCATAAAGAGGGAATTAACAGTGGGGAGTTATTATTAGAGGGGTCTTCTTATGAATATATTTTATGTACTGAGAAGTATCTCTCAAAGTTTAGTTTCTATTTCAGGGTCACTGGCAGAAGTTCAATAGGTTGCTCAGTTGGATAGTGTAATAAAAAATTACTTTTAAAAGCATTTTGATGTCACCAACCCGCCTAGTTAGTCTTGATCTAGCTGATCTCAGTGATAGCATTTTTTAAAAATGTAACCAAATTGAGAAGACATTGAGATGCTGTGAATACCATCAAATGGCCATGTAATATAAGTGTCCTTCTAAGAGAGAGGCCAGTTAACTTCGTTCCCTAGCAGTGTCCCACTGTCCTTCAGAAATAGAGTGCACTGTTTTCAGTATAAGGAAAGCTTAGAAGTGAGTCAAGGAACCTGTCCACTTGTATCACTGACAGTTATTAAATGTTCCTCCCTAACTCTTTTACACAGTGAGTAACATGTCCAGGTTCCTTATATCTGTTACTTTTGGTTTCAGTAACATATGTTTGGGGTTTGCAGTATAATAATTAACAAGAGCATATCAGATGAGCATGTCTGCCACATGCAGCTCACTAACTTTGTGACCTTATACAAATCCCTTAACTCTTGAAGCCTTGGTTTCTTCAACTGTAAAATGGACACAATCATAGTACCTACTTTAGGGATTGTTGTGAGGATCAAGTGAAATTATGTATTAAAGGAACAAGTTTGACTGCACGTTGTAAAAGAAGAGCTCGGCGAATGATAGTAGATATGGTTACTTTTGCCGTTTTGGGACATTTCAGTTCTTTTTCACAGTTCTACCAGAAAATGGTCGTGGGAAGATAAATAAAACAATACATACAATAATGTATAGATAATAGAGTCAGTCTTACCATAGTAGAAGTATTTAGGGAGTACCATGGGAACACATGAATGAAATCTACATATCTTACCTGTTTACACTACTCCTCTTACCACGTTATATACTGCCCATCCTAAGGGGAGAGGGGAAGCAGGGGAAGAGTTGACTGTAGATTTAAGTAATTATTAGTATAAAAAATTAGTGAATGTGCCAAATTTAGCTTTAATAACATGTGGCTGTTACTAAAAAACATGTGGGGTTTTTTTTTATATGAAATTTATTGTCAAATTGGTTTCCATACAACACCCAGTGCTCATCCCAACAGGTGGAGGGTTTTGTTTGTTTTGTTTTGTTTAACTTTTTTAATGTTTGTTTACTTTTGAGAGAGAAACAGAGCATGGGGTGGGGAGGGGCAGAGAGAGAGACACACACAGAATCCAAAGCAGGTTCCAGGCTCTGAGCTGTCAGCATAGAGCCCAATGTAGGGCTTGAACTCACGAACTGTAAGATCGTGACCTGAGCTGAAGTCAGAGGCTTAACCTGCTGAGCCACCCAGGTGCCCCTGTTGTTTTTCACTTCTGAGAATTTCCTCCCAATTTGATATAGCTCAGCTTAGGAAAGCAACATGGCAAAGTGTTGATTTCTTAATTTATTTTCTCAACAGAATTTGTTTTCTTCTGACTGGATCACTATCATAAAGTTAAAAGTATGTCTCAAGATTTTAGATCAGCTCAAAAAAAGTTCGGTTTTTTAGGGGTGTTGGTTTGGTTTGGCTTTATTTGGGTGGAACCAGACAATAAATAATATATACACTTGAATATAAAGAAGAATGTTTTTGTTTTCACTGTCTTAGTGTCGGGGGTTCATATCCTGTAATGGGTCAGTTAACTTTATGTATTGAAAAACAACCAATTGTTACATAAGCAGACTTTCATGGGGCTGTGTTAACAAAGCAGATGTGAAATCTGGGGGCACCTACGGTAAATTCACCGAAGAAAGCAATGAAACTACTTATAGGGTATTTGAAAGACATTTAAGCTTTGTGAATATATTTTTAGTGTTGGAAATATCCAAGTCTTAATCTGTCGTGCAACTTCTTTACCTAGTAGGCAGCCGTTACATTAGTCTGTGTCTCATCCTCGCTTCTGGTACCCCCTAATTTTACAGTCTCAAGGCCCAGCACATTGCCACTGGAAGATCTGTGTATCTCTGTGCACCTGTCTTACTCAGACCCTTATGGCCTCATTCCTGGATTACCATAGCTGCCTTCCTTCATTTCCATCTGTTTTTTTCCAGCTCATCCTGATTAACCTTCTTTAAATGCTACTCCTCCCCTTTTCAGAAAGCTTCACTGGTTCCATGTTTTCCACCACATTAAATCTAACCTCTTCTGCCCGACGTTCAACGCCCTTGCTAATCTGTCCCACACTACTTATCCAGCTTCATTTCCTATGTTCTTCGCTCTTTCTGCTCTATTGAGGTCAGTCTGTCTCTGCAACACACCATGGTCTTCAGAGTCTGCGCCTCCTGTACTGTATCTACTTCACTCAAAAAGCCCTCCTTCTCTCTGCCTATTTTACCTTTTCTTCAAGACCCTGTGTAAAGTTTCACTTCCTGTTTGAAGTAAACTCAATTTTGCTGCAGAATCCCAGATTTTTAAGTTAGCAAACCAGTGAAAGAAAATGTGCATAGTGTCTTAAATGATTCAGTTTTACCTTCACTAATGATGTAAACATTTTGAGTACAAGGACCACATCTTACACTTAAATATTACACGGTTCCTCGAAGAATTCTGAGGCACCTGACCTTGATGTGAAGGAAAAGAAAGTAAATCTATTTCATCCTGCCTATCTAAAGTAAAGTCAACAATCCTAATATTGAAGAGACATGAATGTTTTTCCAATTTGGGTCAGGTCTGTCACCTCACTTAAAGAAAAATGTGAGGCAAATGAAGACAGTTTTGTAACTGAATATAGATTGACATGTTTCCTTTATGAGAAACGGTGTGTGTGTGTGTGTGTGTGTGTGTGTGTGTACGATTTTATTTCCTTCATTAATAAATAGCCAGCTGCCCTTGGAGAGGTTTAGTTTTGATATTAACAACTTTCCATCCTGTCACTGTAGATTAAATATGATCAATAAGTTTTATGTAATCAAGAAGTATTCTTACCCAATTCGTTAAGTAACCTAAGTATAAATGCCTACTGTGTATAACGTTAGGCTCTGTGAAGGGATATTGAAGTTACTTATATATGATCCCTAACCTCAAAAACTGTTAAGGAATTCTATTAGGGAAAACAAAACATATACTCAAAGCTTAAACATAACAATACTTGTTACTTCATTTGGATGTCTGTTGTTTTAATTCTCAATGAGTCTCCTCTCTTTTGAAATAATACATGCCTTCCTTGTATTGATGCCAAAGAGCATATAGGACAAACAAATGAAAAAAAAATTTTAAGCAAACTCCCATTGTTGTTTTTCCAGTTTTATGGAGGTATAATTGACCTGTAACATTCTATTAGTCCAAGGTGTACAGCATAATGATATGAGTTATGTATCTATTGTGAAATGATCACCACAATAAGTAACTGACACCATTCACCTCACATAAACTTTTTTTCCTTTGTGATGAGAACTTTTAAGATTTACTCTTAGCATCTTTCAAATATACAATATTATTAACTATAATCACCAGACTGTACATTACATCCCCAGAACATGTTTGTCTTATAAGTGTTTACCTTTCCACCACCTTCTCTCATTTTTCCCCACCCTCTACCACCTGCCTCTGGCCACCACCAATATATTCTCTGTGTCTATGAGTTCACTTTTTTTTAGATTCCACATGTAAGTGAGATCATACAGTGTTTTTTTCTCTGGCTTATTTTACTTAGCATAATGCCCTAAAGGTTCACCCATGTTGTCACAGATGGCAGGATTTCCTTCTTTTTTAAGGCTGAATAATAATCCACTGTATACAGATACTGCATTTTCTTTATCCATTCATTCATTGATGAACCCTTGAATTATTTCCATGTCTTGGCTATTGTAAATAATGCTGCAATGAACATGAGAGTGCAGATATCTTTTCAAGGTAGTGATTTCATTTCCTTTGGATATGTATCCAGGAGTGGCATTGCTGGATCATATGGTACTCTATCTTTAATCTTTTGAGGAACCTACGTATTGTTTTCTATAGTGGCTGCACCAGTTTACCCTCCCACTATTTTTTGTACATGCCTTCCTTTGTATTGAGCATAAAGGACACCGAGATGTCAACTTTTAAAATACAGAATATTTTACATTTGTGAAAGTATGGATACTTGGAAATGTCTAGTCAGTGCTTTGGATTTTGTGCTGATGCTTGGTTTTGTATACTACCTTTTGTCGCAGAGATCAAGGTTAAATAACTCGGTAAAGTACTATTAGTGTCCACAGGATAAGTGCTATAAGTCCAAGATGCCATCCATATATAACAAGAAAAGCTGCTTAGATAACATACCAATGATAAAAAGTTGAAATTATGGACTATTCAATACAGTTTAGGATTTTTAAAAATAATTTTAAGCATGCACAATAATATTTTTCATTTATAAGGGGCTTTAGAATTTATGTAATGATTTCACATTATTTCATGAGTCTCACAGCTTTGTGAGGCATTATTGTTCTCACTTTATAGATGAGACCATTGAGGATGAGAGAAGGTAAGTGATATACTTAAGATCACACAGCTAGTAGGTAAGTGGCAGAGTTGACTTAAACCCAGATTTGCAGACTTAAAAGTGAGACCTCTTTTTCTTTATACCATAGATCCAAATTGAATTATTTGGAGGGGTGTGTGTGTGTGTGTGAGTGTGTGAAACTCACACATTTTTCCTCTTTCCAGTTAAGATAAAATTCACATAACATAAAATTTGTCATTTTCAAGTGCAAAATTCAAGTTTTTAGTATATTCACAATGTTATGCAACCATCATCACTAATTTCAGAACGTTTCCATCACTCTAAAAAGCATCCTATCTCAATTACCCCCATCCCTTGGCAACCACTAATTTTCTGTCTTTATGGATTTGCCTACTCTGAACACTTAATATAAATGGGATCATAACATGTGAATTGTTGGATCTGACTTCTCCATTCAGCATAATGTTTTCAAGGGTCATCTGTGCTATAGCATGTGTCAATGCTTCATTCTTTTTTATGGGTGAATAATAGTCCATCAGATGGATAGACCAATTTATCCATTCATCAGTTGATGGACATTTGAGTTGTTTCCACTTTGGGGCTATTATGAACATTCTTATGCAAGTTTTTGTGTGAATATATGTTTTCAGTTCTCTTGTATATATGCCTAGGAGTAGAATTTCTCATAATTATTTTTGTAAAATAATTCAAATGGAAGTACTTGAAAATTATTTCTTTTGAGTCATTTATTCACAACCATCTCACTCACACACACACACACACACACACATACAGTAGTGTTTATTTGGCTAATTTGTTTCCCACATCTGTTCTGCAGAAGTAAGGCAGAGGCAAGATTTAGTTCAGATCCTGGATAAGAAGTCTCTAATTCTTTTTTTTTTTTCCAACGTTTATTTTTGAGACAGAGAGAGACAGAGCATGAATGGGGGAGGGTCAGAGAGAGAGGGAGACACAGAATCTGAAACAGGCTCCAGGCTCTGAGCAGTCAGCACAGAGCCCGATGCGGGGCTCGAACTCACATACTGCGAGATCGTGACCTGAGCCGAAGTCGGACGCTTAACTGACTGAGCCACCCAGGCGCCCCAAGAAGTCTCTAATTCTAAGTGAATGTAATCTGAGTCCAACACTGCCTGCTATATTCAAGATACTGTGGGGTACAAATAAGTCAATAATATTTCTACTGCTAGTCATATTCAATTAACGGAATCAAGAAATGTCCATGTTCTTTAAAAGTAAGACAACATGGCATCAATGCCACAAGAAGTTAATTACCTATACAAGAGGAAGGAAGAGATCGCTTCTGCACTAGGGAGGTGGGGTAACTTGGAGATAGAATTTGAGCTGAGTCTTGAACACTAGGTAGCTTTTCAGCAGGTGTGGTGAGACACGGTGTATTTTTTTGCCTGGCTCAGGCATTGTGAATAAATATAGGATATGTAGGGACAGTGGAAAATCAAAGGCCCTTGAATCATGTACAAAAAGGTTTGAACTTTGAACAGCAGATAGTGGGGAGCCATTTAAGGTGCTTGAATAGAAGAGACTGATGCAATCAGAGCTTCTGAAAGATGACTCCATCAGAAGTTGGTAAAGCAACTTAAAGAAAGAGATTAGGAATGAGAACCTGGACTGGTAATGAGGTTCTGGAACTAGGACAGCCCCAATGCAAAGAAGAAAAGCAGCGTGTGAGATTTATTGAGGACATTGGCATTTTAGGAGAGATAGCTGAAAGCATAAGAGTAAATCCAATCAATAAGAGGAAGTGCAGAGAGAAGAGAAGGGGTCTACTACAGACCCTTGTGTTAAGAGGTAAGCGAAAGAAGATGAGCCAGGACAGGTGAGTTGGAAAAGAGCTTCTGGAGGAAGGTGCCACACAAGCCAAGAAACAAGACGTTCCATAAAGGTTGTGATATGGAAGGATAACGACCTGAGAAGGATTCTGTTGGATTTGGAGATTAGGAGTTGAGAGCTCATGGATCCTCGGGAAAATTTCCTGTCCTCTCAGTAAATGATACCTTGAGCATATCGTAGGCCAAAAGGAGTCAGAGAAGAGAAGTGGAAGATTTAAGAAAAGTAAGAAGAGTGGATTAATGAAATGAGAAGGTAGTAGGATACAGAATTAAAAGGCCATTTTTTGGTGTTGTTGGGGGAGAGGTGGTTAACCTGTAAAAGGAAGACTAAAGAATGAAGTCAACCGAGTATATAGAGAAATTTTAAGACGGAATGGAGAAAAATGGAGGAAGCTTACATTGAATGGCCTCAACATAGAATTCGTAGTATTATTGCTAATTAGTAGCAATATAGACAGTTAGAAAATACCATGAATTACCTCAGGCATATATAGAAAGATGACATTCTGTCTTTCCATCCTATATAAATATTTCACTCTCTTAGCTGTGTGCTGTGCGTCTTTGCCATTGCTTTTAAATGCCTTTTCCTCTCCAAAGCATAGCAGTGTGGTGTAATACATAGACTATTCTGCTAATTATTCAAGGTGTGTATTTTGAGTGCTAATAATATTGGCAACTCAAGTACAGTATTTTGCTTAAAAATTAGTTCATAAATCTGTTTGAAGTTTTTAACGTAAATATTTTTTTTCTCTAAAAGATGCCCCGAACTGATGATTATTGTGTTTTCTGTTAGCAATTCATTATGGGGTAACAGGCACTGTGGAAACATTGTAATCTGCACAATATTTGGTTAAAAGTAACAATGATGACTATATGTCACTTTGAAATTATAAATTTCCCTGTTGTAAGATGTTATGAAATCACTTCCTTGTGAGTCCTGAAGTTTGGAGTTCCCAGCAAGAACACTTGTTGGTAAATGAGTAGAAATGGAAGCAGATGTCTCCCTTGTTCCCTTTAATGTTTTCTCCTATTCTCCACAAAATGGTGGGAAACCCTTGACCCAAGAGAGCTCGTCAGTAATTTTTAACAACTCTATAAGCAATATGTGCTTTTCATTTTAATAAATAGAGAATGTAGATGAGTAATTAGAAGAAAATAAAAGTTATCTTCTATACCTAAATCTATTTTGACATATAACTTCCCAGACTTTTTTACAATTTTTTTTTTTAATAGCAATTGGGGGTTGCCTGGGTGGCTCAGTCAGTTAAGCATTCCAACTCTTGATTTTGGCTCAGGTCATGATTTCATGGTTCATGAGGTTGAACACCTCCCCACCTCTCCATCAGTCAAGCTCCGTGCTGACAGCACAGAGCCTGCTTGGGATATTCTCTCTCTCTCTCTCTCTCTCTCTCTCTCTCTGCCCCTCCCTGGCTCATGCTCTCTCTCTCAAAATAAATAAACATTTAAAAAATAAAAATAGGGATTATGAAGGTTATATGGCATTATTGTTTTTATAAGCTTTTTTTTTTATTTTAACAGCAGTATGTCATAATAATGTATAAACACATTCGAATTTCTGTGCCTAAATGTACTGCCTCCACATCATTTCAAGCCAGCATTGCTTTATGGATATTCAAGGTGGATTTTGGGGGGGTTAGTTTTTATTCTTACAAATTGTTCTAAATGGCTCCTTAGTTATTCTATCCCCAGTACAACTCTAGTTTTTCCAGTCAGAAGATTCTACAGCAGATGGACCATCACAACATGGTTTCCAAGATCATGTTTTGTTTCGTTTTCCAAACGGGTGGGGGAATAGCATATTCTACTCTATGTCCCAACAAAGGCTCCCATTGCTAAAGAATATGTCCTCTTTCCCCACCCACTAGAAGCACAAGCTAATAATGTCGACAATTCTGTCAACCAACAAGGGTTTGAGAGGATGCATACTTATCTCCCTAAACACATGGCTTTTTCCTTGGCCCTCATCTGCTCCAGAGGAACTCCAGCTCTCCTTCCCTTAGACTATCACCAGCCTGCCTTCCTCTTATATTTCTGCCTATTCAGGACTTTTTTTGCTGTTGTTCAATTTTTTCATTCAAACCTCTTGGTTCTAAGCTAGGATCATCATTAAAAGGAGAGAGACTTTGGATTTGTCCAAAGTAGTCAATTACTACAGTCTTTTAATTAATGAATATTTTGTTCCCATTATTATAAAGGCTATATTTCAGCCACCTTAATTTATTCTATTTTGTATTTAAAAAAAAAAAACTGTATCCATGGGGCGCCTGGGTGGCTCAGTTGGTTGAGCGTCCGACCTCAGCTCAGGTCATGATCTCGTGGTCTGTGAGCTCGAACCCCGCAGCGGGCTCTGTGCTGACAGCTCGGAGCTTGGAGCCTGCTTCGGATTCTGTGTCTTCCTCTCTCTGTGACCCTCCCCCATTCATGCTTTGTCTCTCTCTGTCTCAAAAATAAATAATCATTTAAAAAAATTAAAGAAAAAACTGTATCCTGATCTGACCCTAAAAAATAGATATTTTTATTCTCACCATACTGAAAGTTCTACTTCAAATTTATATCACTACAGTAAATATGAATAGAAGTGTAGAAGGTTTTTAGTAGGTTCAGTAGGCTTGGTTTTCAACATTTTATGTAATGGCTAGGTGATTGAGTAGACCAAGCTTATAAAATTTGCCAAGTGATCCTTAACTGGCTAGCATTTTAGAAAAAACAAATTAAAATTGTTAATTGTCCTTGACAAGGTGAAGGGGTGCCTGGGTATTAATGAGAAGTTAACAAGAGGACTTAGAAGTTAACCAAGTGATTCAATGAAGGACTGAAAAAAAAAATGTGAAACTATAACAGGGGCCTCCAGACTTTCAGAAAGCATGATAGAAAGAGAAATAGCCTTACTAGATATAGTATTGTTAAGTGTGGGAAAGTAAACTACTGTTACCATTTAAAAGGTTATAATACTGTTAGTAGTATTAATAAAGCATGATTTCTTTTGCAGTTAAGAAAAAAAAATTTTTTGGTTATTTTCACTAGTTTCTGATATGTATTGAGAGAGAGAGAGAGACAGATGTGTGCAAGTGATAAAAAAATAGGACTGTGAGATCAAAAAGTTCTAATTGCCACATATCTTTCATATTATTGAACATACCGTAAAGTGATAGTACTGATACCACATTTCTCAGACGGAAGTTCCATCATTGTCAAAGTATGAATAGGTATTGTTGATGTGAACACTGCTTCTCCCTTGTGACCCAGGTAAGATGGATGGTTGTGTTAGAATGTGGTGTTCCGTCTGTTCTATATATTAACAGAGATTTACACCTGCTCTTTGTATAGTAACTGAACAAATCAGCTCTATAATTGCCTTACCTGAATCTAGTGGAATATATTTACTATGACACTTGCTTTTACTTTGTTTTGAAAGAATCAAGAGCTTGAGTTTTTGTATTTTGGCAAATGAGAAGAAAAAAATGGGAATGCACACAGCATAAAGGGCCATTAGTACATTAGGGACTCCAGGGGGAAATAAGTGAAGTCAATATAAATATTAAAAATAGGGGCACCTGGGTGGCTCAGTCGGTTAGGTGTCTGACTTCAGGTCATGATCTCACAGCTCGAGTGAGTTCGAGACCCGTGTCGAGCTCTGTGCTCACAGCTCAGAGCCTGGAGCCTGCTTTGGATTCTGTGTCCCTCTCTCGTTCTGCCCCATCCCTCACTCATGCTCTGTCTGTCTCTCTCTCAAGAATAAATAAACATTAAAGAAAAAATAAACAGGATCAGAAGTCAGGCCATTGTCAATGTTCTAAATTTGTAAGTGTATACAGGGTTTCTTATGTTGTAGAACTTGGAACAAATAAGTTCTAGGGAATTTTTACAAGACTCTCTGAGTTTAAAAGACAACACTAAATCTCCAAAATTGCCATCTCTAAATTACTGTCATTAAGTACTTTCTTTAAATTAAATGTATTGCGAGTTTAATTTGGTATCATTCTGACATTTTATTCTGTGGTTTACTAAGACACCTAATGCAGTTCCCTGTACATATCAAACAATAAGTATTTAAAATTATTTCTGGGTATTCTAAGTCCTAGGTTTAGTGTAAAATGTCACATATATGGAGTACACTGAGAATCCTGAATTTCTATAACAAATTTTTGTTTTTGATGAATGAATTTACTCCACCCTGAAGTGCTATCTAGATTTTACCAATGCATGTGGAAGGGACCAGCATGTGTGTGTGTGTGTGTGTGTGTGTGTGTGTGTGTGTGTGTGTGTGTGTCTTTACTTTTTAAACCTGAGAAATATGAATAGAACTTGATATCCAAATTTTTTGAAGACCTAATAATTTCTAATTGGGTTTTACAATGTCTCACAACAGAGTACCATCTGATATATGTATTACATATTTTGTTTACTGATAGCACACAAGTTTATAATTTTTTGTTATGTTATCTGAGGGAAGAGTCTGGCATTTACTATGTTCATTTCTGCAGGCTTCTCAGGATGAGAACCTTTATTCTAACCTTTATTCTTTCAAAATTTGAACTAAATGTACTTCCTCTTGTATAAAAAGATCTTTTCAACACACTGGAGAAAATATTAACTTTACCAAGCTTTCTAAGAGAATAAAATTCAAAGTTATTTTATGTTGTGCTAATGAAACTTTTATTTACCATTTTTACAGAGTAGTGTCTTTTAACAAATTAGAATTAGTCTGTAACTATCAGCAGTTTGATGCCTCAAGCTAGCTTCTCACGAGCAACACCAATATTATAATAATATCAAAGCCGCCGACTCTCTGAGATGAGGAAGCCACATGGTCCCTCCCAACTCTGAAATCCTGTGATTTCAAGCTAATTTCAAATGAAGGAGGAAGTCTTTAGCTAAAGTAAAACAGTGAAAATGTTAAAACAAGCAAATGAGGGATTACAAAAGAGTTTTGTTAGCACGGTTTAGTGGACTTCCTTGATAAAAATCTTATAACCATTATTATAGGCAGTTTTGTAGTTAAAACTATGAGCAAAGAAGGAAATGTTTTGAAAACAGGCAAAACTGAAATCAACCCTTCCCCTTACTTTTTTTTCTCCCCTAAGTTTGCTTAGTTTGACCATGTGCCCATACATTTGTAGCACTCATATCAGTGCAGATCAACGTTGTCCTGCTAGAGTGACAGTCTGGTTACTCACTCCTTTTATATTAGATTTAATTATTTAAATTTGTTAAAACTTATAAGTTTAATTTTTAAGATGTATTATTGCTATTAAAGTAAAATTTGGACAAATAACTATTTGTACCTGACTTGGACTTGGATAAAGGACAGTAGAATAAAAAAGAAATAGGCAATCTGGGAAATTTAAATTTTTGACCTTATATTTGATGACATTAAAGTTTTATTGTTAAACTTGAGGTACACTGATGGCATAGTTATTATGTTTTCAAAAGTTTTTTTTATATGTACAGTCTGAAATGTTTATGGATGAAATGGCATTTATTTTGCTTCAAAATAATGGAGAGCAGAGTAGGGAAATGGGTGGGCCATGAGTTGACAAGTTAAAGCTGGGCATGAGATAGTTCATCATATTATTCTATCAACGTTTATGTTTGACATTTTCCGTAATGAAAAACTTCCAAAGAATAACATTTAGTACGGGCGCCTGGGTGGCTCAGTCCACTAAACGTCTGACTTCAGCTCAGGTCACGATCTCATGGTTCGTGAGTTCGAGCCCCACATCGGGCTCTGTGCTGACAGCTTGGAGCCTGCTTCAGATTCTGTGTCCCCCTCTCTCTCTGCCCGTCCCTCACTCATACTTGGTCTCTCTCAAAAATAAAGGTTAAAAAAAAACATTTCATACCCATCTATGAAGTTTTATATGCAGAGCTGTCTGAAATGTCTTTATTTTTTGCAAAATGGAAGAAAAGCATTACCTACAATAAATTCACACCTTTCCATTCTCTTCTCATAATCCATATTCCCTGATTGTCTCTTTGCTGTCAGCAAAGAGCTGTTAAAATTGTCACATGGTAGGAAAAGAGCAGTGGGGAGAAAGTCACTTCATTGTGCCCAGGAGGAATTCTATTTAACGCCTTTGCTCTTCTTCCAGCTCCAACCTGTAGAGAATTTTCTTTCTACCTCTTTTTTGGGGGGGGGGGGGGTGGAGAGGAAGGCAGGCAGCCTTCAACGTAGCCTTCAATGGTCAACAGACCGTTCAACTGTATCTACATGTTATCACAAATATATGTGTGCACAGAGATTGTGTGGAAAGTACTTATTCTCCATAATTCAGACTTATAATTTATTCTCTACAAAGATCAATATTTTAGTTACCAAAGTTCCTACCTGTTGCTAAAATAGTCACTTTGTGTTTTAAGAGAAATAAGGGCCATTCCTCAATAGCATGTGGAAATGATCATTGTTGATGGTCAAAATATTAATAAATCGACCACGACATGCAAGGTTTTGTGAAATATGAAGAATAGTCTATTATTTCAAAGTTTTAGAAATTGGGAAAAGGGGGAGTTTCAAATCAACTAAGTAGCATGTTTGTATTGGAAGAATCTGCAGAAAAGAACAACTAAAGTTCTCAATAAATGTCTCCACTTCACAGTCCTATGATAGGATTCATTACACAGATTTAAGGATAACAAGGCTGTAAACCATTCACGCCAGTAATTATGAAGACTTAGCTTCCACAAACTCAGTACCTTTGGGAACTGAGGTTTTTGGTAAATTGAATCCAATGAAGAACTGAGAATTTTCATTCACTTCAAGCCCTTGTCTTGGTTTCTCAGCCTCTCTCCCTCCTCCCTGCTGTGCATCGTCCTCACTGCCATCCAAATTAACTTTCTAAAAGACAAATCTGAGCATCATCTAGTGGCTTCAAAAACTCCAGCGTCCCCACATTGTTCATGCAAGAGCCCGAACTGCCTTCACGTAGCATCCACAGTCACTCCTGGCCTCATCCTTTTTTTGCCTCTCCCAGGAGAGAACTCTAAGCTCAAGCACAACAAAGTCTCTGCTGGTGCCAGGGAATCCTATGCTCTTCTGATAGGACTGTGCTTTTGAATGCTCGGTTCCTTCTGCCTGGCCTGGTTTTCCCTTCCCCCATCTCCTCTTGTGAGACCCAATTGAAAGATTCCTTCCCTTAATTCTCCCAGACAACACTTAGTATTCCCTTCTGTTTTCATAAGCACTTTTCATCATGTCACTATTTTTTGTACTATATTCTAACCATTTGGTGGTGTTTATCCCCCTTTCTATTGATTGATTGTTTTCATTTAATCATTCCTTCAAGTATTTTTTTTATGTTTATTTATTTTTGAGACAGAGACAGAGACAAAGCATGAGCAGGGGAGGGACAGAGAGAGAGGGAGACACAGAACCTGAGGCAGGCTCCAGGCTCTGAGCTGTCAGCACAGAGCCCCACGCGGGGTTCGAACTCTCCAACCGTGAGATCATGACCTGAGCTAAAGTCAGACGCTTAACCCACCGAGCCACCCAGGTGCCCCATTTTCCTTCAAGTATTAATTAAAAAGTTACTATGTTCCAGATGTTTTAGCCCTGGAGGTAGAGTGGTTAAAACAGTCACAGTCTCTAGTGAAGGACACATGTGTTAAAAAAAAAAAAAATCACTAATACATGATGTATTTAGAGTTGTGACATCAGGGAAGATGGGGTTTCTATTCAATACCCCTTTGTAGATTGCCCACTCTGTCTTCCCACCTCCACCCACCCACACAAAAGCTGACACGTCATACATAGAAGCAGCTCAATAAATGCTTACAGGAGTGATGAACTTATAACTATACATGAAATACATGGATTTATCAGGTTAAACTTTATTGAGATTTTGTAGACTGACACAGTTGTAAGAAATAATAGGTAACATCTTACCACACTGTAATACAGTAACACACTAGGATATTGATATTGTCCAGATTTTCCTGTTTACTGGTCCTTGTCTATGTGTATATGTGTATGTGTGTGTATTTAGATCTATGCAATTTTTCACATGTGTATGTTTGTGTATATACCACCACAATCAAGATAGACAGTTGTATCACCACAAGGCCGTATCACCACATCTTCTCCCATCCCCATTTCCCCACCCCCTGTCCTTAATCCCTGGCAACCACTGATCTGTTCTACATCATTTCAAGAAAGCTATATGAGTGAAATCCTGTAGTATGTAACCTTTGTAGATTGGCCTTTTTTCCGCTCGGTATAATTCTCCAAGGATTCTTGAAGTTGTTGTGTGTATCGTTGGTTCATTCCCTTTTATTGCTAAATAGAATTCCATGGTATGGATGTATTACAGTTTATTTTATCATTTATCTGTTGAAGGACATCTGGGTTGTTTTCCAGTTTGGGGCTATTGCAGATAATGCTACTGTGAACACTTGTGTATAAATTCCACATAAATTTCCATTTCTCTGGGATAAATGCCCAGGAATGCAATTGCTGGGTCATATGGAAAATTGAATGTTTAGTTTTATAAGAAAATGCCACACTGTTTTCCAGAGGGCTGTACAATTGTATATATATGAGAGCAGTGTAAGAGAGATCCAGTTTCTCCATGTTCTCACCAGCATTTGGTTATGTCACTATTTTTTCTTTTAGCCATTCTGATACATAAATAGTAATACCTCATTATGGTTTTATTTGCATTTCCCTAATCCCTAGTAAAGTTGAGCATCTTTTCATATGCTTATTTGCCATTTATATATCCTCTTCAGTGAAATTTCCATTTGTCTTTTTCCCATTTTCTAATTGCATTTTTGTCTTTTTTTTTTTTTTTTTTTTTTTTTTTTTTTACTGTTGAGTTTTGACAGTTCTTGATAAACTCTACATACTACTCTTGTTGGATGGTTTGCAAATAGTTTCTCTCTGTAGCTTGTCTTTTCATCATTTTAATTGGGATCTTTTCTAGGACAAAGGTTTTAAATTTTGGTTAGGTACAATTTATCAATTTTTCCATTTATGGGTCATGCTTTTGGTGTTAAATCTAAGAACTCTGCCTATTGCTGGATCCCAAAGATTTTCACCTATACTTTTTATCTAAACATTTTATAGTTTTGTGTGTACATTTAAATCTGTAATCCATTTTGAGTTAACTTTTATATAAGATACAAGGTTTAGCCTATGGATGTTCAATTGCTTCAGCACCATTTGTTGAAAACTATTCTTCTTCCATTGAAGTACTTTTGCGACTTTGTCAAAAATCATTTGGGCATACTTGTATGTGTATATCTCTGGGTTCTCTATTCTGCTCAATTGGTGTGTCTATCTCTTCACCAGTACCAAATTTCTTGATTGTTATAGCGATATCCTAAGCCTTAATATTGGGTAAAGTGATATCTATTCTTTTTCAAGAGTGTTAAGCTATTCTAATTCTTTCGCCTTTTCTTGTAAATTTTAGAATAAGTTTTGCCTATGTCTACAAGAAACTTTGCTGGGATTCTGATAGAAATTGCATTAAACCTGTACATCAATTTGGAAAGAATTGACTTATTTTCTACATTGAGTCTTAGGCTCCATTGAACATAGTATGTCTCTTTATTTACTTAGATCTTTGATTTCACTTATCTACATTTTGCAGTTGTGAGCATGCAGATTCTATACATGTTGTGCCAAGTATATCCTTAAGTATTTCATTTTCTTTGGAGTGATTATAAATGATACTGTTTTTTAATGTCAGTTTCCACATGATTAGTATTGGTATATAGAAATAGATTTTTATGGACTGAACTCATATCTTTGTGACCTGGTTCAGTTCACCAGATGCTCTTTACTAAGTTGAGGTAGTTTCTCCTCTATTCCTAACTTACTAAGTTTTTTTGTTTTTTGGGTTTTTTTTAAGTCATAAGTTTTGGATTTTACCAGATGTTTTTTCTGCATCAATTGGCACAATCATATGATTTTTCTTTAGCCTATTCATGAAGTAGATTATATTCAAGTGTTGAATCAACTTTGCATATCTTAAATAAATTCCTCTTGTTCATAGTGTATAATTCTTTTTCTACACTGATAGACTCAATTTGCAAATGTTTTGTTGAGCATTTTTAAAAACTTTTTCTGAATACATTTTACAATATTATTAAACTTTTTTTTTTTAAGTAATCTCTATACCCAGTGTGGGGTATCCCTTGTTATACTTTTAATGACTACAGGATCTGTTATAATATCTTCTGTCTCATGTCCAATATTAGTGATTTATCTCTTCTTTCATTTTTCCATTGTTAGTCTTGCTAGATATTTATCAATCTTACTGATCTTTTTCCCAAAAATCAGCTTTAAATTTCATTGATTTTTCTTACTTTTCCCAATTTCAGTGTCATAGATTTCTGCTGTTATTATTTTCTTCCATCAACTTAGAGTTTATTTTGCCTATATTTTTCTAAGTTTTTGAGGTAGAAACTTGGATCACTACTTGAAGACCTTTCTTCTCTGCTGATATAAGCATTTAGTATTATAAGTTTCCCTCAGAGCACTCCTTTATTTGCATCCCACAAATTTTGATACGCTGTGTTTTCATTTTCAATTAGGTCTATGTAGTCTTTTATTTCCTTTGAGAAATAAAAAGCCATGCTTTGTTTAGTAATGTGGTGTTTAATTTCCAAATGTTTGAAGATTTCCCTGTTGTCTTTCTATTATTAATTTCTAGTTTGATTTCATTATGGTCAGAAAACATACTCTATATGATTTTAGTTATTTTAGATTTATTGCAGTGTGTTTTCTGTCCCAGGATATGGCGAATGTTCCATGGGCACTTAAAAAGAATGTGTATTCTGCTGTTGTTGGGTGGAGCGTTCTATAAATGTCAATTAGATTATATCCCTTGATGGTATTCTTCAGTTCTTTTCTATCTTTGCTAATTTTCTATTTAGTAGTTTTATCAATTGCTGAAAGTAGGGTGTTAAAGACCGCAATGATAACTGTCAGTTTGTCTGTTTTCTCCTTGTAGCTTTATCAATTTTTGTTTTGTATATATATTTTCTTTGAGAGAGAGAGAAAGCAAGCGTGAGCAGGGGCAAGGCAGAGGGAGAAGGAGAGAGAGAATCTTAAGCAGTCTCCATGCCCTGCAGAACATGGGGCTGGATCTCATGACTGTGAGACTATGACCTGAGCTGAAATCATAAGATTATTACCTGAGCCAAAATCAAGAGTCGGACACTTAACTATCAGACCATCCAGGTGCCCATGGTTAGTATATTTTAAAGCTGCTATCTGGTGCTTGTACATTTAGAATTGCTGTCTTTTTGGTGGATTCATCCTTGTATTGCTATGTAATGTCCTTCTTTGTCCCTAGTCATTTTCTTTTCTCGGAAGCCTATTTTATCTGATATTAATATAGCTAGTTCTACCTTTTTAGATTCAGGATAGCATGATATATCTTTTTCCATGCTTTTATTTTCATCCTACGTATGATGGGATATTTGAACTGAGTTTCTTATAATCATCGTATTGTTGGGTCATGTATTTTATCCATTCTGTCAGTCTCTGTCTTTGATGGTGGCTACTTTAAAATCTTTGTCAAATAATTTAAACTTCTGGTTCATTTTAATACTGGCATCAGTTGACTATCTCTTTCCATTCAAGTTGTGATTTCCCTGGTTCTTGTTATGACAACTAATTTTTGTGTTGTATGCTGAACATTGTGGATATTATGTTTGGAACTGTGGATCCTGTTTAAATCTTCTATTTTACCAGGCAGTTGCCCTGTTTAGGTTCATTGTGTAAGTTCTGTCCTACTTTTGTAGGTGGTGGTTTCTTTTTTTTATTTTAATTCCAGTGTAGTTAATATGCAGTGTTATATTTGTTTCAGGTGTATAGTATAGTGAGTCAACAATTGTATATATTACTCATTGTTCATCAAGGTCAAATATACTCTTAATCTCCTTTACTTATCTCACCCATACCCCCCACCCTGCGGGTGGTAGTTTCAATGATAATTTACTTGTCCTTTCAGTGTTATCTTGGTCTGCTTCATTCTTCTGACTCCACTTGAGCTCCCCACTGGATCTCTGCTGGTACCGCCTATGGGGATAGATGACACTTCCCTGGTCCTCTGTGGGCTTCCCATTGTCATTAGGTAGGGGGTATGAGATACTGGATCCCCAGGATGAGGAACATTTCCCCTGCTGTTTCCACTCTGTCTCCCATGGTGCTTCTGGAGAGGGAAGCACCTACCCTGGACCACATTCTGCTGCTGATGGAGGGCCAGGAGCCAAAGGGTCTAGGTATCTCTCTGTTACTTGGTTGAGGGCAGGAGACTCCAGACCTAGTTCACTTTGTGCTGTTGGATGAAGGACTGGAAGATGCTTGGCCTGGGTTGTCTTCTGCCACTGTGTAGATGGCTAGGAACCACCATTATTCTGTGCCACTGGGTAGAAAACCACTGGATAGAGGCTGAGAGACATCAGGCCTCCTTGGGTCACTAGAGTATATGGAAGTGCACACCTGCTGCCACCTGTTAAGGGACAAGAATGGATCAGTCTGCTTGGGTTCCGCTGTGGCCACAAATGTGGAAGATTGGTTTCGCTGCTACTACTGGATATGGATCTCCCTGTTAAATCCCTGATCTGCTTCCCCTTTCCCAATCCTTTGGCCAGAGAGAACAGGGTTGTTTGGTTGGTTTGGTTTTGACTTTGTATGCTTGTTGGTGGTTCAGTATATAGACCTTTCCGATGCTCAGTCTGGGATAGAAGGGAGGTAAAACCCAACCTCAGGGAAGCGGTCAAGGTACTCTTTAAATCCTGAAGTCCCCAGCCATCTGCCTTCTTCTTTCTACTGTTCAGAGTCCTTTATGGTTGTCTTTTTGTTTTTGTTTTTTGAGAGAGAGGAAGAGAGACAAAGCCCGAGTGGGCAAGGGGCAGAGAGAGGGAGACACAGATTCTGAAACAGGCTCCAGGCTCTGCGCTGACAGCAGAGAGCCTGACACAGGGCTCGAACTCACAAACCATGAGATCATGATCTGAGCTGAAGTCGGACGCTTAACCCACTGAGCCACCCAGGCGCCCCTATGGTTGCCTATTGAATTATTTCCAAGTTGTATAGTTATATTTAGAGGGGAAGAACCAGGAGAAATGAGCCATCATCTCTTGTCCCAGAACCAGAAACCTACATGGATTTTTAAAGAGAAATATTGTACAAAGAGCCCTAAAGCAATACTGAACATAACTGAATTTCTGATGATGTATCTCTGTCAAAGTATAGTTGTTTTTTTTTTAAACAGCATAGAAAATAGTGAGTTTACCATTTTTTTTTATCCTAAGATAACCATGATTTCTCAGTTTTTGTGATAACAAACATGAGGTTCTTCAGGGGTCTCACTTCTTTCTCTTTAAGCTGAGGTGGAGCAGGCTGGCTAGCATTGCAGGTGTCATGAAAGTTGGGGATGCTTCTGGGACCTTCACAGGCATGAAGCCCCTGAATATCATTTTTAATGTATAGTAAAGAGTAGGAGCTTGGGTTAAATATATGATTACTAAGTGATATAATTGGTAAGTCTGTAATATTAGCTTATTTAGTATTTGTCTCCATTTTATAAAAGTAGATTTCAATTTTTTAAATCTTATTTTGGATTAGGACAAATGAGAATTTAGTCTATTTTTACATGATTTCAAATGTTTAATATAAATTTAAAAACTGCTTGGTGATTACATGATCTAATTCTACCACCTACCCACACCATTGTGTAAGAGACTGTGTGTGCAGTTCTCTTTATAGAAAATTATATCATCAAGCAGTGGAGAATGACTAATTGATTTAATGACGGGACAATAGCATAGTTTCTTTGTGTCTATCCTAAGGAAGGAATGCAGTAAAAAAGAAATTGTCTAATGAAGGCACTTTCTTTATTCTTGTACTGGAAAAGAAGTATAGACTTGTACTGGAAAAGAAGTATAAGATATATAGGTGCTACAGAGATGTCAGTTGGCCTACAAACAGAGGAAAAAATTTTCTGTAGTGGCACTTTTCATTTATTTTTTTAATTTAATTTAATTTTTAAGCTTATTTTATTTTTGAGAGAGAGAGAGAGAGCATATGGGGGTGAGCGGGTGGAAAGAAGGAGAGAGAGAATCTCAAGCAGACTCCGTGCTGTCAGCACAGAGTCCGACGCAAGGCTTGAACCCCTGAACCATGAGATCATGATCTGAGCCGAAATCAAGAGTCAGATGCTTAACCGACTTGAGCTCCCCAGGCACCCCTCTGTAGTGGTACATTTAAAAAATAATTAATTTAAAAAACAAGGAAAAGAGAATCCTACAAGATAGGTTTATTAATAGAAAAAAAGAAGTGGAACAAGAGAAGAGTGTCTTTAAAAAGATAGCTTTGTGGGGCACCTAGGTGGCTCAGTCGTTTGGGCGTCCGACTTCGGCCCAGGTCATGATCTCGCAGTCTGTGAGTTTGAGCCCCGCATCGGGCTCTGTGCTGACAGCTCAGAGGAGCCTGCTTCAGATTCTGTGTCTCCCTCTTTCTCTGCCCCTCCCCTGCTCATGCTCTGTCTCTCTCTCTCTCTCTGTCAAAAATAAGTACATTAAATAAATAAATAAATAAATAAATAAATAAATAAATAAATAAATAAATAAATAAAAAGATAGCTTTGTATATGACCCAAGTGTGAGAAAATAAAATCATGTAACAGAAGCTGAAGGGTGGATGTGGGGGAGGGAGGGACAGGGCAGGCATTAGATAACAAGAAGAAAATACATAAGGAAAGACTATCCTTAGTTCCTAAAAAATAATTAGTATAAACACTAGATTTTTCCCTAATTTTCTTTCGTTATTCATAGCTATTATAGTTATTAAGAATAAATTTATTTGTAATGTGATAATCGTACTTTACTTTTGTAGGTTTCAACAGATTTTAACTTACTAGTAGTACGTGATATTTTATAGGAGTTTATAATATGCCTTTATATTCATTATTTTACTTGATCCCAAGACTATCAGAAGGTTAGATATTATTATCCTTATTATTATTATTATTATTATTATTATTATTATTATTATCCTTACTTTGGAGTGAATGACTGACCCAAAGTACAAGGCTAGTGTGTGGCCAGGGCAGAATCCAGCTCTTTGCTTTCTAATTTAGCCTGTACAATCATTTTGTGGAAGCCAATGCTATCTACCTCTTATGTTCATTCCCTCTTTACATCAATTAAAAAATCAAACGTTAAATGTTATTACAGACCTTGTTCTAAAGGAAATGAAATTGAATTCCAAGTTACGTTTATATTCTTAATATTTATTCTCTCTTAAAAACCACTAATCATCTGTATGTATATTTCAAGAAATCCTCCGTCCTCCCCACGTGAAATGAGATTATGACCTGTGTGTACCATAGCTAGAGTTTTATATTGCTTGTTTGTCCTTTGATTGTTTTTGGTAGGTGGCAGTTAGGCATAGATGAGTTCAATATTCTTATTCTTCACACCAAAGGAAACAGATGTCTCACATTTTCATAAGGTTTATGACAGTTTCAGACTTATGAACCTCATAAAGATAAATGAGTACTGTCAAACCAAAGGATCGTTGCTCACCAAGATTGCCTTCTACACCTTTCTATCCACTTCTGGGTCTTTCTTCCTTCTTTTTCCCTTCATTATTCTTTAATTTTTTTTCTACTTTCTTCTTTTTCTCTTTTCTTGTTTTTGCCTCTTTTCTTCCCCCCCCCCTTGGTTTCTTTTTCTTTTCTTGCTTATTATCAACCAACACATTTAGGGTTTAATTAGCAACTGCCTTCTTTTGTAATCCAAAGGAACTACAGTGTAGTATACTTCCTCTTTCTGATAGCTTCCTCTTTGCCCCACTATCAGCAGGGACCAGATATACACAGACATGGTATCTTAACTATCTGGAGGGTGCCTAGGGCCTGAATTGTGATAACGGAGTTTGGGTCAAGAATGTGAACACCACCTAAAATTACACAGAGCTACTTTGGCATATTTTAAAATTCATTCAGCAATGGGACCTTTTTTTTTTTTTTTAATTACCAATAGATAGGTTTATATTGGCTTTCTAAAAACACATGTAGCTATTCTTTGCAGACAAAAGAAGTGGATAAAAACTTACCAGACCTCACTATTCTAATATAACTTAAGCAAACTACTTTCAAACAATTTCATTCATAGATTTGAATATAATCTTTACATTTATTTTCTCAACTTTCATTTTTGCTTTCTATACTGAGGGCTTTGCTTTTTGTTTCCTATCCTGACATCTCTAGATATAAATAATTTCTCTTAAAAAAAAAAGGACAGGAAATGAGAGTTAGGACTTTTGTCATTTTGTAGAAAGTACACACCATTCCCGAACCCCCTAATGTATTTTTCCCTGTAAATATTGAAGATATCCAATTATCTTTTTTGTTGTTGATGACAGTTCTAACTTCATATTGAAGATTGATCACTTGTTGCCATTCTGTCATTGCTTATGAGAATTAAAAAAAATAATCTATTGCTCTGGCTTACGTTTCTGGTCAGCCACATTCCAGAGTTCCATGTTAAAGTCATGGCAGAAGTAGCATTATATAACCACTTTATACAAATCCTGATTAATTTTGTACCAACATCCTGTCAGAGAAGTCATCTTGGATCCATATGTAAAATGTCAGAATTGAGGAGATATTCGTGTTTACATGTCCTTTGGTTTTTATTTAGCTCTGTAGCAGTTAAATGAATGCTACTCCCGTTTAAAATAGACAGAAAATAGGGGCACCTGGGTGGCTCAGTCGGTTGAGTGTCCAACTCCAGCTCAGGTCATGATCTCACAGTTCATGAGTTCAAGCCCTGCATCAGGCTCTGTGCTGACAGCTGAGAGCCTGGAGCCTGCTTCGGACTCTGTGTCTCCCTCTCTCTCTGCTCCTCCCCGGCTCATGCTCTCTGTCTCTCTCTCTCTCTCTCTCTCTCTCTCTCTCTCTCTCTCTCTCCCTCCCTCCCTCCCCTTCAAAAATAAATAAGAACATTAAAAAAATTTTTTTTAATAAAATAGGCAGAAAATAAATAAAAATTAAAAAAAAAAAGGGCAGAGAGAATGACCTTCCTAATGTAAGCCAAAGTCATAGGATATAACTAGCTTTTTATATGGATATAAAAATCTTGGGGCTCCTGGGGGGGCTCAGTCAGTTAAAGCAACCAACTCTTGATTTCAGCTCAGGTCTTGATCTCAGGGTCGTGACTTCAGGCCCTGTGTTGGACTCTGTGCTGGGTGTGAAGTCTACTTAAATAAAAAAATTTTTTTTAAATCTTGTTCCTCAAACCCCTATAAATATGGGATGTATAGAAGAATGACTCATGGTATAAGAATATAGTCTTTCTGCTATTTATGGCTCTGGCAAATGTTTAACATTCTTAACGCACTATCTTCCTTTTCTTCCTTTTACTTTTCCTTATTATACTCTGAAAGAAATAATTTATAGTATTTTTGGTATTTTGCTGGGTTTTAAGAGGTTGCTGAAAGTCAATTTAAATTGTTTTGGAATTTGAGGCGCCTGGGCGGCTCAGTCAGTTAAGCATCCAACTTCAGCTAAGGTCATGATCTCAGAGTTCGTTAGTTCAAGCCCTGCTTTGGGCTCTGTGCTAAAAGCTCAGAGCCTGGAGCCTGCCTAGGAGTGTGTGTGTGTGTGTGTGTGTGTGTGTGTGTGTGTGTGTGTGTGTGTGTGTGTGTGTGTGTGTCTTTGTCTTTGCTCCTCCCTCCTCCCCTCCCTCCCTCTCTCTCTCAAAAATAAACATTAAAGGGGTGCCTGGGCGGTTCAGTCGGTTGGGCGTCTGACTTCAGCTCAGGTCATGATCTCACAGTTCACAAGTTTGAGCCCCTCATTGGGCTCTGTGCTGACAGCTCAGAGCCTGGAGTCTGCTTCAGATACTCTGTCCCCCTCTCTCTGTGCACCTCCCCCACTCACACTACACTCTCTTCCCACTCTCTCAAAACTAAATGTTAAAAAAAATTTTCCTTAATAAAAATAAAAAATAATAAACATTAAAAATTTTTTTTAAATTGTTTTGGAGTTTAAGTCTTTCCAAACAAGAGTCCTGGTGAATTCCCATGTTTGTTCTGGAGAAAATAAAACCCAATCCAAGAATCAAACCACCATTCCCAGTACAAGAGACTACCACATAATTTCTTTCAGAAATATCACATAGTGTTTAAGCAGGTTTCACCACCCAAACATCTATATTCTGTTATCCAGTCTATTGATTGTGTTGCTTAGTTATTAACTCTGTCATGCTTTCTTGCCTCCAGGCATTTGTGTTAACTACTCCTGCCTCAGATATTTTCTGGTTTCTCTGGGACTCCTTTACCCCCTTTCGTCAAGAGACTGGGTTACATATCCTTTATGCGTGCTATCCTGTTCTATTATTGCCTGTACTTCAGGCTGGCTTTCTCACCAAATATAATCTTGTTGAGGACAGAGATTTTTAACATGTTCATGATTATATCTTTATTACCTGGCATGAAGTCTGGCACATAATAGGTATTAAATAAGTATTTGTTGAATAAATGAATAAAATTACAGGAAAAAATAGTCATTTAATTTCATATTTCTTTCGTATTAAAAAAAACCATTATAAATCCCTTATACCAAGATATTTGTTATCTCGATTAATGCTACACTTTGTTATATAAGTGGAAAGTTTCAATTATTTACTTACATTTTAAATTTGGGACTCGCAAAATGGATTCCTCAGTGAGGGATCTCCAATTTCCCTTGAAGAAAAAAAATTGTAGCTCTCGTACCCAGAGGAAATAGTATAACATCTTACCCATTAATGTGCATTTCTGAAATAGCTGGATTTTTTGGTTTTTATTAATAGTAAGCTACAGAATTTGCTATACTCTAGTACAGAGCTCTGAGCTTGAGTGGGTGTAGAATTGGGCTCTGCATCCCCATGTGAGTGGGTAGAATATTTAATTGTTTCTTCTATAGGCTGCAACCTCCCTGAAAGTAGGGTTTTTGTCAGCCATATTTATGTCTAGTACCTAGCACAAACTGGTCATTTTAGGAACTCACAATTTGTTGAATAAATTCATGAATGAGGGAACATTACAGGGAAGATCTTAGTTCTTTGTGTGAACCCAGTGGTAGAATGTCATTGCCCAATGTAAAAAGTAGAACTTAGGGGCGCTTGGGTGGCTCAGTTGGTTAAGCGTCCAACTTCGGCTCAGGTCATGATCTCAAGGTTTGTGAGTTTGAGCCCCGCGTCAAGCTCTGTGATGACAGCTCAGAGCCTGGAGCCTGCTTCAGGTTCTGTGTCTTTCTCTCCCTCTGCCCCGTTCGTTCTCTCTCTCTCTCTCTCTCTCTCTCTCTCTCTCTCAAAAATAAAAAAAAAAGTAAAAAGTAGAACTTACTGTCTAAGTATAATATACTTTCTGAAAGTAAGCGAAAAATCCATTCGGATTAGGAAAATCGCAACTTTATAGTCAGTTTTATATAATATTGTCACTCTTTCAGGAAAAGTGGGTCTAAAATTAATCCATAAAGAGCAAATGGACTTTTCAAATTTTATCTAGCAATAGAAGTTGAGAAGGATAGTATTTGTGGCCTAAGTATATCCTTATTCAAGAAGACATAAAATGGAAACTCTAAATGCCAATAATCCTGAGGCTTATTTGTAAATATTATGTTTTAGGATTTTTATAAAAGTTTGTCTTCTGCCAGAAGGGAAACTTGACTTTGAGAATCAGTCTCCAAGGACTTGATAATATTGAATGAACTTAACTCTTTTTCTGACATGGATTGATTTTATTATTTTTGGCACAAGATCAAAATAGCTCAGACATAGCATTTATGTGAATGTTTTGCACATTTTCCTTCACTATTTCTCAACATACATGAGTGCTTTTCTTTCAGAGTGGTATATGCTTATGTTACATGAGCAAGTGGGTCAAACTTGTTTAGACTTGAGCTTTCATCCTATGATTAGAAAAATAACAAATAGACTTACTCTAGTCCTGGTTCTTAACCTTTTCAGAACATCAGCTTTCTCGTCTGTGAGATTGGGTAATAGTGCCTAACTCTTAGAATTCTTCTGGGATTTAATTAATATACATAAAACTTGCACTAAGTATGGATGTTGTAGATAGTGATAGGGTGGAATCGATAGTTTGTCTTGCTAAAGCCAGATGCAGTTAGGTGTTATGCTTGCTTGTTTTGATCACCATGTCTTTTAAATATGAAATGCCAGTAAGGAGTATTTTGCAGTCACCATGTGACTGCCTAATGTGCTGGTGAAATCTAAGAGTAATTTTGTATCATAACTAATAACTTCAGTAGAATTATGTCCATGATTATAAAAATGAAGTGACATTCAGAGGTTGGTGTGAAAATTATGGTTAATTAGGGGCACCTGGGTGGCTCAATCAGTTAAGCATCCGACTTCGGCTCAGGTCATAATCTGGCAGTTTGTGAGTTCCAGCTCCGTGTCGGGCCTGTGCTGACAGCTCAGAGCCTGGAGCCTGCTTCAGATTCTGTGTCTCCCTCTTTCTCTGCCCCTCCCCTGCTCGCACTCTCTCTCTCTCAAAAATAAATAAACATTTAAAAAAATTACGGTTAATTAATCCAAACTAACACAGTGCTAGATACCTTACAGATGCATGTTCAATAATTTTAGTTCAGAGTAATTTCTGTTAAAAATGAGAACAACAAAAGTTGAAATTCCTCTATAGTGACACCGCCACTGAAATTTATTGGTAATCATTTGGTGTATATTTTTCTGAAATTTTTCCTTTGGGCATCCATAAGCCCACATAAAATTATCATATGCATGTATTTCTTAAATAAAAGTGGAATGTTATTATATGCACTGTTATGTAACATGCTTTTCTCACTTAATATATTAAGAGTAGTGTGCATATACACTTTCCTTCTTTTAACCACTAACTTACTGTACCGTAATTTCTCTAATAAACGTGATTGATGAAACTTAAAGTTGTTTGTGTTGCCTTTCTACACTGAACCTTCCTATTCCACTTGTATACTTCAATAGAGCAGATCCCTAGATGCAGGATTACTGGGATGACAAGAGATACCCATTCTAAAATTTGATAGACATTGCTAGCTTGACCACCAATGAAGTTCTCTTATTAAACCAACTTACACAACCACCCACCCACAGGTTTTGATATGTTTCCTGTTTTACCCCTTCTAACACAGCGCTTCCCTGATATAAATAAATATAATTTATTTTGCATTTCTTTGATTATTATTGTGCTTGAAATTCTCTTCACATGTTCATTAGCCTTTACAAGTCTGTAAATTGGCTATTCACCTCCTTTTGCCCATTCTGATACCTTTTTTCACTTTTTGTTTGTAGGTACTCTTTATACATTTTGGATAATGGTTACCTTGTAGTATATAGACAAGTATTTTTCCCCATTTACTATGTCTGTCTCTTACTAGCATATTATGCAAAAGAAGCATTAAGTTTTACATAATTTTATTTTTATCGAGATTATACATTTATATAGTTTAAAAAGTAAAAGTTTTCTTCAAATCCTGTAATGAAAAACTTGTCTCCTGCCTCGCACCTCTGCTCCCACTTTCAAATCCTGCTTCTCAGAAGCAATCACTTTAAAGTTTTATAGGGGTTTTCTCTGATTTTTCTTATCCATATTTCTGAAGAATGTATTTATACTGCCATCTCAGTATTTCAGTTTTAGATGAAAGATGAGAAGTTAGCTTTCACACACACACACACACACACACACACACACACACGTCTTACCCTCATCTTCCAGATATAGTTATATCATAATTTTTGGTTAGGTCAAAGACCATGCTCCCATATGGGAGCATGATTTTTTTTTAAGTAATCTCTCTGCCCAGTGTGGAGCTCGAACTCAAAACCCCGAGATCAAGAGTTGCATGCTCTACCAATTAAGCCAGCCAGGCGCTTCTGCAGCTGTAATTTTTCATGAACTCTGAGTAAATTTGCTTACTCCATTATAATATTTTGTTTTCCCTACAGTAAATAATTGTTTTATTTTTCTTTTGTTAATGGGTTTTAACAAAATTGGCATATTTTATGCCAAAATTATAAATATCTTCTCAATATATCCATTCAATGGATGTATATATATATATATGTTTATATATATATTTATATATATTTATTTATATATTTATATATATTTATTTATATTTATATATATATATCTATATCAGGTAACTGTCAATTTCATCTTTTTCTTGAAGACTTCCTAGAGGATCCCTATGTCCTTCTACTCCAATCTGGACTGGTTGTTCTCTAGTTCACAGTTATCCTGAGAGATTCCTTCAACCTCATCCTGGAGATTTACATTTTTTATTTAGCAAAATGAATAAGTGTGTCTCTGAATTTCTATATTTTGTGTCATGCTTAAAGCCTGAGATCATACAAATATTCATCCATAATTTTAATGCCTTAATGGCTTTATTTTTTATATGTATATGTCTAAATTATTTTGGTGTAATGAATGAGGTAGAAGGTTACTTGGGTTTTTTTCT
This sequence comes from Lynx rufus, assembly GCF_022079265.1. Classification (NCBI taxonomy): domain Eukaryota; kingdom Metazoa; phylum Chordata; class Mammalia; order Carnivora; family Felidae; genus Lynx; species Lynx rufus. The sequence continues at coordinate 9,491,947 of NW_025814839.1, read as the reverse complement.
TTGAATGACTAGCCACTTGTCCTTGTGTCATTTTATTGAATAAGTAATTCATCTTCCCACACTGATTTGAAATGCCACCTGTATCATATGTTAAATATCCATACGATTTTGTTCTGTTCTTTTGAGACCCTCCTTCAGTTTCCCTGACCTTTCTGTCCTATTACAGTGCTAGATCTCAATATTCGATTTGTTGTAGTTTTATAATTTGTTTTAATACCTAATTGAACAAGTGCTCTTTCATTACTCTTTCTTCTTCCTAAATTTCCCTGGCTGTTTATCAGATGTTTGTTTTTCTAGATTAGGATTTTGCAAATGCTAGCCCACAGACTGAATCTGCCCTGCTACTTGTTTTTGTATAAACAGCAAACTAATGGTCTTTAAAATTTTTAATGGTTGGGGGGGGAATGAAATTAAAATTTGACATGAAATTCAAATCTCAGTGTCCAATAAAGTTTTATTGGCACATGTGCTCATTTATTATTTATTATCCATGGTTTCTTTCACAGCACAAGACAAGATTGAGTAGTTACATCAGAGACTGTATGGCTCACAAAGCCTGAAATATTACAGATACGTTACAGGAGAAAGTTTGCTGACCCTGTTCTAGATCAAATTTTAAACCGTTCAAAAGGGAAATCTATTGAAATTTTATGTAATGTACAGATTAATTTTTTTAAGTTTATTTATTTTGAGAGAGAGCGTGCAAGCAAGGGAGGGACAGAGAGAGAAGGAACGAGAGAGAGAATCCCAAGCAGGCTCTGCACTGTCGGCATGGAGCCTGACTCGGGGCTTGAACTCCCAAACTGTGAGATCATGACCTGAGCTAAAATCAAGAGTCAGACACTTAACCGACTTGAACCACCAAGGCACCCCTATATGCAGATTAATTTTTAAAAATTTTTAATGTTTTATTTATTTTTGAGACAGAGAGAGACAGAGCATGAGAAGGGGAGGGGCAGAGAGAGAGGGAGACACAGCATCTGAAGCAGGCTCCAGGCTCTGAGCTGTCAGCACAGAGCCTGACGCGGGGCTCGAACTCACAGACTGTGGGATCATGACCTGATCCAAAGTCCGACGCCCAACTGACTGAGCCACCCAGGCGCCCCATATACAGATTAATTGAAAGAGAAACAATATCTTACCGTCAAATAAACTGAATCTTACTATCAAATAAAAAGATATATCTTTCATTTACTTAGATTTTTTACTGATATCTCTTAGTAATGTTTTATAATTTTTTCCATTTAGTTCCTGTACATTACTTAAGTTTATTCCTGGATTTTGTGGGTTGTTGTTGTAAATACAGTTGTTAATGGGATATTTTCCTCCAGCCTATTTTCTTTATAAAAACTTAGATACATAATATTTACTCATTATGAAATTGTGAAGACCTATCATAAGGTCATCACTGATTAAGAGCAATATTGCTATCTCAGTCAATAAGTGAGACAACAAGGATAGAAATGATTTACTTAGTAAAATTATAGGGGATGGTAAAAAATTATTTTCCTGGAATTTTACATTATCATTTTCTAAAAATATCTTGTGACCTAACCTAGTTTCTATAGTGCATGCTTTAATTATAAGTTAAAACAAAATTACTAATTTTTTGGTTTAAAGTTATTTTTAATTAATAATATACTTCAACGTTTATTTATTTTTTGGGACAGAGAGAGACAGAGCACGAACGGGGGAGGGGCAGAGAGAGAGAGAGACACAGAATTGGAAACAGGCTCCAGGCTCTGAGCCATCAGCCCAGAGCCTGACGCGGGGCTCGAACTCACGGACCGCGAGATCGTGACCTGGCTGAAGTCGGACGCTTAACCGACTGCGCCACCCAGGCGCCCCTTTAATTAATAATATACTTATAAAATAAGTCAGTCAGAGAAAGACAAATACCATATGATTTCACTCATATGTGTAATTAAGAAACGAAACAGATAAACATAGGGGAAGGGAAGGGAAAATAAAATAAAAGTGGAGAGAGAGGGGCGCCTGGGTGGCGCAGTCGGTTAAGCGTCCGACTTCAGCCAGGTCACGATCTCGCGGTCCGTGAGTTCGAGCCCCGCGTCAGGCTCTGGGCTGATGGCTCAGAGCCTGGAGCCTGTTTCCAATTCTGTGTCTCTCTCTCTCTCTGCCCCTCCCCCGTTCATGCTCTGTCTCTCTCTGTCCCAAAAATAAATAAACGTTGAAAAAAAAAATTAAAAAAAAAAAAAAAGTGGAGAGAGAGCCAAACCATAATAGACTCTTAAATGCAGAGAACAAACTGAAGGCTGCTGGAGAGGTAGCAGGTGAGGGGATGGGCTAAATGGGTGATGGGTACTAAGGAGGGCACTCTTTGGGATGAGCACTGGGTGTTATACGTAAGTGATGAATCACTAAATTCTCCTGAAACCACTATTACACTATATGTTAAATAACTTGGATTTAAACAAAATTAAAAAAAAACCTGCCATATATATATTTGCTTACATTTTAAATACCATAATGCACAATATAGAAAGTAGATGTCCCCAGTCAAGTAAAAGCCCCCAACATGCCAACCTTTCTTCTAACAGATATAGTCACTGTAAACAGTCTCAAGCATATTCTTCTATATTTCTCCTTTATCCTTCTTAACTTTGTTCATATTATTAATGTTATTTTAAAGTGTAATCATATTATGCATATTACTATTTACTTGATATTTTAATCAGCTGTCTTTCCTATAGATCTGCTTTTGGTTGTAGTAGCTACATAGTAGTCAAGTATGTAATTGTACCAGTTCTTCTTTGATGGACATTTGGGTTTTTCCAAATGTTTTCTATTACAAACCATGCTGTAATTATCATTATAAATGGCAGAGTGATTCATTTTCAGTTCATCTACTCTGACTCTAAAATATTCCAGCTTGAGGACCCTCTTTTTTCTTGAACTCCCTGCAGGGTAAGGGCCCCTTTACTTTAAAGCAGTGTGCTAACCAGTGTTTTTTGTTTCTTTAATAATAAAACAGCCTTTGCAGCAGTAAGCTTACAGTCTAGTAGGGTTGTCCAGTGAGTACCCACTCAATCATAACTGTGATTAATTATGTTCATAAAATGTCAGTCATGACTATGAGCTGACAAACTTATTTGCCTTGGGCTTCTAACCAGATTGCAGGGACAGGGGTTGATTAATCCAGTATATGAAACAAAGCGTATATGAAATCGTAGCAGGATGCTGTCTGTTGGGCTTGTGCCGAAACAGATCTCTCATAAACTAGGCTAAAATACATATTTTAACAAAGGGAAGAGAGAAAGGGAAAAAAAATCCAGGGTACCCAAAGGGATATTCCCAATATGTTATCTTGTTTCATTATTCATGTGCTAGCAGCATCAGCTTCAAGAAGTAATGGTTGAAATACATGTATACCTATTTTTAAATATATAATTGTCATAAACCTTTATTAAATCTCAAGATTTCACTAGACCTCTGATCCTACACTTCACTAGGACATGTGATTAAAAGAGATTACCAATAATTCATATTAAGTGAAAAAAATGTTTAAGCTTTATTAATAATAGAAAATGTAAATTAGAGTTAATGTTAAGTATCTTAATGATTGCATACCTTTTGACAAATCAATTGCACTTGTAGAAATTTATCCTAAGGAAATAATGATGGGTACATCACCACTATCTACTTCCAGAAACTTTTTGTCATCCCAAACAGAAACTCTGTACCTATTAAGCACTAATCTCTGTTCCCCTGTCTTTGCCCAGCTGGTAGTAACCTCTCATCTACTTTATCTCTATGAATTTGCCTATTCTAGATACTTTATACGAGTGGAATCATAATATTTGTCCTTTTGTGTCTGGCTTATTTCAATTAGGTTTATCCACGTTGTAGCATGTACCAGAACTTCATTCCTTTCTATGGCTGAATAATGTTCTATTGTATGTATAATACCATATTTTGTTTATCCGTTCATCTGTTGATGGACACTTAGGTTGTTTCTACCTTTTGGCAGTTGTGAATAATACTGTTACGAACATTGGTATACAAGTGCCTGCTTGAGTCCCTGTTTTCATTTCTGCTGGATGTATACCTATGAGCACAGTTAATGGAACATCCAGTAGTTCTATGTTTAACTTTTTCCAGAACCTCCAAATTGTTTTCCACATGGCTGTGCCATTTTACATTCCCACCAGCAACATGAGAGAGATCCAAAGTCTTCACAGCCTCCTCAACACTTGTTATTTCCCATTTTTTAAATTATGGCCATCCCAATGGGTGTGAAGTGGTATCTTACTGTGGCCCTGATTTACATTTTCCTGATAATTCATAGTGTGGAACATTTTTTCAAGTGTTTATTGGCCATTTGTTTATCTTCTTTGGACAATTGTCTTTTCAAGTCCCTTGCCCATTTTAAAATTAGATTGTTTTTTCTTTTGTTGGGTTGTAGGAATTATTTATTCTACACGTTAAACCTTTATCAGATATATAATTTGCAAATATTTTCTTCCATTCTGTGAGTCATTATTTCAATCATAATTGTATCCTTTGCACATACATTTTTAATGAAGTCCTTTTTATCTATTTTTCTTTCATTGTGCTTTGGGTGTTATATTTAAGAAACCTTGCCGAATCCATGGTAATGCAGATTGCTCCCATATTTTCTTTAAGAGTATTATAGTTTTAGGGGCGCCTCGGTGGTTCAGTCTGTTAAGCATCTGCCTTCGGCTCAGGTTGTGATCTCGTGGTTCGTGAGTTCGAGACCTGCATAGGGCTCTGTGCTAACAGCTCAGAGCCTGGAGTCTGCTTTGGATTCTGTGTTCTTCCTCTCTCTCTGTGCCTCCCCTGCTCACGTGGTCTCTCTCTCTCTCTCTCAAAAATAAATTAAAAAAATTTTTTTAAAGAGTATTATAGTTTTAGCTCTTAAATTTAGAGCTTTGATCTGTTTTGAGTTAATCTTTGTGTATGGTATAAGATAGAGATCTAACTTCATTCTTTTGCATGTGGATATACAATTATCTCAGCACTGTTTTTTGATAAACCACTCTTTTCTCCATTGTATTGTTTTGGCACTCTTGTTGAAAATCAGTTAGGTATACATATACCTAAGAAGGTTTATTTCTGTGCTCTCACATCTATTCTGTTGACCTGTAAATGTCTGTTGTTAGGCCAGTACCATACTGGTTTGATGACTATAGTTTCATGGTAAGTTTTGAAATCAGGAAATGTAAGCCTTCCAACTGTATTTGTTTTCTTCAAGATTATTTTGGCTGTTCTGGGTCCCTTAAAATTCCATAGAAGCTTTAAGATGGGTTTTCCTATTTCTGCACAAAACACTATTGGGATTTTGATAGGAATTGCATGTAATTTGTGTGTTGCTTGGGTAGCATTGTCATTTTGACAATATTAAGTCTTCCAGTTCTTGAATACAAAGTGCTTTTCTGTTTATTTAGGTCTTTTAAAATTTCTTTCAGCAGTGTTTTGTAGTTTTCAGTGTACAAGTCTGCTGCCTCAATTAAATTTATTCCTGAGTATTTTATTTTTTTGTTGGCACTGTAAATGTAATCGTTTTCTTAATTTCCTTTTCATATTATTCATTGCTAGTGCATAGATATACAACTGATTTTGTGTGTTGATTTTGTGTCCTGCAAATTTGCTGCATCTTTTATTAGCATCAACAGGTTTTTGTGTGTGTGTTCTTTGGGGTTTTCTAGATATAAGATCATATCATCGAGAAAGAAATTTTTTTAACATCCCACCTTTTCCTTATAAGACCAGAAAACATAATTTATGCCAAATGAGTAGAGCTCTTCAGTTATGTGTTGTGTTGTTTTGTTTTGTTTTGAATGGGGAACCATTTTTTTTTTCTATTTTCTAAAAAGGAACACTTGTAGTAAACGTAAAATTTCTAAAGGACAACCAGTAAATGAGTGCATTTAACCAGATTGTTTTGTGTAGCAGGTACACTGTATAGTTAAAGAGAACATTAAAAGAGTTGTTAAAAAGATAACATTTATACGGGCAAATCCATGATCAGTCTTTATTTAGATTCCTTTAACTGATCGTTTTAATTTAAAACTTGGTACTGCATTTGAATGTATCAAGAAGTCAGTCATGGGGCGCCTGGGTGGCGCAGTCGGTTGGGCGTCCGACTTCAGCCAGGTCACGATCTCGCGGTCCGTGAGTTCGAGCCCCGCGTCGGGCTCTGGGCTGATGGCTCAGAGCCTGGAGCCTGTTTCCCATTCTGTGTCTCCCTCTCTCTCTGCCCCTCCCCCGTTCATGCTCTGTCTCTCTGTGTCCCCAAGAAGTGAATAAACGTTGAAAAAAAAAAAAATTAAAAAAAAAAAAAAAGAAGTCAGTCATCTGTACCTCCATGTTAATGGGCAGCATTATTCACAATAGGTTAAGACATGGAAACAAGCTAAGTGCCCACTGATGGATGAGTGGATAAAGAAAATGTGACATAACACATAAACACACACACGCAAATACAAAAAAAAAGAAAACGGGGTGGGGGGGAGGAAATCCTGCCATCTGCAACAACATGGATGGACCTTGAGGGCATCATGCATAGTGAAAAGAGAAAGACAAACACTGTATGTTCTCACATGTGGAATCTAAAAAAGCCAAACTCATAGAAACAGAGTAGAATGGTGCTAAGAAGGGGCTGAGAGATAAAGGAAATTTGGAGATGTTGGTCAAAGGGTACAAACTTCTAGTTATAAGACGAATAAATTGTGGCAATCTACTATTTAACATGGTAACTATAATTAACAATACTGTATTATATACTTGAAGTTGCTAAGAGTAAATCTTAAATGTTCTGAACATACACACACACACACAAATTAGGTGAGGTGATGGATCTATGATTAACCTTATTTTGGTTAATTATTTCACGGCATACACATGTATCAAATCATCATGTTGTACACTTTAAACTTGCACAATGTTTTGCCAATTCTCTTTCAGTAAACCTGGAGGAATAAAAGAAGGCAGCATCACCCATTAGCATTAGGAATAATTTGAGGAGATATCTAAGGAATCAAATAATTAGAAACAGTCTCTAAGTCACATACGTGTGATGTCCCATCTCCCACGCAATCTTTGTAAGTGCCCTTGATAACATCTAAACTTCATCATAACCCCTCTTTCACTGCACCATTCTAAAAATATTCCAGCAACAACCTGTCTTGTATCAATACCACCAGCTCATAGTGAATTTGGAGAATTATCCAATTCAAATATCACAGTCTCCTTTATTTACCTTTTCTATCAGTTTTCCATTGTGATTTACACTTAAGTAGTTTATTAACAATCTAGTTAATTTTACCTCAAGTTTTCTTTTCTCATGTGCATATACATATTACGTATTCACTTGTTTCCCCAGATTCTCAAATAACTGTTCAATCTAGTCTCTTCCATATTTAGATCCTCCTTTTTAGGGAAAAGAGGATTATTTTCTTTTTTAAAAAAAGTTAAAAGGGGCGCCTGGGTGGCACAGTCGGTTAAGCGTCCGACTTCAGCTAGGTCACGATCTCGCGGTCCGTGAGTTCGAGCCCCGCGTCGGGCTCTGGGCTGATGGCTCGGAGCCAGGAGCCTGTTTCCGATTCTGTGTCTCCCTCTCTCTCTGCCCCTCCCCCGTTCATGCTCTGTCTCTCTCTGTCCCAAAAATAAATAAACGTTGAAAAAAAAATTTTTTTTAAAAAGTTAAAATATTTCAAACATGCAGAATATAATTAATATCTATGAACCTATGTCCCAGAATTAATTTTTTCTAAGTTTATTTATTTTGAGAGAAGGAGAGAGAGAAAGAGAAAACACAAGCATGGAAGAGGCAGAGAGAGAGGGAGAGAGAGAATCCCAAGTAGGCTCCATGCTGTCAGCACAGAGCCCAACATGGGGCTTGAACTTATGAACCATGAGACCATGACCTGAGCTGAAGTCGGATGCTTAACGGACTGAGCCACCAGGCACCCCTCAACAGTACTTTTTAAAGATATTTTTAAATGCAAAATAAGGTTTTAGGTTTGCATTATAGGTAATATACTCTGTGGACTAAACTAAAAACCTAAATTCTATACCAAACATTGATTTGTGGATGTAATCATGTTCATTTATAGATAGAGACGTAACTTGGAAGTGAACATTTGGAACGCAACTTTTTTGCAACTTGGAGACTTCTTGTAATGTCAGTCTCAGGAAATCCTAGGCAAATATTCAGTTATTACTCTAGAAGATAAATAGATGATGTGTACTGTGATGGAAATTAAAATTTCACTGCTAAAAGATTTGCATTATGTCAGCTTGGAAGGACCTGGAACTTCTGGGTTAGGCTTTGTTTTCTCTACTAGCACTATCATTCATTTTACTATTCCAGGATAAAGGCACGCAAACTTAAAGGCATGGAAAGGAGAAACTATTATCAATACTTGGCCAAAGGGCAAAGAGACAACTTCAAGGGCAGTTATAGTAAATAACTTCTTTAGCTAAGTCACCAAATAAGGTAGAGTGGTAATTACTTATTCCAATTTGAATTCTTCATAAGAAGTTGTCCTGGGTTTCCTTTAACGTAAAAGGTTTGGTTTTATTTCTCTAAATTTTTTAGCATTAGATTACGGGGGCAGTTTAGACATTTCTGTTGTATATAAGTTTACTATTGAAGTGTCGGATAAACCCTTACAATTACTATTGACAGTAACCTTTCAGATGTTAGAGTGCCCCAAGTGTCAGGTGAAGTTCTGAGAGACAGCCTTTCTTTCTTGGTAATACAGCCAAAAACACCTTTTCTTCCTGTAATGTCTTGCCTGATCTTTTTGCTAGGATCCAGTATTACCTCTAATTGGTTGGCTATCTTTTTCTTTAGGTTGTAAACTATCACTTTTTACAGATTTCATTTTGTTTGCTTTTAATTCTATTTTTAAATAGCTGTTCAGCCTCTTCTCTGCATTTTTTTCCCTGTCTTTAATGATAGGGATTTTTTTTTTGTCAGTTTCATTTTCACTCCAGTTTTTAATACAAGGCTCAGCAGAAAAGAGCCTCAGCAGATAAGCACTTTTGATTGATGGAATTCACATCTGTTGTGTTTCCCCAAATGTATTTTTTCCTCTACAGCCTTTCAACACTCCCATCTTGATTTTGTTGTGCTAGATCATGATACTACAGGCCTCTGGTTAAGATTGGTGTTACTCAGTACCCAAAAATAACGTGAGAGTGCAAGGTTGTGACAAATGCTGTTAGAGGCAAACAAAAAAAAAATCGTGGTAGAAGTGATACTCTTCTTCTCCTGATTCAATATGCAACTTTGGGTACTTGGTTTCATTTAGCTTTGCTTTCATTTCTTCATTTGTAAAATGACACATAAGCTGTGTTACGGGCTTTGTGAATAATTCAACTTATCAAACATTTGTAAATTGTGATGCCTAATGAATTTGGATATTAGTAATCAACCTTTAACAAACAAATTATTTTAAGAAGCTATTCCCTCAGCACTATCCAATTCCCTATTCCCAAGAAAAATATCTTGCTTTCTTGTGATTGTCCAAGGGCATGACTAGTGGTAGGTTTTAGAAACATAGGCAACTCTATCAAACTATAATCCATAATTATGGTATTGTTGCTTATTTACAAAATCACAACTGCTTATATAATTTAACTATGTTTCCTCTATGGTTTTTAACTAGTCCTAACAAATGTTAAATTATATGTTACGTGACTAGATTTTCTTAAAATTTTAAACCTTAATATGGGGGAAATCACTTAGCTTTTACAATTTTATTCAACTCATCTGTTTTAATTTTCTATAGCTATAATTTTTGTCTAATGTTTCTTATGGGAAATAAGGAATACACACATGAAAAATTATTTTGTTGAAGACTATTAATTTTTAAGCCAGTAATTATGGTAGTCTCCAGGTAGCAAACATTCTCAAATTTCTTCTTGAGACTTTTTTGCCTGATTGCCTGAAGAATATTTTTAATTTTTGGAATTTAGTAGCTTAATTATGACATGTTTCAGTGTTTATGATCATTTTCTCTGGCATACTGTGAGCCCTTTCAATCTGTAGCTTTAAAGTCTTTTTTTTTTATTCCTAGAAAGTTTTAAAAAATGTTACTAATTTTCAAATTTTATATTTCAATTCTCTTTTTCAAGGATACCGATTATGAATCTGTTCATCTGTCATATCTATAATTTTCTCTAATTTTTTTTTCTTTTTTCAGGGCCCTTGTGTTACTTTTCTCAATTCTCTACTCTAGGTCTGTTACTGTGTTTTCTTTAACACTACAGTTTCTTCTTCATTCTGCTTTCAGTAGAGACTTCATTTCTGTAGTGGTTTGATTTTTACCCACATCTCTCTTGACTTGTGCCAAGAGAAAATCATTTTTCATTCTCTTTCGGCTCACCATATCCCTGCTCTTTATCTCTTAACTCTTCTGTCCCTGCTATGAGCTCCTACTTTATTCAACTACTTCATTGAGTTATTTTCTCTTTTTTAACTCATTGGCAATATGTTTTGACATAACTTACATCTGATATATGACTTTTTTTTTTCCTGAATAGAGTTCTTCACCTGCCATTTCTTTTCCCTATTTCCCTATGGTTTTTCTTTGTTTTTGTTTTTACCATATCTTGATGTAGATCTGATGCTGTTTCCTTTCTATCATTTTCATCTCTAAATGAGATGAATTCTCCTTGGTCTTGTAGGATTCCTTTGGGGAAGGGTCCAAGGCCATGTTTTAAGCCAGCCAAGAGTTTTCCCAACTTAGTGATTAGAATCCTTGTAACAAACTTATGTGTGAATTCTTCAGTCTTTACTTTTACTGAGACAATGGATTTGCAATTTTATTGCATTGATTTTGAAGACAGGGCCAATATAAACCTCTTCTGGACACAGCTCATTAGTTGTACTTAAAAATTAAAAAGTTTCTGGAGCACCTGGGTGGTTCAGTCGGTTAAGTGACTGACTCTTGATCCCGGCTCGGATCATGATCTCACAGTTCGTGGGTTTGAGCTCTGCATCGAGCTCTGTGTTGACAGTGTGGAGCCTGCTTTGAATTCTCTCTCTCTCTCCCTCTCTCTTTGTCCCTCATCTGCTCGTGCTCACACTCTCTCTCTCTCTCTCTTTCTCTCTCTCTCTGCCTGTCTCTCTCAAAATAAACTTAAAAAAAGTTTAAAAGTTCCTGCATAAATATCCATGAAACATTTATAAGAAAAAGCAAAGTTATAGACAATCTGTGAATATCTACACACATTTTGTGGATATAGCCAGTAGCTATTATTTACAGATGGACTGAGGAAGTAATGCAGTCGTGAAATGTTGTATAAATGCAATTAGTTTTCCCACTGCCCTAAAACTCTAAATTCAGAATGTATTAAGGTTATCTTCATTGTAGAGTTTACACACTCTTGACTGCTTTCTGTCCCATACTTTAAATCCCTCCTCCATAGTCTCTCCTATAATAGGAAAAAAGAGCTACCGACTTCACTAAGCAGGTATGGTAAACCTATTTATATGACTAGCAATAGTACAATAGAAGGGCAATTATAAACATATAACAGATGATTTGAAATCTGTATTAAATAGACAATAGAAACATGAGCAAAACTATGGATAGTTTTCATATTTCCATTTTAATACAATGCAAAAAAGGGAAAGGAAAAGTTTCAGGAATTAAATTAGCTCAATTAGGAGCATCCAGATATCATAAAGAAGTAGATTATAGACTTTTCCTGCAGTGTCCGCTTTCCCGAGAGTCATTTTTTGGGTAGCACCCTTGTCATGTAGAAGTATTGGTGTGCCTGAAAACATGAAAAACTGGAAATCAGATACTAATAAAACATCAGAATAACAACTGATCTTTTCTGTCTTACCAAGATGTTAACATTAAATGCGATTAGGTATGTGAAAGCACTTTATACGAACGTAAGCTTTAATGTTGTTTGTCAAAATGTGCAGGAGACTAAATTTGATTCTAGCAGCCTCTTTTAGTCAGCCGTTGAGAACAAGTACCAGCTTCTATACTGTAGTGCCAAACTCTTTTATACTATGACCAGTGAAGATGGTAACAAGTCTTAAAAATGCTCACTGGGGCAGTATGCAGCCTAATCTGTATAGCATTGAAGTAATGAGATATCATCTCCTTGGGCACAGAGCTCTGCATTCTGGAAATCATTTAAGGCAAAAACTCCCTGAAACTCCTTACTGGTTTAGGGAGGAAACCATTACCTCTAGCTAGTGGACTGTTGAGCGCTTGGAAATTTGTCTCACAGAAGGAAGGAGGAGCCACGGCCACTGTCCCTGTGAAAACACAGATTCCTACACATGCTCATCCTTCCCATTGCTAGACGACAACTAAATGGAGCAGTTCCCGTTTCCTATGGTGGTTCTCTTTCATTCCTGTTTAAAATGGAGACAGCTGGTCAGGGAGCTAACTAAATGTAACCAGCCTGAGGAAGATACTGGAGAGAGAAAGAGAGGGCATCAGTGACAATACCCCCATCCCTCAGAGGTTAGGCCGGCAAAAATAACTGAATCCCCACAGGAGCCTCCTTAGCATTAGACTACTAGTTAGATTTTATTTATTTATTTTTAAGGTTTATTTTTTTATTTTGAGAGAGGCGGGGGGAGAATCAGCAGGGGAGGGGTAGAGAGAGAGGGAAACAGGATTTGAAGCAGGCTCTGTGCCGAGAGCAGAGAGCCTGATGTGGGGCTCGAACTCATAAAGCGTGAAATCATGGCCTGAGCCAAAGTTAGGTGCTTAACCGACTGAGCCATGAAGGTGTTCTTGAACTACTAGTTTTTAGATCTTAGCTTTTTGTTCTGCAAATGATTTCAAAAAGAGAGTATGAGGCCACCAATGATGGCGGGAAGGCAGAGGGGAAGGCTGGTGGAAGGTCGATTCATAAATTGGTAAAACAGGGCTGAAACCTCAGTACTTCTTGCTCAATTAGTCAAGAGATGTGTCTTCAGTTCCTGAGGCAATGATACAACTTTTATAGTTTTGTTATAAGAATCATTATTATTCATTTTCATCATAATTACCGATGTTTTTTTAAACTATCTAGAAGTGTGCTGTCCAACATAGTAGCTGCTAGGCATGTAGTTATTTAAATTAAAATGTAACAAAATTAGAAATTCAGTTCCTCAGTCACACTAGCCACATTTCAAGTGCTTCATGGCTATATATGGTTAGTGGCTACCCTATCGGACAGTGCAAAGATACACTATTTCCATCATGATGAAACATTCTATTTGAAAGATCTAGAACATACTCTGAGAGCAAATGTATAATGTTAAGTATATCTAGTTTACAGTCAAACAATTAAAGTCCAATGTATGTATGTAAAATAAATTACCTTTTAGAGATGGAGCCTACCATTGTAGCTTGGTTATTCTAGGCATAAATAATAAGATTTCTGAAATGAATGATTAGTGTCCACTAAGAAAGAACAAATACATGTTAATTTTAGACTCATGGACTTGAGAGAAACATGTATGGATAATGAAGGAGTTCATTCCACTCAAAATCCTTCAGGATAAGTCAAGATGAGAGAAAGTATTGATATAATTAATGTTATTGGTAAATAAGGAATAAAACATGAAAAACCTAATTCAAACAATCACACAGGATACTTTATACATTCCTGTTTTATGAAAATATGATGTCTTCTTGAATATATCTTAAAAGTGGTTCCTATAACAAAACTTAAGCGTCTATAAAGGAAGAAGACTGATCTAATCCTTGTTCTAATGTAGTAATGAATGTTATTACTATATCCAGAGCAGTGGGGGGGCGATAATCAAATGGCAAATGAGCCCATTTTTTGGACATAAATCGAATAGTAAAAAATGAACAGTTGAGTACTTTGTAATTTATAGATATGCTCTACACATACTTCACATTTAATTATTTCATTAGTAGTATTAGACGAAGTTTATTGAATGTGTGTTCTGTGCCAGCCACCTTCTTTAGCACTTTACATGCACTGTCTTATTAAACTCTCACAGTAAACAATTCTATGAGTTAAAAACATTAATTATGTCCATTTTACGGATAAGGAAACTGAACCTTAGATAGTTTTAATACTTGCTCATGATGATATGGCTACCTAGGGATAGACTTGGATTTGAATACAATTTTGCTTTAATCAAAACCCTGTGATCTTAACTGTGGTTGCCTTTCCAAGGACCAGGCTGAAGACCACAGTAGTAAACAACAGAGTAGGATTTAAACACATGCCTTTCTAATTCTAGGTGTGATGTTCTTTCTAGTTTGCCATATGCCTCTCATATGAACTGAAAATAAAGAGGAAATGGCCATAATTTTATATGTACTTTTAAATTTATTTTTTAATGTTTATTTTTGAGATAGAGCATGAGCAAGGGAGGAGCAGAGAGAGAGAGGGAGACACAGAATCCAAAGCAGGCTCCGGTCTCCGAGCTGTCAGCACAGAGCCTGATGCAGGACTGGAACCCACGAGCTGCAAGATCATGACCTGAGCTGAAGTCGGACACTCAACTGACTGAGCCACCCAGGCACCCCAGTTTTATAACATTTAATGGGAATTCTTGAAGTCCCTGTAAGGACAGTTTTCCTAAATTTACTACACATCAAGATTTGCTAAACAAGGGGCGCCTGGGTGGCTCAGTCGGTTAAGCCTCTGACTCTTAATTTCTGCTCAGGTCGTGATCTCATAGTTGGTGAGATCAAGCCCTATGTCGGGCACACACTGACAGCAAGGAGCCTGCTTGGGATTCTCTCTCTGCCCCTCCCCCACTTTCTCTTTTCAAAATAAATAAACTTAAAAAGATTCTCTCCTTCTCCCTCTGGCCCTCCCCTGCTCTAGCTCTCTCAAAAAAAACAAAAACAAAAACAAAAAACAAAAAACAAAAGCCTTAATGTAACGGTGATGATATTTACCATACCCTTATTTTAACATTGTCTTAATTTCAGATTACATTCACTTTTAGAGAACATTACAACCATGCAAACTTGGTGAAGAATATTTAGGGAGTTTCTTACTTGTAAACATAAATTATGATAATTTTCCTAAACTGGGTTATGAAGAAATAATCAAATATCATACCAAGAAGTCTAGGAGGAGGCAATTAATAATTCAAGACCAGGTAGTAGAGGCCTCTTTTTAGTTAATACATTTTGTCGTCCAAACAGTCCATGTCGGTTACCTGAGAACTTTGAGGGTTCTAGCATTCAGCATGAGAAATATCATGAGATGTGAAATTTCTGAAGAGTAAAAATCAGTTTTCTTTACTGGAATTCCCCTCAAAGTGAATGAAATCTAATTCAGCCAGTTGAATCACCGAACTCTTTTATTGCATTGGAACTCATAAAAGAATTTCATTCGAAAAACACAGCCTGCCATTTTCAACAACTTAAACCGATAGTCCATTCAATCACCTCATAACAAAGTAGTGTGGAGAATGACTTCACTGAAATGGTGCCAGACTCTCTTTAGCAAAGCGGAGTTGGCATGAAACAGCAGAAGGGAAGGGCCGGACCAGCAAAGTAAAGAAGAGTTAACTATACTTTTTTTATTAGCTAGCATTTAAAATACGAAAGCAATAGGGGCCCCTGGGTGGCTCAGTCGGTTGAGCATCTGACTTCAGCTCAGGTCATGATCTCACAGTTCGTGAGTTGCAGCCCCGCGTCGGGCTCTGTGCTGACAGCTCGGAGCCTGGGGCCTGCTTCGGATTCTGTCTCCCTCACTCTCTCTCTCTCTGTCCCCCACCTCACGCTCTGTCCCTCTCTCAAAAATAAACATTAAAAAAATTAAAAAATTTTTAATAAAATATGAAAGCAATAAAGAAATGATCAAGAAATAATATATAGAGCATCTTCCTGAAAATTATAGTCTAATTGAGAGAAACCAATCTGTATGAAATAATGGGAGATTTGTAAACTAACAATAACATAGGAAAATGATACATAGGTAAAAGTCAGTGCAAAAGAAAATTTTTACATCATCATTTTGTTGTAATGGGATTGATTGATTCCGTCTCTCATCAACTATCTTGCAGAAGTACTATCTGTCAAACATTGTTTCAGATATGAGAAATGCAGTAGTGAACCAAACAGGCCCCAAAAACCTGCCCTTATAGAGTTTACATACTAGGAAGGGAGACAGAAAATGTATAAATTAGGCAAAGTACATAGTATTTTAGAAGGTGATAAATGCTATGGAATAAAAAAGCAGAGAAGAGGCAATGGGGGAGGTTGCAGTTTCAAGAAGGGTAGTTAGAGGCTGTAATACATCTTTTTATGAAAGTCATGGTAGTCTGTGGAGGCTGAAGTTGAAACAGGGCCAACCCCTTCTCCCTCCTGAAGGAAGAAGTGAAAGGAGTTCAGTGAAGAAATGAGAATGGTGTCAGGTACTTTGTTTATCCTTTTGTTGATTCTGGATTTGTTCTTTTATTTGGCCATTTTAGAAGTATATTTGGCTTTTGGGTGGGTCAGTTGGCCTTTTAGATAAAATTGGGCAGTGGTCTTAATATTATCCCTGATAGTAGACCACAGGTCCACTCATCATCCCCTGAGATCTCTGCACACACAGGTACAGTTCTGAAGAATACTAATATGGAATGATATTTCTGATAATGAGATTTTCACTTACAGAAAAAATTTTGCTCTATCCTCTTAAAATCTTGAGAAGTAATCCTAGTTAAAATCCATCTGCCTGTTCCCATGTCTCTATAAAACCAAGTCTTTCAAGGTATTGGCATTGAGTTCTTGGCAGTGTTCATTCATTGAGTGAGTAATGTACAGAAGATGTTTTCTTTTCCAAGCGTATCTAAATATTTCTTGTTTTGTCACAGTTTTACAAAAGTGACTAAGTATTAGCTGTCCTTGTCTCTTCCTTTCCACTGACCCCTTCCCTCTTTCCTTTAGGCAAGCACAGATCTCTACGTATCTACAGAAACCTGTACTTGACCCTACTACTCTATTTTGTTTTACACTAGTGTGCCTCTAAAAATTTCCCCCTGCCTTCATTTCCCTCACTCCCCACCATGGTCCCAAACAAACCCCATTCCAGCTAACTGAAATAGTCTTCTCAAAGATCATCAGAAGTTCCATTTTGCCAACTCTCATGGTCTTTTCTAAGTCTTTATTTAACTTTACCATTTGACCCTTTTAGAGAATCTCCCACCTTGCATTATATCCCTTAAGTGGGATAAAATGAAAGCATACATAATGCCTGACACAAGAAAGTACTCAACAAATGTTGGGTGAATCTGAACTGAATACGACTCTATACTGTCTTAATTCTCTTCCAGCCCAATGATTTATGCATTGTAGATACTCACTGCACTTTGTATTTGTTTTGCGTATGAATGAATGCATGAGCCTGTTACTTCCCTGTCTCTTTGCATGGTTCCTCTTCCTCTTTCACCTCAAACATATGTTTAAGAACTTATATATTCGTCATTGTACTAAAGGCGTAATATTCATCGTGTCATTTAATTCTCACACCCAATTGATATGGTAGTTATTTCTCTTTTACAGATGAGGAAAATGAGACTTAGAACTCTTACATGACTTACCGCCTCACCCAATTAACTAGTACATGCATGGTGAAACCACCAGTTAATCTAATTGAGGTTGCTCTAGAGGACTCGAATATTAGCTCTCTGCCCTTTCTTTATATTCTTCCCTTAAGGGAATCTACCAATTCTCCTCATTTCAGTATGCCAGTGCCATCGAAATGGATGCCTTTAGGAATCGATGTGCTATCCCGTTTCTCCAACCACTTGCTCCGTGCTGTCTTGCTATTATGTTGAACTCAAGCTGTTTAAAACAGACTTCATCCCTGTTACCTCAGGTGGTACTCCCTTTTAGTGGTTTAGTCAGTGACATTCTCATCATCCTAATCACTCAGACTTGAACATCTTTAACTTCTTTCTCTTTTCCATTTTCTTTTTTTTTTTTTTTTTTTTTTTTTTTTTTTTTTTAAATTTTTTTTTTCAACGTTTATTTATTTTTGGGACAGAGAGAGACAGAGCATGAACGGGGGAGGGACAGAGAGAGAGGGAGACACAGAATCAGAAACAGGCTCCAGGCTCTGAGCCATCAGCCCAGAGCCCGACGCGGGGCTCGAACTCACGGAGCGCGAGATCGTGACCTGGCTGAAGTCGGACGCTTAACCGACTGCGCCACCCAGGCGCCCCTCTTTTCCATTTTCTTATCCTAACTCGCATCAACTGACACTGGGTTATTCCCAAGGGATACACAAATACATGAGTAATCCTTACACATGTCTGCCACAGGTAGAAAAGTCGATCTGAGAAGTGTCTTTATTACTTCCCTTTAGTTAACAACTTACTTATTGTTCTCTGTCATTTTAGAAACATACCGTGAAAAAACTAAGAGCTGTTGGAAATTTTTTATTTATTGGAAACTGTTTTTCCAGAATCTTACGTAACTGGATAAATGATACTGGTCACTCTAGCTTCCTTCCTTGATCTGTGCAGAAAGGCATGTTTTCTTTTTCCCAGTTAGAAATGAGTGAATAGAGACAGAGTGACAAAAGACATCTAGAAAAACATCAGAAAGCACACAAATATTCTAAAAGAGGTATTTTTGTCCATATGTAATATAATTCTGTGAAAGGGAATTAGTCTGAGAAGAAATAAATCTCATCTCCTGTCTCTCTTACTTTTGATGCACTCATTCTTGTCATGGTTTGAACTGTGACCTATTCTGACCACAGCTTAAGGCTTTAATAATTGCAAATTTGAATGAAAACAAAAAGCATCTTTGCTGAATCATGAAGAATTTCATGAATTCTTGCTTTGGGGAGGAGTCTAGTTACAAAGTACGAGGTTAGTTGTGGTGAGAAAGATCCTTAAAACTTCAACAAAACACTTAAGCACACGTATTACCAAGTTCCTTCTGGACCAGGCATTCTGCTAAGTGCTAGAATTTTTTTTTTTCCCCAGCTTCTATCAGCTGTTTTGCTTTGATGTCTCCACCTCTTTGCCACTGTAATCAAGCCTTCCTGCTGATGACATTTGCTTCTACTTGTGGCATTATACTAACTAACGTTTCTCGAGTGCCAAGGAGACACAGGCAGGGATGAGTACTGGTGAAGAGGAAACAAAACTGTAAAACGGGCTAAAACATCCATACTGGAAGGAGACCTGGATTTGGTCGTTTCTAACTATATGAAGGAGGTATAAAAGAGGAAAGGGGGGGTGGTCCTTAAAAACAAAAGAAGATGAGTAGAGAATGAGGAAATAATTATTAGACCATGGGCACTTACAGCTGTTGAGGAACTGAAAGAATACCAGAAATTCAGAAAGAGAAAAGCACTTGGCAAGATATCCTTCAGTACAACTAAAGATTCTTCAGTGTGCGGGTATTTACTGTGGGGAGGCTATTTAGAAAACTAGCTCTGAGCTCATTTTTGCTTAGGGTGAGTCTTAGGGTTTGTGAGCTGGCTTCACTCTGCTTAATCCTCCCCTCTTTGGTACTCAACCCCCCACCTGGACACACAAACGCAGAGTCTCTGAGAATTATCTCTTTTTTCACTTGAAATTCAGCTCACATTTACTTACTCAGACTTTTGGAAGTTACCACTCAGACAGATGCAAATTCAGTATTATGCCTGCCAAAATGTGCAGAAAAGAGACTCTTTTTTACACCTTCCATCTTTTGAGCTTTGGTCCTGCTCTTTCAATCTCTGCTAAATAGTAAATGGGGAGATTGTTGTTCAGATGAACACGAGTACATTTGCATTACTGAGCTTGCTGTTTCTAGTTCTAAAGAGATTCTTTACAGTTTCCTTATCAGCAAAGGAATCGCCTTGATTTCCTTTGATGATGTTTCCCGGCTGATATTCTAGAACTAACTAGCACAGAAGCAGTTCATACCCTCATGAAATGGCTCTTGCCCAGTAATCCTGCTTGATTTGAACATATTAGGCTTTAATTACAGGGTTAAGAGGATGGATGGAGAAGAAAGCAAAAAAATACCCACTGCCTCCAAATGAGCTCTATCAAATCCGCTTGACTCCCTCAACAGAATACAGGAATACATTTATATCATAACTGTTTGTTTATTTGAGAGAGACAGACAGAGAGAATGAGCAGGGGAAGGGCAGAGAGAGAATCTTGAGCAGGCTCCCCGCTGTCAGCACAGAGCCCCACTCAGGGCTCGATCTCACAAACTGTGGGATCATGCATGACCTGAGGTGAAACCAAAAGTTGGACACTTAACCAACTGAGCCGCCCAAGCACCCCTATCATAACTGTTTTTAGCCCTAGTTGCCAGCCATGAAGAATAAACACTTTAAAAGATGTAGTATGGGTTAATGACCTACTGAGAGATAGAAAGATTTTAAAAGAAGAGAAAACCATTTTTGACTAGTAAAATCACCCAGATTAAACTACCAAAATGAGTGCTCTCTTTCTATCTTTAACATTTCAGTGTATAGTTTTTTCAAGGTGTTGCCTTGAAAAAAATCTGGTTCTATAAACATGGACATGAATTTATGGGGCAATAAGATGGATGAAGGGAAATTAGTAGGAATGGCTTTAGAAAAACTCACATTCCCCTTTGCAGCTTTCAGCTGCCTAGCATGGTCTCTTCCTTTCCTATGAATATAAATATACATTTTTAAATCATAAAAATATAGTGACAGAAGAGCTTTGTTTTTACAACTTTATTTTGTGCCTTGCAATTCAAAACATAGTCCATGGACCAGCAATAATAGCCTGGGAGCTTGTTAGAAATACAGATTCTCCGGTGCCTGGGTGGCTCAGTCAGTTAAGTGCCTGCTTGATTTCAGCTCAGGTCATTATCTCAAAGTTTGTGAGTTCCAGCCCTGCATCTGGCTCTGCGCTGTCAGTGCAGATCCTGCTTGGGACTCTCTCTCTGCCCCTCCCCTGCTGTCTTGCACACTCTCTCTCTCAAAAATAAATAAACTTAAAAAAAAAAAAAAGAGGGGCGCCTGGGTGGCTCGGTTGAGCGTCCAACTTCAGCTCAGGTCATGATCTCACAGTTCATGGGTTCGAGCCCCACATCAGGCTCTGTGCTGACAGCTCAGAGCCTGGAGCCTGCCTCAGATTCTGTCTCGTCTCTCTGCCCCTCCCCCGCTCACACTTTGTCTCACTCTGTTTCTCAAAAATAAATAAATGTATATTAAAAAAAAGAAATATAGGTTCTCTGGCCTTAGTCCTACTGACACTCAGAATCTGCATTTTAACAAAATACCCAGGTGATGGATGCCCATCCAGGTTTGAGAATTACTGATCTAGGATTTGCAATTTGGGCTGAAAATCTCAAAAATAGTTGCTAAATTTCTATTTTATTTTTAGTGACCTCTGTAAGCATGTAAAAGTAGCATTAACTGAGTAATTTCAGACTAATATGCCTTTCCCAATTAATAATTTACTGTTCAAAAGAAATTGTGAGAGTACCTTGGAATTTGAGAGACTTTATAAGGAAGGGTTGAAATACAGAGTGACTTCCTGTTTCTGAGAAATAGTTCGGGTTAAAATCAAAAAGCACCTTATATTTGGGTATATACCCTGTCATTACCAGTTGTGTTATCCACATTCCCAAATGTTATTGCATTTTTGTTATACTTTCAACAGTGTGTTTTATCTGAAAAAGACATTAGTTCTTTTGGATTCTTAGTAGGATTTAGCAGATCACTTTTTATCATGTGATTGATTTCACTATAATGATATAATTTGAGTATCTCCTTTTATTCTAGCAAATGTTTGTTGAGTGCCTATTATGTATGAGAGAATGTACATATGAGCAGGACAGACAGGAGAGAAACAGTAACAATATAAACATAATGACAATAGTCCCTAAAAGGGTGAAAAAACACTTTAATAAGGGTGCTCCGTGAGGGCCTCTCTGACATGGTCACGTTTGAGCAGAGATCTTAAAGCCATACCCTTGGCATTCCTGATTCCCATCCTGCGCTGCTCTACATTTTTCTTCTTCCAAAGCACTTATCATTCTTTTAATTGCTAATTTACTTCATTATGCTCATTGTTAATTGTCTATTTCTCTCCACCAACAGGTTAGGGAGCTTTATTTTGTTTCTCCAAGTGCTTAGACTGGCACATGGTCAGGGCACTAAATAAATATTATTAGTAGATAATGAATTAAATTGAAACTGCAACTCAGGTCAGCCTGTTTACATCTGCACATTGAAAAATGACACAGAGCTGCTAAAGAGCAGAAGAGAACAACCATGGCTATATGGAGGAAAAGATCAGAGAACTTACTTGCCAGTGGAGGAAGCAAGTATGTTCACAGAACACTGTTAATTTAATACCTGCTGTAGATGATATGTGTTATAACAAGAGTACACATAATGTGCCGTGATAATTTTGAATTTTAGCTCTCAGAGTAAGGAAGAGAGGTGGAGTTTAACTGTGTCTTGAAGAAGCTGTAGAATTTTGGCTTGAAAAGAAACAAAAAGATACTCCACGCTAAGCAAAAGGCGCAAGCAGTGTGGACACTGAAAGTATCTAGCACATTTCAGAAATAACTAGAAACTGGTAAACTTAGATTGGAAGCGTATCTTAGCAGCCTTGGGTATTTTTTTTTATGGGGTTTGGGTATCTTCATCAAAAGTATTTGAATAGCAGTGTGATACTATTAGGACCTTGTCTCAGGAAAAGGACATTTCAGACGATGTATAGGTGAGTTTGGAGGCCAGAAAATGTAGGAGACGATTGAACTTACCATAGGTGGCATTATTTGCTTATGTGGCTCATCTTGCCTTCTACATCTAAAACAGATGAAGGATAAAAATTTACTATGTATTGCTAACAGTCCTCTAAATATTAAGTTGGGTTCCTGGTACACTTTCTCCACCCCTCAAAGTTAACTTGGAGATACCCAAAGTCGGTTGTTGTAGGAATGTTTACTTTTAATTTTTTTTTTTCAACATTTATTTATTTTTGGGACAGAGAGAGACAGAGCATGAACGGGGGAGGGGCAGAGAGAGAGGTAGACACAGAATCGGAAACAGGCTCCAGGCTCCGAGCCATCAGCCCAGAGCCCGACGCGGGGCTCGAACTCACGGACCGCGAGATCGTGACCTGGCTGAAGTCGGCGCTTAACCGACTGCGCCACCCAGGCGCCCCAGGAATGTTTACTTTTAAAAAGCAATTTCGTATTGAATTTTGGTGTTGCCTTGTACATGAGCTAGAATAGCTAGAGATTTGTATACTTCTGAAGGCAGTTCTGGGAGACAGGCAGCTCGCAACAGGAGGAAACTGCTCTAACATGTATTCTGTCAATGTATACGGATGCTTTGCCCTACCTGCCAGTGGCAAGGCAAAATTAAAAGTGACTAAGAATGCTGAGTTATCCTTTCAACATTGGAAATTAGGCAAGAGCTTCAAGTTCTAAATGCTAGCTTTCTAGGGTATAAATGCATCTCTGAAAGTCTCAGGACAGGATTACCTCAGAAGATTTTAGATACAAGATACTCTCTTGTCTTTAATTGGCATACTACTTTTTACTGAACAGAAATTCTCAATGATGATACTGCCTTTTTCTTTAAGGCAAAAAATGAAAAGAAAGATTTGGGTTTAAAAAAATTTTTTTTCCTTATGTAATCTCTACACCCAACATGGGCCTTGAACTCATGACCCGGAGATCAACTGAGCCAGCCAAGTGCCCCCAAAAGAAAGTTTTAGATGGGAGGGCCTTGATCTTTTGGTTTGGCCATGGGGAAAGCAAATCAAAATAATTAAGCAGTTAGCATTCAGGAATATTGTAGACTAGATAGAATCCTTTATAATTTATCAAGTTATTAATTTCTGAAATCTCTCATACAGTGATTTAACTGAAAATTGCCGTAGCGGTTAACAGAGTGGGCTTAAGAGGTTAGACCGTCTAGATTTGAATCCCAGCTCTATCATACACTAATTCTGTGAAGTTTGACCTCAGATTTTTATCTGTAAAATGAGATCAATAATAGTACCTCTTTCATAGTATTGTGTTGAGGTTTGAATGAGATAATGTACAGTGCCTGGCCCATACTACGCATTGAATCAATGTTATTTATATTGATGATATTGTTGATTACATTAAACTGGGTCCTGCTAATGAAAGTAACTTTTCTATCTTTAGGGCCTATAGTAGTCTAAAATAAATGCTTGTTGATTTTCTCTATTATATTTGTCCTAAAATTAGGTCATTTATAAAGGCAACAATGAATGAATATTTTAAAATCCTAATAAAAGACTGAATGATGTCCTATAAACCAGTGTAAATGATAATTTGGACTTGCTGACTGAAGGCAGGCCTAATTATTAGATTGTAAACTACTTAATGTATGGATATCATGTATCATGACTGTCCATGAGGAAAAAATATTGCAGAGCAGAATTAAGTTTTTAACATGTAATATAGCTGTTATTTCACTTTTTAAAAATGAATATGTATAGACTTGGACTCCAAAGAGTTTTCTAGATGTTAAAATGGGATAATATCAACTGCCAGTTTTTTTTAAGACATCCATTAAAATAGATAGGTTTTTCAACAAGTAAGTTGAGAGTACTGATAATTCTGAAATTATTAACATTTGGGTACCATGTTGTTCAGTAAAATACTAAATTTCCACAATAAGGGTCAGATTCATTTAGGTAAAGCGACCTGTAGAAATAATAATTTAAAAAACATATTGGGGCACTGGGGTGGCTCAGTCGGTTGAACGTCCAATTCTTGATTTTGGCTCAGGTCATGATCTCGCGGTTTGGTGGGTTTGAGCCCCATTCATTGACCACCCAGAGCCTGCTTGGGATTCTCCCTCTCTCCCTGTCTCTCTCTGCCCTCCCCCCTGCTCACACTCTCTCTGTCTCTCTCAAAAATAAATAAACTTAAAAAAAATCAAAAACACATTAAGGGGGTGCCTGGGTGGCTCAGTCAGTTGAGCATCCAACTCTTGATTTCGGCTCAAGTCATGATCCCAGGATCATGGGATCGAGCCCCGCATCAGGCTCCACATGTGGAGCCTGCTTAAGATTCTCTCTTTCTCCTTCTGCCCCTCTCCCCTGCTCTCTCTCACTCTCTCTCTCTCACTCTCTCTCTCTCTTAAAAAAAAAAAAAAAGCACATTAAGTAGTGATGGTTACTTGCTTAACAAAAATATCTGCTATAATATTCCTTTAAAAATGTTTTAATATATTTGATACATGAATTCATATAATTCAACAGCACCTTCATGGTACCAGCCAGTATTTTAGACACTGATGATATAAATATTATCTCAGTCCTTTAGCAGTTTATGGTCCTAATGGGAGACATTTACCTAAGATAATCTAAATCTTGTGTTTATACCATGTATATGAGAAATGGTTACCACATCCTTCTGTGGAAAAAAACCCACCCCAGCTTAGGGGACAATCAGGAACGTTACCCTGAAGTGGTACTATCTGAGCAGATTCTTGAATGCTTTCTAGTTGTCTGGGAAAAAGGAGAAGAAACAGGTTGCCAACAGGTACTACTTTTTCTTTTCCTTTTTTTTAAAATTTTTTAATGTTTATTTTTGAGAGACACAGAGAGACGGGCACGAGCAGGGGAGAGAGAGAGAGAGACACAGAAACTGAAGTGGGCTCCAGGCTCCGAGCTGTCAGCACAGAGCCCGACATGGGGCTCGAACCCACAAGCCGCGAGATCACGACCTGAGCCGAAGTCGGGCGTTTAACTGACCGAGCCACCCAGGGCCGCCACCAATGGGTAACTTCTTGATATCCCAACGAAGTAGTTAGAAATAGCTGGGGCACCCCGTGTGAGGACCTGCAGTTACTAAGGACAAGGGGCAAGAGCAGACAAGAAGCAGATCACAGAGGATTTCATTTGCCATCTATCTACAAGGAGCTTGGATTTTATATCCTGTACATGACGGGATTAAAGGGTTTTAAGCTGGAGAGTGGCATGGTCAGATTTTACTTTCAGGCTGATAATGGCTGGCAGTAGTATAGGGGATGGATTCCATTCATAAACAGCTTTAAAGAGTTTTTGAAATCAGGTGATATGTAGAGAACTGACAGAGTTCATTCAGTTTCTGAATTTCAAGTCCGACTCAATCATGAAGAAGTTGCTTTAAATACTTGAACGAGAAAGTACTTGTAATCACTTATATCTTGTGGAACTTACACATTCAAAGTTCATATTCAGAGGCAGTATTGTTGAAAGATCAAATAAATGTAAAGACTCTTTCGAAACAGATTTTAGGTCAGGATTTTATGCTTAATCAAGTATGCATACTCTAATTACTGACTTGTGTGTTTTTTACGTTACTATTACAATGAAATCATTGTGAACTTTTTCTTCTGGTTCAAAGAATAGTATTTCTACCCAGTTCTTTGAATTGTCAAGATATATTTTTAAAAGGAAAAGGATTATGAAAGGATCAGTTTCTCTAGCTACCTGAAAAAGAATGCATTTTCACTATTAATTTAGTAGCCATTTGAATATTGCCCAAATCTTACTCCAAAAATTCTTAAAGAATGCTCTGTTAGTATGTGGTGCCTGGGTGGCTCAGTCATCTAAGCTTAGGACTCTCAATTTCAGCTCAAGTCATGATCTCAAGGTTCCTGAGATTGAGACTGGAGCCCCACATCAGGCTCCGTGCTGTCAGCATGGAGCCTGTTTGGGATTCTCTCTCCCTCTCTCTCTGCCTCTCTCTCTCTCTCTCTCTCTCTCTCTCTCTCTCCCTCTCCCTCTCCCTCTCCCTCTCCCTCTCCCTCTCCCTCTCCCTCCACCCCCTCTCCCTCCCTCCCTGTTACTCAAAAATAAATAAACATGTAGGGAAAAAAAGAAGAAGAAGGCTTTCATAGTCTGCTCAGGCTGCTATAACAAAATACCACACGCTGGGTAGCTTAAAAAAGAGAAATTAATTTTCTCACAGTTCTGGAGTCTAGGAAGTCTACAATCAAGGTGCCAACAGATTAAGTTTCTGGTGACATCTCTCTTCCTGGCCTGCAGAATGACCACCTTCTGGAGCTGTATTCAAATGGACTTCCCTCCTTGCCAGTGTAAGGGAGGAAGGAAGGGAGAGAGGAAGGGAGTGAAACATGAGGAGAGAGAGGGAGGGAGAGGGAGGGAGGGAGGGGGAGAGAGACAGGAAGGGAGAGAGAGGGGCAGGAAGCGGGGTGGAAAGAGAGAGAGATTTGAGACCATTCTCTTTTCCTCTTCTTATAAAGCCGCCAGTCCCATTGAATTAGGGTCCCACCCTTATGACTTCATTTAACCTTAATTACCTCCCAAAAGCCCTGTCTCCATATGCAGTCAATTTTAGATGTTGGAATTTGAAAATATGAATTTGGGGGTGGGGGGAGGGACACAATTCAGTTCATAGCAGAGGCCAAGTAGACCTTTTCCAAGAAGTAAATAGAAGTTTAATTTTGAAGTTTTGGGGTCCCTAAATCTGATTGTGCTTCAAGAAAACTTCTATTTTCAGGGCAGTGAAGTGGAGACAGAAGAGAAATAGTCCCAAACAAACACAAAAGGGACTTGCTAATAGCTGTGACATTTTAGAAAAATTGCATGCCAGATAATCCTTCATTAGCTGTAAGAAGGTTTATTTTCAAAGCTCTTATTTCTGCATGTTCTATTATCTCCAATGTCTGCCATTGTAATCCTGTAGCAGGGAGTCAAAAGGTATAAATACAGGGCTCTCACAGTGCCTTCATGTATTTGGTGATCAGTGGCAGGTAAAATTTGCAGAGACTAAAAGCGTTTACATCTTGGGTTTTTCTTTTATTTGACTTTGGAACAATTAAAGTGAAGATTGCAGGGAACTTTAGTTATATTGAACTCAGGGCATTTTTATGTGTGTGAATCTGAATTCAAGATTTTAAATCGAGAAACCTGCCAAAATCATACAATTTTAGAGTTGGAATAGAACTTAGAAATTGTCTCAACTAGGCCCAAGACCGGGAAAGTGAGGCTTAGAGAAATTAAAGAACTTGATCAGTGCCACAGAGCCATTTAGAGACCAATATGGGACTAGGATCTACAGCTCCTGTCTTCCAGTGCAGAG
Source organism: Lynx rufus (assembly GCF_022079265.1). Taxonomy (NCBI): domain Eukaryota; kingdom Metazoa; phylum Chordata; class Mammalia; order Carnivora; family Felidae; genus Lynx; species Lynx rufus. The sequence continues at coordinate 9,463,937 of NW_025814839.1, read as the reverse complement.
TTCTTCGACTATACCATGATGCTGTTCCCTATCATAACCAGCAAGTATTCTCTGATCAGGAATTCAATCTAGACTATAATGGCACGAGTACCAAGTCATTAATATTAAAGTTAAAAGCAACTTAACTTCTTTGAGCCCACCTTAGATACATTCTAAATCTAAAATTCTGACTACAAAAAGATAGTAAAAAAAATTAAACATATATGTTAATTAATATATCAGTTGGTTCACTTTATTGCTATACTGCACATATTTTCTTTTCAAAAAATACATTTCTAACGACAGGGGACTTTTTTTTTTTTTTAATTTTTTTTTTTTTCAACGTTTATTTATTTTTGGGACAGAGAGAGACAGAGCATGAACGGGGGAGGGGCAGAGAGAGAGGGAGACACAGAGTCGGAAACAGGCTCCAGGCTCTGAGCCATCAGCCCAGAGCCCGACGCGGGGCTCAAACTCACGGACCGCGAGATCGTGACCTGGCTGAAGTCGGACGCTTAACCGACTGCGCCACCCAGGCGCCAGGGGGACTTTTTTTTATATAATTAACATGAAGCAAAAGCCAGTCATACAAAAATCTAAATTTTATTTCTGATAGTATTTTTTTTGACTGTTCATCTCACTTTGTTAGACTTAGGGAAGTCATTTTAAGCCTTTTGATTAAATTGAGTATAATGGAGAGAATGCCTGATTATAGAAATATAATATTGACTTAGCATTTATCTAACGTTCACTAAGATTTCAACTTCAAAATATTTTTCCAAGATTTCATTCTCAGCCTTCTCTTTTCTCTCCATTCTTTACCTGAGTTACCATAGTTCCTTCTTGAGTTCTCATCTACCTTATACAAATAGTTCCAGATCTGAATGTCTAGCTCCAACATTTCCCCCGAATTCCAACCTTCATTTCTTACTGCTTTCTGTATATCTCTCCTTGGATGTGCGTCCGGCACTTAAAAGTCCATTTGGCAAGAAAACACTCATCTTACTACCATTGAACTTGTCCCTTCTACCAAAGTCCCTATTTTTGTTCACAGAACAGTTGCCTCCTCTATCACTTGTTCTCAGAGCCTCAGAGCTAACTTTGATTTCCATGTCTTTTCCAGGCTATTCAGCCAGTCAATTGCTGACTCTAAGTCATGTTATCATTGTGTTATTTATTCTTGCATCCAGAGTCATGGTATCTGCCTTCTGCTTTCAATTTCATTGCCGACATTCTAGGATAAGATTATTATTTTTTTCTTGTTTGGTAGCCCTAACCTGACCTTCCTGATCTAGTCTCTTTCTATTCCAATTCAATCTTTTCAAAATATTTTTTACTTAATGTTTCATTACAAAATAACATACGTTCAATGGAGAAAATATAGAAAATACAGAAAAGTAAAAAGAAAACAGAAAATGCCTATATTCCCAATACTCAAATATAACCACTATTAACATTTCAGTCTATATTCTTCCAATTTTTTCTATGATGTGTCTATAATGCTTTTAAACAAAATCTTCCTAGTTCAGCCTGTGTATTACTGCCAGACAACTACAGTATTATTCTTGAAGACTGAGTCTAATAATGGTTTTTCATCATTGCAGAAAAAAGCTTAAAATCCTTTGCATGATATTTAAGACTCTTCCACCTTTGTTTCTAAAGGATTCTTGCCCTAGATCTGCAGAACTTAAGTTACTTGCCATTTCCTAACATGCTACAACCTCCCATCATATGCTCACAGCATTTCCTGAAAATTCTACCTGTTCTTTACAGAGCAATCCAAATGTCACTCTTCCATGAACCCATCAATCACCTGCCCACCCGTATCCCCTATTCTTTAGAGAGTTGGTTCTTTTTACCTCCTTTGAACCTCCACACTACTTGCAACAATCACTGGTTCTAGATAATTAGTTTCTGTGTTACATATTTTTCAACCCCTAGCATGATGTCTTAAGGATAATGAATATCTAGTAGATGTTGAATGAATAAATGAATGAATGAATAGTTGAGCACTACTCTGGGGTCACTACACCTCTTATTAAACTCATGAGAAGAGTAAGATTATGTAGATACAGAAGAAGCTTAAAGAAATAAAACTTGGGGCGCCTGGGTGGCACAGTCGGTTAAGCGTCCGACTTCAGCCAGGTCACGATCTCGCGGTCCGTGAGTTTGAGCCCCGCGTCGGGCTCTGGGCTGATGGCTCAGAGCCTGGAGCCTGTTTCCGATTCTGTGTCTCCCTCTCTCTCTGCCCCTCCCCCGTTCATGCTCTGTCTCTCTCTGTCCCAAAAATAAATAAACGTTGAAAAAAAAAAAAAAAAGAAATAAAACTTAAATAAATAAAACTTACTTAGGTTAAAGGAAATTGATTAAGGAGACAGAATTAAATACTGGAATGCTGCAAATCCAAGTTTGTCACTTAGCTTCTGAGTTGTGATTTGGCTTTTGATCATTAATGAGTAGATGCTTATAGGGTGGGTTGCCCATTGCTTGAACATTATCCTGTTTTGAATAGAAAGGAGGTGGGGCGCCTGTGTGGCTCAGTTGGTTAAGTGTCCTACTTCAGCTCAGGTCATGATCTCACAACTCTGTGCTGACCTCTCGGAGCCTGGAGCCTACTTCAGATTCTGTGTCTCCCTCCCCTGCGTGAGTGTATGCACTGTCTCTCTGTCTCTCAAAAAAATTTTTTAAAAAGATTTTTTTTATAGAAAGGAGGCAATGTTAGTCCTTCTGCTATGGATATGGAGGAAGTACAGGTAGATATTCCTTTTCCAGTTCCCTGGCAGCTGGCATATGGACATGTGACCTCGGTCAATCAGATGCCCCAACCCAGGACTCTGAATCTTGAGAGCTCGGGGCACAATAGATAGGTATGGTTTGTGGCAGTTGCAAAGGAGTCAAGAGTATAGTAAAGCAAAGTAGCAGTAGCATCTCAGACATTTACTGTGGCATGATCTTGAATATGCATTTGCCCTTTTAGGGGCCTGCCCATTTTCTGAGCTTTCTGGTTCATCCTGAGATAGCCTATTCCGATGTGTGTTTTCCAAAACCACCAAACAATTAACTCAATTCTGACACTGCCTACCTGGAGACAGCGTCAGATCCCGCAGGTCAAGAGCTCAATCCTACCAGACTGCCCCCCTTCCCCCCACTTAAGATGCCTGCTGCAAGTCTGAGTTGTTACCACTGCTTCTGACTGACCAGCTACATATTGGAGCTTCCCACAACCCCCTCCTCAGGTTCAATTAATTGGCCAATTGGCTCACAGAACTCACAGAAACATCCACTTATATTTACTAGTTTGTTGTAAAGAATATTATAAAGGATACAAATAGCCAGATGAAGACGCCCATAAGGTGAGGTCTGGAAGGATCCCCTGTGCAGGAACTTCTGTCCCCATGGAACTGGGGCGTGCCACTCTCCCAGATGTGGATGCGTTCACCAACCTGACAGCTCTCCAGACTCCCTTTTGGGAGTTTTATGGAGACCTTATTCCATAAGCATGATTGATTAAATCCTATGTCATTGGTGACTGAATTCTTTATCTCCAGCCCCGCCCTCCTCCCTGAGGTCAGGAGATGTGGCTGAAAATTTCCCACCTTCTAATCAGGGTTGGTTGCCCTGACAACTACTTCCCATCCATAGGGGCTTTCCAAAAGTCGCTTCATTAACAGAAACTCAGGTGTGGTTGAAAGGGGCTTCTTATGAATAACAACAGGCTTTCTACCTTTATTGCTCTTGTCACTTAGGAAATTCTAAGGGTTTTAGGGATTCTATGCCAGATGAAGACCTAATATAATATAATATAATATAATATAATATACACACACACACATATCTTATTACAAATCAAAATATCAGACCTATAAACAAATGTCTGGCCTAAGTTGACTAGAGTTGGTTTCTGTCATTTGCAACCAAAAGCCCTGATAGAGACTTCTAGTGGCGTAGCATCATACATGCATTTCAACTCCTAAAACATAATGAAGTAATTCTATAGAAATGGGACTACTAATGCCAAAAGGTATAGGAGTGAGGGCTATTTAGTGGAACCGCAGGGGGAAATGCCAGGTTCCTCTCCACAACTTTTCAAATAACAATGCATGTGATACAAATGTGATCAAGTTAGAATTATGTTCACATCTAGCAAATCTTTTTCCTGCATCCACTATGTGCTCAGCATATGTTATTTAATACTCACAACATTCTGTTAATTTCTACTAATAGAAGTTATGGAAGCTTGATAGGAAACAGAATGGATTAAACTCTGTAGATATGAACTCTTTAGAATTCCTCAGCAGTACCCATTTATACTGGTTTTCTTTTGAAGAGAGAATGGTTTGAATACCCAGATTTCTGTAGCTTGAGGAATGTGTTAGAAAACATTCAGTTTTGTTTTTACTAACCTCTAATTTTTTTTTAACACTTATTTGTTTTTGAGAGAGAGAGAGTCAGGGCGTGAGTGGGGAGAGGGGCACAGAGAGAGATACACAGAATCTGAAGCAGGCTCCAGGCTCTGAGCTGTCAGCAACAGAGCCCAACACGGGGCTTGAACTCACGGACCACGGAGATCATGACCTGAGCTGAAGTCGGGCGCTTAACCGACGGAGCCACCCCAGGCGCCCCTAACCTCTAATTTATTAATGTTAGCAACAAACCACACAAGTATTAACAATATCTGGGACTTCGTCATCAGCCACCAGTAGGTATTTTAAAACATATTACAGTTACAGAAATCTCAAAATATTATTTATGTTGATATTGCTTTTTGAAATTATTACAGTTATTAGACAACCTACTAAATGAATTAATAAAGAAGCATACATATTACTAAATCACAATTTTTAAAAATATTTTGATAAGATTATTTCAATATAACTGGTTTCCTTTGTAATTCTAAGTGGCTAATTTTTTTTCATTTAAAACATTGTTCTGAGAAGGTATCCGTAGGCTTCACTAGACTTCCTAAGAATTATTTTTATACTGGAACTAATATAACACTGTATGTTAACTATACTGGAATTGAAGTAAATTAAAAATCAAAAATTTTTTAAAAATTTGAAAACAATTTTTTTCTAAAGATTTATTTTTATAAACTTTTCTTGTTCTCCTTTAGACTAGCTCAATGACTCCCACACTTACCTGTGCACAAGCATTAATTTAAAGGATTTTATAAACAAAACCATATATAGTTGGCCCTTGAACAACATACGTTTGAACTGCATGGCTCCACTTATCTGCAGATTTTTAAAATAAAAAACAGTAGAGGGGCGCCTGGGTGGCTCAGTCGGTTGACCATCCGGCGTCGGCTCAGGTCATGATCTCACAGTTTGTGGGTTCGAGCCCCACATCGGGCTCTGTGCTGAGAGCTTAGAGCCTGGAGCCTGCTTTGAATTCTGTGTCTCCCTCTCTCTCTGCTCCTCCCCCGCTCATGCTCTGTCTGTCTCTCCTTCAAAAATAAATAAAAACATTTAAAAAATTAAAAAATAATTAATTAATTAATTAAATAAAAACAGTAGAGGGGCACCTGGGTGGTGCGATTCATTGAGCATCTGTCTCTTGATCTTGGCTCAGGTCGTGATCTCATGGTTCATGAGTTCAAGCCCTGCATCAGGCTCTGCGCTGATGACACGGAACCTGCTTGGGGTTCTGTCTCTCCTTCTCTCTGCCCCTCACATGCGTGTGTTCTCTCTCTGTCTCTCTCTCTCTCTCTGTCTCTCTCTCTCTCTCTCAAACTACGTAAATAAAAAAGCAAAACAGTAGAGTACTATAAGTGTATTTTCACTTCCTTATGATTAATAACATTTTCTTTCCTCTAGCTTTATCATAAGAATACAGTATATAGTACATATACAAAATCAACTGTTTTGTTATCAGTAAAGCTTCTACTCAACAGTAGGCTATTAATAGTTAAGTTTGGGGGCAGTCAAAAGCTATACACAGATTTTTGGCAGCATCGGGGCGTCAGAACCCCTAACCCCTGAGTTGTTCAAAGACCAACTGTATACTGGCATTTTCAAGGATAATTTGCACTATATGCAGTTTTGGCCTTAAATGTCCACCTTTGAACTCAACCACCTTGGGTAAGATATGACTCCATTGTAAAGTGTTTTCAAGTAGATCCATTGACTCCTGGGAATTGGAAGACTTGAAAATAGCTCTAAAAATTCTCTATGAGATTTTTTTTGTTATGTTTTCATTTTGATGATTATCTCCTTTAAAAAATGCATAGTGGAGCATGTAGATAGCCACCTTATTGCCAAACTTCTATGATTTGCTATTATTTCTGGATGTGAGTTTGTGTTTGCCATAGCCCCAGTGCCAACTGGTACTACTCTGTCTCAGAGTAATAAGAAAAGTATGGAAATGGAATTAATGCATAGATGTTGGATTCTTGACTTGGGAAGACCAGATGATGTAAAGTCAAGCTGTGTAAATGAATTTTCCCCAGGAGTACAGGTAGAGACAAGTGGTGGGAGAATTAAGCCATCACATGGTGAATAAACATAAGACCGTATTTGTTTGGGGGGCTACTGTATCAACAAAATAATAACATTTATTATATTAAATCAGTGTTGTTAACTTTGATTTGTGGAATGTTTGTAAACTTGTTTTAGAAGTTGTACAAAAGCTGTAAGAAGTTTATTACAGTTTTGTAAATAGGTAGCTTCAGTAGCTCAGGCCACAAACTTTCAAGTCTCTCTTCCTTTCTTTCTCTCCTCTTTCTTACTCAGCTAAAGCACCAAAGCCCATTGTCTATTCCAGAAGTTATTCCAGAATTAAGCCACTTCTCACTATCTCCACCACCATCTCCTCCACCTTGGTACCAACTACCACCATTTCTTGCTTGGACTTTGTAATGATTTTTCCATGGCTCCCTGTTTTTAACCACACTCCCATATAATCTGTTTTCCATGCAGTAGTCAGAGTGGTCCTTTGATAAAATCCAAAGTCTTATGTTATGAAGACCTTGTCTCCTCCCCTGTCACACTCCCCATGGCTCACTCTGTTCTAGCCACACCAGCCTGACTTTTCTTGGAATACACCAAACAGTCTTGCTAGGCCCTCTGCCTGGATTGCCCTTTTTGCCACGTATCTTTACGGCTTTTACTTCACTTCCTTTAGCCTTTAGGCCTCCGTCAGCTTTTAAGTTATCTGAGAGATCTACCCTGACCACTGACCTTGGCTTTATTTTTTCTTTATAATATTTATTAGTACTTGAAGTATCAATATTCATGTGTCTCTCTCCACTAGAGTATAAGCTCTCTGAGTAGAGAGAAGAACCTAAAGCCTTGTTCAGTACAGGACATGTGTTAGGTCCTTAATAAATATTCACTGAATGAATGAATCGATGAATAAATAAATGAAGTGGATGACTAAAACTAAGAAGATGTTAGAGATCTGTAAGAACTTTTTTAAAGGACTTGAATATCCATCAAGTTTAAGAAACTCTTTGAAAGAGTAAATTATCATTATGCATTACAATGATGTAAAGCCATACATATGGTTAAGATATAGGGCAAAGTGAAAACTTCAAGCCTAGTCAAATCTTTTAGAATAGTTTGGGGGGCGCCTGGGTGGCTCAGTCGGTTGAGTGTCCGACTTCGGCTCAGGTCATGATCTCACAGCTCGTGAGTTCGAGCCCCACGTCGGGCTCTGTGCTGACAGCTCAGAGCCTGGAGCCTGCTTCTGCTTCTGTGTCTCCCTCTCTCTCTGCCCCTAACCCACTCGCATTCTGTCTCTTTTCTGTCAAAAATAAATAAACATTAAAAAAAATTTAGAATAGTTTGGGATTTGTGGAGACATATCAGCACCATTTTTGTACTGGTCTTGACTCCTGTTAAGTACCATTTTCCCCCAAATTGATGCATCCTTGATTTCAAGTTTCCAGCCTTGTATCAAAGTATCAGAACAATAATTTCAATAAATTTAAGAAATCCAAAGGAGCTTCTCCTTTCCTCTCTCAATCTAAACATCTTTTTTTACAGAAGGAGAAAATAATATATATTAAGAAACCAAAATAATTGATATAATTACTTTTTAGCACACATAAGCTCTTAAAGGGTGACTTGGAAGAGGCTTCTTTACAATATTTAATATCATTTGACCCAAGAGTAGACTAAAATTTATCATTGTTATGATAATAAACTCCAGCCACTTCTGCATTATTTGCTAAGTAGAAATTAGATGACTTTAAAGTCCCTTTCCAGTTATGATATATGATCACAATGGCATAAAAAGCAACTAGCATCTAGTTTTATTTTCAAAGTAAAAGTATCATAAAAAAGGTTTCTTACTTCAGAATAACAAGTAAATATTAGTGGCAGACAGTAGCAGCAACTAACCAAAACAGTTTTCTGTTTCTTTCTTTAAAAACAATTTTCTTCAAGTCTATAAAGATAGTTGTAGTATAAAAAAGGGAGAAAAACTGGTCTAGTCTTGACTTTGAAAACATCCCATCACCTAATTGTACTTCATTTTTCACTGCTGTAAAATGAAGATTTTACCTGCCTCTGTCTCCCTCTGGGAGCAAGCTAATGAATGAAAATAATAGGATTTTACACAGGCTGGCTGGGGTGTCTGGGTGCCACCTTTGTAAACCACCTCAGTCAGTTAAGCGTCCAACTCTTGGTTTTGGCTCAGGTTATGATATCATGGCTAGTGAGGTCGAGCCTCGTGTTGGGCTCTGTGCTGACAGCATGAAGCCTGCTTGGGATTCTCTCTCCCTCTCTCTCTGCCACGTATCCCCCCTCCCACCCACTCATATGCTCGCACTCTCTCAAATAAATGAACTTTTTTTTTTTTTTAAAGAATTTACACAGGCTAATTTATAGTGAGGCTTAAGTTTCAGGGCCCCTCGTATGCACCAGCCCCTTCTAAGGCCCTAATATCTATTTCTGTATGGGAATTTCGTAAAATGTTTTTTTCTTTTTCTTCTTTTCTTTTTTTTTTTTTTTTCAAAAGTAGGCTTCATGCCCAGTGTGGAGCCCAATGCGAGGCTTGAACTCACAACCCTGAGATCAAGACCTGAGCTGAGATCAAGAGTCTAATGCTTAACTGACTGAGCCATCCGTGCACCCCTGTTTTGTAAAATGTTTTCTTAAATAGATCCCTAAATTTGTTTACGCTTCAGTCTATATAAGAACTAAATCCACCACTGCATACTCAAGTGTTATGAGGTCTTTTGGAGAAATAATAACACAGAAGTCCAATTTTATGTTTAATTACCCTCCACTATATAGCAAAATCGGAAAACTTTTTGGTGTTTTGAAGTCTGCCTTGGGCAGCTTGATTTAGAAGGAAGTTTTCTGGAATGGGGAATCAGAAGACCTGGGTTTTAATTCTGGGTCACACTACTGCATAGGTGTGATTTGACACTTGTCTGAGATTTAGTTTAAAAAAAAAAAAAAAGTTGAAGGGTCTGATCTTTAAAATCTTTCCAAAATGAAACATTCTGATTCTTACTCCCTAATGCTGAAATATCGTAGTTTGTTGTTGTTGTTGTTGTTCAAACTAGTTGGTTTCAGGTTTATTGTTCATGTAGTGTGATTACAATGTTGAAAGTCAACTAAGACCTTCCGAGAATTATCTTTCTTGAAAGTTTCTGGGAAAAGGGAACTTCTGAAAAATAATTCTATTTCTACTCTCTATCAAGTGTTCTTACTTACATTAAGTTAGGGTGTCTGTAGAAAAATAATTTATTTGATTGCCATTGTTGAAAGATTTCCATTTCTTAAAGAGTGAAGAAAATCATTTCAGTTGCGCATCTCTGATGAAATCATCTACTCTCAGCAAGCTGGATGGTTCTGTTGGCCCAAGGGCCTAAGACCAGAAATACTGCATTCTTGGCACAGTTCTCAGTTCTCACTATAAATGCAGTACCTGAGGTTGCAAGAGGTCAAGGAAGAGGGAGACGATAATTCCATGCCTAGCATTTCATCTTCAGTTAATTCTTAAAATGCCATCCTCTTGGAAGGAAAAATGTCCTTGTTCATGTTTGGAGGGAAGGATGAATTTAAAGATCATTTTTAGAGTAAGATTGGGATGGGAAAGGGAAAGAGATATCAGATTTTTGTAGAGTACTTGCTCTGTAAAGATGTCACAGGGCCCAGCAATTCGACCCTTAGGTATATAATCGGGACAAATGAAAATGTATGTCCACACAAAAAATTGTACGCAAGTGATTATAACAGCATTATTCATAGTAGCCAAAATGTAGAAACAACCTGAAATGTCCATCCGCTTATAAGTGGATAAACAAAATGTGGTATATTTATATAATGGAGTTTTATTCAGCAATAAAAGAAATTAAATACTGATTCATGCTACAACATGGATAAACCTTCAAAACAGCATGCCAAGTGAAAGAAGTCAGTCACAAAAGATGATTCAAAGGAAATGTCCAGAACAGGGAAATCTATAGAGACTGAAAGTAGACTAGTGGTTGCTCAGGAATGGAAGGGTGGGAGGGTAATAGCTAATGGATATGGGACTTCTTTATGTGGTGATGAAAGTATTCTAAAATTGACCATGGTGATGATTGCACATACCTGTGAATGTGCTAAAAAACAACAACAACATTGTACACTTTAAATGGTTGAATTGCATATCTTTATGTGAATTATATCTTTAAAAAAACCCACTTTTTAAAAAGATGTCATGGGATACAATGATTAATCAAAACAGATTTAGACATGTATCCACCTCTGAAGAAGCACTTGCCATCCAGTTAGAGTATATGTGTGTATATATATATATATGTGTATATATATATATATATATATATATATACACACATATACATACACACATATATATACACTCTCTATATATACTTATTATATGTATATTTAAATATTTATATGTATAATTTATATGTAATTTAATTTATATGTAAAAATTTATATGTATAAAATATGTAAAAAATATATATATTTATATATTTTTATATATAAATAATATATATATATAAATATATATATATATTTAAAACCGAAGCAAAGGGAGAAAATAGTAGGTCTTATACCAGGGGTGATGTTCAGCTGGCCTGTGAAAGTGGTTTTGGAGTTTGGATATTCTAGTTAGAGGGAATAGCATAAGCAAAGACAAAGGTGTGAAAATGTAACTGAATAGTAATTCATTATTTCCTGATTATGGAGTTGAAGAATTTTGGTTAAAAAAGTGGTTTGAGGCCAGCTTTGTTTTGTTTTCTTTTGTTTTTGTTTTTTAATTAATATGGAATTTATTGTCAAATTGGTTTCCATACAACACCCAGTGCTCATCCCAACAGGTGCCCTCCTCAATGCCCATCACCCATCCTCCCCTCCCTCCCACCCCCCATCAATCCTCAGTTTATTCTCAGTTTTTAAGAGTCTCTTATGGTTTGGCTCCCTCTATCTCCACCTTTTTTTTTCCCTCCCCCTCCCCCATGGTCTTCTGTTAAGATTCTCAGTATCCACATAAGAGTGAAAACATATGGTATCTGTCTTTCTCTGTATGACTTATTTCACTTAGCATAACACTCTCCAGTTCCATCCACATTGCTACAAAATGAGGCCAGCTTTGAATCTTAGTTAGGTAAAGTTATTCTTTATACTGTAGGCCGTAGGGAGACATTGAAAGATTTTGAGCAGAGATGTGATATTATCTGAACTTTGCTTCAGGAAGATGATTATGATAATAATGTTTTTAAGATGAATTCCAGAAAAGATAGAATAGAATCTCACCAAGAAGAGGCAGAGGAAAGAGATAACAGAAATGGAAAGTGAAGAACAGATTAAAAGAAATATTTGAAGCAGAATTATAAATTAACTGAGACAGGGAATAGGGAAGGGTCAAAGTTAACCTGAAGTGTATGTGAGGGGAGAAACCAAAAACATGCTTGAAAATATGGGCGTGGGGCTGGGAAAGGAGGTCGGCACAGTCTGATGCCATAGAGTTACTGGGACCCATTGAATGCACAGAAATTAGGATAGCAGCTTGCAGTCACACACAGGAGCTTCGGGCGAATACTTGGAGCAACATTCATTTAGAGATCAGAGAAAAGAAGAGAAACTATAGGAGGAATAATCTGGAAAAACAAGACAGTTTTATGGAATTCAAGGGATATTTATAAAGAAGGGAGCTTGTGAAATGGAAGAAAGCTGAGAAACATCCCTTAGGTGTAATGGACAAACTTGAGTATAGTTTTCAGGCTCAACAGCGTATGCAGTCTTCCAGTAGGGGGAAAAAAAAAACAAGAAAGTTTCATTTCTAGAAGTCATAGAGTTTATTATATTTATAGAGCTATGCAACTGAAGATAAAGAACACATTTTGAGAAAACTAAGAATGAAGGAGTATTTAGAGGAAAAAAAAATACTAACCATGTGTGTCGATTGCATGTCCAAATGCCAGTGAACAGTTCCTCCTGCATCTGAAATTAGGACATGAGGATGTTAGTAAATGCCTTAAATTACTTACTTAGAAATCTTGCAACTGGTGGGGTGCCTGGGTGGCTCAGTCGGTTAAGCGTCTGACTTCAGCTCAGGTCATGTCTCACAGTCCGTGAGTTCGAGCCCGAGCCCCGCATCAGGCTCTGTGCTGACAGCTCGGAGCCTGGAACCTGCTTCGGATTCTGTGTCTCCTTCTCTCTCTGCCCCTCCCCCCCCCCCCCCCCGCTCATGATCTGTCTCAAAAAAATAAAATATTTAAAAAATTAAAAAGAATGAAATCTTGCAACTGGTGTTCATTTAATAACTTAATGAATATTTTAGCTTATTGAAGCTATAGTCAGGCTATATCAGCAGGTAGGTATGCAGACATGGCAGTGTTTGATTGGTTTGATGGTTAGGTAAAATGTGATACAGAACTCAGGCAAGTTTTACCTACCACTTAACCTAAAACATTCCACAGCCATAGAATCAGAGGGAATAATAAAAATAATGAGAAAGTTTAGTTTGTAAATATAGACATGAGAGGAGATTGGGATATCCTGAACAGGAAAAATGTGAAAATGGAGGTCAATACCTTTTTTCCTATTTTTTTCCCCTCTATAAGGCCTTCATCTCCAAAGCCAGTCCGCTTACCTAAAAATTATTTCATTATACATGTTATATGTTTTAAATTGTTACATTCTTTGACCAAATAACTCTAGTTCTAGGAACCCATTCCAAAGAAAGCCCTAAAATATAGATGAATAATACGCTCAAAGATCTTCAAAACAGTAATATTTAATAGTTCAACAAAGAGTTGAATACAGTCTTGGCTTCCAATTGCGGAGAAGAGTTGTGAATGAATAATGAGATACACACTGAGCAGTCATTAAAGTGATCTTTCTGAACAGTGACAAAATGGCAAAATGTTTATAATGCAGAATTAGATAAAAGAGGTAGACTGTTGGGGGCGCCTGGGTGGCTCAGTTGGTTACACATCCAACTTTGGCTCAAGTCATGATCTCATTCTCCGTGAGTTTGAGCCCCACATTGAGCTCTGTGCTGACAGCTCAGAGCCTGGACCCTACTTCGGATTCTGTGTCCCCCTCTCTCTCTCTGCCCCTCCCCTGCTTGTACTCTGTGTGTCTGTCTCTCTCTCAAAAATAAACATTAAAAATAAATAAATAAATAAATAAATAAATAAAAGATAGACTATGGAATTATATGTATAAATGGTCTCAGCTATATATAATAAAATAAATATGAGCATGAAGAAATAAACATAAGCATGGAGAAAAGTATGCCAAATTGTTAATGGACTTTGTCCTGGGTAGGATTATGGGCTTTTCTTCATAATAGTATATTTTTCCCAGATTTTCTACATTGGGCATGTACTTTTTTAATAGAAAATAAAGAATAATCATTACCCCCCAAATGCAGAAGATCGGCTATAGGAGAGCCAAAGAACGGGAAGATAGATGAGTCAATGTAAATCATCATGGCTACTGAAAAAGCAATTTAGAATATAAGCCTTACTGACAATCAGTAGCATCACCACATGCTGTCAGATTAGTCCTGTCTACTGGTAGCCTCTATTGAGTTTCCCTGGACTCAAACTAATGGAAGTCTCAATATAGATTCTGAAATCTAAGGACACTTTTATTTCCCTGGGATTGCTTGTGAAAGTGTAGCCTAAGCCTTTGATGTGAAAAATCTTACTTTTGCATTTATAATCACAAACAGATGAAGATAAAAGTTTTAACTTCATAATATTACATTTGCAAATACTTAAAACTACCATATGATCAATTGTTGCCTCTTTAATTTTGCTTCTACAATTATGTGTTTTATTCTTCTTTTTCCATAGGTGCATCATAAATGCAAAAGACTGAAGTTTTAAAAGAGGACAAAGGGTTTGCTGCTAAGATGAATCTGAGCAATACGGTATATTTTGTGCCATTCACAAAAAGGTATTATCCATAGATCCGTGATACAGCTTTCTTCTATAAAACGGGAAGAGATTATGTCTTCTGGTTTTTCTATAGTTAATATTTATTATATTTTTAACAAAAATGGGAAAGTAAAAATATTGAATTGGAATAAAATTTTTTTACTTTCAAATTCTTTTTTTTTTTTTTACAGATTTTCATCATTCTCAGTTATAGCTTACAATTTGGAGAAATATTTGTTTGAAAGAAGTATGCTTACCTAAATTTTCTTGGTTCCCATTATCAAATTATCTTCTGGAAATATATACTGCTTTTTTTGTTGTAGAGGTTTATGATTAGACTTTGAAGTAACATAAGATTTTTCATATCACTTTTACTCTAATTACAGAAGTAATAGGCTTTGCAGAAAATTTAGAAAATACAGATAAGCAGAAAGAAGAAAATTTAAAATTACCTGAAATCCCTACACCCACTTCAGATAAAACAAGCCTGTACAGAAATCGAAACTTGGAAATCCCTCTACCTGCTTACATCCTGCCTCTTTTGCTAAAACAAAACAAAAAGGACATTGCCTTATATAAGTTCCTAGAAGGATATTACTTGGTCCAAGAATGTACCCATTCTGTTCTTCTGGCAATGTGTAAAAATGACTGTTTCCTTATACCCTCACCCAAAACTGTATCTTTTCTCTATTACTTTGTCAGTTTAGTAGATGAAATTAGTTGTCTTATTATTTTAGTTTTTGCTTCTTTGATTACTAGTGAAACTATATTTCATATCATTAGTAGTCACTGCTAATTATTTTTTAAATTTTCTATCTGTGTCCTTTGACTATGTGGGTGGATGTACATATATGTTTGTGCTTACTTATATATATGTTTTCATTGAAGTATAATTAACATACAGTGTTATATTAGTTTCAGGTATGTACAATATAAAGATTCAACACATTACTAAGTATGCATCAAGATAAGTGTGCTCTTAATTCCGTGTTTATCTATTTAACCCCTCCACTCACCCATCTCCCCTATAGCAACAACCACCAGTTTGTTCTTTGTATTTAAGAACGTTTTGTTCGTTTGTCTCTTTTTTCCTTTGTTCATTTGTTTCTTAAATTCCACATATGAGTGAAATTGTATGGTATTTGTCTTTCTCTGCCTTATTTCATTTTTCGTTATACCCACTAGGTCCATCCATGTTGTTGTGAATGGCAAGATCTCATTCTTACTTTTACAGCTGAGTAACATTCCTGTGTGTGTGTGTGTGTGTGTGTGTGTGTGTGTGTGTACACATCACATCTTTATCCATTCATCTATGGACACTTTAGTTGCTTCCGTTATCTTGACTATTGTAGGTAATGGTTCAATAAACATAGGCGTGCATATATTTTATTGAATTAGTTTTTTATTTTCAGTGGGTAAATACCCAGTAATGACATTACTGGAGCATATAGTTATTCTGTTTCAGTTTCTTGAGGAATCTCTATACTGTTTTCCACAGTGACTGCCCCAATTTGCATTCCCACCAACAGTGCATGAGTGTTTCTTTTTATCCACATCCTCACCAATACTTGTTATTTCTTGTGTTTTGATTTTAGCCATTCTGACAGGTATAAGGTGATATTTCATTGTGGTTTTGATTTGCATTTCCCTGGTGATGAGAGATATTGAGCATCTTTTCATGTATCTGTTGGCCATCTGGATATCTTCTTTGGAAAAATGTCTTTTCAGGTTCTCTGCTCATTTTTTACTTGGGCTATTTGAGTTTTATGGGTGTTGAGTCCTATAAGTTCTTTATATATTTTGGATATTAACTCCTTATCAGATGTATCATTCACAAATATCTTTACCCATTCAATAGACTGCCTTGTCATTTTGTTGATGGTTTCCTTCTCTGTACAAAAGCTTTTTATTTTGGTGTAGTCCCAATAGTTTAATTTTGCTTTTTTTTTTTTTTTCTCTTGCCTGAGAAGACCTATCTAGAAAAATGTTTTTATGGCCAATGTCAAAGGAAGTATTGCCTGTATGTTTTCTTCTAGGAGTTTAATAGTTTGGGGCCTCACATTTAGGTCTTTAATCCATTTTGATTTTATTTCTGTGTATGGTGTAAGAAAGTGGTATAGTTTCATTCTTTTGCATGTAGCTGTCCAGTTTTCCCAGCACCATTTGTTGAAGAGACTGTCTTTTTCCCATTGTATAATGTTGCCTCCTTTGTAGTAGATTAATTGGCTATGTAAGCGTGGGTTTATTCCTGGGCGCTTTCTCCTGTTTTATTGATCTTGTCTTTTTTTGTGTCAGTACAATTCTGTTTTGATTACTACAGCTTTGCAGTGTATCTTGAAATCTGAGATTGTGATAACTCCAGCTTTGTTCTTCTTTCTCAAGATTGCTTTGGCTATTTGGGGTCTTTTTTGGTCCCATACAAATTTTAGTATTATTTGTTCTAGTTCTGTGAAAAATGTTGTTGGTATTTTGATAGGGATTGCATTAAATGTATAGATTTCTTTGAGTAGTGTGGGTATTTTAATAATATGGTTCTTCCATTTCATTAATATGGAATGTCTTTCCACTTTTTTGCATCATCTTCAATATCTTTCATCAATTTATATAGTCACCTGTCTGATATTAAGAATAACTTTTAACCAGCATATATTTTGCAAGAATTATTTCTACTTTGTTTGCCTTTCAGTTTTGTTTATTGAATCATTCTGAAACAACCTTACTGATGTATAAGTGACATACAATAATCTGAACATATTTAATGAATATAATATCTTTTACCAAAATATGTATCTGTGAAGATAGTAAATCTATCCACCATTCCCAAAAGCTTCTTAATACCCCTTTTTAATCCCTCCATCCTACATCTTCTCATTCAACCCTATCCCCAAGAAACCACTGATGTGCTTTCTGTTACTTTAGATTAGTTTGCATTTTCCAGAATTTTATAGACAT
The DNA here is from genome assembly GCF_022079265.1 of Lynx rufus. Lineage (NCBI taxonomy): Eukaryota > Metazoa > Chordata > Mammalia > Carnivora > Felidae > Lynx > Lynx rufus. The sequence continues at coordinate 9,446,647 of NW_025814839.1, read as the reverse complement.
GAAATCATAAAGTATGTACTCCTTTTTGGCGGGGGGGTGGGGGTCTGTCTTCTTTTCACTCAATGTAATTATTTTGAGTTTCATTCACATTGTAGCATGTGCCAGGAGTTCATTTTCTCACTGTGATGCATTCTATTATCTGCATGTACCACAAACTGTTTATCTGTTCCTTTGTTGATGGGCATTTGGGGGCTATTAAAAATAAAGCTGCCATGAACATTTGTGTACCTGGTTTTGTATGGTCATATGCTTTCATTTTTCTTGGGTAAATACCGAGGAGTGGAATGGCTACATCATATGGTAGATATAGGTTTAGCTTTTTAAGAAGCTGCCAAACTTTTCCAAACTCTATCATTTTTACATTCTCTCAAGCAGTATGTGAAAAAGGTATTTGACACCCTTGCCAACACCTGGTATGCCCATTCTTTTTCATGTTAGCCATTCTAATAGGCATGTAGTAGAACCTCAGGTTTTAATTTGTATCTCCCTAATGAATAGTGATATTAAGCATCTTTTGTTTTGTTTAGTTGCCATCCATATATCTTCCTTGGTGAAGTGTCTATTTTAATCTTTTTCCCATGAAAAAAAATTTTAAGTTTTTTTATTTATTGTGAGAGAGGCAGAGACAGCACAAGTGGGAGAGGGGCAGAGAGAGAGGGTGAGAGAAAGAGAATCCTACACAGGCTCCACACTGCCAGTGCAGAGCCTAACACAGGGCTCAAACCCACGAAGCTGTGAGATCGTGACCTCAGCTGAAACCAAGAGTCAGACACTTAACTGACTGAGCCACCCAGGCGCCTCTAATCTTTTTCCCATTTAAAAAATTGGGTTGTTTACTTTCTTTTTATTGAGTTTTGAGGATTCTTCATAGTTTCTGGATACAATTCCATTATGAGACATATTTTGCAAAAATTTCTTCCAATCTGTGGCTTGGCTTTTCATTCTCTGAACAGAGGTCTTTCAAAAAAGTATGTTTTTAATCTTGATGAAGCCTAATTTATCAATTACTTCTTTTATGGATTATGCTTTTTTTATATGTCTAAGAAATCTTTGGCTGACCCAACATCAGAAAGATTTTTCTTATGTTTTCTTCAAGGGTATTTTTAACTGTATGTTTTACATTTAGTTTTATAATCCGTTTGGAGTTAATTTTTGTGATGTGTAGGCATGGATCAAAAAAGATCCCTTTCTTTGTATATGTTTATACAGTTTTTCCAGCACCATTCATCGAAGACTTTCTTCACTGAGTTACCTTCACACCTTTGTCCAAAATCATTTGTTCACAAATGTGAGGGTCTCTTCCAGACTTTGTTTTGTTACACTGATTTGTTTGTCTATATATAACAGTATCACCCTGCCTTGATAACCATAGCCTTATGATAAATCTTGCAATTAGATTATGTCAGCCCTCCAAATTTGTCGTCCTTTTTCAAAGTTGTTTTGCTTATTTTATGTTCTTTAGCATTTTCATATGCATTTTAGAATCAACCTCTCAATTTCTTTTTCTAAAGAACAATTAATATTGATTCTTCTGACCTATAATCACAGTTACTTCTCTTTTCAGTCTTTAATTTCTATCACCTTTATTTTGTAATTTTCAATGTATAGATCTTGCATATTCTTTGTCAGATTTATCCCTATGGATTCATATTTTTGATGCTATTGTGATGTTTTAAAGATTTGATTTCCATTCATATATAAAAGTAAAACTGAGTTTTAAACATTGATCTTGTATTCTGCCACTTTGATAAAATCACTTATTAATTCTAGTAGCTTTTTGTAGATTGCATTGAATTTTCTACATAGGTGATCACGTTATTTGTCAGTAAAAGTCTAACGTCTTCCTTTCCAATCTTGATGCTTTTTCAATTTCTTTTTTCTTGCCTTATTACACTTATATGCCATCCAGCACAATATTGCAGACAAGTCTTGAGAGCAGACTTCCTTGCCTTATTCCTGATCTTAGGAGGAAATCATTTGGTCTTTGATATTACCTATAAATATTTCATAGATTTCTTTTATCAGGCTGGGGATATTACCTTTTATTCCAGGTTGGCTCAGAGTTTTTATCAGGTTTGAATATTGGATTTTGTCAAATGATTTTTCTGCATCTATAGAGATGATCATTTTGCATTTTTTTCAGATTGTTGATTTGGTGAATTACATTGATTTTTGAGTGTTAAACCAACTTTGCATTTCTGGGATGAATCCCACCTACTCGTGATATATTATCCATTTTATATGTTATTGAATTTTATTTGCTGTAATTTTGTTACAAGTTTTTGCATCTATATCTGTCAAGAATTTGGGGGCACCTGGGTGGCTCAGTTGGTTGGGCATCCAATTTCAGCTCAGGTCATGATCTCACAGTTCTGTTTGTGAGTTTGAACCCCCCCGTTGGGCTCTGTGCTGACAGCTCAGAGCCTGGAGCCTGCTTTGGATTCTGTCTCCCTCTCTCTCTCTGCCCCTACCCCACTTGTGTACTTTCTCTCTCTGTCTCTCTCAAAAATAAATAAACATTTTTTAAAAATTATATATATGAAGAATTTTGATCTGTTTTCTTTATTGTAATGTTAGTTGTTTCTGGTGACAGATAATAAATCCAGTCCCCATTACTCCATCTTGGCTGGAAGCAGAAGTTCATTCATTATATTTTTTAAGTTCTAGAAGTTATTAATTCTATGTAGTCAGACTTACTGATTTTAGTTAACAACTTTTGCCTCTGATATCTTGCTTATTAATTAAATATTCACCTGCAATTTATTTTAGAAGTTTTTATGGTCTCATTTTTTTATATTTAAATATTCATTTCTTTTGAGAATTAATTTAATCTATAGTATGACATAGTGATCTATGTGTTTCCTCCAAATGATTATCCATAGTACTTAGCTTTATTCACACTGATGCCAAAATATTCAAAAGTTTAGAATATATTTTGAGGATTGAAAAGATTTTACTTCTCATAAGTTTAGTTCGTAGATCTTTTTGTTTTTCTTAAAAAACAATCTCATAACTTCTTTTTTTTTTTGCAGTCTTCAAAAGGGATATCTTTGACATGATTCATTGTTTCTCTTTTCTTTTCTCAAACATAAGCAGTGGTGGCAGTAGCACTTTTTGAATATTAGTTGTGTATTAGTCACTTGATTGACAACTAGACTTAAGTCACTTTTTCAATAGTATTGATATATTGACTTTATGCTTGATTATCAGCATTCATGGATTGACAGGATGACCTTCCACGATTACAGGCATAGTGCTGCAGGGGAATCCCTTTTTCCTGTTTAAAACCTTCAATGGCCCCCCAGTATACTTAGGATGAAGTACAAATTTCTTAATATTGTTTAAAAGGTTAACTGTGATTTTCCTTGGCTTAACGCCAGCTTCATATTTTCTCCTTCCAACTCTACCATACGTCCATATTGAAAGGACTACTTTTATTTTTCCTTAAAAAAGCATGCTTTTTCATATCCAAGAAAAAAGAGACTGGGTCACCCAATTATATGCTTCTATTAATTGGTTTTTTTCCCTTTTTTATCATAGCAATCATTTATAACCATTTTGTTATTTGTATCATTATAGTGTAATATTTATTCCCCCACTGGACTCTAACTAAGCCCTTTAAGGGCAGGGACAACATCCCATTTGATGTGGGACCAACACCCAGTATGTGCCTGGCATACTAGGCCCTTGACAAATATGTGTTGAGTCAGGGAAAGGGTTGACTGGATAGATGGATACTTAGGGTGATGACCTACATATTCTAATGCTCTAACTAGACTAACCATATGAAGTAATATACAGTGTCACCTAAGGCTGTCATATCACAAGAGAAAAATTCTTCTTAGCACTAACTAGTTGTACTTTGTTAATGACCCTCTCTTTTCTCTTCTCCTTGAACGAAGCCAATTGGCTCACGTTTTTAAAAGTACAATTTTATTGGCCAATAACTAAATTTCTAGCATAGTAATCTAATGGGTCAAGGAAGAAACAGAAACTGTCCCATGTGTTGGAATGATTGATTCTCTTGGGAGGTGGTATTTATAATAAAAAATATAGGTGAAAGTTAATATTTCAATATTTTTCAAAAAATACAAAGGATGTATGCCAACTAAGTGTAACTATTAACAATCAACATGTAAGAATGTCAAAATAATGTGCTTTTATTAATAGAAACTTTAAACTGAGAATGTTTTGTATAGCAGTCAAATAACCTGCCTCTTTAAGTGAACATTTAGCATAGTCTCCAAATTATGGCAATTTGTTACTTAATTACTTGATCTGTATGTATATATTGTATATTAAGAGCATGGGCTTTACAGTTTGATCTGGGTTTGAGCCCCAGTCTGACAAATACTACCTGCCTGATAATGGGGGAGTAGTTTTGCCTTTCAGTTTTCCTTAGTTTGTTGTATAAAATCAAAATAATAAAGTCCTGCATTATGAAGCTGTTGTAGAGATTAAAGAAAATAACATATACATGTATGGAATTTAGTGTTGCCTGACACATAATAGTGCTTAATGAATGTTAGCTGTTATTATTTCAATATTAATTAGACCAAAATGCTTTTAAAAATAGATTTATTGAGGTACAATTTTAATACCATGCAATTCACTCATTTAAAGTGTACAATTCGGGGCGCCTGGGTGGCTTGGTCGGTTAAGCGTCCGACTTCGGCTCAGGTCATGATCTCACGGTCCATGAGTTCGAGCCCCGCGTCAGGCTCTGTGCTGACCGCTCAGAGCCTGGAGCCTGTTTCAGATTCTGTGTCTCCCTCTCTCTGCCCCTCCCCTGTTCATTCTCTATCTCTCTCTGTCTCAAAAATAAATAAACGCTAAAAAAAATTTTTAAAAAAAGTGTACAATTCAAAAAAAATAATATAACAATTCAGTGGTTTTTAGTATATTAACCATTGTGCAGCCATCACCGCAGTTTTCTTTTTTTCACAGTTTTAGAACATGTTCATCACTCTAAAAAGAGAGTCCATTCCTTTTAGCTATCACCCCCAAACTCTCCTTCCCCCAGCCCCAGGCAACCAATAATCTACTTTCTGTCTCTATAGATTTAGTTCTTCTGGGTGTATTATATAAATGTAATTGTGCAACATGTCATCTTTTGTGACTGGCTTCATTAACTTAACGTTGTGCTTACAAGTTTCATTCATGTTGTAGCATATATCGGTAGTTCATTTCTTTCTATGCCTGAATAATATTCCACTGTATAGATGTACCACATTTTGTTTAATCACTCACCAAATGGACATTTGGGTCGTTTTCACCTCTGGCTACTATGAATCATACTGCTACCAATATCCATGCATACGTTTTTGTGTGGACATATGTGTTTATGTTTTGGGCTTATACCAAGGAGTAGAATTTCTGGATCAAATGGTAACTTGATGTTTAAGTTTTTGGTGAACTACCAGTCTGTTTCCCAATGGTTTCACCATTTTGCATTCCCACCAGCAGTGTTGGAGGCTCTAATTTCTCCACATCCTTGCCAATAGTTATTTAAGTTTTTGATAGTAGTCATCATAGTGGGTATAAAATGGTATATTACTGTGGTTTTAATTTTTATTTATCTAATGAATAATTGGAATATCTTTTCATGTGTTAATGGTCACTTGTGTCTCTTTGGAGAAATGTCTATTCAGATCCTTTACCTGTTTTTCTTTTGAGTTATTTGTCTTTTTATTATGAAGTTGTAAGACCAAGATGCTTTCTGATATTAATTTGTATTGCAGCCAACCAAGATGTTTTAGAAATAAGTTAATATCAAATCTTCTTTTTCTACAGGTACTAAAAACTTACCACCCAAAAATTTTATAAATGAGAGATAAGGCTGAGTGGGATATCAAAAGCAAAACGTTTGCAAATACCGGTCACCATGCCTAAAGGGGTGCCAAAGGACCCAGGGATTGCTGATCTCTTCTACAAAGATGATCCTGAAGAACTTTTTATTGATTTGCATGAAATTGGACATGGAAGTTTTGGAGCAGTTTATTTTGTAAGTAATTTTAGAATGGTTTAGAGAGATTAAATTAGGGAAGTTTGAGTTCTACACATTCTCTTACTTGTAAAATATACTTAGTTTTAATGTTTATTCTACAAATTAAATGTCTACAGTGGAGGCAAACAGTCATTGCTGAAAATCCAGTCCTAGAATTCTAGGCATTATTAAAGTCAGTGGCATCTATATCAACTGATTCTGCTATCAGGGTACTCCAAAAAATGTTCTAAGCTTGAATTTGAACCCTATGCATTTTCTCTATATGCCAAGCTCTTTTTTGCCTCAGGGCCTTCCTATATGCTATTCCTCCACCTAGAAAACTCAGCACATTGCATCCCCATCCCTGCCTAACTCTTGCTTATCCTACAGATTTCAGATTAAGTCAGCTTACATCCACAAGATTGCCTTTCCCGTTCAACTTTCCAGCACTAAATTCAGACTTTTATGACCTCATAGCACCCTGTGCTTACACATTGTTGCATTTATTATGGTTATAATTAAATAATTATGTGTGAGAATTTTTGAGTCATGTATGTCTCTACCCCGACATAAGCACCATGAGGACAGGGGTTCTGTCTATCTCATTCATTGCTATATGCCCAGTATCCTGTATAATGTCTGATAGTAATAGGAACTCAATAAATGATGGACAGATGGGCAGATGGATGGATGAACATTATGGCCACACCGACAGATGGCCTAACAAAGATTTTTAGTAACGTCTCATGTCAAGTCAGTGTTTTAGGTTAAAGGGTACAAGGCTTAGCCCCCTAAAGTCAGTTTGAATTCCCAGAATGTGATTATCTTCTGATGAGAAGAATGAGAAGTGGCTGAAATGTTACCTTAGCTCATCACCTGAAATTCATTACAGAAAATTTAGTTGGTCATTTACTTATTTAACCTTAGAAGTTTGCCTCCTCAAAGTCACAAAAACTTCCTTGAGAGCAAAGTAATCCATAAAAGCAAAGTAATATTTAAGTACTACTTATTGCTTGTTTCTCTTCTCAACCTGTTATCGAATCTGTTTTGTTTTGTTGTTTTGTTTTAACTCTTTGACTTTTAGGTGATCCTTTATGTTTTGACATCTAGGTAGGGCTTATCTTCAGTTGTCCTTCCAAATGAGATTTTATTAATTGCATGTTTAGCTCCTCTTTTTGCTTCTGGCCAAATCTTCAGCCTGGGTTTTCCCTGAACTCTTTCTCATCCCTTCATGTCTGCACTCAGCACTACTACATTTCTCCTTGACCCCCCTCTAATACTTGGCTTCCACTCAAGTACATTTTATCTTTGAGTGACCGTCCGTGGCTGAAGAGGGTGCTAATTTTCTAGTCAACACTTCTCTGTTAGTCTTTAGGCTAAGAATAGTATTTAAGGCCCAGTCAAAGTCCTGTCTTCCTCAGTCATAGGGATGCTTTTATTTTAAGTCTATTTATTTATTTGCTTATTTATTTACTTAAAGTAATCTCTACTCTTAATGTGGGGCTCGAACTCATGACCTCAACATCAGGAGTCACATGCTCTACCAACTGAGCCAGCCAGGCACCCCAGGGATGCTTTTTTTTCTTTTTTTTAAAAGGACTTTTAAATTACAAATATACATACAGAAGTGTGCATAAATACATACCCATATATCTTAATATACAATTTAAAGAGTAATTAAAAGGTAAATCCTTTTATAAACACCAGTCAGTCTTGGTGTTTTATAAACACCAAGAAATAGAATATTTCCATCACTCTGGAGGCCCCACTCATATTAGGAGAGTCCACTATTTTGAATTTTATGGTGATTATTTTCTAGTTTATCTTTTTTTTTTTTTTTTTTTTTTTTTTTTTTTTTATTAAAGCAGGCTTCACACCCAGCGTGGAGCCCAGTGCAGGGCTTGAACTCATGATCCTGAGATCAAGACCTGAGCTGATACCAGGAGTTGGACACTTAACCAACTGAGCCACCCAGGCACCCCTCTAGTTTTTCTTTATATGTAACCCACAATATAATTTGGTTTTGCCTGGTTTTGAACTGTTTAAAAGTGGAAACCTTCTGTATATGTTTGTTGGTGGCCTATTTATTCTGCTCCAAGACACTTTCCTCAGCCACCTTTTCTTACTTTCCTTCTATTTATAACTCCTTCATCCTCTCAGAGTCTCTCTTGGCCAGAGTCAGAAGGTAGTTCCAATCTCTATTTGACTCCTATTTTAAAAAGCAGCTAAACCCCTCTCAAAGTTCTCCTTTAGAATGACTACAATAAGCCAAGCATGTTTTGAAACTTACTAGCAAAGCTTTGGACTAGGGACCTACTTTATAATAGGCCACAGAAGACCTACTCATTCATTTGCTGTTTGAGCTAAGGCCTGTCTCTTAGCCAGAGTATATGCCTTTTGAAAATGAGGACTGTTTCTATTTCTTTACAACTCTAAAGGCTAGCCAATGCCCGTTTACAGTAGGCACTGAATATATGTTATTTGTTGATATGATAGATGGGAGAACTAATAAAGATATTCGGGTGGTTTTGAAAATGTAATCATTAACTATATTGTATATTGTATTGCCTGTATACAAAAGTGAGTAGTACAGGCCCATATATACCCGTAAGGCACTAAAAAACAAATTAAAGAAGAATTAACTTACACTTTACTGTAAAATTTAGAAAAACTTTAATTTTTTATCTATAATGGTCATGTGGTAACACCTTAAAAAAACAGATTTCTCACTGGCCACAATAATGTTTATGTGTAGTTCCTCCCTCACTGTTAATAGATTCTTCCTCTTGTCACTCATAGCGTGATGACCAAGAAGACCATCATCTCTTCTTTGGGCAATTGCAGTAGCATCCCAGCCCATCTCTGTACATCCATTCTGGTCTCTGTTTAGGCTGCTGTCCACACTGTAGTGAGCTTAGGGGAAAAAGAAGTGAGTCTGATCACATCATCTTTTTCTGTAAAGCCTCCAGGGGCTCTCTGTTCTTAGACTGAGATCAAAACCCTTACTGTAGCCAGCCTTCAAGGTCTTCCATGATGAGGTCCCTGTCTGTACTTGAGACATATTCCCACTCATTCTCATTGCCCTCGCTATAATATAATAGCTTTCTTTTGACCATTGTCATAGGATCTTCACATAAAGTGTTCTCTCCGAAATGTTTCCCCTTCCCCTTCTCCTTCTTAACTCCTGTTCCTCTTTTAGCTCTCAGCTGAAACCTCATTTCCTCAGGGAAGCCTTGCCTGACCTGCCAGAGTCACATCCTCCCATTTTTGTTTCTCAGAGTAACACATACCCTTCTTCCTAGCAACCGTCACAGTTGCAATTTCACATTTGTTTGTTATGATATTTTCATTACTCTCTATGCTACTATACAAGAGATAGGTACTGGGCATATTTACTCACTTCTTAGCCCCATACCTGACAATTTTTGAATGCCTATTAAGTATTTGTTGAATGAACAAATGAATCATAAAGAATTCAGAGAAGTTGGTACTGCTAATTAGTACTTTTCATGAATCCTAGCCATGCTAGCAAGCCATTAAGATCAGATTCCAGCAACCAACATTTTTATACCTAAACACTATAATTGTGTTAGACTTTTTGTAGTTTACAGCTTTTACACAGAATGTTGCCAAGAAATATGTTTAAAGTGAATTGTAAGCTGGCACAGCTCTCATAGAATCAATCAACTGAGAATATTTTCAGAAAAAAAATGGAAGCTATTAACTTGGTAAAATATCTGTGTGTTTGGATTTACATAAGTAATGCAGAAATTAGCAGTATTAACACATCAGACAGTAAGAAATTCTATATTAAAGGAAAATAGAAACAGGCTGGGCATGATTATTTTTGTATTCACTTAAACACAACTACGAAGCTTCTACGTTTCCACTGTTGCCTTGTTGAACTTAACATATCTTCTATAATCCACCTAAAGCTGATGATTAAGTTCTGTTCTTCTGGGTATACTTATTACCTTTCAGTTTTAGTTGAGACTTAATAACTAAGGCCAAAAGAAAAACTTATTTTTAATGCTTATGTTTCTCTATAAATTAGCAACAAGTGGACAGTAATCTAATTGTAGCTGGAAATGGTTAAGAAAATATCAGAAACAGTACTCTAAATATTTTTTGAATCAATGATCTTGCTTAAACTCCCTGCGATCATTAAGATTATTGGAAGTGTTAAATATGAATAATAAGTTTTAAGAATAACACTTGAAATGAATTTTTTAAAAAGGGGACACCTGGATGGCTCAGTTAGTTAAACATCCAATTCTTAATTTCAGCTCAGGTCATGATCTCACAGTTCATGGGATGGAGCCCTGAATCGGGCTCTGCACTCACAGCGCAGAGCCTGCTTGGGATTCATCCTCTCTCTCTCTCTCTCTCAAAATTAAATAAATAAACAGACAGTAAAAATTTTTTTAGAAAGAATAACACTTGAGATGTGTAGAAGTGGTAGTCATTCATAATATTATATGAAGTACTGGAAAGCTGAGACCCCACTGATAGTTTCCTTTCTGTGTACTAAAACATTGATTTTTCCTTGAAGTTTCCTTTGTGAATTTTAACCAGTATAAAATTGCATTAAAAACTTCACATCTAAACAGACTCTTAACAATAGAGAACAAATGGATGGTTTCCAGAGAGGAAGGGAGTCAGATGGTGGGGGAAATAGGTGATGGGGATTAAGGAGTGCACTTGTTTTGATGAGCACCGGGTGATGTATGGAATTGTTGAATCATTAAATTGTACATCTGAAAGTAATATTACAATGTATGTTTAACTGGAGTTTAAATAAAAACTTGAAAAATAAATTTCACATCTAAGAAAAATCAACATGGAAATGTTTTTCAATTTTCAAGTCTGTGCTCCAGTAGACAGATTGTGTAAGCAAGTATACTTACAAAGTTCTAAGTAATGATTACTCTGTAAATGTAAAGAAATGTATTTTTATTCTAGAGAGATTCTTTTTTCAAAAGTCTCTGGTTCCAAATAAGCATTGATTATAAATAAGCTTAATAAGCAATTAGATAATACCATCTGATTCCATATTTGTCCTTCTTTTTTTCTTTTTATAAAGGTTAAAGATTTGGTTTTAAAAAAAAAAAAAACCCTGCAAGTTAAAATTACTCATTGCTTAAGCATTTCTTAAGCCTTTCCCAGGCTGCTTAAGCTGCACAGTAGATAGATTCATCCCCAAAATATCCGCTTTTCAGATACAATCACTCTAACCTTTATTGAAATACTGAATTCGCATCAACTTTTCTTTGTTGCTGTCATATAAGCACTGTCTTAGTGTTAAATTTTAAAAGCCAGCAAAATGTGAGAGATTTTGTTTTCAACAAAAGTCCATCTGTACCTTATAAATTAACAAAATATCTAAAAAAAATGCCTTTGTAGAGGCTTGCTGATTTGAAAACTCTAGTAGACACCTTGTTTTTATAATAGGTACTTTTACCTTTAGAGCTTATAAAAAAAAATTTTTTTTTTCAGTAAGTGTTCATTTTGTTAGCAGTTTGTCATTCAGTAAGACTCTGGGGTTGAATTCTTTTTACATAAATAAGTTATTGTTTATTTTTTAATTTAAAATTTTTTTAATTAGAAATTCAGTTTTATTTGAGAAGCTTCTTTAAGTGTATTTAAGAAACTGATTATGCATTTTTCTCTAAAATTGATGACCTGATTTTATCAGGGAGTGAATTTCTAATCTCTTACCTCAGAAACACCACTATAGCTTTATTGGTTTACAATAATAATATCATAGCACCAAAATAGCTCACTTATATCACGAGTGTGTCACTGATATAGAGCCCTGTTATTAAAAGAAAGCCAAAATTAGATAACCTTTGAATGTCTGACATTTATTTTTCTGAAAATTTTAAGGAAATTATTTATTTTAAATCTCTTAAGTAGGAGGAAGACTATTACTTGACCTGTTATTTTCATGTGTGCTTTCAGTGAACTATTGTATTTTGGGTGTAGAAAAGATAAAGAGAGATATCATGAGCCAAGGCAATCTTTGTAGACGAATACACACACACATATGTATGTATATACGTAATACGTTCTCATTATAAAATATAAGTGCCTTTGGAAGTGAAAGTCCCTTTTAACATTTATCTTCTGCATTGTTCAATGTAGTAGACTATGTAGATTTAAATTAATTAAAATTTAAACTTCATTTCCTCAGTCACTCTAGCCACATTTCACATGCTATCCTATACAATGTAGATATAAAACATTTCCATCATGACAGAAAGTTCTATCAGACAGCACTCCTCCAGGGATTATCACTGATATATATTCTGGTATAAATTCTTTCATATTTTTTTCTTCACATACATCACATTATTACTCTTTGGCAAAAGTAAGATAGTATACAGCTTGTTTTTTGTCATTGTATTTTTTACATCTTTCCATTTTACTCTATATTCATATAGATTACCTCATTCTTTTAATGTTTACCTTATTATATGATCCTACCACATTTATTTAATTGATTGTCCATTGATGGACGTTTCACATGGTGAAGCCAGTGTGGACGTTTTGGAAATTTGCCTTGTTTTTGTTTGATTGGATATATTTTGTTAAACCCTAATCCTTTTTTATGTTATAGTATTTGCATGTATATAGATAAGGATGAAGAAAAGTTGTACCTTACGGTGGGGTGGAAATGTCTCTCTAGCCTAAAAGTTACAGCGTCTTTAAATTGTGATAATGAAGTTAATCAAATGTTAAAGTGGCTGAAACATCATTCATTCTTTTTATTTTTTTTTTCTTCTACTCTCTCAACACAGGCCACAAATGCTCACACCAATGAGGTGGTGGCAGTTAAGAAAATGTCCTATAGTGGGAAGCAGGCAAATGAGGTATGTTAAAGACAGTTGTGTACCTAAACTGACATAATCTAGTTAGTATGAAATTGACAGTAGAAACAAAGTTCTTTAAACGTTACTTTATCATATCTTTTTTATTCCTTTTTATAGAGCATATAATAAATATTCTTAATATTCTAACTCAGTCAACTAATTTGTGGAATAGAACATAAGTTAGTATAATAGATTTATTATATTTGCTAATAGATTTCCATTTACAGGTACTAAAATTAAATAACACAAGTTTAAACAGCGTCTTCATTTATTAAACATTTACTTTGTGCACTTAAAATAACAAAAAGAATATTATATACGTATAGTTGATAATAAAATACTATTTTCAGTCTAAACATTGTATCATTTGCTTTATTACTTCAATAGAAATGGCAAGATATTCTTAAGGAAGTCAAATTTTTACAACAATTAAAGCATCCTAATACCATTGAGTATAAAGGTTGTTACTTGAAAGAACACACTGCTTGGGTAAGTCAGAGGACCTGTATTATTTATTTCCTGTTAAAATTTTTTTTCTATTTTTTCTATTATCTCTTTGATCTGTATAATTGTCAGTCTCATTTTTGTCCCATTGACTTTTGTTATCAGTATTCAACATGTGTTAATACCTCAGAGTGTACCATGTGGTATACATTCTATAAGATCAATATGATGCCTAGCCTATGGGAAATTTTATTCTATAAATAATCAACAAACAGTGAAATTTTAATATCCTCTTATGATGGTTTATTTGCAAAAGTAAAAGAGCCTTTTATTCTCATCCTAGAATTTTTATCTTCGTTATTTCTCACCCCCCTACTCCATTTCCCCCCAAATTTGGAATCGTGCTTGGTGTTACCATCACTGTCTAACTATTTTCAAACATGGCCTAGCATATGAGTAAAATGAAATAAGTCTTTTGTTCCACTCTGTCTTTTGAGTATATTTTTACACGATCGCGCTTCTGTTTTTAGGTTAACACCTAAGGCACTGTTGAGTCCATCAAGAAGCTACACTTTGTGCTTTAGCAAACTGCATCTTCCAGTTTAAAATCCAACCTAACATTTACTGAGATTCATTTGTTGAGAAGTTACCATGTATAAGTGCTTTCCTATACGTGCTCTCCAGTTAGGGAATGGAATTTTTGTTCCTAGATCGACTATCCAACAAAATACTTAAACATTTCTTTTCAAGAAGCTTTTAAGATATCTAGAGCCATTGCTTCTGTTCTGAGCAGAAGAAATTAGTCAGAGGAGTATCTCATTATCTGGAAATCAGTTCTCTGGCAATCTCCACCATCTTGAAGGAGTCAAGAAAGGGATTTTAAACATGCAGAATAAATGTTACAAAATTAAGTGGTAAATCTCATGTGTTTCGAGTCTTCAGAAAATCCTCTGAGCTCTTATTTAAAGCCTATTTACTCTGAGATTACACAGAGTGCTAGTAAGCTTGGTTAACTAGTCTCTGTCCACAGTGGATTTGATAGGCTAAATAGAAGGAGCTCATAGGAACTGAACTGCTGGAGACATGCCTACAAACAGCCACAAGACTAACGTGACCAGAAGGAAGAAATAAGGACGTTAGAAAGCAGACCTAATCATTTACAAGTAGAGCAACTAGAGCTGTTTAATGTCGGGAGCAAACAACCAGCCACAGTTCAGATGTCCTTGTGTTACCGAATAGTAGGGAAAAGAATGTACGTGACAAAAATAGAGACTTAACATGGAATTTTAAAAAATATAACTGTAACTGTAAACATTTTCTCTCCATTTGGTTTTAAAGTTCTATATTAATATTCTACATACTTAGTTAAAGGAAGTTAGATATGCATACTAATATACTTAGTTTAAGAAACAGAAGCTCAGTCAGCTCGACTTCGGGTCAGGTCACAATCTCACAGCTTGTGAGTTCGAGCCCCGCGTCGGGTTCTGTGCTGACAGCTCAGAGCCTGGAGCCTGCTTCAGATTCTGTGTCTCCCTCTCTCTCTCTGCCCCTCCCCACTCACACTCTCTCTCTCTCAGAAATAAAAATAAACATTAAAAAAAAAAAAGAAGTACAAACTTCCAGTTATAAAATAATGGTGATAAAAAGTACAGCATAGGCAATATAGTCCATAATATTATAGTAACTTCATATGGTGACAAATAGTAACTACATTTAGTGTGGTGAGCATTTCATAATGTATATAATTGTTGAATCACTGTGAAGTATACCTGAAACCAATACAATATTGTACATCAACTATACTTCTTTAAAAAATAAATAAAATTAATGTTTCTGATTCTGCTTATTTTAATGTCAAGCAGAAAACTATAATATGTCAAAACTTTAAACTCCTACATTTCTCATGTTGTTTTAAATTATTCTGTAATGGAATAATGTTAACCTATTATGTATAGTTATATATTTACATATAGGTATATAAAAATTTAATAATTTAGATATAAACATATAACTATTATACATAATAATACGTAATATGTATGATATGTATTATGTACCTGGAATTACTGGAATTATACAGAATAATACCAATATATAAATCATATGTAATATATGATTATTATATGCTGTAATAATATATAATATTATGATTATAACATTACATATCATGTAGTATATAATTTTATCTCTTATTCTTCTAAATTATGTACAAAGTACATAATACATGATTATGTTTTTACCTTAATTTTTTAAATGAAAAGAGCTAATATGTTAATATTGCTTATGTGTAGTTGATGATAGGAAATTTGTATTTCAAAAGGAAAATATGGTGTTTTTGAGAATAAGAAAATAATTTGTAGGAGTGTGTGTGTGCGTGTGCACATGTGTAGAGATTGGTCACTGAGCACTCATAGGTCTGATCTTGTTTATAAATCAGTAGTCTGGGACACATAAAAAAAAAAATCTAAGATGAGAATAAAAGAATTTTCTCCTTTTTGCTTTTAAAAAGCCTCCCAAGATTGCAAACCCAAAAAGTATCAATAGTATTTTAATAATATTGTTCCAGAAATGTTTTAAGTGAGGGGCGCCTGGGTGGCTCAGTTGGTGAAGCATCTGACTTCGGCTCAGGTCATGATCTCACAGTTCGTGAATTCGCATCAGGCTCTGTGCTGACAGTTTGCAGCTTGGCGCCTGCTTCGGATTCTATATCTCTTTCTCTCTCTGCCCCTTGCCTGCTCACTCTCGGTCTCTTTCAAAAATAAACAATAAAAAGCTTTTTTAAAAAAGAAATGTTTTAAGATAAAAATTTAAATATTCCATGTCAGACTTGCAAGATAAGGTAACGATACATAGCAGGCTACGTCTTTAGATTGAGTTCTAAACAATATTTTCTTGTTTAGAACTGTTTTAAATGTGAAAATAAGAAATTTACTACTTACTGGTTTATTCTATTTAATTAGTATTTCCCAGCATAGGTTATATTGGCTCATATATTTGGTTGCCACTTTCCCCAAGTTACAAAATTTAACTTATACTGCAACCTAGCTACCTTAAAACATTTTGCAACAAGGTAGCTTGGAAACTAGTAAATAAGTGGCAATCTTAGCTTGACCATTTCATGTCCAGGACACTTACAGTGTTAGAACATTGCAGTTCGAAGGAGGAAATAACAAAACTATATGGTAAAAGTTATAAAAATGAGTTAGTGTCAGATGACCAAAATTTAATCCAGGTTCAATTGGGTCAGAATACTTATTCTTCTAGTAGTCTTAGTTTCATGGTTACTTGGTTGGTTTTAGCAGTTTCTTATTAACTGTGATTATTCTGGTTATTATTTTAATCTATTACAGTTGGTGATGGAATATTGCTTAGGCTCAGCCTCTGATTTGTTAGAAGGTAAGAATAAAAGCATTATCCCCTCCTTTCTGTTTTGCCTTGACAAGAATATTATCTACTCCTATGTTGAAGAACAGTTTGGGGTTGCCTGGGTGGCTCAATCAAGCGGCCAACTCTTGATTTCTGCTCAGGTCATGATCTCTGGGTTAATGGGATTGAGCCCCGCATTGCACTTTGTGCTGAAAGAGTGGAGCCTTGGAGCCTGTTTGGGATATATTCATTCATTCATTCTCTCTCTCTCTCTCTCTCTCTCTCTCTCTCTCTCCCCTGCTCTGTTCTTTCCTTCCTCCCATCCTCCCTCTCCCCCCCCCCGCGCTCATTCTCTCTCTTGCTTGCTCTCAAAATAAATAAATAAACTTAAAAAGAAGTGCAGTTTGGACAAAGCAAATGGATGGATGACTTAGACTTAAGGATTGTGTGGATAAGCTGTGCAAACTTTATCTCCACAGTAGCTCAAAGTATCTCAGTAATGGTTAGTGACCTCCTACTCTTTAGTTCATGGCCCATCCCTGGCAGGTACTTACTAAAATGTTCAGCTAGTGTGATGTAATAAATGTAGCCAAAAGCATCAAATTCATATGTGTGTATGAAAGAGAGGTAAATGGTATCAAATTATACTGATATTTAACTCTTTCAAATATCTTGGCTTAGTTCTCTTCTGCAAATGCTATTGTAACACAGAGACTGTGTTAAAAATTTACATTAAAAAAAAAACTTTATTCTTATATCATCCTTGATCTCCGAATAGAAATTGCTTATTAGCTGCTTTCACAAATAATGAAAACCTGTAGTTAGAAGAGGTAATTATAGAAGCTCTGTGGAGAGGAGAATAATACAACCTAAAACACTCCAGGCATTTAACATGTCAGAAAGGACTGGTAAATTTGGGCCTGGCCAGTTGGAATCAGTGGTGGCTTTGACTTCAACCGACACATCAATTAACAATTCATTACGATGACTATTTGTCTTCTTTTTATTTTATTTTAAGCAGTTCATTTGTTTGTTTTTGTACTTGGGTTTCCTGTTATCCAATTACTTACTGCAGTTCTATAGGAAATATATATCCCGTATATTTAGGTGAATGTGTTCCTAAATTGTCATTTGAGAGTACAAGATACTAAGAAGAATGAAACTCATTACTGCTTCTAAATTTTTCTTTCCTTCCTCAGTTCATAAGAAACCACTTCAAGAAGTGGAAATCGCTGCCATTACTCACGGTGCCTTGCAGGGGCTGGCCTACCTGCATTCTCATGCACTGATTCATAGGTAAGATTGGAGACCAGTTACAGGACTGCCTATTCAGGGAATCTTGAAAATTAGCGCATGCTCCACTTTGTAGGGTGTCTGTGGATTTATAGGAAGTAAAGAGATTGCTGCTGCTTCTGGATGTGAGAAGTTGCCAGAATTTAGCTTCTATCTCTGGGTCTCTCCCAGGTTTACCCAAAGACTTGCCTCACCTCTGTTCTATAATTAACTGTTCTCCAGGCAGGATGTTGGGGGAAAATTTGAGGAAGGGCACAGCAATTGTTTGATACTATGCCAAGAAAAAAAATTAGCCTTCCTTGCATATATTTATTTCCTACCTGAGTTTGTTTCCCTCCTCCCGTCCTCCCTTCCTCCCTTCCTCCCTTCCTTTATTTATATTTTAAGAGAGAGTGGGAGAGGGGCAGAGAGGAAGGGAGAGAGAGAGAGAGAGAGAATATGAATCCTAAGCAGCCTCTTCACTCCCAGTGCCCCAGTGCAGGACTCAAACTCACAAACTGTAAGATCATGACCTGAGCCAAAACCAAGACTCAGACGATTAACCCAATGAGCCACCCAGGGGCCCTTCCTTCTCCTTTTCCTATTGCAAATTAACAAGTCAATCTTAAATAATTATGTGCTGTTTCACCACTTTAAAATATTGTGCATTTCGATACTCCATATAGATATGTAGGAAGATATTATAGTCTTTACCTTGGCAGAAACTGTAACTCTGAGAGATTTAAATAACGGCCCGTAGTTTCACAGGTTTTATACAATAAAGATTGAAGCTCAGATTTCCTAACTCTTAATCCAAGGCTTTCCTCTACCTTGTATTTTCTCTACCACAACCCCAGTGTCCTCCCTCCAGTGTACTTCCTGCCACTAACTTCTCCTAACTAAAGATGTTGTTCTTAATCTTTCCTTCTCTCAGTAAAGAATTTCTAGGACAGTTACTTTAATGAAAAGTGGAAGAAGTAGTGGAATATGAGGTAGGTGTAAAGAATCTCAGATGGCTCAAAAGCAAAAGAAAACGCTGTGACATTTACTAGGAAGAAATGAGACTGTTACATCATAGGTTCCCCTTTTGCCTGTTTTAATCACCCTAGAGTAGCCGTTACCAGTTACTGGTACCACAAAAGCAGAACTTCCTCAATATAGGCAGACCAAAATCCCTGCTGTGAAGTTGGCTTATTTTTAGAAGCAAAGAATGAACTTAACCGCACCTAAAAAATATTGGTGAAATAGATTTAGCCATCACATCCATGGATTTGACCAAAAAAAATGTTTTTAATATATATCTTTGGTACCAAAATGTCATTACCGAATGCCAACTTGTCTATATGTGATTTTGCCAGTTCCCATTTAAAGCCATGGTTCATTTTTTTGTGTGTGTGCCTGTGTTACCAAAATCTGCACATTAATTTAATGTTTTATTTTATATTATACTTTATCTTCTTTAATATATAAAAGAAGTTGAAAAAACAAAAAAGCCTTTTAAAATATGTTCCTGTTTAAATACCATGCCTCAGATTTTTTATTATTTTGATTTAAAGACAAGTCAGGAGCACCTGTGTGGTCTAGTCGGTTAAGAGCCTCCAACGTCGGCTCAGGTCATGATCTTATAGTTCTTGAGTTCGAGCCCTGTGTCAGGCTCTGTGCTGACAGCGTAGAGCCTGGAGCCTGCTTCAGATTCTGTGTCTCCCTCTCTCTCTGCCCCTCCCCTCATGCTCTGTCTCTATCTCTCAAAAATAAATAAACTTTAAAAGACAAGTCAGTGTTCCAACTGAAAGTAATAGAGAAAAGATATTTTTCTGCTGTTAGAGAAATAATGCTTTTTTAGTTTTCTCTGCCAACGTCTAATGTCATCGTGAGTAAAGAAACTGAATTTTCAAGAGAAGATTTTTGGAGACATTGTTTTCAAACATTTGAACCTTATCATTTTCACCTTGACATAAGTTTTCCTCATTCTCTCTGCTTTGTCTTTCCACGGCCCATCGATGTATAACTCTTGGTTCCTAATAGTCATTACACCTCATGCTTTTTTTTGGAGAGAATAGAGAGTACATCCACATGTTTTCATTCTAAATTATCATCCTAAACAATGAATTTTTTAACTCATATTTCAAAAGCTTTTTGCTGCGTAAAATATCTAATAGATTTAGTAATAACCACTTGCGATTCTTTGTCATAATACAATAGAAATGCAATTTCCTAATCCCTAATCCTTGTTTGTTTTGATCTTTCAGGGTCTTCTTTTTACTGTACAGTGTTATTTTTAAAATAACACCTTCTATATAACATGTACCCTCAAATGCCTTAGAGTTGCAGTTACAATTAAGGCAGAGAGAAAGGGTCACAGGCAAGAAAGAAAAGGTATGTGTGTAGCTGAGGTTTATTGGTAGGTAGATAATAGAGTTATTGAAGGTTTGTTTAGACTCTAAAAACCTTATGTAATTTGGGGGAAAAAAAAAAAGGCAGTTACAAATGGTGCCAATTTTCCCAGCGTAAGGAATACCGTTGACGACTGGATCAGCATCTGAGAATATGCTTTTTTTTGAGTGTAGTAATTGAATGGATTTCCTTGTCTGCCATGTCTGCCTTTTCTCTTTGCATTCCCTCCCTCTAAAGAAAGCTCTACCTTTTAGTAATTACTATGACCTACCTGTAAGTATGCCCAGGAATCTGGGCCCCCTTATAACATGCAATAATTACTAAATCCCCTTCTGGCAATCTGAGCAAGCTTTTTTTAAATAAACTTTTTGTCTTATTAATTGCATGCTCTGACCTATTCCATAATCAGAGTTGAAAAGTAATTTTCTAACCCTCTTATTTTTTCCTACAGGGATATTAAAGCTGGAAATATTCTTCTAACAGAGCCAGGTCAGGTGAAACTAGCTGATTTTGGATCTGCCTCAATGGCCTCTCCTGCCAACTCCTTTGTGGGCACACCTTACTGGTATGTAGAATTTTAAAACTAGAATTTTAAAACGTGCATACATGAACAAGATGGACTCATAGCACTGGTTTGTTTTGGTTTGGTTTTTTGACGATGTCTCACCATGTGCCCCAAATGAGATTTCATTAAAGAAGGATAGAAAACTCACTGGCAAAAAAAGAAACACTCTTAGTATAAAATTTCCAGTGACTTTAACTTGTTCAAATAAGGTTGATGTCACTGGGTGTAAACTGAGCAGGATTATCAACTCACTGGCCAAGCTCAGGTTTTAGATTTCATTTAAGTTTCTTTTGAACTTTTCTCTTGAGGCAGAATGTCTAGACAAGGACAAGGTATTCTCTTTAACCTCTAACTAGCCAATAAGTAGAAATATTACTTTCTAATGAAAGAAATCCAGGTTCTTGTTTTTGTTTTGTTTTGAATTAATTTATTTAAGTTCAAGTTAGCTAACATATGGTGTAGTATCGGTTTCAGGAGTAGAACCCAGTGATTCATCCCAGCAAGTGCCCTCCTTAATGCCCATCATATTTAGCCCATCCCCCCACTCTCCTCCCCTCCAGCAACCCTCAGTTTGTTCTCTGTATTTAAGAATCTGTTATGGTTTGTCTCTCTCTCTCTTTTTATCTTATTTTTCCTTCTCTTCCCCGATGTTGATCTGTTTTGTTTCTTAAATTCCACGTGAGTGAAGTCATGTGATATTTGTCTTTCCCTGACTGACTTATTTCGCTTGGCCTAATACCCTGTAGTTCCATCCATGTTGCTGCAAATGGCAAGATTTCATTCTTTTTAATCCCCAAGTAATATTCCATTGTATATATATATACACCATATCTTCTTTATCCATTCATGGACATTTGGGCTCTTTCCATAATTTGGCCGTTGATAGTGCTGGTATAAACACTGGGGTGCGTGTACCCCTT
This sequence comes from Lynx rufus, assembly GCF_022079265.1. Lineage (NCBI taxonomy): Eukaryota > Metazoa > Chordata > Mammalia > Carnivora > Felidae > Lynx > Lynx rufus. Next base: position 9,424,828 of record NW_025814839.1, on the reverse strand, counting down.
TGAATCAGCATTTTTGTATCCTTTGGATAAATACCTAATAGCGTGGTTGCTGGGTCATAGGGTAGTTCTATTTTTAGTTTTTTGAGGAGCCTCCGTACTGTGTTGCAGAGTGGCTGCACCAGTTTGCATTCCCACCAACAGTGCCAAAGTGTTCCCCTTTCTCTGCATCCTCACCAACATCTGTTGTTTCCTGAGGTGTTAACATTAGCCATTCTGACAGATGTGGTATCTCATTGTAGGTTTGATCTGATGATGAATGATGTTGATGATGAGTGATGTTGAGCATCTTTTCATGGTGTCTGTTAGCCATCTGTTAGCCAAAGAAAGGTCTTTGGAAAGAAGACATGTCTTCTGCCCATTTCTATCCAACATCTCTAAAGAACTTTGTTAAATTTCCTGAAACTTTACCTAACTTGTCATTCTGACTTAAAATTTCACCCCCATCTATTCAAGATTCCTTTTCTTCCTTCCACAGATACATTGGAATTTCATTGTACCTTGGAGAATGACTTATATCCCTGGATAATTACTTACCTACTAAAAAAAGTCAGCTACTATTTGAATTTTTTTTCTGTCAATGATCATCAAGTAGCATTTACTAAGCAGCCACTTACACTAACAGAAAACAAAGCATATTAAACTGATAAGGCCCCTCCCCTCCTATGAAAATCCATTATGGACAAACAGTATCCATTGCCATAGCCCATTTGTTTATTTTCTACATTGTAGTATCTTTGAAATAGCTGATTATATTGTTTTAAATAGCTCCATAAGTATTTTTCCTGTTGTCTATAGTTATTTCTTTAAGTGTTTCATACATATTAATCCTTTACAAATCTTTCTGAGGTAGCTACTAGAATTCTCTCCACATTACAGATGGAAAAAGTGATATACAGGAAGGTTATGTAATTTCGCTGAGATAAAATGATAGTTAATGGTGGAACCAGGATTTTTAAAAAATAATGTGTTGTTTCATGTAAATCATTGAGTATATTGGCTATATTTTGAACAGTGTTTTTCCTAATGATTTGTGTAAGGAAATAATATCCTTATCAGATGAAACTTTAGAATATGCTCAAACAGCTGTTTCACTTTATTAGACGAATTTTGTTTTTAATTTGCAATATGAATTTTGCACATTGCATTTGGCAGGATGGCTCCAGAGGTGATCTTAGCTATGGACGAAGGACAGTATGATGGGAAAGTTGATATTTGGTCACTTGGAATCACCTGTATTGAATTGGGTGAGTAAAAGAGTTGTTTGTATTATACTTTTGAGAAACACTCCTGATTATGATTATGAATTCATTCATCCATCTATGTATGATTTAATAGGCTACTGTTATATGTGGGCCAGGCACTGTGAATTGTTATATTTTTTCCTATGCTTTTGTATAACATCAGAAGATTGCTTTCTCTCTGCTACATTTTATTATTAACTTAAAAGAGTTTGAGGGATGCCTGGGTGGCTCAGTTGGTTAACCAAATTTGGTTCAGGTCATGATCTTGCGGTTCATGAATTCGAGTCCTGGCTCTGTGTTGACAGCTCAGAGCTTGGAGCCTGCTTTGAATTCTGTGTCTCCCTCTCTTTCTGCCCCTCTCGCACTCATGCTCTGTCTCTCTTTCAAAGATAAACCTCAAAAAAATTTAATTAAAAAATAAATACATAAATAAATAAACAAATAAAAGAGTTTGAGCATACATAGCAAGTAACAAACGTGGGAATATACAATAGTAGTGAGTGTTAATATTTGAAAAATATCCATTCTCCATATCATGAATGATAATTTATGTCCTCCTTCCCAGTAGTAATCTACAGTCCAACTTGTAAAGAGGAAATCTGAAAAAGTAATAGCAGGCTTATCAAAGATCTGACTATAAAATCTATATTTGACCCATTTAAAGAGCAACCTCAGAGACTTCATGTTAGATAGAAGTTAGAAACTCAGATGCCCTCGGCTTTAAAGTTGTTCCCCAAACATTGTTGCATTTATCCATTTATCTAAAATTGTCTAACATGCCACAGATTCCTATTTTTCTGATTGTGTATTTTGAACTTTAGTGTATCTTAAAGTCACCCTTATCCAAAGGTATACTGGCAAATTTATTTATTTTTTAATTTATTTTTATTTTTTTTATTGTATGAAATTTATTGTCAAATTAGTTTCCATACAACACCCAGTGCTCATCCCAAAAGATGCCCTCTTCAAAGCTCATCACCTACCCTCCCTTCCCTCCCATCCCCCATCAACCCTCAGTTTGTTCTCAGTTTTTAAGAGTCTCTTATGCTTTGGCTCTCTCTCCCACTCTAACCTCTTTTTTTTCTTTTTTTTCCTTCCCCTCCCCCATGGGTTTCTGTTAAGTTTCTCAGGATCCACATAAGAGTGAAAACATGGTATCTGTCTTTCTCTGTATGGCTTATTTCACTTAGCATCACACTCTCCAGTTCCATCCACGTTGCTACAAAGGGCCATATTTCATTCTTTCTCATTGCCACGTAGTACTCCATCATGTATATAAACCACAGTTTCGTTACCCATTCATCAATTGATGGACATTTAGGCTTTTTCCACAATTTGGCTATTGTTGAGAGTGCTGCTATAAACATTGGGGTACAAGTGCCCCTATGCATCAGCACTCCTGTATCCCTTGGGTAAATTCCTAGCAGTGCTACTGCTGGGTCATAGGGTAGGTCTATTTTTAATTTTTTGAGGAACCTCCACACTGTTTTCCAGAGTGGCTGCACCAGTTTGCATTCCCACCAACAGTGCAAGAGGGTTCCCGTTTCTCCACATCCTCTCCAGCATCTGTAGTATCCTGATTTGTTCATTTTGGCCACTCTGACTGGTGTGAGGTGGTATCTCAGTGTGGTTTTGATTTGCATTTCCCTGATGAGGAGCGACGTTGAGCATCTTTTCATGTGCCTGTTGGCCATCCGGATGTCTTCTTTAGAGAAGTGTCTATTCATGTTTTCCGCCCATTTCTTCACTGGATTATTTGTTTTTCGAGTGTGGAGTTTGGTGAGCTCTTTGTAGATTTTGGATACTAGCCCTTTGTCTGATATATCATTTGCAAATATCTTTTCCCATTCCGTTGGTTGCCTTTTAGTTTTGTTGATTGTTTCCTTTGCTGTGCAAAGCTTTTTATCTTCATGAGGTCCCAATAATTCATTTTTGCTTTTAATTCCCTTGCCTTTGGGGATGTGTCAAGTAAGAAATTGCTGTGGCTGAGGCCAGAGAAGTCTCTTCCTGCTTTCTCCTCTAGGGTTTTGATGGTTTCCTGTCTCACATTCAAGTCCTTTATCCATTTTGAGTTAATTTTTGTGAATGGTGCAAGAAAGTGGTCTAGTTTCATTCTTCTGCATGTTGCTGTCCTATACTGGCAAATTTAACCAATGGTTCTCAGGTGGTGGGGGAGGGGGAGATTGGGTTACTGTGGAGTTGGAGAAAGGTATGCCCATTTGACCTTCGGGAGACCAGTGAGAGCTGGCTCCAGCACAAGACTGACTTTATCTAGATTTTTTTAATTTAAAATTTATATAAATACCTTTACTTTTTTAACATTTGTTTTTAAAAATTTCTTCATCTAGTTTTGTTTTGGTTTTGGTTTTTGGTTAACTTGCTCCATTCTGGTATCCAAATTGATCCTGTAAGAATTTCTGAGTTCCAGTTTGATTCTCAGACTATAGTTTTATTTTTCCTAAAATGTTTGGCTTGTGAAGACAACTTGAGATACTTGGTATTCCATGTCCCAACTGCTTCATTGACCCCTTCCTTGAACAAAGAAACATATGATAAATATACATGACTTGTCTCTTTTTTTAACCTTAAGGAAATATTAATTTTTTTTAAAAACTGAATCATGGAAGAGAGAATATGTACTTAATTTTGAAAAAATACGTAATATTCACATGGTTTGTAAATCAAAAAATATATAAAGACATGCAGTGAAAGAACTTCTTCAACCTCTGGCCCTATTTCCCCATTTCCTTTCCCACCTCTGCCAGTACACACGGGACACCGTTACTAATTTCTTGTATATCTTTCCAGAGTTTCTTTAAAAATGTACAAACAAATATAGATATACATCTATTATATTCCTTTTCCCACCCAAATTAACATATGAGTGGTACTTTGATTTTTCACTTAACGACATCTTGGAGATCTGTTTTATATTAGTAACTTAAACCTGTTTTTCATTTTTCACTGTATCATCTTACTCCACTATTAAGGATAAACCATAGTCAATTTGACTGGTCCTCTGTTAAAGGATATTGAGGAAATATATTTCTTCTTTACATTCTAATATTGTGTTATTGTCTCTTCCAGTGAAAGGGAAATTAACCTAATTTATTCACAATGATGGCAAGGGGGGACTCAGAAATATATTCATACTTTAAATGGGACACCTGATGCACTTCCAACAATAGTATGTAGAATTTGACAAAGTAGTCCTCAAAGTCATAGGGCCAAAACTAGCCTAGACAATTTTGGAGAAGTAGAATTTGGACAGAAAAATCACTGTGCCAAAATCCATACCATCATAATTAAATCAATACAGTGTCAATGTAGGGAGAGACTAATATCCAGTAGAACAGACAATAAAACCTAATTATATAAATTAGTATGTCAACTATACTCAAAAAGTATAGATACATGAAATACTTAAAACATGGCATGTCATATAATAAGCACTATCTAGGGGCGCCTGGCTGGCTCAGTTGGTTGGGCGTCCGACTTCGGCTCAGGTCATGATCTCACGGTTCGTGGGTTCGAGCCCTGCATCGGGTTCTGTGCTGACAGCTCAGAGCCTGGAGCCTGCTTCTGATTCTGTGTCTCCCTCTCCCTCTGCCCCTCCCCTGCTCATGCTCTGTCTCTCTCTGTCTCTCAAAAATAAATAAATGTAAAAAAAAAAATTTAAATAAGCACTATATAAATGTAATTATTGTTACTGTTGTTACTATACGAGTATACACCTTTGTGGGTGTGGGAATAATTTTTCTAAAAGTATTTTGAAAACAGTGACAAATATGATAACTTTTAGTACTTTGAAATACAAAGCTATGTAAGGTACAAAAATTAAAAGACAAGCCAGAGGCTAATAGAAAGTAGTTAAAACATGTCTAACCAACAGAGTATTGGTCCAGAACATATAAAGACCTCTTATAATTTCTTTATCACATTTCTTTATCAAAAATAAAAAGAGGGGCACCTGGGTGGCTCAGTCAGTGAAGCATCTGACTTCAGCTCAGGTTATGACCTCACAGTTTGTGAGTTCAAGCCCTGCATCAGGCTCTCTGCTGTCAGCCGAGAGCCCATTTCAGATCCTCTTGTGTCTCTCTCCCCCTCCCTCTCTCTCTCAAAAATTAATAAACATAAAATAAATGAATAAATAAAAGGACAAACAGCCAGTAGAAAAATGGGCAAAGAACATAATCAGCCAGTTCATTGAAAAGGAAATCTAAATGGACATCAAATCTTCAAAGGTACTGAGACTCACTAGTAATAAGGGAGATGCAAGTTAAAACTCTTTCACATTTATCAGACTGGCAAAAGTTCTTGAGTCTGAGGATAATAAATTTGGGGAAGCTGCTAAGGAAACAGCAACGCACACACTATTGGTAGAAATGTAAATTGGTATAATGACTTTGGAATATAAATTGGCAACATCTAGTAAAGTTGATGAGGGGCAGTCTCAGTGACCCAACATTTCACTTCTAAGCATATTCCTTAAATAAATATTTACGCACGTGCACTGGAAATGTGTACGATAATGCAAGCTGGTGTAGAAGCTAGAAAATGTTGACACAACCTGAATTCTTACCCAGTGAGGAATGGATAAATTAATTATGGAATGCTCTATCACAGTTAAGGATGAACTGGATCTACATGGATCATCATAGATAAATCTCAAAATCATAACATTGAATATTTAACAAACAAAGTTGCAGAAGTATAGGTACAGTATGATGCCAATTATGAAAGTTTTATAAACACTTTATATTGTTTATGAGTGTGTATTAGTATACATATACTAATAAAACATAAGAACATAGATGTAAAATGTAACTTCAGAATAGAAAATTCTCTGGAAGGAGGAGGGAGAATAAAGATATATCTACTTTCTTACTTTATTTGGAAAAAAAAACAAATATGGCAAAATACTGATAAATCTAAATGGTAGGTGTCATAATCTGCATGTTTTTACATATTTGAAATATTAAAGAATTTAACTTTTTAAAAACGAGAAATTAAATTCCTTTGATTAAACAACAACAACAACCCTACCCTCTGCCTAGCATGGAGTTAGCAGTATAGAGTAAATTTCAAAATTAGACACCCTGGATTTGAATTTTGGCTTCACCAACACTTAGTGGGCAGGACCACCCCATGTGCTACACATAACACCAGCGGGCATTCACATAGTCTAGGATGTGAATGACACCTTTTGGAGTTGCATAACATGTTCGTCCTGAGTGTGAGAGCCTGAACAGCTTTCTTAACTTCCTTGAGCCTCAGTTTCTCATGTAAGTGAAAATAACAATATTTATCAATAGATGTTGCTGGACTTCAGTAAAATAACACATGTAAAGTGTTTAGCATAATGCCTGGCACATAGCAAATGCTCAATAACAGCTAATGGCATTCGTACGTAGGATTATTCCTTTTTTTGTCATTTATAGTCCAAAGTGAACCAAAATTATACTTAAAACACTGAAACCATAGCAGCATCTCCTCAGTTATGAAAATTTAAGAGGATGTACTACCCAAGTTGAATTTCACAGCTTATTAGCGTCCACCCATTGTTTTTACAATTTTTTTTCTTACCATAACCTTTCTAAATGTAGTATAGATTCTACCCTTTCCAGCCTTCTTAAATAAAGCAAACAGAATATACCCTTTTATGATAATTCAAGATCACCATTACATCAGTTTTTGTACTATGTAGATGTAGTAATGACTGAAGTTTCAAACAGAAGTTCACACTGGGTGAAACATAGTCATCCCAGGAGATGCTTCTAGTACTTTCTCTCTTGAGAGAGGCCCTGGTTTGTGCTTAATTTTTGATTTTATTTTTTTATAAAAATGAATTAAAGTATGTATGAAAACACTGTCTCTGTACCAGCCTAACTTTGATTGCCTTTTATAAAATGAACTACACTTACAAGCATAGACTTTGGTCAGACAAACTTGAGTTCTAATTCTAGCTTTGCCATTTCTTAGTTGCGTGACTTTGGTCAAATTGTTTGAACTCTCTATGAAATTTGTGTAATAAGATCTCCTACCTTACTAGAATTGTCTGGATTAAATGAAAATCTGAATTTAAAGTTCTTCTTATTATAATCTCTATATACTGTACTCAATAAATGTTGGCCATTATCAACGCAATCATGATATATGTCATATTTCATCCAAGATTTTAATTGACATTCTAACATCTCTTTAAAACTGGTGGTTATTTTATAGGCAATCGCATTTTATAATTATAATTGGCAGCATTTTTCCCCAAGTTATACATAAAACAGTGTACATTTTATAGTCAGTAGCATCTTAGATTCAGAGAAAAATGGTAGTACCTGCTCAGTTAATATTCATTAAGTAAAATTGTTACCAAGGACATTTAACTTATCAACAATTATTCAAAATGTATTATATTGCTAGTGCAATAGACCATTCAAGTACCTTTTTGACAGCTTTGCTATATATCTCCTTAGCATTAATCTTGTTAATGCATATATAAAAGAAGAGTATTTTTTTACATGAAAAAAAAAAAAGACCAAACTGCTGCATATAAAACTGGAAGTTAATGATTTTTCCAAGTTTTCTGTATGTTTGCAATACTTTAAATTGTACTTTTAATATTGAAATTACCTTGAAACTTGTGGATAATGTTGTACCCTTTCCTTATGACATTACTTCTATAATACTGCATTTTTTTTTCAAAGCTCCCTAATTTGTAATTTAAATTGCTAGAGTAACATCACAAAGGAGGAAGATGATAATGTTACCGGCACTGTCCCTTTTTCCTGGATCAAGCTCTACAGTTCCATAGTGGTGAAGCCTATTCTATAAATTATCTTTTGCTAAATTAATTTTCCACTGAGAGAACTAGTTACATGCAAGAATCTTCTGAAAACCTTGGACACTGAAATTGGCCAGTCAGCAAAAATTTTATTTTTCAAGATTATTTCAAGAGAAGTTAATATGATGTTCATTTGTTTAACCTACAGATGCTTAACTTAGTTTACCTATAGAGGTTATGATAGAAGCTGGCAAATGGTCCATTAGCCTCGTCAGGGCATTTATTGTGCTCAGAAATGAATTCTCCAAGAAAACAAAACAAAACAAAACCCAAAAACATGTCTTTATGTAGGTTTTTTGCCTGGACTTTTCTTCTTTCATGTTAGCCACTCATTGTTTATCTGTTAATAAATGAATGTTGTGATGGCTGTTACGGGAAGGCAGGCATATTTACTCTTCTGAAGCTGTTGCTGCTGCTTTTTTTTTTTTTTAATTTTAAAGTTTATTTATTTAGTTAAGTTTATCCATTTTTAAGTAATCTTCACACCCAGTGTCGGGCTTGAACTCACAACTTTGAGATCGAGAGCCACAGACTCCTCTGACCAAGCCAGCCAGGACCCCTCCCACCTTTTTTTTTTTTTTAATCCCAGTACAATCTATCATAAAATGTACCAGGTTGTCAAAAAGACACTGAGACCTAGTGAAAATAACACATTTCTTGGATTCTTACAAGGTGGGTTGAAATCCCAATTTAGCCACTTACTATGTGACTTAGTTTCATTATTCAGACTAGCTGAACCTCAGTTTATTTAGTTGGAAAATAATGCTTGGAATGATCACGCTTACCTTACCGAGCTATCGTGAGAATTACGACCGACAGCAATGAGTGCCTGACATGTAGTAGGGGTTCAGTAAGTGGTAGTAACTATTGTTATCACTAATTATTATGTTTTTCAGGCACATTGGTTTGTAAGAAACCTGTTGCCACAAAAACTTGACCGTTGTCTTTAAATAGAAATCACTATTTTTTTCTTTTAGTTAATACACCTTTTTTAGGATTCCACCCTCCTCCCTTCTTTTGAGAAGATATGAATTACATATCACAAGGTGGCTTCAAAAGCACTCCCAATTCTTATTTTGCTGCTTATGTGGAAGATCATATGCAGACTATTATATTCTATAGTAAAGGGTTGACAGACTTTCTGTAGAGGACCAGATAATAAGTGTTTTAGGCTTTGCAGACCATACATTCTCTGTCATAACAACTCAACTCTGCTGTTGAGCATAATAACAGCCATAGACAATATGTTTATAAATGAACGTGGCTGTAGTTCAATAAAACTACATAAACAGGCTTCTAGGTGAATCTGGCCCGCAGGCCATAGTTTCCCAACCCTTGCTCTATAGTATGCTGGCTTAGCAATGAATCCTGTCACCATGGCCCAGAGGATTTATGTAGCACATCTAGCAAAGGACTTGAGCATAGCTGAGGCCATTTGAAACTAGTATTTAGCAAATGCTTCTCAGACCATAGAACTATGTTGTGTGTTTAGAGTACCTGTGGTCATGTGCTTCTAACTACTAAAGCTATTCTACCATTGTGTGGCTGGCTGTTGTCTTGTGTCGTTCACAGTGGAGTGTTGGCTACTTATGGCCTCACCATTCCCTCTTCGTTTCCAAGCTACTGCCTTTCTTGTCACTGTTGAATTGGGTTTTATTGTTGTTTTTTGTTCCTTCATCCTCTTTCCAAATTCCTGTTCTTTCTTTAGTCCCCCTTCCTGGCTGTTTCTCCTGTGCAATTCAGTGTTCTTCTTAGCAGCTTGAATTTTATATCTTTTGCCATTTAGTGAGAAGGTTCCTATCCATCTGGCAGTGAATGAAGCCATCACATAGCGTCTGATGGAAGCCCCAAGACTTAGTCGCTCCTCAGTCATTTTTGTGACTTCTTGCTGCCCAAGATTATTTGCTGACAAAGTTTCTTCCTTGCTTTAATTTGCCTTACCTTCATTTATTTATTCTATGGGTATTTTTGAACCACCAAAAATAGATACCAGGTGCTATGCTTAGCAGTGGGAATGCGAAGATGAATATAGTAGGCATTGTCCTTGTCCTCATGAAGCTTAGCAGAAAGGACCCACATTACGTAAAGAATTACACAAATAATTATGGTTGTGGTCCATAGTAGAAAGGAAAAACATAATTTGCAGTAACAGAATCTAATAGTCTGAGAAGTCAGAGAAGGCTTCCCTGAGGAAGTGCTTACAAGCATATAATAATCCCTGAATAAATATTTATGAAATGAATGCAAAATGCAGTTACATTTAAGGTGAAGTCTGAAAGGTTGGCAACAATTAACCAGATAAAGTTGAGGGAATGAAAGTGAGAGGGGAGTCCAGACAGAGGAGGCAGTATGTGTGAAAGGTTCTAAAATTGGTTCTCTCAGTGAAGCAAAAGAAGAGGGTGGAGGCGTTACTTCTCAGAATGAAATCCTAGAGGTCGCCAAGGTCATGTTTGTTTAATTTTTTTAATGTTTGTTTAATTTTTTTAATGTTTGTTTATTTTTGAGAGAGACAGAGAACAAACAGGGGAGGGGCAGAGAGAGAGAGAGAGAGAGAGAGAGACAGACAGACAAAGAATCCAAGGCAGGCTCCAGGCTCCAAGCTGTCAGTATAGAGCCTGACATGGGGCTTGAACTCAAACTGTGAGATCATGACCTGAGCTGAAGTCAGATGCTTCACCGACTGAGCCACTTAGGCACCTCATCTACGGTCATGTTGATAAAGGTAAACTGGCTATGGTTTAAGGATCCGGACTTTGTCCTAAGAATGATGGGAAATCATTGATGGTTACACGATGAGTTCCTAGTTCCACCTGACTTTAAATACTTGAAGTTGGCAGAAGGCCAAGCTTTCCAGCGTGTCCCTGCTGAAAAATAAAAAAAATAAACCTGAATCTAAACCTGAACTCTTGTACATTTGAAACAGATACAAATCCATTTGTCCACACGACAACTTTTTTTTTTTAATGTTTGTTTATTTTTGAGAGAGAGAGAGACAAACCATGAGCGGGGGAGGGGCAGAGAGTGAGGGAGAAGCAGAATCTGAAACAAGCTCCAGCCTCTGAGCTGTCAGCACAGAGCCCAACACAGGGCTGGAATCCACAAACTATGAGATCATGACCTGAGCTGAAGCTGGACGCTTCACCGACTGAGCCACCTAGGCGCCTCCACACTATAACTTTCAAATTTCTACTTATTATCAATTTATGCCCCTGTAATACTAGTATCTATTTCATGAGTGTATAGTATCCTTAATACAAATATTAACAAAAAATATTTGTAGAATAGTAGACTGTCACATTTTAAAGGTATCAGAGAACATTTAGTCAAGACTGTAAGAGGCCCCTCCAAAGTATCATGAATGAATAACCATAGTTGTCTTCTGTGGGAATACTGTCAATGGCTTAAAGTTCACTACTCTTTTTTTTTTTTTTTAACGTTTATTTTTGAGAGAGAGAGAGAGAGCAGTCGAGCAAGTGAGGGAGGGGCAGAAAGAGAGGAGACAGAATCTAAAGAGAGATAGCCAGAGATAGCCAAATTGAGACCAATGCATTTGTAGGACAAGTCCAGTCTTAACACACCTGGCCTTTAATGTTTGTTTATTTTTGAAAGAAAGAAAGAGGTAGAATGTGAGCAGGGGAGGGGTAGAATGTGAGAGAGAGAGAGGGAGACACAGAATCCGAAGCAGGTTCCAGGCTCTGAGCTGTCAGCACAGAATGCAATGCAAGGCTCAAACTCACATAAAGCAAGATCATGACCTGAGCCGAAGTCCTAAGTCCTACGCTTAACCCACTGAGCCACCTAGGCGCCCCCTAAAGTTTACTGTTCTTAACATTGTTCTTTCCAAATTTGGGGGGGAGGGGTTGCTTTCTTTTGTTTTCTCACCATGGCTTTTTACAAGTTCATCCTTCTGTGAGTGAAAATGTCTTTCATATTACTTCTGCCCTAAGTTCTTGTTTCTTAGAATTGCAAAGAATAGGGGCGCCTGGGTGGCGCAGTCGGTTAAGTGTCCGACTTCAGCCGGGTCACGATCTCGCGGTCCGTGAGTTCGAGCCCCGCATCGGGCTCTGGGCTGATGGCTCAGAGCCTGGAGCCTGTTTCCGATTCTGTGTCTCCCTCTCTCTCTCTGCCCCTCCCCCGTTCATGCTCTGCCTCTCTCTGTCCCAAAAATAAATAAAAAACGTTGAAAAAAAATTAAAAAAAAAAAAAAAAGAATTGCAAAGAATAAACCCTGTTTTCCATTTTAAAAGAGGTTGATAGAAGAATCTTTGCTTAAAAACCAAGTTACTCTGATAAAACCTGAGAATTAGATTATGAATTACAAGGGCGGACTGTGTAAGGAATCCATTAGGATAAGCACAGTAGAATGAGATTGTGATTTATCTTCTAGGGCATAATAACTAGTAACTAATATAAAATTAAGTGCTCAGAACTAGAACCTTGTTTCTTTCCTTTGGTCAACAAACTGAGCACCTTATATGTGAATAACATTTTATTACATGTTGCTTGAGGAATAAATAAAAGCTAAAGAGTATTAGGGTTATAAGATCTTCCTCTTAGAGCTAATGATTTTTTTGTTTCTTGAGAGAAAAGATTTGTATGTTTATGTCAGTGCAATAAGAGAGCACAGGCCAAGTAGGCAGTATACTAAAACAGAGCTATAGAAATTCCCAAAAAGAGACCATGATGGGCTGGGTTGGAATATATCTATTAACAAATACCTAATTGCACTGAGTTTCTCTTTAAAGGGGGTGAATCTTGGGGCACCTGGATGGCACAGTCGGGCGTCCAACTCTTGACCTTGGCTGGGGTCATGATCTCATGGTTGGTGGGTTTGGGCCCCACATCGGGCTCTGCGCTGATGGTGTGGAGCCTGCTTGGGATTCGGCCTCTGCTTCTTTGTGATCCTCCCCTGCTTGTGTTTTCTTTTTTTTTTTCCTCTCTCTCTCTCTCTATCTCTCTAAATAAATAAATAAATAAATAGATAAATAAACTTAAGATTTTTTAAATAGATAAATAAAAATAAAAGGGAGTGAACCAAACCTTCCTTATTATTTATCTTCCCCTTCCTCCCGTATCCCGTCACCACCACCACCTGTATCATTTATTTGGCCCAGATGAGCCTTCAAACAGTGTTTATTGAATTGAATTATTTTATCTCACATGCTATGTTAGTAATGCTTAAGATGTTCCATTCTATAATCTTCTCATTCTGTTTTTCTGTGCCGTATGGGTTTCATTTCCAATAAATACATATTTTTAAACCAATATACATACACACGAAGATGTTCATACCTGTTGTGGAAACACAAGCCAAGACCAGCCTTTTGAAGATACGTGAAAAAAAAAGAAATTTTTCTTTGTCTTTTTTGAAATGGGCTTGTTAGGAGCTTTGCCAGTGTACATTAAGATGACCAGCAGCTTCTTCTGAAGGACTGTCCTGGGCTGACCTTAGAGATTCAAATAAGTGGATTATGTTGCATGATGACAGTAATGAGCCGTTGATTTAGCAGCAAAGCTTTGCCCACAGATCCTTATTTCTCTATCTGCCTGATTTCTTTCAAGAAGTACTTTATCGTTTCTTTTCTTTCAGCGGAACGGAAGCCCCCCCTTTTCAACATGAATGCCATGAGTGCCTTATACCACATTGCCCAGAATGACTCCCCAACGCTACAGTCTAATGAATGGTAAGACTCTGCTCTCATTTTAAATCTCTAAGGAAATCACCATATGTATTTGGCACGCATTAAATTACATTTTAAACATCTGACCTAGAAACCATGTCATTCCTTCATTGTATGTTAGAGGAAGTGCAGTGGTGCTTTACAGGTGTGAACTGGTGATGCACGCACGCACGCACACACACACTTTTATTTATGTCTCACTGTCATTTGTACTGTGTTCTTAAACTGCGTGTAGGAACTGAAATTCTATAGGGAACATACCCTGTTATCTTCCTAATAAGTCTTGTCTTTTAAATCCTGACAGTTTCGTATTGATCATCTTAGCTCTTATCACTTCTCAGCAGAGATAAAGTACCTTCTCTGATGTCATTATTTTTCCACTTGTCATTTCTTTTATTATGTGTCTATTTAAATATGTTGAACATACACTATCAGACCATACACTATCAGAAGATGTATCATTCCATATAGAAAATTATGACACTTTGATAACTGTTTGGGCCACAAGAGTTATAGAAGAAGGACAGTTTTAAAGAGACTGGACAAAATGGGATTCTCAAGAGAAGAATGTTTTTTCATCCAGAAGGCATATTCCGAAGTTCTCTTCCCTTATGCTTCAAATTTTCCTACCTGGTTATAGGTGGTGGATATTGGAGAGGTTGCCAACTGGCCATGAAGAATATAGACTTGAGATTTAGGAGAGTTGTTATCTTGGGAAAGAAAAATGTGCATAAAACTATAATATGTGTAAATAATAGTATTTTTCATTTTCTTATATAAATTATGTTTTGACCTTGCTTATATATTAAGATATGTTTATGTGTTGACTAACTTTAAATTTTCCACATTCATTATCCAAATATGAATTTTTAGATACTATAAACTTGAAAATGGTCCACTTCTAATATTCCATATATTTTATTAAAAAGCTCTTAAAATGTAAAATTTTCCCTTGAGTGAGAATTATTTTAAGTAATCAGTGTATTCCACAGACCCTCATTTTCTTTTCTGTCAATGTATTTGCACATGCAGGACAGATTCCTTTAGGAGATTTGTTGATTACTGCTTGCAGAAAATACCTCAGGAAAGGCCAACGTCAGCGGAACTATTACGGGTAATTTTTCAAATTTGTATTTGAGAAGGGGGATTTGAAGTCATGTTGTAGTGGAATATGGTAAATCATTCCTATGGCGCCTCATCATGACAAACTAGATTAGAACATGCCGCCTTGTCATTTATCCAGAGATAACAGCAAGGCATAGAAACGGCAAGATTATCACAATGGATGTGCTGTACATTCCCCTGGGTAGTCTTTTCCCAATCTTTTCCATCCTCTCTGCTTCCCCCTCCCTCTTTTTGCCTTATGACAAAGAGTATTTCTCTTTGCTCTGGTCATCACTTGGATGTTCCTGTGACTAATATCTGCATGCACTTTAATACGGTGCTCTCAGGACAGTCTGCCAATGGTCCACATGCCAACCCTGGGATTTTCAGTTAGGTTGTTGACAAATCATCAGGCAATGAAGATACACAATAAATATACAAAGCATACATTTATGTCGCCTTACATCATACATGTTGGTGACAAGAGTATCATGTTAACTTTATTCATTTGATTTAAGCATCGTGGTTTTGAGCATCTCTTCATGTAACATTTTATTATAAGCTTTATATGTAGGTTCCCTCAATATCAGTGAAGTATGTGGAGACTTTTACAATATAAAGATCTTTTATTTGGCACAGACTGGGCCAGATTTATTTAACCTCTTTCTGGACGTATATTTTTCAACTCTTTTGTTGGCTGGTTGGTTTTAAGGAAAACTCAGAAAGATTATATTGCCTAAATTTGAAAGCTTAAAACTGTCAGCTGCCTTTAGAATTGAAGAGCACCTTGTGTAGGTCACAAATTCTTGGTTTATGTTTTCTTCTTCTTACAACTCTGTAAACATTATCGTATTATTTTCTCTGGCTGTAAGTGTTTCTGAAGAGGTAGATCTGAAGGCAGCTAATTTTTCCATGGAAAATTAAGTGTTTTCATCTTGTAAATAGCAGCCCACAGGAACACGGTGGCAGAAACAGTAGGACAAAGGACTCCCATTCCCTTTGGTGTAGAGCCATCATGTGTTCTAGACATGTGCTCTACTCTGTGTGTCTCAGCAACAGCTCCACATGTCTTCAGGGAAAAATGACAACCAGAACAAAACACCAGATAACCCAAGATAAAGTAACATCTTTATTACTTTGAAGTAGGTGAAGATTAAAAAAAAAAAAAATGGGACATAGAAAGCCCTACCATAAAGGGAAAAAAAGGATAATTTGGGGCTGTATTAAAATTAAGGGGGCAAAGAAAAATAAAAAATATTAATAAAAATTAAGGGAGAGAAGCACCTCAAAGAATTCAAGGATTTTTTGAATTCAAGGATTCAAAGACAAATTTTAGGGCACAGACAACAAAAGGATATAAAAAGCAAGTGGGCAGAGGTAAGAAAAGACACAGAAGAGAAAAATTAAGACACAGAATCATAAGCAATAAACGAATGTAATAAACCAACCCATTTAGGGTATTTCCAAGGATAGAAAGTTGTAGGGAAATAAAAGTTAAATGCAAGGGAAAAAAATTCTAAAGATGATTATAATGAAGATGGCATCTGTGGAAGACAGGAGATCTAATTATATGCCAACCTATTACTCCTGAAGAAGAAAGCAAAACACATCTAGCAGAAGATACTTAACGATATACCTGAAGAAAACTTTATTGGAAATAACTGTTTGGATCTTTATTTGACTTGATTTCATCTTAATTTGATTTGGTGGGCCAAATCAAACAAGCCCACCATTTACTCAACAGTTACTGATTGTCTACTACATGCCCAAGCACTGTTCCAAACACTAACAAGTAAATATATGATAAAGTAAATATATATCAGTTGGTAGTAAATTCTTTGCAGAAAAAATAAAGATGGAGCAGGAGTTGGTGGTTTGTTTGTTTGTTTATTTTAATTAACTCTACCCACAACATGGGGCTCAGACACACACCCCCAGGTTAAAGAGTTGCATGCTCTTCCAACTAAGCCAGCCAGGTGCCCCAGGACCTAATGTTTGGATGGGGTTTTTCCCCCCTAAATTTATCTGTTTTGAGAAAGAGAAAGAGAGATGCTGGGAGGGGCAGAGAGAGAGGGAGAGAAAGAGAATCCCAAGCAGGCTCCTCACTGTCAGCAGAGTCAGATGCGAGGCTCAAACTCATGAAACATGAGATTATGACCTGAGCTGAAGTCAGACACTTAACTGACTGAACCACGCAGGTGTCTCAGGAGCTAACTTTTTAGATGAGGAGTTAGGGAAGGCCTTACTAGAGAGGTGACTTTTAAGCAGAGGCCTGAAGAAAGACACCATGGAACTGATTTGCAGTAACCTGATAAAATTCCTTGAACTCCAAGGGTAAAGAAAGACTTATACAAATAGGTTGAAAAAAATATTTTGAGGTGGATCTTTGTCCTAGCTAAGGTGCTCTTCAGTTATAAATGCAGCTTAGATTTTTAAGCCTTACAAATTGAATCAATTTTTTTTTCTTTTTTTTTTAATATTTTTTTTTCAACATTTATTTATTTTTGGGACAGAGAGAGACAGAGCATGAACGGGGGAGGGGCAGAGAGAGAGGGAGACACAGAATCGGAAACAGGCTCCAGGCTCCGAGCCATCAGCCCAGAGCCTGACGCGGGGCTCGAACTCACGGACCGCGAGATCGTGACCTGGCTGAAGTCGGACGCTTAACCGACTGCGCCACCCAGGTGCCCCAATTTTTTTTTCTTAATAGCTTTTTAAACAATGGCTCAATAGCAAAATCCAGCCAATCTAGTGATAAAACAAGAAAGAAAGAAAGAAAGAGAGGGAGGAAAGGAAAAAGGAAGAAAGAATAAATTAGGAACTGAAGAAACTGGAACAAGGACTGGCAGCAAACACTGAATTTTTAATTGGCCCCAGAATTTTTTATATATTTCTTTTGCTTGGTTAAAGGGACTACATTCTTCGGGGCTCCTGGGTGGCTCAGTGTCCGACTTCGGCTCAGGTCATGATCTCACGGTTTGTGAGTTCGAGCCCGGCTCAGTTCGTGTCCGGCTGTGCTGACAGCTCAGAGCCTGGAGCCTGCTTCAGATTCTATGTCTACCCCTGTCTCTGTCCCTCCCCTGCTCAGGCTCTGTGTCTCTCTGTCTCTCAATAATAAATAAATGTTAAAAAAAAAAAAAGTTTTTTTTTAAAAAAGGGACTACATTCTTCATATTGGTAGGTAATACGAATTTAGGAAGACAGAGTGAGAAAAGTAAATCTTCTTCCTATTCTGAGCCCCTCTCTAGAGGCAGCAACCACTATCACCAATCTTGTGCATATTTTTCTAGAGATATTTTATGCATATGGAAGTAAATATTCTTATTTTATTTTTGCACCAGTGGGAGCTAGCTCTAAACATTGTTCTAACTTGATTGTCTGTTTTACTTTATAGTATGTTTTGGGTACCTCATTCTTATGAGTGGCTCTGTAACATTCTCAGAACGACCATGCTTTTTTTAACCAACTTCTTTATGGGGTTTGCGGTCTTTTGCTATTACAAACTGCTGCAATGAGTTTGTGTACACGTGTCATCGTGTACTGTATATGGATATCTAAAGAATAAAATCATGGAAATGGAATTGCTAATCAGAGGGAATATAGATTTTAAATTTAAACGGATACTGACAAATCGTCCTCCAAAGAAGTTGTACCAATTTATAGTCCCACTAACAAAGATGAGGACCATCAAATTTTCATCTTGGCTCTCAGATCAGTGAAAAACTCGTAGTTTTAATTTGTATTTCTCATTATGAGCTAAGTTGATGCATCTTTCATACGTTGAAAAGCCATTGGTTTCCTTTTCTGTAAACTCTTTGTGATCTTTACCCATTTGTCTGATCATTGGGCTTTATTATTATTATTAATTTGTAGTAGGTCTTGCAAATATTTTTTCCCTATTCCTCTTTTGGTGTTGTTTATGGTGGGCTTCTTTTGAGAGGTGATATAAAAATTTGTTGTAAGGAAGTCAACTTCCCCCCCCTCAGTTGGCTATCTTATTCCTAAATATTCTTAATCCATTTTTTCTTCACATTTTCTTCCTGACATTAAAACGTCACCTTCACATTGAATCCATTTCAATATAGAACCAAGGTAAAATCATTTTTATGGTTAAAGAGCAGAATGTAAATGCTATAGGCACTGACAGTGTAAAAATACTAATGTAACTAGAACAACCTAGGGGTAGGAAAGAAAGATAAGTGTACTAATTTTCCTCTTTTTCAGAGTAGCTGGTCGATAATAATTCTTAAGTTGAAATGCATAATTAAAAAAAAAGTAATTCTAATCTCTGTCATCTTTTTTTTTTATTTCCTTAACTTTAGAGGATTTTTTAAGAACTGGCAACTATTGGTGAAGAAATTATAACTGAAGTTAAGCAGTTACTTTACTTCATTGTTTTCTAATTCTGCTACATTTAAGTATACCTTAATTTCACAGATTTTCTTAAAATTAGCATGCATAATCTTCCCATGTAAAATTGTTTCTAGATATCCATTATCCTGTGTGAGAACATGTAAAATAACATTCTTTATTTATTTCTGGATGATGGAATTTGGGATGTTTTTCTTTTACTGTCTTTTATGCATTTTTCTGTATTTAAACGTTTCAAGGAAATATACTTTCAAGAACAATGAAATCATTCTTTTTAAAGGATCTGGGGACCTTTTAGTTGTAAGGGTGTCAAGAGTAATGGACTTTGGAGAACAGGAGGAGATGGGGTTGCAGGCAGAGAGAACATGAGCAAAGGTATACAGGTATGAAACACATGTCATGAGTCAATAACTATCTAGACTGTACTATATGCATTGGATGGGAAAGAGGTCTAGGAGTGACTAGATTTGAGCCTACAATTACAACCATGAACCTGGCTGTAAAAGGCTAGACTTCATCATCAAGGCATGTTTTTTTTGTTTGTTTGTTTTTTGAGAGAGTGAAAGAGCGAGCATGAGCAGAGGAGGGGCAGGGAGAGAGAGGGAGAGACAGAATCCCAAGCAGACTTCTGCCGGCAGCACAGAGCCTGACTGGAGGCTCCAACTCACGAATGGTGAGATCATGACCTGAGCCGAGGTCAAGAGTCAGACGCTTAGCCCATTGAGCCACCCAGGTGCCCCTGGAGGCATGTTTTGAAGACTTTGAGTATATCAGTTTTAAAAGGCTTGAACAGGTTAAGGGCTTAATTACCTTGTGCAACAAGTGCAGGGCATTGAGAAAGAAGATGTTACGAGCAGAGTCCAGAGCTGTAAGCAGCTCACCAATGTCATCATGGATCCAGGCTCTTTCTATCTTCCTACTTTATCATCTTCAGCAGGTGGGTTTTATCTTCTTGGTCACAAAATGGCTCCTGCATCTCTGGGAAAAGTCTTTATCCCAAGAGGAGAAAGAAGGAAGGGCAGAGGGGAAAACACCCTTTCTTCAGGTGCCTTGCCTTTTTCTTCTAGAAAACAAGACTGCCCTCAGAGACTTCTGTGCCTAGACAGCGTCTCATTTGCCAGAACTCTGTCATATCGTTATTTTTTAAGTATAAAAAAGGCTGGAGTTCACGCAACCCTTTTGCTTTCTAGTGTTCACAGTAGATGAAGGCAAGGAAAAGAGGTTGGAATGGGAGATAAATGAGACACCAATGTCTGTTACAATGAGTGACACAATCAAACCCGTGTTTTAGAAAGATGATAGTGGTGATAGCCCACCGGAAAACAAACACCAAATGAGCAAACCTGAGTTGTAGCCCTAGCTCTTGCAGTAGCTAGCTGTGTAAGTCACCTAACCCCTCTGTGCCTGAATTTTCACACCTTGAAAATGAAAGAGCTTCTAACAGCTATTCCTGTTCTAAAATTCACTGATCCTAAATACTAGCTTGAAGTTTACTCAAAACCGATTTGCTCTTGTATAATTGCAAGCAGTAGAGGAGCAAAATAATTTACTTTCTCCCTTTCACTCTCATCTCGAAATATGCGGGCTACTCTTGCTTCTGGGAATGGTGTTTCATTTTCAGAAAGGACTCTTGGCAGAGGAAGAGATGTTTTATAAAAGCAAGAGCAAAAGCCACAGTTCCCCTGACAGCAAAGTCGGGGTGAAGAACCACAGGACATGTACGTGTTTTTCTCACAATGGCCCTACTTCTCTTTTATACCTGTTTAACTTAGGAAGAAATGAAATCCGTTCCATCATCTAGGGCCTAGCATATTATATCCCATTTACCCAATATCTTCAAATTACAATTTCACATAAGTGAATTTTCCGTGTAACTGAAACTTTTCCTTGAAAAAAACAAAACTTCCTCCCCCCACTTTTGATCATTTTCTGTGTAATCTCGTCAGAATCCATGATGTACTTTTCTGCCTTCTTAAAGAAAGCATAATGAACGTAATTTCACTTCTTGACGGCTCAGAAGCAGTAGTGTTTCGTCAACTCGTGGCATATAAAAGGACTGCCTGAGGAGCATTTTCCCCTTTGCAAAATAGCCCACAAACCTTTGTTCATTTTTATGTGGTTGGTTGGTAGGTGTGTTGGTCGTGGAATTTCTCTCTTTTTATTGTCAGGCTGCCCAAGAACTTTCAAAGACCGTTCTTTTTTACAACAAACAACCCTAGTTCTAACAGCTCTCCCTCCTCTATTCTCCCACTTTTATTCCCTCTTTCCAAACTGCTACAGACTGAGAAACCAGGAAACCATAATATGTGTAAAGATCACTGATAATATTGAAAGTGAGGGCTGTTTATACCAGGAAAAATTTATGGACTTTGGGGTATTTCTTTTCATTCTTCAGAGGCCCTTTTCCCTTATTTCTGGCTGTGCAGTTCTGTAAAGGGAAAATGAAGCTGCCAGAATTATGACCTCTAAATAAAGCTGCCATATTTTCACGCATATACTCTACACGACCACCAAAATAGAAAACAAAATACACACAGTCGTTTAAAAGGGGTATTGTGGAGTGGGTAGGAGAATTGGGGCAGATTATAACAATAATATTCTTGAACTCTACATCACTTCTACTTATATAGCTTCAGACTTGAAAGTTACAAGCGTCTAAAGTACTAGTCATTATCGGTTACATGTTAAAGTAAATCTCAAGAATTCTCAAGTAGACTCCAGGACAAACTCCACAAAATGGGGCTTGAGGAAGAAGAGAAAAGCATAGTTATCTCTTTATAAGATTTATACAAATTGAGAGGTTGTGCGAAATGAAAGTCGTATCTTGTTATTTCTGCAAAATCAACAGACCTGGTTATGTCTGTTTAGCTTTATAATGTAAATCTTGTGCCCCCAAATCTGTTTTCTCACTATCAGTTTCTATTTTTTCTCCTCCCTCAATCAGCATGATTTTGTTCGACGAGACCGGCCACTACGTGTCCTGATTGACCTCATACAGAGGACAAAAGATGCTGTTCGTGAATTAGATAACCTACAGTACCGAAAAATGAAAAAAATCCTTTTCCAGGAGACACGAAATGGACCCTTGAATGAGTCACAGGAGGATGAAGAAGTAGGTCCAGTTTATTATAGCAGGTGCTCTAAGAGTGGGAAAGTTCTAGACTGGGCACTTTGTAAACCACTTTAGGTGATAAAAATGTAATCGGTGCCCCGTGCCTCAAGAAACATGCAGAATTGCAAAAGAGACATTCGTAAAATAAGTCTTAAATAAGACAAAATATGAAAAACGTTACCGAGATATGTCACCATGCAAGGGTCATAGTGGGGAGAAAATAAGCCTGCTGGGGAGAATTAGTGAAGGTTGTATGAAGGACACGACATGGGTGGTTTTTGAGAGACAGGCATAGGGCATTTTAGACTCAGGAAAGTGCTGTACTTTAGGGAGATTATCCTGGCAACAGAGTGTAAGATGGGCTTGAATGTGTTACATTCTGTAGACTAGTCCATGCAAGAGGCAATAAGGGCAATGTTGGTGGTGGGGGAGGGGGAAGGAAGACTTTTGAGAAACACTGTAAAGGTAGATTAGAAAATACAGTGCTTCTCACTGAAAGTGACTGTGATAGATGAGGAGGAGTTTGAGGTGACTCTAAACATTTTAGCCTGGGTGAATAGACTATGGCAATACCAAGAACAGAGAAAAAGAACCAAGGAGAAAGAATGGATTTAGGGTGATTTCAGTTTGGTGATGTTGAGTTTAAGGTCCCAGCATCATATGCTGCTGACCTAGTATACAGATGAAGTTTTCAAAGGAGAGGTGACTTTGTGGTTTCTCATCAGATAACTTAAGAAGGATTTGTTGAGGCAAGGGTAAGGACAGTTGGGATGCCTGAATAGTGATGGCCAGCAGTTGGTTGGGAAATTCAAACCCAGAACATAAGAAAGAGGTCTAGGTAAAGGGTGCTTAGCTGGGGGTCAAGAGCATTATAATAATAATGAATGACAAGAGAGCCGTGCCATATAAGAGACCCTAAGGAACGGACATCACAGGTGTTCTCAGAGTCCACAACTTCAAGCAGCCAGTGTATCGGATGCCACAGAGAGGTCATGTTAGACAAGGACCAAAAACAAACAAACAACACGTTAACTGGGTTTTACAAGTAAGGCATTCTTGATGACCTTCATAAGAGCAGTTTTACAGGAATAGTTAGGATGAATAATAGATAACTGTGGGTTTGTAGAATAAATGGGAAGGGGGAAAGTAGAAACAGGGAAGGCTGGTTATGTTAAGATTCATAAATTTGGCTGAGAGAGAAAAGTGGCAAAGGGCAGTATGTAGAGAGGTATGCGAGCATGGGGCAGGCGTCTTCATGTTTACAGGCAGAGTGGAAGAAGTCAGGACAGAGGCATGGAAATTAGAAGAAACAGACATAGTTAAAGAAGCAGGATCTCAGGAAGTGCATGAGATAGGAGCAGGAATATTAGAGCCTTGAACAAAAAGAAAGGACTCCTCGGGCACCTGGTTGGCTCAGTCGGTTAAGCATCTGACTCTTGAGTTCAGCTCAGGTCATGGTCTCGTGTTTGTGAGACTGAGCCCCATGTCAGACTTTGCACTGACAGTGTGGAGCCTGCTTGGGATTCTCTCTCTCTGCCCCTCCCTCATGCACGCTCACTCTTGCTGTCTCTCAAATGGATAGGTAAACTAAAAAAAAAAAAAAATCTTCTTCCTTTAAAACTAGATAGAAAAGAGGAAAGAAATGAACAATGAATTTTATTTTACCTTTTTGATGTGAAAGAAAAAATAACAATTATAAAAATGAAATTCAGAAAACTGAATTGGACTATAAAATCTCTTGATTGCACATATACCAATGTTCCCCTTTAATTGGGAAAATAAATCTGTTAAACATGTAATGTGTTATCTACCATATTAAATTACCCAAATTACCTATGCCAGTGATTCCTTATATTGCCATGGCTAAGTAACAGTTCATTAAAGTTAGATACACACAGTATGACTCTCTGAAAATAGGATATTTTTTGGAACTAAGGTGCTCTAATTATATTATTTAATCTTATATCAAAAGATATCCCACTGTGATGAGTAAATTATATGTGCTGATTATTTTACCACTTCTCAAATAGTAGTCTTTGGAATAGCAGTGATGAATACCAGTATTATTTAACAGATATATTTAATAAGATTACAGAGGTATGCACGATAGAATTGCTTGAGGGAGGCAGAATTTAATTACCTATCCAGGACAGTAGAAATAGTATCCCTGCTTAGGCATGAAGTTATTCAATAGTGATTTGCCAAGGAGTATATTGCTTGTCGATTCTCTGGAAACTCTTTCCACTCTGTCTTAGTTTCCAAAGACCACCACCCTATTTGTAAATATGTACGGTCTTTATCTAGCACCTTGATTGTCCCTGAAAGTCTCTTACAAACCTGGCCTGATTTCTGCTTGCTGAATAGCCATACAATAATATGATCATTGCATCTGACAGGGGAAAGCCCTGGGATAGCAGCATTTGGGGCCTTATGACCCATGTCCACAATGGCCCCTGAGGAAGGCATAGAAGTGAATTTGAGATGTCTGAAAATGGGGGGGAGTAGTGGAGTCACTGCATAAAAAGTTTATCTTGGCAGATTTGGCAGAAAAGCAACTTGGCACTGCAGAATTGAGTGTGCTTAATAGCTTAGTCAAGGAATTGGGACTTTATCTCTAGTCATTTTTTTTTAACCCCCATGCCCCATTTTTATAGGACAGCGAACATGGAGCCAGCCTGATCAGGGAAATGGACAGCCTGGGCAGCAACCATTCCATCCCAAGTGTGTCTGTGAGTACAGGCAGCCAGAGCAGCAGTGTGAACAGCATGCAGGAGGTCATGGAGGAGAACAGCTCTGAGCCTGTCTTGATGCACGATGATGAAAGCCCAGTCAATTCCAGTTCCTCTGTTGTGCCCAAGAAGGTAGGTTTCGGTTCCGTGGTACCCCCCGCAGCTCTAGGCTTTACCAATCGTAGTGAAGCCAGCTCAGGCCGCTTAGCATCCAGACATGTCAGCGTTCTCTTTCTACAACTGAAATATGGGACTAGACCAAGCCCTTGATAGTTCTCTTACAGTAAAAAGGTAACAAAGGACTCTGCAAGCTATAGCTGGGCCTATTTTCTTCGTCTTCCTCTTGCTGCTCTGATGTCTACCATCATCAATAAATAAAAGTAAATAAATCCATAGCCTCCAAGTCAAAGAAATTGATAAAATCCTCTCTAAACCAATAACTTTAATGCTGTACATCTTTTTAAAAAAAATTTTTAATGTTTATTTATTGTTGAAGGAGAGAGAGAGCATGAGCGACAGAGGAGCAGAGAGAGGGAGACACAGAATCCGAAGCAGGCTCCAGGCTCTGAGCCATCAGCACAGAGCCTAATGCAGGGCTCGAACTCACAAGCCGTGAGATCATGGCCTGACCCAAAGTCGGACGCTCAACGGACTGGGCCACCCAGGGGCCCCTAAAACTGCAAATCTTAACAGCTTCCTGAGTATAATCCGTTGGTTGTACCCTTTCAGAAGTATGCTCACGGAAGTTTGTTTCTTGGGGCGCCTGGATGACTCAGCCTGTTGAGCGTTCAGCTCTTCATTTTGGCTTGGGTCATGATCCCAGGGTCATGGGATAGAGCTCCACGCTCAACATGGAGCCTGCTTGAGATTCTCTGTCTCTCCCACTGCCTCTCTCCCCTGCTTGCACCCTCCCTCTCTCTCTCTATAAAAATTTAAAAAAAAAAAAGTTTTTTAATAAGTATGTTTCTTAATGTATATTCCCAAGATACCATTTGTTTTAGATACAGTTTCTATTCTTTTCTGTTGTTCTCAGATTTATTTCTAATTCTAAAACTAGTTCTGTCAGCTGAAATATTCTGACTTTTCAGTGAATAATTCTGTTTTTGTATTTTTACTTTTCCAATTAAAGATTCTCATTTCATACAGGATTATCATGTTTCATAAGTTGAAGCACTTCATAAAAAAAAAAAACATAAAGTTCCTTTCGGAGCATTTTCTATGAGTATTTCACAGAATTACCAATAATTCTTTGGACAGAGTCCCAAAAATGTTTTGTGTGACTTTAGGTAAATAGTCCATAGTGTAGAATTATAAAAAAGAATCCTTTTTTATTTTTCCTTGTAAGGTGTGTATGTACTTATTTTAATAAATCTCAATAATTACACCCTAATTCCAGTGTACTTAGACTTCAATTGGTGCATTTTCCTGGGAAGGAAAAGGAAATTGAACAGGTAAGGATGAAGGGCAGGAGAAAATACATTGGTCCCTGGTCGTAAGTAGTGAAAGGATACACATCTATTTTCTAAACTGATTAACTTGGGGCGCCTGGGTGGCTCAGTCAGTGAAGCGTCCAGCTTCAGCTCAGGTCATGATCCCGCAGTTTGTGAGTTCGAGCCCCGCATCGGGCTCTGTGCTGGAAGTTCGGAGCCTGGAGCCTGCTTTGGATTCTGTGTCTCCCTCTCTCTCTCCCCTCCCCTGCTCACCCTCTGTCTGTCTCTCTCTCTCTCTCAAAAATAAATAAACATTAAAAAAACTTTTTTAATAAACTGATTAACTTATTCATTTATCTGACAAAAATTGGTGAGGACCTCTACTGTGTGCTAGGAACTATGGTAGGTCCTGTGGATGTATAGGAAATAAAACTGACATGGTGCTTTCATGAAACTTACTGTCTCTGGGGGAGATTAGGAAAATAACTGTGCAAATAACTATATCATGTAATTATGAAACTTCTGCTCTGGGTAAAAGGATTTAGTCTATCAGGGAGTAGTGGAAAGACTACCTTATGAAGTGACATTTAAGCTAAAATTTCAAAGATAAGTAGAAGCTAGCTAACTTGGGGTGAGACAAGGAGGTGAGTCAGAAAGTAACAAGTGCAAAGGCCCTGAGACAAAAAGAACTTTGTATATTCAAGGAAGAGGGAAAAGATCAGAGAGGTTAGAGCTTGGTGAGCTATGTAAAGAGTGAATGGAGTCCAGAGAGACAGCAAGGACCCTGATTATCAGAAAGCCATGGAAGCATTTTGAAGAAAGGAGTGATACCAGACCAAAGTAGAAATCCACTAAGAGTTCAGCATTGGCAGCCAGCTCTCTTTGAACATGGGCAAGTGACCCTATATTTGAAGGGTAGAAAAGAAGGTTTTGCTGGAATCTCTTTTTGGAAGGAGCTATCATGAATGCTGACAGATTTGGCTCTCTCCCTTCTGTTCCCTCTGGGGCTCCATGGGTACAGGGATGAAAGGAAAAGGATTTCCACTGGATCCAGGACCCCTCAAATGAGAACAGTATTAGAAGATACTACTAGTGGGGCGCCTGGGTGGCGCAGTCGGTTAAGCGTCCGACTTCAGCCAGGTCACGATCTCGCGGTCTGTGAGTTCGAGCCCCGCGTCAGGCTCTGGGCCGATGGCTCAGAGCCTGGAGCCTGCTTCCGATTCTGTGTCTCCCTCTCTCTCTGCCCCTCCCCCGCTCATGCTCTGTCTCTCTCTGTCTCAAAAATAAAAAATAAACGTAAAAAAAAAAAAATTTAAAAAAAGAAGATACTACTAGCATAGTCAACAAGAAGGAAAACCCTAGTCTTGAACTTATTGGGGATTTTAATTCTAATTTTTGTGTGATGGTACAGAGCTGTCTTATGATAATACAGGTTTTTCAATATTTTTTTCTCTTGCATGGTGTAATCACTTAAGGATAGATGTTAATTTATATTCTGAAATAGAAGGTAGTTGTATTTGATCCATACGAAATGTTTGTCAGGAATAATTTAAGTTATATAATGCATTTCTATTTTATTATGAAATAAATATATAGAGAAAGTGTGATGGAAGAAATTTAAAAAACATTTGCAAATAAAACTGAATGAATTAACTTGAAAATATAAGCAGGCTAATCAAAAGACAACATGAACAGAGTAAAAAAGCAACCCACAGAATATAACAAAATATTTGCAGATTATATTTGCAAATCTAATGTTTGCTTATCTAATATTTGCATATCTAATAAGGGATTGATATCTATAATAGAGAGAGAGCTCCTAAAACTCACCAACCAGGGGCACCTGGGTGGTGCTCGACTCTTGATGTCGGCTCAGGTCATGATCTCACAGGTTTGTGAGTTTGAGCCCCGCATGGGTCTCTGCACTGATAGTGCTGAGCCTGCTTTAGATTCATATTCATTCTCTCTCTCTCTCTCTCTCTCTCCCTCTCCCTCTCTCCCTCTCTCCCTCTCTCCCTCTCCCTCTCTCTCTCTCCCTCTCCCTCTCTCCCTCTCCCTCTCTCCCTCTCTCCCTCTCTCCCTCTCTCCCTCCCTCCCTCTCTCACCCCCTCCCTCTCTCTCTCAAAATAAATAAACTTAAAATGAAAAAACAAAAACAAAAAAATTCAACAGCCAAAAAACGAACAGCCCAAATCAAAAATGAGCAAGGACTTGAATAGTCATTTTTCCAAAGAAAATAAAAACCATAGCACATGAAAAGATGCTCAACATCATTAATCATTAGGGAAATGCGAATCAAAACTACAATAAGATACCACCTCATACCCATTAGGATGGCTACTATCAACAAAACAAAAAATGACAGGAATGGACAAGAATGTGGAAAAATTGGAATCCTTGTGCACTGTTGATGGGAATGTAAAATGGTCTAGCTGCTGTGGAAAATAGTATGGTGGTTCCTCAAAAAATTAAAAACATAATTACCACATGATCCAACAATTCTGCTTCTGGGTATATATCCTCCCAAAATATGAAAGTAGTATCTAAAAGAAATGTCTGTATCCATGTTCATAGCAACATTATTTATAATAGCTAAAACATGGAAGCAACCCAGCGTTCATTGATGAATGAAGAGATAAGCAAAATATGATATATGCATACAGTGGACTATTATCCCACCTGAATGAGGAAAGAAATTGTGTCACATGCTATAACATGGATGAACCATGAGGACATTATACTGAGTGCAATTTGCCAGTAATGAAAAGACAAACACTGTATGATTCTACTTATGTGAGGTATTTAGAGTAGCTAAAATCATAAAGACAGAAAGTAGATTGGTGGGCGCCAGAGGCTGGGCTGAAGGGAGAAAAGGAGAGTTGTTTAATGGGGACAAGTTTCAGCTTTACAAGATGAAAGAGTTATGGGGATGGATGGTGGTGATGGTTGTACAACATTAGAAGTGTATTTAGGAGCCCCGAACTGTATACTTAAAAATAATTAAGATGGTGAATTTATGTGTATTTTACCACAATAAAAAAGGGGGAAAATATAAGCAGACAATAAAAGTAGAATATGTTATATATGAAAACTTAGTGTTAAATATGATATTTCTTCATGAGACCCATTTAAATCCTATACCTAGGCTTAAAAATACATCATTTTAGGGGCATCTGGGTGGCTCAGTTGGTTAAGAGTCCGACTTTGGCTCAGGTCATGATCTCGCAGTTGGTGGGTCCAAGCCCCATGCTGGGCTCTGTGCTGACAGCTCGGAGCCTGGAACCTGCTTGGGATGCTGTGTCTCCCTCTCTCTCTGCTCCTTCCCATTCATTCTCTGTCTCTCTCTCTCTCAAAAGTAGATAAACATTAAAAAATTTTAATATGTATATCATTTTAAACACAATAGAAATAAAAAAGTATTCAGAAACTTTATATTTGTTGGTATGCTTGAATTCCTAAAAGTTTTCCACTTGGGAACATGAATGAAATAGGATTTTAAGTTCTCAATAGAAAATTTTATGTAATGGATTACAGGAATAAGGAAACTAGTTTATAATTCTGTCTGCAACTGTTAGTGTTATTTTATGTCACAAACCTCTCTGGGCCTCAGTTTCTCCATCTGTAAAATCAGGAGTTGTTCTGTGTGGTTTCAGAGATCCCTTCCAGGTCTTAAATTCTATGTTTCTTTTCCTGTAATCTTTAAAGAAGCAGATCTCTAATGTGACTTTTAAGCTATTTTGTAAAGAGGTGCCTCGGGAACAAGCCTCATCCATACCTCCCCCAGGACAAGGCCTGCTTTTATACCTTACATTTTATGTTTGGATTTCACTTGAAAAGGAGGATTTTTCTAAAAGCCACTGTTCTGATCAGTCCCTCCTTCTTCATGCAGACGGCATAGTGGTGACACGTAGGTACAGGTAACATTTAGGTCACAGGTTGGATTCTCTGGGAAGCAGAGCTGAGACCATTTCATGCAGCAATTCATTTGCTTATTAGGAGTTTCCTTGGGGATCAACACCTGTGGAAGAGAGAGAAGGGCGCCGCATTGGGCAGAGGGCAAAGTTGAAGTGAGATGGCTCCCAAGGAGCTCTGGGGCTAAAATGACCCTTCAGAGTTGTCCAAACTAAGCCAGAATGGCTGTGCCTTGTTACCCTCACGCAGATCAGTCATTGAACGTGAGCGCCCTGGGAAGGGTATGAACTTGCACAAGGCCGCTCTCTGCAGCCAAGGCAGCCCCTAAATGGACTGACAGCCCAGGAGGATTCTGGCAGCAAGTCTTTTCTTAGAGGGGAATCTAGGTGGTGCATTTCGGAGTCCACCATAATTTGTGACCACAAAGAATGTTTTTGAAAGGAAGCGGTCAAACTTGTCTTACAAAACATTTACCAGTTTTGTTTGGGTTTGTGACCAGAATCTTAGAAAAACCTATATATCACTGAATTACCATATTACAGTGTTTTACCCATTACCTCATTATCCTATTTTCTTTTCTTTTTAATATTTGTCACTATCTAATATCATGTATTAAATTTTTTATCTATTATTTCATTAGTAGAATGTAAATTTCATTAGGGCAAAGACTGTGTCTGCCTTGCTCCACAATGTATCTCAACACCTAAAACAGTGCCTGGCACAGCACAGGCACTCAGTAAATAACTACAGAATGCAAGAATGAACAAATAAAAAAAAAACAGGGGCACCTGGGTGGTTCAGTCAGTTAAACATCTGACTTCAGCTCAGGTGATGAGCCTGCTTCGGATTCTCTGTCTCCCTCGCTCTCTTCCTCTCCCCGGCATGTGCTCTGTCTCTGTCTGTGTCTCAAAAATGAATAAATGCAAAAAAAAAAAAATTAAAAACACACACATACACACACACAGGGAATGAATTAATTGCCAGAGACTAAACATCATGCTATTTTGGTTCATTGAACATATGGATTAAAAGGGTTAAATAATCTTAAGTATTATCTTTATGGTTTAAAAGACTTGAGTGAAGAGCATTTCTCCAATAATTATACTCCAGTAATTAGAACAAACTTAATAAATATCAAAATACACATTTGTGTCCCCCCCACCTTGATTGTTACAATCAAGCAGGCATTATCCTAAATTAGTCAAACTGTAGATATGGAACAGATTACCGTTTTATATAGGAAGTAAATTTACTTTTAAAGGCCATGTGCAACCAATAAGAGTATGACTTGCAATTAACTGCTCTGCCTCCAGAATAAAGATGCCCTGATTTTAGCAAGATGGTTCTATCACACATCAAGCCCCAAAAAATGTAAAGTGGGACACCAAAAAATTTCCTTTGACGTTAGAATTCCAGGTTACTTCTTTCTCTCCAGTCCTCACCTTGAATCTGGTCTTTCCCAGGCCCTGAAGGGACCCTAATCTAATCTTCCCTTTGAGCACAAATGATTTGATAAGTCTAAAAGTATATTCTGACAAAATAAACTTCAAGCATTTCTTTCGTTTTCCCTTGCTAATGTTGCCACCCTGCTCTTTCCAATAACAAGAATAATCACTGGGGCGCCTGGGTGGCTCCATCGGTTGAGCGTCCGACTTTGGCTCGTGTCATGGTCTCAGGGTTCGTGAGTTCGAGCCCCGCGTCGGGCTCTGGGTCGACAGCTCGGAGCCTGGAGCCTGCTTCGGATTCTGTGTCTCCCTCTCTCTCTGCTCCTCCCCCACTCGTGCTCTGTCTCTATCAAAAATAAATAAACATTTTAAAAAATTAAAAAGAAAAACAGAATAATCACCGTATCCTAGACTGTTAGCTCCTCAAGGGCGTCTCTCTTCTCCTACCACCCAGCACAGTGTCTGTTACACAGTAAGCATTCAATAAACAGTTTGTGAACTTTTACAGGACACAACTCTACGTACACCTCAGTTTTCAATTATTCCCAAATGGCTCCAGGACAAACTCTCAATCCAGATTAGGTGTTTCGCTGTCACCTAGCCTGCTTCTCGGCCTCTACCCCACTCCTTAAAATCATTGTGTATGTAGCAGTAGCAAACAGATTTTAATAGCATTCTAACCAACAAAATCTATTCAGTTTTCCAATTAAAAGGTACACTTTTATTTTGTTAAAGTCTAAAGTCACTTACCTTTGCCTGCTGCCGCCTTCTATTAATATAGATCATAAGATTTTAATATATTAAAGTATTCGTTTTCAATTTATTATATTAGACATGCCTAATGAACTCTAATCATCATGGCCCCCTTTTAGGTATTATTTTAAAAGATCATTCTATCTTAATTCCTAAAGTTTTATTTGCCCTTTTTCCTATTAGTCGATGGTAGTTCTTTTTTTTCTTTTTTCCTCTTTTTTAAAAAAAGAACAGCTTTCACCATTTTTGTGGGAGGGAAAAAAAAAAAGAAATGTCCTTGAGGGGATAGGATGTTCTAGTTTAATTTTCACTTGCTTCAGTGGCCTTTCCTATTATTTTTGCTGAGGAGAGGGGCGGGTTCTTTGACTCTTCAACTCACATTTGGCAAAGTAAAAGTAAATTAACATATGAAGGTAATGTTTCTCAAGCAGGGCAGTCATACAGACCAATCTCTATGGTAACATCTTTATCCTCAGCACGCTAGTCATTTTTGCTCCTTCGTAGCCACCCTCCCAGGTTGAAGAGAGCCTCGTCCATCTTCTTCCCTTCCTCCAGCCCCGGCTGTTGATAGCTACAACTGCTCATGTAGTAATTGAATAATTTTGAAATGAACAGAAACAAAAGGCATAGTAGGTTTGCTGATCCCTTCTGCACAGCGTAAAAAGTGTGGGAGTCTATAAAAAAGCTTCTCATCATCCGATAAAAGCCATTTTTAGATCCTCTTCCTGCCCCCATGTCAAGGTATGCTTGTGTGTCACTATTTTATGACTTCCTTAGAGTACAGAGTGGCAGGTTTTTACGAAATACAGATTCGAATTCTGTTAAATAATATAAGAGAAAATGTCATTTTCTCAGAATCTTCTCAGACCTGATTTCTTCTCAGACCTATATTCTTGAGCTCATTTATTCAGCAGACATTTCCTGAATGCCTACTAAGTGTCAAGCACTAAGGAACTGCTAGGGAGACAGAGTTTTCAAACCACATTTGCTGTCTTCAGAAAGCTCACAGCCTCACACACAGACACACAAGTAAGTATGTGATAGTATGATAAAGATATACCCAAAATACAACAGAGTCCAGAACAGTGGTTTCCAAGAGTTGATTTCAAGTTAACCTGGAAACTCTAAACAAGTGACTACACCATGAATCTTAATTCCAGAAGCATAAATAGATAACTTAGAGAAAAACTTTTAAATAAAAGTAGAGCCCTCTGTCCAGGGTATAATAGCAAAGTTTGTGCTTCATGCTTCATATACTTGACTATATTGTATAAAAGTTCAATTCTTTTTACTAATGATTTCGAACAAACGTTATGACAGCTTTTTTTTTTAATCTGAAAAAGTTTTGTTGTTTTTTTTTTTTTTTTTTTTTTTTTTTACAGTGAAGGAACGTTATAAATTTACCTGGTTAACACAGATTTATTTAAAACTGGTCCTCACCCATATTGGTATTTCAAAGAGCAATTTTGTTTATTCCCAGATGATACTGTGTTCAAGATAAATTATAAACAAGGCCTATGATTTATTTGTCTTGGTAAAATAGAATATGATATTTGTTCTTTTTTTTTTTTTAAGATTTTATTTTTAAGTAATCTCTTCCCTCAACATGGGGCTCAAATTTACAACCCCATGATCAAGAATCACATGCTCTACCGACTGAGCCAGCCAGGTGCTCCGATATTTGTTCTTAATCTTCTAAAAATCATTATTCAACATCAAAGATGTTGCCCCTCACGTTATTTGTAAATAATATACATCAGTGCCTAACTGCATTAATTAGCAAATTGTCCCTTTCCATTATTAATCTTAAAATGTGTTCAATTCAGAAAGTTTGGGAGTCAGATATGGTGGTCATTTTCGGAGGGACTGCGATTTGAAGGGACAGTATAACCGATAGACAATACACCCAGTAAAGTTGATAGTTTAATTTATTTGTACTTGCTTCTCAAGTCACATTTCCCTCATTTCAAAATTGCTTCATTGTTTAAGTTGTCTTCAGAATTTTAAACTTGTTTTATGCAATGTAACTGAATATTTTAAAATTCATTTATTCATTCATTGGGACTCAGTCCGTGGAGCATGTAACTCTTGGTCTCAGGGTTGTGAGTTCGAGACCCATGTTGGGTATAGAGATAATGTAAAAATAAAATCTTAAAAAAAATGATTTAAATTCATTTTCTTATGCATTTGAAATGGATATCCACTAGTAGGCTAAAATTTTACCTCATTTTGTGGTCTCTTGCATAACATTTGAAGACTTTTAGTGTGGTGATATGTTATGAAGCTGCTGTGAAAAACTAAGAGTACTTTTAAAAATGAAAAAAAATTTAAGCTGAAATAAAGAATTATACTGTTGACATTATTTAGTATATTTGAAGTAGATTAAAATTTTAGACCTATTCTCAGACTAGCTTTTAAAATAGTATTATGTTTAAAATATACCTTAGTGGGTTATTGAATTAACTACATTTTAACTAAAATCACTATGATTTCAAGTCTTAACTTTCCTGGTGTATCCAGTTTAAAAACTTAGAAAATATAATGTGAGGGGCGCCTGGGTGGCTCAGTCGGTTAGGCAGGCGTTCCACCTCGGCTCAAGTCATGATCTCACAGTTTGTGAGTCCAAGCCCCGCGTTGGGCTTTGTGCAAACAGCTCAGAGCCTGGAGCCTGCTTTGGATTCTGTGTCTCCCTCTCTCTCTGCCCTTCTCCTCCTTGCACTCTCTCTCTCTCCCAAAAATAAATATTAAAAAAAAAATTTAAGAGGCGCCTGGGTGGCTCATTCAGTTAAGCATCTGACTTCAGCTCAAGTCATGATCTTGTGGTTCCTGGGTTTGAGCCCCACATCGGGCTCTGTGCTGACAGTTCAGAGCCTGGAGCCTGCTTCAGATTTTGTGTGTCTGTCTCTCTCTTCCCCTCCCCTGCTCGCGTGCGCACACTCTCTCTCTCTCTCTCTCTCAAAAATAAATAAACATTAAAAAAATTTTTTAATTAAAAAAAAGAAATATAATGTGACTTCTAATTTGCTAATAAGCAAGGTCCTAACCCACACGTGTTAATTTTTATCTGAGAGAAGATAGACTAATAGTAGTAAAATTATACACATTTGTGCGTGAATATGTTTCACTTTATTCTGTTCAGCAAACAGTGTAGATTCTGGTGTCACTATTTACCTTTGTAAATCAGGTTATTACAATTTGAAACTTAGCTGCTACATCTCAGTCAGTTTACTTAATGTTAGCTAATTAATAATCACCAAAACTTTGACTTCTTAAGCCCTCCTGTAAAACCACAGGACTCCACCTCATCTGTCTCATCTGCTTAGTGGCAGTTAGAAGCTCCTTGTTTTTCTGGGACTGTAATATTAGGATACACGTAACTTACTAATAAACAGTCAGCAATGTGAATGGCGGTAGATCCCAGTGCCTTCCTCTCTAGAACCTTAAACCTAGTGCGTACATCCCAGTCTCACACCTGATCTCTCTTTGCCCTATAAAATAAGAGGTTAGATTTCCTGGGAAATAATATAGAAAAGTTTTAATTGGCCTTTCAAGGTTTTTTTCATATAAATCTCAAAAATATGGGTTGAGATATATTTTTAACCTATAGTACTATCTAATAGAACTTCTTGCAGTGATGGAAAGGAACTGTATCTGCACTGTTCAGTATGGTAGCCATAGTTAGTGGCTACCTTGAAATATAACTGGTGTGACCTGGGAACTGAACTTTACATATCTTATAGGACAGCACAATGGTAGCATATCCTTGAATTTGACATATATGTCCCCAATGGCCTTACAGGTCCCTTCATTATTTAAAAACAAACTAGACCTCAATACAGTAAATTGAAAAAAAAAATCTCTAGATATAGATGTAATGGCATATACCTTCCCAACATTCTGGAGCATTCTAAATTTATAAAAGGAAAAAGAAAATCAGCCCAATGGTAAATTTAATCTTGGCTCTTGGCTTTTACATAAAAACCTGAATATAAAATTTAATTTCCCTCAAGAATATATGTGTCTTGACTTTTCAAAATTTTAGACTATATAATAAAATTTCGTGTTTTCTAAACCTCTTCAATTTTTGTTTTCTGTTGAAAGAGGAATTATTTAAAAAAAAATTCAAATAGTCATAGACAAAATGCAAAACCGACTTCTCACAAAAGAGAAGTGGATTCTCTTAAAACCCTAGGACAATAAGGGAATTAATTTCTCCTTCCCCTCCTGAACATGTACTATTTAAAAATCCCCCATGGTTGTACATGTTTTTGAGCTATTATTATAGTATCTTTTTCCCTGAAGGGTTAGAGCTACTTACTGACTGACCACTCCATCTTTTATAGAGAAAAGCATCACCCTTTGAAAGCATTTTCCCCTTTAAAACTCATTTAAATTACATTTAAGAAACATCCATTATTACCCTTCCAGGGAATGTTATTTTTCACTGGGCGTTACACCAAGATTAATCATCTCTGCCTATCAAGAAGCACAGATTTGATTAAATCAGCCAAGGGCATTAAATCCCAGCCTCACTCACTCTGGTGACCATACCGAGACTGAGTTGAGGAAGAATTTGTGAAAGTATCATTTGGTTGAAATTGCATGCCTGTCTCTTTAAATCTAAAAAAAAATCCTTTCAGAAGCTGTAGAGAGAAGGTGCTAGAACTGTGTACGATCATGACTGGAAAGCAGGATCCCTCAGTGACTGCCGAATCTTCCCAGCACAAGATAGAGAGGCAGTTCAGCACAAGCCTACACTGGTTCTAGGCAGAACGATGATCCTACCGAACAGATCTCAAATAAAATTAAATTGAGAAAGCAGATCTTTCAAGGGAATGAGGCGGAGGCTCGCTTTTATGTTAAAAGCAACCAGCATCCTCCTTGCTAGACATGGACATGACATTTTTAAAGGAATTATTTGGTTACAGCGTTTTAAGCAAACCGTTCTAAGGAGTCTGTACATTGCATTGTTTTTTCTATTCTTTTTTTCTTTTGCATATATGTAATTCTGGAGGTAAAGAAAAAGCCTGCCAGGGATTCAGAAGGCATCCCACTAGCGATCAGCTGACATTCCTAACTGAAGGCTGCAATGTGTTGCTTATTCATTTTGTACCGTGGGAGCTGCGGGGACTAGCAGAGAGCTAAACTATGCATTTCAAACAGCAGTGCTTGTGCAGAAAGAGGGGTGAGAGAGAGGCAGCCGGCGAGGAAAGAGCACAGCTGGACTTTCTCCTTGTTTTTATCCATTTCTGCAGGATCATGTATTCATAAGGGATGAGGCGGGCCACGGCGATCCCAGGCCTGAGCCGCGGCCTACCCAGTCAGTTCAGAGCCAGGCCCTCCACTACCGGAACAGAGAGCGCTTTGCCACGATCAAATCAGCATCTTTGGTAAGCAAACACCCCTCTACCCACCTTCCCTTCCTTCCCCTCCTCCCCATCTGGCAGCCTCTCGCCCTCCCTGAGCCTCTCTCGGCTTCATGGATGGGAGGAAAGGAGTCAAGAATGTTTTCTCCCTCCTAATAATTTTATTCAT
The DNA here is from genome assembly GCF_022079265.1 of Lynx rufus. Classification (NCBI taxonomy): domain Eukaryota; kingdom Metazoa; phylum Chordata; class Mammalia; order Carnivora; family Felidae; genus Lynx; species Lynx rufus. Next base: position 9,386,674 of record NW_025814839.1, on the reverse strand, counting down.
TTTAGAAAAAATCTGTTGGCATGGCAACCTGATCTCAGATATTTTAGCATTATCTACGGCATGGAAAAAAAAAAAACCTGTGTGTGTGTGTGTGTGTGTGTATGTGTGTGTGTATTTATATATGCTGTATATGCAAAATAAAAGGCCTTTGAGATGAAGTTGCTAACCTATCCGATTTTTTAAAAGCTATTTGTCTTTTCATTGAAATAATAACGCTAAAAAATTTTTTAAAGGTGTTTGATGTATGTGTATGCAGGGCACTATGCTTCTTTTTGTATAGATGCATGTGTGTCTGTAATGTATACACACACATCAAAAGATAAAACACAATATATTTTTTCAAATATATCATTGCTGGTTAATGGATGTAATTGTAGAAAATAAGATACTAGCTTCCCAGGGCCGAGTTGCTGGTTCGTTCTGGTTCATTCATTTATTTATTGCAACAATGGTAGTGGCTGCACTTCCCCATTTAACCCCTGAAGAATTCCGTGGCACCAATAAAGCAAGAAGGGCTTTGTAGGAGAGGATAGGGGTGGTTGTGGAAGAAGGGATACTGTAGGATCCTTCAGCATTTTTACTATTGCAAATGTGATTGCTGGATGCCCTTGTAGTAGCAAAAGGGGTGTGTGCTGGAAGAGTTAGTTTTCATGCCTCCTCCCCTTGGCCCCCCACGCGTGCGCGTGCGCGCTCACATACTCACACACACACACACACACACACACACACACCGCTTCACCCTTGGCACTCTAAACTCTCTTTAATCTTTTGCTTCTGAATCTCACTTCACGGCCAAAAAATTACTGAAATATTCATTGTTTTGCCCAGATTGATGCTAGAGGTCACATGGGCAGAAAGAGTTAGTGTGTACTGCCTGGCTATTACATTTAGAACCTATGATGACATCATCCGAGGCCGACCCAGAAATTGTTTTTCTTGTCCTATTTTTTAAACCTGATTTCCACTTTTATCTCTCAAGTCTTTCAAAAGCTTCGATTATCTTTGGAATGGATAATGGATTATCATCTTAAAATAAATAAATAAATATAAGGAAAATGGAAGTTAAAGCACATACATATGGCTGTGCCTGCTGCTGTCTAAAAGCAAGCAATTTAATTGAGACTCCTTATCAGTAAGCCTGCCTTTAAGTTCCTTTGTGTAGAAGTTTCTTGTAATCTCCTTAATGGACAATTTTTCATTTAAATGAATGTTATACTGTGTAATAGAGATCTAAAAATGTCCATTCTGTGTTTGCTAATGATTGCTAAGCACCTAAAAGACATGCTTTTGAGTCTACATAAAGCATCATGAATTTATTAATAAATGGCTTCATGTTGTGATACCTGACCAAAAAAATATGTTATTTATGTAATATTATTACTTACCACCGACTCTAGTGAGACTTGTATGTCTATCCAGACATGCTCATGTTGAAATAAGAGGAGAAATGGTGAACAGCCACTGAGACTCAGAGCACCAGAAGCAGGTTTTGAATATGAAACAAACATTATACCAAGTGGATTTCCCCCCGTCTGGGACAGATTCTCTCCTTTTGTCACCTGCCACACCCTCATTCTCACATCACATATTCATGACCTCTCCTACCTCCGAGTGTGATGTTACTACTGCCATGCCACAGTGATCTGAAGTTCACATTTGTGCCTATCAGCCATCGCAGTCGTCTTCTCTGCTTCCCTACTTGGCCACCTCAGGACTATGGGCAAAGTCCTCAGGAACCCCTCTGAATCCTATAGGCTTCCTAGTGCCCAGACAGAGAACAGCTGAGATCAGTCTCTGATGGACTTTGGATTTGCTAAAAGGCTCCCTGCCCCTATATTAAGTGAAAAACTGAGTAGCTGATAGGCTGTTGCAGTAGCCGCAAGATAAGTTGTTGTATGCAGAAAGCCCTCTCCAAATGTAATGCTTTGGGGGTCATGGTGGGATTGATGGAAGTTTATTAGAGGTCAGTGGTATTTGCATCCAATGGTTTTTAAAGAAGAAAAATGAATGATTAGAAGGGGAAAGTGGTATGAAAGTCGTTACACAGTTCCATGTCTCATTTTGGACAATCTAATTATTGGTATGGATATTTCAATGTATCTTACCAAGTACTACAGTTCTACGACCTATGTTGTTTTGAAGGTTAATTCCAATAGTCCAATAGGAATATATAAGTCAGGACACTGGAATATCAAAAAGAAGTATCCAAATTTTAAGAGTAGATCATGAACCCTACTGCTTTTCATGGATCTCAGCTCAAAGGAAAAGGACTAAAGTTACTTAAATGACATAAAGGTAGGAGCAAGATGCTGAGAAAATGAAAGTCCAGTATAACAATCAAGTCATTGTTGAAACCTCCCTTCACTTCCCATGATTGGTAGCAATACTATGTTGATTGATTGATTTTGGTTTAACTCTTTACAGTCTTCTAAATAGAAGTGCTGGCAAGTCACAGAGTGATTCAAAAGTGAACAGCAAAAAGAAAAAGGAATTTAGAAATTATTTTTTCAATTAATACCTAAATAAATAGATAATGAGTTTATATTTCAGACAGACTTGCAAACTGACAAAAAATTTTATATTCATTAAATTTGTTTTATCAGCCTACCTCTTCTACATAAACCTAAAAGAGGCCTACACCTGTGGTTTTTGCCCTTGGCATTTTTTTGTACATTGTGCTTTTGAATGGGGTTATTGACCAGTGTATGCAGTCCATGGGCTACAGGCTTTTACTGCTAGATGTTTGTACCATTTGGGCCCCTTAACACTGAGATTTTTGTGTTCTTATGCACCGCTGCACAATTACGTTTGTAACAAAGGAAAAGCAAGGACTGTGAACCTAGACAGCAAAAGAAACCCTGAGGAAACTTTAGAATCAGGTATATTTGTATTATAATCATTGAAGGGCAGAGATGATTGACTTTATTTTGAAAAACTAGGAAAAAGAAGGGCATATCATGAAACCTTTTTTATTTCATCCTTTCTTTTTCTTCTCCTGTAAGAAAGTTCATATTGGACTGATTCATTATCTGGAGAAAGGAGTTGTTTGTATAGTTCTTCAGAATTTCTCATCTGATTTATTGGGCCTTTGAAATGTGCCTTCCTTAAGTTTTTATTACTGGTGAATGGAGATCCTAATATTTTAATTGGATTAGTAACCCATGAGAGTGTTTTCAGCTGTTGTTACATCTGATGTCATTTCTTAAAATTTCATAATGTCCTGGGTCATATGGTAGTTCCTTCCCATAGTCGATGTTAATATAAAGAGCACCAAGCCCATATCTATCAAACAATTCAGATTTTGATCTTCTGAAGGAATTCTCACTGGAATGAGTGGTCTTACTACACAGGTAAATGTATGTTAGAATACACATTTGGGCCGGGGGCCGGGGTGCCTGGCTAGCTCAGTTGGTAGAGGATGTGACTCTTGATCTTGGAGTCGTGAGATCAAGCCCCATGTTGGGCGTAGAGCCTACTTTAAAAAAAAAAAAAGAAGAAAGAAGAAGAAGAAGAAGAAGAAGAAGAAGAAGAAGAAGAAGAAGAAGAAGAAGAAGAAGAAGAAGAAGAAGAAGAATACACATTAGGGACAGGGGCACAAAACTCTTAGTTTCTAATCTCTAGGAAAGCGTGTAGACAGAAATGATTGTTCTATCCATGCAAACAAATATGGATTCTTTTACTTTCGTTTTACCAGATTTAATAGAAAAGCTCTTATAAAAATGGAGTTTTCATTTTGATTTTAAAAACGCAACCTTATTTTCAGCTAATTATAGAATTGGATACCTGAATGAGTTTGATAGACGAGCATAAAAATATTAGCACCTCTGCAGTAAATGCTGTTTCACCTTTCATCAGCCCCACTGTTCTGTTTCTAAATGCTTGAAGATGTGTCCTCTTCCTGGATAGTATAAGTGTACCAGAGGATGCTTATCAGAATGTTGTGTAGCTCCTCTTTCCTTTCTCTCGGCTTCTTAATCTCACTAAGATCATTACTGATACCATTTTTCACTTATGCTGCCCAGTCTATATGCCCAACTCCCATGACCAAACTCTCTGAATAAGCATGTTGAATGAATGAATGAACAAGTGAATGAGTGAAGTCTCTTCTAGTTCTGCTATCACAGGAGAATTTGGACTTGCAGGTGTACATTTCAAAGTTCTTCATGCCAGTGTTTATGTATAAGGCAGAATTGCCTATTATCCATCATCAATTTTGGTATGAACTTAAAACGTTTTTTCCCTAGGTATTCTAAAGAGGGGGGTGTCAAATTTCTAATGTCAAAATGTGACCCGTTGTATTATTTTTTAAGAATTTGCTATAAATTTCATTTATTCTAAGAGCTGAGGTGACCAGTTTTTATCATAAATATCATATGTATTATTTTGATTGCATAAGTTGGCTTTGATCTCTTAAGAGGGTAACATTACCAGCCACCGTGCTTCTCTTTTATGTTCAGGAAGTTGTTTATTAGCCCTCTAGTGCAGTGTTCTGAACTTGGTAGGCAGATAGCACACTTTGGATGAAGTAGTGTGTTTTAGGTCCAAATTTTTGCTGGAATTAAATAAGGTAGATGGAATGACTGTAGAAATTTTCCGGAAAAAGTGCAGTCTAACTTTATGGCTCTTAACTTTTATATATTACTCCAGGTACGTGAAATGGTTAATAATTCAGTTTCATAAATTATACATACTTATTTTATAAGCCACAATCTGGATAAAACCAGTACAGTTTTATTGTTAGACTTCCCCTTTCTCTTGGATCTACTTGTTCTGATCTATGTCCACATCACTGGAAATGCTTGGTGGAGGGAAACAGAGACATACTGCTCAGACCCTGGCAGGACAAGAAAGAGAATCAGCATATATCAGACATCTGTGTGTCAGACACCTTGCTGGGCACAAGTGTTATCCCACTAGTGATCTCATCATAGCAGTGGCTCCTCTTGGGAGACTTCAAGATGTTAAGCAATTTGGCCAAGGTCAGTTATACAGTAAGGGAGAGAATGAGATTTGTGTCCAAGGACCCTACTGGGCATGGCAAGATGCCACTGCCCACTATTAGTCAATCACAGTTTTGAAACTAGCATTATAAAAACTACTACAGTCACTACATTCCTATAACTTTCTTTCATTTTCAGACTTATTCAGCTTGTAACTTAGACTTACCACTCTCTCCAGCTTTGACTTTTGGGGGTGTTGATTCCTTCCATTACTTAATAACAGAAAGTTCATTCTTTTCTGCCTTGATGAGGTAGATTTCCTCAGGCAATTCAAGAACCATAGGATCTCAGTTCAAATCCTAGGCTTTATAAAAATTAAAGAGACAAATTGCATGTGAAAGGACATTGTAAACTGTATAGCATGATAAAATTTAAAATTATGAGTGATTTTTTTGTTCTGATCAAATAGTATATTTGTAAGACACCCAGTATAAACTTAAAACATGCAGGTGTACATAACTGTAGATAAAAATATTTTTGTGTATCACATTAAGACTTCATACATAAAACATCTGGCCATGCTTTTATTTAAATTTGTCTACCTTGCTTGAGTATGGAATTCTAAAACTCAGTATCTCTCTATGTGCCTAAGAAGGCAGTCACGTCGAAACGTAGAGTGTTTTGTTGCAACAAATGGAAGGCGATATTAGGAGTTTAAGAAGGTGATTATCCAAATTTCAGGAACCATTTAGAAGCAATGTGTTTCTCCAGAACCTCAGTGCTGTAAATGATAGCATGTTGAGCTTTGTAATTTGTCTTTGCCACATACTTGTGTGATCTGGTGTGCAGTGTGGCCACCCTTTTCACAGGAAGTCACTCACCAGTTAAGATAGAAAATGCTCCCGACACAACTCATTTCCGTTTTATCTTTAGGTGCCTGGTTTAGGGAAACACCCATCCTGAGACTATTTGACCACAAGCTAGTCAGACATCCTGCTGGCAAGTGTTAAATGTGTCATGATAGCTTTAGGGTGTGCCATGCCTCAGCTTTGGGAATCTGATTAAAGAAGGAATACTAACGCGAAAAAATAAGTTTAGGGATAATACATATCTCAAATGCAAATTACCCTAGAACAGATACTTTACTGCCATAGTTGTATGAAAAACAAGTAAATTCAGAAAGGACTAAATGGGATCCTTTCTGTTGATTGGAATTGTTGTTTCCTGATAGTTGAACTTCAGAAAGGCACAAACATGAGGAAGTGAAATATACACATATATTCCAAATGACTTCTTTCTTTCCTTTTATCATGAAATAGTCCATTAAAAAGAAACATGATATTGTGATGACAAAATAAATTTCCTTTAGAGTGTTAGGTGCCCCTTTGGTGATGCTGTCCTTTTTTTTTTTTTTTGGTCTTGAAGTATCTTCTGCTCTTATGTTCTTCATACTTTAAAGAGGGTTGTCCTTTAGAAAAGAGAAATGAATATGAAACCTAGTGTTAGTTTCAGCTGGAAAGGTTTCAAAGTTCGGCTAATGTTTAATGGTATACTTTGATAATACTATCCAGTTACAGAACAGCACTCTCTTGATAGTAAGGACTCAGTCTGGTATGCAGGGACACCTTCTGAAAGGAGCAAAGAAACAAACTGTTCTTTGTACAAAATGCACTTTGACCTATAAACTGAAAATAGTAAAGAGAATTAATAGCACAAAAATTTCTAGTAAAACTTGTTTAAGGGTTAGGTTGGGGAGAATTGGCTTATAGTAGATAGGAGTGACTAAATTACTAGTGAAAAACAAAGCTGAAGTTATAATTTTGTAATTAATTTTTTTCCCTAAAACAGGAAAGATGAGAATGAAGTGAGCAGAGAATCTAACAGGAAAATAAAGAGGGGTGACATATTGAAGGAAGGAGTGGAAAATCAGAAAAGGTTTAATAGAAAGAAACAAGAGATGCCCAAACTTATATTTGCAATCTTGAGTTTCTTGAATATTCACTTGAGTGAAGGAAAAATTACTAAGAAAAGTAGCCACCTAAAAATTATAGAAATGCTTTCTCTTCTTTAGGAGAGCAAGTAAATAAATATATTGTAATTTGCTAACATCTCTTCTGGGGGAAGGGGAGGTGGAAGACAGAGGATTTAAAAGAAGAGAGTGTTCTCTCTCTCTCTCTCTCTCTCTCTCTCTCTCTCTTCCTCTTCCTCTTCCTCTCTCTCCCTCCCTCTCTCTCCTTTCACCTTCCATGTCTCCCTCATTCATATTAAGAATCAGGAATAAATCTTGTTCAACTTTAGGAATATACTCAAAATTCCTATTAGAGACATGATCTTTAAAAACAAGCAGTCGGATATAATGCAGTGGTTCTCAACCAGAGGGATTTTGCCCCCCAAGGGACATTTGTCAATGTCTACAGACATTTTTGATTGTCTTGACTTGGGAGGTGTGCTGGCATCTAGTGGGTAGGCCAGAGATGCTGTTAAATATCTTACAATGCAAGGATAGCCCTTCAAGGAATCATCCAGCTTATTGTCAATAGTGTTGAGGTTGAGGAATCCTGGTGTAGTAGAAATAGCATAACTCTGGAACCTGACAGACCTGGGTCTGAATCCCAGCTCTGTGCCTTACTAGCTATATGACCTTGAGGATACGTATCATGATATATCAAAAATATGTAAATATAGTTCGGCTGAACGAATAAACGAACTCCCTCAAGTCTCAATTTCTTCATCTACAAATTGGGGGTGGTAACACCTACCTCATTAATGAGTAAAATGAGTGTGTGAATGAGATGGTTTTCAGGATTAGGGATCAAGAATATAAAGAGCATACAAAATAGCACCTGGTACAGGTGAGCATTCAGCCAATAGGTAAGTTGATGGTGGCAGTGATAGAATTATGCCAGAGTGCTCCTCTACTTTGCCTGAAAGTTTGTCTTCCGTGAATCTGGTTACCTGAGTTCTGTTCCCCGACCCAAATCAGGTTACACGACAGATCCATGAGCATGAGCAGGAGAACGAGTTGCGGGAACAGATGTCAGGTTATAAGCGGATGCGGCGCCAGCACCAGAAGCAGCTGATCGCCCTGGAGAACAAGCTGAAGGCTGAGATGGACGAGCACCGCCTCAAGCTACAGAAGGAGGTGGAGACGCATGCCAACAACTCGTCCATCGAGCTGGAGAAGCTGGCCAAGAAGCAAGTGGCTATCATAGAGAAGGAGGTCAGTGTGCACGCTCGTGCCTTGTGCTGTAACCGGGCCAAGCCTGCTCCAGTGGCATCACGCGAGCAGGAGGCAGGAGAGGTGTGCTTTTCGGTGTTGGAGGGACAATGTTGCTTTGTGGTGATAGTTAAGAGGAGTTAGGTTTTGTGGGGCTACTTAAAATCATCAATAAAAGAACAGTTACTGCAGGTATATGTTACGTTCTTGTCTATGCAAATGCATTCTGGGAGTCAATCCCTTGAGGGGGTCTGGGTACAAATAAAAAGAAACAAGGGACTTCTATCCTACAGAAACTTGCAGAGTTAAGACCTGCCACTGTGCCTGTCCCACCCACAGTCCTCTTCAAAAGAAAACTGCCCTACAAATAGTCCCTTTTAGTGGTGACAGTCCCTGGCTTCACTGGACTAGGAATGGGCACCTGACCAATGGCAGCGAGTAATTAACCTGGCTATTGCTTACATCTTCTAGGAAACATCTCTCTTCCCCATCCAGGTCCTATACCAATTTTTAAAACAGAGGAGAGAGTAAGGCAGAGAATCAAAATATGACTTTGATTACTGCTAAGTGTTAAATGGGAGAAGTGATTTATGTCTGAAGGGAAATGCATTAATAATACTGGACAAAACTAAACAGACTCACCTATCTAGGCACTGGAAGCACTAAACCAGTCGCCTTCCATGCCACCCCCTGTAAGACTTACATAGTGTGGGAAAGCAGGGGTGAACGTGTGCTCTCTGGGAATGGGGTGACTGGCGACAGAGTGCCAGGGGTGTCTCGGTAATTAAGCTCTTCTCCACATGGAAGGGAACATCAGAACTGCAGAAGCAGCTTTCCCCCAACAGCCATCAAGCTGTGAGGCAGCCTGGCCTGAAAAACCTCTGCCCAAACAGGGATGATATTGGTTAAATAAACCAGTCAGACTCTTTCTTGGGGATTTGGTTTGGTAAAGATGTAGAGAGAGTTGTTAATAATGGGAAAACTGTTGATAATGGAAGCTAAAGGTGAAAAGATACATAAAAAGAACCATGAAGCATAATCCCTTCTCTGTCTCCTAAGTACCTCATCTTACGTATGTGCTGATATAATGGTCCCCTGACACACAGATTTGGTAACTTTCAGGAGCCAACGTTTTTTGGGTTATCTTTTATTTGGTCTGTGTTCTATGCATTTGGGAGCCCTCAAAATGTCCCAGTGTCTGACTGTTGTGGATTGTAGCAGGTACCTAAGAAAACAAAGTATTATTAGCTTTGCCTATTGTACTAGAGATGACTCTACCCAGAAATCCAATAGTTGAAATAATTAATCAATTAGAGTTAGGTTCTTGGAAGAAAACTGGCCATAGTTACTTATCCATTTTTATAATTTAACCTGTGAGCTACCTACAATACAAAAAGAAAAAAAAAAACAACTTTTATTATAATCCTTAGTTCACTTTTCATCCCATGTATTTTGTGTGTGTTCAATAAAACATGTTTATGGCTTACCTTCATATTTTTCCCATAGTTGGCAATGTTTTTCAATGGTAAACATTTCAATTTTTTTTAAGATACAAGAGAATCAGAGCAGGCATTTCCTTATTTTGTTTTTTATTCTTTGTTCAAAAAACATTACATTATTCAGCGCTTATGGACTCTTTTCATGCATTGGAGAATATAGACAACTGAATTCTGTGTGAAGAACAATTTATCCTAGATTGTATATGTCATTTTATCAGGCAAAGGTAGCTGCAGCAGATGAAAAGAAGTTCCAGCAACAGATCTTGGCCCAGCAGAAGAAAGATTTGACAACTTTCTTGGAAAGTCAGAAGAAGCAGTATAAGATTTGTAAGGAAAAAATAAAAGAGGTAAGAGTACCAATAATTGTCATCACCAATTTGCCATTAGAATGCTTTGAATTTAAGGGCCTCCTGGCTGGCTTAGTCGGTGGAATATGTGATTCTTGATCTCTGGGTTATAAATTCACACCCCATGTTGGGTGTAGAGATTACTTAAAAATAAAATCTTTAAAAAAAAAAAAAAAGAATGGTTGGAACTTAAAATTGATTAACCTTACATTGTGATCAACAGTCTAAATCATTGAGTCTTTTTTTCAATAATTTTTTTAGTGTTTATTTATTTTAGAGAGAGAGAGAGAGACAAAGCGTGAGTGGGGGAGGGGCAGAGAGAGAGGGAGACACAGGATCCGAAGCAGGTTCCAGGCTGTGAGCTGTCAGCACAGAGCCCGACGCGGGGCTCGAGCCCACGAACCATGAGATCATGACCTGACCCAAAGTTGGACCTTTAACCGACTGAGCCACCCAGGAGCCCCTGATTCTCAAACTTTTATCACCTAGAGGGATTATTAAAATGGATTGCTAACTCACCCCTAGATTTTCTGATTCAGTAGGTCTGGGTGGAATTTGAGATGTGCATTTCTAACAAATTCCCAAGTGATGCTGATGCTGCTAGTCCAGGCATCAGATTTTTTTTTTATGTTTATTTATTTATTTTTGAGAGAGAGAGGAGAGAGAGTGAGCACAAGTGGGGGAGGGGCAGAGAGAGAGAAAGAGAGAGAGAGAGAATCGAAAGCAGGCTCCAGGCTCTGAGCTGTCAGCACAGAGCCCGACACGGGGCTCTAACCCACAAACCTTGAGACCATGACCTGAATCGAAGACGAAGTCAGATGCTTAACTGACTGAACCAACCAGGCTCCCCCAGACATCAGATTTTAAGAATCATTGATCTAACTCTAAACCATTCTTGCCGACTTCCAGTTTATTCTTCAGCCACTTCAGCCAGAGTGATCTTTTCAAACCATAAGTCTCATCATACAACCTCATGATTGTAACAGTCCGTTGGCTTCCCGTTGCTCTTAGGATAGATCAAAATACTAGAAATCCCGAAGTGATCGGCTGCTAGCCTCCCCTCCAGTGTCGTCTCACACCGCTGTTCCCCCACCTGTTTTCTCTACCCCTGACTCTTCACTGCTCCTGCCACTATGGTCACCTTTTGGTTCTTCAGATGTATCAAGTTCCACTTTTCTCCAAGATCTTTGGAGAAGACTGTTTCTTCTACCAGGATGTTCTCTCCACCCCCACCCTCGACCCCCAATCTTTCCCTCCGCTGTTAATTCTTACTCCCCTCCTTGTAAGGCTTAGGATTGTTTATTAATACCTTAAGTTAAACATCATTTCCCCAGGGAAGCGTTTCCTGACTGCCTCAACTGAGACAGGTGCCTCTGATTTCATAACACTAGTTTTCAGTTATCCTTTTTTTTTTTTTTTTTTGCCCATGATTGTATCCCTGCACCTGGTACATGTGAATCTCTGATAAATGAATGATTGATTCCTGAAAGTTTGGTTGTGGACCATTAGTGGACATGGAGAGTCCTCCTGGGGAACTGCAATGTGACCTGAAAGCTCACATCTCTTCAGTTCTCCCACCAGTGCTTATAGGTGAATTGCCTACAATTCCCTAGACTTTCCTTCTCATAAGACTTAGGATTTCTAATTTGTAGACTACTGGTGTATTAAGGTTTAATAAAATTCAGTATGGGACATTCTTTCAGTTTGTAAAGCAATTTATTTGAGCTCATAGTCTCCATTAACAATATGGGACTTAGCAAGGCTCCTCTCCAATTCTTTTTTAATTAGGAAGTGAAAGCAAGTGGGTGGGGGTGAGCCTCAGGATCTTTAGTCCTGCCCAGATGAGCCACTGGTGATTGTTGGGACTGACAGAATTTTGTATTTAATCCCCACTGCCTAACTGGGAAAAATCTCTGACACTATAAGGTCTAGAAAACCAGACTGGGGGTGCCTGGGTGGCTCAGTCAGTTAAGCGTCCAACTTCAGCTCAGGTCATGATCTTCCGGTTCATGAGTTTGAGCCCCGCATCAGGCTCTGTACTAACAGCATGGAGCCTGGAACCTGCTTCAGATTCTATGTGTGTCTCTCTCTCTGCCCTTACCCTGCTCATGGTCTGTCTGTCTCTCTCTCTCTCTCAACAATAAACATTAAAAAATTAAAAAAGGAAAAAAAAGAAAACCAGGCTGTAGGGAGAAATAGCCTAACTAAGAAGGTTCATATTCTGTCTATTTTCTCTGAGTTATTGCTTGAGCCTAATTATTACATCATGATGGAAAGATGTTACTGGATCACAGGATAACATTGACTTTTCCCTAAGAAATTTGAAATGTTCTCATTTGCAGTTACATTCTGATGTCTAACACTATGCATTTACTCACTTTCTGCGGCCACACTTTGTGACTGCAGCCACCATTTTGAACTTTTATAACACTAAGGTATTTGGAGATTGCATGAACTCAGCCTGTAGAAGATTCTCCCACAGAACAGCATTTGAGAATCCTCACTCAGTCCTCAGGCATAGGCTATTTTTGGTACTCAGATTTATGAGTGCAGGAAACCACAGGCCTAAACTTATAAGTCTTTCAACATGCTCATGAAGAAAAACAAGCCTAAACTCAGTTTGAGATAGCCTCAATAAGCCTTTCTGTGCAAGGCTAATCCCCCTTATGAAGTAAAGCTTAGTTCTATGTAAGGTAGCACGTATATTTAGATATTGATATATTAAAGGTATTGCCCTCAGAGTGACAGAACAATCTCCATTATCCTCACTGTTTGATAGATGACAGGGGTGTGAGCGATACAGGATGACAGATGGTCCAGAAATAATTTATTCTTTTTTTTGTTGTTGTTGATAAACAATAACATTTTGTAATAACAGTTTCTAGTATTTGTAAAATACTAGAAATTTGTAAACTTTTTATGTTGAGACAGTTATAGATTCACATGCAGTTGCAAGAAACAATGCAGAGAGATCCAGTATACCGATTACCCAGTTTCCCCCACTGTAATATCTTGCTCAAGCGTAATGCAATATCACAAACAAGACATTGACATTGATAGTCAAGACACAGAACATTTCTATCACCACAGGGATCCCTCATGTTGTATGTTAAAGCCGCACTCACTTCCCTACAGAATTTATTCTTGATTTTAGAGTGAGGTTTGCTTGTTTTTATTTTTTGTTTTTTTGTTTTGTTTTTGTTTTTGAGAGAGAGAGAGAGAGAGAGTGCTCGAGTGAGCAAAAAAGCAAGCCCAAGCGAGGGAGGGGCAGAGGGAGAGGGAGAGAATTCCAAGCTGGCTCCACACTCAGCACACAGACTGACGCAGGACTCAATCCCATAGTTGTGACATGATGACCTGAGCCAAACTCAAGAGTCATATGCCCAACCGACTGAGCCACGCAAGTGCCCCGGGAGTGCGTTTTCATGGTCACATTTGGATTTGGGTGTGCAATGTAGTGGTTAATGCCAAACCTAGTAGTGAAGTCATGGCATCAGGAGACGAGTCACCCAGCCTCGCTGATGTGATCCCAGTTTACTCCATGCTCCATGCAGTCTGCTGTCTTGTTGACTCTGCTATTTCACTCAAGACTTCACTAGAACAGGAAAGTTGAAAATTGATTTACAAGGACTTCTTGTTTAAGGGCAAGCATACTGTAAATAGTGTTGATGTCCATATCACAAAACATCAGGTAAAATAGATATTAGCATTTGAAGGAGATTTTCACTGAGCAGTCAGCCAAATCTTATAGATCAAGCTGTCGGTATGAACAATATGAACAAAAAAGAGTGCACTGTGCTTTCTCTAAAAATGGTCTTCTTGCTTCCTCCATAGAGTAAAGTAACATCTTAAGGGTTCCAATTCCCTGCTTTCTTCTCTTTACCCTTATGGTCCAGAGTAGTTATGAATTTTGTCCTTTTGGAGATGGTTCATTTACCCACTCATACCAAGTAAAGGATACTTTTTTCCTGGGGCACCTGGGAGGCTCAGTCGGTTAAGCATCTGACTTTGGCTCAGATCATGATCTCACAGTTCGTGGGTTCAAGCCCTGCATTGGGCTCTGTGCTGACAGTGCAGAGCCTGCTTGGGGTTCTCTCTCTCTCTTTCTCTCTGCTCCTCCCCCATGCATGTGTGCATTCGCTCTCTTTCTCTCAAAATAAACAAACAAACAAACTTAACAAAAAAAGGAATGCTTTCTGAAATTCACACTAGAGACATTTGCAGAGTTACCTCCTGTCTGTGAAATCTGTCTGCTTCTCCCAGCCTTGTCTTCTTTACTCTTGCTCCACATGGCAGCAGGTTATCTTTTCGAGATGCATCTCATCCTGTCACTCCCACATGTATAAAATCCTTTTCTCCTGTGCTACAGATCAGTGTCCTTAACTTGGCCTATGAGGCCTCTTAGGGTCCTGCTTCATCTCATGTCACACTGCACCCACCACCCTGGGCCTTCTCTCCGCTCCTCAGTTGCACCATGTTTCAAATAACCCACCTGATTTAGCACATGCCGTTTCCTCTGCCCAGAGTTTTCTCCCTTCTCCTCTTTCATTGGTTAGCTCCTACAAGTTTTCAGTTTAGTTGTTACCAAGATCCAATATATTCTTTAAAAAAAATCTTTTAATGTGTGTTCATTTTTTGAGAGACAGAGATGGAGACAGAGTGCAAGCAGAGAGAGAGGGAGACACAGAATCCCAAGCAGGCTCCAGGCTCCGAGCTGTCAGCACAGAGCCCGACGCGGGGCTCGAACTCACAGACCATGAGATCGTGACCTGAACCGAAGTCTGGCGCTTAGCCGACTGAGCCACGCAGGCGCCCCTCAAATAGGTTCTTTTAAATAAACATCCTGGTAGAACCAAGTCCTCCACCCGCACAGCAGCTGTGGCAGTAATTTTCGGTTCATTTCTCTGGTTCTTTGATTAATTACTGATTCCACATTGTGGCGCCCCACGATGGTGGTTATCGTGTTCTTTTGCTCACCGTTGCATCCTTGCGCCTTGCACAGTGCCTGTCACATGATGAGAACTCAGTAAGTGTACGTTGATTGAATGAGGGAGCCGGTTATTTCCGAGGCTGAGAAGCCAGAGACCTGGGAAGTAGCAGGCCTCCCTGGCACTTAAATAATCAGTAAACACAAGTTGGGAGAGAAGGATTGCAGCACCAAGCATTCCTGTCCTTGTTCTCAGTTGCTCTCCCAGCAATTTCATCTACCATATTGTAAGAAACTATCAGTTCCTTTGCTCGATGAGACCAGCAAGTTTTCTGTTTTGTTTTGTTTTGTTCCTCTTTTTGTGAAGGAGATGAATGAGGACCATAGCACACCCAAGAAAGAAAAGCAAGAGCGGATATCCAAGCATAAAGAGAACTTGCAGCACACGCAGGCTGAAGAGGAAGCCCACCTTCTCACCCAGCAGAGACTGTACTACGACAAAAACTGTCGTTTCTTCAAGCGGAAAATAATGATCAAGCGGCACGAGGTGGAGCAGCAGAACATTCGGGAGGTATTTATTACATTCGTAACCGCCATCCCTGACTTACGAGACAGTGAGCTTTGTGAGGATCATCCCTGTCTGTCTGTCCGGCCTTATATCCTTCATGTTTATAGTCTTTTTTTTTTTTTTTTTAATGTTTACTTATTTTTGAGAGACAGAAAAACAGAGTGCAAGCTGGGGAGGGGCGGAGAGAGAGAGGGAGACATGGAACCCGAAGCAGGTTCCAGGCTCCGAGCTGTCAGCACAAAGCCTGACATGGGGCTCGAACCCGCAAACTGCGAAATCATGCCCTGAGCCGAAGTCGGACGCTCAACCGACTGAGCCACCCAGGCATCCCGTGTTTATAGTCTTTATTGCCGTGCCTGACCCACAGCAGGTATGCAAAAGTAGTCAGGGAATGAATTCACCACTGAGTAGAAGAAGAAAGCCCATTTACAGAACGAGGAGTCAACATTTTCCAAATAAATGTCACAGTTTTATCGAACACCTATTATAAGCTATAGTATGCGGTGGAGAATCAAAAGAAGTAAAATAAGAGAATTTCTGCCTTCAGCCTGCGTGTCAAACAGTTGTGTTTTTGTGGCTCCACATGAAACACAAAGTGACGGTATGATGCTCTACAGTTAAGTCATTCAGGCATCCGGTGCCACCTTAGTGCCTGGCGTTGTGCTGGTGATGCCAGGACTGCGGAGTTGTTGTGTATACATCCCGCCTTCCAGCAGCCTAAGTCTGAGGAGAAACAGACATGTAACAGGCTGGTTCCAACGTAACAGGTCAGGTACAACAGTGGACCTATAAATGAAGTGTCCTGGGAATACCGTCATGAAAGGGCTGAGAGGGCTCAGGGCCTGATGAGAAGCTGAGTGTTTGGGGTGTACGAAGTGGAATGTCAGAACGAGGGGAGTCAGAAGCAGAATGCAGAGGGCCTTCCTTGTTAAGACGTGTTATTTCCATTTTAGCCTGAAGGCAGTTGCATCACCATCCTAGGTGTTTCAGCAGGGGAGTGAAGAGAGTTTTCTTTGAAAGACCTAGTGCACCAGTGTGAGGCTAGGCTACAGCAGGAAGAAGCCAAGTACAGTGAGGTCAGCCAGGACGTTCTTTCTCTAGGTCCACCTGGAAGAGGCAGTGGGGGAGAGTGGATCTGAGTGACATTTCTGAAGCAGAACTGACAGTAATTCCAACCAAACGGCATAAGAATTTCAGGAGAGAGAGGGGTCAAAAATGGCTTCAAAGTTTCTAATTTGGGAAACTGGATGAATAAGACATTATTCACTGAGATGAGCACAGAATGTGACTCAGTCGCAGATACAAAGTTCAGTAAGAAATCGTTGTGACCTGGAGTAATCAGGGAAACCCTCGCAAATGAGCTAGCATGGTAAAAATATCAAAGTCTGCGAAAAACCCAGCGTTCGTCTGCGCGAGGGAAAGAAGCGCCAAAGGCACATTTATGGAATGAGCATCGGTACATTCTGAGCTCCTTGGAGGGCAGCAGTCAACTGGGAGGGAAAAAGGATGGAGCAAACTAAAATTTATCAGATACATGCAGTGAGCCAGGCCCAAGCCCTTTGTCTGTGTTGTCTTGTCTCATCGGAAGAGAGACAAACCGCTGCACGTTTTTGAGCCAGGCAGCCAGTGATATGCTAATCCTGTGCATTAGAGAGATTAGCCCAGTTTGGTTGGTGGCAGTTCACAGATTGATTCTAGCACGCATTCTCAGCGGGGGGTGGTAGTGCCCCCGGGGGAGTAAGCATAGGCTCTTGTGGGAGAGGGGTCTCAGATATTACAATGGCCACAGTACATAAAGGGATATACAGTGTATCAGGTAGTATTCATTCACCTTTTAGGGCAGGGGGAAATCTAGAAAGCTCCCGGTGATGAAAACATAAAAATGATGATAATGGAAAAAGGAAAAAAAAAAAAAAGAAGAAGAAGAAGAAGAAGGTTACGAAACATTGGGTTAGGGGGAAGACACTAGAAGCAAAGTGATCAGGTGGTAGGAAATAGGGTATGGACAAAGATGATGGTGGCACCTGTCAAACAGGTGGATTTGAAACGTATTTTGAATATAAAATAAGCAGGATTTGGCACACTGTAGGATATGAGAGGAAAGAGGAGGGTACAATCAAAGTTATTTCTAGGGTTCAAGGCTTAGTTTACATGTAAATTTGGTCAGAGACAGAGAAGCCTAGAGAGAGGTGTCAGTAAGAAACTGATTAATTCCATATTAGACATGTTGCCATATTTGTTAGAAGGCAAAAAAGCCCAAGTGAAAAAGCCCAGTAGCCATTTGGAAATAAGATGTTTGGGATTCTTTTCATCTGGCAGTTATTTCTCTTCTGATAGCACATATTTGGAAGAAGTGTGAAGCCAAGGGAACAATCGGTGCCAATAAAAGCTGTAGAAGACAATTATTCCTCAAAAGTTATAGAAACTATTATTTGTGACTTCACTAGAACCAGGTTCTAATCAACTGAGTGAAGAATAACTCTTATAAGGGTACTTTTTTAAGAGTCTAAGTTTTTATGTACAAAAGTAATGCAAGAGCATTAAAACAAAAGACAAACACAGAAAAATACATAGTTGAGTAGTGAAAGTTCTTGATAATCCCACGCTGCCCAGTCTCTACCCTGACTACCATTAATTTGGCATCTGTATTTCCAGATTTCCTTTTCCTTGTATGTATGTACTCATACATTCAGCTTATATAAAACTTTAACTTTACAAAATTAAGGTTACATTAGTATCAGTGGGTTTATTTGATTTGCAAGCCATAGAAACAAATTCTGGCTGCATGAGCGTGGAAAGGAATTTGTTGGAAGGATATGCGGTAGATAACAGCGATGAAGAACCAAGCTGGAAAAGATGAAGAATCAAGCTGGAAAAGCAAATTCTGTGACCTAGAGAGCAAGAGCCTAATGGACATTCCTCAGAGCACTGCCATTTGGTTGTATTTCCTCCCACCATATTTAATCTTTGTATCATTTCAGCTTCAGATTCAAATTCCTAGGAGGGCTACTCTCTGATTACAGATAGGGTGGAGGAGTTTCTCAAGCAAAAAAGAGGAGCCTGTTAACAAGAGAAGGGAAATGGATACTGAACCTACAAAAATGTCTAGTATACTGTTTTGTAACTCTTCTCTTTCTTTTTCTCATTTACTCTCTAGGACATACAGCCCTATGTGGTTCTTTTTAACCATTAATAGTAAACTTGGGGGGTATGGCTATAAAATTATTTATTTAATGACATACTTCTCAGTGGATATTTTGTTGACGTTTTATAATATTACTAACAGTGCCACAGGGAGCCTCTTTGTACACAGATCTTTTTACATGTATGCAAATATTTTGTAGGATATATCCTCAGAAGTGGAGTCTCTGGGTCACAGTGTATATATGTAAATTTTTAATAGATATTGCCAAACTGCCCTCTATGGGTTTTACTCCCACCAAAAAGAGCACTTGTCTATTTCTTTGCCAAAACTGAGTATGAGCAATCCTTTTAATTAATGGAAACGTTTAAAAGGACCACCATAGACTGGGTTGAGCCTCTTCCTCTATCATCACAGACGCTCGCTATTTTCTAACCAGTTATGAAACCAAGAACTGAAACTAAGAAAGCGTTAAATGTCATAGGCTAACAACATCTCCATCAAAAGTCTGAACTCTAGTTCTTACTCAACCTCATCGGGCACGAGGACAAAATGTTTTACTTGAGCGAGATCAACTCGCTTTAAAGAAGTCAGTCGCACTTGGATCGTGGCTGGGAAGGGTTTATTATGGGACACGGCCTGGATTCACAGCTTACACAGGACGTAGGGTCTTATATAGTATGGTGATGTGTTCAGGGGCCGTGGTGTATGAAAAGTACATGTGTTTTGACACTAAGCTCTCTCTCAGCTTGGGGAGATGCACACAGCGTGTGATGTGAGCCAAGGGGAAGGGGGCCCTTGTGTCTCTCAGCTTAAACCGCCTCCAGGGCATATAGGCGTGGAGTGCGTTGGTGGGCAAAATCACTTGTACATTAAATCTGCTTTTGTTTTTGTTCAGCTCACTTTAGTTAATTGGTATGAGCTAAAGGTGTGCACACAGGCGCACAGTACGTTGTGTCATTTGTACAGATGAAACAACCACTGCATCGTGTCTAGCCAGAACAGAGGGATTCTTCAGAATATTGTGTCACAGGCTGAAAGAGCGTAACGCAGGAAAACGTAAACCATTCTCTGGGACATCTTTTAATGGGAACTGTTGAAAATCCCCAAACCTGAGCTTTAGCCTTAGTTCTGCTTTCAGGAAATTGAATGATCTTATGTTAGTCTCTCAATTCCCAAATGTTTTACTGTCATATGTAAAAGGGGTAAGTCCTTGCAATCTTAACACCTCATAGGGTTGCAGTGGCATGGAATGAGATGCAAGAAATCACCTTTAAAAACTGAAAGCACATTACACGTTTTTACGTAGGCACAGCAATAGGCTCATAAAAAGTCAAAATAATAATAATAATAATAATAATAATAATAATAATGGCAGCTTATCAACTTATGTCTCAGCAACCCAGATGTATGAATTAAAGGTAAAGGGAATAACTTAAAATTGTTGACAGGAAAACCATTTCATTATCATGTTTCTCTCACTTTTTAAATCATTTATAAACACTAGATTTGAGATATTATATGCAAATTTTCACTTCTGAATACAGAAAAATAATAATGATACGTTAATATGTTCCAAAGCATGTTCTTATGATCTTTCATTTCTTCACAAAGAATCACAGTTCATGGTGTAGGTACTGTTATCCTCACTTTACACCTGAGGAAACTAAAACATATATTAAAAGGCGTGCCCAACATCATACATAATGACTGACTCACACACCCTGAATATTTTTCTGTCGATTCTCAAACTTTACAATACATCAGAATTAGCTGGGTGGCATGTTATTAAAACCAGTCACCTGTAGCCCTGGCATTTCGGATGCAGATATCCTGTGGCTAGCATCCTGAAACATCCCGTTAGACATAAAGGAAACCGTTTGATTTCTTCTGAAAGTGTTGTTTGCTTTGTCTTGTATTTTGTCCCCCCCATATGTTTCAGGGTTCTGGGCAGCCCAGACTCAGTTTGGACTTCTCAGTGTAGGAAAACATGTAATGAAATAAGTGTCCAGTATTGGGAGACCTGGTACTCAAAGGTTAAAAATGAAATAGTAATCTAGGAACAGGACCTCTACCAATTGAAAGGGCTTCCCTTGGCTTTTCTCTTGGTCACTGGCCTAGAATAGCTTTAGTCTCTGAGGCCTCGCCATCCTTTGGTGCCACCTAGGGGCCAGTTATTGATTTTTAAAAGAAGACCGTTTGATGGTCCAGGTAGAGGAAAAATAAAACAAGGGAAAGCAAAATGCAGGAGGGAATGGGGAGCGATGCTCTAGGAGATTATCTTTTTCCCTTAAAACAAATACAAATTGCATTTATACTTTAGATATTTCCCCACTAGCAAACATGCTCCCTGAGGGGATGTACTTGTTCATGGCTCTATCCCTAGTGCCTACAGCAGTGCCTGACACATAGGACATGTGCAACAAATATTTGCTGAATAAACAAATGAATGATTAGTGACTTTGCTCCAGTAATAGATGCTGTGCTGTTTAAAGGACTTCTCTTCAAATGCATACAAGGCCCAAGTATGCAAGATATTCTCACCAACACCAATATACAAATGTTATTGATATTGTGTGAAAATAAATGACTTGCATTTTCTCCCGTAGTGGATGCCATCAGAGAAGAGAGGCACTCTTGTTCTAACTGAAAGTCCAACTCACAAGCCTTCTTCTTTCCTTGACCTTCTTAACTAATAGTAATACCAACCTCTGCAGAAATCTTACAGCATAAAGTTTGCCTCTTTTATAGCACTTACCACTTTCAACATTGTTCTTTCTCCTTTTTTTTAATTTATACATAAAACCTACTTCCTTGTGTTAATTAAGGTTCTTTTGTCTGTATGTTAGTAAAATTTATTTGAGCTCGTTTAAGCCAAAACCAGGGAATTCATTACAGAAATATAGAAATATTTTGTAGAACCCAATAGCAATAATACAGCTAGTGTACAGGACAGCTTACCAGTTAGGAATATGGGCATCATTATATTCCCTGCATGTCTGTCTTCTTTTTCATTCTTTATGTTCTGAAGTCCAGCTTTCTCTAACCCTCAGCCCATATAGCAGTGGGTGGCTACCACATATGTAGTTTTTATATGCCCCTCAGTTCCAGCCACACTTAGAGGTTAACTGTCTCTGCATCCCAATTCCAAATTCCCAGGAGAGAAAACGGATTGATTCACTTGGCTGTGAATTGAGCATATAGCACTTCAACAACTGTGTAGTACAGTTCCCTACTAGAGTGTTAGCAAGTTGAGGACAGAATCATGGCTTAGTAAACATTTTTAAGTACCCAGAGCACAGGGTTCAGATCTTGGATATGGTGCCATTTAGGAAATATTCTTGAACTGGTGAGTGACAAGATATCACCCGACTACCTCTCTCTCTTTTTTTTTTTTTTTCTAGCTTTCTTTCTTTCCCCCCTTAAAGACAGAAAAACAAACGTACAAGGCAGGACAAAAAGTAAAAGAAAAGGAAGACAGACAGACATGAGTAGAACTGGAAAGAACAGAATGATTTGATCCAGAAATCATTAAACAGACTAATGGAAAAAATGGAAGACGAGAGATCTCATCTGTTTTTTCCCAGCCTGCCCTTACTCTGAGATGTTTTTTTTTTTTAATGTTTACTTATTTTTGAGAGACAGAGGCAGAGCATGAGCAAGGAAGGGGCAGAGAGAGAGGGAGACACAGAATCCAAAGCAGGCTCCACACTCAGCACAGAGCCCAACGTGGGACTCGAACTCACTAGCCGTGAGATCATGACCTGAGTCGAAGTTGGATGTTTAACCACCTGAGTCACCCAGGTGCCCCTACTCTGAGATTTTAAAAAACAGATCATTGGCCTACTTCTAATACATGCAAAAACGAGGTTTTTTTTTTTCCCAAGAAAACTAAGAATATTGCAGACATTGCCAGTTTAAGTCTGTGATTTTCAAGTCTGACTACACGTTAGATTCACCTAGAGAACTCTTAAATATAGTGATGTCAGGGTCCCACCCCAGACAGTTATCAGAACTTCAGGTTGTAGGATTGAGGCATCTTAAGCTTGCAAAGGTCCTTCACATGATTTTAATGGGCAGCCCATATTGAGAACCAGTGGCGTAACTGAAGAAAAATGTACTTAGATCTCTCCAGGAGACCTCACCTGAGGAAGGTTCATGGCAGCTCTAGGAGATAAGAAGGGGTCAGGTGGAATTAATCCCACTTTACAGCTGGTGTAGTTGTGATGGCTGTGAAGTTGCCCATCTTGTAAAGTGATGGACCCACAAACAGAACCTAAACCTCCAGGGACAGTTAATCTAATCTCACTGAGTTGTGCTGCCGAGCGCTAATGGGCTTAATTAAGAGACCGTTAGTAGTGCCATTCCTCGCCATCTCTCACTTAGTGGTGCATTCCTTCTAATTCACCTCCAGTCACCTCTCGCCATGTATCTTTTGCTCCTGAATGCAGGAACTAAATAAAAAGAGGACCCAGAAGGAGATGGAACATGCCATGCTAATCCGACATGACGAGTCTACGCGAGAGCTGGAGTACAGGCAGCTGCACACGTTACAGAAGCTACGCATGGACCTGATCCGTCTACAGCACCAGACTGAACTGGAAAACCAGCTGGAGTACAATAAGAGGCGAGAAAGGGAACTGCACAGAAAGCATGTCATGGAACTTCGGCAACAGCCAAAAAACTTAAAGGTAAGAGGAAACGGAAGTGGTTCCCTATTTGTGCTCCAGGATACAGTTGTGCTGGATTACGTAGTCCCTGCGCCTGGAGGACTGTCAGATGTGCCTGGGCAACTCCTCAAAATTACGAATTTCTGGGCCCCACACCCACGGAATCAGAATCTCCAGGAGTGAAGCACAGAGGCCGTATATAACAAACGCCTGAGGAGATGCTGCTTTGGAAACCATTGTACTGGATGATCTCTCCATTTTTCTTTGTATAATGGCCTGCAGTTTCTCTGACCCCTTCATGTCCTGCCTTCTTTAAAATGGTAAATTGCGGACAAACAGCAGTCCGTGGTTCTAATCCCAGGAGATGAGGAAGTTACCTAGCAGGTGTATGGCAGAGAGATTTCATCTGTCATGCTGGATTATTCGTAGTAACTACATTGAGTGCTTCTATATTGAGAAAGTCTAAAGCTACATCCAAGCTTGGTAGGAAAGAGTATGATTGAGTAGTGACATCTGCATGGGAGTGAAGAGTGAATCTACATGTGCCAGACCCTGCACTAGAGATTTGGAATTCCTTTGGGCCTCACTGCCTGCAGATAATTTTATCTGACTGCTGATTCACAGGCTCTGTGGACTAAGCCATTGCTGTATGTCAAGGGGGTCGCTGTCAGTGTTGACAGAGATACAAGGCCAGCCTCACAGTGGCCATGCTCCTGCCTAACCTGCCAAATCCTAACCTGTCTAATTAGTGATCTCTGTCATCACAACTCCAAGTGTTCGTGATATGCACATGTGACCATGAGGCAACCTGATGAACACCTTCGGGACTCAAGTAACACGGCCTACCTCCTCCTTGCCAAAATGCATATTTGATATTGCCACGTGAAAGTCTAACTTCTTCACAGGGGAAGAAATCTAAAATCACTTTTCCCTTTACACTTAGGCTGAAATCCAGTGGCATTGGATTATGATGTGAGGTATTATCCAGATGTTCTTGATTTGTCAAGGAAATGCAGAGCAGTGACAGCCAGCTTGTACATTGCCACCCCCTTTCTCACCTGGAAATGGGTTGGGTTGGGCAGGGGGAGATGACCAAAAATCATAGGGGGAGAAAACAACAAACAATAGAAGACACCGAAGATTTTGACTAGGAAGCCATTAAAATAATGAGCAGGCTTTCAACAAACTAAGCTTCGTAGTTTAGTTCAGTAGTTCTACAATCTGCTTAGAGTTGTGATCTCCTTGTAGTGGTTCATTTTTTTAAATCCGTTTGTAAATTCAAAATTACTTCTATGTATTTAATATAAGACCGAAAGTACTGGCAGTTAACTCTTATCTGTGTCGTATGTATTATTTTCATCATTACTGACTAGCAATGTGGGTCCCTGCACCAAAAGACAACGGGTCCCAGCACCTGTATTGTATCGTTACAATGGAAGTTTTCTGTATTTACTAATGTATTTGCGTTTTTGTCTGCACAGGCCATGGAAATGCAAATCAAAAAACAGTTTCAGGACACTTGCAAAGTACAGACCAAACAGTATAAAGCACTCAAGAATCACCAGTTGGAAGTTACTCCAAAGAATGAGCACAAAACAATCTTAAAGACACTGAAAGATGAGCAGACACGAAAACTTGCCATTTTGGCAGAGCAGTATGAACAGAGTATAAATGAAATGATGGCTTCTCAAGCGGTAAGTGGTTAGGTTTGGTGCCACACCTTCAAGAGCTTTGGGAATCAAGAAAATTCAAGATCCAGCCTTTTGTTCCCAAGATGATTCTTGCACAAATTTAGGATATTGGCGTTTTTTCTGCCCAAAGAACCGAGGAAGTGACGACGCTGAATAAAGCCAAGCCAATGTGGATACTTGCTGGAGTGTGTCTTGTAAGACAGAGCTCAAGGAATAACATGCTAAATCAGACCCGTGGCACATAGGGACTTTGAGGGCAAGATGGGATAGATACTGCACATAATATCATTTTTTTCACTCATCAAAGATTGTGCAACTAGTGTCAGACACGAATGAATAAGACACACTCACACAGACACATTCATTCAATACACTTTTACTAAGCATCTGTGTTCAGCACTCTGGTGGGCTCAGAGAGAGTCATAAGCTCGAGAAACAACAGTTGGTTCTTGTCTTCACACTATTTGTTAGTCAAAAAGTCAGATAATTAAGCGATAATAAAAAAGCATAATAAGTGCTTTGCAGTGGGAGGTATGGGGAGGTATGGGGAGCTATGGGAGGATGAGTAAGAACAGCTAATCTGGTCTAGGGAAACCTTCCCAGCAAGAGCCAAGGAGCTTGAAGGAATGTACTGAAGGAAACAGGCACCATGGAAAGGGGCCTACGTGGGCAAAGACCCAAAAGATGGAAAGTGTGCATTTGGGGACTGAAAGAACTTCGGTTTGAATACAAAGTTCAAGGAGGATGGTGGGAGCCCAAACTGGAGAGGTCATAAAGGTCTTGGTAACCCAAGGATGGGAGCTTGCCTGTGATTCAGTGAAGTTTTCCCAATGAGATGAGTCTTAAAGAGTAATCGTTTGTCAAACAGGCGGAAAAGGAAAAAGTTATTCCCAGCAGAGGAAACAGTAAATGCAAAGATGCAAAGCCTCAAAGAGGACAGCACGTTTGAAGAACATTGAGTAGTTGTTATGGCAGGAGTATAAAGGGAAGCAGGTGAACAGTTGGGGATCAGACCCTCAAAAGTCAGGAGTTCGGACATCATTCTATTAACAGTGGAGAGCTGCTGAAGGCTATTTTAAGAAGGAAAGTGACAGGATCAGATTTATGGTCTAGAAACATACTGGCAATAATGTGGCAACTGTAGGTATAAAGAGACGGTAAGGAAACCTTATAACCCAGGAACAAAACTATTGAAAGCCTGAACTGAGAACATGCTCCTGGAGATGGTGAGGAGGCAGAAGGATTTGAGAAATATTTAGAAGTTAGAATAGAGGGAGCTCAGTGACTAATTTGGGAGGTAGGTTTAATAACAGTGGAATGGGTCATGATTTTAGCAAGATAGAAAAATAGAAGGAAGGGTGAGTTTGGATGCTGGGCAGATAATTGACCAAGTTGTGGACGTGTTATCTGAGCTAGATGGGTATCCAGGTAGAGAGGTACGGAGATAGAAATCTATAGTTCAAGAGAGTGTTAGTAGGCAAAACAAATAACTAGACATCCGTGTTATGTTAGACGGGGAAGTTGCAGCTGTTGGGAATACCCTGTCCTTCTAGCGACAGGAGATTTTTATTAGGAAGAGGACCGAGGGAAGAGTTGTGGACACCACCATTTGAGAGCAGAGTAGAAGCAGACCAAAGAAGGTGAACAGTCATTGTGGGAGGGGAACTGGAGAGAGCATGTCATAGACACCAGAACAGAAGCTTCTAGCTGATCATTTCAAATGTGGCAGAGAGACCAGCCAGACCTAGCAGTGGATTTGTCCAGTGAGTGTCACAGACAATCAGTGGAGGGGTGGGAGTGAAAGACATTATAGTGCGTTGAAGAACGTGATTATAAAGTGAGATAGAAACTTTATAACGAATGAGATTACTTTTCCCAGCTGCTCATCAGTGAAGGACAGGAGAAAGAACTGTAGCTAGAGGAAGAGACAGTTGAAAGAGGACTTCTGTTATTTGGGAAAGGCTTAAACGTGAGGTTGAGGGTAAGAGTGTATTCATTCATTCATCCATCCATCCATCCATCCGTCCATCCATCCATCCAGTAAGTGTTTATTGAGTGCCCTACCGTGCTCTAGGCATCCTGGGGTACTGCAGTAAGACAGTCATCAATCACGTCTTCTTGGAATTTATGGAGGAGTGAGGAAGCAGGTCAAAAGAGTCCTCTCTGTGTAACGGCAGAGTAAGTGCAATGTGCCAACAATGTAATCAGGAGCATAGGCTCGTCTGGAGAGTCAGAAAAGGCCTCACAGATACAATGAGTATTTAAACTGAGGTGTAGGGAGCACATCTAGGCAAAAGGAACTGTATTTGTAAAGATAGGAGCTTCTGAAGAGCTCAGAGTCCATTATGTTTGGAATATAGAGAACGAGTCAAAGACCAAATGAGAGTAAGACTGGAGGGGTAAATAGGGGCCAGATCACACAGGGGCCTGTAAGTTTTCTTAAGGATTTTGTTCTTTATCCTAAAAGCAATGGGAGGCCATAGAATAGCATTAAGTGGTGGGGGGAGGGAAGGGAGACTGACATCAGATTTGCATTTTTAAACAATCAGTCCAGTGACAGGCAGAGAATGGCCTGGAAGATGGTCAGATGGATCTCAGGGGATGGTGTATATATAGTTGCTGCTTTTACCTGGGCAGGAGCAGTGGTGGCTAGACCAGAAGGGGGGATGGGATGGAGAAAGTGATGAAATTTGAGAGAGAAGCAGGAGGTGGAAGTGAAAGCATTTAGTAACAGAGTGGACACAGAGAATGAAGTAGATTAAGGATGACTCCCAGTCTCTAGTTTGAACAAAACAGTAGATGGTGGTGCCACTTATCTCTGTGGTAAAGAGGGAAGTTGAGCAGCTTGGGGAAGAGGGAAGGAAATGATCATTAGCTAATATTAGTCATGCTGAGCTTGAGGGCCTGGGCACCATCCAGGTGAAGATGTCCCTAGCAGACCAGATAAGCTAGTCTGGGCCTCAGGAGAGAAGTCTGAAATAGAGGTGTAGAGGTGGGAGTCATCCGCATATAGATGGTAATGGCAGCCTTGGGAATAGACGAGATTCCTTCGGAAGAGAGGTTAGAGGAAGACGTGAGCCCATGTATAATGGCTGGAAGGGAGGGAGTAGCTGGAAAGGAGAGGAGGGAGGGAAAAACCAAGAAGCTGTGGTATCTCAGAAGACAAGAGAGAGATTTCCAGAAGGAAAAGGCAATCCATGGTATTAAATGCTGCTGGGAGTCAGGTAAGATAAAGACCCCTTGCCATAGAAGTAAGGAGCAGGATGAGAAAGTACAGGGAGAGGTTCAGGGGTAGGAGAGGGGAGAGAGAATTGCTAGGGACATAAAGGCCAATAGGATTTTCGTCTTGTTCATCTTTGTGTTATTAGCATCTGCAACAATTCCTGGTTGGCATACACCAAGTGCTTGATGAATGATTGTTACAGAAGATGGACAGAATGGGCTCCAAGAATATAGGTTCACGGTTGCCCTTGAATGAAAGGAAGGAAATGCCCTTTCTTCTGAAGCAGGGAGGAGATACAAGTAGGCATGATAAATGCTGCTATCCTTTAGGACTCCTTACCATGTGCCAGCCACTATTTTGGATATTTTTAAGTGTTATTTCATTCTTGTGAAACCCCTTTCACCTTTGAAGTAGTTGCTGTTTCAACCCCAATTTACCCGCAAGGAAACTGAGGTTTATTGAAGTAAAGCCACTTGCTTAGGGCAAGAGTTGGCAAACTGTTTCTGTAGAGGGGCAGGTAATAAATATTTTAGTCTTTGTGAACCACAGGGTCGCTGTCACAACTACTCAACTCTGCTGTTGTAGTGCAAAAGCAGTCCTGGATGGTACATAAATGAATGAGCATGTCTGTGTTCCAATAAACCTTATTGACAAAAATAGGCAGCAAGTCAGATTTGGCCCTTGGGCTATAATGTGCCAGCTCCTGGCTTTGGGGCTCACACAGTGGTAGTTAGCTGAGTAGTGATGAAGCTGGGATTTGACCCCATTTTGGGAGGAGTTCGTAAGCCTGGCCATATTACGTTATGAAGCTGCCATCACCTCCTTTCATTCACATTAATCCGCTTCAGGAAACAGACATGGTATTTACCTACAATTCATTAAAACATTTTAATGAGTTTGATATGTGCAACTTTGGGATGATGAACAGCAGATACTGGAATATCCTCTCTGATTTCTAGGCTGGCACTTTTACAGAGCAGAGCTGGTACAGAATAACATAGTTACGGGCATTAATAATAGAACGCCAGAAAGAAGAGAAGATGGAGACGTTCCAATGGTCTAAACTGCCCATAGGACGAACCTCTCACCCACTGGGCCAGGGCTCATAACAATTAACAGAAACAAGTAGAAAAGGACAGACTTTCATTCCCTTTATTGGTGAGGAAACTCCCATATTGAGAGGGAATTGATACATTTTATTGGGAGCCAGTAAACCCTTTGGCATTTATCTGTAAGGCTGTTCCTGCTGCAGACTGTCGTATCTTGTGTCTCTTCTCCCTTCATTTGGGAAAATAAGAAAAGAGGTTTCCTCTTCAGCGGATTTTAGTGAAAGCCGGGTAGGATTAATTACTAGAAAATACCATGGAGATATGATTGTTGTTTATTTTATGTTCATGTGATATACTTCTCTAAAGTACTAAAGAAGACACTGTGCAGATAACTTCCTAAAACTATTCTAACAACATACCAAAAGTTTCTTAAGATATTGAAATATATTGCTAATTGTCAAAAATTGCACCAATTAGGGAAGGGAGTGTAAAATGGAGAATAAGTGTCTTGGCGAAGTGGTCTGTGTAGAAACATGTGGATAAATTCAGTGTTGGCAGAACTACCTAATTCAAGGATTCTAATCTCTTAACTTCCCAGCTAAACTGAGGGCCTGATAGATTTAGACAAAACCAAGCCTAAGACAGGAGGATCATCAATCTCAAAACATAGTCCCACTAATAGCCCCAAACCTTCAGTTATGCTCATTGAAAGGTTGGCATTTGTGCTGGCTGACTTGGCCCATTCCCCATACAGGATCAGTAGCGTGGTATAATAATACAAAGTTCAGGAGCTAGAGGGAGCAAGGGGCACTCTATTGGCCTACTTTATAATCTGGGCTTTGCCATTTCAACCCCAAATGTGCTCCTTGAGATCATCATGGCTATCTTCTGTGGGGAAGAGATTTTGAACCTTGGCTATCTTCTGCGGGGACGAGTTTTAGATTGGCTGGCCAGCAGGACAACTTGTATGGCTAGCGGTAGGGACCGCCATCACTTGCTAGGATCATAAGTGTACTGTGGGATAGGCCCCAAGTGTAATGGAGATTTGACTCCTTTTTTAGAGCTAAGGATATGTCAATGTATGGTGGTTTGAGAGTTAAAGATACGTAAGTATGAAAATAGTCAAAACCAAAATGGTGATAACAGCTACTATTTACTAAGCGCTTGGTATGCATCTAGAACCATGCCTAGGATGTAGTGTGAATTCCTTCATTTAATGTTCATACCAATCTTAGACAGTAGGAACTATTACTGATATTTTCTTGAGAGGAACAAAACGGGACCCGGAGAGGTAACTTCTCAAGGTAACACACCCGAGCGAATCGTGGAGTAGACCTCAAGCTCGGGAGTCTACGTCCAAAACCCACCGGCTTCATCACTGGGGCACGTAGCCCTCCTGACTCCTGCTACTGTGGTTTTAAGAAAACCAGTTTTTCTTAAGAAAAGAATGTGTTTGTTTCCTTAAGAAAGAATGCTTTAGGAATGTGTTTGTAGAACTTTGTAGCCCATGGGGCAGAACGCGCTATTTCTGATTTCTAACTCTGAATGTACCCGGGGCCTCTGGTGTTCTGAGGGGGTCTGTTCCACTCTACACAAGGAGGCATCTTCCAGCAGGCAGCAGGCACTGTGAGCCAGGGATGAATTACAGCGTGTGTCTTTTGTGCCCCACAGTTGCGGCTCGATGAGGCGCAAGAAGCGGAGTGCCAGGCCTTGAGGCTACAGCTACAGCAGGAGATGGAGCTGCTCAACGCCTACCAGAGCAAGATCAAGATGCAGACAGAGGCACAGCACGAGCGAGAGCTCCAGAAGCTGGAGCAGAGGGTGTCTCTGCGCAGGGCACATCTTGAGCAGAAGGTACGAAAGCACTACTCTGGGTCGCGCACAGCTGCGCGGAGGACGGGCCCTGGCCCAGGGAGCTGCCCTTCGCGGAGCCCGGCCCCTGCACCTAAACCGGGCGCTGTTCACTCATTATCTGCTGTTACACTCCTAGGACCCCTGAGAGGTAGGCCTGATCTCCATCCCACAGGCAGGATACTAAGGCTCCAAATGCTGAAGTTACCCGCCTAAGTCTGACCCCACAGCTATCACCCTGCTAGGAAACCCTGTGCCTTCACAGCCAGGAGAACAACATGGGTCACCCGGTAGTTGATAGGACACATGTGAAAGGCACAATGAGCGGATAGCATGGCTGCTGAATGGTACAAGGAAGCCAGATGCGGATTTGTTTTTTTATTTCCAGCTATTTCTAAACCGAAAGAAATCACCAGCAGGGCTCTTTAAAAGAAATTAAAAGGAAGAGAAGCTGATATTGCCCCGCATAATAAATGTTATCAGAAGTGAAATAGTCATTGCTGTAAATATTGCTGAGGAATAGGAAGTAGAAAAGATTTCATAAAGCATCTAAAAGCTGTTAAGCATTTATTTGCTTAACCAGTTATCTGTACCTTCTTCTGATACTTCCCTGAGACCAACGTAAGAGACTATTTTCACAGCTCCTGTTCTAGAACTAAATTGCTAATGACCCAGGGGGCATTTGGCTCTCTATGGGAAAGCAGCACAGTCTAATTGTGCGTGAGTGTCTTTTAGCTTCTCCTGAGCCATCTCCTGCTGAGACAGGACACTGACCCGGATCAGCCAAGCTGCTTGGTCTGCTAGAATGATAGCGCCGGCTCGCCCCAGGTGGGCCCCAAACATTGTTACTCTTGTGAGCAGATTTTGAATATAATGGACTAGATACAAGACGTTTATCCCAGGATTCTCCCAGCCTTCCCCAGTCTAGTTTACGCTTAGTTCCTGGGTGTGCGTTCGTCACACGTGTGCATGTGTGTGGATGTGTGTGTTTGTGAGCACCTGCCACTAAGAGCGGCTCCTTGCTTGTGCTTTTTTCAGATTGAAGAAGAGCTGGCTGCCCTTCAGAAGGAACGCAGCGAGAGAATAAAGTACCTATTGGAAAGGCAAGAGCGAGAGATTGAAACTTTTGACATGGAGAGCCTCAGAATGGGATTTGGGAATTTGGTTACATTAGATTTTCCTAAGGAGGACTATAGATGAGATTAAATTTTTTTGCCATTTACAAAAAAAAAAGAAAAAAAAAGAAAAAAAAAAAGAAAACAGAAAAAAATTCAGACCCTGCAAAACCACATTCCCCATTTTAACGGGCGTTGCTCTCACTCTCTCTCTCTCTTACTCTTACTGACATCGTGTCGGACTAGTGCCTGTTTATTCTTACTCCATCAGGGGCCCCTTCCTCCCCCCGTGTCAACTTTCAGTGCTGGCCAAAACCTGGCCATCTCTTCTATTCATAGTACACGTCACAGTATTGATGTGATTCAAAATGTTTCAGTGAAAACTTTGGAGACAGTTCTAACAAAACAATAAACCAACAACAACAACAAAAAAGTGGGTATATATTGCTTTAAGCAATCACTCATTACCACCAATCTGTGAAAGTAAAGCAAAAAAATAAAAATAAAAATAATAATAATAATAATAAATGCCAAGGGGGAGAGAGACACAATATCCGCAGCCTTACACCTTAACTAGCTGCTGCATTATTTTATTTTATTTTATTTTTTTGGTATTTATTCATCAGGAATAAAAAAAAACAAAGTTTTATTAAAGATTGAAAATTTGATACATTTTACAGAAACTAATTGTGATGTACATATCAGTGGTGACATATTATTACTTTTTTGGGGATGGGGGGGTGGGCGGGGTGAAGAGATCTTGTGATTTTTAAGAACCTGCTGGCAAGAGTTTAACTTGTCTTCAGCATATTCTGATTGTATCATAATCATTTTCTGCTGTTGCAGAGGATGTGAATACACTTAAGGAGCTCACAGAATCCCAGTAGCACAAATTGGGCTTTGGCAAATCGTGTATTTTGTGTATAGAAGGAATTTAAGGAGAGGTATTACTTATTTTCATATTGTATTTTAACTGTTTCTCTGATCAAATTTTTTTACTTCCTCCTCCTATTCCTCCCCACCTTCCTCCTTTTCCAATTCAGTATTTGGAGTTCAACACTGTCTCTCAATCAGATCATCTGGATCTTTTTCTTTATTTCCCTTCCCCTCCCTGAGTCCCATAACTTGGTCATAAATATTGCATTATTCACACTTTCAAACTGTGTATTTTCTTACAATAAAAAATGATGAAAAAAAAAAGGCTTTACTTCTTTTGCATGCACTTTAAAAAAAACAAAACAAAACATTTTTCAGGTTCCAAGGAAGAGCATGATAACTGTCAGAGCTTTTAATTATATTTGTAAATAAAAGTGTTCATCACATCGCCTTGCTGTGTTATTGTAGCAGGAAGTTTCCCTTCTAGGTTCACCAGTTTGTAATTCAGAGGGAGACCTGCCCTCCAGAAATCATTCTCCATAGCCCTGGTTGCTTCTTGAAGAAGAGCCATCCAAGACTTTCAGGTAAAGCTGTATCTTCCAAGTTCTTCTACAGGGATGAAGATAATGTTGCACTGTTTGAAGTGGTCAATTGCTCCTTTTTGCCCTTTAGAAAAAGGCACGTGTGCATGCATGTGCGCGCGCGCGCGCGCACACACACACACACGCACACCAATGTGCCAGTCATACTTAGGCACATACACTGCAGAGAAGGAAGCAAGCTATTAAGGAGAGATTATGACCAAATATGTGAAATGATCCCACTGTAATAGTAGATCCCCTCAAATTCTGATTTCATTAGAATAATTTTATGTACATGACAATGAGGTGATAAAATATATAACTTTTTGTAATGCTTATTTATTTTTTGAGAAAGAGAGACACAGGCAGGGAAGGGGCAGAGAGAGGGAGACACAGAATCCAAAGCAGGCTCCAGGCTCTGAGCTGTCAGCACAGAGCCTGACGTGGGATTTAAACCTACGGACCATGAGATCTTGACCTGAGCTGAAATCAGATGCTTAACCAACTGAGCCACCCAGGCACCCCTAAAATATACAACTTCTAATATACGGTTTTGGGGTCAAGACATTTTCAGGAAAATCTCTTATTTTTATGGTCCTAAGTCCTGGACGTTGAAAATTTATCTTTAGCATGATGACCTGAAGATCATTCTTGTGTCCTACAGAATGTTCAGTCATCATTAACAAATGTGACCAGTCATGTTCACTCTGACAGACTAAAGCAGAGAGATATACTCAAAAAATTATAAAATAATTATCAACCATAAAACCTTTGATAATTATCACCCAGTTTCCTAGCAGCTTCGTTCATTGAAGTTTCTATATTAGGCACCTCAGAAAATAACACTGGAAAGGGCTGGAAAGAATACTCATAATTATCCATGAAAAACAGATAACCTGTATTGCATGCTTCTGCTTACTATTTGATGGGACACTACATTAAGCATTGTACAGATGAGGAAATAAGCTCAGACCAAGGGAAAGTGGTGGCCGTGGAGTATGATCTGAGACCTGTCTGATTCCAGAACCCACACTCCTAAGCATAGGTCATGCTGCCACTCAGAAGGACATATTATATCATTAGTAAGGCAGAAAAACTTCCCATGGTTTGTTTCATGTCCCTCGGGAGTGAAAAAAAAAAAAAAAGCCATCTAGCTAGCCTGTGAAAGGGCTTATTTCCATGAGATTGTAAGTGCTGATCTTTATAAAAGTTCCTCCTCCACAAGTTTGTCAGTGATGTGCCCCAAGGTAGAGTCACCAGAAAGAAGGAATGTGAGTCCCTGCTCCTAACACCTGGAATAGACTGAGTCTTCCACCTCCTAGGACCTACATGAGGAGGCAGTGAGAAGAGACAGGAAGCAGAACAGCAAGAGAACAGGAACAAAAGTGGTGCTAGGGCAGCAGTGGAGAGCCTGTGTCCTGTATTCTTCCAGCATATACTAATCTCCCTGGAAAGAAGAAAGTATTGCCCGTTCGTCATATGTATGGTAAGGACTGCTTATGTTTGACTTGCAACTATTCATTCAATGAGTACCTTATAGGTCCGGTACAATGCCAGAAAACATAACGTCATAGCATCAGTGTCTCTTAAAAAGGTAAAGATGCTTGCCCTCCTGGAGTTTACATTAAGGGGTAGGAGGGAAATGATAACACAATAATTATAATAAATTACCTTACACAGTCATAAGTGCCATAGATAAAGGAAAAGGGGAACGATAAGGGGGTACTAGAAGGGCCAAGATCATATTTTGCTCATTCACTCAAGAAATAGTTATCGAACATCTGTGTGCCTGGAGGGTGTGGCAGTAAATAGGTCCCTACTCTGTAGGAGCTCATGGTTTAAATCTCCACTGAAACAAGTAAGTCAAGGGACTAGGTTAATCAATAGTGGACTAAGACAAGCCATGACAATTCAAGTGGTAGTTACCACCAGGAGTTGAACTGAAACAATTACAGTCATAGGGAATACCAGACAACACTTACCAGTGATGTTGAATTGAGTAAAAAAAAAAAAAAAAAAAAAAAAAAATTTTCTTGAATTTGCCACCATCTGTAATTATGTATCTGTTGAAAAAGCATATTCCAGGGGTGCTTGGGTGGCTCAGTCAGTTAAGGGTCTGACTGTCTTGATTTCAGCTCAGGATCTCACAGTTTGTGAGTTGGAGCCATGCTTTGGGATCTATGCTGACAGTGCAGTACAGAGCCTGCTTGGGAATCTCTCTCCTCCCTCTCTCTGCTCCTCCCTGGCTTGCTTTCTCTTTCTCTTCAGAATAAATAAACTTTAAAAATCCTTGGAGTTAAAAAAACAAAAACATATTCTGGGGCAAGTGGAAACATGCCCATGTAAGAACACCACATCCCCCTCCAATTTTAATGGAGTAATGTATTTTGTCAAAGAAAGGATAAGGTATAAAAAATATATTTTTATTCTAGTTTGGCATAGTTTGGCATAGTCGCATGCAAGTCTTTTCCACTGATTACAACTAAAAACTAGACCAAACACAAAAGAAACTATCTGAGGACCCTAGGGAAAAAAAAAAAAAGCATGTGGATTGTGGAAGAGTCACCTAGACAGAGGAATGAAGGTAAAATAAAATCATCCTCAGATGAAGAAAAATTAAGAGAATTTATTGTCAGCAGGCCTACTCTACAAGAAATGCTAAAGGAAGTTCCTCATAGTGAAGGAAAATGATACCAGAAGGAAAAACTTGGATCTCTGGGAACGAAGGAAGAATAACAAATGATAAAAATCTAGATAAATAAAAGACTTTTTCCCATCCTACTTTCTTTAAAATATATATACATATTTGAAAGCAAAAATTTTAACATCATCTATGGAGGGTTTTGATGTATGTAAATGCAATTCATGTGACAACTATAACAAAGTTTGGGGGTCAAGGACCCATATGGTTGCCATGCTTCTACTTATTACGTGAAGCTTCTACTTGTTACAAAATGAAGAATTTTGTATTCTTCTTCTAAGCAGATTATGAAAAATTAGGTATGTATATTGTAATTCCTGGAGTAACTACCAAAAACAAAAAGAAAACCTAAAGAGGCATAACAGTCCAAATTCCAATAGGTAAAATATTCAAATAATCCAAAAGAAGGCAGGAAAGGGAAAACAGAGATATAAAAAGAGGAGCAAACAGAAAACATAACAGGGTCAACCTAAATCCCACCATTAGCAGGAATTACATTAAATATTAGCAGTCTACGGGGTGCCTGGGTGGCTCAGTCGGTTAAGCAGCCATCTCTTGATCTCGGCTCAGGTCATGATCTCACGGTTCATGAGTTTGAGCCTCACATTAGGCTCTGCACTGATGGAGTGGAGCCTGCTTGGGATTCTCTATGTCTCCCTCTCTCTCTGTCCCTCCCCTGCTTGTGTGCTCTCTCTCAAAATAAACTTAAAAATATATATATTAACGGTCTCTAAATAATCCAGTTAAAATTGACAGAGTGAATTTTTAAAAGGACTATATGCTATCTATAAGAGACAAACTAAATATTAAAGACACAGATAAGGTGAAAGTAAATGATTGGGCCCTGGAGTCTTGTTTTTTGGAAGATTTTTGATTACCAATTCGATTTCTTTACTGGTTATGGGTCTGTTCAACTTTTCTTGTTTCAGTTTTGGTAGTTTAAATGTTTCTAGGAATTTGCCCATTTCTTCCAGATTGTCATTTTATTGGCGTATAATTGCTCATAATATTCTCTTATTATTGTTTGTATTTCTGCTGTGTTGGTTGTGACCTTTCCTCTTTCATTCTTGATTTTATTTATTTGGTTCCTTTCCTTTTTCTTTTTGATCAAACTGGTGAGGGATTTATCAGTTTTGTTAATTCTTTCAAAGAACAAGCTCCTGGTTTCATTGATCTGTTCTACTGGTTTTTTGTTGTTGTTGTTTGGTTGGTTGGTTTCGATTTCTGCTCTACTTTCTGCCTTTATGCTGGCTTTGTGTTTTACTTGCTGTTATTTTTCCAGTTCTTTAAGGTGTAAGGTTAGGTTGTGTATCTGAGACCTTTCTTCCTTCTTTAGGAAGGCCTGGATTGCTATATACTTCTCTCTTATGACCGCCTTTGCTGTGTCCTAGAGGCGTCGGGCTGTGGTGTTATCATTTTCATGGACTTCCATGTACTTTTTAATTTCCTCTAAAAACTGAGAGCTTTCCCCCTAAGCTCAAGAACATGACAGGGATGTTCACTCTCACCAGTTATTCAACATGGTCTTAGCCTCCAGTCAGACAACACAAAGGAATAAAAGGCATCCAAATTGGCAAGGAGGAAGTCAGACTTTCACTCTTTGCAGATGACATGATACTCTATATGGAAAACCCAAAAGATTCCACCAAAAAACTGCTAGAACTGATCCATGATTTCAACAAAGTCGCAGGATATAAAATCAATGCACAGAAATCAGTTGCATTCCTATATACCAATAATGAAGCCACAGAAAGAGAAATCAAGGAATCAATCCCATTTACAATTGCACCAAAAACCATAAAATACCTAGGAATAAACCTAACCAAAGAGATGAAAAATCTGTACACTGAAAACTATAGAAAGCTTATGAAATAAATTGAAGAAGACACAAAAAAATAGAAAAAGATTCTCTGCTCCTGGACAGGAAGAACAAATATTGTTAAAATTACCCAAAGCAATCTACATATTCAATGCAATCCCTATCAAAATAACACCAGCATTCCTCACAGAGCTAGAACAAACAACCCTAAAATTTGTATGGAACCAGAAAAGACCCCAAATAGTTAAAGCAATCCTGAAAAAGAAAAACAAAGCTAGAGGCATCACAATCCCGGACTTCAAGATGTATTACAAAGCTGTAATCATCAAGACAGTATGGTACTGGCACAAGACCAGACACTCAGATCAATGGAACAGAATAGAGAACCCAGAAATGGACCCACAAACATATGGCCAACTAATCTTTGACAAAGCAGGAAAGAATATCCAATGGAATAAAGACAGTCTCTTCAGCAAGTGGTGCTGGGAAAACTGGACAGTGGCATGCAGAAGAATGAACCTGGACCACTTCCTCACACCATACACAAAAATAAACTCAAAATGGATGAAAGACCTAAATGTAAGACAGGATGCCATCAAAATCCTAGGGGAGAAAGCAGGCAAAAACCTCTTTGACCTCGGCCACAGCAATTTCTTACTCAGCACATCTCCGGAAGAAAGGGAAACAAAAGCAAAAATGAACTATTGGGACCTCATCAAAACAAAAATTTTCTGCACAGCGAAGGAAACAATCAGTGAAACTAAAAGGCAATGGATGGAATGGGACAAGATATTTGCAAATGACATATCAGATAAAGGGTTAGTATCCAAAATCTATAGAGAACTTATGAAACTCAACACCCAAAAAACAAATAATCTAGTGAAGAAATGGGCAGAAGACATGAATAGACACTTCTCCAAAGAAGACATCCAGATGGCTGACAGACACATTAAAAAATGCTCAACATCAGTCATCATCAGGGAAATACAAGTAAAACCACATGAGATACCACCTCACACCTGTCAGAATGGCTAACATTAACAATTCAGGCAATGACAGATGTTGGTGAGGATGCAGAGAAAGAGGATCTCTTTTGCATTGTTGGTGGGAATGCAAACTGGTGCAGCCACTCTGGAAAACAGTATGGAGGTTCCTCAAAAAATTAAAAATAGACCTACCCTATGACCCAGCAGTAGCACTGCTAGGAATTTACCCAAGGGATACAGGAGTACTGATCCATAGGGGCACTTGTACCCCAATGTTTATAGTAGCACTCTCAACAATAGCCAAATTATGGAAAGAGCCTAAATGTCCATCAACTGATGAATGGATAAAGAAATTATGGTTTATATACACAATGGAGTACTACATGGCAATGAGAAAGAATGAAATATGGCCCTTTGTAGCAACGTGGATGGAACTGGAGAGTGTGATGCTAAGTGAAATAAGCCATACAGAGAAAGACAGATACCACATGTTTTCACTCTTATGTGGATCCTGAGAAACTTAACAGAAACCCATGGGGGAGGGGAAGGAAAAAAAAAAAAGAGGTTAGAGTGGGAGAGAGCTAAAGCATAAGAGACTCTTAAAAACTGAGAACAAACTGAGGGTTGATGGGGGGTGGGAGGGAGGAGAGGGTGAGTGATGGGTATTGAAGAGGGAATCTTTTGGGATGAGCACTGGGTGTTATATGGAAACCAATTTGACAATAAATTTCATATATTAAATAAAAAATAAATAAATAAAATAGAGGATAAACAACAAAGGAACCATCCAAGCCAAAAGCTTATTCTTTGAAAAGAGCAACCAAATTGACAAATTCCTGGCTAGACTTACCAAGAAAAAACAAATTGCCAGTATCAGGGGTGAATAGGGGAGTTATCATCACAGATCCTACAGATATGAAAAGGATAATGAGAGAAAACTATGAATAACTTCATAGCAACAAATTTGACAACCTGAATGAAATACACTTATTTCTTAAAAAACCAACTTAACCAAAATTGACACAAGTAGAAATAGAAACTTAATAGCTCTATATCTTTAAATTTTTTGAATTTGTCATAAAAAGTTTCTCCAAGAAAAAACTTCAATTCCAGACAGTTTCACTAGTGAATTCTATCAACATTCAAGGAAGAAGTAACACAAACCTTACACAATTTTTTTCAAGACATAAAGAAGACAGGATCACTACCCAACTTGTTGTGTGTATATGTAATATCAAAACCTGACAAAGAAGGGGAGAGGGACAGACAAAATAGGTGAAGGGGATTAAAAGCTACAAACTTCCAGTTATAAGTAAGTCATGGAGATGAAAAGTACAGCATAGGAAACACAACAGATGGTGACTACACTTGTGGTAAGCACTGAGTAATGTATAGAATTGTAGAATCATGTACACCTAAACCTAATATGACATTGTATATCAACTATACTTCAATAATAAAAAATCTGGAAAGACTTTATCAAAAAAAAAGCAAAATATAAATGAATGTACCTTATAAATATGGATATAAGATTGCTTAATAAAATATTAGCAGATGGAAACTAGCAATATTTTAATTTTTAAAAAAAATTTTTTTTAACTTTTTTTTTTAACATTTATTTATTTTTGAGACAGAGAGAGACAGAGCATGAATGGGGGAGGGTCAGAGAGAGAGGGAGACACAGAATCTGAAACAGGCTCCAGGCTCTGAGCAGTCAGCACAGAGCCGGACGCGGGGCTCAAACTCACGGACCACGAGATCCTGACCTGAGCTGAAGTCGGATGCTTAACCGACTGAGCCACCCAGGCGCCCGGAAACTAGCAATATTTTAAAAGATTTGTATTACAGGACGCCTGGGTGGCTCAGTCAGTTGAGATTCTGACTCTTGGTTTCGGCTCAGGTCATGATCTCACGGTTCATGGGTTTGAACCCTGCGTAGGGCTCTGTGCTGACAGTGCAGAGCCTGCTTTGTATTCTCTCCCACTCTCTCTGTCCCTCCCCCACTCACGTGCTCTCTCTTCCTCTCTCTCTCAAAAATAAACATTAAATAAAAAAGGTTGGTAGTACACAATGAACAAGAAAGGTTTACCTCATAAATACAAAGTTGATTTAACACTTGAAAATCAATGTAATCACTATATTAACAAAATAAGTGGGAAATTCATGAAATCATTTCAGTAGAAGCAGAAAAAGCATTTGGAAAAAGTTCTACATCCATTCATCAAAAAGATAAAAACCAAGAACTCCTAGCAAATTAAGAATAGCAGGAGGGGCGCCTGGGTGGCTCAGTCAGTTGAGTTTCCGACTTCAGCTCAGGTCATGATCACTGGTCCATGATTTAGAGCCCCACATCAGGCTCTGTGCTGACAGCTCAGAGCCTGGAGTCTGCTTCAGAATCTGTGTCTCCCTCTCTCTCTGCCCCTCCCCCACTCATGCTCTATCTCTCTCTGTCTCTTTCAAAATAAATAAATATTAAAAACAGACTGAGGGAGGCTATCCCCCTATTTCTAAGGTTATAATATCTTTTCCTATGTATTCTTTTCATGTGATCTTCTTGCGCATACACTTGACCTTCTTTGGTTGGGTTGTTGACCTTTTTCTGAATCATTTTTGAGTCTATACCTGTCCTAGACCAGGAA
Organism: Lynx rufus; assembly: GCF_022079265.1. NCBI lineage: Eukaryota > Metazoa > Chordata > Mammalia > Carnivora > Felidae > Lynx > Lynx rufus. Next base: position 9,344,833 of record NW_025814839.1, on the reverse strand, counting down.
ACTAACTTGCTACCATAATTCCTCATTGATTTTTCAGTCTCTATGCGTGAGAAAGTACTGTGGTTAGCAGAGAAGTCTCAAAGAAAACAGGAGTTTAGAGAGAAAAGAGTAAATTATTAAAACAAAATTTTTTAAACACTTATTTATTTTTGAGAGACTGAAAGAGACAGAGCATGAGCAGGGGAGGGGCCCAGAGAGAGGAAGACACAGAATGTGAAGCAGGCTCCAGGTTCCAAGCTGTCAGCTCAGAGTCTGACATGGGGCTTGAACCCTCAAACCGTGAAATAATGACCTGCTCCGAAGTCAGATGCTTAACAGACTGAGCCACCCAGGCTCCCCTCATCTTAAATACACATAAATACCAAATTATTAAAATGTTTAAAGTTTGAGAAAATCAGTTAAGGGCACGGGGAGAAAAAGGTACTTTCATGTACCATTGACGTTGAGTATAAGCATGACATTTTTGGAGGGTGGTCTGTCAGGATCAGGACTAAAAATGTATATACCCTTTGACCTATTTCTATGGTAGAAATTTACTAAATTACTTGCAAAAGCATTTATACATCTAGAAAAATGTTTGTGGACGCACCGTTTATAATAGCAAACTACCAGAAATAATCTAATCACAGTAGGGGAACTAGACTGGTTCTTTACAGAACTCCCATAACAATAGAAAATTTGTTCAAAATATAGATGTGAATTGTAGGCACCTTTTAACTAAAGATATACTGCACAGGGGTGCATTAGTTGGGGAAGAAACAGTGCCTAACAATGTATGCTAACATGGGTAGAAAGACCCTAATTTTTTTTTTTTTTTTAATTTTTTTTCAACGTTTATTTATTTTTGGGACAGAGAGAGACAGAGCATGAACGGGGGAGGGGCAGAGAGAGAGGGAGACACAGAATCGGAAACAGGCTCCAGGCTCTGAGCCATCAGCCCAGAGCCTGACGTGGGGCTCGAACGCACGTACCGCGAGATCGTCACCTGGCTGAAGTCGGACGCTTAACCGACTGCGCCACCCAGGCGCCCCAAGACCCTAATTTTTAAAGAGGAGATATGTAGATATATGGCTGACCTGGAGATTTAGGTTTCTGAAGAAAGCACAAACTGCTAACTGCTCCTGAAGAACCAGGAAGGTGGAAGGCACTTCTTCCCACGCTGTGTTCCTCGTCTAACCATGGGTGTGCGTTATTTTGCATATTTATTTTTAAGGTCAACAGGATAGTTGTTTTCTTTATAGAACTTTTTGTTTTGCAAATTATTTATTTATATATTTTTTAATTTTTTAAACGTTTATTTTTGAGAGAGAGTTTGCGAGCATGAGTGGGGGAGGGGCAGAGAGAGGGAGACACAAATCTGAAGCAGGCTCCTGGTTCTGAGCCATCAGCACAGAGATCAACCCAGGGCTCAAACCAATGAACCCTAAGATTATGACCTGAGCCTAAGTTGGATGCTTAACTGACAGAGCCACCCAGGTGTCCCTTATTTATATATTTTTAAAAGCTTATTTATTTTGAGAGAGGGGGGTTGTGGAAGGACAGAGAGAGAGGGAGATTGAGAATCTCAAGCAGGCTCCACACTATCAAGCACAGAGACTGCTGCGGGGCTCGAACCTACGAACCGTGAGATCATGACCTGAGCCGAAACCAAGAGTTGGACACTTAATCGACTGAGCCACCTAGGTGCCCGTTTTGCAATTTAAAAATTGAATTTTAAAACCCTGAAGTTAGAAAATAATTACCTTCTTCCTTCCCCCACCCCTCCAGAGAGGACACAAAGCAGCATTTCCAAGTTTTTTCAGAGAAGGAACTGCAGCAAAAGGTGGGGGAAAGACCCAGCCTCGCTTAGCACATGCCAGGCCCAATCACGACCCCTTCTCCATCACAAACCAGGTCAGTGATGTGGACCTTCAAATATCTCCTTTCCTTTCTTTTTGGTACATTAAGTGGTGTCCAAGTACAGGTGACCCTTGAACAAATGGGTTTCAAAACTGCATGGGTCCACTTACATGTGGACTTTTTTCAAGACGGTATGGTACCATAAATCTATTTTCCTTATAATTTTCTTAAGGACATTCTTTTCTCTAGCTTCGTTCATTGTAAGAATATGGTATATAGTGCATAGAAGACACAAAATGTATTAAGCAATTATTTATGTTATTGGTAAGGCTTCCAGTCAACAGTGGACTATTAGTAGTTAAGGTTACGGAGACTGAAAAGTTACACACAGATTTTTAACGCACGGGGTGGGGAGGGGTGCCGCAAACCCTGAATTGTTCAAGGGTCAACTGTAACCTCCCCCCAACCCACCCTCCCACCTTTCGGGTACAGATTCCGTATGGATCACAAGTCAGAACAGTGAGAGGTGTAGCCTATTTTTTGGTCATTGTTCCTGTGCCCAACAGTACCAAGGGAGAAGGTGTGCCACTGGTTTCACTCAGGTGGAGAGAAGTCCTTTTGAAAAACAAAGGTACTTTTTGGGCAAGAGTTGGCCTAAAGCTTTGTGATTTATTTTTTTTTAAACCCTCAAGTTGGAATGGTTACTTTTTTTTTTTTTAATGTTTATTTATTTTTGAGAGGAAGAGACAGTGTGAGCAGGGGAGGGGCAGAGAGAGGGGGGAGACACAGAATCCGAAGCAGGCTCCAGGCTCTGAGCTGTCAGCACAGAGCCCGATGTGAGGCTCGAACTCACAAACCGTGAAATCATGACCTGAGCCAAAGTTCGACACTTAACCAACTGAGCCACCCAGGAGCCCATGCCCATGGAATGGTTACTTCTGCTGTAGTCTGATGGCACATATACAGCGTGGATTCTCTGTATGGTCCCTGAATCAAGTCCCGGTCATCACTGCTGGTCAGGGAAAGGGGCTGTCTCTTGACTTCCCACATTTATGAAACCCCATACCCAAAAGGGCAAAATATCTAGAGACCTGATTCATCCACACAATGTTTTTACTTTTATTCAACTATAAGCAAACAGCATAATTAACACAATAGTCCGCAACCCCAGATCGGCTTTTCTTACACAGACGAAGAGTGACCAGTTCAACAGGTAGACAACTTAGGGATTTTTGACAAACTCACTCAGCCCTGTAGTTCATCTAAATGGCAGTGCCTTAACCGCAAAGCAACTCTCCCTATTGCTTTTTCCAATACTGCTATTTCAAGGAGGCAGAGCAGGACACTTACTCCTAGTAAATAGTCTGAGATGTTGGGGGTTAGTGGACACACCAGCCTCTGGCTTTCTTGGTGAGAGACACGGCCGTGGAAACATGACCCAGAAGTGCCATCATGCACAATTCCAGACTCAGCTCACAAAGGCAGAGGCAACGAATCTTTTTTTTTTTTTTTTTAAACCTCCCTTCAAGAGTCCTTGATGCTCTGCTCTATTACTAGAAGACCTGGTCTTTTTACCTGAATTTTTTCTTTCTTAAATTCTGGGTTGCTACTCTCATATTAACAATGTGATGACCCCATCCTGGTACCAATATATCCCTCACAAAGGAGTTCAAATTTGATCAAAACATAAACTGGGATGTGACTCTCTGAAATTATAAAAGGACAGGCAGAAGGAAAAGTCACTCTAAACCACTATCTGATTGCTCAGGCCTCACCTGTGAGGATGGGACACGGGAAAGCAGAGAAATCTACATGCAACACTGAACTTGAGAACACTGCTCCAGACCTCCAGGATGCTTTCTGTCTCCTAGCATTTCCCTACTTCCCAGACAGCTGCTCATAGAGTTTGGGCACATAGTCATCCCATTCAGCTTGGTAACATGTACCAGCCACCGGGGGCCCAAGCTCGTACTTTTTGCGGAAAGATGCCACTTTGAATTTGCCACGGTGGTCTCCAGATCGGTTGCTGAGAATGGGCTCGTCACACTTCAGCGGTCCGTTCTGCTCGTAAACCAGCCAGACGTAGCGGTGAAGGCCTGAAGGGAACATGCATGCATACACAGCTAGGCATCAAGGATGGAGAGGTCACCCATGTTCATGTTCAACGTGCCAACTGGGAGGGACCCAGCCACCTCACTGACAAGAGGGACACTGAGGACCCACAGAGGTAGGAGTCAGGACACTCACCTGCTGAAAACCCACTGCAACTGGCATGAAGTCCACAGCTGGCAGCAGGGCCTGGGCCTGGCCCTTGCTCATCCCTCCTACCACCTCTGCCCCCCACTCATCTCATTCTGGGCTCCCAGCCCATCTCCACTGGGACCCGATTGCAAGTCATCTTCCACCACCCCCATCTGAACACCCACTTCACTTCTGCCGTAGTAACACTCCTCTAAGAGTCTTACTTTTCAGTTTAGTCTCCTCACTAGAAAAGAGCTCCATAAAGCTATGCTGTTTGTCTAGTTGACCATCTTCACCGCAGGACCTACCCTAGTGCCTGGTAAAACTCACTGCAACCAACTAAGTAGCAAAGATGCTGAAAAACAACTAGTGTTCAAAGGTGCTTACAGGGTCACCTTCATCTGTCAGTCAATATTCATGGACTAAAACAACTATGGTCTGGGCATTTTTTGCTATGCATATTGTACTTTACTAAAAGAATATTTTTTAAAAAGCAAAAGGGGAAAAAAAAAAGTCAGTCACTGAAGCTTTTTTTGCTAATGAGAACACAGCTCCTACTCGAGAGAATTGCTTTATTCTCCTGTGTGTACTTCCCATAATTAAACTGCCTAATTATATAACTGCCCTAGAGAACTTAATCGATCCCTGGAAAAGATGTACCTTTACTTTCCTCTTATGAATACATGAGAGGGCCTGAAGCCATCTGAAGCTTCAGGGTCTACAGATAAAGCATGAGCCTATGGCCAACTGTTCTTGTCAGGAACCTTCCTGTACCTCTTCAGACTAACACGGCTGGACAGCGTTTCCAACCACCTGACTTCCTTATTCCAGCAAATGAAAGCACCCTGTAATGCACAACAGGTGTAACATCTGACATGGGGAAGTTTCAGTATAGTATTCTCCCTCTCTTTGTAACACAGCACATGTAATCTGTAATATAACACCACACAACATGTGTGCGTATCTTTAGTATACATCTTGCTTCCAAGTCTTTTCAAGAGGATACCACCCTACACTTGCAACAGAAAGGAGCTATAAAGAGATAAAGAAGCCAGTTCTTTATAACAAATTTGGAAACTATGGTAACTTCTGAGGTCTTCCATGGGAACCGGCGAAGGCTGAATGTAGAACTCAGATGGGTTAACTGTGTTCCATCCACGTGCAGCGGCATGGCACTGCCACCCCCACCGCCCACCCCCGGAAACTGTTCCAAGCTTTCTGCAACACTGCTTCCTCGGAATGCTCTCACCGACTTCCCTGCATATGATGGCCTAGTGGCTGAGAGGCAATCATTAACAGAGGTGCCATCTGACCAGAACCCAAGGTTCTAGCCACCTGACGTCACTGCAGGTCTCAATGTCTCTGGCAGGCAACGGCCTTGGAGGTTGAACTGCACTGCCTGAAAGCCCCACTAGGCTAAGGGATCTCTGAGAACCAAACTAAAACTTGCAGCCCTTTGGGCCACTCCTAATGTGCACCCACTACCCCCGCCTGCCTCACCCCCCAAAGCAGCTTTTACTGACCTGTGCCCTTGGGAGGCCCAGAGCCGACGTAATCAGAGAGGACTGTTCCACTGCTAATGTCGTTGCCCTTCATGTTGACCACCAGAAAATGGTGCCATTCCCTATAATGAGGAACACAGGACAGTCAACACACAGGAAATTAGTACACACTCACTGCACAGTCAGCAAGTGTGCACAAAGCATAGGCTCTGGGCCAGGATGCAGTGATGACACAGACAGTCAGTCCTGCTTTCTTGGCCAGCACAAACCTCACCACTCTGCACAAGAGAGGGCCCAATACCTCCCTCTGAGATTTTCTAGGCAGTATCTGCAAACACTTTCTGGAAAGGGCCAGACAGTAAATGTTTTAGGCTTTGCCGTTCATACTGTCTCTGTCACTATCCAATTCTGTGGCGATAGTGTGAAAGCTGCCATTAACAAGACATAAATAAGTTATTGTGGCCGTGTCCCAACAAAACTTAATATATGAACACTGAAATTTGAATTTCTTGTAGCTTTCACATGTCACAAAGCATTATTCTTTCAATTTCAATCACTTAAAAATGTAAAAACCATTCTTGGCTCATGGGGCTATACAAAAATAGGTATGAGACAGATGTGGCTCTGGGCTACAGTTTCTAGACTGCTGCACTAGGGACTGAGAGGTAGGAAATGCACACTCTGGCTTAAGCATGGGTGTGGACATCCCAAACTGGGTCTATTCTCCTGGCACAGCATGCCAGAAAGCACTAGGTCATATTTGGATGACCTGGTGTTCCTAGTGTTCCCCGTCTTTCCCCAACTTGCCTGTATTTGGGGTCCTTCCTGCTGGGAGCATCTGGGTCTGTCAATACCAAGGTGTAGAGTTTACCTGGATCAAGGCCATCCCATGCAATACTGGTGGGCCGGTTTTTAACCTGTAGGAAGGAAGCAGTGTGGAGTTAAAAAGTCGGAAATGCAGAAGCCAACACTCTTTGATTTCAGGTTCCTCAAAGGTAACACACAGTAGGTTATTAATAAAAGCTAAAGTTTATTGACTCTGCTGAGAGCCAGGAGCTTACTAATATACATTATTTATTTTAGTCCCAACCACACTACAGGGCTGTTACCCTAGCATGTTATTAACAGAAAGAGGTGGGGTCCGAATTTAAACCCTGCCGCTGACTGAGTCCTCTAAACTGCAACCTCACATGGTCTGGAATGACAGGTCCTCTAGATTTTGTGACCAGGAGCTTGGCTGGGGCTTGCTAAAGTGCAATCTGAATTAACTGGACACTTAAAAGTGCACAGAACATGAGAAAGTCCAGGTGGCCCAACTGCATAGTGAGTCTGGGAAAACGTGGGCTGCAGAGAGGCACTTTATTTAAAACAATAAGCTCTGTAAACATCCAACACAGTACACTGTCAGAACAGTTTATTCACACCATTGCCCCGGAGCTTCATGACCGATAATTAGCAAGTGTCTGGCACTCGTTTCTCCGCTTGCAGCAGCCAGGGCCTGGTCTGGTCTCGGGCCCGGGGCGTTGGAGGCCAAACGGTAGAACACTGCAGGCTGTTGCCCTCGAGCATTCCAGCTGCAGAACGAACTTAGAACTTACCTTCGGGTGGCTTCTTGCTCTTGCCCGCTAAGACAAACGGAGGAATCCGGGGGCGATACTGGTCACTGTTACATAATGCGTCACATGGCCTCGGGTGGGGCCTCTGCCACCCAAACTGTGGCCTAAAATTCTGGGACCCGAGGGGAGGCTCTGGGGCAGCCGGGGCGACCTCGGCCATCACTTCCCGGGCACCGCCCCCTCCCCGCCCCTGCCCCCAAGGCCCAAGCAGTTTCTGGGCCTAGGCCCCGGCCAACGCCACGAAGTAAGTCCCTGCAAAGTAGATCACTTTCTCCTGAAGGCGGAGCTCCGCCCGCCACGTGCTGCGGTCCTGGTGCCCGCAGGTGCCTGCAGGCCTGCAGCGTGGGCACCGCGACCCCCTTCCCTCTGAGGAGCCGGCGCACAGAGGCCGGAACATCCTTCCCATCTCCGCCGGGTTCCCTCCCCGGAGGCCTCCAGGCCTGGAGCAGAGACACGCCCGCCGCCCTCGGGTACCTGGGTGGGCGTCAGCACTTTGCCCAGCTCGTCGACCTCCGCCCCCGTGTATTTGACCTGCAGCGGATGCTGCGGCCGCTCGTCCACTTCCTGCAGGCTCAAAGGCCCGGACCACTTGCTGAGGTCAACCGGCATCGCTGAGCCGAGGTGGGCAGACGGCGGAGAAGAGACGCGGGAGGTAAGGGCACAGGCCTGCAACAGCAACTCCCAGCAGTCGGCGAGCTGGCGGGAGGAGGTGCGGGACCAGCAGCCGTGGAGACGCATGCGCCGGAGCCACAGCCTTGCCCTTCCCCTATCCTCCAATCACAGGCGAGGCCCGGCCTACTCTGCACTCTAATTGGTCAAAGCCGGTAGCACGGGGCGTCTCGCGGTCCCAGGTCAATGCAGTAGGTTTTGCCTTTCTTTTTGCACTGAGGGTAGTTGCTAACCCGCTGCAGTAGCAGATTTCCAAGTTGCTGTGCCTCGATTTGCAAGACTGTTGTATCAAGAAATGCAATTAAACTAGCTTATATATATATATATATATATATATATATATATATATATATATATATTTATATATGTGTGTGTGTGTATATATATATATATTTTTTTACCATTTTGCATGATTCTTGCTCTATTTTTTAAATACAGAAATGATAAGGCCTTGCTTCTTTTCCCACTTCTTACAGCAAACCTGGTTGCCCTCACCGCCCTGTACTTTTTGCGCGTGCTCACGTTTTGGTGACTGCCAAGTGAGAGGGCCTGAGATCGAACTAATGTGCATTTTTCTAAACGGACAGATATATTTGCACATGTATTTGATTCCCCTGTACCCACTTGGTGCAAACAAGATTCCTGGGAAGTGGTTTTCTTTTTTAACTTATTAAGCCATAATGATTCCTGTGTTGCTGACAATGGGCTCTGCCTCTGCCAGAACTGCTTTTATGGTGGCCACCAAATGCTTTCTTTTTACTAAATATAATGGGCACTATTTAACAGTCCTTAACCAATTTGACCTTAGGACAGTTTTTGACATTGATTACCACCTCTCTCCTCGCCCCCAGGTAATTAAAAATTGTCTGTTGTTTTCTTAATGGTAAGAATACAAGTTCATTGTAGAAAATTCAGAGGAAAAAAAAACTAATGAATTAAATTAAAATCATTTCTATTACACTACATGGATATAAACATCAGTTAACAATAATTTCGTTCTGTTTATTCATTAATATAAAAATTGCATTAACCTCCAACATTATGGAATATATCAAAAAGGTATCAAAGTATATATCAAAAATATCAAATCAAAAATAAATCATTATTTAATGGCTTATTCTGTTCTAGATGCACCATAATTTATTCAACAATCCTCTTGATGTTGGACATTTATGTTTTTTGTTGTTTTTTCCTTTTACAAACATCAAGGAAATGAACATCTTTATACACATATATTAATGAGGGGCACCTGGGTGGCTTAGTTGGTTAAGCGTTGGACTTCGGCTCAGGTCATGATCTCACTGCTGGTGAGTTTGAGCCCCACATCGGTCTCTGTGCTGACAGCTCAGAGCCTGGAGCCTGCTTTGGCTTCTGTGTACCCCTCTCTCTCTCTGCCCCTCCCCTGCTCAAACTCTGTGTGGCTCTCAAAAATAAACATTAAAAAAAAAAAAAAACTTGGTAGGTAGTTTCAGGAAAATTTTATTAGGGATGTACTAGGTCAAAGAGTACTCCAATGAGGACTGTCATTTACTGACGGTTAGCACTACCCTATGCCAGGCCCTAACTGAAGGGAGGCCTTGAAACTCAGAATCTCATTACATCATCACACCAACCCAAAGTGGAAGGCACTGCTGTTACCCCATTCCATAGATAAATAAACTGAGGCTTGGAAAGGTGTAAGCCTGCCTGGCTACAAAAGCCAGACGCAAAGCCCTTAGGCACACCCTAGCTGGGAGTGCAAGGGTGAGGGAGGCGGGGGGTTGTAGAGGTGAGGCGGTCATGATCTGGCCTCCAGAAAGCTTCCTCTAGGAAAGGTGTCACCGTGAAGAGCCCACTTGGCAACCATGAGAATGCGCCTCTTAGATCTGACTGCTAGGAGAGAATTTGGGTCCCAGCTGCTATGCTCTCTCTGCTTTTAAGCCAAGGCCGTGCTTTGGCAGACTTCCCCCACTGGCAATGACCGAGCTCTGCAGAGATACTATGGCAGAGCCTGGAGACGGGCTCCTCTGTAGTCAGGATGGACTTGCCTGCTTTCTTTGAAACTGCACCTCAGGTAGACGCTTCCTGCACAGGTCAGACAGCTCTCCCAGCCTCTTCACTCCCTCCCACTTATTTGCACAGCCATTTCCCCTAGTAAGTTTTTTGCACAGCTTCTCAGATGACCAAGAGTGACACTCCCAAGTTTAAAAGACAGTATGAGGACAACCTGAAGTGGAAGTGAACTTGGAGTGTTAGGTCTTGGAACAGTGGGCAGATGGATTTTGCTGGAATGGGGCATTTGGGTAGGGGCAGGTGGATGGCATAGCAATAAGGCTGAATAAGGCTGAAGAGACACAAAAAGGCATATCCTTTTATTTTTTAACCTAGGAAAAGTTTAAAATTTTCTTCAGTACACAAATACCCAGCCACATAGCATAATCTAAGAGCATGGGTATAGGAAACAGAAGGAGTTCATATTCCGAATCACTCACCCAATACCTATGAAACCTTGGGCATGTGTGACAGGCAGAAAAATGGCCTGTCAAAGATGTCCACATCCTAACCTCAGAATCTGTGAATATTGCATGGCAAAGGGGAATTATGGTTACAAATGGAATTAAGGTTGCTAATCAGATGCCCTTAAAATCAGGAGATTATCCTGGATTATCTGGGTGGGCCCAAGGTAATTTCAAAGGTCCTTAAATTGGAGGGGGAAGGCAGGATTGTCAAAACCAGAGTGATGCCATGTGAGAAAGACTCAACCAGCCATTGCTGGCCTTGAAGATGGAGGAAGGGACCATGAGACAAAGAGTGCCGGTAGCCTCTAGAAGCTAGAGAAGACAAGGAAACAGATTCTGCCCTAGAGCCTCCAGGTGTACATAGCTGTGCTGACACTTTTGATTTTTAGCTCGGTGAGACTCCAGACTTCTAGCATCCAGAACTATAAGATAATACATCTGTGTTGTCTTAAGCCACTAAGTTTGTGGTCATTTGGTACAGTAGCAACAGGAAACTCATACAGCACGTGACTTATCCTCACGAGGCCTTAGTTTCTCCCTCTCTAAACTGGGTTTACCAACACCCCTGAAATGATCATTGTGAGGATTCCATGCAACTCATCTGATGTGCTTCACACACAGCCTGGCACCTCCAAGTAGGAAGCTATTACTTTATTAGCCATTCACTGCATAAAACTCATATATAAAAATAAGCAAACATAAAATTAATTAGTTAAGTAACGTCCTTTAGTAATCCTACCACCCAAGTCAATGAACATGTTGCTGTATTTCCTTCCAGACTTCTTTCTATGCATATAAATGTGAATATGCATATATGAAAATATGATTTCAATATGACATACATGCTGTTGTGTAATTTGCCTCTCTTTGGCTTTCTCCAGTCATGTCTATAAATAAATACAGCCACACTTTTTTTAACCTGGCTTTTTATTATTTTATTTTATTTTATTTTATTTTATTTTATTTTATTTTATTTTATTTTTTGAGAGAGACAGAGAGCATAAGTGAGCAAGGGGCAGAGAGAGAGAGAGAGAGAGAGACAAGTGAGGCTCACCCAGGGCTTTAGTGGGGCTCGAGCTCACCTGATGTGGGACTTGAACTCATGAACTCTGAGATCATGACCTGAGCTGAAGTCAAATGCTTAACGACTGAGCCACTCAGGTGCCCAGCAACATTTTCTTTAATGTTTATTTTATTTTTTAATTTTTTAAGTTTATTTAGTTTTGAGAGAGAGACAGAGAGAGCTAATGGGAAGGGGCAGAGAGAGAGAGAGAGAGAGAGAGAGAGAGAGAATCCCAAGCAGGCCCCTCACTACCAGCATACAGCCTAATTTGGGGCTTGAACTCACAAACCAAGCAGAAACCAAGAGTCAGATGCTCAGCCAACTGAACTACCCAGGCGCCCCAAATGTTTATTTTTGAGAGAGAGAGAGAGCACCAGTAGGGTAGAGGCAGGAAGAGAAGGAGACAGAGGATCCAAGGCAGGCTTTGTGCTGACAGCAGAGTCCCATATAGGGGCTGGAACTCAAAAACTGTAAGATCATGACCTGAGCCAAAGTCAGAGACTTAACCGACTGAGCCACCCAGCTGCCCCTACAGCAACATTTTTAATAGCTGCACAAGATTCCATTGTATGGATCGTCACTTGTTTATAAACACAACCCCCCCCCCCTTTGGAAACATGGAAGGCATTCTCACTATTATGCTCTAGAAACATCTCTGCAATACTTACCCTTTTGCATGAGGCCCTTATTGGGTTGGTTGTTTTCTCTTGAGGATAAAAAAAATGCTAGGGGCGCCTGGGTGGCGCAGTCGGTTAAGCGTCCGACTTCAGCCAGGTCACGATCTCGCGGTCCGTGAGTTCGAGCCCCGCGTCAGGCTCTGGGCTGATGGCTCAGAGCCTGGAGCCTGTTTCCATCCTGTGTCTCTCTCTCTCTCTGCCCCTCCCCCGTTCATGCTTTGTCTCTCTGTGTCCCAAAAATAAATAAAAATGTTAAAAAAAAATAAATAAAATAAAATTTGTTTAAAAAAAAAAAAGAAAAAATGCTAAAAGTGGGTCAAAGAAAATTTACATTTTAAGTTTGAGATACTATATTCCAGATTGGGTTGGGCCTCTGTGGTCAATTTTTAAGTGAAAAGGGTACCTAACGCTTTTATTACCCTGTCATTTATTTCAAATGTTTCAACGTCCACGAAGTTCTATATTCATGCCTTTAACAATATATGCAGAGTATGTGATCCACATAAGAATACATACATAATTCTGTATTAGCCCTCTTTTAATATTTTATTTTGAACATTTCCTGATGTTAAATACATTTCCAAAAATGTTTTCTTTAAAATGGCTGACACAGGGGCGCCTGGGTGGCTCAGTCGGTTGGGCGTCCGACTTCGGCTCAGGTCATGATCTCGCGGTCCGTGAGTTCCAGCCCCGCGTCGGGCTCTGTGCTGACAGCTCAGAGCCTGGAGCCTGTTTCGGATTCTGTGTCTCCCTCTCTCTCTCTGACCCTCCCCCGTTCATGCTCTGTCTCTCTCTGTCTCAAAAATAAACGTTAAAAACATTTTTTAAATAAAATAAAATAAAATGGCTAACACAATGGGGTCATGAATTACTTAATCATGCAATCATGGCTTTTCATTTTCTCCCTTGTCAGACAACTGAGGAAAGTGGAAGTTCAGAAATTTCAGGGACTTGCTGAAGGCTGACAACCAGCTGAGAAGAAAGCCACTTGGTCTGTGCTGAACGGTCTGCAGAGTCCAAAGCAGGTCTGGGCAGAGAGGCAGTTCTGCCAGCCAGAGCGGAAGGAGCCAAGCACTCCTGCAAATGTCCGCAGTCAGTGTTTGTTTCCACCCAGAAACCAAGAAGTGCCCCAGAAATCCAGGTTAAAACCCCAGCCCTGGAGAAGTACGGAGGCTCCTGGCATACAGCAGAGGTGCTCAATATTTACTGATTACTCAGAGCACTGTTCACGTATTAAAGGAGGTGGGGAAAGCAATTTTTAAAAAGGAAGAAAAGAAAAACAAATGTTATATTTATTGACACACATCCGCTATATACTTGCCTTTCTGGATTGTAATGTGTGTGTGTGTGTGTGTGTGTGTGTGTGTGTGTCTGTGCATCTGTGTGTGTGTGTCTGTGTGTGTGTGTGTGTGTGTGTGTGTCTGTGTATGTGTGTGTGTGTCTAGGCAGGGAGTTTCCGTAGGTGCTGTCCTTGGGTAGCCTCAAATGAATGAGTCTGAGAAACCGCAGGTTGTTTTTGTTTGTTGAGTGAGGGGAGGAAATTCACTGATGTGGTTATTTGGTGGAGTGGCTTCATTCCAGTTTACTCATTGTGCTTCTGCTAGAGAAAGAGTTTCACCAGGCAGGCCTAAGGCAAAAAAAAAAAAAAAAAAAAACAACCCTCTGTCCTGTGGCCGTGATTCAGAAACTGTTGTTGAGGCCATGCTTGATTTGGGATTGTGACATCAGAGGATCCAGGCACAGGCTGTTGGCCATGGAAGCTGGGCTGAGACATTGTTCTGGAAGTTGACCGAGATCTTGGCCTCCAGCATGCCACTTGTTAGGTTTTTTATACTGAGATTTTTCCTTTTCTGCTATGAGAATTTCAAAGCATTTTATTTTATTTTTAAAGATTTTATTTTGAAGTAATCTCTACACCCAACATGGAGCTCGAACTTAAAAACCCGAGATCAAGAGTCAAGTCGCCTGCTTTACCAACTGAGCCAGCCAGGTGTCTCAAAGCATTTTAAGGTACTCTTTACGTTCACGCTGTCATCTTCTACGTAAAATATCTTTAGGAAAAAATTAGACAGAAAATTAATTTTAAAAACGAGCAAGTCTTGGGGCTCATGGGTGGCTCAGTCAGTTAAGCATCTGACTTCAGCTCAGGTCATGATCTCACGGTTTGTGAGTTCGAGCCCTGCTCTCTGCTGACAGCTCAGAGCCTGGAGCCTGCTTCAGATTCTGTGTCTCCCTCTCTCTGCCCCTCCCCTGCTCATACTTTGTCTCTCTCTGTCTCAAACATAAATAAAAACATTAAAAAAAATTTTTTTTAAATAAAAAAAAGCAAGTCTATTTCCTCTAAAAATTGAAAGTAGGCTTACTATATGACCCAGCAATCCTACTTTTGAGTCTATATCCAAAAGAACTGAAAGCAGGATCTTGAAGAGATATTTGCACATCATTTTCACAGCAGCATTATTCACAGTAGCCAAGAGGTGGAAACAACCCCAAATGTGCACTCATGAATGAATGGATAAGCAAAATGTGATCTATCCCTACCTGCAATATTATTCAGCCTTTAAAAAGGAGGAAGCCTTTGGTGCCTGAGTGGCTCAGTCGGTTGAGCATCTAAGTTCAGCTCAGGTCATGATCTCATGGTTTATGAGTTCAAGCCCTGCGTAGGGCTCTGTGCTGACAGCTCAGAGCCTGGAGCCTGCTTCACATTCTGTGTCTCCCTCTCTCTCTGCCCCTCCCCTGATCAAGCTCTGTCTCTCTTTCTCAAAAATAAATAAACATTTAAAAAAAAATTTTAAGTTAAAAAAAAAGAAGGAAACCCTGTCACAAGCTATAACATGGATGATCTCAAGGACATCATGCCAAATGAAATAAGTCAGTCTCGGAAGGACAACTACTGTATGATGCCATTTACATGAAATATCTAAAGTAGTCAAATTCCTAGAGACAGGAAGTAGAATGGTGCCGCCAGGGCCAGGGGAAGGGGCAGGGGAGAGAATGAGGAAAGTTCTAGAGATGGATGATGGCAATGGTTACCCAACAGTGCAAATGTATTTAATGCCACATAGCTGTGCTTAAAAACGGTTAAGATGGCGAATTTTATGTGATGTGTGTTTTACCACAATTAAGCATAAAAAAATAAGATAAAATAAGAACCAAGCAAATTCTGGATATACACACAATGGAATATTACTCAGCCCATAAAAAGGAGTGAAGCACCCATACTTTGCTACAATGTAGATGAACCTTGAAAACATTATGCTCAGGGCATTGGGTGTGTGTCAGTCGGTTAAGCGTCCAACTCTCGATTTCAGCTCAGGTCATGATCTTGTGGTTTGTGAGATCAAGCCCTGCGTCAGGCTCTGTGCTGACAGCACGGACCTTGCTTAGGATTCTCTCTCTCCTTCTCTCTGCCTCTCTCAAAATAAAAAACATTATTTAAAAAAAAAATCTTTGAAAACATTATGCTAAGTGAAAGAAGCCACACACCAAACAAAGGCCATATATTTTATGACTCCATTTATACGAAACACCCAGAATAGGTAGACACAGAATGCAGACTGGTGGTCACCAGGAGTGCAAGGAGGAACGACTGAGGAGCAACTGTTTAATGGGCATGGGGCTTTATTTTGAGAGGATGAAAAATGTTCTGGAACTAGACAGAGGTGGTAGTTGCACACTGAGTGCCACCACTTTGTTGACTCTAAAATGGTAAATTTTAGGTTATGTGAAGCTCACTTCAATTAAAAAAAGAAAGAGCAAGTTCTAGAAGTCACCTGCAAACATGTTGGTAGGCTCAGAGGATGTTAGCAGGATCCGTTCACCAACAACACACGCTTTTAAAGACTGGGAGGCAGAAACAGACAGATTATCAGGTGTAGACACTAGTGTTGTTTTTGCTAGCATTCATTTCTCTTTCAAGTACTACTAACAGCCCACTCCTCTGTCACTCTCATTGCTTACGGTTTAGGTGGCAGGCACGGGGATGGTCATGTGACCAGAGACTGGCCAATCAAAGCATTGCATCCCTCTCCTCTAGCCATTGGTTCTGGGATGCACAGGTGACCAAGCCAGGCCAATGAGACTCTATTTGGGAACCTTGGGTAGGACCACTGGGAAGAAGGAATCTCTCTTCCAGCCAGTGCTGCCGAGGAGAGAGGATGTCAGCCTGGGGCTGCAGGGGATCATCTTGTCCCCAGGACAAAAGAGGCTGCTTGAGAATGAGCCAACACAGAGGAAGGTAGCTCCTAGAGAGAGAGAGAGAGAGAGACATCATGACATGATGACATTGACACTGTTTGACCTCTGGATGGCACGAAGCCTGAAGCAAGAACTACCCTTGGACTTTGCAGATACATGAGCCAGCAAATTCCATGTTGGATCTGTGCCTGTTTAAATTGGATGTTGTTCATTTGCAACAGAAAGAGTCCTTAGTTAATGCAGATAATCTCCTTATTAAAAAGGAGCTAGAAATAGAAACCAGTTCTCCCAAATCATGCTAAAACTCAGTGAAGCCTCATTCATTCAGGTTTTAGTGCTATCAAATTAGTGATTATTCAAACTGGAATCTCGACCATCTTCATGAAAAACAGCTTGCTTTGTGTCTTTGTGCCTGCCATGCCCACAGCTCCTAGGAAGCCCCAGGAGTCCAACCCAACCCACCTGACCACCAGTCCACAAACTTGTCAAACAAATCACCTATGGAACAGACTTGCTCCACAGGATGACCTGGACCAATCAGATTTGACCTCTTGAATCTGCACTGGTATGTAAGGAGAAACAGGCAGGTGTAAATGGCAGAGCTAATGCAGAAAGAAGCTGTACAGAGGGTGTAAAAGGGCCACTGAGAGTCTTGCACAGGCTGAAAATCAGAGGCAGCAGGGAGTTTGGGTAAAAACATACAGAGAATAGAGGAGAAATGGCTCGTCACCAGTGCAAAAACAGATTCACAGAGAGAAAGAGGCACCTGGAGAGACAGAGACCTCTGAGCTCCAAAACTGACCTACTCCACAACAGGGCTCCAGGTGGGTGCCGGACCACCAGCATCCCTTCAGCAAACACTTTGTCCTTGACGTGACCTCAGCACATCTCTATCCCAAGACACCCAAAGAATCTGGCCAACTTATTTTTATGTTAATCAGGAAAACATAAAACTGAAAAGTCTTTTCAAGTCTCAAGACTCAAGCGACTAAAACTGGAATCAAGTGCAAACTGGAATCTTTAGGGGCGCCTGGGTGGCTCAGTCGGTTAAGCGTCAGACGCGGCTCAGGTCATGACTTCATAGTTGGTGAATTCGAGCCCCACGTCGGGCTCTCTGCTGTCAGCACAGAGCCCACTTCAGATCCTCTGTCCCCCTCGCCAATAGGTGCTTGGCTTCGGAAGTGTCTGGATCCAGGGGCTTAAGTGGTGCCATAAGTACCTGTCTCCCTCCTATTTCTCAGCTTTGTTTGCCTCTGGGCTTGTTTCAATGTCAAGTAGACTCTCCCTTTATGTTGCCAGAAAGCCATTGTGATGGCAGCTTCTAAGAAGGCCCTGGAGAGTCCCACCTCCTGGCATTCATGGCCTTGTATAGTCCCTTCCCCTTGAGTAACCCAAGCTTAACCAATAGCATACAGCAATGTTAATGGAATGGCACTTCTGTGATCAGGGTACATGAGATTGTGACTTACGGCTTGCTAGCACACTTTCTATATTGCCTTCTCAGCTTGCAGGCTTTCATGAAATAAACTGCCACGTGGAAAGGCATATGGCAAGGAACTGAAGGCAGCCTCTGGCCAACAGCCAGCGAGGAGCTGAGGTCCTCTGTCCAACAGCCCACAAGGAACTGACTCCTACAATAACCACCAAGAGAGATTGGATGCCAATGATTCTCCAGTCAAGGCTTCTGATGAATAGGGTGTCCAGCTCCTGGTTAAAAACCTACGTGTGACTTCTTAGGCCTGCCCAGAGGCAGTGACAAAGGCTTCACCTGGCAGGTCTCACAGGGGAAAGCTGCCCTCCCCACACCAGCCCTGGTGCACAGCAGGCACACGGCAGTCTCTGAAGGGAGACGCATCAAGGACCACACCCCTCTGACCAGTCATGCTCTTGCACATGTCTGCAGTCATTCCTAGGCCTGGTGCCTTCATTCCTAGGTCTCTTCATCTGAGTTCTTGGGCAGAGGTCCTTTTCAGATACCTGTGCCAAGACCTCCTTCTGGAGGGAGGACAGGACCTTGCAGACACTTCCTCCACCGTGAGTCAGTACCAGTAATTTTCCACCTCCAGCCCTGCTCTCTCACCCTCTGCACTCCCACCTCCCAAACTCTAAGATCCATAAAACAACTGGAGCCTTTCATTCAGGTTCTTTCAACAGCAAGATGACCCCCACGTCTGTGCTGATCCCCCTGTGGCATTCCATGGGGGAAAATGCAACAGGGAGACAAGGTACTTTCGCCAGGTTCAGCCTCTTGCTTACACCATCACGCCAAGAGTAGCGGCTTGATGCTTTCATTTTTGGCCTGACACTTCAGCGCTTGACTGAGCTCCTGAAAACGAGACCTAGCCTTGTCTGACACCTTGAGACACCCTGATTCACAGTTCCCAGTTCAGTCACACCCAAGCCCCTAATCCGCAGAAATTGTGAGATAATAAATGTACGTTGTTTTATTTATTTTTCTTTTTTAAATGTGTATTTATTTGGGGAGGGAAGGGGCAGAGAGAGAGGGAGACGCAGAATCCGAAACAGGTTCCAGGCTCCGAGCTGTCAGCACAGAGCCTGATGCGGGGCTTGAACACATGAACCATGAGATCATGACCTGAGCTAAAGCCGGACGGTTAACCGACTGAGCCACCCACGCGCCCCTATGTATACTGTTTTACGCCACAAAGTTAGTGGCCATTTGTTCTGCAGGAATGGATAACCAGCAATAGCCACCAACAGCTTCAGGCTCACACTGACTCGGGTTAGCAACCCAGCAGAAAGGAGGCTTCCATTGCTCAGCACCTCTAGCAATATCCAGGGACTGCTTCTCACCAATCCAGACAGGGTTGTGCACCCAGCCCTCATCAACTCAACTCCCACCATGCCTGGGTTCTCACCCATCCCCATAGCTCGATCCCAATCGTGCTTTCTTAGGGTTGGGGCTGCTCTCCAAAGGAAAACAATTGTGCTGATACCAGCAAGAAGAGAAATAGAGACAAGAAAAGCAAAAGCAAGAGACGTCCTCTATGAGGAGCAAATGAGTATTGTTCACACCTGCACAGAGATTCTGGTCACCAGGTCAACAGAGCCACAGGAGGCCCTGTGTTGACAAGTGCCTTGCATGAATACACATCTAATACTAATTACATATAATTTTGGTCACTTTAGTCGACTCCATCCCTACTTACTGACATTTTATGAGCTTACTAGAACTTTCTGCCTGCTCCAGAAATGAATACATTTATTATCACACACGAGCCTACAATTTATTTTGACTTCCTCAACCCATTTGAATTAGTTTTTGCTGTCTAGAGGTCCAAGGAAAGTGAACAGAGAGAATAGATAACAAAAGGGTCCTAAACCACTTCCCTGTGGTTGAGTCAAAGTCCCAGAAGGGCAAATGTCACATGCATAGAAATGTATCTGTATATCTATCTTTCATCGTCATCTGTTCTACCATTAGATGAATCCAGTCGGGGATACTAGCTGCTTTGAACACTAGGGTGTTGATGACTTGGGAGTTTATTTGCACTTTTTGTGGTGGGAGGGGTTGAGTGTGAGAAATGGAAGACATTTCAGTGAAATATAGCATCTTACTTGCCTTTGTAGTGACTTGAGATATAAATTCACAGTCAAGGGGGGCGCCTGGGTGGCTCAGTCAGTTAAGCGTCCAACTTTGGCTCAGGTCAGGATCTCAAGGTTCATGAGTTCAAGCCCCATGTCAGGCTCTGTGCTGACAGCTCGGAGCCTGGTGCCTGCTTCTGGTTTTGTCTCTCCCTCTCTCTGCTCCTCCCCCACTCGCACGTGCATTCTCTTGCTCTCTCAAAAATAAATAAACATTTAAAAAATTAAGTAAAAGCACAGTCACGGAATCTCATAGGCATCTGAGAACAGTGTACCGTATCTTACATAGAAGTTAGGATCCAATGTCAGTGCGTAAGGCCAATAGCAGGTGGAGCTCCCCTAACCTGTTTAAATTGTAGTCAATGTACATTTGAAAAGCACATTTCTGTTTAAGTAAACTTAAATTTCTCTCTTTTCTAAATGAATATAGTGGAATTCACCTAAGTTATATATGTAGATAATGTATCTCCATTGCACAGTAAACAGTACCCAAAATAGGGGCACCTGGCTGGCTCAGTCAGCAGAGCGTGTGACTTTTGATCTCGGGGGTTGTGAGTTTGAGCCCCATGATGGGTGTGGAGATTACTTAAAAATAATAACAAATCTTTAAAAACTATCGAAAATAGACTGCAGATGGGATAGGGTTAGCATATGGAACATTTCTCAGGCAAAGAAAGGTCTCTCTAGTTTCAAAACTCAGAGGGGCACCTGGGTGGCTCAGCTGGTTAAGCAGCTGACTCTTGATTTCAGCTTAGGTCATGATCTCACGGTTCGTGGGTTTGAGCCCCACATCGGGCTCTGCACTCACAGCGTGGAGCCTGTTTCAGATCCTCTGTCTCCCTCTCTTCACCTCTCCTCTGCATACTGTCTCTCAAAAATAAATAAAAAACATTAAAAAATAAAACTAAAACTCAGATATCTCAGATATTAAAAATCCAATTTAGAATCATATCAGCCACATGGGCATACTGAACTAATGCAGGCCTTCTCCTGCTTCAAACACATAGAAATAGTAAAAAATTAATTAATTAATCAATTAACAGAAAATAATTAAATTAGCTGTGGTAAAAAACATATAACACCATCTTAACTGTTTCAACTGTACAGTTCAGGAGTGTTAAGTATATTCACATTGTGGGTGCCTGGCTGGCTCAGTCAAAGGAGCATGCAGCCCTTGATCTTGGGGTCGTGAGTTCAAGACCCATGTTGGGTGTAGAGATTACTAAAAACACAAATAAATAAAAACTTTCAAAAATGTATATTCCCATTGTTCAACCAATCTCTGGAACTTTTTCATTCTTGCAGAACTAAAACTCTATACCCATTAAACACTAACTCCCGTCTCGCTCTCTCTGCAGCCCCTGGTGACCACCACCATTCTACATTCTGTTCCTGTGAGTTTGACTACTTTATTTTATTTTATTTAAAAAAAATTTTTTTTAACATTTATTTATTATTGAGAGACAGAGCATGAGCATGGGAGGGGCAGAGAGAGGAGGAGACACAGAATCGGAAGCAGACTCCAGGCTCGGAGCTGTCAGCACAGAGCTCGACGGGGGCTCGAACTCACAAACCACGAGATCATGACCTGAGCCAAAGTCAGATGTTCAACTGACTGAGCCACACAGGCACTCCGAGTTTGACTACTTTAGATACCTCTTGGAAGTGGAAGCATACAGTATTCGTCTTTTTATGACTAGCATATTTTACTTAGCATAATGTCCTCAAGGCTCACTCATGTGGTAGCATGTGACAGAATTTCCTTCCTTTCTAAGGCTGAATACTAGTCCACTGTATGTATATACTGCATTGTCAGTGGACATTTGGGGGGGTTTCCCACCTCTTGGCTACTGTGAATAACCCTTCTATGGACATAGGTGTGCAAATATCTTCTTGAGACCATGCTTTCAATTATTGTGGATATATACCCAGAAGTAGGGTTACTGGTTCACATGGTAGTTCTACTATTTTTTTTGTAAGTAGGCTCCATGCCCAACATGGGGCTTGAACTCATGACCCTGGGATCAAGGGTCTGATGCTCTACCAGCTGAGCCAGCCAGGATCCCCAATAGTTCTACTATTTTTAATTGCTGGATGAACTGCCAAATTGTTTTTCATAGCAATGGCATCCTTATACAGTTCCAGCAACACTGTATGGGGGTTCCAATTTCTCCACATCATCACCACTACTCGGCTATTTTTGGTGGTGGGGGGGGTTTGGAATAGCCATCCTAATGGGCGAGGTGATACCGCATTGTGATTTTGATTTGCATTTCCCTGATGATTTGTGATGGTAAGCTTCTTTTAGTGTGCATGACATTGTGAATATGCCTAACTACTACTGAACCATGCACTTAAAAAACAGTTAAAATGGTAAATTTTATATGTTTTTTACTACAATTAAAAAATATTTTAGGGGCGCCTGGGTGGCCCAGGCAGTTGAGTGTGTGACTTTGGCTCCGGTCATGATCTCACAGCTCATGGGTTCAAGCCCCACATCAGGCTCTGTGCTGACAGCTCAGAGCCTGGAGCCTGCTTCAGATTCTGTGTCTCCCTGTCTCTCCGTCCCTCCCCCACTCACACTCTGTCTCTCTCTCTCTCTCTCTCTCAAAAATAAATAGACATTAAAAAAATTTTTAATATTTTTACATGAACAACAAAAAAAGGAATGAGGTACTGTTACATGCTACGAGGTGGATGAATCTTGAAAATGTTAAGGGAAAGAAGCCAGATGCAAAAGGCCAATGTTGTATGATTCCACGTATATGACACGTCCAGAAGAGGCAGATCCATAGAGACAGGAAATGGTTGCCAGGGGTTGGGGTGTATGAGGAGGGGAATTGGGAGGTGACTATCAATGGGTATGGGGCTCTTCTTGAGGGGATAAAAATAATCTGGAATTGGCTAGTGGTGATGAGTGCACAATATACCAAAACCCACTGTGAATATACCAAACCCACTGAACTGTACAGTTTATGCAAAAGCGTTTTTTTAAGCAAGTAACTTAAAAATATATAGTGTTAAAAATACATAGCTTTTTTAAAGTTGTATCTTTATATGCCGTCTATAATGCATACGTATGTAAATGCATAGCTGAAAGGATAAACAACAAATGGTTTTCTGTGGTTTTCTTTAGGGAGGAATACAGAATTTAAGAAGACTTGTTACAGGGACTTTCACTTCCCACAAATGGACTCAATTGTTTTAAATTGTATTTTCACAAATATTCCTTTGAAAACAACGAACTTAACTTCTTCTAACTTGACTAGCAGAAAGGGTTTTAAAAGGTAGGAGACTAGGGGCACCTGGTGGCTCAGTTGGTTAAGCATCTCACTCTTGCTCAGGTCACGATCTCATGGTTGTGAGACCGAGCCTGGTATCAGGCTCCTCACAGAACATGGAGACTGCTTGGCATCCTCTCTCTCTCTCTTTCTCTCTGCCCCGTCTTCATTCACACACACTCTCTCTCTCAAAATAAATAACAATAAAAGCTAGGAGACTAAAGTAAGCCAGATAATTAGCATGGCTAATTGATTATTTGATATATCAAGTGTAGAGAAATTATAATTTTTATAATTATAATCATAAAAGACTATACATTATAATGAGCTATAATATAATTTATATAATATAATCAGTACATTATATTGTATTAATATATTTTCATATGATTATAATAAATCATAAAATAAAATAATATGGATACATATTCTGCATTCCCAGATGGCATGATGGTATTTATCCGGTTTTCTTCTTTGCCAGCTTCCATGCTAAGAGGTAAGGGCAACAGTTATTCCCATTTGACAACAGAGGAAACTGAGGCTCAATGAGATCTTGTAGCTTAGAAGCAGTGGGCTAGCTATAAATCCAAGTGCGTTTGGTAGGAGAACCCAGGGCTTTCTCCTGTAGTCAGCCAGAAAAGAGTGGAATGTGGTATGGGAAACAGAGAGCATGAGAAAATGAAGATGTCACTAAGGAGGTAGATGTTGAGGACAAGAGCAGTGAAACTGGTGACTTGATATATACTTAGGTGAAGATGCCCAGGAAAGATGGCCCCTGGGGCGCCTGGGTGGCTGGCTCAGTTGGTTAAGCTTTCAACTTTGGCTCAGGTCATGGTCTCTCACTGTTCATGAGTTCGAGCCCCACGACGGGCTCTGTGCTGACAGATCAGAGCCTGGAGCCCGCTTCGGATTCTGTGTCTCCCTCTCTCTCTGCCCCTCTCCCAGTTGCACTCTGTCTCTCTCTCTCTCTCTCTCCAAAATAAATAAACATTAAAAAAAGATGGTTCCGAAAAGACAGACTGTACCCTGAAGTAGAGAAGATAAGCAACTGAAGGGAGACCAGATGTCCCCTGGAAAGAGAAAGTAAATTGATTACCAAGAAGATAGTTTCTGTCAAATAAGAACCATCTGCAAGATTCGAGAGTTGTTTTGTTTTTTTACATTTATTTATTTTTGAGAGACAAAGTGAGACAGAGCACGAGCGGAAGAGGGGCAGAGAGAGAAGGAGACACAGAATCTGAAACAAGCTCCAGGCTCTGAGCAAGCATTCAGCACAGAGCCGGATGTGGGGCTCAAACCCGTGAACTGTGAGATCATGACCTGAGCCGAAGCCAGTCACTTAGCCGACTGAGCCACCCAGGTGCCCCAAGATTCGAGAGTTTCGTGAGCAAGAGTTGCCAAAACAAATCCTCTCCCAGTACTACATTCAGTGTCCTCTTGGGCTGGGGCCAGCTTTCAATTTGTTCACTTGCCATTTACTGACCATCTATTATGTGCCAAGTCTTGTGCTAGATTCTGGGGATGCAGGAATAGATGAGACATTGTCCATACCTTCAAGGAGGCCTCAGGCTGGAGCAGGAAGACAGACATGGAAAGCAATGATTACCATTCAGATTTAAATTTCTGCAGGGTGCTAGGGGAACGCAGGGGAAGGGTACCTGCCCCTCCTGTATACACCATGGAACACTTCCAGGAAGAGGTGACCCCGTGAGCTTGAAGAATTGCTGGTAACTATCCAGATGAAGAAGGGAGCAAAGGGCATCCCTTGGAGTGGATAGAGCAAGAACAAGGTCGGGGGCTAGGGCGATGAGAGAAAACATGGTTTGGTTGAAACAGCTGTTGTCTGATGTGGCTGGAGTTTGGGGATAAGGAGGAGCTCCGTGAAACAGAGGCCACGCTGTGTTTGTTCCCCAGTATCCAGCACAGTGCCTGGTATCTGGTCAAGGTCAGAATTCCAGTAAAGACAGGGAACAGAGGGGAGGGGATGGCCTCCAGGGCTGGAGTGTGTGTCCCTGAAGGGCACGCATCTCTAAAAGAACGAACAAATCTGCTGAAAGGTGAAATGTCACATTCCTTGGGGTTTTGCCTTTTGGTGGTCTCATTTTATTTTTTTATTTTTTTAAGTTTATTTATTTGTTTTCAGAGATAGAGAGAGGTGGGGAGAGCTGGGGAAGGGCAGAGAGAGAAGGAGAGAGAGAGAATCCCAAGCAGGCTCCGCACTGTCAGCAGAGAGCCCCATGAGGGGATAGAACTCACAAACCATGAAATCATGACCTGAGTTGAAACCAAGAGTCAGGAGCTTAAAGGACTGAGCCACCCAGGCACCCCAGAGGTTTCATATTTGTAAAAATACAATGTCACTACTATTTTACCCTTGGAATGGGCAGAAATACATGTTGAAAAGAAAAAGGGGATCTAGGGATATTGAACCTCAGGGCAACTTACTTTTCCAAGAGTCTAATGTTCCATCTCCCTTCTGTTTCCACAAATGCCCTCTATCCTTTGAAAGCACCCAGCTGGCATCCTGCCTCTCCAGAACCCAGCTGAGAGCCGGGACTGCCAAGTCACAGAACCACTGTCCCAGAGCCCATGAAGGGATGGGCACTTTTCTCTTTCAGTGCCTATGTGTTCTGGTTTTACAGAGTGTTGTAACAAATTTAGTCATCTGGGTTCCAAGGAAGATTGTATATAAGTAGCAATTAAAGTAGCATATTGACTGGAGAAAGAAGCACGATCATATTAATAGTTACCAATAATCGGATATCTACTACATGCTGGGGGCTTTACTGGCACATGCCTCATGAAATCCGCCCAGTAACTTCCGGAAACTGAGGCTCAGAAAGGAGAGGATAGGGACACATAGAAACATCAGCAAATCTGATGCATAGGAGGACTGAAATCTGTATTCAGTGCCTCACCCACAAGCAGCATAAACAGAGAAACAGCAGTCTGGTGGGGTGCATTGTGTGGCTCAGTCAGTTAAACGTCCGGCTCTTGATTACGGCTCAGGTCATTATCTCACAGTTTGTTGAGTTCGAGCTCCGAGTGGGGCTCTGTGCTGACAGCACAGAGCCTGCTTGGGATTTTTTCTCTCTCTCTCTCCGCCCCTCCCCTGCTCACATGCTCTCTCTCAAAATAAATAAATACACATTAAAAAAAAAAAAAGCAAGCAATCTGGGGCCATTTTGTGTGGGTGATAAGTCCCTCTAGTTTTTACAGATAGCACAGGACACGACCCAGTGTTCAGAATGTCCACACACACAAAAGCTCATTGCTTGAACCGTCATGAGAAAATACTGCATTGTGTCCACTGGGCCCTGTTCAGAGTAAGGGAACTATGTGATACATTTCAGAAATATGTGAACTTGGATAAGTGGGTGAGTCCTGGCTTTGTCCATGAGCTGTGACCTTGAGCAAGCTCCTTGACAACGCTGGGCCTCCTCTCCTCCTCTAGATGGTGAGGGTTATTGTTGGAACCAATAATCTCTGAAATTCTTTGAGTTCCACGCAGCTTGGACCAACTCTTATCTTTTAGAAGACCTTGGCTGTGGGACCCAAAGTCCATTCAGGGCTGAGAGCGCCACCTGGTGATTCAAGTTCCTAAGTGAGATTTTCCCCTTCCTCCTGGCCTAGCCAACAATTCCAGGTTAAAACTAAGAGATATTGTGTTTTGCTCTTTTCCTAACCCCTTGCATTTGCTTTTAAATGTTGGAAACATGTGCATTTTCCTAGGAAGAAGGTACAAAGTTTTCACCACAAGGTTCTTTTTGTTCTTTTTTTAAAAAGATTTTATTTTTGGGGCACCTGGGTGGCTCAGTCGTTTGAACGTCCGACTTCGGCTCAGGTCATGATCTCGCGGTCCGTGAGTTCTGAGCTGTCAGAGCCTGTTTCAGATTCTGTGTCTCCCTCTCTCTCTGCCCCTCCCCCGTTCATGCTCTGTCTCTCTCTGTCTCAAATATAAATAAACGTTTAAAAAATTAAAAAAAAAAAAGATTTTATTTTTAAATAATCTCTATACCCAGTGTGGGGCTCGAACTCACAACCCCAATGTCAAAAGTTGCATGCTCTTCTGACTGAGCCAGCCAGGCACCCCTCATCACAAATTTCTTAATCCTTGAAGCATTCCCCCCACCCAATCCAAGTTTTTACTACTCTGAGTAAATGTGAGGCCCAGAACAGAAGTGATTCATTTTGTAAATATGGGCTTGAGGCCATGACTTTATTTGGAAAGTTATTTCACCTCTCCGAGCCTTAGCTTGCTCACTAGTAAAATGTAGGTAAGAATAGTACCCACTTGAGAAGTCTGTGCAGAGGATGGAAGGAGACATTCCAATGAAGATTGGGCATGGCAGGAGCAAATAGTATATATTATGAGGGAACTTTCTGGAAATCTGACAGGAAGTCAGCCATCCACTGGGAAAGAAAGGATGTGAGAGGTGACCATGTATTTACCAGTTTAGCAAGACTAAGTTCTCCTGGACATGGAATGCAAGAATCTTAAGGTTGAATTAAGGTTAACACATTTGGTGTCGAGAAATGGGATGGGACGTTTGCAGGTTGGGGAGACAGACCTGACACAATACTCAGATGCTGGAACCCTAAAAAGTTGGGAATTTCTGCTTCTATACCCCCAAAGGAGTTCGACTGAAATCTTAAGGAAAAGGAAAAATAATGGCATGAAATTCTGCCTGATCGAATTCGCATTCAGGTGCCTTGGCAAATGCAGAGACCAAACTAAGTAAAGAGACACAGGCTTTTGTAAAGGCCAGTCTGCTCACAGTAGAGCAGCGAGGGAAGGAAGAACATTTTCTTTCCAGAAGACATACATGGAGTGATGGATAAGTAAGATAGAGAAGAAACTAGGAAAGAGGTGCCCTGAGTTCTCTGAGTCACTTAGTAGCTTAAATGTTTATTGAATGTCCATCACCTGCTGAATGGATAAATAAAAATGTGGTATCTCCACACTTCTCACGGGAAGGAGACTGGGAACGGGGGAAGGTGGGCAGCAGACTTACTCTTAAGATACAATTTCACTATAAAATTGTTTGGATTTTTTGGGTAATTCACAAATAACCAATGAAATATCTCTGTTCTCCATCCCATGTGTATATTATTTTTTTCTCATCGTTCTCCCACTTTCCCATTTTTTCCTGCATTAAATTTCTTTTATGTTTGTTTATTGAGAGACAGAGAGAGAGAGAGAGAGAGCAAGCAGGGGTGGGGCAGACAGAGAGGGAGACAGGATCTGAAGGGGGCTCCGAGTTGTCAGCGCAGAGCCTGATGCTGGGCTTGAATTCACGAACTCCGAGATCATGATCTGAGCTGAAGTCAGATGCTTAACTGATTGAGCCACCCCTGCATTTAAACATTTTTTAAATTGTGGTACAATATACATAACATAAAACTTAACATCTTAACCTATTTAAGTATGCAGTTCACTGGCATTAAGTACATTCACCCTGTCAGGCAACCATCACCACCATCTGTCTCCAGAACGCTTTTCATCTTGCAAAACTGAAACCCATACCCAGTGAACACTAACCCCCACTTCCTTCCCCAGCCCCTGGCAACCACCTTTCTAACTCTTTCTTAGGAATGTGAGTGCACTAGGCACCTCAGGTAAGTGGAAACAGTATTTGTTTTTTTGTGACTGGCTTATTTCATTTAGCACAATGTCAGCAAGGTTCATTTGAATTTTCTTTTTTGTACCATTAATGTTTTATTACTTTTCCAGTTAAAAAGACTAGTAATTACTTGTCAAAAAAATCATAATGTCAACTTATAAGACTAAAGGAAAAAGCAGAAATCAAAACTTAGTGTAAAGTGTCATCACAGCTTTGTGGGGAAAAAAATCACACACGTTGGAACTCAGCAGAAACAACTGGAAGTTTCTAGTGACGTTAGTGACTATTTATAGATGGGTCATAGTTACATTTTATTTCCTATTTTTCTGTTTTTCATTGTTCCATGATGGGACCGACAGGCTTATAATCAGGAAAAAGCAAATGCCATCTAAGAAACAGGTATGTCAACTTTGGAAAAATGTTTCGTCCAAGTTTTCTCAGGAAACCCTGAATTTACTAAGTTCTTCTATTGCCACAGATTAAATATACTTGCAGCCATGAATCTACATGTCCCAATTGGAAGTTAGGAACATCACATTGATTTTGGCCAACAAATCGCATTCAATTGGTGAGTGTGAGATCAAAGAACAAGAGACCGATCAAAGAGTCTTTTCTACCCGAGTCATCTGTTTGGCTCCTGGGAAATCCAGCCAGAAGTCTGACGTTGTGTCACTGGGGGAAAGTGGCGTCTTCCAGGGGTACTGGCTCTCGACAGAGCTGATTGTAGATACAGTGTAGTGACGTCACAGTGACAGCCTGGAATTGGTTACGGCAGAGGTATTTACATCATGGAAACTGGCAAACACTACAAGTCAACCCTCGCCCCTGCCCCGGCCTCCCCTCCCCAAGTGACTACCAGCTAGAGAATCTGTGGTGAAATATTTGCCAGGTACTGCTAGGTGCAAACACACCTGTCTCAGGTGGGTGAGCCATTCCCCTTCCCTTCAGTCCCTGGCTGCTTGTTTCTCAGGGCACCAGATGGCCATTTCCTTGATCCGTCTGTTAGCACCATTTTGCTTTCTGTGTTTGGATCAGGCTTCCACATTCTGTGGTTCTTTGCCTCTCAGGGACACCAAACTTCACCCTCCTGTCTCGAGTCCAGAGAGGAGAGGCTGGGCTCCGTCAAAAGTAGTAGACTCTAGGGCGCCAGGGGTACTCAGTCGGTTAAGCGTCCGACTTCGGGTCGGGTCAGGATCACACAGTTCATGGGTTTGAGCCCCGCGTCGGGCTCTGTGCTGACAGCTCAGAGCCTGGAGCCTGCTCTGCTTTGGATTCTGTGTCTCCCTCTCTCTCTGCCCCTCCCTGACTCACACTCTGTCTCTCTCTTTCTGTCTCTGTCTCTCTCAAAAATAAACATTAAAAAAAAATAGACTCATCAGGGTGCTTGGGTGGCTCAGTCAGTTAAGGGGCCAACTCTTGATTTCAGCTCAGGTCATGATGTCACAGTTTGTGAGTTCGAGCCCTGTGTCGGGCTCCACACTGACAGTGCAGAGTCAGCTTGGGATTCTCTCTCTCTCTCTCTCTCTCTCTCCCTTTCTCTCTGCCCCTCCCCTACTCATGCTCTCTCTCCCTCTCTCTCTCAAAATAAATAAACTGAAAAAAAAAAACCATATTAGACTCATTTGACGGCTCTCCATGCTTCCATTTCCTCATTTCATCCTGCCATTCTCTTCTTGGAACTTCTCCAGGTTTCAGGAACTTTCTTGCTACAGGCTCTGTGTTCCAGTTCTCTTCTTCTGGACAGAAGGCAAGAGGGGAAATGGGAGGAGGGAGTGTCTGGGGAAGGTTTATCAGGCTTTCTTTCCCGGAGAACAAGCCGGGTTGCTTTTGTTGTTCCTTTTCCCCTGAGGTGCCAGCCTGTGGGTCCCAGGCCCATCCAAGTGGGTGTGGGTGGGATTCTGTCATCCACCTGTTTATACCTGTTGAAGTGAGGGGTGCCCAGCTGACCGAAGGGCCAGGCTGCTACCTGAGCTGCTCCCTCCCGACTGGCCTGCCCTCTCTGAAGCCCCCAGGAGAATATCTCGAGGTGGAACAGAGAAGCAGATTGTTGCTAAGAAACCTTTCAGCATTGCCTCCAGGGAGAGGACAGAGGAGGAGTAGTGAGGCAGAAATAATAGGTAACCTGATGGCTTCAGAGACCCAGGCTGCAGGAGGGCTGGCTACGGAGTCAGGCATCCTGTCTCTCCCTCAGACACCAAACAAGACAACCGTGCCTCAGACCTGGGTTCAAATCAGCCCCCCTCCATTCATTTCTTAGGCTACCTGGCCTCACTGAGCCTTCTGTGTAAATCCTGAGTGAGAATGCCTACCTCTCAGGGTTGTGCTAAGGAGTCAATGAATTAACGTAAGTAAAGCGCTTAGCCACAGTAACTTTTCAATTCACAGGAGGTGAAAAGGAAACAAAACAAAACCAGCCATGTGTAGCAGCCTGAGCAGAGAGGTGTTTGAGTCTCATGTTTAATATGTCATTGTGGGATTTAGGATTAACATGTGACTGTAGATGGGGGTCGATGCCTTAACGACACTTCATTGAGTCCCTTCCTACAAGTCGACTCTATCTTTCCAATGACCCACGAGATGCAGATCATAAAACTAAGGCTCTGAAAGGTCCCTGCCTTGTTAAGGACCCCACAGTGAACCCCCACGTCACTGGTCACTGTTCTAGACAGGGAGCTTTCTCCTGTCCAGAGCCACCTGAAATGCTATGGGACACCAGGGCAGGGCATTTCCTGACAGCTCCTGTCTCAGGGTTGGCCACAACCTGTACCCAGACCAGGGAGGGTGGGGGGTTTCCTGGGCTACAGAGCTGTCTTGAGACCCGTTCAGGGACGTGCCCATGTCGGCTGGCCCGGTAACACCCAAAGCATCTGGACCATGGCAGCTCATGCATAAGTGACAAAATTGAATTTTGCTTGGCAGGACTTGGTGTGGGACAAAGATGGGCTCCAGTCCTGGCTTTGCCACCAACCAGCTTTGTGACTTGGAGCTTACCCTCCTGGATCTCTAGGTATCTCATCTATTAAATGGGATTGCTTGTACAGGGGTTGTAGGGAGGGCCCAATGAGATTAAGTTTCTAAAGTAGCTTTGGAAAAAGTCCCCAGCCATGCAAACTACTCAGCATTGTCAACCATCCTGAAGGAAGTTGATCCTTGGGGGGGTGGAGAACTAACTGGTCAGGAGAACCTCACCTTTGACTCAGCAAATATATCAGGAGGGCCGGCTCTGTGCAATTCCTCTCTTGAGGTACCACCAGGGTCACAGAAAATTCCAGAGCCTCAGCTGGAAACTTGCCAGCTATTGATTTTACCTCTATCTTGTTAGCTTCAGGTCTGGAATGTGAGGTCAGGAGTTTGTCAGAAAAGCCTGCAGAGCTCCAAGACCAAAACCAATGAACCTCTCCTTTGTTTATTTAACAAATACATAGTGGGTGGTTAAGAGGTGCCAG
The DNA here is from genome assembly GCF_022079265.1 of Lynx rufus. Classification (NCBI taxonomy): domain Eukaryota; kingdom Metazoa; phylum Chordata; class Mammalia; order Carnivora; family Felidae; genus Lynx; species Lynx rufus. The sequence continues at coordinate 9,312,574 of NW_025814839.1, read as the reverse complement.
GCACTGAGGAAACAGGAAGAGGTCAATGAGGATGAAATTTACTTTCCATCACAAGGTAGAAGATGAACCAACAAAACGGAAGGGAAAGGAAGAAAACTGTCAGGAGCTGGCTGAAGAGTTAAATCACTGCGGGAAAGAGGGGAGAGCCGTACAACTTTATGGCTCAGTTCATCAGGCAAAGCACACGTTTCATTAGTTTCAAGAGGATTTCATCATGGAAGAAGTATTTCAGTAAGGGGCCTTTGGGCAACAGAACAAATGATTTTTGTCAATAGGAACTCGTGGGTTTTGTCCCAATATTTTATTTTATTTTTAAAAAAAAATTTTTTTTTTCAACGTTTATTTATTTTTTTGGGGACAGAGAGAGACAGAGCATGAACGGGGTAGGGGCAGAGAGAGACAGGGAGACACAGAATCGGAAACAGGCTCCAGGCTCCGAGCCATCAGCCCAGAGCCCGACGCGGGGCTCGAACTCACGGACCGCGAGATCGTGACCTGGCTGAAGTCGGACGCTTAACCGACTGCGCCACCCAGGCGCCCCTGTCCCAATATTTTATGATGAACATTTTCAAACACAGAAAAGTTGCAGGAAGGCAGGCACCCATATACCCCCCTCCTAGAGTCTAGAGTAATATTTTACTGTACTAATTGCAATTAAAAAAAAATTGTGTTTACTTAGAAAGAGAGAGAGCAAGCCAGGGAGGGGCAGAGAAAGAGGGGGAGAGAAATCCCATGTAGGCTCAGAGCTGTCAGTGCAGAGCCCCAGGCGGGGCTGGAACTCACCAACTGTGAGATCATGACCTGAGCCAGAACCAAGAGTCCACGCTTAACCCATTGAGCCACCCAGGCACCCCACAATTTTTTTTAAAGGGGCTTCCTCCTAGGGCAGTTTCAAGTGTCAGCTCTTCCTGAGGATATAGAAACCTTGGTTTTCCTAGGACGGGATGGGATGAGGATGTGGCAGGGAAGAGGGATTTCAGCTCTCTGGGAATCACACTGGATGCGGTTGAGCGTGGTGGGGGGGCGGAGGGGGGGCAGAAAGCTTCCGAGAACAAGTTCTGCTGACCCCAGCTCTCGCTGTGTGGTCTCAGCTAGTTAACAGGAGAACAGGAGTCTCGTGGCCGCTTTTGGCTGGAGGTCTAAGGGATCATCTTTCTCCTGCTGTAGACTTGCCTTCGTTCTGCAAAGGGTAGGCGGGGACAGCCATGGCGGTCCTGGCGTCCGCCCGGAGCACAGGAGAGCACGGGAGCACCCTGGAAGAGCTAAGCTGGAACGCCGAGGGGACCCTGAATCCTGCAGCCGGGCGGCCCGCCTCTCCGGGTGCTGCAGCCGGAGCGCCCGGCGGGCCGGGGGCCGGGGTGCCGTCCTGCGGCAGCCGCAGGGCTCTGCACGGCCCAGCGGTCCCCGCGACTCCAGGCTGCCGTCCCGGGCGCAGTGGGCTCGGGGAGGGACCGGCCTCCGCGCTCCACCCCCGACCGGGCCGGACTCGGCTCGGCGCGCCCGGGCGCGCGCCCTTTGCATAAAGCCCTCCTCCCCGGCCAAGGTAGAGGAAGTTGGGCTCCCGCCTGGAAGGGAGGCGGGAGGGAGTCCGGCTCCTGTTGTTTTCCGCGAGCGGGAGTGGGTGGCGGGCGCAGAGGGCGGGGTGCGCCCTCCCACCCCGGGCCGGGCGCTCCGGGGCCAGAACCGCGCCGGGAGCCCGGCGCAGCTCCCAGCCCCGGACTTCGGGCTCAGCCCAAGCATCCTTCCTGGGGGCTGCGGAAAGCGGAGCTACTCGGTCGTTCCGAGGACTCGGGAGGAGCGCTCAGTACCCCGGGGGCCGGGGCCCTAGGGGCGGGGGCGCACGTCCACCCAGCCGGCGCCTGCACTTCCTGAGGAGCCCCCGGCCGGCATCGGGGGCGAGATGGCCGCGGGCGTCCGGGCGTCCCGGCCGCAGGTCCTCGTCTGCCTCGGGGTGCTGCTGGCCCGCTGGGTCGCCGCAGGTAAGGGGCCGCGATCCCGAGGGAGAAGTTGAGCTTCGCCGGGCCACGGTAGGGGAGGGGAGAGCCGGGGACCCAATTCCCTCCGACTCCGCGGGAGCCCGTTGTGGCCGCGGCCCCGCAGCCGCCCCGGGAGGGTCTTGAGTTTCCTGCTCGCTGCTCGGCTCTCTTTGCAGGAAGGAATTTTCCCGGGCGCCTGATGGAGGGCAAGATAGCCCCAGTCCCTTGGAGTGGGCAGCCAGCGAGGCTGCGGAGGGCCTGCGGAGAGGTGATGGGAAAATTGGGGAATTTGAAGAGGGAAATTTTGAAGATAGGAAAATTGAAGAGACACGTGTAGGGGGCAGAGTGGTGTTTTGTTTTGGGTTTGTTTTTTTTTTTTTTTTTTTTAAGGCGTCGGATGTAAATTTGCGTTCTGGTTTTACCTGCTGTATTGGGGATCAAACTCTAGGCTCCTTTATTTTTCTCTCCTTCCTCTGCCCAAGGTTGAACTCGCCTTACACTTGTAACCTGTGGCTTTCCCTACACACCCCTGCAAGCCGACCTGTGCAGACTAGCACATTCAGAACCCTGCCTTCCTCCTTCACCTAAAAAACAAACAAAACTGTTTTATTTTGACGTAATTTCACTTACAAAAAACTTGCCCTTGCACTTGACATGACCTCTTCCACTTGACATGATTGGCAGAAAGTCTTAAATGCTCCATCTGTGCTCTCTCTTGTAATAATAAGATCAGAGTGTTGCTTGAGAAAATATATAGGGTAAAAAAAAATTAAAAAAGCATTTTTGAATTAATTCACCAGTGAATGCATGTCTTTTGTGTGCAGGGCAGGGTGATGAGCAGTGAGAGTGAGGGCTCAGGTAGAGGGAAAGGAGATGGGCCCAGGAGGTGATGTAATTTGCCAGAATACTTGGAACCTTATTTTCTGTGTTGCCCAGTGCAGCTCACACTGCTGATCTCCTCTTGTAGGTTCTTAGAGGAATTGCACTTTGAGCTTCCTAGCAGCAAGTGCCAAAAGTTCCTAATGGTCAGGCTCTCATAAGATTTTTTGTTTTGGGGCGCTTGGGTGATTCAGTTGGTTAAGCATCCAACTTCAGCTCAGGTCACAATCTCACGGTTCGTGAGTTGGAGCCCTGCGTCGGGCTCTGTGCTGACAGCTCGGAGCCTGGAGCCTGCTTCAGATTCTGTGTCTCCCTCTCTCTCTGCCCCTCCCCCACTCATGCTCTCACAGTCTCTCTTTCTCTCTCAAAAATAAATAAACATTAAAAAAGATTTTATTTTGTTTTGTTTTCGGCAATCATTTAAAAGCAGTAAAATTTCCCATAGTCTAGGTTTCTGGTTTATCTGGAAAAATCAGATGATCTGGCAGCACAGGGCCTACTTTTCCACCTGGAACTGAGCAGTGGTCACCCCTTCTCCCTAGGGCATGTGACCCCAAATTTGTCCCATCTCTCCTGTTGTAGTTACCCCTAACCCCCTTCAGTGATGGGCCTTATGTGCTGACCCCTGCAGGCTTTGGACTTAATGGCCACTGTGCTAATGGAGAAAAGGAGAGGCCAGTCTCCAACTGGTTGTGTCCGGAAGTTAAAGGTGATTGTTCCCTTTTCTCTGGCTGTCTGCGGTGTTTACTGCTCTGTGAATATCAGGGACCTGGGGACATCAGACCTCTGCGTTGATATCATCGCACTGGAATGAACCAGCTTCTAGGCTGTCTGCCGCTCACCACACAGGGACACTTTCTCTACTGCCATGCCCAGTCATTTTGATACCCAGGCTAAGTTCACCTTCGTGTGTAGTGCTAGGAGGGCTTCCGTAGCTTGGTGTATTTTTGTTGTTTATCTTTCAAATTGGGAGTTATCTTAGGGGGAAAAAAAAACTTTCTCCTGTCACCTAACTCTAGACAGTCTTCATGCCTGCACTGTCACCTGAGCTTATCAATCCCAGGTCGTTCTTGGGGAGAAGTTGGTAGGAAAATAAGTGGGTACAATCCCCCAACTCTGTAAAGGATGATAATATGAGGGCAGCACTGGGAAGTGGTTGCTCATGTTGCTTTTGGGTCCATATTCTGAATTTAAGGTTGGTGGCCCGGGGCGGGGAGGGGGGGCATTCGAGGACCCTCTAGATACCGTGGGGACAGCTTCTAGTGACACAAACAGTTGTCTCATTGTCTCATCTTGTCTGGTTGGGTGACCAGATGTATGAAGACCTCAATGGCAGTCCCAGCTCTCCCAGTGACTTGTGTGGGCCCTTAAGTAAATCACAGAAGCTTTGTGAACCTCAGTTTTCTCATCTGTAAAATGAGGACTTGGCCCGCCTCATCTTGACCCCAGCACTCAGGACTGCCGCATCTCAGGATTGAGATGACCTCCAAGGTCACCTTCAGCTTCAGTGGTTAAAAAGAACGGAGTGAGCGAAGCCAGGAGAAGGGGAATGCTTCCAAATGGTCTCTTCTGTGATTGTGTCATTCTGCTCCTTGGAGGAGAAGACAATGTTAGCTCAAGTTCCGAGATTCAAGTTTTGCCGGGGTTTTTCCAAGTTCTTTCTTTCTTCCTTTGCCAGGGAGCCCAGGAAGGGGCAGGTCTGCAGGTCTCATGAACACCTACTGCGTCTGTAATGCTAGAGCCCGTCTTCTCTCCTCTGTGGGGATTGCCACTGAGGACCTGGGTCCTCAGGCCTAATCACTTAAACTAATTCTTACCTGCCTTTCCAAGTGATCTTTCAGAAAGATTTCTTGCTATTTTCGCATCTCTATCATTAGACGACATTCTCCGCCTTCCAGCGACTGACTTAGAGTTTTTTTTGTTTTGTTTTGTTTATTTTTTCCGTGCTGTCCTGGCATGTGGGAGTGGTGCAGCTAGGATGAGGGAGAGTTGGAACGCCCCGTGGCTCCAGGCTGGCTTCCAGTCTTTCAAAGGGAGCCCCTTCTAACCATACAAAGGGCCAAAGACAAATCACTGTTAATCTTTCTTTTATTATCGGGAAGGGTTGTCAGAGGCAGGTGGCAGTTTATTTATTTTTCTACCACTTTATTGAGATATAACTTACCTACGATAAAATGCACCCTTTTAAACTATGTCAGTCAGTGGTTTTGAGTATATTCACAAGATTATGCAACCATCACCACTAATTAAGTCCAGAATGTTTTCATCACTCTAAGAAGAAGCGTCAGGCTTGAGTGTTAGCAGTTAACGCCTCACTACCTCCTTCTTCCCCCCTCTCCCCCCACCCCCGCCAGGCCACTTTCCTCAGCCCTAGACACCTGCTACCCTACTTTTTATCTTTGTAGACTTGCTCATTTCGGACATTTCATATAAACGGACTCACGATATGTAGTCTTTTATGACTGCGTTCTCTCACTTACTATAATGTTTTCAGGATCCATCCATGCCATTCATTCATCCCCTTTTATGGCCAAATAATGTTCCCACCATATGGATATACCATTTGTCTACTCATCAGCTGATGGGCATTTGATGGACATTTCCATCTTTTGGCCATTATGAATAATACTGCTGTGAATGTACGTGTGAAGTCTTTGTGTAGACACGTTTTCCTTTCTCCTGGATGTCCACCCAGGAGTCGCATTGCTGAGTCATCCTGTTACTTTAACCTTGTCAGGAAATGCCAACCTGTTTTCCAAAGTCGCCACACCGTTTAAGAACCCTACCGACAGTGCAGAAGGGTTCCAGTCTCTGCATCTTTTCCAGTATTTGTTAATTTGCTATTCTCTTTGATTCCAGCCATTCTAGTAGGTATACCGTAGTAGGTCCCTTACTGTGGTTCTGATTTGCATGTCTTTAGTGACTTATGATGAGCATCTTCTCATGTGCTTACTGGCCTTTTGTAGATCTTTTTGGAGACATGTGTTCAGATCCTTTGCCCATTTTTAAGCTGTATTATTTATCTTTTTATTGTTGAATTCTGAGAGTTCTTTGTATGTTCTGGGTACAAACCCCTCATCAGATAAGTGATTTGCAGGTATTTTCTCCCAGTCCGTACATTGTCTTTTCACTTTCTTGATGGTGTCATTGGATGCACAGAAGTGTTTAATTCTGACAAAGTCCAATTTATCCGTTTTTCTTTCCTCGCTTGTGATTTTGGTGTCCTGAGAAACCATTGCTTAACCCAAAGTGACAAAGATTTATTCTTTTATTTTTTTTCCTAAGCACTGTACAGTTTTAGCTCTTACATTTAATCTGTGGTCCAGTTGAGTTAATTTCTCACATATGGTGTGAGGTAAGGGGTCCACCTTCATTCAGTTGTCCCAGTACTGTTGTCAAAGGCAATTTATTTTGTGATGAAATACCACCTTTCGCAAGTCCCGTAGATTCACATACTTTGGAAGCTTCTGAGGTGGCGGAAAGAGAACGTGCTGGAGGATGGCAAGAAGTCTAGCTTCTGGTCCCACCCTGCTGCCTTCTCACTGCAGGACTTGGAGTTAGCCCACTCTCCTTCTTGGCATCACACTTTTCTCCTCTACTGAGTGTGACAGCATGAGTCAAAGACTCCTCACAGGTTCTGCCGATTATTCCTGTGCCTGTGGCCTCTTTGTATTTGGTTGTTGACTGTGGGGGGCAGGCCGGGGCGGGGGGGCTGGAAAATTTCCACACTTCTCAGCAAAATGGGCTGCGTTTGCTTCTTGTTACCTGGTGACAGTCTGTGCCAGATCAGTGGCCCTTAGCCAACTGTCAGTCGTGAGTGAGCATCAGAATCACCTGGAGGGTTTGTTAAAATGCAGCCTACCTTCCACTGCCACGCCCAGATGGGTGATTTATCTGATTTAAATGTTCTGGGGTGGGACCTGATCATTTGCATTTCTAACAGAGCCACCGCCCTGCGGCTGCTGCTGCTGCTGGTCTGGGTTTATGAACTTGCTGTTCCCTCTACCTGGCTAATTCCTACCTGTCCATCAGATCTCAGTGTGGCCTCCTGGAGGAAACCTTCCCTGGTGGTCACCCCAGCTGGACTTAGGAGCCTCTTCTCGGAGGCCCTGTCATAGTACTTATCACACTGTATTGTAATTGCCAGTTTATTATCTGTTTTCCCCACTAGCCTGGGAGATCCCGGACGTCTCCCTCTGTATTGCTTATCCTTGGCTCCCCCTGTTTTGCCCATCCTTGGCTCCCCAGTACCTAGCATAGGGCATGCCCAAAGTCGGAGCTGCAAGAGAGCTTTGACTCCAGGATCATTCGCACCTCAGATGGAGAAAGGACTGTGGGAACAAAGCCCAGGCCCTCTTCCTTTCATCCCTTCTGGATTTCTAGGCAAATAAAACCACTTGGGTTCTGTATCGGTTATTTATTGCCACAAAGGTGCTGCATAATAATCACAAAATGACAGTAAGTGCTCATTGCTCAAGGGCTGGGGTTAATCAGCTCTGCTGATCTTGCCTGGGCTCACTGGCATGTTGGGGCATCGACTCAGCGGCTGAAGGCTGATCTGGAATGGCCTCAGCTCAGGTGATTGGGACCACTGGGGTCTGCACACCTAGCTTCCATCTTCCTCCTGGGATCTAACCTGGGCACCTCCTTCTCAAGGTGACGGCAGGAGTGACAGTGAGCAAGCCCAATTACACAAGTGCTTTTTAAGCCTGTGTTTGCATCACATTTGCTAACATCTTATTGGCCAGAGCAAGCGTCAGTGTGGGAGGGCAGTGCGGTCAGGCGGTGAAGGGCGGTGAGGGGCCTGGGTAGTGGGGGAGGGGGACATTGGGGCTGTCTCTGCAATTGCCATTTACCACACGTTCATTAAAATCAGCACTGGCCAGTAATCCCCCCGCCCCCAGAGTGGAGGCTCTTAAAAACACATACCTGATTTTTTAAAAATCCTAATGCAGAGACATTGTGCACAAGGGAGGGTGTTCCGAGATGAAGAAATGTAGTAACGGCCTGACCTTTCCTTGTGCAGGATTAGAGGCTCCGGTCATCGGAGAGGTTCACGAGAACGTTACTCTGCACTGTGGCAACATCTTGGGACCAAGGGGCCTCGTGACCTGGTACCGGAATGACTCGGAGCCTGTCTTCCTCCTGTCCTCCAATTCCAGCTTCCGGCCGGCTGAGCCGCGCTTCTCTCTGGCCAATGCCAGCTCGCTGCACATCAAGGCGCTGAGGCTGCAGGATGAGGGGAACTACACCTGCCAGGAGGTTCTGAATGAGACGCGGTGGTTCCGAGTGTGGCTGCGGGTGGCCTGTAAGTGCGGTGGCGGGACACTGGGGTCGGCTGGCCGGGCGCTCGGAGCCTTGGACTGGAGGGAGGAGGGCTTTGGAGTTGATGCCTGGGTTTTATCCCTGGCTCTGCTTCCTGCTTGCCGAGTGACCTCTCACACCTGAATTTCCTTATCTGTAAAATGGGGACAGAAGGAATTCTTGCGTCCTAGAATTCCTGTGAAAACTAGATTCTGGTTTACCTAGATAAATTGCCATTAATGGCTCTTGGCAGAGTAGTTAGCGATTACTTTTGGCTAGTTAGTATCATCCTTGCTGTTTAATATCGTTTGATTGTGCACCAGAGTCAGAGTGTAACATGATGGAGTCAGTCTTGCCTGAGTTCCAATCCTAAAGTTATGTCACCTTGAGGAAGTAGCTTAATATCTCTGAGCATTAGTTTTTCTTTGTTAATTGGGGATAATGCATTACGTACCTTGTAAGGCCTAGTGCTCTTATGCTATAGTGCTGACCACGGGGCTTGACATGAGCTGCTATTATATTACATAGTGCACGTTCCAAAAACACCATCTTATCTGTTGATATACACGCATGAATTTAGAATGGGGGTGGCAAACTATAGCCATATCTGTGGGCTGTATCTGGCCTGCAGGCTGTGAGTATTTTTTACATTTTTATTTTATTTTATTTTATTTTTTTAAATTTTTTTTTAATGTTTATTTATTTTTGAGACAGAGAGAGACAGAGCATGAACGGGGGAGGGGCAGAGAGAGAGGGAGACACAGAATCGGAAGCAGGCTCCAGGCTCTGAGCCATCAGCCCAGAGCCTGACGCGGGGCTTGAACTCACAGACCGCGAGATCGTGACCTGAGCTGAAGTCGGACGCTCAACCGACTGAGCCACCCAGGCGCCCCAACATTTTTAAATGGTTGGGGAAAACAAAACCAAAAGAAGAATATTTGTGACATGTAAAAATTATATGAAATTCCAGTGGCCATAAATGGAGTTTTATTGGAACACAGCCACACTCATCCATGTACATCTTATCTCTGACTGCCCCTGGTGCTGCCACGGCAGACTTGAGTGGCAGCGATACAGATCGTATGGCCTGCAGAGCCTAAAATACGTGCTCGATAGCCCTTTACAAAGACAGTGTGCTGCTTACTGGTTTCGACGGGTATCCGTGTAGAAATATACGTGTGATCACTGCTCCCTCGTTTCCTCATCTGTAAAATGATTTACTTATTTCTTTAGTCAACACAGATTGATTGAAAGCCCAATGCCAGGTACCGTTCAAGGCCCCGGCCACAGGAGTGAATAGGACAGACAAGGCCCCTGCCCTCGTGGAGCTGACACTCCGGTGGGGGAAGAAAGGTAGACAATAAGCAAGTACATAAATGCATCAGGAGATATCACAGTGATGAGGGCTATGCAGAGCATTGAGTCTGGGTGATTCTCCAAAACATCTTATTTTTATCTATCTATCTATCTACTTATTTTTTAATGTTTATTTATTTTTTTGAGAGAGGAGAGAGAGAGACAGAGTGCGAGTGGGAGAGGGGCAGAGAGAGGGGGAGACACAGATCCCGAAGTAGGCTCCAGGCTCTGAGCTGTCAGCACAAAGGGGCTTGAACTTGTGAACCGCAAAATCATGACCTGAGCTGAAGCTGGCCGCTTAACTGACTGAGCCACTCAGGCACCCCCGAAACACTTTAAATTAGGGGGGGTCAGGGCTCTAGGGTGGCTCAGTTGGTTAAGCCACCGACTTCGGCTCAGGTCATGATCTTGCAGATCGTGGGTTCGAGCTCCACGTCGGGCGCTGTGCTGACAGCTCGGGGCCTGGAGCCCACTTCAGATTCTGTGTCTCCCCCTCTCTGTGCCCCTCCCCCACTCACACTCCATCTCTCTGTGTCTGTCTCTCTCTCAAAAATAAACAAAACATTAAAAAAAATTAGGGGGGGTCAGAGAGAACCTTTTAGAGGAAATGGCATTTAAGCTGAATGATAAGTAGGAACCAGTCATGCAAAGATAAGAGTGATCCAGGCAGAACGATATCCAGTGCAAGGTGAGTTGAGTGTGGTGTGTGTGCTCACGAGACAAGGTGGTGTGGTGCGAGCCCAGTGTGTGAGGGCGTGGGACGTGTGAGGTAGGGCCCGGTAGGACTTGTGTTATGGGTTGAATTATATCCTTGTCCTTCCCCCCTTGCCACCTACCCCCCCAATATTGAAGTCCTAACTCCTGGTATCTGTGAACATGGTCTTATTTGGAAATAGGGTCTTTGCAGATGAAATCGTGTTGAGATGAAGTCATTGGGGTGGGCCCTAATCCAAACTGACTGGTATCATCCTAAGGAGAGGAAAATGCTGGGGCGCCTGGGTGGCCGAGTTGGTTAAGTGTCCAACTTCCGCTCAGGTCATGATCTCACTGTTTGTAAGTTCAAGCCCCATGTCGGGCTCTGTGCTGACAGCTCAGAGCCTGGAGCCTGCTTCAGATTCTGTGCCTCTCTCTTTCTCTGCTCCTCCCCCACTTGTGCCCTGTCTCAAAAATAAATAGATGTAAAAAAAGTTTTTTTTTTTTTTAAAGAGGAAAATGCAGAGACACACAAGGAGAACATCATCTGATGACAGAGGCAGGAAGTGGGGGATGCAGCTAGAAGGAATGCCAGGGACCCATGGCCAGCTCCCTGGAAAAAAGCAAGGAAGGAGTCTCTCTTGGTCCCCTGGGCCCTTTGGAGCAAGAGTTGCCCTCCTGACTCCTCAATTTCAGACTTCTGTGAGAGAACTCACTTGTATGGTTTTAAGCCACCAAGTTCATGGCACTTGGTAAGGCGGCCCCAAGAAACTAATATACCTGGCAAGGAATTGAGATTTTTGTTGTTGTGGTTGTTCTGGATGCCAGAGGAAACTCCTGGAACTTTAAGCGTGTGTGTGGCATTATTTCACTAACACATGCAGAATGTCTGTGCGTGATCTCAAGGACTGATGCAAATAGGGAAGCCACCTGGAGAAACACAAGATGTTGGTGGCCAGAACCACGGTGGTGGCAGTGTCCTTGGTGACAATGCACAGCTTCAGACTATTTTGGAGGTAGGCCAGTAAGACCTGTTGGGGGGGATTGGAAGTGGAGGATGAGGAAAAGCAAGGCTTCAAGGACACTTCTAGGTTTTTCGATGGTCTCCAAGGTTGCCCCCAACCCTTGAGGCTTATAGGATTTTGGAGTACAGTGTTTTCGTGTCTGGAGATGCCGTAGTTGAACTGCTGAATTGCCTGGAATGAATGTGGGTGTATTAAAAATGTCGCCCACCTTGGCCCAGCTCTATTCAGTGCTCACTGTGCTCCCATGGGCAGGTCACTCCAACTGCCGGTCATTAATAACTCCTCGTGTCAGTCTGCTCAATACATATCTTCTCTTCTGACCCCCGAGTAAGATGGCAATACAGCTTGTTACTTTTTAAAAAATTATCATCACTCCCTCCAGTTTATGATGACTTTATCTGACATTGATTAATCATTGGCTAAGTTTACTGGAGGGTGGATTAGTTTCATTATTGCCCTGTAGGGAGATAAACGCAAGGCCTTTTTATGATGAATGTGAACTTAATTTTAAAAGAATCCCTAAAGGCGCGCCTGGGTGGCTCAGTCAGTTAAGCATCCGACTTCAGCTCAGGTCATGATCTCAATGTTCGTGAGTTCGAGCCCTGCGTCCGGGCTGCTGACAGAGCCTGGAGGCTGCTTCGGAATTTGTGTCTCCCTCTCTCTCTGTCCCTCCCCTGTTTGCGCTGTGTCTCTGTCTCTAAAAACTGAATAAAAATTAAAAAAAAAAAAAAAAAAAGAATCCCTAAATGCAAATAGCTTTTGGGGCTTCCTGAGTTACTGTGATGTGATTCATAGTATGGACACTTATTCAGTGTCCTCAACTGGTGTAGGCTCGTTTGTGAAAACAGGACACCAACTGTCTTAGTTTGGGCTGCTGCAACAAAAGTAACCTAGGCTGGATGGTTTCAACAACAAATACTTCTGGCAATTCCGGAGGCTGGGAAGTCGAAGATCAAGGTGCCAGCAGACCCAGTGTCCGGTGAGGCTTGCTTCTTGGTTTGTAGATAAAGTCTTCTCATTGTGTCCTCACTTGGCAGAGGGTAGAGAGAGAGAGGAAGCAATCTCTCCGGGGTCTCTCCTCAGAAGGCGCCAGTCCCATTCATGAGGACTCGACTCTTAGGGCCTTATCACCTCCCCCAAAGGCCCCACCTCCAAAAACCATCATACTGAGGATTAGGTTTCAGCATGAATCTTGGAAGGGTTACAAACATTCGGTCTGTAGCACAGATGTCCTCTGGTTCCACGTATACCGGAGCCCTCCAGAATCTCAGGTCTTGCTCCCTTTGTAGGAGAAGCCCAGACAAACACCAGACCCCTCCGGGCATCAGGGAGCCTCTCCCTGCTCCTCCTCAGACAGTGGCTGAAGGAGAAGCCTTGACATCTCAGATTGGACTCAGCCCTCATTCTGCATGGAAGATTTTGGAATACGGATTAGGTCTGATCCAATCACTATTTCTGGGAGGGCCATGGTATTGCTGAGTGGCTACGTGGCTACGAGCCCAAACTGAGGTCCAGCTGCCTAAGTTCAAATCCAGGTGCTGCTGGCTATTGTCCTTGTGACCTTGGGGAAATCACTTGAACATCTCTCACTTCAGTTTTGTCATATGTGAATCAGGGATAACGGTGGAACCGAGGCACAGATTCACTGCGCACATTCGTGACATTAACATGCACAGCCCTCAGCACAGAACTGGGCACGCTATACGCACTTGGTTTATGTTATGTTGACCAACTGGTCAAGCAGGTGATGAGATTCCTGTGGGAAAACTGCATCTCAGGTTCCCTGGAATCCGTGCATATCGAAGCCTTTTGAACAGGACCTTCTGTGGGTCAGGGACTCCGTGTGTCCAGATCTTGCTTTTCCCGTCTTTTCACTGACATGGTTGATAACTTAGTCTCTTAAGAGAAAAGTTTGGAAACATTTCAACATGGCCTTGGAAGCTAGGAAAACAAATTCTGAGATGTGACAAGTTGTTATCTGTGAGTTTGACTGCGTGAACGGACAGAGATGCTGTAGAGACACAAGCTGACTATGAAGCCAGTAGCCTCTCCCTCCTTACTGTTTGGACATCTGCCTATTGATCAGGGGGCATTTTGTACCTCTGCCTTCCAGGGAGTCAGGTTTTTTACAAGCCTGGAGTGATTTAATGTGCCAGGAATGGGGATTGCAATGTGATTTTGTCGTTTGTCTCAGAATGAAAGACTGTACTATTGTTAATTTAATGGTGCAGTTGAAAAGCCTTGCCCTCCAGATTGGGACCAGCGCTCCCGAAAATACAGAAATCCCTTAGTCCGGAGCAGTTCAGGGCTGCCAAGGCTGTTTATTTCATTGACTTACCCATCCTCTTCTGCCTCCAAATTGGGGTGGGTATGAGGGTAGAACTCCTGTGTGTTCCCTGCTGGAGGGATGGGCAAGGTAGCAGAGACCTTAACACATTCCACTATACTTTGTTCTTCTTTAAAGATATCATCTCTCACGCACGGGGGAGCTGAGCAATCAGATAAGCCCATGAAAGCCACAGTCAGATCTCATGGCACATGGTGCCAAACTCCCTGTGTCTGTTTTTCTCAGGCCAAGCAAGTGTTGAGGGAACATTTGAGCCGGATGGCACACGGACAGCGAGGAAGCTGGTTTGTATCAACCTCCAAGACTCTCTTTGGAATCAGCTCGGGTTTGGGAGATGGGGAGCACTTTTGTCTAGCAAGTGATGTGGCCACCATTCCAGACTTCCAGGAAAGGGGCCTCAGGAAAGTCCCATGTTCCCTGGCTAATTGAGCTAATCTATTTGCACTCATTCTATGATGCTGGCGGTGACACTCTGCCTCATGATAACATAAGGTCCTAGGGAAAGAGTGTGTTGGGCAAGTTGAAGAAGCATTGTTGGCCCCTTTCAGAAAATGGAGGATCCTTGCCTGGAGCGCGATTAATTTGAGTCTCGCCAAACTCATCTGAAGCAGAGATGCGTCCCTATAAGAAGCTGAAGATCTCTGGGTTCCGGCTTTGTGGATGGGATTGGCAATCACTAGGGAAATCGGGAGGCAGTGGGGTTGTCACATATGTCTCTATATTCAGTCTCTAAAAGTGGTATCAGAACAGTCTCTGTGAATTTTCCCAAGGATCTTATCTCACTCTAGAATCATAGGTATGCCCACTGATTAGCAGAGACTACCTGATATATTCTTAGGTCATTTTTTTTTAATGTTTTTTATTATTTTTGAGAGAGAGAGAGAGAGAGAGACTGAGAGTGAGCAGGGGAGGGGCAGAGACAGGGAGACACAGAATCCGAAGTAGGCTCCAGGCTCTGAGCTGTCAGTACAGAGCCTGACGCAGGGCTCGAACCCACGAACTGTGAGATCATGACCTGAGCTGGAGTCAGTTGCTTAGCCAACTGAGCCACCCAGGCGCCCCTATTCTTAGGTCATTTTTAAATCAAAATGCTGGTATAAAGAGAAATGCCTGAAGATAACTCTTCTAATTGGCAGGGAACCCAAGATACTGAGGTGGAAATCTCCCATTTTGTGGGTCCCTGAGTCATAAGTCAACTCTTCGAGACCCTTGACTGGCCAAACTATGGTTATTGGGGTCGGGGGGTGGGAAAGGAAAGAAGTGAGTTCCAACATCAAGAATGTTGGCAGAGGGGCATCTGGGTGGCTCAGTTAGTTCAGCGTCCGACTTCGTCTCGGGTCATGATCTCACGGTTCGTGAGTTTGAGCCCCACGTCGGGCTCACTGCTATCAGTGCAGAGCCCACGGCAGATCCTCTGTCCCCTTTTCTCTGACCCTCCCCCACTCACACTCTTTCGCTCTCTCTCTCTCAAAAATAAACATTAAAAAAAAAATGGGTGTTAGCAGAGAAGAGGAAGGCAGTGGCACTGGTACGTTGTTCTAGAACAGGAATCGAACTTTTTCTGTAGAGGGCCAGATGATAAATATTTCAGATGTTCTGGCCCAACTGATAAGGTTAAAAACGTCCAAAACAAGAGTGTAAACGCATTACCACATTTTTTTAATTGACAAAATTCAAAGTATAATAATAAATGAATACTTTTTTTTTTAACCTTTATTTATTTTTGAGACAGAGAGAGACAGAGCATGAACGGGGGAGGGTCAGAGAGAGAGGGAGACACAGAATCTGAAACAGGCTCCAGGCTCTGAGCCATCAGCCCAGAGCCCGACGCGGGGCTTGAACTCACGAACCGCGAGATCATGACCTGAGCCGAAGTTGGACGCTCAACCGACTGAGCCACCCAGGCGCCCTGAATACTTTTTTTTATAGTATAGTGTAATGAGAAAAATAGAATTCCTTTTTTGGGGGGGTAACATTTCACTTCATTGTGATTCAAAGTTAGCGTTCTCTCTCATCAAATCGATTGCGAATATTCATCTGTGAAAACCATTTTTAGCCTGTGAGCTGTACAAAAACAGATAGTAGGCCACGGTTTGCTGATGCCTATTGAATCAATCAACAAGGATACTACCGATAATAATGTCAGGTAACATTTATAGAACATTGACCAAGGTCAAACACCAGGCTAAGTGTGCTGCTTGTATTTTCTCATTGGGTCCTTCAGTAACCTGGTGATAGATGTTTTTACTGTTCTTTTCGTTTCATAGGAAAGGCAGGAGAGAATGAGAAGGATGGGCACTTACCCAAGGTTGTCTATCTGTAAGTGGCAGTAGGATTTACACCCAGGTCTCTGAATTCAGAGGACAAGCTCATGGCCCCCAGGCAAAGGCACCCATCCAAGATAGAGCTGACAACTCAAACTCCAATGTCCAAGGCCTCAGTAAGACGCCAAGCCTTTGTAACCACTTTATATTTTTATTTATTGGCTGTTTTATTTTTGTTCCCCATCTCTCTTTCTCTTTGAGTGATTGTCACCATCACCCTGCAGGCAAAAAGAGCTGGTAGTTTCTGTTTGGGAATAAATTATCAAGCGGGTGGAGAGAGCAGTGGAAGGGAAGGAAGTGGGCACCTTCTCCTGTGTAGTAAAGTCAGAGCAAGGGAAGAACCCCAGGGACTCAAGATGGCGTCAGCTTTAATTAAGAAAGCAGACTCGGGGCACCTGGGTGGCTCAGTGGGTTGAGTGTCCAACTTCGGCTCAGGTCATGATCTCATGGTTTTGGGTTCGAGCCCCGTGTTGGGCTCTGTGCTGACAGCTCGGAGCCTGGAGCCTGCTTCGGATTCTGTGTCTCCCTCTCTCTCTGCCCCTCCCCTGCCCACGCTTTGTCTCTCTCTCTCTCTCTCTCTCCTTCAAAAATAAATAAACATTAAAAAATTAAAAAAAAAAAGAAAGCAGACTCAACCCAAGGGCTTTATAGATGAGATGTAACCTCGGAACACTTCATTCAGGAGGCCTCTCAGGTTCTTTCATTTGATTTCTTTTTCTAATCCTTCCACCTGTTCCTTCTCATCCATTCCCTGTATCCAACCCTGTTTCTTGATGAGAATTGTACTGCTCAGAAGCCCCTCCCACCCAGTTTCTGGGGGTCCACAGTATCCATTCTAGGCCACTAATGGCCCTCCAGACCACAAGTCGGAAGACTCAGGCTGGCCAATCTAACACACTACCTCTTTGCTGGCCTGGGCTTTGGCTGTCAGTGCTGCAGAGGTACCCTCTGTTTAACTGGATGCCCGCCAACTGTGGGCACGCCCTATTACCTGTTGGTCTGCATACCTAACCAGCTAGCCAGCAACAGTAAGTGGTACCTCCCATACTAATGGCATCATTTTAAAAACAGACCCTCTATGGCAGGTGACATGGTTCCAGCAGATCAATGCAACTGTTGGGAACCAGCCCCAACCTGAGAAGGATATGTCAAGAATTCTGACCTGGGAAATGCACAATTTCTTTTTTTTTTTTTTTCTTTCTTTTTTAAAATGTTTATTTTTGAGAGAGATAGAGCGTGAGTGGGGAGGGACAGAGAGAGAGAGAGAGAGAGAGAGAGAGAGGGAGACACAGAATCTGAAGCAGGCTCCAGGCTCTGAGCTGTCAGCACAGAGTTCAACACGGGGCTCAAACCTGCGATCTGCGAGATCATGACCTGAGCCGAAGTCGGACACCCAAAAGAGCGAGCCACCCAGGTGCCCCGGAAACGCACAATTTCTAGAGTCCTACAAATAGCTTCAGACATAGGTGAAATAGATGCTGTACTTTGAGGGGCTCTGGGAAAGCCTTTTCCTCCCCGGAATAATTTTTCCCACTGGCCTATTTCTGTTCAAATTCTACAGTCACAGATTTATTCCTTTGGCTAAGTGTTGCCCTTCCCGGATTCTTCTTTCTGAAAGGGCAGAGGTAACACACTAAATGACTTTGGTATAAATAGGTGTTAAATATATTCTTTTCATCAAAAGAGATGCCTCAGCTTGGATGCACTGGCCACCAGCCATGGGATGGCATTTCTGGGGATAAGAAAGAAGTTCAGAAACGTAAGGGGGATCCGGAGAAGACCCAGCACTTACCATGCTTCCAACCTGACCAGCACTGTTCTGCTGTACTACTTGAGTATCACCATAGCTCCTTGCAATGGGTTCTAGCTTTGCCCCCATTTTACAGATGTGGAAGTGGAGGCTAAGAGAGGTTAAGTAATTTTCCCAAGGTCACACAGCTAGTGAATAGAGGCCATAGTTGGGCCTGGAACCAATGTTTCTTGTGTTTCAGTGTGAAGTTGTGCTAGGAGTCCCCCAGCGCACCCCCAGGCTCAGTGATTTCTCTGGGAGAACTCACAGGACTCAGCATTTGTAATTTGATTTATTACAGCGAAAGGATACAAAGCAAAATCAGCAAAGGGCAAAAGGCACATGGGGTTAAGTCCGAGGAAAACCAGGAGCAAGCCTCCAAGACTCCTTTTCCAGGGGAGTTCCATGGAACACTCTTAATTCCTCCAGGAACGAGTTGTGGCAACATGGGTGAAATGTGTTAGGAAGCCCACGAGACACCCAGCACCCTGGATTTTTACTGGGGGCTAATCACGTGGGCACCCTCGCCTAGCACGTACCCAAATTCTAGACTCTCAGGGGAAGCAGCTGTACAGCGTAAACCACACTGTTTGTGCAAATGGTTCAGGCCCATGAGCCTCCCTCTTGTCAGGTCTAGAAATGGCGAAACCCTCCTGGAATCCAAGTTCCAGTTGCCAGCCA
Organism: Lynx rufus; assembly: GCF_022079265.1. Taxonomy (NCBI): domain Eukaryota; kingdom Metazoa; phylum Chordata; class Mammalia; order Carnivora; family Felidae; genus Lynx; species Lynx rufus. The sequence continues at coordinate 9,294,200 of NW_025814839.1, read as the reverse complement.
AGGCCAACCTTACAAGCAGGCCTTTTTAAGGAAAGCACTTGGGCCTGCCATGTTAGCTCTAATGCACAGGTAGCCTATCCCCTCACCAGTGTTTCTGAAAAGGAGCGGTTTGCAGTTTCCCCTTTCCTATAAGGATTGAACCCCTCCCCCAATAAATCAACGTTTATCTCAGGATTAGAACGCATAAGGGCATTTAAGCATAGCAATTTGTCATATAGTAAGTATTCGATAGATACTGACATCCTCATTGTTGCTTCCTGATCATTTCTGCGTCTGTTAGATCTGGTAAGGAGCTCAAGTTAACTCTTAAGTAACGAATAGTTTCCCCATTCCCCCTGTCATTCTCAGGCGGTCCCTATGAGGTTGAGGTCAACATCTCCAGCACCGGCACGCTCCCCAATGGCACCCTCTATGCAGCCAAAGGCTCCCAGGTGGACTTCAGCTGCAGCAGTCGCTCTTGGCCTCCGCCAGTGGTTGAGTGGCAGTTCCGGGCCCCCGATTCCAGCACTGAGCCCTTCGGAAACAACCTGACGGTCAGCAGCTTCATTCTGCTGCTCATGTCGCAAAACCTCCAAGGGAACTACACGTGTTTGGCCACGAACACGCTCAGTGGGAGACAGCGGAAGGTGACCACCGAGCTCCTGGTCTACTGTGCGTAAGAGGCGCTCCCTCCCCCATGTCCTCACCTCGACCCTTCGTGAGCTGCATGTTTGTGCCTCTTCCTCCTGTCTACAAAGGCATGCCTGCTGCACGGGCCCGAACGTGCTTCTGCGGTTCCCTCAACACACACGTACACACCCAGGGCTCTGTGTCAGAGAGGAGTCACTTCTAGGAGCTTGCTGCTAAGTGGGGGACACAGGAGAGTCCCTGTGAGCCACAGAAGGAAATTAATGCCGAGCCTAATGCTTGCTTTTCTTTTTTTTAATTGAGGTGAAAGTACAGAACAGCCATTTAAAGATGTACAACTCCGTAGCATTTGATACAGTCACAGCGTTGTGCGACCATCACATCACCTCTGTATAGTTTCAAACATTTTCATCACCCCAAATGGAAATCCCATCCCCATCGAGCAGTCACTACCTCCTGTCTTCTCCACCCCCTGGCAACCACCAATCTATGTTCTATCTCTATGCACTTGCTTATTCTGGATGTGTCCTATCAATGGACTCCTACCAATGTGGCCTTTCATGACCAGCTTCTTCTGCTGGGCATTACATATTCAAGGTTCCTCCATTTTGTGATGGAGTTAATATCCCACTGCATGGAAAGACCAAAATTTGTGTATGCATTTGACCATCCTCATTCTATGCATGAACTTGGGCCCTTTAGCACTGTTAGGAACCAGCAGTTTGTGAACCTTTCTTGCGGGAGTGAGAAAACAAATTCCTTGGGTGAAAACCACTGTAGACACATAGAGTGTGCTCATAACCCATGCCAACGACAGGAGGCATCAGAACAGCAAATTACTGAACAGGATAATAACACCTTCCTTAATTCATACGTTATTCAGAACCTTTATAAGTCTCTGTGTTCTCTCATAAAATGGCATTTATTGTAGACGAAGTCATATGTGCTTATTAGAGGAAACATGAGTGGAAAGAAAAGAATATTCTCACCGTCATTTTGGCATATTATTGATAATTTTTCTTGTAGATGACTTGTACCTACCCATCCATGTAAGATCCAAATTCTATTTGTGTGTATTATATAAAATCTATAAAGCATGTACAATACGTTTAATACATACATAATATACATATAGAACATATGCACAATATACATATATATGTGAATTTTCACATATAGCTGTTAACACATGGGTTACATAGGATTTACAGGTTTATAACTTGTTAAATGTCTGTGTGTTCTTAGTAATGCCTGCACAGAGTAAAAAGGAAGTATATGTTAAGGGTGGGGGTGAATCCCACCTGTCACCCCCCCTGGGGACCAGCACTGTCCAGTAGAGCTTTTAATGATGATCGAAATGTTCTATTCTTTGTGGTCCAATACAGTAGCCACCCACCGCATATAGTCACTGAGCCCTTAAATGGCCACATGTAAAGGTCATCGTGGCTAGTGAGAATTGCAAAGACGAATGAGGCCCACGTCCTTGGAGACTGGACACTCCGCAGAGGAAACCCGGACTACTGTCATGCACTAATTTGTGCTAAGGAGCTATTTCAGGGCACACTAACTGAGCATGACTGTTTCTCTGATACACTGGTTCTGTAATCCTTAGGGCCAGCTCAGTGGCTGATTTTGGAGTCTCTGATTAAGCCCGCATCCTCTGCTGTTTTGCAGCACCCCCTCCGTCAGCCCCTCAGTGCCGGGCAGAGATGTCACAAGGACAGCTCACGCTGCAGCTCACCTGTCGCTGGGACGGGGGATACCCAGACCCGGACTTCCTATGGACAGAAGAGCCAGGAGGTGTGGCCGTGGGGACGTCCAAGCTGGGGGTGGAGATGCTGAACCAGTCCCAGCTGTCAGATGGCAAGAAGTTCAAGTGTGTCGGGAGCCACATAGTGGGACCGGAGTTGGGAGCCAGCTGTGTGGTGCAGATCAGTGAGTCTGGCCTGCCTTGTCCCGGGTTGGGGTCCACCCATCTTCCTTTATTCCAAGAGCACCTTCTGCAAGAAAGTCTGGGAAAGAAATCCCAAGATGTTGTAGTGAACCGAGTTCTATTTCTTCCTTTCTTTTGCTTTGTATCTCCTTCCTTTCAAACTTTAAAGATGCTTCACCAACCTTCTTGGTTCTCATCCAAACCGTTTTCTACTTGATGCATCCTAACTAAGCACCTGTTGTGTGCCAGGCACAGTTTCTAGGTACTGGAGGTGGAACAGTGAACAAGAAGTACGTGGTTCATTTATTAGCTATCTCCTGTTATGTAACAAACACCCCCCGACTTAATGGCTTAAAACAACAAATCATTTATTTATCTTACGATTTCTGTGGGCCAGGAATTCGGACAGGGCACGGTGGGGGTGGTCTGTCTTGGCTCCGTGATACCTGGGTCTCAGCTGCAAGACTTCGTTGGGAGGGCTGAATTGTCTGAAGGATCTGCTTCCAAGGTGCTCACCCATATGCTTGGCAGGTTTGCTTCCTCTCCATGGGGGCCTCTCTACAGAGCCCCTTGACTGTCTTTGCAACATGGCACTGGCTTTCCCCAGAGCAAGTGATGCAAGAGGGAGCAAGCCAGACAATTGCAATCCTTCCTCTGACCTACCTAGCCTCAGAAGTCGCACGGCATCCCTTCTGCCATATTCTGTTCATTAGAAGTGAGTCACTCAGTCTGGCTCCACTTTCACGGGGGGAGTGGGTGGAATTAGGTTCCACTTTTTGAAGGGAAGAGTGTCAAATGATTTCTGGTAACGTTTTTGAAATCACGACCATTCCTCTTTCCTAGGGCTTAAATTTTTCTGTGTGGGGGTGGGGGTCAGAGGAAGATAGAAAACCCAAAAACAAGTAAGATAGGTTCAGGTAGGGATAATAATAATTATTTTTTTAATGTTTGTATTTTAATTTTGAGAGAGAGTACGCATGCGCTCATGAGCAGGGGAGGGGCAGAGAGAGAGGGAAACACAGAATCTGAAGCGGCTCCAGGCTCTGAGCTGTCAGTACGAGCCTGACGCAGGGCTCGAACCCACACACTGCGAGATCATGACCTGAGTTGAAGTCGGATGCTTAATCAACTGAGCCACCCAAGCACCCCAGTGATAATAGCTATCAAGAGAATAAAATAGCTATGAAGAGAATAGCTATGAAGAGAATAAAAGAGACTTTTAAAGAGTCTATCATAGGAAGAAGGCTACTCTTCCTAGGAGGTAGGGAGGTCTCCTGTGGTAGTAGTATTTTGAGCAAAGACCTGTAGGATGAGGAGCTAGCTAGGTGGGCTGAGTATTCCTGGCAGAGGGAATAGCAAATGCTAAGGCCCTGAGGTGGAAACTTATTTGGCACTTGAGGAACTGAGAGTAGACCACTGTGTGTGAGGCAGTGACTAGGCTAGATGGCTATTGTGGGTTGAATTGTGTCTCCCAAAAAAGATATGTTCAAGTCCTAATCCTGGGTCCCAGTGGATGTGACCATATTTGGGCTAAGAGCCTTTGTGGGTGTGATTAAGTTAAGATAAGGCCATGCTGGAGTAGGGCGGGCTCTATTCCAGTGACCGGTATCCTTACAAGAAGAGGGACATTTGGACACAGACACGCAAGGAGAATGTCACGTAATGATGGAGGCAGGGACTGTAGTGGTCCATCTACAAGCTGAGAATGTCCATGGTTGCCGGTGACCGCCAGAAGCTAAGAGAGAGGCACGGGATGGTTTCTCCCTGGGGATCCTCCAGAGGCCTCAAGCCTGCTGACACCTGAATTTCAGACCTCTGAGTTTCTGCACTGTGAGAGAAAGGATCTCTGTTGTTTTAGGCTACACACTTTGTGGTACTTTGTGAGAGCAGCCCCAGGAAACGAATACCACTGGAAGCAAGGACCTGAGGGTGTTGGGCTTTGTTGGCCATGGTGAGGATTTTCCTCCTAGTGTGTCAGGACGATCCTCAGAGGTGCGGCCACGGAGGGCTGACCTGCTGAGAAGTGAGCGCTGTTATGCCAGGAGATGCGTGTTTTCCCAGGCAAGTGGCATTCCCATGGTTGACCCTTCCCCAGTGACTCATTCAGCAAACATGCCCCGAGTGGCTCATCTGTGTCCGGTACCTGGCTGGCCCCGGGCAACAGAAGGGACCAAGACTCACTTTCTACATTAGAACAGGGGTTGGCAAACGATGGCCCATGGGATACACCCGGCCCCACTGGTTTTTTGCAATTTTATTAAAAAAAATTTTTTTTTAGTGTTTATTTATTTTTGAGAGAGACAGACAGAGCATGAGCAGGGGAGGGGCAGAGAGAGAGGGAGACACAGAATCAGAAGCAGGCTCCAGGCTCTGAGCTGTCAGCACAGAGCCTGTCGCCTGGCTTGAACCCACAGACCGTGAGATCATGACCTGAGCCGAAGTCGGACACTCAACTGACTAAGCCACCCAGGCGCCTCACAATTTTATTTTTAATGAGATATAATTCACACAGCATAAACTTCATTATTTTAAAGCGTATAATGGTGGTTTTTAGTATATTCACAATGTTGTACTATCATCAGCACTGTCTACTTCCAGAACATTTCCATCGTTCCACAAAGAAACCCTGTACCCACTGGCAAGTCCCCTCTAGGAAGACTGTGCCACTGACATTGAGTGTTATCTTTAATTTTTTAGACTTTTCCTATTTGTTTGTTAAGACATGGCATAATTTTTAATTTGGGTTTCTTTGATCCTAGGGGAGTTGACAATTTTTATATACTAACTGGTACATAATACTATGTACTAATTGGTTCCTATATATTTTCTGCGAATTGTCTGTTCATATCTTGTCCATTTGTCTTTCTTTTTTTTTTTTAATATGAAATTTATTGTCAAATTTGTTTCCATACGACACGCACTGTCTTGTCCATTTTTCTACTGGGTTCATCTTTTCTTATTATTCCCTAAGAGTATTTTATATTCACCTAGTCAGTTAATTTCAGAGAACTGTCATTGCATGCCATGGATATTTTTCTGTCCTACTTGGCTCCTAAACTGCATTTGTGCTTCATTTCTGCTAGTTATCAGCAGTTTCTGATTGTGAAGGGGTCGCCTACCTGTGTCAGTCCTGTACTTTTAGGTTTCTGGGCTCAGAAGTCCTTTTCCTGTTTCCAAATTGCTGACACGACGTTTGAACCCTCACAGTAGCCCGCAGATTAGACACAACAGTTTGTAAGTTGCAGAGGGGACATCGTGTGAACTAACTTACCCACGATCACCCAGCTTGTAAGTGACTGAGCTGGCACCTGGCCCAGGCTGATCTGACTCCAGAACCCTTGCCTCCCTCAGGAACCCCTTCCGCACTTAACCCAGCAAGTCCTTTCGGGGAAGAGTTACATACTCAGCATGGTGTCAGGTACTCTGAGGACTTAAAATTTCCTCAGAAAGATAAGTCATAGAAATGTGAAGTAGGGAACTGGCAATATCGCATTAGTGACATCGATATTTGTTGAGCGCAAAACCGTGTACAAGGTGCTGTGCTGGGTGTTTTCCACACAGTACCTTGCTTAGTCCTCACGATCACCCTGGGAGCTAGGTGTTCATGTTATCCTCATACATTCATTTCCTGGGACTGCCATAACAAAGCACCTCAAACTTGGTGGTTTAAAGCGACAGATATTGGGGTGCCTGGGTGGTTCAGTCGGTTGAGCGTCCGATTTCGCTCAGGTCCTGATCTCGCAGTTTGTGAGTTCGAGCCCCGCGTCGGGCTCTGTGCTGACAGCTCAGAGCCTGGAGCCTGCTTCCGATTCTGTGTCCTCCTCTCTCTCTGCCCCTCACCTTTTCGCGCTCTGTCTCTCTCTGTCTCAAAAATAAATAAACGTTAAGAAAAACGAAAAATAAATAAATAAAACAGAAATGTATTCTCTCCTAGCTCTGGAGGCTGGAAGTTTGAAATTGAGGGGTTGGTGTGTCGTGTTCCCGTCGAAGGCTCCAGGGGAGAGTCCTTCCGTGCCTCTCCCGGCTTCTAGTGCTGCCAGGCGTTCCTTGGCTTGTGGCTACGTTCCTCCAGTCTCTGCCTCTGTCTTCATGTCTTCTCTGTGTCCGTGTCTCTCTGGGTCCACTCCTCTTGTAAGACACCTGCTGGTGGGCTTAGGGCCCACCCTGAATCCAGGATGATTACATCTTGAGATCCTGAACTAGTTACATCTGCAAAGATCCTGTTTCCAAATAAGGTCACGTTCTGGGGTCCCACGTGAATTTTGGGCGGACGCTATTCAATCCACTGCACTCCCTGTTATGGATGATGAAGCAGAAGCAATGGGCTTGACCCGATTCCTGCAGCCGGAAGCAGGGCACGCCTTCCGAGTGGCGGGTAATGAAGACTCCCAAAGTGTGCCGTGGACGGCAACTCCCAGGAAGTGGCTAAATTATGGACTGACCCTGAGACAGGGTGAAAATGGCAGAGGCAGCTGACAGGTTTGGTGTTGTTTTTCCCCCACCCCTTCGTATTTTTCCTGCAGATCTTGTCTGACTCATCATTCTTGTGGCCCCTGAGTCCTGGCCAGTAATTTGAGTCTAAATATGTGCTCAGGATTAAGAAATGTGTCTGGAGAAGAGAACTGGGTGGACGTTTTCCCAATTCCAGGAGCATAGGGAAGCAGGCACAAGGGCCTAGAACCTTTCTGACTGACTCTGACATTGCCCAATTCTCCCCTCTTTCCTCTTGGTCATTTGAGCCCAGAGCTTCTCAGCCTTGATGTCCATACAGGTCACCTGCGGGTCTGGTTAAAAGGCAAATTCTGTCTCTCTGGGCTTGGGGTGGGCCCAAGACTCTGCATTTCTAACCAGATCCTAGAAAGTGCTGTTGCTGCTGGTCCTGAGAACATACTTTGAATAGCAGTGCCCTTGGGGGAGAAGAAGTCTCTGGATCATTGCCCTTGGGAGGACTAGTAAGTCATTGAAAAGTAATGTTAATGCTCACCTTTTGGGTACAGAACAGCATAGCTCCCCAAATGATGAAAAGTGATACTTTTGGGGATTCCTGCTGCCCACATCTCTTTGAATTGCTTGTAGGCCCCTACACGGAAGAAATCCACTCAAATCGTGATAAGCTGAAGCACTAACCAGCCCATTATGTGAAGGCCCTGGTGTCTATTCCATCTCTCGCAGATCTCTGAGGGCCCTGCATCCCCTCACCCCCGCCCCTGACCCCACCCCTGCACACAGCATCCTCTTAGGCGAAAGAAACTCTGAATTTATAGGTGCCACACTCACTGTTTGGTGACTCAGCTTTTTTTTTTTTTTTTTTTTTCAACGTTTTATTTATTTTTGGGACAGAGAGAGACAGAGCATGAACGGGGGAGGGGCAGAGAGAGAGGGAGACACAGAATCGGAAACAGGCTCCAGGCTCTGAGCCATCAGCCCAGATCAGCTTTTTGAGGGGCAAATGCTGTTTGGCAGAAGTGGATTTACGTACATGACCTCTGTTTGCTGGGGAAGGGGGCACTAGGGGGACTGTTTGCTTTGCTTTTTATGCAGGATGAGGAGGCTGTGTCTCAAACTTAGGTTTGGGGGCCCCTGAATTGCAACATACAGATGAGGCATGTCACTGCTGCTGGCTTTGTGACCCCAAAGGACACAGGAGTTAACCACAGAGAAGGGGAAAGCACAATTTGCAACATGGCAGGAACCTGACAATTGATCCAGAAGGGGGTGGAGCACCTGAGTTTCCTGAGGAAACCTACGTTTGGGTCTCTTTTGCTGACCTAATTTAGAGGGAGAGCCTTTGGGCTGCTCTATACCCCCACCCTGTCCCCCGTGTACATTGCCCCTTCCGTCTCCCCAGGGCGCCAGCACTGAAACCCTAGATTCTCTCTTGGGACAACCGCCTGTGGGAAGCGTGTGGTTTCACTCTCCCAGGCAGGAGCCCAGTGTGCCAGTCTGTGCCCTTCAGCTGCTGAAAATAAGGGCTTAATATATCACCCAAGATGAATTTGCCACCCTTTCCAGGATAGTGTGCATTTTGGGAAAGGCTTTCTGCTGCAAAGAAAATAAATGGATCGGGGGCACCTGGGTGGCTCAATCAGTTAAGACTTCGGCTCAGGTCATGATCTCGCGGTCCGTGAGTTTGAGCCCTGCGTCGGGTTCTGTGCTGACAGATCAATGCCTGGAGCCCGCTTCGGATTCTGTGTCTCCCTCTCTTTCTGCCCCTCCCCTGCTCACACTGTGTCTCTCTGTCTCAAAAAAATTTTACAAAAGGAAAGAAATGGATTGCTAGGGTGCACCTTAGAGTTCCCCACGGCCCACTCAAGTCAGACCCTGAGGCCACAGGGACGCCGCATTCTGAGTTGTCTACGACACACTTGTGATAGACTGATGCTCCCCCCAAGATGTCCGTGTCCTCATCCCTGTGACTGTTACCTTACATGGCAAGAGAGACTTTGAAGTGGTGATTTAAGATCTTGGGATGGGGAGATCATCCTGGATTATCGGGGTGGGGCCGTTGTGATGACACGGACCTTCTGAAAAGGAGACAAGGAGGGTCAGAGTCAGCAGCAGGAGATGTGACGACAGGTGTTAAGAGCGGGTCAAGGAGGGGCCACGAGCCACGGAATGCAGATGGCTTCAAAAAGCTGAAAAGGACGTGGATTTGGCCCCCAGAGCCTCCAGAAGGAATGTGCTCAGCCGACGGCTTGATTTGAACCTCATAAGATCATTTCCAACTTCTGGCCTCCAGAACTATAAAAGAACCAATTTGTGGTGTTTTAAACCACGCAGTTTGTAGCAATTTGTTAACCGCGGCGATAGGAAATGACAGCTGCTTTACTGTCCCCTCAAACACTCTTGGCAGGCTGCGTGCCCATTTTTCATATGAGCAATCTGGTTATTACGCATAGAAGCCTATAGCATAGACATAAGGAGCATGGGCTACAAAAGCCTGGCAACTTGACTGGTTTGCCCAACTCATCCTGGTTTGCCCAAGACTTTCCCCTTTATCTCCCTGAAAGCCCCATGTCCTAGGAACCCCCTCAGTCGAGCAAACCAGGACTCTTGTTCATCCTAATCCTAGCTGCACCACTTAACTCATTGTGTGACTTTGAGCCAGTTACTTAACCTTCTCTGGGCCTCCATTTCCTCATCTGCAAAATGGGAATAAGGACAGGGTTTTTGTGAGAACTAATTGGGTTAATAAGCGTAACCGTGCCTATCCCATAGTAGATGCTAAATAAATGTTAGCTTTTATTATCACACGAGACCAAGTGTGGTACAGAACTTCCTGTAGTTGTTTCATTAGGAAGGTAATAATATTCTTGAAAATCTCAGGCCACTGCTTGAGTCTCCTTGAACATTTGTCTTCTTTCTTTACCTTCTGTTCGCCAGGGAGTGCCTCCCTTGTCTCTGAGCCCATGAAGACTTGCTTCGTGGGGGGCAATGTGACGCTCACCTGCCAAGTGTCTGGAGCCTACCCCCCTGCCAAGATCCTGTGGCTGAGGAACCTCACCCAGCCCGAGGTGGTCATCCAGCCCAATGGCCACTATCTCATCACCCAGAATGGCCAGAGCTCCACACTCACCATCCGCAACTGCTCCCAGGTCCTGGATGAGGGCTACTACGTCTGTCAGGCCAAGAACCCCGTGGGGGTGCGGGAGGTGGACATCTGGCTGAGTGTGAAAGGTGAGTGGCCCCAAAGGAGGATGGTTGAGAGCTTCAGAGGACCTTCCACTAGCACGAGGACAGTTCGGTGCTTCCATATGTGACCAGGTGGTCACTGCCATCTGGGAGAAGGCCTATCTGCTTGCCTACGACTTGACAAGGTGGAAAAATTATTATCCAGTCCTACATTTCCAACATTGCATGGGGAGAAAAAGTAATTTATGTTGAGGCACGTGGCAGGCTCATTTGGAAGAGCACGTGACTCTTGATCTCGGGGTTGTGAGTTCAAGCCCCACGTTGGCATAGAGATTAGTAAAGAAAATATAAAATAAAGCTTAAAAAAATAATCTGTTACATCCCTAAGAATATATATTATAAAATATATTTTAAAAATACAAAAAGTGTAAGTTGTGACACATAAGAGCAAAATGAACACCCAAGAAACTACCAGCCTGCTTAAGATACAGAGCAGCGCCAACAATGCGGAAGTTACTTGTAGGTAGTGTGGCTAGATTTAGGAAATTAGAACAAAGCTAAAAAACCTAGGATGCCCTCTTAAATTTGCATGTCAGAAAAACAGAATTTTTTTAGCGTAAGCGTGTCCCACATTTTGCACGGGAGATGCCTATTCTAAAACATGATTTTTACCTGAAATCCAAATTTAAGTGGGCATGCTGTATTTTATCAGGCGACTCTACCTGTAGACTCCTTTCCAGTCTCATCCTGGGCCTCCTGAAAAATGTAATCACTATTCAAGAAAAATTTTACTACATAAGTGAAACGCCTGCTTTTTTCACTCCACGTTTTTGTTCCTAGGATTTATTCATGCCAATATGTGTAATTATACTTCATACCTCCTCACTGCTGTAGGATTTTCTGTTGTGTCACGATTACACAACTAAGTCACTAATTTTCCTGCGATGGACCTTTGTATTGTTTCTGAGTTTTTGTTGTTGTGATGAACAGAAGTGTTACTATGACAATCTTTTACCCAGTTTCTCCTGTACTTTTACAGCAGGTCCCCAGGCAAATACTTCTTTGGGATATATGTAGAAGGAGTAGAAATGAAGGGTTATAGGGCATGTGCATTTGTATCTTTATTGGATAATACCAAATTATTTTCCAAAGTGGTTGTACTGATTTCCATTCACAACAGCAGTATGTAGGAGTATTGAGTTGTTCTACATTTTCGCTATCAGGCTTTGTGATTTTTGCCCATCAAGTATGTGTGGGGTGGAATCTCACTGTTATTCTAATTTGCCTTTCTCTGGTTTCTAAGAAGATTGAGCATTATTTCATATGTGTATTTGCTATTTGTGTTTCTTCTGCGAAATACACGTGTGTCTTTTGACATTTCCTCCTTTCTTATGTACAAGTTCTTTAGAAATTCTGTTTACTAATCCTTATTAGTTTTACATGTTACAAATATCTCCTTTTAGTTTGTCTTTTTTTTCTTTCTTTATGCTATCCTTTCATGAGCGTTCTTTTAGTAGTTAATTTTATGAGTCTTGTATCATTAGCAATTTTTTATGTCTTAAGACATCCTGTCTCCTCCATGGCTGCAAAAGTCCTATCCTATATTTTCTTCTAAAAAGTTTTAATGTTTTGCCTTTCACAGTTAAATATTTAATCCATCTAGAATTGATTTTTGTGAATGGTGTGAGGTAAGGGTCCAGTTTCTCCCCCACCCAACACCACCCAAATTTGGATAGCCATTTATTCCAGCACCATTCTTGAATAATTCCTCTTTTACCCACTAATCTGTCATAAATCAAATTTTCTTTTATGTGTAGGTCTGTTCTTAGATTCTTGATTCTGTTCCATTCATCACTGTTTATGACAGCACTAATAACTCATACTCTTAATTTCTGTGACGTTATAAACAGTCTTGATGTCTGGTAGACGGAGATGTTAACTTTCCAGTGGTTTTTTTTTTTTTTTTTTTAATGTTTATTTATTTTTGAGGGAGAAAGAGTGCGAGTGGGTAAGGGTCAGACAGACAGGGAGACACAGAATCCAAAGCAGGCTTCAGGCTCTAAGCTGTCAGCATAGAGCCCGACACAGGGCTCAAACTCATGAAACTCGAGATCATGACCTGAGTCGAAGTTGGACGCCTAACTGACTGAGCCACCCAGGCGCCCCAACTTTCCAGTGTTCTTTTGTATCACGTGCTTCATTTGATTCCCACAAATTGAGGAAATGAGATATTTATCTTGCCTTATGGAGAGGTCACATGCTTTGCCCAAGCTTATGGAACCAAAGGAAGACTAGGACCCAGGCAGAGGAAGGGCGATGTCGCTCTTTCACCTGTGTATCAATTTTAATACATGCTGCCCAAGCGAGCACTACCTACGGGTGTATCCAGTGGAAGACTCAACAGTGTGATTTGTCTTTGTAGAACCTTGGAATATTGGTGGGATTGTGGGCACCATCGTGAGCCTCCTTCTGCTGGGACTGGCCATTATCTCAGGGCTTATGTTGTATTATAGCCCTGTGTTCTGCTGGAAAGGTAAGGATTTCTTGGGTCTTTTTGCTTACCTTTTAGGCTTCTCGAAAGGGTGTGGGTGGAGATCACCTGGGTGGCTCAGTTGGTTAAACATCTGACTCTTGGTATCTGCTCAGGTCACGATCTCATGGCTTGCCAGGAACAGCTCTGCCCTGACAGCGTGAAGCCTACCTGGGATTCTCTCTCTCCCTCCCTCTCTTCCCACTCTCCTGCTTACGTGCATGCATTCTCTCTCTCTCTCTCTGTCTCTCTCTCTTTCTCTCAAAATAAAGAAACTTAAAAAAAAAAAAGGGTGTGGGTGGGGGAAGGAGGCCCTAACTGTGCTCCCACCTGAGGTCCCATTCTATAGGCTTCTCCCTTGGGTCCAGATGATGTGCAATAATGAATATCCTAAGTACCATTCCTGAATACCCTGTCACCTCTCACGTTGGGTCAGTCTTCTCATTTCTCTGTCCTTTTGTAAATGTTAGATCAAAAACATTTTTTGAAAGACAGATACCATATGTTTTCAATCTTATGCGGATCCTGAGAAACTTAACAGAAGACCATGGGGGAGGGGAAGGAAAAAAAAGTTAGAGAGGGAGAGAGCCAAAGCATAAGAGACTCTTAAAAACTGAGAACAAACTGAGGGTTGATGGGGGGTGGGAGGGAGGGGAGGGTGGGTGATGGGTATTGAGAAGGACACCTGTTGGGATGAGCACTGGGTGTTGTATGGAAACCAATTTGACAATAAATTTCATATTAAAAAAAAAGATTATACAAATATTAAAAAAAATGTTTTTTGAGGCCGAAGTAGATGTTATTGGATATTAATTTTTTTCCTTTCTCCCTTCAGTAGGAAACACTTTCAGGTGAGTGTTCCTAGCATTGAGTCAAAAAGCCATTTCTGTGATCTGTCTTCACTGCAGTTTTTGTTTTCTTTCGTAAGAGCAATAATAGCAGCCACGGTTGAGGACCCGCCATGTGCCGGACACTGGGTGAGGGGCTTCATTAGGCGTGATTATAAACTCTGTCGTAAACTCTTCTGAATGGTGGTGGCATCGCCATCATCCAGATAAGGAGATGGACCCTCGGTGAAGTAATGTCTGCAAGCTCGTCCAGGAAACGGAGGGCTGCGCCTGCATTCAGATCCCAGTCTGACTGATTCCAAAGTCTATGCTCATTTTACAAGGCCCGGTCTCAGGGTGGGGCACATTGCTAGGCTGTTACTGAAGCGTAAAGACGGTGTGTATGCATGAAGCCCGGCCGTTTGTGCATTTATTTCATGTCATTTTCTAAAAAGAGCTAAAAGGAAGCCTAAGTCCTGGTCTTACAGCATGTTTTGGGAGACTGGTCTGAGCTTGCCCAGAAGCCCCTCCCAAAAGGAAACCTCATTCGGGACAAAGCAACTACATGGAACTTGGGTATTTCATTTCCTAAGGAGATTCTGGGTGGGAGCAAAGAACTCTTCTCTTTGTTCCTCTCAACCGGTGGTATTACTGTTCTGGGGTGATCTTTCCTGGGGAAACGTCACCTTTACTGCCCTATATTTGAGGGCCGTGAAAGACTCACTTTCATTCCCTGGGCTTATTTTCTCATAGGAGGAGACAGCAAGGCATAGCGGCAAAATGCTTTGGAATTAGTGGGCCTGGGTTCAAATTGCAACTCTGCCGTTCTCAAGCCCTGTGCTCATGGAAAATCCTTGACCCTCTCTGAGCCTCTGTCTCCTCATCTGTTTCCCAGAGGGAGACTGAAAAGATCAGATGACAATGTAATGCTCCCAGCACTGTGACTGGCCCATGGCACGAATGAGAAACGTACAGTCCAGCCGGGTAGGCAGAGCCAGTAATGAATCAGACAATAATTAAATGCCAAACCGCTGGGCATTCCCAAGTGCAGTCGTGGTTCAGGGCTTCCAGGGAGGAAGAGGACTTTACCTGGGCCTTGAATAACGAGTAGGAGGAGAAATTTCAGGAAGTAGAGCAGAAATAAAGGGCATTTCAGGAAAGGAACGTAGTAGCATTCGTGTATGTGCTGTGAGAGGTACTCGGATGGTAGGTTCCTGGGACAAAGAGTCACCTACCCAAGGAGCAGGCGGAGATAATAAAACCCACCCAGGAATATGTGATTGTCTGTAGGAATCTATGGCAGCATCGCTTTGAGAGATTCGTGTGTGGAACGCACAAAGATTTTTCCACATTACAAAAGAGGTTGCGATAAATCTAGTGTTTTGTATTCGGTAAGGGCTGATATTGGAAAAAGGTATCTTCTTGATTATTTCTCCCCCTTTGGAAATTAGGGGGCAAGACATGGGTGATGTCATGGTTTTGGTGGATTCAGAAGAAGAGGAAGTAGAGGAGGAAGATGTGGCCGAAGAGGAGGAAGAAGAGGAGGAGGAAGCAGATGAGAGGGAGGAGTCGCCAAAAGAAATACATAAGCATGGCCACATCCATAGAGTGACCGCACTGGTGAATGGGAACGTAGACTGGATGGGGAATGGACTCCAGGCTCTGCAAGGTAAGTTCTTTTTCCTTAAAACCACCCTGCTAGGTTGCAGTGAGATTCCCAGTAAGAATTTTTGAGTGTGGGTTTTTCCAAGGGTGGGGAAGACAGTTAAAGTTTAATCTAGCATCTGCTATCAACTCCTGACACCACAATTAAACTGCCAAACATTTATCAAAGACCTACTCTGGGGAAGGTGCGATATCGGCCCTGTTTAGAGGAATACAAAGGACCGATGATAACTGTAAGCTGGGAGCTTTGCAAGACCGGTTAGGGTGCACAGAGTGAAAGCTGGGGAAGATTTAAAATGGAAGCAAGATTTTTTTTTTTTTTTAACATTGATTTATTCTGAGAGAGAGAAAGAGAGCATGCACAATTGGGGGAAAGGCAGAGAGAGAGGGAGAGAGAATCCCAAGCAGGCTCTGAGCTGTCAGCACAGAGTCCGACGTGGGGCTCGATCTTACGAACTGTGAGATCATGACCTGAGCCCCAATCGAGAGTCAGTTGCTTAACTGACTGAGCCACCCCAGGCACCCAAAAATGGAAGCAAGATTTAACCATCATTTTGAGAGAGTAGCAGAGGAGGAATCGGGTTAATTTTGCCAGATGGATGATAGGTTTAAAAATAACAGGACCTCAGAGAGAGTCGAGTGCCTTGAGCGGCACATTAGTTAGGAAGGGCTTAATGGCACAAGTAGGATATGAGGCAAATCTTTCAGGGCAGTGTTTGAATAAGCAGAAAGGAGAGAGTATTCCGGGTGAAGAGAACAAGTTTATGCAGGTTAGACAGCATACCCAAGTTTATGCAGGGTAGACAGTGAAAAGAACGGGAGGGGGCGCCTGGGTGGCTCAGTTGGTTGAGCGTCTGACTCTTGATGTTGACTCAGGTCATGATCTCACGGTTTGTGAGATCAAGCCCCACATCAAGAGAGATTCTCTCTCTTCTCTCTCTCTGCCCCTCCTCAGGATTCTTTCTCTCCTCTCTCTCTGCCCCTCCTCTCTTCTCTAAATACATAAATAAAAGCATTTAAAAAAAGAAAAGAACAGGAGAAAAAGGGGAACATATACCCTGCCCCACCTGCTCCCCCATGAAATCCAGTTCTGAGGCTCTCCAGTAAAGGACTAGAAATTGCAATGACTGAAACCTGACGGTGGAAATGGAGTCCCCTCTTGTCGACCTCACTCAGACTCAGATTGGCTTTTCCCTCCTGTACAGATGACAGCAGCGAGGAGCAGAGTGACATCGTTCAAGAAGATAGGCCAGTTTGAAGAAGAGAACTGTCCTTCGTTATCCTGTCTTGAAAGCTTTGACTTGACTCACACCCCTGCCTGAGGACTTAAAATGGTTTGGGACTCTCAGCAAAAAAGAAAAACACACGCACGTATATTTCCTGCCCCCCTCCCTTTTTTTCCCTAAATCGGTTGACTTGCTGTAAGTTTTCTCATTGATGTTAAAAAGTATCAGGAACGAGCAGTATGGGGGGGGGGGGGAAGGTGCATTCGGCATCTGAGGTGCCCCTTTTCACTGTGACTTCTGGCTTTATCCAGCTTGACTGATGCTGATCTGGGGGGAGGCACTTGAGCTCTGTGCTCAGGGCTGTCAGTGCACCATGAAAGGTCAGTGATCAGCTTGCCCCAACACACAAGGGAATAATGTGGGGTCGTGGCCCAGGTAAGCTGGAGATCCAGGTGGACGTCACCTCCCTGGAAAAGGTGAGGAGATGTCAGTTGCCAATGCTAGTCAGAGGGAGGCAGTTTGGCTCAGGTTTTGGAGGCTTGAATCTGGGCCCTGTTTCTTATTTCATGGGCTCGGGCACGTTGCTTTACCTCTCCCCGGGACCTCAGTTTTCCTCATCTACCAAATAGGTGGAATCATACCGGCCGTACAGGGTACGGTGGGTCCTAAATGAGGTACTTGTGGGTGTGAAAGTGCCCAGGAGGTGTTCAGTAGATGTTGGTTATCTTCTCTTTTGCCCTCCCTGGTGGAAGAAACAAGGTCAACTGTAAATTACAAGCTGCCACCTTGGCCTCCCGTTCTTTGTTGAATGGTTTCAGATGAGAGCTCTTCTGATGGTATTTGCTTCCCCGGAGGTATAGTTCTTTTCAAAAGAGGTAGGGGCCCATAAGAGGAAGTGCCTTTCACTAGAACCTCTCATTTTGCAGAGCTTCATATTTATACAAAAGCCTGTTAGGTGACACCCTATTGGTTTTCAGAATTTCCCATTCTTCCTTTCTCCTGTGGCTTTGAAAGAAGGCAGGAGAAATGTTTTGCAGGGGAGTATCTGGTGAGAAGTACTCCTTGGGCACACAAGTTCATCCAGCCTCAGTTTCTACATCTTGGAAATGGGAATGAGAAAACTTGTTTCCTTCCCACTTCCTAAGGAAATAGATTACGAGGCTACGTTGATCAATAATGCGAAGTTTGGACTGAAAATAACATATGATGAGTTTAAGCTGCTGTTTCCAGATCCCTGGACAGTTCAGAGATTTTTGTTTCTCTGATTTCATCCAAATCTCTTAAACATCAGGGACCTACTAAGGGTGCAAAAGATGTGTGCTAAACCTGAAAATCTGATGACTTGAGTTTGCACTCTTTACTGTTCATATCCTGCCTAATGGGCAAGACATGGGGCTTCATGGAGAACTTCCTTTCTCCAGCAATAGGGACTGGGACTCCTGTGAGACGAGAAACTGGTTATCTGCAGGATTACCCTGGAGGTGTGGTTGGGACAGGTCTACTTTCTTGGATGAAAAGACTGAACTGAGAAAATCACTAGAAGTGAGCCCTGTTCCCAGCTCAGAGCCCTGGCAATCACAGGAGCTGGCTGCAATTTCTACCCCTCAGGAATAGCTGCGACCTGCTAACAGTTCTTGTGTGCTGGGTCTTTTGCTGCATTGTATTTCAGTGCTTAACCACTCTGGCCAGCCTGAGTTAGCATTGTTTCAGAACAGGAGACTTGAGTTGAGTTGCCGCTAAAGTCACTGAACACTGAGCTTGTCTCCCTTTAGAATCTTCCGTCATTAAATTCCTGAGGAGCCCACTCTGCAGAGGCAACCATGTTTAAAAAGAGAATAAGAAAAGAAACAGGAAAAAAAAAAGCCTTAGGTAGGAACACAGAGAATGATTTGTAAGATCACTGAGATGCTTTCCAGAACTTCCCTCTTCTCTTGCACACGCACTTGATGATCGAAAATCTTCGGGGAGGGGTTGTTCCACTATCAATAGGGGGCTTCAAACACTATAAAGCCTAGATTAGCTGACCCATGACTTCTGTCACTTATATCTGAGCCCTATGTGCACATTAATATAGCTGGGTCAATTAAGAGCGCAGGTACTGGGGTTCTTCAAGCTTTAAGGATTTTTACAGAATTAGGGCTTGCTTTTATTTTAAGTCGACCCCCACCCCCAAAATTACAAGCATGTTAACAGTGGGTTACAAAATCTGTGTGGCAAAGTCCAAGTTGTTACGTTGCGCTGTTACACAATCTTAACTGAATGTATTGTGAACTCCAAGATCTCCTTATCAGAAGCAGGAAGATAAATACTGAAGGGCTATCACAACTGACATTTCAGCAGGGGACACTGGGGAAGGGCTCTGGCAATCCTGTGGCTTTGATATTAGTCCTAATTCTCACAAGTACATGCAGGCCCTATTACTGCAGAAAGGCCGTGATGGAAAACTCCAGAACCCATGCACCAACACCTGGAAAATCATTCCTGCCGGGTAAAGTCTATCATGATGCAGTAAGTGCCGACTGGTAGTTCCCGCCATGAGACTGACCAGGAACTGCTGCAAAGAAAAATTAGCAGATCCCTCTGCGTTATTTACATTTTAATATTTGGTGTGTGTGTGTGGGGGGGGGGAATGGGTAAGAGAAATTTATTCTGAGGTTATAATGTGGATTTTTTAAAAAAGATTATGGAATAAAGTTATTTTTAAATAAATATTTTAATGGTCTTGATTTAGACCTGATTAATAAAACTGAGAGATTTGGAGAAATGGGTTTACCTCCCCCAGTTTTTTTGTTTTATTTATTTTTTTACTAGCTTTCCCCATATTGGTAACAATAGTGGTCTCTGCCATTTTATTCCTTTCCTTATAGGTACTCTCTTATGCTTACTGAGACACCATCACCTTTCCCACCCTCCCTGAGAAACTTGTTCTTCCATTATTTTTTTTTTCTCCCTGTATACACCTCTGTTTTGGTCAGATTGCATGCACCCTAACATGAGAGGAGCAATCATCGTGGAGACCACAGATCTGCTGGACTGTCTGAAAAGATGACTTGTATCAGCTGTCCCTGTAGTTGTGGCTGGTCTTGGATTTCTTCACCGGGCTCAGCTAACTGGAGCCCCCATAGCGTCTCACTTTACCTCACACTTGAGGTGGCACCACTCACACCCCTTTCCTATTCTAGGCCCAGACTACCCCCCCCCCCCCCCCCCCCCCAGTTCTTAGAGGAAGCTTCAGGTCAGTCTCCTTCTTAGGTCATCCCTCCTCCAACCCCTCACACTCCCTTTCTTCACTGCCCCCCAGGCTCCCTCCCCATTGCCCAGCTCTTTATCACAGCTGTCCCACCTTAACTTCCTTCCTTGTTAACCCAACCCATGCTTCCTACCTTAACCCCAGTATCCCCATGTTCCTTCCAACCCAGCCCCTCCCCCCTCTATTTTTTTTAACGTTTACTTGTTTTTGAGAGAGAGAGAACACAAGCAGAGAGGCAGAGAGAGCGCTGGGAGACAGAATCTGAAACAGGTCCCAGGCTCTGAGCTGTCAGCACAGCCCAATGTGGTGCTCGATCTCACCAACTTACATCATGACCTGAGCCAAAGTCGCATGCTTCACTAATGGACTGAGCCACCCAGGCATCCCCAGCCACTCCATTTTAATATGTATGGGTTTAATCAGAGCTGATTTCTGAGCCCCCACTTGGACTTCTGGCTGTTTCACTTCTCTCCTGCTGCTCCTGAGCACCCCCTTTCATGACCTTCAGTCCTCCTAGGTCACAGCCATTTTTACCCAGCTTGTCCATTTTCGGACCCCCACTCTTCTTGGATCCCCCCTTTTTTTCTGGCCGGCTGTCCCTTTCTCACTGCCCATTTTAATCTTGACCTGGTCGTTTTCACACACACACACACACACACACACACACACACACACACACCCGCCCCAACTGTCCACTGGGCTGGTCTTTGATTCCCATTTTTAAAAACCTGCGGCTTACGCCTTCCTCTGGCCCTCGGCTTTCCTCCCGCCCCCTAGGCTCAGCTCCTCTACCTGGGCTCCCATTTAAGCTTTGAGCTCCGGGCCTCAGCGCCCCCACTTTATTCTCCAGGCTCGTTCCTTCCCTGCCACCTTCTTAACCGCCCGGGAGTTCCCGGACCCCCTCCCCCAATTCTGTCCTAGGCCTTCGCTTTTTGTCTCCCTTCCCCCCAGTATCCCTGATCCCCGGTGTCTTCAGGTCCTCGTTTTCACGCGACAGTCTCCTGTCCATTCGCTCCCCCTTCCTCTTCACCTGGTTCCCACCCCCTCCGGTTTTCTTCCCGCCCCATCTCCTTGCCGCACCCCCTTTTCTACTCACACCTCCTGTAACCCCTTCACTATCCCCCCCTCCCCCCCCCCATTGTCACCAGCCGCATTCCTTCCGCTCCCGGTTTCCCTTCCGCCCCATTCCTTCCCACTCCGTTCCTACCCCTCCCTCTCTTCTCTTCATCCCCGCTGCCCCCCGGTTTTAGACTGCTCCGCTCACCTGCCCCCCCCCCCGCTTTCCCTCAACCCCGCCCCCCCGGTTTGTATCCGGTCAGCGTTCACCTGCCCGGTCCCCCCTCCCCGCTTTCCCTCAGGCCCCGCCCCCCCCGTTTTGTCCTGTCTGCGCCCCACCCCGCTTTCCTCTCAGCCGCGTAACCCTCCCCTCTGTTTTATCTTGCACCCGGGTTTCCTTTAGGTCCCCCTTCGGTTTTATCTCGCCCCCACGCCACAGTTTTCCCCCAGGCCCCGCCTCCCGTCGCCCCGCCCCCCGCGCGTCCCCGCCCGCGCCCGCCGCCATGTGACGGGAAGCAGCTGATGGCCTCTCCGGGCGGCGGCGGCGGCGGGCGCGGCGGCGGCGGCGGCGGCGGCGGCGGCGGGGCCGGGGCCAGGGCCGGGGCCGGGGCGGGCGGCGTGGGGGCGGTATGAGGGCCGGCGGCCCGGGGGGCTGAGGCGCCCGCCGCCTGCCGCGGGGCCGCACGCGTCCTCCATGGAGGCCGGAGGTGAGCGGGGTTGGGGTGCGCGGCTTCCCGCCGGGCGGGGCCGGGGCCGTTCTCCCCGGGGGCGGGCGGGGGCGCGGGCTCGGCCGTGGGAGGGGCGCGGCGGGGGGCGCGGGGCCTGGGCGGTCCGCGCGGGCAGGCGGCTGGGGGCGCGCCCGGCGCCCAGCTTTGTTTCACTTTCGCTGTCAGCGGCCGCCACCCGGTCTCCCGCCCGCCGCCGAAGCGACCCGAGGAGCACGGGCCATTGCGTGCCGGGGATCCCCGTCCCCCAGGACAGTGGGGGGCTCCCGAGGCCCGACGCCTATGCCCAGGGAGAACGCGGGGGTTCGCCAGGCCCTGGGGGGGGGTGATACCCAGGGGGGTGGGTGCCCAGGTGCCAGGTGACGCAGGTCTGGATGGGAGTCCGCTCTGCCCCTTACGAGCAGTGTGCTCTTGGACGGACCGCATAACTCGAGTCTGTTTTGTATCTGCAAAATGGGGTAATAATAGCACGTGCCCCAGCGGGTGGTTGGGAGCTTCCCAAACTTGCATAGTCATAAGAATGGGGTCTGGGGTCCCTATTAAGAAAATTTATTGCGAGCCTCTCCCGGTGGAGACTGATTGGTAGAGGTGGGGTGGGGCTGGGGATGTTGATCCTTGCTGGCGTGTTTGATAGGGCAAGTGTAGGAAATACTGATGGGTGAGGTTCATGCTTCTACCCTTGTTAACAGCTGTCATCAGAAGACGGTGTGGAAGTCTGAGAATATCAGATACACTTGGAGAGTCAGTCCAAATGAACACGTAATCTCGGAGTGCTTGTTATGTGTGCTTGTTACGCGAAGGCAAAACCTCCAGGTTATCCCTCCATCTCCTCCCTTCCACCCACCTTGCCTTTAAACCCCACCTGTACAGAAATTTGGGGTGGGCTTGAGGTTTATTCTGGGAGTTCCAACTCTTGAATATATACCCCCGTGCTTAAAGGCAGTGTCTTTAGAGAAAATTCTCAGAAGGGGTCAAGGCCTAGGGTTCAGAATTTGTTCCAGAACCTCTTGGTATTCTTCCAGTGAAGTTCACGCTTCTTCTTGGTCTGGAGAATTCTGATTGTTGATGTTTGTGTTTCCCAGGCTTGTTTGATGGAGCCAGGGATTGTGGGTGGGTAGGTTCAAATCAGGGTATTCCCTGGGGTGGTGTAACTTTTTTTAATTTGGGAAATGACATTTCTTTGTTTGCCGCAGTCAGGCATTCAGTAAAAGGTGTAGAGGCAGCTCTCTCTGCCTTCCCATCCAGATAAGGGCTTTCTTTTCAGTGAGTGTGTTACCACTTTTTAAATGGCCCCTACTGTTTGTCTGAATCTTATGTGAATCTTTTTATAGCTTCCGCTGTTGTTTCCATTGACTCCTTATACTTAAAACTGAAAGCGATCTGTAGTTAGTCTCCCTTTTTAGCTGGAATCTGTTTCCAGTTCTGAGTTTTTCCTGATGATTGACGACTGTGTTTTGGGGTGTGGGCAGAGCTGTTGAGAGCTGCCAAGTTACTGTTAAAAAAAAAAAAGGCTAGAGAGTTTTATGTTCTTTTGAAACTGAATAAAGCCCATTGTAATGGGATTACAATGGACAACAGTAGATATCTTCTGAGCAGTGGTTAGAATTCACTTATTCTTTCGACAAATATTTATTGAGTATCTACTGTGTGCCAGGCATTCTCTAGGCCAGCACTGACCGATAGAAATATAATGCCACATCTGTAATTTAGAATGTTCTAGTACCTGCGTGGAAAAAAAAGTGAAACCAATTTTAAAATTGTATGTGTCAATCCAGCATATCTAAAATATATCATGTCAACATGATTATTGATTTATTTTAGGTTTTTTTTTTTTTTTGGTGCTAAGTTCAAAATCTGGTGTATGTTATATACTTAACAGCCCATCTTAATTCGGACTTGGCATATTTCAGATGGTCAGTGGTCAACTGTGGCTAGTAGTTACTGTATTGGACAGTACAGCTCAATAGCGAGCAGATAGGCAAGTTTGGGGTGTGGGTGGGGAAGAGAGGCAGTGAATACATGAAAACAAGTAAACAATCAAGAAAAGATGAGTGAGTGGTGCCCATAAAATTAAATGGGGTGAACGGAAAGAGACTGACCGATAGTAAGACCAGGAAGGTCTCAGAATGTGACATTGACACTGAGCCCCTGAATGGTAGGATGCAGCAGGCAAAGATCTGGGGCCTGCCAGGCTGTTTTCCAGGCCCAGGGAACAGCTAATGTCAAGATCGCAAGGGTGGACAAACCAGCAAGCTTCCCGCTGGCTGGAATCCTAGCTTTCTTGTCTGTGCTCAGGTGAATCTCCTTGCACAGAAGCAGCCCATAATAAGTATCTTTCCATTCAGTCTGTTTGTCCAAGTACATCCCAATGATGGGATGTACAAAAACCCTGATCCATGGGCCTTTTCACTAAGAAGGGCCACGGCAGGTGCAATCCCGGATGAGAGCTGGATCCTCTCGGCTCTGTTTTTTGTTTTTGTGGGGGTCTTTTTGTTTTGTTTTGCTTTTTAAGTTCTGCACTAATTATGGCTTTTCTCCCCCAGCAGCCAAGTTTAGTTTGGGTTCAGACTCCCCTTCAGAATTTCTTTAACTCTAGAAACGAAGAGATAGGAGTCAGTGAGTTCTTTTCTTCTTTTGGCTCCTGGATTCCTGAGCCTGAAATAGCAGGAGATTAAATCTCCATATCACAGAAATAGGGTGTGAAATCTGGGTATGGCTCATGTTTAAGAAGCATTTCGTATGAAATGTTTGGCACAAGCGTCATAATACTTTAAGGGGCTTCATTTTGTTTATATTTAAAGAGGTATACCACATATATTTTTTTCAGCAAATACTGACTGACTGCCTGCTCTCTGCCAGGAACTCCGCTACACACTGAAGAGAAACATACAAGGTCCCTTTTAGCATGGAGTTGGTGTCCTGGTTGAGGGGAGACAGATACTCCTCATCGTGGTGATTGTGCTATAAAGAACACGATGTTGAGGAGTTGTGAAGGAGATTGACTTGGGGCAGAGAAGAGCGCTCTAAGGAGTTGTTATTTGAGCCAAGACTGAATGAAGAGAAGGGCCAGTCATGGAAGGGCATTCCAGGCGAAGAGACCAGCTGGTGCAAAGGCCCTGAGTTCGGAACTAATTGGGCACTGTGAAGGGGTGAGTGAAGGCTGGAGTCAGGGGCAGGGAGAGGAGAGTCATAAGCCCAGGTGGGGTTGAAGGCAAGGGGCCAGGTTATATAGGACTTTAAGGGCACAGTAAGGAGTTTGAATTTTTAAGAGTGGCTGAAACTGATCACTCTAGGAAGTGAGGAGAATGGATGGCGGGGACCAGAGTGGAAGCTAGGAGAGCAGTTGGAAGACTGCTCGGCGAGAGGTGATGTTGATGAAATGGTTTGCATAGATTAGAATAGTAGCCATGGAGATAGAGAAGTTAGGTTTGCCAAGTGTTTTGGAAACAGCCCTGATAAAACTAGTTAATGGATTTGGTTTGGGAAGGAAAGAAAAGGAGTCAAGGGGGACCCCTTTTTATATTGTGCAAAGCCTCCACAGTGCAGGTTGTGGGAGAAGTGACCCAAGTGTGAATATTATCAGGGTGGGATAGAGACGTTTCCGTCTAACAGGAAAGAATGTGCCTCCGCATCAGTCGATGACATCCAAGTTGCTCCACCTTTGCTCTCCCGACATTTTAAGCGAGATAGTCCTTAGTTGTGGGGCTGTCTTGTGCACCGGAGGATGCTTGGCAGCCTCCGCAGCTTCTGTTCATTAGATACCAGTAGCACCACCCCCAATCATGACAGCCAAAATGTCTCCAGACAGCGGCCACGTGTCCCCAGGGGGCAAAATCCGTCGAGAACCACTGGATTACGGGAAGGAAGCATTGACAGAGATTAGGGCCAGGCCACCACAAGAAAATATCCAGGAATAATGAGAATGAAGACAACACCACAGGGGGTGGCTGGGTAACATTGAGAGACTGGTTTCGGATTTAAAATATAAAGTAACTTCTTACCATGCAGATAGTCCCATCCAAAGGAATATGCTCCCGTAGACCAGTACTTGTGTAGATGAAAAGATCTCACGTACAGATTTCTAGGAGGAATTACCTATACAAATAACAGTTTAGACAGACCCAATGTATTAAAACCTAGATTTATACATAGAACCTCAGGAAATGACTATTCTCTTTGCAAAGGAAACTTCTTAAATTTTCTTTAAATAGCAAAGCCACCAAAGGCTTGATATGATTAAAATGCTATTTAAAGAGAGAATCTTCAGCAGCACATTTATTTTATAACACAAGATCATACCCACATCTATAATGCATATACCAGGAGATATTCTATGTATACGGACATGCATCTCTCTGTGTGTACGTTTACCACCCGTTTCATTGAACACAAGATACCAAGGTTCATATGTATCACTGAGAAAAAATGCTGCCTATTTAGCTATAAAAATTCACCGTTTGTAGGATATATCCTGATTTCAGTGGTCATATATGTGAAAAGACCTATAAAGATGTCTCCTAAAATATATGAAATAGGGGCGGTTTAAATCAGTATCTATCTGGTAACAGGTATAAAAAGGGTCAAGGTCTTGAAACTAGTGAAGTGGAACATAGACATCAGGAAATGACCTCATTCGGAGTGGAAGCCAGTTTTTATATTAGTATATATCATAATCATAATTAGTAGTCAGAAAATCAATTCTGAATGCCTTTAGCTTACGAGCTTCCATTGAGAACCTTCCTCTGGAGTAGAGGCTTGAACTAGGAAATGCCCTTCAGGTGGAGGAAGAAACACCAGCGCAGCATGTGCTGTTCACAAGGCACTGTGCTGGGGCCCTGAGAGAAATGAAAATGAACTTCTTTTGGTGTTTGAACAAGGGCGCTTAAATCCTGGTGGAGGGTGGACCAGAAAGAAATTAGTAAACTATAGGAGAGAATGAAGTCGGCAGGGTGGGACTCACTTCCTCTTTAGTAGAGATCATAGAGATAGGGATGTGTGCTAGGGATTCTCAGAAGCTCAGGTGTGCATACCAGTGAGCTGTGTGGGGCCTGGCCAGGTGAGACTCGTGTGGCCAGAGGTCATGGAAAGGAGGCGGGGCCGGTGGTCTGGGGTTCAAGGCCCAGGCTCCACTGCTGTTCTGTGTACACAGGTGGGAGCCTGGAATGTGTTTGAGAGAAATGTCCTGATGTGATGTGTGTTTCAGCTTTAGCGGAGTTCCCTGGGGCGGGGAGGAAAATCAGGAGAGTCTTGTAAAAGATCTGGGCAAGATGGGATGAAGGTTTAAAACCAGAACAGACTGGAGATGGAAATGGAAGGCCAGATCAAGAGGTCTGAGCGGCAGGAAGGTGGGCAAGCGCTGAACATTTTAACCTCTGCGATGGGGAGGATGCTGGTGAATGAGAGGGAACCTTCTCGTGTCGGATATTCCTTCTTTCACCTGCTTCCCAGTGGCAGGTTCTTTTAAGGAGACTTTAAATACATTTGAAGGCCTCCTGATCTGCACTGTCTAGCTAGCGTGGTCCAGCCTGGTCCATCTCTCCTCTTTCTTCCTCTTCGAGCATTCATAGGAAAACGAGGCCTCCATTCACTGGGTTCACTGGCACAAAGGTTACTGTGAGTCACGGTTAACCAGCGGTGGCCAGTGCCAGAACTGAGTAACCGCACTGGAATGTGGCCTGTGGCTACTGCTATTGCCGCAGGTCATTTAAATGACAACTCCCTCCCGGAATCCAGAATATCACCCATTGCCTTGGGGAGACCGCGGCTTTCCTGGGTCTGAGTCAGCGGGGCGGTCCGGAGCCCGGCTCCCCACTTTCCCGGGGAAGTGAGGGTGTTTGTCTGAAGCATGCTGTCTCCCGTCTCAGAGGAACCGCTGCTGCTGGCTGAGCTCAAGCCCGGGCGTCCCCACCAGTTCGATTGGAAGTCGAGCTGCGAAACCTGGAGCGTGGCCTTCTCCCCAGATGGTTCGTGGTTCGCGTGGTCTCAAGGACACTGCATCGTCAAGCTGATCCCCTGGCCGCTGGAGGAGCACTTGTAAGTTCTGTCGTACCCAGACCCAGAGGAGCGAGGGAGTCCTCACGGTGGGGAACTTGAGAGTGCTTTCCCAGATGACTCCCTACCTTTGTGGGTCTCCCTGCCCAGGAGCAGGAGAGAGGGAGTGGCTGAAAACCAGGAATTGATCATTGGGGTTTCTGGAGCCCCCTCACGTTTGGTATGTGTGAAAATCAATCCAGTGGAGATGATGTTATCCGTACTGTCATTTTTTAACAGCTTTAGTGAGCTGTAATTTACCCAGCATACAATCTGCCCATCTAAAGAGTACAGTTCAGTGGCTTCCAGTAGATTGACGGAGTTGTGCAACCATCACCACTATCAATCTCAAAACCACTGTCCTTGCCCCAGAGAGAGAGCCCACATCCCTTAGTTGTCATCCTCCAGTCTCACTCTGTTCTCCAGCCCCGAGCAGCCGCTAATCCACTTTCTGTCTTTACACGTTTGCTTCTCCTGGACATCTCACATAAATTGAATTGTACACCATGTAGTCTTTTCTGACTGCTTTCTCGCATTTAGGATCTTGTTTTCAGTTATCCGTGTTAACAGCACGTATCCGTATTTCCTTTCCTTTTATTGCCAGATAATACTCCATAATGTGGAGACGGCACATTTTGTGTATAATCTGTCCATTGGTAGACACTTAGGTGGCTTTCCCTTTCTGGCTATTAGGAATGATGCTGCTGTGAACATTTGTGTGTAGGTTTTGGCGTGGACGTATGCTTTCAGTGTTTCGCTGCATTAGAAACAGTCAGACTGTTGAGCAGGGGGGCTGTAACATTCTGCAGTCCCACCAGCAATGTGTTATTTCCCCATCCTCACCAGCACTTGTTGTCTGTCTTTCTGATTGTGGCATAGCCGTCCTGGCGGGGCAGGAAGTGGCAACTCATTGTTTGGATTTGCATTTCCCGATGGCTTCTGACGCCAAGCACCTTTACTTACGCTTTTTTTTTTTTCCTTATGCTTCTTGATCCGTCGCAAATCTTCTTTGGAGAAATGTCCATACACATTCTTTGCCCATTTTGCTTTGAGTTGTTTATTTATTTTTGAGAGAGTGCAAGTGGGGGAGGGGCAGACAAAGGGGGACAGAGAATCTGAAGCGGGCTTTGTGCCGACAGCAGTGAGCCCGATGTGGGGCTCGAACTCATGACTCTGGGATCATGACTTGAGCTGAAGTCTGTTGCTCAACCGAGTGAGCCACCCAGGTGCCCCTGCCCATTTTTAAATTGGGTGTTTGGTTTTTTTCTGATGTTAACTAGTTTCTTTCTGTGGGGTTGGACAGGTCCCAGCATCCGAATGCTGTGAGCGCCTGGTCAAAGGGTCCAGCATCTGCATTTTCTCATTTGTGGCAGGGCAGTTCCATGTCTGCCTTTATTTATTCAGCCAGTATTGTTGGAAATCTTTTTTGGCCTCACACCGAGCCTGGGTCTGAGAATCCTGAAAGAAACCCAGCAAGGCCCCTGCCCTTGAGGGTCTCATTTGTTTTGTATTAGGCGTTTCTTCACATCGCGCGTTAGATTTAACATTTAATGTTTGCTAAGTGGAGTCTGAAGCTCCTTGCCTTGATGACAGGCACCGCCGAAGAGAACTCGCTGAGACGGTCCTCTGCACGCTGCTGGGTTTGAGGGATGTCCATTTGGCTGTTTGGCAGGATGCATCAAGGACCTTGAAACTGTTCTCCGGCTACCAGGGATCTGGGATATGGGGTCATCTCTTTTTATTTACATACGCTGATTTTTGTCACGGAGTTGGTTCTGTAGTAGTGACAAAACAGAAATCCCTTAAAATCCAGTGATGAGAGGATGGTACAGGAACTTATGGCGTTGCTATAGGGTATTTTTTGCAGCCATGAGAGATTTTTTTGCTTTAATCATGATATTCAGTTTCTTCTGTGTAGTCAGTTTCATGAGAATGCCAAAGCCATTCTTTTTTCTTATTGAGCTCCTACTGTAAATGTAAGAGACTCAACTGTATATCCAGTCCGGTACGAATTTAGTCAGAAAAAGAATTTTTAAAAAAAGCATAAAAATGGAAACTTTTTCCAAAAATCACTCCTGTCCAAACATCTACATTACCACAGGTAAATATATCCTTCTAGTATGAACTTAGGAAAACGGAAATCGGAGTATTAATCCTTTTTGTGTCTCTGTTCTTTAAATATAATGAGAGAAATTGTTATTGTTTAGTATGTTAAATGAGAAGTTACTTGTTTTAGGGAAAAATCACACATTGTGAAGAATAGTAACTTAGGATAATGCTTAATAATATAAGGAAGGTTTACTGAAAAAAGTAAGCTATAAAACCATATATGTAATATGGTCCCAAATTTGTCTTTAAAAAATGTGGGGTTGCCTGGGTGGCTCAGTCGGTTAAGCGGCCAACTTCGGCTCAGGTCGTGATCTCGCAGTTTGTGAGTTTGAGCCCCGTGTCGGGCTCTGTGCTGACAGCTCAGAGCCGGAGCCTGCTTTGGATTCCGTGTCTCCCTCTCCCTCTCTCTGTCCCTCCCCCACTCACACTCTGTCTCTCTCTGTCAAAAATGAATAAACGTTAAAGAAAAAAAATTTTTTTAATGTATGTACATACACGTAAATAAAAACTGATCTGAAATGTTTACTCTGGTTAGAGTGGTGTTAGGATTATAGGTAATTTTTATTTTATTTGTCTCCCTTCCAAATTTTTCCCATAGTTCTCTATTATTTTTATAATTTAAAATAATTGATATTCTTAAAGTCCTTTAAAAGGGGAACTCTGAGGTCTTTATATTCTTGTTTGGATTGTTACACATTAAAAAAAATTAATAGCACCTTTGGTATTGAGCAAATAATCGATACTAACCAGAGAATTGTATTTTAATAATTTTAGAAATAAAGTTTTTAGAAGCAGTGAAGTTAAATTCCCCCTATGACCCTCCCTTGCCGCTAGCCATCCCCTCCCTATGCATGCACCACCTCCACCCCCCCTCCCCCCCATGTAACTCAAGGGAGTTGATTCAGTGGCAAACTCCAAAGTCCAGGGGATCTGTTGAGTAGTAGGCTTGGATACCCAAGACTTAAGTTCTAGTTCTGCCCCAGATTTTGTGACCCCATGATAGAGGTCTTAGTATCTCTTTCTAATTTTTTTTTTTAACATTTTATTTTTTTATTTAAAAGAAAATTTTTTTTTTACGTTTATTTATTTTTGAGACAAAGAGAGACAGAGCATGAACGGGGGAGGGTCAGAGAGAGGGAGACGCGGAATCTGAAACAGGCTCCAGGCTCTGAGCTGTCAGCACAGAGCCCAACGCGGGGCTCGAACTCACCGACCGCGAGATCATGACCTGAGCCGAAGTCGGCCGCTTAACCGATTGAGCCACCCAGGTACCCCAACATTTTATTTATTATTAAGAGACAGAGAGAGACAGAGCATGAGCATCAGAGAGGCAGAGAGAGGAGGAGACACAGAATCTGAAGCAGGCTCCAGGCTCTGAGCTGTCAGCACAGAGCCTGATGCGGGGCTCGAACTCACGAACTGCACAATCATGACCTGGGCCAAAGTCGGTCGCCCAACCGACTAAGCCACCCAGGCACCCCGAGTGTCCAACTCTTAATTTCAGCTCAGGTCATGAGCCAAGGGTTGTAGGATATTGCCCCGTGTCGATCTCAGTGCTGACCATGGAGCCTGCTTAAGATTCCCTCCCTCTCTCTTTCCCCCTCCCTCCCTCTGCCACTCACCCATGTGCATGTGCTCTCTTAAAAAAATTTTTTTTTGAATGATAAAGCTCTAAGCCAGGCCCGGTTTAGGACTTTTTAGCTCTGTTTCCTGTCTCCCCCATCCCTGAGGATACTTCCTCCTTGCTCCTGACTTTAGCGTCTTCCCATACCCAGGATTAAGCCCCCTTTTATTTACTCAGCAATTCATCCTTCTATCCTGGCCTTTTTCTCTTGTACCTCTCAAAATCTGACATATGCCGTATGTGTGCGTGTGTGTATGTATGTGTGTATACATACACATGCACACACACACATATATATACACACATACATGTGTATGTACATAATTTTTTTTTCATTCTCTCTCAACTAAAATGTCAGGTCCTTGAGGGCATGGTTCCCTGCTGTACCATGGGACTCCAGAACAGGTCTGGCAGATGAATGGTCTCTCCCTGTCTTCAGCTCCTCTCCTCCATTCTTCTCAAACACAGGTCTGATTAGGTCCCGTAGCTGCTTACACAATTCCAGTGGGTCCTCACGGTAGTGGGATGAGAGTCAAACAATGCGGCCAGGCACTGACAGGGATGCACAGGAGGGTGCTTGCTCTCCACTGTGCGGCCCCCCGCCCTCAGTGTGCACCGATCACACCTCTCAGCACCACTGTGTTCCTTCCTGTTCTCCACAGAAGGCCCTGTCCCAAGCTCCTTTACCTGGAAAATCTATCCTCATTCTTTTTTTAATGTAAAAAAAATTTTTTTAACGTTTTATTTATTATTGAGAGACAGAGACAGAGCATGAGCATGGGAGAGGGAGAGAGAGGAGGAGACACAGAATCCGAAGCAAGCTCCAGGCTCCGAGCTGTTAGCACAAAGCCTGAGGTGGGGCTCGAACACACAAACTGCGAGATCATGACCTGAGCCAAGTCAGACGCTTAACCAACTGAGCCATCCAGGTGCCCCAGTATCTCTTTCTAGAGAAAGTACATTAAAAAAAAAAAAAAAAAAGAGAAAGTAAATTTATGATACTTAAATGAATTAATCTGCAGATATGCCTTGGGGTGCCTGGGTGGCTCAGTCAGTTAAGTGTCCGACTTCGGCTCAGGTTATGATCTCATGGTCCTGAGTTTGAGCCCTGGATCTCGCTTTGGATTCTATGTCTCCCTCTCTCTCTGACCCTCCCCTGTTCACACTCTGTTTTCCTCTCTCTCAAAAAATAAACATTTTTTAAAAAATGTGCAGATATGCCTTAATTCCTTTGGAATAAAATAGCTACTACAGATTATTCCTTAATTCAAAGGCAAAAATTAGGATTCTGTAAAAAAATAAAACAAATGGAACTTCGGTGGTTCCCGGGTGTCCTATAAAGCTTTCCCTGCGTCTTGCATTTTCTGTGCTTCTTCCCTGGATGGCAGACTCAGGCCCCTGTGCCTGGGCCAGGCAGGTCTACAAAGCGTGTGGGTTGAGCAGGGTCAGTCGAGAAGACATTATCACATTCAGATGTTTGTCAGGACGACAGGTTTTCAAACTGCATTGGCCATTGAGACCTGGGGTCAGCAGACTTTTACTGTGAAGGCGCAGATGTTAAATATTTTTGGCTTTGGGGGCCATACGGTCTCTGTCGAGACCACTCAGCTCTGCCGTTAACAGCGGAAAGCAGCCATTGATGGTATGTGAAGGAATGAATGTGGTGGTTTCCGATAAAACTTCGTCTCTGAAAGCAGATTGCTGGCCTGGGCATAGTTTACCAACCTCTGATTTCAACTAATAGAGTTTTAGAGCTGGAGGAGCCTATGTTTGCCTCAATTCCATCTCCTCCCTTCTAATTTTACAGGTGAGCTTAGTGAAAATTTTGTAATAGATTTCAACCACACACTTGGCAAAAATATGATTTGCTTACAGCTTTGGGGGAACAAATCTAATACATAAAGACATCCTATTATGTATACGCTGAGTATGGGATTTTTCGTGGAATGGAGTTCCAGCTTCCTCATCTCCATTTCCCCCAGTTTGGTATGCCCGGAGTATGGTCAGGGCCACCCAGAAAGGTAGGACTTAACACTTGCACTGATAAAGTATACTGCAGATGGGAAACTTTGATGTTGGGGGCTGAACCCCCGGGGCTGTCCAACTTCTCAAGCCCGTGAGGTGGTGTCTACTGGGGGGAATGGTGGGCGGGGCCTGCGTCTTCTGTGACTCATCTGGGCCTGTGTTTTACCGTCAAGTAGAAGGTAAAAGCAGGGGGTCCGGCCACGGGATCTTTGAGGTCAGTGCAGTTCTGCACAATTCGGTGGGCTCTTTTTCTCCTTGATCACCTCACTGGTCAGTTCCTGTGCTGGGCATACCGTCAGAGAGGTAAGCGAAAGAGCCTCACTGATTGGTTGGAACACAAAGCGAGTGAAGGTGGAAATCAGCGTGTACCAAGCAAACTGTGTTGGTCGGAAGAGGGTTTATTTTCCCACTCCTTGGGGCTTTCTAAGCTCGAGATAAAGGGGCTCATCAGGCAGGGAAGCAGCAGATGGGTATTCAAGTTCTAAGATCTGTCCTAGTTCCAAAGCTACGGCATGCCTTCTTCCTCATGGGAAACACTGAGTGCATCTTTCCTTCCATGCACCAAACCCGAGAGAACTTTCTGAGGAAGCGTATGGCTCCCTGGGGCTACTGTGATCTAGTTATCCCACAAGGCAGGTCACCCCGTTGCAGGGCTATCACAAATGGGATGAACCAAGGCTAATGAAGTCTCTGTTACATGGATTCTAAAAAGAAATGAAAAGTCATGCCAGAATTCACGGAAGGCCAGTTTGTTTCTAGAACTTTAATGTCTCAGATACCCCAAAATGAGAAGTTGGTTGGTTGCCTTGGTGACAATTTTAGACTCATGAAGGGATCTCTGCTTCCTCCAGCATCCCTAAAGGGTTTGAAGCCAAAAGCCGGAGCAGCAAAAATGACACAAAAGGGCGAGGCAGCCCAAAGGAGAAGACTCTGGACTGTGGGCAGATTGTCTGGGGTTTGGCCTTCAGCCCGTGGCCTTCTCCACCCAGCAGGAAGCTCTGGGCACGCCACCATCCCCAGGTGCCAGACATCTCTTGCCTGATCCTCGCTACAGGACTCAATGATGGGCAGATCAAGATTTGGGAGGTGCAGACAGGTAGGTCATTTCTGCCCTTGACAGGGTCTGGGTGTGCATGTTCTCATCAGGGATCATGGGGGCCGCCAGGCCCCCAGCCGGCTGAGGGGTGTGGCTGTGACCAGCAGACCGGGTGCCTCCTCCTTCCCACTGACTGACTGCTCCTGCTCCCACGCCAGGGCTCCTGCTTTTGAATCTTTCCGGCCACCAAGATGTTGTGAGAGATCTAAGCTTCACGCCCAGCGGCAGTTTGATTTTGGTGTCAGCATCTCGGGATAAGACTCTTCGCATCTGGGACCTGAACAAACATGGTATGGAGGTGATGGCACCACCGAGCGGCTCCGCAGATAACCATATTTGCTCCTTTCTCCACGTGACCCATGTCACCTTTATCTAGAACAGCGTTTCTCAACCAGTTTTCCTAAGGGGTCTTTTAAGACATTTTTTCCTAACCTTCCTCATCCCCATGAAATACTAGTATTGAGAATATACCATTTACTTAGGCACTGAGTGCATATCTGTGCACATAAAAAAAGTAAGACTCCACCCCTATTGAAAATACATGATAGAGCATAGGTTTTCTCAACCACGGCATCGTTAACATTTTGGGCACAGTAATTCTTTCGGTTTTGTTTTTTTTTTAATGTTTATTTTTGAGAGAGAGAGAGAGCACAAGCAGGAGAGGGGCAGAGAGGAAGAGAGAGAGGGAGACACAGAATCCAAAGCAGGCTGCAGGCTCCAGGCTCTGAGCTGTCAGCACAGAGCCTGACTTAGGGCTTGAAGCCATGAACTGCGAGATCATGACCTGAGCCTAAGTTGGACGCTTAACTGACTTAGCCACCCAGGCGCCCCTGTGCATGATAATTCTTTGTTCCAGGCCGTCCTGTGCGTTCTGGGAGTTGAGCAGCACCCCTGACCCCTACCCATTAGATACCAGGTGCACCTTTTCTTGTTCTGACAACCAAAATGTCTCCAGACACCACGCCCTGTCCATGTGAAGGGCAGAGTCTCCCCAGGTTAGGAACCACAGATCTAGAAGTCCTCCGTGTGGGATACTTCCTGTCAGAAATCATGTTTCTCTGTGAAGCGAAATCTTTGCCTAGAGGAAATCTCTTAGACTTGAGAGGGTCAACTTTTGTGGAATTTTGCTGTGAGCAGAACCACATACAGAGGTGGCCCAGCAAAGAATTCCATACATCTCCAGTATTGAGCTTTAACTGGAAAGGTGACATAGGGAAGGGGAATTTATCTCCAGACCACTTCTTCCCCACATGGGCAGGGATTCGGGGGCTGGAGGGAGGAAATGGCGACGTGGACAGTTGATGAAGAGGGCGTTCATCCCTGATAACGCAGAGGGACCGGTATTCCTGCCTCAGCCGTGATGGGGCCAGCTCCCCACAACCATGAGCTACTCCTGCCCTCTTAGAAACAAGCCTGCTGGGGGCGCCTCGGTGGCTCAGTCGGTTGAGCGTCCGACTTCAGCTCAGGTCATGATCTCGCGGTCTGTGAGTTCGAGCCCCGCGGAGCTTGTTTCAGATTCTGTGTCTCCCTCTCTCTCTCTGCCCCTCCCCTGCTCATGCTCTGTTTCTCTCTCTCTGTCAAAAATAAATAAAAACATTAAAGAAAAGAAACGAGCCCACTGACTTGTCAAACAGCCAAGGAGGTGCTTGTGGTGTCCTTATCCAGGGGCATCTGGTCACCAAGAGAACTCTGGCAGTTTCTGCCCTTGGCTGTGGAACGTGAAGTCATAAGATAGGTCTGCTGCCTGGGAAGGCTCCTCCAAGGTGGCGCCATTGTTAATGCATCCTGAGGCAGCTTGTTGCCACCACATAAGGAAGGTTCTTGAAGAGACTTGAAAGTCTTTCGGTGGTTAGGGGCTCCTGGGTGGCTTTGTGGGTTGAGCATCCGACTTCGGCTCAGGTCATGATCTCGCGGTTTGTGAGTTCGAGCCCCGCCTCGGGCTCTGTGCTCAGAGCCTGGAGCCTGCTTCGGATTCCGTGTCTCCCTCTCTTTCTCTGCCCCTCTCCTGCTCACATTCTGTCTCTCTCAAAAATAAAAAAAAATTAGAAAAAAAATTTCTTTTAAATAATAAAACCTTTCAGTGGTTGGGAAGGCAGGACTAGCTGAAGGGGACTGGGAGCAGGCCAGTGCACTAGGGCATTCCCAGGAGGGGAGGGGATGAAGTCGTGTTCCCAGGTCCTGGGCCTGGCCCTACCCTTCTGCCTGAATTTGTTCAACACTCACAGCCACCCTGGGGATAGGTGCTGCTCTGATATGACAGCTGAAGAAACCATGACTTACCTAAAAAAAAAAAAAATTATATGGACCCACATACATATATGTAAACTCTTCAATGCATGACTCTATGTGTTCATGTAAGCTTTTTTTCCCCCTTTTTCCCCTTTCAAACCCAAGTTCGTCTTGGTACCTCTTCCTACCCCGTCTCTTTCCGCATCTCATCCTCCCCTCCCATTGCATCCTTCCCTGTATTCCCCCGGCAACCTCCTGGCCCATGCTCGCAGCCTTCCGCATTTCCCTGTATACTTACTTGCATATTCCTGCTTGGAATCAGGGGTCAGTTATGGATTTGGGAGTCATCGTTCCACAAAAAGATTCATGTTATTCGCATATTTTCTGCAAAATAGTACTCCATGGAAATTCTAATTTTTTTTTCTTAATGTTTATTTGTCTTTGAGAGAGAAACAGAGCGTGAGCAGGGGAGGGGTAGAGGGAGAGGGACACACAGAATCCGAAGCAGGCTTCAGGCCCTGAGCTGCCAGCACAGAGCCCGACATGGGGCTCGAATTCATGAACCGCAAGATCATGTGACCTGAGCCGAAGTCAGACGCTCAGACGCTCAACTGACTGAGCCACCCAGGCGCCCCTTCCGTGGAAATTCTAGGTCCCTAATGCCATCTGAATTAACGGAGTAGATGTATTCCATATATTTACCCATTCTCTTATGCTTGTGGATGGACATTTTAGTTTTTCCCCAAAACAGAACTGGAGAGGTTATGTAAGTGGCCCTTATGTGCTGAGGAAACCGTGGAGTCAGGGTTCAGACCCAAGTTCGCCTGACAGCAGAGCACGTGGCCCTCATTACTCTGCACCATTGCTCATCCAGACACTCTGGGGAGGGTGAGAGAGCAGGAGAGGGGGAAGCCATTACAGAGTGTAAATGACAGAAATACAGATAAAACAGTCTCAAATTTGGGAGGATGCTTCAAAGTTCTAGAGGTGGTTGAGGGACCTAAAAAGAATGTTCTTTCATGTCAAAGGGATCTGTCAGATCTGATCTATGTATACAGCCTTTCTCCCATTGATCTGGTGGGTTTTGGTGAAACAGAAAGTAGTGATTTCCTTGGGGATCAGAATATCGTATGAATCGGTTTCAGTGTTTAATGACAAGTCCTGTCTTCTTCCTCTGCGTGAAAAAAGTGGGCCTTTGGGCTCAGCTGACAGAGAACCAGATGGGTGTACTGGGCAGGTGGGTGACCACCAGCTCTCCGGTCTTCTGACTTTGTGGTTTCGGGAACTGGCTCACCATTCGCTCCTTTTCTGTGCCAGGTAAACAGATCCAGGTGTTATCGGGCCACCTGCAGTGGGTTTACTGCTGCTCTGTCTCCCCGGACTGCAGCATGCTGTGCTCTGCAGCTGGAGAGAAGTCGGTAAGTCTCAAACGTTGGGTACCATTTTCTCTGCTGCCTGAGTTCTGCGAGACCTGGAGGTCTGAATGGGCCTCGCGTGAGAGGGAAAGTAGGCCCAGTGCCTCAAGATTCATGTGCAAACCAGCCCCAACAGAAGGCATGCTTGTGGGCCGTGACCTCCTCTTGCACACCTCTCTTCTGATACGCACTTTGACACAAACCAGAAGAGAGGAGATGCTTGAAGTGGGTGGTTGCTCTCGCCACTGGATGAGGGCTGTCTGCCTTCACAAAATGGTAAAGGTGTGCTTTTTAAATTTCTTTCCCCTCCCCAGAGTCTTAAGAATTTAAAAGTTGCAGCCCATGTATGGGTCTAATTTCCTTTGAACCATTTAACTTGAATCTACAGAATTGGGAATGCCATTTCAAATCAGAATGGACAGTTACGTGTGGAACTTTGTCCTGAAATCCTGTCTGTTATTTCAGAAAGTATTAGAAACCCAAGAACAGTTTGCGAACGTTTTGTTTGAAGTTTAGATCTGTATTGAGCTATTTGCTATGATCAACCAAAAGTTAAGAGTTCACTATATGGTACAGCCCAGGTGGTTAATCATTCGTTTGGGGTTTGGAACTACGTGAAACCGAGTTTTCTTAAAGGGAAGAAAATAAAATCCCGTCTTTAACGATTAAAGGTTTAAAGTGATGAACTGTGTCAGACGTATGCACGATCGTGGGGCAGATTTCCACCATTCTGTGAACTCGTGGTGTAAAATGGCTCGACAGGGTACGATCGCTTTGTTGGGAGCCCTGGGGTTCACCTCGGACCCTGCTGTTTGGTTTTAAGTGAAAGGACAAGATAATTCTTGGCTTAGGTCTGCTTTAGCATATACTGTGATCTTGCAGACAGGGTTCAGAAGCAGAACTCAGAGAACATTTAGCTGGTGGTCATCCTGAGCTTGGCTGGGTTTATTCTCCCTTACAGTAAGCTCCTCGAACGTGTACATTGGTTGAGTGCCTCCAGAATTCAGACCTGTTTCTTTACTTAAACCTTTACGATGCGTTCTGGAAGAGCTGCACAAAGCGGGAGTGGAGAGCTTGGCTTCACCTGGCCACGGGGCCTGACGTGGGCATCGCTGTGTCACTCGCTCACCGTTCACATTCTAAGCAGCTTGCTGCCACCCCTGACCAGGCACCTGTTCCTTTCCACAGGTCTTTCTGTGGAGCATGCGGTCCTACACGTTAATCCGGAAGCTAGAGGGCCACCAAAGCAGTGTTGTCTCTTGTGACTTCTCACCTGACTCCGCCTTGCTCGTCACGGCTTCTTACGATACCAACGTGATCATGTGGGACCCCTATACTGGCGAGAGGCTGAGGTCACTCCAGTAAGGACGGACTCCCTGCTTAGGACTTTCTTGACGGGGGTGGTGACTGATGAGAAAGCTGCCTTGGGTTAGGCACGTCCCTCGCAGAGTCCAGGGCATGGGAGGGGACAGTCTGGGTAAAAGGCACAGTGGGTTCGGTGTTTCTCAGGCGTTGGCTTGCAGGGGCACCTCGCCGTCAGTTACGTTCTCAAATTAGACCCGAGGGCTTCAGGGCTCCTGATACAGGAGGCGGTGTGTACTCTGGATTCAGCGTTAACGAAACCTCAAAATGACTCTTTCTTTCCATTTACTAATAACTGTAGTAGCAAATTCAGAACAGTCTTCTTACTGAAACTGGGATTTCCAAAATGAATTTTCATGTTCTCACAAACTTGGTCTTTTTCTCTTTGTCTCTGTTGTTTTCTGAAGCAAATAATAGGCAGTCCTATAATTATCATGTATCTTAACCTAAAAAAGGCTTTCAGTTTGTACTGTGGTATTAAAGTGAGGGCTGACCTACTTTGCATAAGGAAATCAGCGCAGGGAGCGCGACTAACCCTTCAGCCCCTCCACAAGGCACCTGGAGCCTTAGGAAATGCACTTGTTCCCCCCAGTCTGCTTATCCTGAGGTTTTCCAGATGGGGTACAAGATGGGTCTTGAGCCTTTCCTAGTCGCACCATTTTGGCCTCCTGCCTGGGAAAGAAGGTGAAGGGTGGAGAGTGGCCCATCACTCCAGGCCTGTCATCCTGTTCCTTTCTCCTCAGCCACACCCAGCTTGACCCCCCCATGGATGACAGCGATGTCCACATTAGCTCCCTGAGGTCCGTGTGCTTCTCTCCCGAAGGCTTGTACCTCGCCACGGTGGCGGATGACAGGTAACGAAGAGACACCTCTGTACGGGGCCTCGGAGCAAGTCCCTGCGAGTAATTGTAGCATTACCCTCTGGCCTGGCCTCAGGTCTGCTGATGCGCAAACGTGTCTTTTCTCTCTCCGTCCAGACTCCTCAGGATCTGGGCCCTGGAACTGAAAACTCCAATCGCATTTGCTCCTATGACCAATGGTCTTTGCTGCACATTTTTTCCACATGGTGGAGTTATTGCCACAGGGTATGTATCTGATAGCTGAACAGATGGGTAGCAGTTTCTGCTGAGTGTACTATGCAGCTTTTTAAGGGAAGAAAGCCTCTAGAATTTTCTTGCCTACGGTGAAGCCTTTAAAGAAATCCAAGAGGACACAAAATTCTAATATTCTATTCTGCCAATACAGGTTATCATTTACTCTTAATGTTCAATCTAAATGTAATTAAAGAGCTGTGATTCATGCCACTTAATGGGCCAAGTTCACAAGGAAGCAGAAATTGAGATGATGCAGAAATTTATATGGGAAACCATTTAGGGCAGAGACCACCTTACAGGGAACGTCCATAATTCAGGAGGTGGCGCTCTTCCCTCCGTGACATTTGAACTCACGGTGTGATCTAGAAGGGCTGTGCTCCCAGATAGCGCTTTGGTACCCCACCTTTGGTACCAAAGGTACCCCTTTGGTAGCTCACCTTTGGTACCAAAGGTGTCTTGAGTTCTTCTAATCCTCCCCGAAGCCTTAATTATTCAGCATTACAGCCTTCACATCGATTCCAACCATCAGGGTTGCACTTAAGCGTTGCAGTTCACTCTCTGGGTGTCTCCTGCCGATGCAAGTCAGAGTAGGAAGGTGAATACCCATCACAGTGAAAACATGTATTTCTGAGGTCGGCCTTAAAGCGTCCGTCTCTGTTTTGTTTCAGGACAAGAGATGGCCACGTCCAGTTCTGGACAGCTCCGAGGGTCCTGTCCTCACTGAAGCACTTATGCCGGAAAGCCCTTCGAAGTTTCCTAACCACCTACCAAGTGCTAGCACTGCCGATCCCCAAGAAAATGAAAGAGTTCCTCACATACAGGACTTTTTAAGCCACGCCCCATAGTCTTATACTTGTTTTCTTGGTAGCAGGATAAACCTCCCTGGCAGGGGAGCAGCTGGAACCAGGGGCCAGTCATCAGGTCTTGGTTCCGAAGATCATTTCTTTTTGGGACTGTGAACAGAATGTAGGGAAACCAGATACCAGTGGACTAGTCACCAGGGATTTTCTCCGTGACATGGGGAGGTCAGTCACAGAGGGGGACTCCGGCTCCGCGACAGCTGAGCCTTCCCTTAAACCCTGAGTCCACTTACAGACGGCAGTGCCCAACACCTTTTAAAGTCATGGTTTTGATTCAAGCGTAGTTACTCATGTTGATTCGGTAAGAAGGGTCA
This sequence comes from Lynx rufus, assembly GCF_022079265.1. Taxonomy (NCBI): domain Eukaryota; kingdom Metazoa; phylum Chordata; class Mammalia; order Carnivora; family Felidae; genus Lynx; species Lynx rufus. Next base: position 9,252,571 of record NW_025814839.1, on the reverse strand, counting down.
GCAGGCCTCAGGAGCCTCTGTGTCGGGGCGGAGTTGGGTCCCTCGACTGGCAAGCGTGGCTTCTGCCCCGCACTTAAGCGTTGTCGTGTTTCACACACAGTGGTGACACTGTTCTGAAGTTCTCTCCTGCTGTGTCAGAGTGGCTTTGATGTTGGCAAGTGCCGTCCTTCCTCTGGCTCCCCTCTGACCGGCAGGACAAAATGCAGGACAAAGTTTTCACGGAGCCGTGTGCCGTGAGGTATTGACTAAATTGCAGCTGACTCAGAGGCCGTGCTCCCGACTGATACACTATAAATGGCTTTTTTTTTTTTTTTTTTTTTTAATATAAACAGTGGTGTGCATGTGCAGGCGATGACAGATGTGTATGTCCGGTCCCACACAGATGTCCCCCTAAACTGCATGACTGTTCAGATGGCCACCGCGTTGGCAGGTGTTTGCCATTTGTAGCATATTTATTTGTATTTTCTCAGCAGATGTTAAGGTACAACTGTGTTTCCCTCCACGGTATCTAAAAACCATAGTTGTTAAGCCGACCAGTTGTGAAGATGTCTCTTCTTGACTGTGTAGAGAATTGGTGTGGCCGCCCCTTCGGCTGATTCTCGTGTACGCGGTCTTCCTCTGCTGCGTCACCTCATCGGACTCCTCAGCCGGTGTCACCTCCGCCCCTTCACAGAAATAGCTCCTTGAAAGTACTGTTCTCCTTCCTTCAGTGGCGTGTCATTATCTGATCAAGACACCTCATTCCAATGAAATCTGCCTTTGGAAAATTTAATATATTTTAAATTATTTTAAAAGAAACACAACACCTTATCCTTTGGCTTTCTTACTAGGTGCTTTTTGGAGGCCAGTGTAACATTATAAAACTTGTTGCAAAAGTATGAGAGTCCCCCCTACCACCTTGGTTGCCGAAGAAAAACATTTCTTTTCAAGATGAGAGGCTTCCATCGAAGGGAAAGTTAAAAAGCTTTTGGCTCACCGTTTCATTTTTTCCACTAAGAAAAAAATACCACCTCTCAAACCAAGTGAGTACAGCAGGACAGCGGGGAATGGCTGGGGCCAATTTTCAATTTTGTGGTTATCTTGAAATGTCACCGCGTAGTGTGAGAGGCTCTGGGCGGCTTCCCCGAGGCCCCACTTTGCCATTAGCTGCAAACTTTGCTTGGTGTCCTCGGGGAGTGGGTTGAACGCGAATGATGGAAGTAACCAACTTCTCCCTTTTGAATAGTATAAGAACCTGACATCTTTGTAAAGAATAGCCTCCGAGGAGAGCTTATTCTGTGATCCCAGAGATGGGGGAGGCTTTTCACATAGATGCAAGTTGAATGACCGCGTGTTTATAATCGGCGAAGGAGTCACTCGTAACACAGCCAACACGCAAGCTGCTTTATTTTTATTGAGAAGAACACTATCATAAATGCAGCCTGTTTGCTCTAAAATAAACTGCCACACTGCACAGGGCCTCGTCCTTGCGGCTTCGAGTCCGGCCCACGCTTGCCTGCCCTCCTTGCATTAAGGAGGGAGTCCTAGGCCTGGCCCCCACGGGCACAAAGTGACTCTTCACTGTCCACACCGCAGTTAGGAACCTACTTTAAGAGGAGAAATAGACACTTTTCAAGTAAGGGAACCTGAGGCCCTGTGCCTCAGGTTAATGGGTCAGAAATCCATTAACACCTATTTTTTTCTTCATTAACACCTTTATAAAGTAGATATGGAGATGGTGCCACAGATTAGATTTACACACTTGATTCTGGAGATGTTCAGTTTACCTTGAGTAATCGAAGACACTGGTACCACATGAGATTTGGAAGCCTTTTGTTCTAGACCAAAATGGGGTAGGCCAATTTCCTGCCATCTAAGCAACTGAATGGTAAAAAGCCTTAAGGATAAAAGAAAGCATTTTACTCTTTTTTCCTGTAAAACAAATGGGCAGTGCAATAAGAGAGCTGTATATTAAAACTGTTGGCTATATACCTGCTCCAAACACAAACATGGTACTTTTTAAACCTTTGCCCACCCGTGTCTGGAACAGTTTTCCAAAACGTGGGGTGACTGTGGCTTCATCCCCCAGCCCGCACAGCAGTTCATCCCGTGACAGAGTCCCCTCTTCTCCAGTCACTGTGGGGCCTGCGAATGGTGGCGAATGGTCCTCAGCATTTAGGCCTCTGTGACGATCAGGTCCCTGGTGACCTGGAAAGCGGCTATGAGGGAACTCAGCTGAATCTTCTCGTTGGTGCCAACAGAAAGTCTGTACCTAAAAGAAATCAAACAAGGTAAGAATAGAGAATATCACGGACAGCTACCTTTTGACAAGAGAACAGTAGAGATCAAAGACGGAACATCTGCTGAAGGAGGAAAGGAGGCAGTAAAACTATCGTGAACAGTCCTCTTGAATGTGTCCCCTAACATTTTCTTCTCTGCCCTGAACACTCATTTATAATTCGATCCAAACTGGTGCGGAAAAGTTAAATAAAAAAATTGTTAGTTGTCAACGGCAGCGTCCTGAACTTAACTTTGTTCTAGCTGTACAGGGGTATGCAGAATTTACATGACTAAGGATTACTTCTTCACTCGCAAAATGAATTGAGAGAAATTATCATTCAGATTCCCTTCCTCTTAATTCACTGGGAAGTATGGCTGACTGTGGTTCTGTGCTCTAGTAAAAGGTAAAGCAGGACACCGGTAGTCTATCTTGCCACCTTTCAGGCGCCCAGCCAGCGAAGGCAAAATCACGACATTCACAGCGTGGGGCTAAGGGACCTAAAGTGCGCATGTGGAAAGCCAGAGATAGCAAATTAGAGCTGGCCCTGTGTTGGCCTCTGTTTTGAACCCAATGCTTTTGTCTACGTAAATGATAGCTGCCAGCTTCACTGGGGGCTAATAACTGTGTTTATGGAGCCAGGCAAAGTGGAAAATTGAGTTTATGTTTACTTTTCCCCCCAATATGCTTTGCTATGCCAAAATGCTTTAATAACAGCTGGATAGCCGCTTGTCCCCAAGTGACCTGGATGTCGGAACCGAAGCAGGCCTTCCAAATAACAGCATTTCTAGAACCGACGTGGACCAGGCCTCTGAGGCCTAAGGAGAAGCCTTTATCTCAAATATGTAACTGAGCTGAACCTGTCCTTATGTTTATTCATATGTTCTTTAGATACGCAAATCATGCCCTTCCCCATGTTTCTTTCAGCGATCTCACCACAAACGAGATTGTGCCATTTATGAATGATGTAGACAAAATTGCAACCACGCAGGTAGGAGGGAAAAAAAACACTACAGGGTAAAAAAAGGAAAAGAAAATTGGGAAATACTCACTCAATGTCTGCCATTTTGGTCAATAAATGTACTCGAACTGAAGATGGAAAGTCAACTGGGGGAAAAAACAAAATCAACTGAGTGAGGTCTGCCACTCGCTGTTACCAAAAAAAAAAAAAAAAAAAATCACACCATGATTAGGAATTTAAACATCAGGTGACACTAAACTTGTCTGGAGGCCTCAGATCACCAGGGACCGCACTTCTGAAGAAGTGAACACTACAGGTTTTCAGTTTTTACCCATTTTGTGAGCAGGTTCCAAAGTGGTCACAAGGACACAAGATCAGCAGCACTGCTTTAGCAAGGGGGCAGCTCTAGAAGGGAACTGGAAAGCCCAGTTCTCACTTGCTGTCCCAGTTTTACAAACAAATGTAATCAACTGAATTTTAAACGTCTATTCACACTCATTTCCCACAAAGTGCAGAGCTGGGCTTGAGTGGACCATGTTCTCGGGCAGCGGTCGTGCCGGTTGGCCCGGTGAGGCCTGCAGAGGCCCCGGCAGGACGATGGCGGACTGGCAGGACGAGTGTCTGTAGTTGGCTGTCGCAGAAGGAAGGGTTTGCCCGAAAAGGCCACACAGCAGATCGCCTGGAGCGCCTGAGAAAATCCTGATGCCCAGTTCCCTCCAAAAGGCCAAATGAATTGGTCTGGGGGGCTTCCTATACACTGCCAAGGAGGAGAACCACTTCTCTGTACAGAAGTTACGACCAAGTGTGGAACTTCACGTGGTTCGCTTCAGACTGCTTTGGTTTACACTGAAGACAGATGTTCCTCCTCCTCTCCTTTTGGGGGAAGATACCCTTAGAAATGACAGCGTGAATTACAGCATACTATTTGCTGCTATAAAGTACAAACCCTTGGAGGAATGAAAGTTGGCCCTCAGGAGTTTCTTTCCCCAGCAGTTTTAGAGGTTGAGAGAGTAGCTGGGGAACAAAGTTTCAAATAGCAACAAGACAAAACTAAAACTGAGGGGTCAGGTTCATACTTCATTCCTGTCTCTTCGCTTCCAAAGTGGAGCCTCGTGTTCCCTCCCCACCACCCTTAAAGCCCGCCACACGCCTCCCCCTCAGCTTCTCAGCTAGGAAGAGCCTGACTTACCTCTGTGCACAAACAAGTGTATCTCTGTCAGGATGTCCTGTAACGCCAACCCCTTCAGTGTTTTCAACTCTGTAATATCTAGAGAGGAATGGTTACGGCAAAAGGCACAAATTCCAGGAGAAACCCGCTGCACACAATTTTGAAGCCAGACTCTGGTCAGAGTGACTTTGGGAAGTAGGGTTTTTAATCCTGACACAGCTGTTTCTTTCGGTTTGAACCTGCATGCGTTGGACCCCAATTCTTATCTTTATTTTATTGTAGAGTGAGAGTGTGTAAGGGAGAAGGGCAGAAGGAGACGGAGAGAGAATCCCAAGCAGGCCACCTGCTCAGCTCAGAGCCTGACACGGGGCTTGATCCCATGACCCTGGAGTCATGACCTGAACCGAGATCAAGAGTCAGACGCTCCAGCGACTGAGCCACCCAGATGCCACTCCCCCCTTCTAAAAAATTGTTTTTATCTTCAACAAGAGCTTCCTTCTGTCTCGTAGAGAACAGAGCTAAATGCATCTCCCAGAAGGCTACCCCTAGCTTTCCATTTCACCACAAAATGAGAAGAACAGTGGCCACTTGAAAATGATCACATCTGCCACCCCAAAGTCTAACTGCTTCTCTCATCCGTGAGGAAAGTGGCTTCAAGCCATACCCAGGTCAGAGACCTTCAGGAGGGAGGGCTTTAAAGGCAGGGAGCCACTCCACCCAGAGACCTGTTGTTCCCACTGAAAGCTGACCAGATACATACACAGCCAACTGCCTTTTGCCAGTAGGGTGTAGACACCGGCTGCAGCCTGGGCTCCTGGGCCAAGTTCTGGCCTGAGGTACCTAATGCGCCATCGGCAGGACGTGAGAAAGGATACTTCTGTAGGCTGTCGTGAAGTCTTGATTCAACATCCAGTCCAGAATGTTGGCGATGTCTGACTTGAGTGGGTGCCCAGTACAGGTGTAGACGGTCTCCTCTGTCACCTTCCCAAAGGCCATATTGGTGCTCTGTGCAGATAGAGGGGAAGAATCATGGTGGCCGTCACCGCGGCGGGTCAGCAGGACACCGGAGGCAGCGATACAGGTAGGCAGTAATGTTATGTGGGTGCAGGGCAGCTCGAACCCCGCACGGTGTACCCTGGGAAGACCTGGCCTCGTGAGAGGATGCCACTGTGGTGTTACAGCTGCAGCGTCCTTCCGTAGCTTTCCCTTGTCTCCAGCAAATTATTCTTGCAATTTTTCAAAACACAAAGGTTGGGGGGAAATCTTTGGTACGTTGTGAGATGGAGATCTTACCAGGTGTGGATTTCTGAATTTCTAGGTTGGCTGTGCTGCTGCTTCTGTCTTTCTTGAGAAACTATTCCAAAGCAGTGCCTAAAGATTTGCTAGGAGTAGTACCATACCTGCAGAATGTTCAGAGCCCTTCGCATATCTCCGCTGGAAAGAGTCACAAGTGCTTTCATCCCGTCCTCACTTATGTCCACCCTGAAAGGAGAGAGGCAGGAGGACCTCAGGGGCCTGGAGAGCGCAAGCGTTCACCAAGGGAACGAGATGGCCTGGAATGATTAAGGCTTTGAAGTAATGAAAGAAAGGGAAGGACGGAGGGAGCAGAACTCTCCTGATCTATAGGACCCAGAATTCACTCTGGTTTTAAGGAGTGTGGGCTTCGCATTAGCAGTCACAGCCCACTCAGAGTCTAGAAAGACCCTTATTTAGGACCAGGCATCGCCATGCTGAGCGACGGGCTTTGAGTTCTGTTCTGAGAGGAAAGAGCACCAGCGAGGCCCGGAGCACGAAGCCAGAGCACCCCCTTCAACAGGCAGCAGCTGGGGTTGGCTACTTGGCAACCGATTGATTCTACAGAAGGAAAAGTCTCGGTACCTTCCCTTCTAGTCAAAAAAGGCTAGAGGCATCTTAGCAGAAGGGACCTGGCAGCATGCAGTCTCCAATGACAAAAGGAGAGTAGGAGGAAATCGGGACAGCTTCCACGGGGGAGGAGGATGGAATCAGGAGAAGAACCAAGTGCCGTTTACGAAGAAAGTCCAGGAGATACCAGAGAGGATGACGACAGCTGACAGCCCGATGCTTCCTGTGCCCGGCACCCTACTTCGTTGTCTACACACATGATCACCTGTAAATGTCAACCGGCCAGCCATCCCAGAACCCGGCCTACGCTGCTCAGTCCCCAGGGCCCTCACATTCCCTGCTTTCCGATGTACTTACTTCTCTTCTTCTACAACATGTTCCAGGCGGGGAACCATGAGTTCAGGAGTCAGAGGACCGAATCGGAACCTCGTACAGCGGGACTGCAAGGCGGGGATGATCTTTGACAGATAGTTACAGATGAGGCAAAAGCGGGTATTTTCGGTAAATTTCTCAATCACTGGCAAGGGAAAAGAAAACAACCTCGTGTCCATTCGGATTCTTCAAAAGACCTGGAAACCCTGAACTCTTCCATGGTCACGTGAAGGGTACAGAAAACAAGAGGTGCAGATTGCAAGCATGGAGGGGATGCTACTGTAACAAGAGAGGCAGTCCCTGTGGAGGTCAGGATGGAGGCACTGGCCACTCTCTTCCCAAAAGCTGGTGAACCGGTCATCTCTACAGGATTTTATAAAATGCTTCCTTTTTGATGACTTGCCCTGATATGGCACCCCTACCATCGCCCTCCATAGCACCCTGCCCCTGCCATCCCCCTCCATAGCACCCCTGCCCCTGCCATCCCCCTCCATAGCAACCCTGTCCCTGCCACCCCCCTCCATAGCACCCTGCCCCTGCCATCGCCCTCCCCAGCACCCCTGCCATCCCCCTCCATAGCACCCTGCCCCTGCCATTGCCCTCCCCAGCACCCCTGCCATCCCCCTCCAGCACCCCTGCCATTCCCCTCCATAGCAACCCCGTCCCTGCCATCCCCCTCCATAGCACCCTGCCCCTGCCATCCCCCTCCCCAGCACCCCTGCCATCCCCCTCCATAGCAACCCCGTCCCTGCCATCCCCCTCCATAGCAACCCCGTCCCTGCCATCCCCCTCCCCAGCACTCCTGCCCCTGCCATCCCCCTCCATAGCACCCCTGTCCTTTTGCATAAAATTCTATGGCAGGTTGGTGATGCCCCACCTTCTAATGGCGGGGCCGGGGGTACCTCCGTGTGGACTGTCCAGTGCACTTTGTCTCGAAGCCTTAGAGCATTCGAGAGAGTGATGAATTCAGAGAGGCTTATGAAACACCAGTTTCACTCTGCAGTTTCCCAGTGCTCTCGCATGGGGATCTGCCCAGACTGACAGCCATTCCACGGAGCAAATGCTGAAGAAAGGCTGCCAAGGCTTTTAAGATCAGAAGATACTCTAACTGTCCTCCTCCTCCCAAACATGGGCTGCAATCCACTCCTTCTCCCCCAGAACTCCAAAAGATTGTTCTTCTCTCCTAGTTGGTTACCTCAGAATCTTTTTTTTTTTACATTTATTTATTTTTGAGAGACAGAGTGAGACAGAGAGGGAGAAGGGGAAGGGCAGAGAGGGAAGGAGACACAGAATCTGAAGCAGCCTCCAGGCTCTGAGCAAACAGTCAACACAGAACCTGACGTGGGGCTCGAACCCACGAACTGGGAGATCATGACCTGAGCCGAAGCCAGACACTCAACAGACTGAGCCATCCAGGTGCCCCAGTTACCTCAGAATCTTAATGCCAGAGATTACCAATGTCCTTTCAGAGAAATCAACTGCACCAGGCCCCTTAAGACAGACAACTAGCGTGATACTCTCCTTCCCTGCCAAATCATTCCCTTGGCAAATAGAGAAGTCACGTCAGCTTTCTGAGTGCGACAACATTTCCAGTATTATTTTCTTGGCTACTGTGTATCTCGGGGTATTGAGAGCAGAAAGGTCTACCTAGCAGCTGAGGAATACAAGACGTTCCGTACCCCTTCTCCTCATCAAAGAATGCAAATTCTCAGCCCCAAAATGAACCCAGTGGAAAAGGAGGATGCAACACCTGTGTCTGGTCGGACTTGAAAGTCCCAACAGGGCTTCTCCCTTTAAGCTGCTGCAAGGGGAAACCCCCAATACAGGGAGATTTTTGTTCTAGACCGTTGGGTGGGATACACAGAGAAAGGAAACCGATTTCTCTGGGCCAGAAGATGAACAAAAATTGTCAACAGCCCATGTCATTATCTCATGTCCAAAGTGCCTAATTCTCCTTCTAATGCACTCATGAGCCAACACACTATACCCGACAGGTCTTCCTACCTCTCCTCAAGGCGTTCTGGGCATCTTGAGTCATGGCGTCAGCTTCATCCAAGATCACTAGTTTGAAGCCTTTCCTAGGAAAACAAATGGTACCATATGAAGATTTATTATTATTTTTTTATTTTAGAGAGACAGAGACTGTGTGCACCTGTGCAAGTGGAGGAGGGGGTGGAGAGAGAGAGAGAATCCCAGGCAGGCTCCACACTCGGCACTGAGCCCGACACGGGGCTCGACCCCACGACTCTGGGATCATGATCTGAGCAAAAATGAAGAATCAGACGCTCAACCAACAGAACCACCCAGGCGCCCCCGAAGATGTCTTTAATCTCCCTTCAATCTCCAGGCCGAAACCTACATGTTCACATTTGTGCCATCAGGCCGGGCCTCAGAGAGTCCACTCCTCCTTGACCTCTGAGTGAAGCAAACAAGTGTGGCTGTGCAGAGGACATGCCCATCACTCTTTCAACTCTTAAAGGGAACTGAGGTCTGACTTTTGCATTTTTTGTTGCGCTGCTGCCTCTGGCACCTTCACCTTTGTCTCCACTCCGTGTCCTGTTGCTCTGGCCTTGCTTTTTTCCACCACCTCCACTCCTGCCTGCCTTCACCTTTCCCTTTTTATCCATCCTCATCACAATTTATTTTTGTTTAAATTCAAACTAGTTTAGGGGCACCTGGGTGGCTTAGTCGGGTAAGCATCTGACTTTGGCTCAGGTCATGATCTCACGGTTCGTGAGTTCAAGCCCCGCGTCGGGCTCTGTGCGGACAGCTCGGAGCCTGGAGCCTGCTTCGGATTCTGTGTCTCCCCCTCTCTCTCTGACCCTCCCCTGCTTGTCCTCTCTCTCTCAAAAAGAAATAAATTAAATAAAAAAATAATAATAAATTCGAACTGGCTCACCTGGTCCTAGGATGTAATCGGTCTTCAGTTAACTACTAAAACAAAGTTAACGCTTCCCCGAGGAACTTGCTAATATAGCAAGTTCTGAGATGATGTTTTATTTTCACATTTGCATTATATCTTACCACCATCCTTGTACTTTATCTCTTTTTAATGGCTACTTTTGACAAAGGCATTGTTTACCTTTATAGACTGGCAGAGGGGGAGGATTTAAAACATTAAGCTCTGTCATCTCACTGATCAAAACCTCTAGGGAGAGAAATTATACAAATAATTCTTACTTAAATATTGTCCTTGTGCTGGCAAAGCTCAGGATTGGTCCCCGAACGATATCTATTCCTCGGTCGTCTGAAGCATTCAGCTGAATGTGGAAGAGAGAAGCCGAAATAAATTAGACACATGTTGGTGAATTATCTATGAATTAATTTATCTTTTCATCAGTCCAGCTCGGCAAGCTAGGTCTCTAGGTCTAACAACAGCTAAGAGATAAACACTATTAAAAAACCAAGATCACAATTGTATTTAAAACTCACAACTCACTAGATTGGTACATTACATTCTGAAAGGCCAACAACTGTGTTTCCTCCCCCTTTTGAGGACAATCACCGACATACTCTGGAGGAATAACTAATTGGCCTGGTCACAGTGAACACCTCTGGCATGAGCAGAATCGTGTTCAGTTTTAGCTACCGCAATCCAGAGCAACCCCGAAGTTACCGAGTCTTTAATGCATGGAATTAAGAACACTGGTGGCAGCAAGGTTCTAAGATCTCTGACAACAAAAAAAGTTAAACATTTTTTTTTTGGAATAGACAATATTTAGAATTCTGTGATCTAAGTCTATCAGTCAAATCTCAGCAGCAGACAGATGGCAGACTCAGAACTCAGTGGTTTGAAGAGAATTCCGTGAAGAGAGATTTTAAAAGGTAATGGTGGGGTGTGGGGAAACCACGAGGGCTACACAATCTCTCTGGGACTATCGGGGCCCGTTACCAGCCCCAGGTCCTCAGAAATGAGTTGGGGAGTGGTGTCGGCATCTGGAGAAGGCAGTGTGACTTGCTCTGTGGTTCAGGATGCTGTCAGCCTGTGGTGGCCCCCAGGGCAGAACCAGGCATCGTTCTCCTCTGACTCCAGCCAGGACCCCTATTAGCCAAACCTAACCAGGAGCCCGAGGACCAGGCAGCCTGCAGTCAATATAGCTTGGCCTTCCAGGGCAAGAACAGGGTGGAACAACATGACGAACAAATCTGGACAGCAAGCTACTGAGCGACCACTCCCTGAGTGACCACTGAGTGTTTGAGTAGAAGTTGGCAACGGCAGAGATATTTATCTAGCCCTACAGCTGCCCCTATCTAATGCCAATCCAGACCGAAACATCAATTCCAGGAAAAGTGACTCGAAATATTTTATGTCCAGCAAAGCAACTTACATGTAAAGTAAAACAAATCTAAGAGAAAAACAAACAAACAACAACAAATCTAAGAGACTCTCCTTTGTAGACTAAGAATAATCCTATTTACCTCCAAGACCATGGAGCCAAATTCCTTATCTTTGTATAGCTGTTTAGCACAGGCTAGGATGGTAGAGGTCTTTCCTGTCCCTGGAGGACCATAGAGAAGCAGGTGCGGCAGTCGGTCTTCGCTAATAAATTTCTGAACTGAGGATTGGGAGGAAAGAGAGACCCCATCAGTTTCCGGGAGTTGCCTCATTTGCTGTGGGCCCTTGAGTTGGGCTGAATGCACATCAGCCTCACATCCAACTCAGAGGCAGATGCAGGAATGAAAAATGGGAAGGACTCAGCTCTTAGAGCAACATTCCATAAAGCTCAATCAGATCTTTCAAGGTTATTACTCAGCAGAGACATCACCAAGAAATTCATACAGGTCCTCCAACCAGACTAACAGCAAATGACACATGGATGCTTACTGGTACTCAAAATGTCCTGATGAGAAATCAGATCATTCAGTGTCTGTGGCCGGTATTTTTCAACCCTGAAATACAATTTAGCATGGATTATAACATACACAAATGCAAGGACATGCTGTTACGTGCAAAAGAATCCTTTCATATCCTAACAAAAAGAGGAAGAGAAGCAAAATCCTTTAAGTTTGAATACAGACCCCTGGTTCTCAACCAGGGGCAATTTTGTCCTCCAGGAAACACTCGGTGATATCTGGAGACATTTTCAGTTGTCACAACTGCGTAGAGGGTGCTACGGGCCTCCAATGGACAGGCCCCAGGGATGTCACTAAACATCCTACGATGCACAGGATAGTCACCATGCGCACACCCACCAAATATCTAGCCCAAAATACCAATAGTGCTGAGGTTGATAAACCCTGCTCTGATTTCCCCTCTCCAGCTATCTGCCTATAAATAATCTCAACCTGGATGGGCACCTATCATTTCAAAGTAAATTAAAAACTGAACTCGTTCCCAAATACACATCAAAGATGAATGGATAGATAAATGGCGGTCTATCCATACAAGGGAAGGCTATTCAGCCATAAAAACGACTGATGCACTGATACCTGCGACAACATGGATGAACCTTGAAAACATGGTGCTAAGGGAAAGCAGCCAGTCACAAAAGGCCACAGATTGAGTCTATTTATATGAATATCCACAATAAGCAAATTCAGAGAGAGAAAGTGGATCAGTGGCTGCCAGGGGTGCAAGGGGATGGGGTGGTAATGGGGGAGTCACTGCCAACGGGTATGGAGTTTCCATTTGGGGTGATGAAAAGTTTTGGAACCAGGCAGTGAGATGGTAGCACGACATCCTCAGTGTATTAATGCCACTGAACTATACACTTTAAAATGTTCACAACTGCAAACCGTATGTTGTGTGTTTTTTCCACGATAGAAACAAACTGAACTCCTTACTAGACAAGACCGACTTGGAGCTTTCCGAAATCAAGCCAAATCCTATCAGTTTCTAAACCATCATTCAGATGCAGCTGTGAAAGTAAGACGGTTTGGAGTGCAAGCTCTGAATTCACCTGGGTTCAAATCCAAACCTATTTTCAAGCTCTGGACCTTAGGCAAGCCATTTAACCTTGCAGTATTACAACTGGAATAATAACAGCACATACCTCCTAGGGTCCTTGTAAAGATCAAACATCTAACAGGGTCCTTGGTGATCTAACAGGAAGCCATTTAAATACCACTTAACTAGGGAGCGTTATCATCATCATTATTTCAGTTTAGAATTTGAACAATAACTGCATTGAAGATTATGCAAGAGTAGAGGGCATTTTGGCACGGAAGCCGATGCAAAGTCGGAAGGGACTGAACCGCTACGCTGTCACCCACCGCGTAAAAGGGATGGGGGCGGTGGGATTAGGGCAGCGGAAGACATGACAAAAGTCCTAAAAGAACGGAGGGGACTGGGGAGTTGCGGATGCCAAGGCGAACTTCTGGGTCTCCGTTCGGCTGCAGGTCGGGGGCGGTGGAGCGAAGTCGGGCTGCGGCCGCTCCACTTGACCACCCAGGCCACCGATCCCCTTCCCCGCGGCAGCTGGGCCTCCTCCTACCAGGGCAGGTTTCTGATCTTGGCCTCCGCGGGCTGCTGCTGCTCCTTCTTCGCTGAGGTCTCCATGGCGGGGTGAAGAAGGTGTCCGGGTCCGCTGGAGTCGTCGCGTCCCCCGGGGGCCTGCACAGCCACTAGCCACAAGCGGACCCCAGGACCCTGGCACTCAGAGTTCGCGCGCAAAAGCAACTCTCGCGAGATTTAGCCGCCAGCTTCCGACTTCCTCCCTGAGTCCCGCCCCCTCTCCGTTGCCAAGGCGCCGGTTACCACGTTACCGGTAGGCGCCGGCTGCCAGCCTCCCTCCGGGTCCGCCCTTTTAGACCCGCGCTGCCCTCTAGCCGGTGCGGCTGGGCTTCCTGAGCCCCGGGATGTGGGGGAGCTGGAGAGGCAGGGCCACCCCTTGCAGCCGCCAGTCATCGTTTCAAACTAAAGTCTCACGGTCAGTGCCAATTCCAGCCACCACCAAAGTTCAAACACCTACCGTTCAAAGGAACAGAAAGCCGCCAGCGCTAAAAAAAAAAAAAAAAAAAAAAAAAAATCCGGAGGAAAAAACAACCCCAAATGATGGGGCCAGTTCTTGAATATAGATACCCTAGGAAAAAAGGCTTGAAATACCTTTTGGCCCCAAAGCTGGGAGGTGAGTACTTTGAATTGATAAACGACTCCGAACACATACATTTCCAATCTACCGCCCAAATCCATGTCCCTCGCCCAACAAAATCTAGAGAACCAAGCTCCAGAAACAAGTCCACAGTGAAAACAAAAAATAAACTTCCAGCTAGGTGAATATGTGTAACTGGAAAGGGCTAGTTATTAAGCACAGAGGGCAGGGTCCCTGATCTGAAGATCAGAGAATCAGTACTAAAATTTTAGTGGGGGGGGGGGCTGTTTTTTTGTTTTTGTTTTTTCTGAGATGAGGTGATTATAGATCACTTTTATTTTCTTCTCTCCTGCTGATCTGTATTTCCCAGCAATGAGTATGTATTACATCCATAATAAGTGGTTTTGTTTGTTTGTTTGTTTTGTTTATTAACGTTTGAGAAAGACAATATGGAGACAAGATGAGGCTGGCCTGGAGTCAGAAGTGTTCTTTTTTTTTTTAATTTATTTATTTTTATTGTTTATTCTTGAGAGAGAGAGTGAGAGCGTGAGCGGGGGGAGGGCCAGAAAGAGGGAGACACAGAATCAGAAGCAGCCTCCAGGCTCTGAACTGTCAGCCCAGAGCCCACCAGGGGCTCGAACCGCGAACCGTGAGAACATGACCTGAGCGGAAGCGGGACGCCCAACCGACTGAGCCACCCAGGGGCCCCAGAAGTGTTCTGATTCAGAAGTAGCCGCTCCTTCCACCTTATTGCATCACTGACACCTGCTCTAGGAACACAGTAGAGGGACACTGGGGCAAATACATGATGGCAGTTATGCTTTAACTCTAGCGCCTGCCTGGGGATTCATCTGAATCTGGTCAGATGTGGCTTGTGATATGACAGTGCCCATATTCTCTGCTTCGTCCCCAGCCAACTCTTAACTTTGTTCAGTTCCTTTGTGTTCACTCCGCCACTGAGCTTTGGCCAGCTTGCTTCTCTCCTTGTCCAAAAATCTCTACTCCAAAGGTGTCTGTGAGGATTAAGGAACGCATGTAAAGCATCCAGTCCATTGCCACCTTACTCTCTCCTTCCCTTCTAGCACACTCTCCACCCACCCTGTTCTTGTTTCAAAAGCTTCCTCTCAAGCCAAACCTCCTCAAGAATTGGCTGGTCTGAGTATGCCTGTGAGAGTTCATTTTATGGGTTACGTGACTGGAGTCTGGACGCCCAGAAAGGTGGTAACATATTATTTTGGGGGGTGTGTCTCTGAGGGCATTTCTGAAAGACATTGGCATTTGAACGGGTGGACTGAGTAAAGAAGATCACCTCACCAGTGCGGTGGGTATCCCGCAATCCACTGGGGCCCTGAATGGAACAAAAAGGCAGAGGAAGGGTGAATTTGCTCTCTTTTGAGCTGGGACATCCATCTTCCTTAGCCCTCAGACATCGGCGCCCTTGATTCTCAGGCCTTTGGATTCAGACTGAATTATACCACCAGCTTTCCTGGGTTTTCAGCTGGAAGACAGCAGATCGTGGGACTTCTTGGCCTCCAGAATCACGTAAGCCTATCCCTGTGGTATATAAAATATAAATATGAATATAAAAATATGGAACATAAAAACATAAAAATATATAATATTGACTCAATAAATGTTATCGATGTAATATATAATATATAAACAGTACATATGATGTCATATGTTTTTTAAATCTACATAAATATAGATATAAATTACACATAGATAGCCATTCTGCTAAGGGGCCTTTGCATTAGAAACATGATGCTACCATCTCCTTGAGCTGGAAGACATGAATGAGACTGGACCGAGTTCTCATGAAACGCTGTGTGCACTGTTGTTCAGTTTGCTTGGAATGCAGAGTTCTTCTGAGTAATATTATATAGTTATGAGGTCAAGTATTGTGTGCCTCCCCGGTGGATCGTAAGCTCATTGGGAGGCAACGCTTTGATTTATTCAGCACTGTATTCCTGGTGCCTAGAATTGTGCATGGCTCAAAGGAAGCACTCAATTAATCATTGTTCCATGAAGGAATGAATGAATGAATGATAATAGCTACTATTCATTAAACAGTTACTGTGGGCCAGACAGTGTTGTAAGTGCTTTACATTTATCATACCCACTCAGTTGTTGTGATAAGCCAAAGCAACTACCGTTGGCTCCATTTCATAGACGTGTTGAGTCACTTGCCCAAAAGTTTAGTAGGTTTTGTGGCTCGGTATAAGGGGCACAACTGGATCTTGCCAGGACAGTGTGATTCTACAGCCCGAACTCTTAGCTGCTAAGCTTGTATGGTCCTGGGACCAGCAGCAGCATCCCCTGGGAACTTGTTAGAAATGGTAATTATTCTTCTCCCCACCCAAACCCACTGAATGTGCAACTCTGGGGGTGGGCCCAGCCATCTGTGTTGTAACAGGCCCTCCAGGGAATTCTGATGCACTCAAGTTTGAGAACCACTGCCCTACCCTCTACTGCTTTTCAGTTCCTGAACATCTGATCACTTCACTTTCTAAGAAAGAGAATGCCACTCACGTGCGTACGCTGGAAGAACAAAGGTGTCCATTTAATGTTGTGAGTGTGTTTGTGTTTGTTTTTGTTATTAATTGAAGGTATGGTAACTTTGGGCAAGTTACTTAATGCCTTTGGACCTCAGTCTTGGCATTTGTAAAATGGGCAGGGGTAGGGGGCTGGACTAGAGACAAGGATGGCATTAAAAGCATCTAAAGATTTTACAAAATTCCAGTACCTGAAGTCCAGCCAGACCCATTAAAGTTGGCCTCGGTGTGGGGTGGGACCAGGGATTGGCATTTTAAAAAGCTTCCGAGGTGGTTCTAACAGCCAAAGTTGAACTAGGGCCTATCCTAAACCAGTCACAGCAGTCTTGGTCCCCTGATTGGCATAAAGGTGAGCATGTGACCCAGTTCTGCCCAATGAGATGTAAGGGAAAATGGCAAGGTGGCAGGGGGTGGGGGTGGGAAGAGGTCCCTGTGCGAAAATTTTCCCTGTTTGAACTCTGTGGATCCTTGCCCTGGGTGATCTTTAGCTGTAAAGAGAAAGAGATAAAGACCAAAATTACAAACTCACATGTCTCTAAGCAGCCTGGGAGTTAACTACGGCCTGCGTCTAGGGTGGCAGAGTTTGTAGATGAAAGATTTAAGCAGGAAAGGACTGTAGGAAGGAAGTACTGGATGGCTCACCATCAGTCACAAGACTGGAGACCCCGACTTCGCAAATGGGGCAAAGACAGCCCAAGGAACTGAAACCAAGGTCAAAAGTAGGCCACGGAACCAAGCCAGTAAGGAAAGTGCAGCTACTGCGGACCTTCGGAGGCTACTACCCCCACTGCCACTAGAAACTGGATGTAGCTTTCACCAATTCTGCTGTCAGGGAGAATTCATCAATTGTCTCCTGCACTGGATGCTAACTAAAGCTAGCGCCCCATTAAAAGCCTGGGGGAGACATGCGTAATTGTCCAGGCCCAGGTCACATGCTAGTGAATCCCTGGTATGTAGCTTGAATGTCGGGAAATGACCCCATCTCCCACCAGGACTTGTAAACTGAGGACATCCTTGAATATAGGGGAAGGGTGCAGATACCGGTGGCCAAAAGATCATAAACGTCCACACAAACGTCCACTCTGCCAGTATTTGGTCACGAGGGACGGCCTCCAAATGTTGCCAGCACTTCTGATTTTTTTAGGGAAATCAGAAATTTAGATGTTTATGTGAAATTACTGTAAACATGGGCAACTAATTAAATTTCTTTTTTTTTTTTTTAACGTTTATTTATTATTGAGAGACAAGAGAGACAGAGCATGGGCATGGGAGGGGCAGAAAGAGAGGGACACACAGAATCGGAAACAGGCTCCAGGCTCTGAGCTGTCAGCACAGAGCCGGTCGCGGGGCTCCCACTCACAAATGGGGAGATCATGACCTGAGCCGAAGTCGGACGCTTAACGGCTTAACCGACTGAGCCACCCAGGCGCCCAGGCAACTAATTAAAAAAAAAAAAAAAAAAGACACCTGGTCAAGCAAAAATGTTGGATTACTTTATGACTTTTTATTTCCTGTGGACAGATGATCAGGCAAAAGATGCAGTCACTCCTTACGCTATGCCTAGATTGTAGACATTCTGGGAGGATTAAGGGTAAGTCATACTGGTATCTCCCTGTGAATTATGACATTGATGAGCATAGCCACAAACTTTTCTTAGGTAGGGACACCTGGGTGGCTCAGTCGGTTGCGTGTCCGACTTCGGCTCAGGTCATGATCTTGAGGTTGGTACGTTCGTTGGAGCCCCTGGCGGGGCTCCGTGCTGCCAGCTGGGAGCCTGGAGGCTGCTTCTGATACTGTGTCTATCTCTCTCTGCCCCTCCCCTGCTTGTGCTCTGTCTGTCTCTGTCTCTGTCTCTCTCCCTCTCAAAAATAAATAAGTATTTAAAAAATAAAAGACAAAACAAACAACAACAACAACAGAACCCTTTTCTTATGTAATCAGAACCAGATGTGGGAGTGCTTTGTAAAAGAGCAGCTCCTCGAGATGGCAGGATCAGAAGTTACAAACCAAATTAGCAACGAAAGGCATTTGCTCTTAAAATTGAATTAGGGAAAGGGAGCCCTGGATTTTATTACTCTCAGCTTTGGAACAAACTTGGCTTTGGACACAGTACTTACTGCCTTAGTTTATTTTT
Source organism: Lynx rufus (assembly GCF_022079265.1). Classification (NCBI taxonomy): domain Eukaryota; kingdom Metazoa; phylum Chordata; class Mammalia; order Carnivora; family Felidae; genus Lynx; species Lynx rufus. The sequence continues at coordinate 9,234,230 of NW_025814839.1, read as the reverse complement.
AAGATTTGTTCTTATGAGAGAATGGGCTGCGAGGCTATCTTTGGAAGATGCTGGCAGAAGAAAATCAAACTGGGTCTTTCTTCTGAACATGTTTATACTGGTGAAATCATGTTTAAATGAAGAGCAAGGACTTGAAGGAGGGAAAGATCTCCCAAGGGCTATTGAAGAGTGTGTGTAGAGGAAGGGCCATCTTCTTTGGTGACCACGGCAAAATCATCGACTGATAAGGAATGTGAATCCTCAGATCTTTTGGGGCACTTGTTCCCTTCAATGAGTTTCTCTTGTCAGAAGCCCCCAAACTCCCCACATCAGGGTTTAGGAAAACCACTCATCACCCCCTAACATGTGTTAATTGAGTAACTAAGGAATGGTTATTTATCGATTCCTAAATCTGATTCTCTTTGAGATTGAAAGGGTGATTCATATGAGTTTGCTCCATGGGCTCAAAAAATTTCACGTTTCTGAATTTTTTCTAAATTAAATATAACCTGGCACAAGTTCCTCCACTGTTTCTGCCTCAAGTCAAGGGAGTTTGGAAACGCATTCGGTTGGAGTTGTTGGGTTCCTTGACTTTCCTGGGATCATTCTAAAAGCCTAGGAGGTTGTGGGGAAAGAGGCCAGGAAATTTGAGTGAGGGCTTTCTAGTGTTTATTTTTTTCTGCAGTCTATCGGAATAGATGCTCCTTGCCACAGATTTGAGGTTCAGGCTTCTCTGTACCCCTCCTTCAAAATTCTTCCACCTTCTCCTCTTCGCCTACTAACTCAAAGCGAGGTCCCGGAACCAACAGTAGCAACACTCTTTGGGAATTTGTTAGAAATGCAGGGTCTCTGGACCCACTCCAGAGCTCCTGAATCAGAGTTGCATTTTAACCAGGTCTCCAAGCAGCTGGTGTGCAGATTTTCGCCGAGAAGCCCCAGATACCACATAATGTATCTCTCTCCTACCGTTGTGCTCCTCACTGCCACCGTTCTGCATCTCTAGCGTGGAATTCAGGGAGTCAGACCTCTGCTCTCTCAAGTAACACTCCCACCTCCTCACATTTTGATAATTCAACTCCCAATCCCAAAGTTCCTAGGCATCCAAGCTCCCCTGAGCCAGACAAACCCAAAACCTAACCCCCAGGACTCTGAGGCTTAACTGCTCGGGGAAAAGAAAAAAAACAAAAACAAAAACAAAAACCCTTAGTCTTCTGTGATGAGTCTACAGTAGAAAGTTAAGTCCAGTTAATTTCTCAGTCACATTATTTTGTCACTTACATTATTTTGTAACGGGCCCTCCAGGCTGGTGAAGTTTTAAAAATATTTCTTCTTCTGGAGTCTTTCCTGATTCTCTCGAGTTTGAGACCCGCCTAATTGCCCTGGGCTAGAATCTCTGGGGTCATCATTATTACAAAAAGAGGAACAGGCGTTAGTTAATAAGGAGGGGCTGGCAGTGTAGTTACATTATGCTGGCTCTGTTTGGTGCTGGTCCGCCCGTGGACCACACCGCTTTTGGGTCTATGAGATGGAAACGCAGAGGCCAAAAGCAGTTGGTGCGTACCTGTCGCACAATCTGTGTGCAGAATGAGGGGACTGTTTATCTCCCCTCTCTCGTCATAGCAGGGACCCTGGGGGATGTAAGGATGTGAGAAATAGACCTTAATATTGGCAAAAGACCGTAGATTCAATTCGAGGATGAATAGTAATAAGAAAATGCAAATTACTATCATTACTTACGTTGCATGGCAGAGTTACACAACACTTTATTATACAGTAGATGCTACACAAAGAACTGCTATTTATAGACATTTTGTCCTGTTCCTCCAATCCCCCTAAACCCACTCTTTCAAAGCATTTGGCCCAAGTTCAATGGCAATGTGATAAGACAAATGCATTTACTTCAAATAAATGCAGTGCCGAAAAATCAAACGACAGAGCAGTACTGAAAATTGAAGAGCCAGGCTTGCCCCAAGTCAACGTGGAGGAGAAGTTTTAAGCCTGAAGATATTTTAAGTGTTTCGAAGATAGAGGGTTCAAAATATATTTTAAAAACTTCTTTCAACTTAAGAGAAAGTGTATTTTTTTTAAAGGGAGGCACCTTAGAATTCAGTCGTGTTCCAAACTGAAAATACTTGGCAGATGTGCAGGAAATTAAAATATCTGGCATGTTCATTAATATGAGGATTGGACAGTCGTGTCTTGAAAAAGTCATAACATTTAAAGGCCATTTAAAGGTACAGATTTAAAAAAAATTTAAGGAAAGCAAATTTCTTTCTTAAAGGGGTATCTAATTAAATTTTCATGAATCTCATGGGAGTAAATGATTTTGTGCCCTCTGCTTTAATTTTGTTCTTAAATTTAAGGGATGTTGGACAAAAACAACATGTTCAGTATGTCATATTTTGGCAAATGTCAACCAGAACTGGCTTGTTAAACATGGGTTATCTTCAGTTTGTGCCAATTAATTAATTTAAAATGTTTTCTTAATGCTAAATTCAAATAAGTTCTTGGTTTTGATACAACGTCTAATTTTCTTCTGTTTCTCAGGTGATTTGAAATTATAATTGAGAATAAATTTCACAAAATTAACACATAAAAGGGCATCACTGGAAACATTTTCCATTGCATAATTCCAAATGCCATGGAAATGGTTGGCGTATTTGGATAGTCATGGAACTTAATTCCATACGTACATATTTCAAAATTATCCATCTGCTCAACACCAGGAAGGGTTTCAATGGTAAGATCTTGGTGTACCCAATTGTGGAGAACTTGGTGTGATAAAATTTGCAAAATCAAAATCGTGTTATTTCTTTAAAAAACAATTAGTGGGATTAGAAAGTTGCTCCAAGCCTGCAATATGGTGTTATGAGAACAAGAAAACAAGATCCTTTATTCATGTCTCCCTGTACTCCTGTGTGACCGCCAGGGAGAAGGTGCACACAGAAGTTATGAGCTAAAGGTAACCCCCCAGATTCTGAGGACTAGGTGACGTTAGCTTAAGTTTTACTGTTAACCAAATGAGACCTTCTCACCTGAAATTGTAAGCACTGACAAAATAATAGTGACATTCAAACCGTGCCCTAAGTATATTTATATTGGAAAAATACCTTGACATCTTTAGTCCAAGTACTATAAACTATCCCAATAGTAGTATTGAGCTATAGTTAATTCACTTCTCCTTTGATTTGTAGCAACTGTATAAACAGAATGGGTGCCGATTATTTATAAACACATACATAAAGTGACCGTGGTAGATTGTCTGCAAAGATGGTTGCTGGCCATTCCTCCCATCCCTATGGGTGCATGAAGCTCCTCCTCTCAAGAGATGGAGTCTATTTCCTCACTTCTCGAAGGCTGGCCTTTGACTTGCTTTGACCACGAGAACATGGTGGCAATACTATCCCGGAACTTCCAAGCTGAGGCCTGGAAGTTTACACTTTAGCTAGAGGGAATACCATCTGCTGTGTCAAGAAGTCCAGGGATTCCTGCTGGAGAAAGAAGCCAATGGGAGGGGACTCCAGGAACTCAGCTGACAGCCAGAAGGCCCCGGAGACATGAGGGAGTCCAGCCAACACCACAAGAAAAGAGGCCCAGCTGTCCTATGCAGTCCCCAGTTGTTCAAGCCATTTCGGCTAAAGCACCAGCCCTGTGAGTGAGGCCATCGTGGGTCTTTCAGCCCCTCGTGAACCCACCCCAGCTAACACCACATGGAACACGGAAGAACTGTCCCTCTGTGCCCGGCCCTAATTCCTGACCCACACACTCATGAGCAAATAAAATGGTTGTTATTTTAAGCCATCACATTTAGATGTGGTCTGTCTGTTACATCCCAGTAGGTAACCTCACAGCGACAACTTTCTAAATCCTTAAAATTGGGGTTTACTAAATCTTAAAACATTTCGGAGGCTGAAAGGAAAAGGCTAGTAGAATATTCATTAGCCAAAGCTGTCATAACTAAGGGAATTTTTTAAAAGTCCTTTTGAAAAAGTTTGTGGCTGTGTTTATAAACTATCTCAGTTGCTAATATTTCTGTCACCGAGAGGGATTTGTTTGTAAGTTAGCTAATGTGTAACCTTGACCATAGCAATGACAAGAGTAGTTACTTCGATACTCACTTCATTTTCACTTGGTGTTATGTAAATGCAAAATTCCAAGGAAGGTGGGAATAATGAAAAACAGCATTACAAACTGGGCCCTCTGCTAAGCACTCTGAGGCTGCAAATGTTATCTCTATAGAGCACACACGACACACACGTATATTAATAGAAATACTTGTGTGCATGTATACCTGGACCTAAGACCTAAAGCAATTTATCTAGGGTTAGAACATGCTTTAAGCGAGTCAGAATTGTTATTCAAATTATAAATATGACTTGCAATACTAGTACTGAATTTTTAAAAACTTGGCCACCTCACGTTACCAAATTTGCCAGCCTTTTGACAATGGTGTGTGTGGAAACATTGCTAGCAGTTTTGTCGACCTCGAGATTTTTTTTTTATCTGCAAAATTGGGATAGATTTTTTTTTAAGAAAAGAACATTTAAATTAGCAGGTGACATATGGATCAGATACTAGCTATATTTGGTGCCTGTTCACTAGAAAATTACATAAAAGGATAGTTAGGAAAGGAGGTGAAAAAGAACCAGTAAAAGAAGCCAAATACTAAAGGGAAGAAAAGTCTAGTTTATACATAAGACATTATTAGCATAAGGCATTTTGTTCTGTAATGTAACTGTTGTAAATGTAGGAAGAGGATAGGAAAAAAGTGGTAAATATACAGAAAATAAGAAGAGAACAAAGTGAGTTTTTAGAAAACCAGATGCATGCACACAGAGTGAAGGAAAGATCTATAAACTAGTCTACTGGGTTTCCATTTTTGGTTAATATTTTGGATTAGATCATGTAAAAACTTTTCCCACATTTGATAGTCGTCTAGATAATGCTGGATAAAATATAATGACACCAGAAAAAAAGGGGATAATTTTTAGGAGTCAGCAAAACAGAGGGTGAAAACCAAACTGGTAAGGATTATCTTCATGGAGCTGGGGAGGGGTTTCAGTTGTAAAAGTCCCAAAGGACAGGGGACAAGACTGGGGGGATGGAACTGTGGCCTCCACATAGACAAGGACCCTCAAAGAGCTACACCCTTAGGGAAAGGGTGGAGGGACTAGAAAAACTCATCCAGCCAACATAGATAATAAGGAAGCTTATCTCTTTTTTTTCTGGACCCTGAGTAGGAAAGAAATGCCCCCTCTGAATTCGTCACAACAGGACTATACTAACATAGGTTTAGAGTTCAAATTTATACAATGGGGAAATGAGCTAAACAAACTCTGAAAGGACAAACCTTCAGCCTAGATGTACCAGATGCCCACAAACAAAGATCTATTTGTTCAAAAGTACAAAACACACAAGGAAACAGTCCACCATGAGCGAGAGTCAACAGAAATAACCAACAACAAGATCAGATCCCAAACAGTTCAGATAATTGGTTTATTAAAGACCCATTTAAAATACATTGGTTGACAATGATTAAAGCCACAAATAAATGAATAAACACAAGAAAAGAACGACTCTTACAGTAGTTTTGAAAAAGAAACTAGGGTGCATTCACCTTGGTAAGCGATTTTTCCCTTTATCATTGTCAGTGGAACCAAATATTCAACATGAGACTGCACCTACGCATTGCATATTAACCAGAAGCAGTAAAGTTTCCCCATGAGTCATCCATTGTCACTCATTTAGCAAACATTTATCAATATCTGCAATGTGCCACCAATTGTGCAGGGCCTGGAATGGGGGCGTGGGGAGTGTTCAGCAGGTGAAGGAGACAGACTCTCCAGAGGGGCAGAGAGAATTGCAGGCAAAACAGACATTGAAATTAATTTCTAGCGTGATGCATGTACCCAGGATGAAGGGAAGAAAACAAAGACCCAGGCTAGGAGGGGCCTAGGAAAACCCTAAGGAAATGATGCTTCAGCAGAAATCCAAAGGATGAGTAGAATTTATCCTGATGGAGGGAGTAGAGGAAGCTGTCCAAGCAGAGAGGAGAGGATGTTGGAAGGCCTGGATTCAAGATAGGCTGGTGCCTTTGAGAGTCTGCAAGAAGGCCACTAAGGTGGAATGAAAAAACCAGTGGGGGCGTAAGGTGTATGTGTAGAGTCACCATGTGAGGCTGAATAGCTCTAGGGGCCATAATTCTGAATATCATTATATGCTAGGCCAACCAGTTCAGATTTGGATTTATCCTGCAGGCACTGGGGAAATTTGGGAGAGAAAAGACCTGTCAAATTTAGGCTTTGGAAAAGACCTTTCTGGGGATGAGGGGCTAGATGGTTTAGAAAAAGGTAGACCCGTCATTCCTCAAGGTTGTTGTAACCACAACGAAAGGAAGTTCTTATCCTCCAAGTTTTGGGGGAAAATACTTGAACTATTTTGATAAGCATCAGTGGGGGAATAAAACAGTTAAGAGGATGTAAGCTTGGAAATACATCTACTGTGCATTCCTAAATGCAAAGACAAGCATAAGAATAATATATAGAACACACTTCCATTTTTACAAAGAGAAATAAAACCTAAAGTCATCCCTGCATACATGTGTGTACACAGTAAAAAATATATATTAATATGAAAGAAAAGCTCAAAAACTTCCAGCCCCCTCTTCTTATTCTTCAGGCTCCTATTGTGGATAGGTGTTGAAAACAATAACAACGATGCTTCCTGTTTTCAAATTCACTGCTGATTGTCTAAAGGAATGAAAAAGGAGGAAAACTCAAAATTGCTCCAAGGTCAAAATCATGACTCCCTCACTAGAAAGTGAGCTTCCTGGAAATAAGCCACATGTTTTATTCATCTTTGAATTTCCCCAGTCCCTGGCATGTAAGTGCCCAATAAAAGTTTATTGGATGTGAGAATAAGAATATGGGAATTTGGGAATGCCCTAAAGGTTATGCAGAAACTGGCCAGAGATTGCATTTTGGGGAGTTCAGTTCAACACATATTTATCAAGCCTTTGTCGTGTGCCACCCTGAGCTGGCATGTAGGGTGAGGGGAGGCGGTTGTGTCTAGCAGCTTAAAGTCCTAACCTTAGCAACAAACAAAGGAGGATTAGAAAGACATGGTCAAGGGTACCTACCAGCTTTGGAGTTAGGCAGACTGGGGTTTAAATTAGGATTCTTCCACTGACCAGCGGTTTGACCAAACATAAACAGCTTAACCTCTTTGGTCCTCCACTTCCTTATCTGCAAAATAAAGATTATGATAATAGTGCCCACCTCAGAATGTTGAGAGACAGAAATGAGATATTCATGTTGTGCACTTAGCACAGTCCTTGGGACAGAGTAAGCTCTCGGTTCACATGAGATATTACCGTAGACAAATGTAGGGCTCAGATGAGTGTATCTGCTTGGTGCTACTCTTGCCAGTGACTCTAGAATATCTCTTTGGTAACTTTGGTAGGGAGAATAATGGTCCCCCAAAGATGTTCATAGCCTAATCCCTGGATCCTAAGAATATGTTACTTTCCATGGCAAAAGAGTCTTTGCAGATGGGATTAAGTTAAGGATCTTGAGATGCAGAGATTATCCTGGGTTATCCAGTGGGTCCTGTGTCATCATGAGAGTCTTTATAAGTGAAAGAGGGAGGCAGGGAAATCAGAGAAAGGTATGGCGGTGGAAGCAGAGGTTGGAGTGCTGTGTTGCTGGCCGGAGGTCACAGGTCAAGAATTGTGAACAGTCTTTAGAAGATGGGAAAGGCAAAGCAATGGATTCTCCCCTAGAGCCAATACCTTGACTTTAGCCCAACAAGATGATTTTGGACTCCTGACCTCCAGAATTGTAAGATAATAAATTTGTGTTGCTTTGAGCCACTATCTTTATGCTAATTTGTTACAGCAGCCATAGGAGACTCATACAGTAATGATGGACAAAGAGGTGGGCTGCCCAGACCGTATTCAAGGAAAGACTTGCTGTCCTGTTGCCGGGAACACAATCAAGAGATGGCCTCTGCTGTTGGCTCCTTTGGCTTCCGCCTTAGCTGCGGAGAGCTGTTCATCCAAGGTCATGTCCTTTTTGGGGCAGCTCACACCGGGTGACTGAGGGAGGCAAGAGTGGGATGGGGCTGTGCAAGCCTGTTACTTTGGCTCAACTCAGAAACTCTGACAGGCAATCATTGCCACAGAGCTTCCTGTGGGTTTGGCGGAGGCTTTGTTGGATGTGCACCATGGTTGGGCTTTTCTCTCTGCCCAGTTCTGCTTTGTTTAGAAAAAAAAAAAAAAAACAGTTCTCCCTCCTGTGTTTCTCCTTTACTCTCATACTACCACACTCACAACACTTCTGACACCAGATACATGGGGGTTTTCCCCGCAGCAAGCAATTCTGCAACACCAGCTGGGTGTCCTACAATTCAACTCAATTCTGACACTATATGCAGATAGCATCACATCCCACGGGTTCAGCGCTCAGTCTTGCCAGACTGCCCCCTCAACCGCCACCCAAGATGCCTGCTACAAGTCCAGCTCGTCACCTATACTTCTGACTGACTGGCTGTAAATCAGAGTTCTTGCAATCCCCTTCTCAGGTTCAATTAATTTGCTAGAGCATCTCACAGAACTCAGGAAAATAGTTACTTACATTTACCAGCTTATGAAAGGACGTGATAAAGGATACAGATGAGCAGGCAGATGGAGAGATACATAGGGCGAGGTCTGGGAGTGTCCTGAGTGCAGGAGCTTCTGTCCTTGAGGAGCTGGGTTGTGTCAGCCTCCCAGCATATGGATGTGCACGCCAAACTGTAAGCTTTCCAAACCCCAGAATAGTGGGATTTTATGGACGCTTCCTCATGTAACATGCTTAATTATTAACTCCATTTCTAGCCCCTCTGCCCTCTCTAGAGAACAGGGAGTGGGGCTGAAAATTCCAAGCTTCTATTCCTGGCTTGGTCTTTCTAGTGACCAGCCCCCATCCAGGAACCCATCCGGGAGGCTACAAGGAGTCGCCTCTTTGGATCAAAAGATGCTCCCGGAGCTCTTATAGCTTAGGAATTTACAAGGGTTTCAGGAGCCCTGTGTCAGGAGCTAGGGAAGAGACCAGCTTTTATATTTCCAATTATCCCACATGCTTCCTTCCACTTGTTTTCACAGATGTTGAGTCCTAACTGTTGTACTTCAAACTCTGTTTCGGTATTCTACTTCCAGGAAAATCAACCTGTATCAGAAACCCATCTGACAGGGAAGAACTATATCTTTGAGATTGTAGGTCACTATTTAACTGTCTGGATTTTTTAAAACTTTTAAATTTCTTTAAAAATAGAGAATAGTAGTATTTTATCCATAATTCTTTCACCAGTGTGTTTCACTGCTCTTCTGTCCCTTTCTTAAAACATAAAATAACAGGGGCGCCTGGGTGGCGCAGTCGGTTAAGCGTCCGACTTCAGCCAGGTCACGATCTCGCGGTCCGTGAGTTCGAGCCCCGCGTCAGGCTCTGGGCTGATGGCTCGGAGCCTGGAGCCTGTTTCCGGTTCTGTGTCTCCCTCTCTCTCTGTCCCTCCCCCGTTCATGCTCTGTCTCTCTCTGTCCCAAAAATAAATAAACGTTGAAAAAAAAATTTAAAAAAACATAAAATAACATAACGTAGCATAACATAACATAACATAAGGTAACATAACATAACATAAATAAAATAGAAATAAAAGCAAAAATCTGATTTAGAGGGGCACCTGGGTGGTTCAGTTAAGTGTCTGACTTTGGCTCAGGTCATGATCTTGCAGTTTGTTAGTTCAAGTCCCATGTCAGACTCTGTGCTGACAGCTCAGAGCCTGGAACCTGCTTCGGATTCTGTGTTTCCCTCTCTCTGCTCCTCCCTGACTTGGACTCTCTCTCTCTCTTTCTCTCTCTCTCTCTCTCTCTCAAAAAGAAGTAAATATTAAAAAAATCTTATTTAGATCTGGGGATAACATAACCTGCTCATGTTGTAAATAGGAAAGCCAAGTATAATTGCATTTGTAATTTTATGTGTGCAGGAAGTAATTTGCAGTGTTTAGGTGCTAGCCAAGTTGAGCTGAGGAGTAGAGATCTCATAGGAAAGTATAAAGTGGTCTTGTCTCCTCAGATGCAAAAGAGGGCAGAAAATTCATCCTTTGGAGGGCTCACCCTCTGTTCATATGTATGGATATTTTATTACCTGATTCAAGACATTTGAGTTTTATTTAATAAACCATTGTGAAATTTCAAATTAAAGCCAGTATATTGGGAGACACCTTTATTTCCTCTTCCTCCCAAAATCTGACTGAAAGACAATAAAGGGATGAGAAAGTACTAACTCACAAGGACAAAGAGTGGGAGAAGAGACAATAGTGGATAAGAGATTTCAACAAATACTGGAAGACAAAAAGTTGTTGGGGGGATTTCTGGTAAACATGGTAAACTAATACTCTACATTTGTCTTTGCTTCTTCCAGAAACCCCACTAAAACAACAAGAAGAAGGGGCACTTTGCTGGCTCAGTCAGTAGAGCACATTGCTCTTGATCTTGGGGTCATGAGTTCAGGCTCCACATTGGGCATAGAACTTACTTAAAAAATATTGGGGCATCTTGCCAGCCCCATCAGTAGAACATATGACTCTTGATCTCAAGGTTGTAAGTTTGAGTCCCACATTGGGTGTAGAGATTACTTAAAAAAATTTTTTTTAATTAAAAAAATAAAACAACATAAAGGAATAAAAAATCTATGTATTAGATATAGATGTGCCACACCTGAGGGGAGAGCAGTCACCAGCTTTCCATCTAGAATTTTATACCCAGCCAAGCTGTCACCAGAGTAACAGAGCAAAGATATTTTCAGACATGCAAGGACGTAAAAAAACTATCTCCCATTTACCCTCTTTCAATAAACTTTTGGAAATGTACTGCAACAAAATGTGAGTAAAATAAGAAAGAGTGAGATAAGACTCTAAGGAAGAAGAGATTCAAAGTGAGGAAGAGGCAAAGGAAATTCAGAGGACAATGGCAAGGGATGATTCAAAATGACAGCTGTGCAGTAGGCCCTAGAGAATAACGTGTCCTGATGGGAGTAAGAAAACAAAATCTGAGAGATCTTGGAAAAACACGGAACTGATTCTTTGCATGTAGAGAACATATTGTTGATAAACCTATGACAGAAATGTTGGAGCCCTTGGAAAATTACTTAGAAACAATACTTAGAAAACCAGAGAAATAAAAAAACCAAGTCAATAATTAACTCTAGGAAAAGCAAAGGGTTTTATAAGAGAGGAAGCATGGTCATAGAGCATCTACTTGGTTTGGTAGAAAACAATATTTATATGGTCATAATATAAACATTTCCTACCCCCAAATTGCTGTGTAATGATGTTGGAGAGATAGGAGAGGCCAAGTAAGGAGTGGTGTTAGTGTGGGGGAAATGAACCAATAGACATTCTAAAATTGATAAATCAAGAAATAGTAGTTTAAGTTTCTTATTTAGAAGGATGGTAATAAGTACCAGGGAAAAATGTATAAGGTTTGGGGATGTTGCCTCTGGAGAATAGGACATGAAAACTAAGATGGGGAAGGGTAGGATAGAGGGGTTCTTTTAAATTATGTGCTTTTCAACTATATTATTTTGAATAAATCATTAGATATTGAAGATAGCAATATATACTATATTAGACTATAATAATAAGTCAGTCAGAGAAAGACAGATATATGTTTTCACTCACATTTGGAACTTGAGAAACTTAACAGAAGACCATGGGGGAAGGGAAGGGGAAAAATAGTTTCAAACAGAGAGGGAGGCAAACCATAAGAGACTCTTTAAATATAGAGAACAAACTGAGGGTTGATGGGTGGCGGGGGGGCGGGGGGGGGGGAGAGGGGAAGATGGGCATTGAGGAGGGTACTTGATGGGATGAGCACTGAGTGTTGTATATAAGTGATGAATCACGGGAATCTACCCCCAAAACCAAGAGCACACTGTATACACTGTATGTTAGCCAACTTGACAATAAGTTATATTAAAAAAAAAGATCTTTTGAAATTTAAAACATTAATTAAAACTTGCTTTGGTGCACTTTTAGAAACAGTTAGAATCTTCTCATGAAAATGAAGACTTGAGAAAATATTCTCAAGAACATAGACTTTGGGGTCTGACAGTTTGCTTTTTAGCCTTAACTCTGCCATGTGCTATGTGACCTTAGATAAATCACTTAACTTCTCTGAACCTTGATTTTTATTGCCATACAATGTGGTTATCAATAATACCTATGTCATAGGAATGATTTGAGAATTAAATGAGATAAAAAATCAGAACAATAACAATTAAGGAACTGTGCTGAGCATTTTGTACATATTATCTTACTGAATCTTCATAATCTGTAAATTTTGTGAAGAGTAGACATCACAATGCCTAATTGTTTAATTACTAATTATTTAATAAACATCAGCGGTTTTCTATTAGTATTTTTATGGGCATGAAGATGAATAGGAGAAAGAGAATGAAAAAAAAAAGACAAACTCAGTAACATTCTGCTTACTTTGAGGCCAGATCTGTGATATCCTCTGTCCCCCTATTACACATAGTCTTGAATGTGAAATAAGAAGAAGGAAGTCGCCAGGACAGCAAAGTTCTGTTCACAAGTGACACTTTTTTTGTTTAGCTCTGCATTGTTTTATTTAACCGTGGTAGGTGTGTCTGACTGGCTCAGTCAGTAGAGCATGGGACTCTTGATCTCAGGGTTGGGAGTTTGAGCCCCAGGTTGGATATAGAGATTACTTACAAAAAATAAAATTGTGGTAAAATATACTTAACACAAGATTTACCATTTTAACCATGTTTAGTTGAGTAGCATGTAGCACATTCCCATTGCTGTGTGACCATCACCATCCTTCTCCAGAACTTTTCATCTTCCCACACTGAGACTCCATCCCTCTTAAACACTAACTCCCCATGGCCCACTCCCCCAGCCATGGGCAGCCACAATTCTACTTTCTGCTTCTATGAATTTGACTGTGATGGGTATATCATATAAGTGGTGTTTGTCATTTTATGTCTGACTAAGTTCAATAAACTTAGCATAATGTTTTCACCCATGTTGTAGCATCTCTCCAAACTTTATTCTTTTTCACGGCCGAATAACACTCCATCGCACTATACGCCACATTTTGTTATTCATCCATCAGCGGACACTTGGGTTATTTCCCCTCTTGGCTATCATGCATAATGGTGCTATGATACATGCAGGTACAGATGTCTGTTTGAGTCCTTGCTTTCAATTCTTTTGGGTGTATAACCAAAAGTGAAATTGCTGGATCGCGTGGTAATTCTACGTTTAATTTTTTGAGGAGCCGCTATACTGTTTTCTGCAGCAGTGCACCGGGGTTATAACTTCTTCCCATCCTCACCACCACTAGGGGTTTTGCACATCCAATCCTGGGTCCATAAGGAAGAGATTCTGTTGCACAGATTTTTAGAAATAGAATTGCCAGGCCAAAGGATATATGCCCTCCAGAAGAGTTGTAACCATTGACATCACCACTCTTGGTATATGAAAGTGCTTATCTGCCATATTCTCACCAACCTTAGATAACTGCACTCTTTAAAATTTGTTATGCTGATGGACCAAAAATATCTCATTGCATAAATTTGTATTTTTCTGATTACCATTAGGGTATCTTTTTTGCATTTTTATTGGCTACCCATGTAATTTCGCTGTGTTTTAATCAGGTCTCTGTCTGAGGACCTTTGGCTTGTCAACCCACCGCATATGTGGAATGGCCAAACAAGAAGATGAATATGGGAAAGTGTTAGAAATGCATCCAATGACAATAAAATGACTGCAGAGACATTCAAGATGATCACCTTGAGTCATCAAGTTACACTGCATTTAGGAAGTAGAATAGTGTTCTACAAAGAGTTCTATCAAAAACGGTTAAAAATATGAAGTCTTAGTAATTTTTAAAAGCTGCCATTTATTGAACATCAACCATGCGTCATCCTCTGTGTTAAGGCTTTTCAAACATCATTTTATTTCATCTTGGCTTGAACAAGTATCGTGTCATTTTATGTTGTAGAAAGGAAGGTTTCTGGAGACTTGCCCAAGGTCACAAACCGCAGTGAGTGGGTAGTTGGGTCCTAATCCAAATTGGTGACACCCTCACCCTTTGAGAGTGACATCTGAGGGAGGTCCTGGAGACTCATGGACCACGTGTACTATGCTTACCAGTGTCCCAAATAGTACAGGCCTTTGCTTTTGTTTTTGTTCTTGTGTTTGTTTTTTTGTTTTGTTTTGTTTTTGCAAATCCAGAGTCAGTAGACTTTCGGGAGAGGACTTTATTGCAGTTCTGCTAAAGTGTGTGCCGTGATTCACTGGGAAATGACTTTAGGTGGTGCTTAGGCAACATTCAATGGGACTGAATCACTCAGTGAGGAAGTTATTCTCCGTTCCGTCCCTCTCAATCATCTCATCAAGGAGAGAGTCTCCACGTGGTGCTCCCAAGTCTGTAACACCTCTTTGGCATTTGCTGATGTTGTCTTTTCAACAAATGCTGCCACAGATTCAGTGCTTCAGCAGGTACTAATGTCTAGGTAGAATTTCATAGCATTTTTAAAATAATGATATTTACTTTTACATTCATCATCTCATTGTGGCAAGATGTCTGTTTCTCATTTGAACTAATAAAGCAAATTTCTCTTTTAAAATGAATTTACTTTTGTAAAGATAGTGACTCACTTTACAGAAAATTGTAAGCATACACTGTTACCAATTATGAAATAACTGGACAAAATTGTGAATAAAGGTAACACTTGAGTGAAGTTTTGGAGACACTGCTCCCTGGATTTATAAGGGCAATATCTAAGCTCCATGGGTGTCACTATTTGTTAACTCTATTCATACTTGCCTGACTGGATACATTATATCACATGGGATGCTTGTTATAAACTTTTTTTTTTTAAGTTTTTTAATGTTTATTTATTTTTAAGAGAGAGAGAAAGAGATAGAGCATGAGCAGAGGAGGGACAGAGAGAGAGAGAGAGGGGGAGACAGAGAATCTAAAGCAGGCTCCAGGCTCTGAGCTGTCAGCACAGAGCCCGACGTGTGGCTTGAACCACGAACTGTGAGATCATGACCTGAGCCGAAGTCAGACGCTCAACCGACTGAGCCACCCAGGTGCTCCTGGGACGCTTGCTATAAATGCGGATTCCCAGGACTTTAATGAAAGAGCCTCGGTAGGTAGATCTGAGATGGGCTGAGGACTACTGACATTCCAGCTCAGTTGAAATGGTGGACTAGGCCTGTCTTCAAAAACTAAAAGCCAACATCTGTACTTCCTATGACGAAAATAAAAAGTGTTCTCAATTTACCAGGTAAACTAAACTGGTACTGATTTATCTGATTCTGTGCACAGAAGCACAAGACAGGGGAAAACCTGTGATCTGTCCCACTCAGCATTTCTAATTTTTTCCCCATTTCTTCAAAGGAAAGGAAAGTCTTAAAAATTACAGAAGAGACTTGTAAAGGACCATCCGTTCCATCTTTCAGACTCAAATGCAAAAAGAGGTTCAATAACCTCAGGGTCTGGCCTTTCAGAAGGCAATCAAATTGTGGATGATTTGAGGCTCATCCGGGACAACGTGGGCAATTTTGCTCACTCACCACATGAATTTCTTTTTTCTTTTTCTTCTCTTCCTCCCCCTCCTCGCCAAGTCACAGATGGGTGCTGGAAGCCGAGCCAACACCGTGCCCTGAGGTGCAGACAGCTGTGGTGGGGTATGGAGAGGAGGCACAGAATGTGCCTGATGAAACTGACCAGACAGACGTTCCGATCGTGAGCCGGAAGGCAGGTGTGGGCTTCGTTTCTGACCTGGGCTGTCTGTGGGGAAGGTATGCGCCAGGGTATGATAGCGTGCCTTGAATATGCCCCGGACTGTGGAACAGGTTTTGTTTTTTCTGCCAGCAGATGCTTTTTTGTAGTGTTGAAGGGCTTGGTGGAAGAACCAGCACATAGGAGCACATGGAAAATACACGGCCAGGATGTCAGCAATCACGTCACGGTTGCACTCTGGAAAGGGGTGATCACTTTGAACAACGCACACACATTCACATGACAATCCATTAAGACTCCAGCCTGGGTAAACAGCGGGTGTTCTTTATCAGATGGCCTCCTTAGTGTATGGCGTGCTACAGACTAGGGCCCTTCACGCCAATTGAACAAACACGGGGTTAACTTTTCAGTTTTCTATGAGGTGCTTTTGATGCTGTTTTTGGTAATGAAGCAGTGGACTCCCCTACAAAAAACAGATTTTTTATTCCTGTGTTTCTTGTATCTGTCAAGATACCTGTTGAACAGCTGAAGATAGCATATGTTTGTAGGGGTAGTTACCAAGAACAACAAAAGATATTGACTTTAAAAACTTTAAAGATTCTCGGGCGCCTGGGTGGCGCGGTCGGTTAAGCGTCCGACTTCAGCCAGGTCACGATCTCGCGGTCCGTGAGTTCGAGCCCCGCGTCAGGCTCTGGGCTGATGGCTCAGAGCCTGGAGCCTGTTTCCGATTCTGTGTCTCCCTCTCTCTCTGCCCCTCCCCCGTTCATGCTCTGTCTCTCTCTGTCCCAAAAATAAAAATAAACGTTGAAAAAAAAAAATTTAAAAAACAAAACAAAAAACAAAAAAAAAAAAACTTTAAAGATTCTCAACGTGTGTGCAGTTTGATCTGTGACATCTGAGGCCAGAAGAAGGCATGTCTCTAAAGGGAAAATGTAAAGCAGGAGTTCTCAACTTTGGCTCCACACCAGAATTACCCAGGGGGCCACACTCCAGACCAAACAAATCAGAATCTCCAAGGTGGGGGTTAGGACCTAGGCAGCAATAGTTCTAAAAGTTTCCCAGTGGATTCTCATGTGCAGTTGAGGTTATGAATCATTGCTCTAAGGGGACATTTCCTTACTGTTTTGAAAGTGGAGTAACACTTTTGGGGAAAACAGTATCCATTGACATCTCATTTACAAGGGAATGAAAACAGAAATCACCATACCATTTGCCTAATTTCCGCATTTTATTTTCTGCCTCGTTTCTAATTGTTTTATGCGAGTATTGGAAATCCTGCACTTTAGTGCCAATGGGGGCCAAACAGAGCAGATGAAGATCCCAAGGGAAGATTGGAGGAAAGGGGACTGGAGGGGAGCAGAGAGTGTGAGCCCCAAAGTTGAGTAGCAGCCCTGCTCTCCTCCTGACGATGGGGGGGCGGGGTGGGGGTGGGGGCAGACACAGCTCAAGTGGGGCCAGGGTTTTTGATTTCCAAATAAATTACTCATCAGAATTTTTGTATGTGAAATATCCCATTTTAGATATGTTAGCCACAGATTAAAAAAAATTTTTTTGGGGGCGCCTGGGTGGCGCAGTCGGTTAAGCGTCCGACTTCAGCCAGGTCACGATCTCGCGGTCCGCGAGTTCGAGCCCCGCGTCGGGCTCTGGGCTGATGGCTCAGAGCCTGGAGCCTGTTTCCGATTCTGTGTCTCCCTCTCTCTCTGCCCCTCCCCCGTTCATGCTCTGTCTCTCTCTGTCCCAAAAATAAATAAACGTTGAAAAAAAAATTAAAAAAAAATTTTTTTTTTAAACTCCATGCAGCCCAATGAAACTCATGTACAAGCCAAATTTGGCTGCCTTCCAATCCACCTGGTTTATACGCCTTTTAGGGAGCCGGGATTCTTCTTCTTTATATTATTGTGGTAAAATACACTTGCCATAAGGTTTACCGTCTTAACCATTTTATTTTATTTTATTATTTTATTTTTTATTTTTTTTAACGTTTATTTTATTTTGAAAGACAGAGAGAGACAGAGCATGAAAGGGGGAGGGTCAGAGAGAGGGAGACACAGAATCCGAAACAGGCTCCAGGCTCCGAGCTGTCAGCACAGAGCCCGACGCGGGGCTTGAACCCACGGACCGCGAGGTCATGACCTGAGCCGAAGTCGGACGCCCAACCGACTGAGCCACCCAGGCGCCCCTTATTTTATTATTTTTTAATGTTTATTTTTATTTTTGAGAGAGAGAGAGGGAGGGAGGGAGAGACCATGAGCGGGGGAGGGGCAGAGAGAGAGAGGGACCGAGGATCAGAAGCGCACTCTGTGCTGATAGAAAGACCCCTACTCCGGGCTCAAACCCACGAACCGTGAGATCATGACCTGAGCTGAAGTCGGCCACCTAACCGACCGAGCCACCCAGGCGCCCCTATTTTAAACCATTTTCACGTGTACAATTCATTGGCAGTGAGTACATTCATGGTGTTTTGCACCCGTCACCTCTGTCTAGTTCTAGAACTTTTCCATTACCCCAGTTGGAAACCCCACACGTATTAATCCCCTCCTCCGGCCCCCTGGCAACCACCAATCTGCTTTCCATCTCTATGGATTTGCCTATTCTGGATATTTCTTATCGATGGAATCCTACAGACCATGGCCTTTTACGTCTGGCTTCTTTCCCTTTGCATAATGTTTTCAAGCTCATCCATGTCGGAGCCGGAGCTGGAGCACGCCTCAGTGCTTCATTCCTTTTTAAGGCTGAATACAATTCCATTGTATGGATATGCCACATTTTGTTTATCCACTCATTAGATGATGGGTAGTTGGGTGGTTTCCACCTTTTGGCTGTTGTGAATAGTGCTGCTGTGAACCTTTTTGTGGGCACAGTTTTGTTTCAACAGAGGGATCATCCTTACATAACAGATGCCCCCATACCACTTGTCCCAACTCTGTGCACACTAAAAGGTACTCACGAGTCGGGGACTTAACTATAGGGGGACCGAATTGTCCCGCTTTGCCTTAGATTGTCCCGGTTTTGGCACTGAAAGCCCCACATCCAGTAAATCAGTAGAGGGAGGTCTGGCAGTGCCTCAACTTGTCCACCAGTAACAGTCTTCTCAAGGCAAGGCCTAATGGCTTTCATATTTTGACTGTGACTTCAGAAATCATTGTGACAAGTATGGGTTTCTTTCAGGTGACTGCAATCACAATGATTTCAGGACGCTGTGCTTTGGTACAAGCCAGTTCCTTTACGTGCACCTGGAGGATTCCATTCCTTTAGTCTCAGCTTCAGAATTACCTCCTCAGCAGAGCCTTCCCAGAGCCCCTTCCCTTGCACGGGGGTAAAGAACTCCTCTTCTTTACTCCCAGAGCATAGTTACAGTTACCGGATGCATGTGCATGGGTCTCCCCATTAGACCAGGACTCCCTCAAGGATGGTGGAATGTTGCTGATGGTTTGGTCGGCCCAACATCCAACTCCTCTTCTGACAATAGCATTCCCCCTTTCCTTTGGGAGTTCCCAAAGGAATTCCCCTTCCCGAGGGGAAAGCCCTCCCCTAATCTCCTACAACACAGTTTGGGTAGAGTTGATACCACTTCCCCACAACCTAGACCTCGCCTGTCCTCATATTCCATCCCCTTGGCTCGCACGACTGGCTCAGGAACAGGCGGCCTACACCAGGTTAGTGCGAAACCAACTCTGCAGCTTATGCTGGAGCTGGTCGGAGCTACGTTGGAACTAAGCAGGAAGGAACTCTATTTGTGATAGGGTTGCTAAGCTCTCTGTGGCCACCTTTGCCACATCCCAGGGGAAAGCCACCTAAAAGTGCAGCCAGCACAGAAGAAAGCAGAACAGAGGGACAGAGAGAGAAAGGGATGGTGCCGGGCTGCTGTGAGTTTCCTCCCTTGGGCTTCCTGGTTATATGAATCACTTTTTTTGCTTAAACTGGCTTGCTGTGGGTTTTCATCTCTCGCAGTGAAAAGAAAACTGAAGAATGCACTGTGTTGTATTCATGTTTAAGTCCCATACTATAGCATCGTCCTAGCACATCATAGGCACTCAAGAAATGTGCGTGTCAATGCAGACTTTCGGAAGTATACCGTCACTAGGTTGTTTTCGTAATGAAATAATATCGATGCAAGAAGAGTCAGGAAGGGGGGTTGTGGAGAAGTTGGAGGCCTCCCACATGGCTGGCGGGAACATTAAATGGGGCAAACAGCTATGGAAAGCAGTTTGGCAGTTTCTCGAAAAGTTAAACAGAATTATCGTATGACCCATGAATCCCACTCCCGGATGTACAGGCATACCTCGTTTTATTGCACTTCCCTTTACCGAGCTTTGCAGATACTGTGTTTTTAACAAATTGATGGTTTGTGGCAACCCTACATCAAGCAAGTCTGCGGGTGCCATTTTTCCAACACATTTGCTCACTTTGTGTCTCTGTGTCACATCTGGGTAATTCTTGCAATATTTTCGACTCTTTCATTATTATTATATTTGTCATGGGGAATGTGATCAGTGATTACACCACACTGAAAGCTCAGATGATGGCTGGCATGTTTTAGCAAGAAAGTAGTTTTTAATTAAAGTATGTCCATTGCTTTTTTTTTAAGACACAATGCTATTGCACACTTAATACACCACAGTATTGTGTAAACATAACTTTTATATGCACTGGGAAACCACAAAATTCATTTGACTGGCTTTATTGCAATACTTGCTGGTCTGGAACCCAAACTGCAATGCCCCCAAGGTACACTTGTATGCCTCAAAGAATAGATAACAGGTGTTGAAACAACCCATCGTACACAAATGTCGATGTGCAGCAGCACTATTCCCAATAGCCAAGCATATTTGGGTAGAAATACTCAAACATGTACCAGCAGATAAATGGGTAATCAATGCGGTTTATCTACACAATGGAATATTACTCAACCATAAAAAGGAATGAAGAACTGACACCTGCTATGACATGGACGACCCTCAAACACATTATGCTACAGCGAAAGAAGCCAGACACAGAAGGGCAGGTACTGTAAGGTTCCACTTGTATGGAACATCCAGAACAGGTAAATCTGTAGAGACAAAAAGTAGATTAGTGGTCGTGAGAGGCTGGGAGAAGGAGGGAATATGGAGTAGTTGCTAAATATGTATGGGACTTCCCTCTGGGGTGATGAAAAAATTCTGGGACTCTATAGAGTGGTGATGATCCCATGGCGCTGTGAGTGTAATAGATGTCACTTAGTGGTCAACCTTATGTGCATTGTACTGCAGTCAAAACAAAACAGAAGAATCAGGACCTTCATCCAGGCTGCCACAGATGAATGCCATGTGGGGTGTGTCCTTTATCAGGTGCCCAGACTGTGCTCTGCCCCACGAGCCATGACCCCTGGGACCTGTGCAGGACAGATGCCTTTCTTCTCCTTACCAGTCAGCCTAATGCAGAGCTTCCTAGACCAGATGGTATAAGAAGGAAGCCAGTTTGGTTGATGGCACGACTTCACTGCAATTTTCGACACTGCTCCTTCACCGTGCCCGAAGTAGTCAGTGCGTGCCACAGCACACATCCTCTCCCATCCTGAGGGTGCTGCTGTAACTGAAAATTCACAGTGCGGCGTTGAGTGCTTACTGTGTAAAGCTGGCATAAATCACTGGACTAAATTGTCCATTATCGTGAGCCGAAGTTATCTTGCCATCACAAGAGTGATCTGGTTGCTTCGCTTGCAGTGGAAAATTAAGAGACAAAGAGGCAAAAGGCCAAAAGGAGAACTCTAGAAAAGTCAGTTTTCTGATGTTGGAAAAACTTCACAAGGTTAAAGCTAGGAGAGTTCTGCCTGCACTCATAAAAGGTATTTTTTTTAAAGCCATTTATGTTTTGGGGATCAATGAGAACAGAACAGTAATACTCCTCTCACAACTAGAAGATTTGGTTGTGTCCTGGGGGCTCGCATTCTGAGATTTCTTCCCCACCTCAGAATCAGTAGGAAAAAGAAAAAAGAAAAAAAAAAAAAAGAAATGCCCTGGGAACACAGTGTGTTGAGCCCTTCAAGAAGTCAGTGTTAGTTTTGTTCAGTGCCAGGGGTATCGGTCACCCCCCTACTTTCCAGTTTGGGTCCCTATTCACAAGGCAACTTAGAAAATATTGGGGACAGCTTATCGTTAATATAACAAGATGTGGAATGAGACTTTTCCTGTTGACCCAGAACTTCAGCTAAAGCTTCAAAGCTAAGGGCAGTGGGTAACAATACTTCCTCCTGTCAAGAGGTGGCCAGACTGGTCCCCTGACCATCAATAACCATCAGCCTCCAGCCTATATAAAACAAGGTCAGATTTTATCCAGGGCAGATTTTATCCAGGTTTCTCTGACAGGTCTTTGTAGGGGGTTTTCTTCTCCCCTCTGATCTCTAAGCCAAGAGAGAAGAGCTCAAAGAATCACTTGTGAGACTGGGGGCAGCAAGCAGGGGGTGGCTGGCATCTCACTGCCAGCTGAAGGCTGCCTGGGGCTGTCCATGACAGCAGGGCGAGGAGTGAGGGCAAAGGGCAGAGGTGTATCCTATTTCCCATGGGCCAGGGTGTATGTCTGGAGGTCTGAGTCATCCTGAAAAGACTCACCCAAGAGGGTGGCCTCCAGGACCTCAAAAGAGAATGTGGGGTACTTCCTGGGGTATGAATGAAAAAGAGGGTGTGCAAGAGGTCAACCAGTATGCACACTGAGTCCCCACAAGGTCCCCACAGAGGTCTCCAGTGATCCCCCAGTGTGCCCGAGTAAAAGAACCATGTGAGTGCTTGCCAGGACATGGTGGTGGTGGTGGTGGTGGTGGGGTCATCTAACACCAGAGAGAACTGTCCCTGAAGTCACCTGTTCTCAGCAGAGAACGCTTTCCCTTTTCCACACGCTCCCCTGCTCCCATACTCCGGCAGAGCCAGGAAGGGGCAGGAGAGGACACACCTGCCCTAGTCCCTGTTGCAGATTCCCGAGCCATCTTTGGGTCAGACCAGGGCAGGTGGGGAAGAGGTATTAAACTGGATATGAGAATAGAGTTTTGACTGGACTGGACTTCTAATATGAGACTATTCTTACAGTTGAAACTAGTTGGAATTGGTGGGATTCCTATGGATCCAAGGTGCAAACTACCTTAAGCTATCCCAGGGGCAGCAAATGCAAATGCCTTCAGGGGCTAGGCAAGAAATATAAATAATGAATGAAGGGGCTCAGTGGAGGTCATGGTGAACTGGAGGGAGCTGTGTCCCATCTGAAAGGGGTTGCTGTCTCTCACATCCAGCCAGTTGTTGTCCAATGAGGCCAGATCTTCCTGATTTCCTAGAAATGCCAGAAATCTCCATTTTTGGTAGTGTCTCCTGATTTTGGAATTTTTGGTAAGATTATCAGTCAAGGTTCTTTGTGACAATGATACAATCTACTCCAGGTAGTTCAAGCAAAAGTGCTTTAACAGGGTGGTGCTATGGACTGAATTGCATTCCCCCCCCCAAGCCCAAATTCATGTTTCAGCTCTTCTCCTTAATGTGCCTTTGCGATGTTTAGGAGGTAATCAGGGCTAGGGGAAGCCAAAGGGTGAGGTCCTAATTCAAAAGGGGGATAGCCTAATAAGAAGAGAAAGCCATGTGAACCATGCCTGTATGTGAGGACACAGCAAGAAGCCGCCCTCTGAATCCAGGAAGAGGTCTCTCACCAGAACCTGAACATGCTGGCACTGTGATCTCCAGCCTCCAGAACTGTGAGAAAAACACATATCTGTGTTTTTTAAAAGGTTTTTTAAATTACTTATTTTGAGAGAGAGAGAGAGAGAGAGAGAGAGAGAGAATGCATGACAGCGGGGGGAGGGGCAGAAAAAGAAGGAGAGAGAGGATCCAAAGCAGGCTCCATGCTGTCAGCACAGAGCCCGACACAGGGCTCGAACCCACGAACTGAGAGATCATGACCTGAGCCGAAATCAAGAGTCGAATGCTCAGTCGACTGAGTCACCCAGAAGCCCCAATTTATTTTGTTGAAGCCACCCATCAGTGGAATTTTGTTAGGTCAGCCAAGACAGACTAAGACAGGTAGAAAGCCTGTAGAATCTCCAGAAGGACAAGAGTTGTAGGCTCGGGCTGCACAGCTAGGAATGATGCCCAAACCACCCCTGTGAATACCGTGCCGTGCCTTTCAGCACAGACCCCAAGCTTACACAGGGGCAGGACACCTGGAAGCAAGGTGCACTGGCTGTCATGCTTATATCAGATAGACTCCTCTTTGTTGCTCATTTCCAAGTATAAATCTCATGTGACATGTTTAATAGAAGTGCTTAGGTCACATGAAACTCAGTTGCAAGGAAGGTTCTGGAAAAGTGCTTTGGTTTCTCTTGAGAAGGGCTGGATGGATGCAAAGTATAACAAATGTCCACTATAACAATTAATTGCAAAGGAGGGGTGGTGGTTGTGTGTGGGGGGATGTCAAACAACGCATTTGTGTGCTGCTTACAGCCCTGCCAGTGGATGACTTCTGAACTATGGGCTACTTTCATTTTTTGCAATTTCTACTTGCTCTGAGGACAACTAGAAAAGCCAAATCAAATCATCATCATCATCATCATCATTATCATCATCACCTATTTAGAGGCATTCACATTGCTGCTGCAGCCACCGGGACTAGAGGGGCCAAGATTCTGAAACAATGTTGAGGTGAGCTGACGTATACTGCAGCCACTTTTCCCCTCGCGGAACTTGCAAATTGGGGGACTTGGAATCTAGACTTTTCCCAGGTAAGGCTGCTGCTGCTGGGGGACAGAGAAACCAGCAGAATTTTGGCAGTGTCCTAGGGCTGGAGAGACAAAATTAGGGACTATCCTAGAGCAAAGGGAAGGGTAGTAAAGTGAGCTTGATAGATGGTGGTTTTCCCCTTAAGACATTTGGCAAATTCTGAAACTGTGCAGGCCAAGAGGCTAGAAGCCAAACAGAAAGCCCCTGAAAAACAGAGGAGAGTGTCCAGCAGTCTTGCCATGTTATGGCTATAAGGTTAGAACACAGGGCTGGGGGGGGGGGGGGCGGGAGGGGCCTCGGTGAACACCTAAAGACCTTAGTTGGAATCTCTAAAAGGCAAAGCCTTAGACGCAGGAGCCAAAGTTAGATGATATCTTATCAAAACCACAACTCAGCCTCCACCCAGCTTAGCTAAGATGCTCAGTCCCCTTGCCATCTGCTTCCAGAGGGTGGGGAGCCCTCTCCAGAGTTAGATATTACCTGGAGACTTTATATATATATATATTTTCATACACAGATGTTGTATGGCATTCAACAAAAATTACAAGGCCTGACAAGAGACAGGACCAAATGACTGAAAACAAATAGAAAAACAGGCAATAGAAACAGACTGTGCAGGTGACTAAAGTACTGGAAGTAAACCAGGGCTTTAAAATAACCATGATTAATATATTTAAGAGAAACAAAGCAAGAGAAGGAGAAAATAGATGAAAAGAGAATTTTACTAGAGAATTGGAATCCATGAACTTCATAGTCCAAGAGACTGAGAATATAGAGAACGCCTTTGAGCTCCTCACCAGCAGAGGGATTTTGAAAATGCTGATTCAGATCTGTATGAGCTGGAAAACCTTATGGCCCAGAGTCTGAGGGCAAAAAAAAAAGTCTGCCATCACTGGCTGTCACTCTCTGTACCTCTCAAGTGGCTTCCTTTAAGGGACACGTATTGTACAATGTGTTCTGAGTCACTCCTCTCCATAAACTCAGTTGCCTGGCATGGAGCTCTGTTTACCTGGAGAAAGAGAAGCCTTTTGCTAATTATCCTAAATACATCCTTCGAGCAATGTGTGTTGGGAATACTAGTAGTTAAGATGTTCAAGAAGTTGAAGCCTCTCTGGGATGACATTTGAGTTGACACCAAGTGACAAGGAACCAACCAGGAGAGAACTAGGAAATGCGGTCTGGGCAGAGCGGACAGAGAGAGTAAAGAACTCTGAGGCAAGAATATGTTTGGTGATCAGTCAGGGGTGCACAAGCTTTTCTGGAAAGGGCCAGATAGCACATATTTTAGGCTTTCAAGTCACACAGTTCCTCCTGCAACTACTCACTTTTGCTGTTACAACAGTAAACACCGACATAAAAGGAATGGGTGGCAGTTGTCCAATAAAACTTTATGGGCACTGAAATGTAGAATTTCTTCTAATTTTCACACGCCACAAAACCTTCTTTTGATTTTTTCCCCCAACCATTTAAAAATATAAAAACCATTCTTAGCTCTGGGGCCATAGTTTGCTGGTATAAGGTCGTTTAGGTAGGCTGGTATCAGATCGTGGAGGACATTTCAGACATGGTAACAATCAGGTTAACGCCAAGCCCCTTTCCCCCTCCAAACGGAAAGCCACTCGTCAGGGTAACTGCAGGCCAGGGTACCAAAGCGGGGATGCAGCTTCCTACAGCTCATGGAAGATGATCAGGTTTGTTTTATTTTTTCCCATTAACGAGAAAGAACAAACGAACAAAAAGACAGGCAGACAGACAGACGCACACAAGGCTCAAGGAAGACGATCAGTTTGTTTCAACACACACACACACACACACACACACACACACACACACACACACACACACACACACACACACATCCCGAGCCAGAAAGCCAGAGAGGACGTGAACAGGTTCACGCTGACGTTTCTCCGGCACGCACTAAAGGTTTCAAAGTTGGGTGCACACCTGCTCCCAGCCCCAGCGCACCTGCTGAGCGGTACTCCGGCCTCGTCTCGCGAGAGCGTGCCGTAGTAGTGGCCTCCACCCCCGCCCCTCCCCCTCCCCCTCCCCCTCCCGCCCCCCCCCCCCCTCCCCCTCCCCCTCCCGCCCCCGCGCCCAGCCCCCGAGGCCGGGGGCACTCCCCGCCGGCTCTCCCGCCGCGCGCTCCTCCCCCGCGCCCCCGCCCGCCGGCCCGCACGCACGCACGCCCGGTAGTAATTTCCACGCGAGCTCCGCAGCCCCGCGAAGCCCGCCCCCAGCCCCACCGCGCCCCGGCCCGCGCCGGGAGCCGGCCCCTCCGCGGGCAGGTGCGCGAGCCTGCGCGCGCCGCGGCCGCCTCCTCCCGCGGGTCCCTGGCGCGCCGGGCCGGGGCGGCTGCGCGCACGGCGCCGCTCCACCAACCCGCTCCCCGCAGGTCCCTCTCTCGCTCTCCATCCCTCGCCGGCGCTCGCTCCCCCCCCCCCCCGCCCTTTGATTGACAGGCAAGATGTCGGTGTGGAGCGAGGCAGGAGCGAATGCAGCAGCCGTCACCCCCGGAGCCCGGCGGCGGCAGCAGCAGCAGCAGCAGCAGCAGCAGCAGCGCGAGGAGGAGACAGCAGCCAGCCGCAGTCGCCGCCGCAGCCGCGGGAGCAATGCAGACAGCATCTTGAGGACGCGCTAAAGCACCCCAAACGGTGGACAATGCCGTGTCACTGCAACTGGGAGGGGGGCAAAGCAGATTTTTTTTGACATAAAAGCCAGCCAGCCAAAAATATATAAATTTGCCCTTCACGGAGCCGGTGTGTAAAGAGTGAGCGCTGTTTTCCTTCGCCTCCTCCTCTCCTCCTCCACTCCTCCCCCTCCTTCTCCTCTTTTTCCTCCTCCTCCTCCTCCTCCTCCTCCTCCTCCTCCTCCTCCTCCCCCCCCCTCCTCCCCCTCCTCCCTAAGTGTACAGACAGCATCACATCACCTGGTTTGCTTCTGAGAAACAGCATCTCTCCTTTTCAGGGACCAGAGACTCAGAGAGAGGAGACATTCTAATGGAGTCTGCTTGATACCCCAAAATAAAATAATAAATTTTGGCTCTTGTCCCCTCCTCCCACCCCACCCCCTCAGCCCTGTGTGAGATGTTGGGTTTCTTCTTCATGAGACATTGTTGAGAAGTCGCAGTGGTTGGAGAGCGTAGGGGGTAGACTACCTCTACTCCCCCCCCCCTCTTTTTTCTCTCTGGGAGGAGGAGGAGGGGAAGGGGGCTTGCCGAGCAAGCGATGGATGAGGAAAACATGACGAAAAGCGAGGAGCAGCAGCCTCTGAGTTTGCAAAAAGCCTTACAGCAGTGCGAGTTGGTCCAAAACATGATAGACCTGAGCATCTCCAACCTGGAAGGGCTTAGGACCAAATGTGCCACCTCCAACGACCTCACACAAAAAGAGATCCGGACCCTGGAGGTAGGTGTCGCCTATGGGGGGAAAAGGCAATCTTTCCTTCCCTTTCCTTGCTCCCCACCACCCCCTTTCCTTTGATTCTGTTTGTTTGGTGGGGGGGAGGGTGTGGGAGGGTGGCAGGGCGGGCACGATTTGGTTTTCTGTGATTTATCTTCTTTGCAAAGCCTGCACTGGATGTCCCTTGACTGTACCGCTGTCATCTACGCTTGGCTGGATGTTGGTAGTAGTAGTAGTAATTGTTATTCTTTATGTATTATTATTCCTGCGGCTGTTATTATCATTTGCTTCCTCTCCGAGGAGTGAGTTCTCTCTTTTTTCCGCTTGTGGATTTGTTTATATGCCACGGGGGCTTGTGTGCTGGGTAAGACATTAAGGCGCTGCAGAGAACCCACGTGACCTTGCGCATTCTGCAGGTGGTCAAAAGGTGGTTTTTGCTCCCAGAACGGGGCTGCCTATAAATATAGACCTCTTCTGCTCTGGGCCTCCTTCGCAACTCCGCGATTGCTCCTTGGAATTTGTTTTTGTTTTTGTTTTTGTTTTATTTCAGTGATATACATGTCAGGAGGCAAGATGCATTAGAAAAAAAAAATCCCCTTTGAGCTACCCGTTTCCAAATCAAATCGTTTGATGCAGGGAGCTGTTGCAGGCCTGAAACGTGTAAAAAGATAACAAAAAAATATGCCTGGATCAGCACACACAAGTGGTGTAGGAAAATACTCTTGAATCTCCATAGGACGGTGAGGAGAGGGGTCGGAGGAGGAGTCATCGCTGGCGAGTTGTAACATTGTCTCCAACAGAACTTGAGGGGGAGTTTGAAGCAGTTTGGGGGGTGGGGTTTGATGCAAAGTTACTCAGAAAGAAGATGGCAGAAATTATTTCTTCCGAAGGCCATTTGGTCAAAGGAGGAAGGTTTCAAGAGCCGTAGAAAATGTCTGGTGTGCACGTAATCACTGGGCATCCACGTTTGTTGGAAACATCCGAAGGGTTCCACTCACTTCTCCTTCAAACCAGCTGTACACACGGCTTGATTAAATTTGGGAACTCCTATTAGCTGGCATTTGCTGAGGGTGGTGGCTGTGGGGCTGGAAGCAAAGTAAAGGGGTTCTCCCTCTGGCGAAGCAGGCATGTGCAGTGCTGGGGAGGTTCCCTGTTTCCAGCCCACGAGTTTCCAAGGCCTGAACTCTTCAGCCCCTACTGAATCTTGGAGCCCTGTGCCTGGGTTCCAGCACGGATGAGCACTGCTGTCTGATTTACTTTTAAGTCTTTTTTTTTTTTTCCTCCATGATTTTAACTTTGGTTGTCAGCACACAGAAAGGTCATCAGTTTGAAAGTGGTGTGTGTGTGTGTGTGTGTGTGTGTGTGTGTGTGTGTGTGTGTGTGTGTGTAATACGCTGTTTGCTACCCTAGAATGCATGTCTGTGTGCCCCTGTCATCTGGGAAAATTTCTGTCTTGGTGTGAGCAGTGCCCAGGATAAGATTCTGTTCAGAACTGCGGGTGGTGAGTAACTAAATAACTCAAAAGGGCCACCTGAGTTCTCTTCTGGCCCTTGGAGTCAGGAGTCCCAGGTGCTAGTTCACGTATTACTGTGCGCGTTTCTCCTGTTTTCTTTTCCTCTTTTCAACTTGCCCCATCCTCTGATAACTCCTTGATGATGGTGATGGTCACAGCGTATCCTGGACTCCGTGGCTTCTTTTCTGCATAGAGGTTTTCTTTGCAAACTGGGGGATGGAGTTGCCGGAGGTTAGAGTTATTGGGAGTGCATCTGGGTGTTAGTTTCCTGGTTCCAGGATGCCACAGATCCCTGGTTTCCAGATTGCTCAGGGAAGGGCTCCAGCAGTCAGGCCAGCTTCTTGCTTCTCAGGTCTCTGGGGCTGGGGTGGGGACACTGAGGAGGGCCTGAAGATCCCAGGTGCAGCCAAGTCCTGCCAAACCTCATCTAGGCTTTGGACCCGAGGGGTTTTTTTTTATCCCCCAAACTGTCACATTTTGTATGTTAAAACCATCTGAGGGAGCTCATTGAAAATGCACATTCTCAGCCTCTAACCCCAGAGACTCTAATTCAGGTGGGACTGGCAGGAGGCCCAGGAATCTGCATTTCATAAACAGTCCAGGTGTTTCTGATGCATGTTTTCACATCGACACTTTGAAAAATACCAACATAATAGGAGATAGGTGGCATATTTCTGCTCTTTGATGGTAAAGACTCCCTGCTCACAAACACTGGAGTAAGTAGTGAATTGAACAGACCATCCTGAAAACCGTGATAATAAGCAAAATTTAGTAGCGTGCATATCACCCCATATACAGCATGGACTTAGCCTTCAAGATGTGTACTGCATGGTTAGGGAGACAAGGCTAATAAAATATATGTGTGAAATAATGATGAAATCCAAACAGCAAATAATATGGGAGACAGCATGTAGGTCCATTAGGAACGTGTTCAAGCTACACGAAATGGAAAATCCAAGCGCAGTTTTAAAGCAAATGATGGCTTCTTTTTCTTGTATCACAAGAAGTATGGAGGTATATGGCTGCTTGAGTTGGGTCAGCAAGTTAGTAAGCTCGGGACCGTTGTCTCTTTGAGTTCTCAATGGCCTCTTCTTTTTGGTTGCAAGATGTCTTCTAAAGCTTTAGCTGTCTCACTGAGGTTCAAGGCAGGGAGGAGGGGGACCGGGCGAGGAGCAAGCAGGGATAAAGGGTTCATGTCTTTGTTTCGCTACCTACCCCACAGATGATGTTGAATTATGTCTTCTTGGCCAAAACTTGGTCAGATGGCCAGTCCTTGCCTCAATGCTGGGAGGTGGGGACGTGGGGACACCATGGTAAGTGGTTTAGATGAGTCATGGTCCATCGCCTGGGTTGACTGGTTGCCACCCCATACATGCTGGCATGGAAGAAAGCATGAAGGGATATTGGGCGGATAGCCAACAACAAGGGCCATGGTGTGTTATCAGGAGGTAGTCTAGCAGAGAAGAAAGACCATGACCTTTGGAGTTACACAAGTAAAGTTGTAAATTGTAGCTTTTCTACTTACTTTATCTTGGGCTAGTGATTTAAATTTTCTGACCCATGGTTTAATTTTTGGCAAAGTGGCAATAAAAGAATAACATTACCTATTTCAGTAGTTATGAAGATCGAAAGGGAGGACATTTTCAAGGGCCTGGTGCCATTTGTAACACAGCTGCAGGTGCTGAATAATTGATAGTCATGATGATGATGGTGGTATGATTAACATTACGTGGTGTGGAATAGATGACATGGAAGGGAACAGCTCAGATCAGGGGTAGAAAGGGAAGAGTTGGAACAGCATTTCCGAAGTGTGTTCTGTGGGTCCCTTGGTCTGAAAAATTAGCATTTTTCATTCTTGCGGCGAGTACTGAAATCCGGGCCCTGTACTACATGCTGGTGGTCAACAAGTACTCTGTAGACAAAACGAATTCCTTGGAGAATTTGGCAAAGGTTGAGCTAAACAAAGGGAAACAGGCATCTTGACTGCAGAGACTTCTCAGAGCCGTTAACGATATCATCTATGTGCACGGTGACTCCGCGAGAGCGTGGAGTCTGCGGTGTTTCCTTTTTCCAAGGATATCCCTTGGGATTGATGTTCCATAGAATACACCCAGGGAAACATTTGGCAAAGCAGTTAGGGTAGCTCTCTTGGTTGGGGAGCTGGGGACCCTGAGCGCAGAGAAGGATGGGGAGAGCTGGCAGGTGGAGAGAGCTCGCTCAGCAAGAACAGCTAACCAGATAAAGGTATTTCATACCAGTTCATGCCTTCGTGGGGCAGCTGAGAGACCAGTTGGTCTAGAATGGAGAGTACCTGAGAGAATGTCATAGGAAATGAATTTAGGTCACAGACTCTTGAGATCTGACTAAGGACAAGGGAGCCAGACTGACAAAGTTTCACTCCTTTGAGGAAGGAGATAGAAGTCTTCAAAGGTTTTGGAGTGAACACAATAAAAAGTTGTTTAAAGGTTAGCCTGCCAGCAGCCTGCAGCAAGGGCCAGCAAACTCTTTCTGTAAAGGGACAGGTAGTAAATAGTTTAGGCTTTGTGGGTCATACAGACTCCATCACAGCCTCTCAGCTCTGCCGTTGTAGCACGTAGCAGCCGCAGACGGACAGTTTTCCACTGCAGCTTCCTTTATGGCCCCTGACATTGAAATGCGATGTAATTTTCACATGTCACGAAATACTATTACCCCCCACCCCCCCTTTTTTTTACGTTTAAAAATGTAAAAACTATTCTTAGGTTGTGGGGCCTTATGAAAACAGGTGGTGGGTCAGATTTGGCCCAAGGGCTAGCTTCCTGATCTCTGACCTCTAGGGTGGATGATGCGGTTCTGCTGATCTTGCCCACATCACTCATGTGGTTGTGTGATCATCAGATGGCTCAGCTGGGCTGGATGGCCCAAGGTGGCCTAGCTCACATGGCTGGTGGTTGGTGGGGGGATGTCAGTTTTTCTGTACATGGCTTTCCAACAGGACAGCTGGATTCCTTACCTCGTGGAAGCAGCCATGTTCCAAGAGAACAAGCCCCTTTGCACAGCCCCTCTGAGGCCTCTGCTTCTGTAACCTTTGCCAGTGTCCCATATGCCAAAGCACGTTAAGTGGATAAGCCCAAAATCAATGTGGAAATGACTGTCTAAGGGTATGGGATTCTAGGAGGTGTGGTTCATCGGAAGCCAATGAACAATCTCCTATAATAATGTAACAGCTATGGAAGAAAAAAAAAACCCAAACCCCAAAATAAAACCAAAAGAGCATGGGAAACAGGGAGGGTCATGGGATGGTCAGCAGAGGCCCCCTTGAGGTTTTACTGACTTGAGGAAGCAAACCAAAACGTATCTGGGGAAGGGACCAGGCAGAGGGAAGAGCAAATTTCTTGGGTGGGAACGTCCTTGGAGTGTCGTTAGAACAGCAAGCAGACCACTGTGGTTGGAGTTGAGTGGGTGGACGGGCAAGGGGTGAGGGACACAGTGGGAGACAGAATCAGGGCCCTGGTGATAGAGAGCTTTGATAAGATATTTGGATTTTGTCCTGAGTGTGAATGGGGAGGTGACTGACTTAGATTTTTAAAAGATCCTTCTGATTGCTTCAGGGAAAATAGACTGCAGGGATTAAGAATGGGGGCAGGGAGACAGTTTGGGAGATTGGTGTGGAAACCAAAACCAGGAGTCAGTGTGCTTGGGACTATTAAGGTGGTTGGCGGGATGGGGCCGGCGGCTGGATTCAGAAGGTCAGGTGTGCACGAGGTGTTCATGAAGCAGATATGGGGAAAATAAAGAAGGGAGGGTTATCCCTGGGTGTTTGGCTTAAGAACTGAGCGAATGGTGGTGCCTTTATTTGAAACAT
Organism: Lynx rufus; assembly: GCF_022079265.1. Taxonomy (NCBI): domain Eukaryota; kingdom Metazoa; phylum Chordata; class Mammalia; order Carnivora; family Felidae; genus Lynx; species Lynx rufus. The sequence goes on along the minus strand of NW_025814839.1, from coordinate 9,200,944 downwards.
GAGGACTAGAAGTGGAATAGGTTGGGCTTGATGGTCAGGTCCTGTTTGGACACGTTCCATTTGTCAAGTAGGCAGTTGGATATTCAATCCTACAACTCTTGAGGAATGCTGGAGATACAAAATGCACTTAAAATGTCAGGAACAGCATTTCATATTATTAAATATTATTAGTGGCTGCATGCTATTCTATGGACGTACCATAATTTAACAAATTCTATTGTCAGATCGTGTACGTTTACAACTTTCTGTCATTATAAATAATGCCACAGTAGATATCCTTGTGGTTTGTAGCGGTCCTTTGATTCCAGCCCAATTGCTGAATCCAAGGCTATGCCATGTTTCAGGACTTTTGGTAGGTGTTGCCAAATTACCTTCCACCAGCCGTGTGAAAAGGGCCTGATCCCCCCCCCCCCCATCCTCAGTATGGGTTTATGCTTTCTTTTTTTGGTTGCCTATGTTTTGATGACTGAGAGCTCAGGGTTTAAGGAGGCAGTTGCTTCAGGTTAGAATCTCATTCTTCCTGTTTCTAGTTGGGAAGGAGCTGGGGACCTGTGGACATAAGAGGAATTCTTGGTTTTCCATACAAAGTGGCCCAGCCTTACCCCCTTCTGCCTTGTTCTCTTAAAGATATGGCAGGAGGTGGTCTCACAGCTCCGAGTTAGTGGCAGAAGTTATTTCGGAAGGGTTCACTATCCCATCTGGGTTTTTGGAACGGATCCCGTTAGGGAGCTTGTGATTTTTCGTCCTCGAATGGGCAGAATACTGAGGAGTCTTCCTCCTCCCTCCAGAGAATCGGTCATTTTCTGGGCTCCCACCCTCTGGGCCCCAAGTCTTGGGACCTGGCCTTCCTCCTTGCCCTCAGAGTGCTGCTTTGGAGCTGGGGAATGGGGAGGTGTCCAGAAGCTGAGGAAGACAAGGGACACAGGGCAGCTGTGACAGAGGATGGAGAAGCTGAAGGATGGGGAGGAGAAAGTCAAAGCAGGGACCCATTGTCTGCAGGGTTTCTGTGACCCTTGCAACATCTCTCCAGTGGGCAGTGACTGCAACAGTGGTTGTTCCTGTTTTACAAGTGAGTTTACTGAGGTTTAGAGTCACTGATGTGACCCAGTGTGACCCAGTGTGGAGGTTAAGACAGCCCCAGATACAGGAAGAGGTTTACTGCTCTACTGTGGACTCCCCAAAGGTGGCATGGCCTGGAAGGGAAGACGAGAGCAAACAGAGGGCAAAGGGGAAGTGCTGGTGATCGAGTTAATGAGAATCATCATGGTGGCTCCCTCTGCTGCTCATATACTTTGAGTTCATGGATGACTTTATAGATGAAAACTATTGGAGAGAAACATAGAACCAATGGAGACAGAGTAGGGCATCCACAGAGACAAGGAAGAATGAGAAAAAGAGAGGGAAACAGACCTGAGATGTCCAGTACAGTAGCCACTGGCCACTTGGCTTTTGACCAGTTGAAATGTGGTGACTTCTGACTGAAATGGTATAAATGGTGTGATTATATTAGTATAAAATACACACCAAGTTCTGACCTCTTAGTATGAAGAAAAGAGTGTGGAAGATCTCATTAATAATGTTTTTAAGTTTCTTTATTAATTTTGAGAGAGACAGAGAGAGTGAGCAGGGGAGGGGCAGAGAGAGAGGGGGGGAGAGAGGATCTGAAGCAGGCTCCGTGCCCAGAGCAGAGAGCCTGATGTGGGGCTTGAACTCGTGAACTGCAAGAGCATGACCTGAGCTGAAGTTGGATGTTCCACTGACTGAGCTACTCAGGAGCTTCACCATTAATAATTTTTTATATTGACGACATGCTGCCATGATATTATTTCAGAGAGATTGGGTTAAGTACAATTTCTTAAAATGAATTTCGACTGTATCTTATCCCTCTTTTTTCCCCTGGGGCTACTACAAAATTTTAAATTACACAGGTGGCTCACTGTATATTTCAGCTGGACAGTGCTGCTTTTGGCCATTGAGGTGGTTTCTCTGTTTTGCTGTAGTAGAAATCTTGTTCTTGATAAAGACTGAGAATATGCCCCCCTCCCCCCCCCAGGGTTACTAGTCAGCCATTGATTAGAGCAGTGGATGCATTCCAAAGACACATGCCCTGAGTTTCCCTGGATCAGTAGGAAAGTGATATGAAGGCTCAGAAATAATAACTTAATTGAGTCTCTAGAAATTTTCATGGATTCTTGAAGTAGTATAACTTAGCGGTTAGGACGGCTTGGGATCCACAGTAAGATTGCTTGGATTCCAGCCTGAGTTCAAGGTACACTAGCTAAGTAACCTTGGGCAAATGAGCTCTCCTTTCTGAGCTTCAGTTTCCTGGCTTATAAAATTGGGATCACTTTGCATAGGATTGTTCTGATTACATGGGATCTTGCATTAAGGAGTTGAGCGGAGCGCCTGGCACAAGGCAAATGCTTAAAGGTTGTTAACTTTGATGGGTTTCATGATCATCCCCCCATCCCCGCCAATAGATTGGCTTGGGGAGGTTAGGGGATCTCAGGTATCCAGGGAGGTGCCACCCTTGAGTGTATCCTTCATTTATTCAGTGGATCTAACTGAACTCCCAATGTGTGAGAGCAAGGAGTGAGAAGAAACCCGTAGAAGCCTTCCATCCTTCCATGGGATGACGGCACACCTGCTGGGCTGCAGGTGATGTAAGGGAACAACATTCTGATACTAGGTATGGATCTTTGAATTCACCCACAGATGACTCACTCCCCATCAGTGCCTGGCAGGCTTTAGTCTTTAAACTGTGTGCTCAGCTCACCCCCAAGCTGGATAACAGTTACGGGGTTGGGCCTTGTAGCTCCTGAACTTCTCTTAAGCTTATGAGGTGAAGAGAACGGTGGTATCCAATTGCTCAAAAATCATATTCTCTGTATTCTCTCAAGATAGAAGGATGCTTAAGGGGTTGGCTAGGCTAACCTTTTGGCGAGTGTCCAGCGTGGTGATTTGGGGTGAGCACTACCTCCTACGGTGGCCTCTTAACTAATTTTTTAATGGCGGTAAAATATACATAGCATAAAATTTACCATTGTAACCATTTTAAAGTGTGCAACTTGGTGGCACAAAATACATTTACAGTGTCGTGCAACCATCATCGCTATTTATCTGCAGAACCTTTTCATCATCGCAGATAGAACTCCTGTGCCATTGAGCAATGAATGACTCTCCCCAGCTACATGGTAACCCTGCTTTCCTGCCTGTATGAATTTGACTATTGGGTATCTCGTGTGAGTTGAATCGTATGCCCCGTACCTTTTGTGTCTGGCTTCTTTCCCCTGGCATTATGTTTCTAAGGTTCATCCACATTGTAGTAGGTGTCAGTTCTTCATTTCTTTACATGGTTGACTAATATTCCATTGTATGTATAGTCCATATTCTGTTTATCCAGTCATCTGTTGATAGACACTTTTGAGTCGCTTTCACCTTTTGACTATTGTGAATATTGTGCTTAGTAACTTTGATGTACAAGTATCTGTTTGAGTCCCCGCTTTGAATTCTTTTGGGTCTATATCTAGGAGTGGAATTGTTGGGTCATATGGTGAATCTCTGTTTCATTTTTTGAGGAACTGCCGTACTATTTTCCACAGTGGCTATACCATTTTACATTTCCATTGGCAAGGTACCAGGGTTCCAATTTCCCTACATCGTTGCCAACACCTCCTATTTCTGATTATTTTTTCATTAATTTTTTTAAAAGTATAGCTTTCCTACTGGGTATGAAGTGGTATCTCATTGTGGTTTTGATTTATAGTTTCCTGATGACTAATGATGTTAGGCATCTTTTCATGTGCATATTGGCCATTTGTATGTCTTCTTGGGAAAAATTCAAATTCTTTCACAAGGGCAGCCTTTTGATTGGGGTGAGTTATAGTGGTTAGAATTATTCTCCGTCTTTTGAGTTGAGTCTGCTCTCTGATGACTTAGATCCTGTGGCTCTAGTCTCTGGAGCAGAGAGAATGAGGCCACTCCTTCTTTTCGCTGAGAAAACAGCCTCAAGAAGAGTCTGCATCTAAGATCTGGAACCCACCAGGTAGAGACAAGCGATAGCTGTGCGCACAGACTCCTGACAAGTCTCTGGCCCAAATTCTGCAGCTATCACCTCTCTGCTGTATCCTCTGTTAGTTCCATTACAAAATTCCAGAATCTGGAGTCATTGGCAATGGCGAATTTCCCCCTTTGCGTGTGCACCTCTCCTAAGCCAGAGAATCATGCTTCTAGGAAGTAGTTGTGAATGTTTCTCTGTGTGCTCATCCTCAAAGGCACTGGTGTGGTGCTTGGGCGGAGTTGGGTGGCTTGGACTCCAGCAGTAAGGGAAATAGGTATAGAAAAGAACTCATCAATCAAGTGAGGGCATTCTGGGACTTTATTAGTTAGGAGGCAGAGCACATTTAGATGCCCCTTTTTGTATTTTTACCTTTATCTGGCTTGGAGAAACAGAGCTTTGTGATAAACCCTAAAAGCAATATTACTCTTTTAATATGTTTCTGGATTTAACCCATTAATATTTTGTTGAGGGTTTTTGTGTCCATGTTTATGAAGGATGTTGCTGTGGTTTCCTTTTTTTGTACCATGTTTGTTTAGTTTCTGTATCGGGTAACACTGGCCTCATAAAATGAATTGGGAAGCGTTCCCTATACTTCTGTCTTCTGGAAGACGTTGTGTACAATTGGTTTTATTTCATCTTAACATATTTTAAATGCTGGTAGAATTCAGCAGTGAAACGATATGGACCTAGAGATTATCCTTGCTATTTTGGGGGGTGTGGAAGTTTTTGAACTATAAATTAAATTAAAAAATTTATTCTTGGGGCGCCTGGGTGGCTCAGTCGGTTAAGCATTTGACTTTCGCTCAGGTTATGATCTCATGGTTCGTGGGTTTGAACCCCATGCTGGGCTCTGTGCTGACAGCTCGGAGCCTGGAGCCTGCGTCGGATTCTGTTGCCTCCCTCTCTCTCTGCCCCTCCCCCACTTGCGCTCTGTCTCTCTGTCTCTGTCAAAAATAAATAAACATGAAACATTTAAAAAAAAATTTTCCAATTTCCCTACATTTATTCTTGGGTGAATTTCAGAAGTTTGTGGCTCTTAAGGAATTGGCACATTTTATCTAAATTGGTGAATTTACATGCCTAGAGTTGCTCCTAGTATTCCCTTATTATCCTTTTAGTGTCTGTGGGATCTTTCATTGCTGATGTCAGTAATGTGTGTTTTTTCTCTTTTATTCTTTGCCAGTCTGGTTTATCAGTTTTAGTCACCTTTTCAGAAAACCAGGTTTTGGCTTTATTTATTGTCTCTGTTGTTCTGCATTCAATTTGATTAATTTTTGTTTTCATTATTATTGCCTTCTGCCTGTTTTGGTTTTATTTTGCTTTTCTTTTTCTGTTTTCCTGAGATGCTTAGACTGTTGATGTGAGACCTTTTTCCTTCTCTGAGTATTTATTGCCACCACTTTCCCTTGAAGGACTGCTTTAACCACATCCCACAAATTTTGATACGTTATGTTTTCATTTCTTCCTCTCCGATGCATGTATATTTTTCAGACGCGTGTTGTTCAGTTTTCAAGGGTTGTGGATATTTTCTGTTCTTGACTTCTGGTGTTTAATTCACTTACGGTCCATGAGGACATTTTATGTGGTTTCAGTTATTTTAAAATGCTTAGGGTTTATTTTATGGCCCGGAATATCTTCTGTCTTGGTGAATGTAACGTGTGCCCTTGCAAAGAATGTGCGTCCTGCCGTTGAGGGGTATAGTGTTGTAGAACCACCAATTGGATCCAGTCGGTTGATGGTATTGTTGAGATCCTCTATATCCTTGTTGATTTTCTCTCAAGTTGTTTTACCGATTACACTGAGAGGAGTGTTGATGGCTCCCCCCGTCATGGTGGATTTGTCCCAATTCTTCTTGCAGATCTTGAAGTTTTCGCTTCATGTATTTTGAGCTGTTTTGTTCAGTGCATACACTTGTTTTCTTAGTGACTTGCCCCTTTTCATTGTGTAAAGTTACCATTTATTCCTAGTACTTTTTCTTGCTCTGGAAACTATTTTCTCTGATAATAATATAACCACCCTAGCTTTTATTTTTTTTGGTTTTTAAAAATTGAGGGAAGGGGTGCCTGGGTGGCTCAGTCAGTTGAGCATTTGACTCTTGATCTCGGCTCAGGTCATGATCTCACGGTTTGTGGGTTCGAGTCCTGCATCGGGCTCTGTGCTGACAGCATTGCGCCTGCTTGGAATTCTCTCTGTCGCCCTCTCTCTCTGCCTCTCCCCAGCTCATGCTCTCTCTCTCTCTCTCTCAAAATAAATACATAAATAAATAAACTTTAAAAATTAAAAAAAATAAAAATTAATGTAAAATTCATATAACATCAAATTCAACATGTTAACTACTTTATGGTATACAATAGAATGTTTTTTAGTATATGCTAACTGTTATACAGCCATCACCCCTATCTAATTCTAGAACATTTCCATCACCACATACACACACACTCCTTACCTTATACAGGTACACCTCAGACATATTGTGGGTTTCAGTTCCAGACCACTGCAATAAAGTGAATATTGCAATAAAGTGGGTCAAATGATTTTTTGGGTTTTCCAGTGCACATAAAAGTTATGTTTACACTACACTACAGTTTAAGCGTGCAATAGCATTATGTCTAAGCGAGCAATGTATATGCCCCTTAATTAAAAAATAGTTTATTGTCCGGGCACCTGAGTGGCTCAGTCGGTTGAGTGTCCGACTGTTGATTTCGGCTCAGGTCATGATCTCGAGGTTCATGAGCTCAAGCCCCACATCGGGCTCTGTGCTGAAGGTGTGGGGCCCGCTTTAGATCCTTTGTCCCCCCCACACCCCCTGCTCCTCCCCAGCTAATGCCCTCTCTCTCTCACTCTCTGTCTCTCTCTCAAAATAAATCAACTTAAAAAAATTAAAATAAAGAGTTTATTGCTAAAAAATGCTGATCCTCATCTGAGCTTTCGGCAGCCTCTTTGCTGGGGGAGGGTCTTGCCTTGATGGTGGTGGCTGCTGACTGATCAGGGTGGGGGTCGCTGAGTTGGGGGTGGCTGTGGCAGTTTCTTAAAATAAGACAACAGTGAAGTTGGCTCCATTGATTGACTCTCCCTTTCATGAGCAGTTTCTCTGCAGCAGGTGATGCTGCTTGATAGCATTTTAGCCACAGTGGAACCTCTTTCAGAATTGGAGTCCGTGCTCCCAAACCCCACCGCTGCTTTCTCATTTAAGTGTACAGAACGTTCTGAGTGCTTCGTTGTCATGTCAGCAGTCTTCACGGCATCTTCACCAGGAGCAGATTCCATCTCCAGGAGCCACTCTCTTTCCATGAGAAGCAACTCCTCCTCTGTTCAAATTTACCACGAGTTTCTAGCAATTCAGTCCCATCTTCAGGCTCCACTTCCAATCCCAGCTCACCCGCTGTCTCCACCCCATCTGCAGCTCCTTCCCCCACTCGAGTCTGGAACCCTCCCCACTCCTCCATGAAGGTTGGAATCCACTTTTCCCACACTCCTGTTAACGTCACTATCTTGACCTCTCCCGTGAATCAGGAATGTTCTCCGTGTTCTCGAGGATGGTGAAGGTTTCCAGTTGACTTGGCCCAGATCCGTCAGACGACTCACTGTCTACGGCAGCTCATCTAGCCAGATGTATTTCTTCAATAATAAGACCTGCATGTGGAAATGACTCGTTGGTCCACGGGCTGCAGAGTGGACGTTATGAAAATAGCATTCATCTCGTCGTACATCTCCACGCCATCAGAGCTCTTGGGTGACCAGGTGCACTGCCAGTGAGCACTAATGTTTTGAAAGGGATCTTTTTTTTCTGAGCAGTGGGTCTCCACAGCTGGCTTAAGATATTCAACAAACCATGTTGTAAACAGATGTGCTGTCATCCAGGCTTTGTTGTTCCATCTGCAGAGCACGGGCAGAGTAGGCTTAGCGTAACTCTTAGGGACCCTCGGATTTTCGGAACAGTAAATGAGCAGTGGCTTCCACTCAAAGACACCAGCTGCACTAGCCCCTGACAAGGGAGTCAGCCTGTCCCTTGAAGCTTTGAGGTCAGGCATTGACTTCTCCTCTCTGGCTACCAAAGCCCTACACGGCATCTTCCCCCGACCGGCGCTTCCACCTGGACTGAACATTGGCGGTTTAGTGTCGCCACCTTCACGAATGACCTGAGCTAGATCTGGATAACTTGCTGCAGCTTCGACACGAGCACCTGCCGCTTCACCCTGCACTTCTGTGTCATGGAGATGGCTTCTTTCCTTAAGCCCCGTGAACCAACCTCTGCTAGTGCCACACGTTTCTTCTGCGGCTTCCTCACCTCTCTCAGCCTTCACGGAACTGAAGACAGTTCGGGCCTTGCTCTGGATTAGCTCTGGCTTAAGGGAGTGTTGTGCCAGGTGTGTTCTGCCATCCAGACCGCTGAAACTTTCTCCAGATCGGCAATAAGGCCGTTTCTTTCCTTATCATTCGTGTGTTCACTGGAGTAGCACTTGTCATTTCCTTCAAGATCTCTTCCTCTGAATCCACCCCTTGGCTGATGGTTGGTGCAAGAGGCCTAGCTTTTGGCCTTGTTCAGCTTTTGATGTGCCTTCCTGACTACGCTTAATCATTTCTAGCTTTTGATTTAAAGTGAGAGATGTGCAGCTCTTCCTTTTACTTGAACACTTAGAGGCCACTGTAGGGTTATTAATTGGCCTAATTTCAGTATTGTGGTGTCTTAGGGAATAGGCAGGCCTGAGGAGAGGGAGAGAGATGGGGGAATGGCCATCGGTGGGGCAGTCAGAACATACTCATTTACCAATTATTTTGCCATCTTATGTGGGTACGTTTTGTGGCACACCAAAACAATTACACTAGTAACATCAAAGATCACTGATCATCATAACAAATATAATAATTGTGAAAAACTTTGAAATATCGTGAGAGTTTCCAAAATGTGACACAGAGACACCAAGTGGGCAAATGCTGTTGGAAAAATGGCGCCGATAGATCCTCAATACAGGATGGCTACACCTTTAATTTGTAACAAACAAACAAACAAGCACAACTACATACAACATCTGTGAAGCGCAACAAAATGAAGTGTGCTCATACCTATTTGTTAGCAATCAACCACAGTTTCCTTGCCCTCCATCCCCTGGCAACCATTCATCTATTTTCTGTTGCTACATTTTTCTTCTTTTCTGGGTATTTCACGTATATGGAATTCTACAATATGTGATCTTCTCTGTCTGGCTTTTTTTCACTTAGCATAATATCTTCGTAGTTCATCCATTTGAATCGTGTATCGGTACTTCATCCCTTTTTGTGGCTGAATAAAATCCCATTGTATGGGTTTATCCACCCATCAGTGGACATTTGGGTTGTTTCCATCTTGTAGCTAATGTGAATAGTGGCGCTGTGAACATTTGTTTGGCCAGGGGCATGGGGCACTTTGGGAGTGAACTGTTTTGCCTCTGCCAGAAACTAAAGAAATGTTCCCAGGTTCAGGCTGGAACGCAGGAAGGAACTCCAGAGTCAGAAGTTCCTACTTTTTTGTGATTGTACGACACTTTCCTGGACACTTTATAGGTTCTTGGTTGGCTATTTAGGTTCTGTATACCAGGTTATGAATTGTTTACACAGACTTCAGAAAAAGAAGTCATTAAACAAAAAATGTCATTTTAAAGACTTTTACAGACATGAAAGCAAATCATATTCATTATAGGAAAAATAGAATATGTGCTTAATTAAAAAGAAAAATGAACTCACTCCTCCCACCACCCATAGATGAACATTTGTTAACATCTTGTTATGGAGTCTTATAGACTTTACCTCACACAAACTTGTGTTTTTATGTTTTAGTTAAGAATAACTATACTTTACATATTTCATAGTCTCCTCTTTTCATCTTAAAGTTGGCTTAAGACATGAACGTCTTTCCCTGTCAAAAGCATTTCAAATGACTCGTAATATTCCAGCATAAAGATAGAGCATAATTGAGTTGACTGCCCACCTTTGGTGACTTATTTGGGGATTTTGTTTGTTTGTTTGTTTGTTTGTTTTTACTCTCATAAACACAGCCTTAATGACTACTTTTGAAATGAAATCTTTGTGAAGCTCTTTCATTGGTTTCCCTAACAAGTATATGTAAGGTAGAATTACTGTGTGCTTATAAGGCTTTTTTTTCCCTCTTGGGCCCAATGGCCCTTTAGAAGGATACCTGTTTATATAGCCTACTTATAAAAGTTGAGGAGAGTAGCCTGTGGCTTTGTATCTTCAGGAATGACAACGGCGAGAGGGAAGTGTTTCCAGCAAATCTTCAACTTAATAAAAAACATATAAAGTCACTTTGCTGCATCTGTGAGTCAACTTGTAATGAGCCAAGAGGCTTGAGGTGGGCCTGGTTTTTAAAAATGCACACTTTCCTTTGAAATAAATACAGTTAGAATCATGTCAATGACAAGGAAGCCTCATGTGAGATGAGATTTTTCTGCAACGACATCATGAAGGGATGCAGGTTTTATAGAGGAGGCTTCTGATTTCCAGGAATCACGCAGTCGGTCGGTTTCTGGGACCGGGCAGGAAAGGAAAATAGGCCAGGGGTAGGATATTTGGGAGGTGACATATAAGGGCCATGGTTAATTGGAGAGCCTGTGTCACATCTACATATGTCAACATTGCCAATGGATAGTATTTAGACCTAATATTTTTGGATGTTTCCATTTTCCTATGGAACCCCAGAATCAAAACTATGAATAAAAAGCAGACATTGCCTCGTTGTTATCTGATCGAGACCTTCACCATTCCCGTCTTTAATTCACATGTGTGTGTATACGTTTAAATAATAGTGAGGAAAAGGGAGGTACAGATAATCAACACTACTGAAATAATTTGTGAACACCAATGGTTTGTTAATTGCTATTTCAGATGTTTTTCTCCCAGTCCCACCCATTCATGGTTTGAAAAAAATTAAGGTTATACCGCTTAGCCTGGAGAAGGTGGAATGACCAGTTACCTGTTGATTTGATGATGTTTGCTTATTTTCAGTCTATAATGATGGCAGAGTAAGAGAGGTGACTGGGACCACACATACACACACTTCACACCTGTACAAAAGTAGGGAGAAGAGCATAATGGACCCTTATGTACCCATCACACAAACTCATTAATATCAAATTATAGCCAATAACTCCTCCACCCATCATGCCTAGATTACTTTGAAGCAATTCCCAAACCATCACAGCATTGCATCCTCAAATATTTCAATGTGTATTTCTTTTTCCTTTAAGTATATTTATTCATTTTGAGAGAGAGAGGGTATAGGAGGGGCAGAGAGAGAGATTGAGAGAGAGAATCCCAAGCAGACTCTGCACCATCAGCACAGAGCCTAATGCAGGGCTTGAACTCATGAACCATGAGATATGACCTGAGCTGAAACCAAGAGTCAGCCGCTGAACTGACTGAGCCTCCAGGCACCCTCAATGTATATTTCTTTTTTTTTTTTTTTAAATTTTTTTTTTCAACGTTTATTTTATTTTTGGGACAGAGAGAGACAGAGCATGAACGGGGGAGGGGCAGAGAGAGAGGGAGACACAGAATCAGAAACAGGCTCCAGGCTCCGAGCCATCAGCCCAGAGCCTGACGCGGGGCTCGAACTCACGGACCGCGAGATCGTGACCTGGCTGAGGTCGGACGCTTAACCGACTGCGCCACCCAGGCGCCCCTCAATGTATATTTCTAATAAATACCAAGTACTCTGTTTTAAACATAACCATATAACTATTATTGCATTAATAATTCCTTAGTCACTTACTTTCCTAAGCCACAGATCAAAATACTTATACACAAAAGAGAGGTGTACTTTAAAAAAATTTTTGTTAATCTTTATTCATTTTTTGAGAGAGAGAGAGAGAGCGCGCGCACACGCACAAGTGGGGGAGTGGTGAGAGAGAGGGAGACATAGAATCTGAAGCAGGCTCCAGGCTGTCAGCAGAGAGCATGACGTGGGGCTTGAACCCACGAACCGTGAGATCATGACTTGAGCCCAAGTTGGACGCTTAACCCACTGAGCCACCCAAGCGCCCCAAGAGGGCTGCACTTTTGAAGCAGCCACAGTGGAAGGCATTGCCTTGTCCTAATTCTGCTGGCATTCCTTAAAGACATCCTTGAAAGTCATCTTTCGAGTCACTTTACAAGAAAGCAAGTCTCTTGATTTTTTCTTTATCCCCAGTAGTGGTCCTGATGGTGGCTGTTTGATTCCCAATGACTTTTGTGTGTTTAAAACATGAAAATATTCAAACCTGCTCTCCACGAACAAGATGTGTTGCCGTGGCATCTGCAGTCATGACAATGTCCTGGGCACGGTGTCTGAAGGGAAACTCCAAGAGGAGAGTCATGGCTTTGGCCCTGGGGTACGTCTTCAGCCATTTCTAGTGTCTGCTCCAAAAGGGCACCTGGTCGGTTAGCTCCAGCACACATCCACTCTCTTCTTCAATCATCCCGCTTTGCGTTACATGCGTTAGACCTACAAAGCCATCCTGCCCACGTGGGGCTTACAATGTACAAATATATGTTTTGCGTGTCAGGCGCTGTGCTAGGTGCTGAGTACTAGGTACTGTGCTAGGTACGGGGACACAGTATTTGCTCAAGGTTCCAGGGATGTGAGAGTAAAGATAAGACTTGAAGGATGATGGAATTAACTGGAGATGAGGACAGGCTGTTCCAGGCAGAAGGATGGTGTGTGCAAAAGCCAAGGGGTAGAAAGATCACGGGGTGCTTGAAGGACCACGTAAGTCCAGCGTGGCTGGATTATAGAGTAATTCAGGCCCATTTGTAGGCGAGGGAATGGGACAGCTCTGCTTCCTTTCTCTAAACTGGGTTCCTTTGCATCCTCTCCCTGCCTCCTCTCCTCCTCATTATAGAAAAATGAGGCGGTCTCATTTGCCAAATTGAATAAAAGTCTAATCTATGATCTCCATTTCTGAAATACGATTTGAAAGCATAACATGAATTTATTGGTCCCCCAAGGTGGAGGCAGGTCCTTGAACACCGCAACAACACAAGCCATCCCTTAATAATGGTACATGGGCAAGACCTCCAGCCGGGCCGGGGGGAGGGGGAGGGAGCATAAAGCCGGGAGGAAAGAGGTGGCGAAATGGAAATACGTTTAAAACCCCATGCTTTGTGGTTTATTATTAACAGCGGGGCAGAAAATGTCTCTACAGAGTTATGAAAAATTCATTAGTAGCATGCTACAGGTCTGAGATGCTGGTCATTATTTGATCAGATTAACGCTAATGAGAGCAGTCTTAAATTAACTCAGATTAAGAGGAGGACTCTCCCCCTTACTGTTCAGTCATATGTGTATAATCACATTTTCTCACAGCCAGTTGCCCCTAGTTGTCTGCTAAGATGGGAACGAGGGGCTTTTTGCAAAGGTGGAACCGGGCCGGCCAAGGGTGCGCTGAGCCCAGATACCATCTTGAAACCAGGGTCCGATGGAGCAAGAGTCCCTGGGCTCCAGCTTTTGCCTTGTCTCCCTGACACTGCTCTTCTCTTTTCCAGACCCCTTTCCTTCTTCCTGGGTCTGCTTCATCCCAAGTACAATATCCCAGCGCTGAGTACCCACAGCGTGCCATACAGCTTTCTAGGTGCAGGGGATACATCCTTTGAGTAAAACAGGCAGAGTCCTGCTGTTGTGCCTACTCAGGGGAGACAGACAATAAATAAACATAAGAAAAACTAATCGAAGGTGGTAAGTATTATAGCAAAAAAACCCCAAACAAAATAGAGCAGGCTTCATGGAAAAGGTGACATTTGAGCAAAGATTGAAAGGAAGTGAGCAAGTGAAGATATCCAGGGCAGGCAGAAGAACATTCAGAGTAAGGCAACAGCTCATGCAAAGGTCCTGAGGTCTTGGAGGAACAGCCAGGAAGCTTGTGTGACCAGAGTAGAGCATTGAGGATCAGGTCAGAGCAGCGAAGTAAGACCAGTGTAGAGAGCTTTACTAAGTGAAATGAGGTGCGTTGAAGGTCTTTGCACAGAGGAGTAACATGATCTGACTTGAGTTTTAATGTTATCCTTCTAGGGGCGCCTGGATGACTCTGTCGGTTAAACATCTGACTCTTGATTTAGGTTCAGACCATGATCTCACGGTTCGTGGGATCAAGCGCTATGTTGGACTCTGTGCTGACAGTGCAGAGCCTGCTTAGGATTTTCTCTGTCCTTCTTTCTCTGCCACTCCCCTGCCTGTGTGCACGTGAGCTCTCTCTCTCTCTCTCTCTCTCTCTCTCTCAAAATAAATAAACTTAAACAAATATTACTCATTTAGCTCATGGTTGAGAATAGATTGTGTAGTAGAAGCAGACAGAGGAGTTAGAAGACTATGTATGTGAGAGATGAAGGCTCACACTAAACTGGTGAGCCATGGTTGGATTTTGGATATATTCCGAAATTACAGCAAACAGGATTTCCAGATTAAAAAAAAATTTATATTTGTGTATAGTCGACACACGACATTACACTAGTTTCAGGTACACAGCACAGCGATTCGTCATTTCTGTACGTTACGCCGTGCCAACCACAAGTATAGCTGCTATCTGTCCGCATACGATGCTATTACAATACATTGACTATATTCCCCATGCTGTAAGGATTTCCAGATGCTTCTTTCACCTTGCCTGTTGATCGATGTGAAAAATGATGGTATTTACTGGTTGCATGAACCCGAACTCTTGGTCGCAAGTAACAGAAACGTACCTCAGATTGCTTTTGCAAAAAGAAGGAATTCTCCTTCCTTATACAATTGAGAAGTTTATGGGTAGCACTCGCTTCCACATGGCTGGATCCAGGTACTTAAAGGCAGGGATGCATCTCTCTGTCCCTGAGCTCAGCTCTCTTGCTGTACCACTTTCATTCAGGTGGCCTTTCCTGGTGGTAGCAGGATGGCCACTGGAAATGCGACTCCTACATCTTATCACCTTAGCTGCTGTGGAGGAAGAGCATGACTATTTTCTTTTTTTGTGTTTAAAATAAAATTTTTTTAATGTTTATTTTTGAAAGAGAGAGACAGAGCATGAGCAGGGGAGGGGCAGAGAAAGAGGGAGACATGGTATCCAAAGCAGGCTCCAGGCTCCGAGCTGTCAGCACAGAGCCCAATGTGGGGCTCGAACTCAAGAACTGTGAGATCATGACCTGAGCCCAAGTCAGACGCTTTAACCGACTGAGCCACCCAGGTGCACTGAGCGTGACTATTTTCTGGTGACTCTGATAGATGTCCTTTTTGTCGGTCATGTGTGGTTCATTTCTCTACTCCTGTAGTCAGGAGGGCACTGTGTTCTCCAGTTCAGCTCTGGAGGGAGATCAGCTCTTCCCAACCTCCTGTGGACTGAGCAGGGAGGTTCTCCAAATAAAAGCTGGGATGTTGTATCCAAAAAGTAATCAGCTTGGTCGGAGGAAACAATAGATTTTGTCATCCCAGCATAGCTGGAATTCTTAACCCAGAATTCCAGCAAATGCAGGAAAGTCGAAGCAGGGTGTAAGGATCGAAAGCGTAAAGCATATCCCGGGATGTTTGGAAGTTCAAAGTGGGGTATTTGAGAGACCTTTCAACTCAGCATTCACAGAGTCAGCTGGATTTACATAATACACTCACACCACTAGTCCATTCCAGGAGCAAGAAACCTTTGCTTCCAGCGTGTTCTCCTGTCTGGCCTCCCAAGATGGGCCATGTGTCTTTGTCGGGATAGTAATTGGCTGGAGGACTGGGACATGGTGCCCAAGTCCCAGCTCCACCAGCCTCTCGCCACTATCTGGCTTTGCAAGTCACATAACTTTACTGAGTCATAGAGGATACTGGGAGAATCTAGGGAAAAAAAGGATTTTTGTTTTTGTTTGTTTAGTTTTGAGGGAGAGAGAGAGAGAGAGAGCACATGAGTGGCGGAGGAGCAGAGAGAGAGGGAGACACAGAATCTGAAGCAGGCTCCAGGCCCTGAGCTGGCAGCACAGAGCCTGATGGGGGCTCAAACCCATGAACCGTGAGATCATGACCTGAGCCCAAGTCAGAAGCTTAACCAACTGAGCCACACCTGGAAAAAAAGGTGTTTTTTTTGTTTTTTTTTTTTTGAAAAAAGGGTTTTTAAAAAGTGCTTGGGAGGGGCTCCTGGATGGCCCAGCCGGTTAAGCATCGGGTTAAACATTCAGCTCAGGTCATGATCTCACAGTTCGTGAGTTTGAGCCCCACATTGGGCTCTGTGCTGATGGCTCAGAGCCTGAAGCCTGCTTCAGATTCTGTGTCACCCTCTCTCTGCCCCTCCCTGCTTGTGCTCTTTCTCTCTCAAAAATAAATAAATAAATAAATAAATAAATAAATAAATAAATAAATAAATGTTTTAAGAAAAAAAAAGTGCTTGGGAGACTGTGGACCCACAAGGCAGGGCCTGACTGCATTGCTTCTGTTTAATGAGTGCTTAACATTCGCTAACCAGAGTTAGGGTTTCCAGAGAAGATACAGGATGCTCAGTTAAACTTGAATGCCAGGTAAATAATGAATACTATTTCAATATAAGTATACCCAAATATTGCATAGGACATACTTACACGAAAATATTATTTTTATTTATCTGAAACTCAGATCTACATGAATGCCCTTTATTTGCCAAATCTGGTGGCACAAGATGATCATAACAAGGGAGATGTGTTATTGTTACCAATCACTCATGACTGCTCCGTGATAACCACTTCATGCTAGGTAGGACCAGGAACGATGGGACTCCAGAGTGTAGACATCATTAATGGTTTTTTTTTTAATTTTTTAATGTTTTTTAATTTATTTTTGAGAGAGAGACAGAGCATGAATGGGGGAGGGGCAGAGAGAGAAGGAGACATAGAATCTGAAGCAGGCTCCAGGCTCTGAGCTGTCAGCACAGAGCCCAACACGGGGCTCGAACTCACGGACTGTGAGATCATGACCTGAGCCGAAGTCGGATGCTTAACTGACTGAGCCAGCCAGGCGCGTGCATCATTAATGTTTTTATATTGGATGTGAATGAACGTCTTGTACTGTCTTTTGACTACAGGTTTATGGCCAAGTCTGGATTCTCAAATTTGACTGTATACATATGTCAGTCCTATAGTATCACATTTAAAAATTTTCCTTTTGAGGGACACCTTGGTGGCTCTCAGTGGCTCGGTGGAAGGAAGGAAGGGGAGGACTGTTGCCTCTAGGTTTGGTGGGCATGATTTTGTCGGTCTTGACTGTACATTCTGCCCCAGGTTCAAACAGGCATGCGGTGGTTAGCAAGGGGGACGGACATCGAAGCCTGCCTTTAAGCTGAGCCATGGACACGTGTCCCCTTTTGAGCCAATGTCTTCAGCCCCTGGTCCCTAACTATTTCCATCTATTCCTCCGCACTTGGAGGCCCTGAGCAGATGCTGGGGATAGGTAAAAATGAATGATGTCTAGGGGTTGCCCAAGAACAGGGGTAGACGGGGCTAGCCCAAGGTTCACCCTGTGTGTTACATATGCTTCCTTTTGCTTGAGATCATTTAAAATGGAAATGTTTTTCAAGCTTGGTGTTTTTATCCGTATGCTGCTGAGAGAGAAATGTTTTTAGAGGACTGTGGGAGACACAGCCGCTGAAGTCTCTGTTCTGCAAGACTCTCATAGCTTCTGTAAAAAGAAGGTGCTTGGGGGTTATGAAATTTCAAGAGGCAGGTCAAAATGTGCTGCTTTTGTCTTGAAATGAGCATTTTACCAGTGAAAGACCAAGTTGTTTGAAAAGTCTGGATCGACTTCAGTGTTAATCTTGTAACCGTAGCTAGCATTTGCTTGGCTCTTATTGAATCCTGGGCACTTGCCTGCCCTTTCTGTGCATGGCTGCCCAAAGTGTGGTCCGTGAGGGCGTGGCACTGGTGCCACCGGGAGCTGGTGACACACAGAGCCTCAGAACCTGGCTCAGACTCATCGAATCGCATCTTAATACAACCAGGTGGTTTGTGTGCACAGTAAAGTTTGAGGAACACCGATTGAACCCTCCGAACAGCCCAGTGTTACACATTGCATTAAAATTTTTATTTTTATTTATTTTTATTAAAAAAATTTTTTTAATGTTTATTTTTGAGAGAGAGAGACAGAGTGTGAGTGGGGGAGGGGCAGAGGGAGAGGGAGACACAGAATCCGAAGCGGGCTCCAGGCTCTGAGCTGTCAGCACAGAGCCCGACATGGAGCCCGAACTCACAAACCGCGAGATCGTGACCTGAGCTGAAGTCAGACACTTAACCGACTGAGCCACACAGGCGCCCCTCCATTAAAATTTTTATTGTGATAAAACATACATACTATTTATCATTTTAACCATTGGTAAGTATATGATTCAGTGATGTTAAGTACATTGACAGTGTGGTATAATCATTATCACTGGCTGTAACCAAAGTGTTTTTTAAAATAAATGTTTATTTATTGATTTTGAGAGAGAGCAAGAGAGCGAGAGGGAGAGAGCAGGGTAGGGGCAGAGAGAGAGGGAGAGAGAGAGACAGAGAGAATGCTAAGCAGGTTCCATGTTGTCAGCAGTGAGCCCAATGTGGGGCTCGATCTCACAAACCATGAGATCGTGAACTCAGCTGAAATCAATAGTTGGATGCTCAACCGACTGAACCACCCAGGCGCCCCTATACCCAAAACGTTTTCATCATCCCCCGCACAAACTCTGTACCTGTGAAATAGCACCCTTCTCCTTCTTCCCCCAGTGCCTGGTGACCTGTACTTTCTGTCTTTATGCGCTTGTACATTCTAGGTACCTTGTATAAGTAGAATCATACAATATTTGTCCTTTCATCTGGCATATTAAACATAGCATGCTGGGTTTTTTTTAAATTTTAATGCTTATTTATTTTTGAGAGAGACAGAGATAGAGTATGAGCCAGGGAGGGGCAGAGAGAAAGGGAGACAGAATCTGGAGCAGGCTCCAGGCTCCGAGCTGTCAGCACAGAGCCCAACGCGGGGCTTGAACTTACCGACCACGAGATCATGACCTGAGCCGAAGTCGGACGCTTAACCGACTGAGCCACCCAGGCGCCCCCGTAGCATGCTGTTTTCAAAGTTCAGCTGTGTGGTTCTAGCGTTTATCATCACCTTATTCCCTTTTATGGCTGAATAACATTCCATTGTACGAACAGACCACATTTTGTTTATCTGCTCATCTGTTGATGGACATTTGGGTTGGTTCCACTTTCTTGATTTGGGAATAATGCTGTTATGAACATGAGTGTACATGTATCTGTTGAGTCCTTGATTTCAGTTCTTTTGGGTGCACTCCTAGGAGTATTAACTCCCTTTGCCTATGAAGAGATTGAGATGCAAAATGACAAGGACTTGTCTGGAATAACACAGCGGTTTGGTAGCGATGCTGAGTTTCTGCATTTCCGCGGTCCCTCTTCTTGACCCCCAAGGCCCCAGGCACGTGCACTTTAAAGAGAAGGTTGGATGTTTTTCTTCCTTTCTAGTGGTGACAGCACAGCCTTCTGGGAAATCTTGGGCTTCAGAGTCTTCCAGATCAGTCTTCAGATCCCAGCACTTGCCCTGGCTAAGTTTGGTATCATGTACACATTACCTACCCAATTTCAGGTAGGTCCTGAGGTCCATGTTCTCATCTATAAAATTGAGATAATGTGCCTACGGCAATTTCTGTGAGGATTAAATGAGGGGAAAAATAATCCAAGTGCCTGACTTATAAGTATTCAGCAAGTAGAATAATTCTGCATGTTAGTAGAAATAAGGAAGTTCCTAAAAAAAAAACAGTTATACACAGAGGTACCATATGATCCAGCAGCTTCACTTCTGGGTATATACCCAAAAGAATTGAACGCAGGGACTTGAACAGATATTTGTACACAACTGTTTATAGCAGCATTATTTCCAGGAGCCGAAGTGTGAAAACAACCCAAATGTCCATTGATGGACAAATGGATAAATAAAATGTGATACATACACACAGTGGAGTAGTATTCAGCCACGAACAGGAGGAGGCTACAACATGATGACCCAAGAAAATATTAAGCTAAGTTAAATAAGTCAGACACCAAAAGACAAATACGATAGATCCTTGAACAACACAGAGGTTAGGGAAACTGACCCCTCCCCCCCGCCACGGATTTCAAAACTCACATACAACTTTTGACTCCCCCCAGACTTAACTAATAATAGCCTACTGTTGACCAGAAGCCGTATCGGTAACATAAAAAGGCAATTAATAATATTTTGTATGTTTTGTGTATTGTATACCGCATTCTTATAACAAAGGCTAGAAAAAAACGCTACTGAGAAAATCACAAGGAAGAGAAAATACATTGACAGTACTATATTTATTGCAAAAAAATCCATGTATCAGTGGACCCACACAGTTCAAAGCCATGTTGTTTTAGGGGCAGCTGTACTATATTATTCTGTTTACATGAGAAAGCTAGCGTGATCAAAGTCATAGAGGCAACACTGTGGTTGCCCGGGGCTGCCGGAGGGGGCGATGAGGAGTCCGCATTTTCCTGGGGACAGAGTTTCAGGTTGGGAAGATGGAAATTTCTGGAGATGCATGGTGGTGATGGTCACGCAACGATGTGAATGTACGTAATGCCACTGAACGGTCCACTTACAAATGGTCAAAACTGTACATTTTATGTTAGGTATCTTTTACTACAGCACAAAAATAAGGAGACTGAAAGAAGGGAAGAATGACTTTTTCCAGGTACTTATTTTATATGGGACTGTGTTGATTACCTTGCCTTTACTACCAGTGTTTGGTGCCTGAGAAAGGCCTGGTTCTTTTTTTTTTTAAATAATATAATGGTGACAAAATCATCACCCATAAGTTATCAGTGTTGTTATTTGATGCTGACCATGTGTTGGAGACTGGGTAAAACGCTTCCCGTATGTTACCCTGTTTTCCTCCACGCAGTAGCCCGTGAGCTAGGTGCCATCGTGAGCTAGGAGCCACAGTTGAGAGACGAAGTACGTTTTCTGGGTAATCATTGGTGGGAGCAGGATTTTAGAGCCTTGGGATGTGCTGTCCTGCAGACCACCCTGTGGTCCCTCCTGGGATGCCTGCCCATGGGCGATTTACCAGGGGCACTCTTTGATCTTAATTATGCCTCCACATTGCCGGGGAAGGGTGGGTGGTGAAGGTCACTGGGCCACCTCTGCCAAAAGCAAGGCCATCTGTGGCTTTCACTGCCAGTGGCTGCTAAGCGATTTTTCTCCTCTGGGTTGGTATAAACACATGATGAGGAGAATGGATGTTCAGGGAAACTTCCTCAGTGCCAGAAAGTGCTCTTGGAAACAGCACCAGTAGGGTCCCTTCTGGGAGAGACCCACCCGTTTTCTCCATCGAAAGCAGCCCTGACATATGCAAATCAAACTCGTAATTCACCTCCAAAGCAGCAGCTTCCAGACTCCTAATTGAGAGATGCTAATTAGGAATTATGGAGTGCTCGTCATCCTTGGGCATGCACTGCACACGATGTTCGGTGCTTATAACACCCCTGTCAACAAGTTATCAAGACTCCTGTTTTTGTTCCAGAAAATATGATGGGCCGGTGAAGCTTTGCGTGGTTCCCTAAGTACGAAACCAAGGCGAGGATGGGGAGAGAGTTGGTTTTTCTTCCCTTTTCTCTGTTGTTCGATTCCACACGCACACGAGAAAGATCACCAGGCAGCCATTACTTCGTTTCTGAAAAGGCTGCGTTGGCCCACGTCGCACGGTAGATCAGTGCACACTTTGGAATCGGGCCTGCGTCCGGATCTCAGATTTGTTCTTTATTTGTTGTGTGTCTATGAACAGCTCCGTGTCTCAGTTTTTCCATCTGTAGAATGCAGATAATCACAGGACCTACCTCTCAGGGTTAGGATTTAATGAGATAATACATATAAAATGCTTAGCCCTCTACCAGGCATGGAGGAAGCAATGATATGAATAGCTTATGGCTGCTGCCAGTATTATGTAATTATTATGTAATATGCCACTACATTAAAAATTATTAGCATGAACTCTCTTCCCCTTTAAGGAGTAAGGTCAATAGACTATTATTATTATTATTTTAATATTTATTTAAAAATTTTAAAATGTTTATTTTTGAGAGAGAGAGAGAGAGAGAGAAAGAGAGAGAGAGGGGAAGATACAGAATCCAAAGCAGGCTCCAGGCTCTGAGCTGTCAGCACAGAACCCAATGCGGGGCTTGAACTCACAAACTGGGAGATCATGACCTGAGCCAAAGTTGGACGCTTAACTGACTGAGCCACCCAGGCGCCCCTGTTTATTTGTTTATTTTGAGAGAGAGAGAGCATGAGCAGGGGGAGGGGCAGAGAGAGAGGGAGACAGAGAATCCCAAGCAGGCTCCACACTATCAGCCCCACGTGGGGATCAGTCTCATGAACTGCGAGATCATGACCTGAGCTGAAATCCAGAGTTGGAGCTTAACGGACTGAGCTACCCAGGCACCCCTACAATTTATTAGTTTTGAAGTCCTTTTTAACAGAAAATTTTAACATAAAAGGAAAAAATAGTAGAATGAGCTTTTGTGTATCACCCAGATTTAACAATACTTAATAGCTGGCAATCTTGTTTCACTTGTCTCCATCGCACTGTGTGTGTGTGTGTGTGTGTGTGTGTGTGTGTGTGTGTGTGTGTGTGTGAGAGAGAGAGAGAGAGAGAGAGAGAGAGAGAGAGAATTTTATTTTTTTATTTTTGTTTTATTTTTTAAATGTTTATTTATATTTGAGAGAGGTGGGGGAAGGGGCAGAGAGAGACTGAGACAGAATCTGAAGCAGGCTCCAGGCTCTGAGCTGTCAGCACAGAGTCCAACACGAGGCTTGAACTCACGAGCCATGAGATCATGGCCTGAGCCAAAGTCAGATGCTTAACTGACTGAGCCATCAGGCACCCCTATTTTATTTATAAACATATTTTTTAAGTGTATTTATTTTGAGAGAAAGAGCAAGTGAGTGTGAGAGGGGCAGAGAGAGAGGGAGAGAGAGAAAATCCCAAGCAGGCTCTGCACTGTCAGAGTAGAGCCTGATGCAGGGCTCGGACTCATGAGCCGTGAGATCATGACCTGAGCAGAAACCAAGAGTCAGTCACTTAACCAACTGAACCACCCAGGCGCCCTGAGAGAGAATTTTAAAGCAAATCCCTACGATTATAGACTTTTATCTGTAAATACTTCAGCCTGCATCTCAGATAAGGACTTTTATATAAACACAAAGCTGTTACCCCAGCTTACAAAATAAAAAAGCCTAACTTCTTAATATAATTTAATACACAACCCATGTCCAAATTTCTCCAGAGATTTTTTAAATGTCTTTTGCAGGTGATTGGTTTAGATGAGGATCCATAAGAGGAGGTCACATTGCATTTGGTTGATATGTCTCTTAAATTCTTAATCTTCACATGTCCCATCTATTTTCCCCACATCACTTATTTGTTGAAGAAACGGAATCATTTGTCCCACAGCATTTCCATGCCTCCTTGGTCTATGGTTCACCTTGTTCCTGTATCCCCATATTTTCTGCCAAACAATAGCTAAATCTAGAGACGGTTGATTAGGTTCGGGCATATTTATTTATTTTTCTTTTGCAAGAATCCTGGGATTTGTAATGCTTACAACCAGAAGGCACACAGATTGCACTTTTAGTGATGCTGAGATTGATCCTACGGGATCAGGTGTTGTCAGCCCGATCTACCCATTATAACGTGTCCCTATAAGCTTTTACCCAATGACTGCATCCACTGACAACTGTATCTAAATCTCTTATTCCATTAGGGGTTGTGGTATGATGCTTTCCAAATTCTATCATTCCTTCTGTATTTTAAGCTATAATTACTTTATAAGTAACTTTTGTTTATCACCTTTGTGGTTACCTGTGATTACCCTGAAATCCAGTTTATATGTAAAGGCAGGATACATGCCTATTCTTTCCCTTTACCTACCAAAATTTCAAATATAGAGTTGGTACACCAGCAACATCCAAAGATGACCAGGGATTCTTAAGAGTATTATTATAAGTTAATGGATTGAAAAAAATTGACTTGATATGTTTCGACCCATTACAGACATTACTCTTTTTGAAGCTCAAAATATACATTTTTGGCTACTGGGAACCACTTTAAGTTGCCTCCAAAGTTCTTTGGATATGATCTCAGTTGTCTTGAATGGTTTCCATGCCTTTTGGCACAATAAGTTGTCCCAGGATTATTTTGTTCCCCTTACCTCTGGGATCAGCTGTTTCTTGAAGAAGCCCTGATTCTTTTTAGAGAGAATGGTATTTAGAAACCACAGTTGGGCATCAGTGGTGCTCATTGCTAGTGGGTTATCATTCCAGTAGATAGATATGTAGATAGTAGTAGATATGTCTTTTCCAGACATATTTTTTTAGAAAGAGAAAAATGAATCATAATGATATTTTCAACTTAAATGTAAGATTATTATGATTTTACTTAACTTTTTTTTTTAATTTTTTAATTTTTTAACGTTTTATTTTATTTTTGAGACAGAGAGAGACAGAGTATGAACAGGGGACGGGCAGAGAGAGAGGGAGACACAGAATCTGAAATGGGCTCCAGGCTCTGAGCCGTCAGCACAGAGCCCGACGCGGGGCTCGAACTCACGGACCGTGAGATCATGACCTGAGCCGAAGTCGGACGCTCAACCGACTGAGCCACCCAGGCGCCCCTTAACTTTTGATTTTATATTTGTATCTCATTTCTCTTAAGCTAAGCATCTTGGTTTCTAACTACATTGACCTGGATACTTACATATGTTTCAAAATAGTGATATTTATACTGTTACTATTTAAATAGGAATACTTAGTAATACTTAATAGAATTAATAATTTTGCAGTTTTGTTGGTCATTAGGATACATCCTGCTAGATACCTGTACACTCAAAACACTGTTTTAAAAGAACACCTTTTTTTCCTGTCTTTAGCTGTGTCACCAACTTGTCATACAGATAGGTTCATTTGCTGAGGTTTTAAATTTTAGTTTTAGCCTTTGTCAACAAAACAAATATATATATTAAAATGTATTAATAGTACCTCTTTCTTATACGAAAACTAGAGTCCATTATGTACTACATACTCTAATAATCTAAAGTAGGGCACCCCTTGCTTACTTCTACTTCACCTTAGTTATTTGCATCATTGCATTTATAGATTTGTGTTGCAGTCGATTCTCGTTATTCGTAGTCGTTATGTTCTATAAAGTCATCACTGAATTAATGAGCACTGAACCATTGCTCCAGGGGGGCCAGGGGTGGGTTCCTGCAACAATCTGGTCACGTTTTCACCAACTGATCAACACACAGCCTTGTTTTATGTGTGTTTCTGCTTAAAGACACCTTATTTAATGTACATTAATGTTGAACTCATGGCCAACACTACTGTTACTCATGCTTGAACGAAGCTTCTGTAACACAAATTTTCTCTGTAAGGCACATCACAGCCTTCTTGTGCTTAGGAACACTAGACAGCACGTCACCACTATGCTTGGGGACCATTTTTAAACAGTGAAATCACAAAAAAAGCACAAAAATGTGTCTCTAAATAGACCGCGGAAAGAGAGCTGAAACGGGAGGCCAGATCCTCACTTTCTCTGACCTCAGTGAGCAACTCAAATTGTTTATTTGCTCTGCGTATGTCCCCAAATGACTGAAAACACCATGTGCATTGATTTTGGGGTTACAAACACATTTTAGCAAGTGGGAAAATCTGCAATAGGAAATCCGTGAATAACAAGGATGAATTGTATTTTATTTGTTGATCTTCACTTTTTTTTTTTTTAATTTTTTTTTTCAACGTTTATTTATTTTTGGGACAGAGAGAGACAGAGCATGAACGGGGGAGGGGCAGAGAGAGAGGGAGACACAGAACCGGAAACAGGCTCCAGGCTCTGAGCCATCAGCCCAGAGCCCGACGCGGGGCTCGAACTCCCGGACCGCGAGATCGTGACCTGGCTGAAGTCGGACGCTTAACCGACTGCGCCACCCAGGTGCCCCAAGATCTTCACTTTTTTTCCCCCCTCCCTCTCCAAAAAATTGTAAGCCCCATGAGGGGAGAGACCATGCTTGTGTGTGTCTGGTAGACGGGGGAGGCTTAATAATGACGGATGAATGACTCCCCGAGTGAGAATGGATATTTTCTACTCTTATAGCTCTAAATACTTGTGTTTAATTTGTGTTTCCATGCTTCTGAAATAGTAGTTCTTTGTCAATAAGACACTGGTCGGGCACAACAGTCATCACATCTATGAACTCTGTTAATTCTGGGTCTTTAGAAATGACGTACACAAAGTCAAACTCATGTAAAATTCCCCCAAGTTCTTTATTTGGGACTGTTGTTCACCCTACCACATGATCTGCTTGGATTTTTTTTAACTAGGGAACTCTACTAGTCTGTGCAAACTGTGCTTTCATTCACCCGAAGGTGACTGACGTGTCCTCCTTCAGCCACAGAGACTCTGACCAACAGGCTCGTTCCATCGTCCTCATAGCTGATATTGAGCCATGAACTTTAGCCGGTTCGGGAGAATTTCTCACAGAATTTCTCTGAGCAGAAGTTAAAGCATTTGCATTAGATTGGCTGATGAGATTTTGTAGGATGTTGCTAATTTGAGACTCGCTGGGTTTGCCCTGTCTTCAGATAGGTGGGAACATTTCTGGGTGTGATTAACAGCCTAAATATACCACATCAACATGCCTGCAGAGGAGCTAAGCTTCCAAGGAGCTTGGGAAGGAGCCCTGGCTGCTGTCTGGGGAGTGCTTCTATTAGAGTCTCCATCATACTTTGTTTACATTTAGTGCATCAAATTCTAGGCAAATAAAAGTATACAGCCTCCATAAATAGCTGTCACACAAACATACATTTGCTAAACTCTTCAGGGATTTGCATTCGTATATGTAAGAAGAGCATCTACTATTTACCGATTACTTCTTATTTTCAAAGGTTCAAACTACTTTACTAGCTGTGCATTCCTCTGTGGATGCCGTTACAACATTATTTGTGATGGAAAGGCATAGGGTCAAGTGAGTCCAGTGTATTGACTTAGTGATTGATAATAATTACTGTCACTTAATGAGTACGTGTCACGTGCTAGGCATGGTGCAAAGAGCTTAACATTGATTGAATTTAGCCCTCACAGCAGTTCTGAGCAGATCGTATCAACATCTCCATTTTGCAGATGAGTAAGCTGAGGTTCAGAGAGGTGAAGCAACCTACCCAGAGGCACACAGCCTGTTAGTGGCAGAGTCTAGGACTTCCTGACTCTAAAGCCTGTGCGCTAACCGCCTTGGTTAGAAGTGCCTCTAAAGGTTTCTTTGTGATAAGGTCTCACTGTGTGGCCTCAACGACAGCCTCATTCAACTTGCTTAATATTTCTGAGCATTTATCATGTGCCAGACATCACGGGTGGCATTTGTGCAATTGAGAATAGCAGTGGCAGCAGCCAGCACTTAGTATTTAATGTGCCCAGTGCTGTTCTGAAGATTTTACACATATTGGCTCATGTAATCATTATAACCACCATTTGAGGGAGGCCTGATTGTCATACTCATTTTACAGAGGAGGAAACTGAGGCCCAGAGAGGTTAAATCAGAAGTTAAAGTCACACAGTGAATGAATAGCAGCCAGGATTCATACTCAGGCACCGGGGCCTCTGAGCTAGACCACTCCACTGTTAACTGCCTCTCAAAGAGAAATAAAACAGTAGCATCAGGAGTAAGGACAGGACCTAAGTAGCTGTAATTAAATGAGAAGGGTTGTTGTGTGTCCCCCTGCGGTGCGTCCACAGTTTCGTAAGTTTGCCCTCCTAGCACTTTGCTACCTGTTGTCTGAAAATCCGTTTTGAAGCCAGGTCGGCCCTAAATTCAGAAACTCTGCTTCTATTTTTTTTCCCTCTTTAATATTTAATTTTGGGGGGAATGCAAGTGGGGGAGGGGGAGAGAGATGTGGGACAGAGGATCTGAAGCAGGCTCTGCACTGACAGGCTCACAGCAGCGAGCCCAGTGTGGGGCTTGAACTCATGAACCGTGAGATCGTGACCTGAGCCGAAGTCGGACGCTCCCCGGCTGAGCCACCCAGGCTCCCCAGAAACACTGCTGCTCTGTGCTCCAGTCCTTCCTCCCCTCCACCCCGTTCTGTGCTGTGAGCAGCCCCTCTGGGAACCTGCCATGCCCACCCTAAGCACCGAGTTTATTTACTAAAGTTAAGAGACTGCATTATAGGATGTAAGTGTAGGAAAGGCGTTTCACCTCCCTGAGATGCTCTTCCTTTATTTAAAAATTGAAAATCATAACTGCAGCTGTCTCAGGAGGCTCTTGTGAGGTTTCAAGTTAAACGCATATGAAGTAGTTGGTTTAGTGCCTGGCCTATAGTAAGTGCTCAGTAAATGGCACCAATGCATTGCTGTTATTGATCTGTTCTATTTCAGTATAGGCAATGCTCTTATTATTATTATTATTATTTAATGTTTATTTTTGACAGAGAGAGAGCACTGGCAGGGGAGGGGCAGAGAGAGGTGGGGAGGCACAGACTCAGAAGCAGGCTCCAGGCTCCGAGCTGTCAGCCCAGAGCCCGACGCGGGGCTAGAACTCACAGACTGCGAGATCATGACCGGAGCCGAAGTCGGCTGCTCAACCAACTGAGCCACCCAGGCGCCTGTTATTATTCTTGATTCCAGGTCAAATCCATTGTCATAGAACCTCCTTTGTTATTTTTTATCATTAAGTCGTTAAGAAAAACTGATAGAATGCATCATTGTCCTGGTTAAAAATTAGAATATTACAGAAAGCAAGCACTAAAATATCCTTGACCACCCTTCCAATTCTGGGGGCTTACTCCCCGCTCCCCTAAATTAACCAGCATTGCCAGTTTGCTGTGTATCCTTCTAGACTGTTTTCTGTGTATTTGCATACACATCATTGTTTTGTGTAAAAATGTATATTTTACACATTTACTATATATGTCATTCTGTAATTCTCTTTTTTCACTTAGTAATATTCCCTATGATTCCTTCTTTTTCAAGAATCTCTGTTTTTGCTGATTTTGTGTGTTTCGTCTATTGTTTATTGAGAGTGGAATGTTAAAGTATTATTAAATATTTAGAGTATAAAGAGTATTCAACTACTGGGGTGCCTGGGTGGCTCAGTTGGTTGAGCGTTTGACTTCGGCTGAGGTCATGATCTCACGGTTGACGAGTCAAGCCCCGCATCGGGCTCTGTGCTGACAGCTCAGAACCTGGAGACTGCTTTGGATTCTGTGTCTCCTTCTCTCTCTCTGCTGCTCTCCTGGTCATGTTCTGTCTCTCTCTGTCTCAAAAATAGATAAACATTTAAAAAAAGGGTTTTCAACTACTATTATTAAATTGTTTCTCCCACCAGTTCTGAGAGTTTTTTATTTCATGTATTTTGGGGCTTTGTTTTTAGGCATGTATATGTTTATAGGTGTTAGTCCCATCTTTAGAGTGCTACATTATACTCTGTGGAATGTATACCAGTCAGCAGGGGTGAGGGTATGCAGTAACAAACAACCCTCAAGTTTCAGTAGCCTAACACAATAACAGTGTGTTTTCCTCTCATGGTGTATGTTCAGTGCAGGTCAGCAGGGGTCTCTGGTAACAAGAGCTCGTGGGCTTAGGCTGGTGGGGGCTTCAGCCTCTCAGTCACTGAGGCAGAAACTCCCACACTGACTCTTGAAAGCTTCTATTTGGATGTGTTATCTGTCATTTCTACTCTTGTTTCATTGGCTAGAGCAGGTCATATGGCCGTGCCTTACAAGGACATGGAGAGGTGTATAGTCTTTTATGAGAAATGAACAAGGAATTAGTGAGTAGCACTAATGGCAACCATCATATGGATGTTCAATAGCTTATTTAACCATTTTCCTACTAAAAGTCATTTAGGAGGTTTATTTATTTATTTGTTTTTAAGTAGGCTCCACGCCCACTGTGAGCCCAATGTGAGACTTGAACTCACAACCCCGAGATCAAGATCTGAGATCAAGAGTTGGGCACTTAACTGACCGAGCCACCCAAGCACCCCCATTTAGGACATTTCTAATTGTCTTGTTATTGTACACAGTGCTGCAACGAGTAGCCTGGTACATGCCTACCTGAGGATTTGCCTTCCGCCACATTGCGTTTAAAGCTGTTGGGTACTCTGACCCATTCCTTGGAATGTTCCTCTCACCTGTTACTCTGTTCAAGGCAGTTGATAGCCACAAAGAGACACAAAGGCCCTGCAAAGCAATTCTGTGCCTAGGACCAAGGTAGCAATCCCAAATCTCTCTTCACTGTTGGGGGCTGAGCAGCCTGGGCCTCCGGGACTTGTTTACCAATAAGCTACAGTTAGAGCACAGGGGTTGTTCAATGCAGGGGCAGGAGCATGCCTGGTTTGAAGGACCAGAGAAGGTTTATAAGAAACAGTATTTGAAATGCGTATTGAAAGGTCGTTAGGAGATGATAAGGGGGAAGGAATAGAGGTCGCAAGCAAGAAACAGGGCAAGGGAGCGCAGGGTTTGTAGCTGGATTGCGTCGGAGTTGATCATCAAGACCGGGGCCCCATTGTCAAGCACTTTAAATACTTAGTGGGATGGGCATGGGGAGCCACTGAAAGTTCATGAACAGGAGATTGGCATGATCACAAGTGTGTCTTAGGATGCTGCCCAAGGCACCACGTAGGGCTTCCGTTTGCAAAGTCAAATGCTTAGAGGTGCCAAAGAGGCCATGATGATGAACGGGGCAGTGTTGCTGGAGATAAACCTACAGTCTGAATAACAGTAGCTTGCCTGCTAGGCCAGGGCAGCACGAGTCAATTGTCAGTCCTCCTCTTTCAGTCAGGAAGCCATTCCTAATGGAGTTGCCCTGGACTGGGTGTAAGATGATAAGGAGTGAGGGTGTGGGGAGGAGATGGGACACGCTGGGAGAGGAGGACAGCCACTACCACGTGCCCACTGAGGTTTCTGTGCAGAAATGCAGGCTCCGAATTGCCAGATCTTCTGTTGTCTTTCAAGAGAGGCCAAACGTTCAGATTTTAGGGGATTCCTGCTAATTTTTGTAAGTTTACTTATTTATTTTGAGAGAGAGAGAGCATGAGCAGGAGAAGGGCAGAGAGGGAGAGAGATAGAGGGAGAGAGAGAGTCCTAAGCAGGCTCCATGCTCCGTGCAGAGCCTGACACGGGGCTTGAACTCCCCAACCGGGACTCGAACTCCGGAGCGGTGAGATCATGGCCTGAGCCAAAATCAAGAGTCAGATGCTTAACTGACTGGGCCACCCAGGCACCCCAATTTCTCCCAATTTTTAAAGGTTGCAAACCAATGCAAAATTGAAAGAACACTTTTGTGGGCTGGATGTGGCCTGTGAATGGTCCATTTTCATTCTCTGCTGCTGGGGAGAGAAGGACACAGGCCATATAAGGATATAAGGATTCAGTGTATTGATTATATTTCGGTAGACCCACAGATATGTTCATCCGTGGGTGCTGCTACCGTGTCAGTTGGGGTTTCTCAAACCCAAAGAATATTCCTCTTATAAAGGAAAAAAAAAAGACTTTTAGATATGTTATATAGACTTAATTATTTTAATGCTACTTAAATCTCTTCCAACATCAGACTGGTTCTCAACCAGCAATGAATCTGCTCCTGCTCCCTCCCAGAGGTCATTTGGCAATGTCTGGAGACATTTTTGGTTGTTATGATTTTGGGGACCATGTTGTGCCACCAGCATCTAGAGAGTAAAGGCCAGGGGATGCTGACCAACATCCTGTAATGCATAGGATGGCCCCCACAACGAAAAATTGTCTGGCCCAGGGGCCTGTGGGCATGTGGGTCAGTTGATTAATGTCTGACTTCGGCTCAGGTCATGATCTTGTGGTTGGTGAGTTCCAGCCCCACACTGGGCTCTGTGCTGACAGCTCAGAGCCTGGAGCCTGCTTTGGATTCTGTGTCTCCTCCTCTCTCTCTCTGCCCCTCCCCCAATCTCTCTCTCTCTCTCTCAAAAATAAATAAACATTAAAAAATTAAAAAAAAAAAAAAAGAATTGTCTGGCCCCAAATATCAATAGTGCCCATATGGAGAATCCCTACAGAAACCTATGTATAAAAGTATTTTGTTTATAGATGTTAAACAGTTATGAAGGCAAAAGGAATTTGCAAAAATTAAATGCAAACTATTTTGCAAGCCCAGTATATTCCAATGGATAACGTCAATGATATTTTACTGAAAGTCAGTCGCTCAGTAGAACTTGCACAAGACATCACCTACCCTCACACAGGTTGTTTTGTCTTTGGTGAGCCTTGTGTGTGTGCCCTTGGTGGCTTTGTGCTCCTGTAGTACAAGGAAGGAGGAGTGGTAGGCATGACCTCATTTGGCTTTTACTGGTGGGGGCGGGGGGGGGGGCCTCATTATCTGTTTTCATTAGCTTGTAATAATTAAAGTAAAACAACCCGGCACCAAAGGCTCATAAATTACAGGCATTAAACTTGCTGGGGAGGACTGGTTTATAAAGTGGGCCTCCAGATCATCCAGCAGGTGTATATTCTATGTTCCGTTTTTATTTTTTTTTTAATTTTTTTTTCAACTTTTTTTTTTTATTTATTTTGGGACAGAGAGAGACAGAGCATGAACGGGGGAGGGGCAGAGAGAGAGGGAGACACAGAATCGGAAACAGGCTCCAGGCTCCGAGCCATCAGCCCAGAGCCCGACGCGGGGCTCGAACTCCCGGACCGCGAGATCGTGACCTGGCTGAAGTCGGACGCTTAACCGACTGCGCCACCCAGGCGCCCCTATGTTCCGTTTTTAAAAATTACCTTTGAAGTGAAAACTCAAAAACTTCTTGTATGGAACTTATGGAGAATTCTGAGAACTCACCCGAGGACCCTCAAGTTTCCACGTATCCTAGGTTGAGCAGCACTAACGTGGACAGTATCAGGATACGTGGGGTTGGGGAAAAAAGAAGTGGTAGTGGAATTACTTGCTAATCATTCACCTGGAAAAGTCATAAATTGGCCATTTCCTCAAAGTCTGCTTAGTGATAGGGAAGGTTTTGGTAATTCTGCGGGGGTGGGGGCGTTTAGATGGCGGGAGGGTGTTCCGGGTGTGTAGGCAAGAGATGGTTGATCTTCTTCGAGTCTTGGAGAAGCTTCAAGGAGGAAGAGATGTTTGAATCAGGTCTCGAAAATAAAAACAGGAAAACTTTTACAGATATATCGTAGGCCAGAGCTTCTAAATTTGTCAGGATCCGTGAACACGCAGATATGACAGTTTTCCTCGGATTCCCTGGGGAAAGTTTAGCCTGTGAGGTCAGCCTCACAGCAGTGGTCACATCAGTGTTGGTTACCACTATTTCCCCCCTGCCTGGCAGGTATGCATACACAATACATGCAAGCAGGTCATTGCGTATTGCTTAGAAGAATGAATGCGTGGTCATCTTGGCTCAAAGTTCCCTGACCTCATGTCTCCTTGAGGGGCTTGTCAGACCCGGAATCTTGGTTCTGGGGGAGGAAAAAATTCACTGCAGGCACAGACTGTTCCTGGGACAGTAGTGGTTTTGTATGACCTTGTACCCCCGCTGACATGGGATGTCGCCGATTCTCACCGCATGGTCTTGTCTCTCTGAGATGTTCTGCTGACCCACAGCCCTCCACACGTGGAACCATCCCTAACTCCACACTGTATTTAGCTTACGCGTATGAACGTGGCTCACCTGCCACTTTCATCGAAGCAGTGTCAAAGCACGACTACTAAATAGCAGAGCACTTGGTATTGCCAGCCACGGAGACAGGCGCAGGGATGCAAGGGGAGAGAAATCAGAGATCTTATAATCTCTTTGTGATATTACAAATCCGATTTGCAAGAAAGCAGAGGAATGGCCATAAACGTTAGTTGAGCGTGAATTCAACAATCTGAGCTTCTGTTTTCTTTATCCATACGACGGGGGTGAAGGCTTCTACTCCACGAAGTCATGACGAGAATCAAACAGATCACACAGAGTGGAAGTGGTTTGCAAACTCTAACGTGGGTAACATCTCTGGGATTTGGCATTTAGTACCCGTGAATTTCTCTACATCCTTCCGGGGAGCCCAGAATCCTTCACTGTTCTCTCGGTTCTGCTTTTGTCCACGGCTGTGCAGATGGACCCAGGAGGGAGTGCCGATAAAAGGGCCATAAGCAGCTGAGGAAAAGCACTGCAGATTCCCACAGGTAGTCAGTTGAGTGTTTCCCAAGTGTCCAGTGTGCCGAAGTGCTTTGAATGGATTACTTCTTTGACTCCCCAACCCCCCCGCCCGCTCCCCCCCAGTGACAGTGAATGCCAGTATCCCGTTCATCCCAGTTTGCAGATGGGAAATCTGATGCACCGAGAGTCTGATGTCCAGAGCCACACGGCCAGTAAGTGGCAGGACCGGCTCAGGACCTTTTTGGAGCCGGTGGCTCCACTGAGAGTAAAAAGAGGGACAAAGAAGAAAAGTCACAGGAGATGGTCACAGGTGGTTAAGAGCCAGTTTCAAGAGGCAGGGGTGGAGAACATGGGTGAAGGTAGGTGTATTAGTTTCCTGGGGCTGCCAAAACAAAATTCCACGGACCAGGTGGTGAATACAATGGAAATGTGTTCTCTCACGGTTCTGGAGGCCAGAAGGCTGATGCCAGCTGTCAGCAGGGCCTGCCTCCTTCCAGAAGCTGTAGAGGGAGGATCCTTCCTTGCCCCTTCCGGCTCCTGGTGGCTCCCGTGGTTGGTGGCCGCATCCCTGTAGTCTCCCTTCCCTCCCCCCTTCCATCTTCATATGGCCTTCTTCCCTCTGTGTGTCCTAGTTTTGTCTTTTATAAGGACACTCTCATCGGATTTAGGGCCCACTCCAATTTAATATGACCTCCTCTCAAGTCTTACCTTAGTTACATCTGCAGAGATCCTATTTCCAAAGAAGGTCACATCCTGAGGTCCCAGGGGGACATGAATTTTGGGGAGACACTATTCAACCTACTGCAGTAGGACACACAGATTTAAGTGGAAGACCCGTGGGGGGCGGCGTGGCACTTGGTGGTGGTGACTGCTTCCTTGGGGGGATTTCGAAGCTCCCCCAACCCCCTGACACGTGAGCGGCTCACAGCAGAAAGAAACCAGGTCCCTGCGTCCTGGTCTAGAAACTCACTGTACGAATCCCAGGGATGTTTCTCCTTTCGGGCCCCCTGGGGATCAAGCACTCTGCTGCTGAAACTGCCTCAGCGAGGGGTCAAGAGATGCCATTCATTGCCTAGTCAAAGATGTCACAGGCACCCCATCTTTATTCCCGGGCTCGGCTCCCCTGCCCCGGGTAGGGCCTCTCACCTCTGGGCCCGCTGGAGACTCTCATCAAAAGGTTAATTTGGAACAAACTGTTTTCAGAACTGCTGGAAACAGTGTCTGCCCTGAGGGGACTGACTGCCAATGAATTTTTTTTTAACTAGGTAAGCCTCCCTAGCTGTCATTTCACTATCTTTACAGGCCCCCGATTGCTCTCTTCCTGAAACACAACGTTCAGAGAGCCGCGATCAGAGAAAATTCTGTCCTCTGGAGTGTTGAGCTTTTCTCTCTACTTTGTGTTTTAAAATCTGGCTCCTTGTCGAACATTTAGACAGTATGCAAAAGTGTTAAGAAGTACAAAACAGTTCCATAATCCCACCACCCAAAAGCCTTCACTGAGCCAGGTTTCGTATTTGTTTTTTCCTCTTTATGTATCGGGGTCATCTACATTCAATGCTTTGTATGTGGTTTTTCTGGCTTGACCTTACCTTATTAGCATTTCTGTATCATTTCAAAACTCTCAGACAGTGGGGCGCCTGGGTGGCTTGGTCAGTTAAGCGTCCTGCTTCGGCTCAGGTCATGATGTCACAGTTCATGGATTTGAGCCCCACATCGGGCTCTGCGCTGACAGCTCAGAGCCTGGAGCCTGCTTCCGATTCTGTTTCCCTCTCTCTGCCCGCCCCTCACTTGTGCTCTCTCTCTGTCTCAAAAATAAATCAACATTAAAAAAACCCTCTCAGACAACTTTAAATCCCTGTGGACAAACGGAACGACAGTTTTCCATAAGGGCATTCATTAGAACGCAATCCTTCTATACTGACAAGGTTTTGCCGTAAGTGTCCAGGGTTCCAAATGGTCTGAAGGCCACAGGTATATTTTTTTGTTTCCCAGAACAATATAATGTACCATCATTTGAATAATATTAATCTCTACTTTTATCTTAACGAAGAAGCCAAGGTACAGGACCAAGCAAGGTTCAAGATCCAAACAGCTAAATACCAGCAAAGTAGCTTTTCCCACTCAACGTTGGCTGCTTAATTAGATCTTGGGAGAAGTTAATTTTCATATTCAGTACATAACGGCATCAGAAATCTAAGAGTGTTGTTTATTGCGTCACCTCCCAGGGGTTGAGAGAGGCCTAGCCCACTTCTGTTCTTTTCGTTAGGAAAGGCCCAAACAGAATTATGCAAATTGGGTGTATATTTTAAATGTTTTCACTTAGAAAAGCAACATGTTTATCACATACGATACAGTGACTAACGATTCACACGGCCTTTTGAGATGGCATCAGATGTCTGAGCTCATCATTTCTGGCTTCAAGGCTCTGGACAGTTGGTCCTCTTGGTCTAAGAAGCATAAGCCCTAGCTTTTTTTTTTTTTTTATGTTTATTTATTTTTGAGGGAGAGACAGAGAGAGAGAGAGAGAGAGAGAGAGCGAGCGAGCAAGCGGGGGAGGGGCAGAAGGAGAGGGAGAGAGGGAATCCCAGGCAGACTCTATGCTGCCCGTGCAGAGCCCAATGTGGGGCTTGAACTCACTAACTGTGAGATGACCTGAGCCAAAATCAAGAGTCAGATGCTTAACTGACTGAGCCACCCAGGTGCCCCAAGCCCTGGCTTCTTGCCAAGCAATATGGTGGGTTTTAAAATTTCCTGTGTGCGCTACTTGTGGTTGTAGTGATGGAGAGTTTGCGATCACTGTGAATCGTATTTGTCTGGTCGGTACTACAATGTATTCAGCAAGTGTATTGAATAGCGTATTTCTGGAAGAGATATGGTTCCTGTCTTCAAGGAATTAACTAGCTCGTGAGGACATGGACTCGTAAAGAAAAAAATTTAAAGTGTGATAAGAAGTCCTTGGTTCTCCAACCAAGTTCTTGAGAGTTCTACATTCAAGAACTGTGATAAGCAGAGGAGGGAGGTCTTGCTTGGAGAATGTATTAGTCAGCTTTTGCTGCAGAAACAAACAGTCTGCAGTTTCAGCGATTACTACAACAGACACTCTCATTTGTCTGTGAGTCAGTACAGCAGCCGTGCTGGAAGGCTGTGGCTTGGGTTCAAGTCTGCTTCATGGGACTCTCCTTCTGGGACCCAGGTTGTATGAACAGCAGCTACCTGGGCATCTTCTCATGACAGATCACAGGGGTACAAGAGGCCGAACCGAGCTAGGTGTATGCTCAGTGTGGCAAACATCGTATCAATTCGCATTCCATTGGCCAGAGCAAGTCACGTGACCAAGCCCATCATTAATGGGGTAGGGGGATTGTTCTCCGTTTGTGTGTATAAAAGAGAGAGTTGGGGCGCCTGGGTGGCGCAGTCGGTTGAGCGTCCGACTTCAGCCAGGTCACGATCTCGCGGTCCGGGAGTTCGAGCCCCGCGTCAGGCTCTGGGCTGATGGCTCGGAGCCTGGAGCCTGTTTCCGATTCTGTGTCTCCCTCTCTCTCTGCCCCTCCCCCGTTCATGCTCTGTCTCTCTCTGTCCCAAAAATAAATAAACGTTGAAAAAAAAAAATTTAAAAAAAATAAAAAAAAAATAAAAAAAAAAAGAGAGAGAGAGAGTGGAGAGAGAGAGAGAGAATGTCTGCCAATCAATAATCTACCATAGAGAAGATTTAACAGAGGACATAACCTTCAACTGGGTTTTGAAGGATGCATAGAAGTTCATCAGGCATGACTGATTCATGGAAGTGTAGAAACACATGGCATGTTAAAGACAAAGTCGTGACTGCTACAACCGCTTCGTCTAGTGGGGCCTATGGGGCCTATGTGGCAGGAGTGTCGGTAGTGAATTTCAAACCTGATCAGTTATAGGAGGCAGTGTGCCCTCTGGTCTTTGTGAATGACATCCTTCCCTTTGCTAGGGACGAAGCAGCAGAGATGAGCATACAGGTGCCCACTTGTTTTCTTAGGATCACACTGTGGTGTGCTTCCTGCTCAACTCACGCCTGCCTTTTAAACTGACATTTGAAGAAGAAAGATTTCCCAAAGAAACACACTTCAGAGCCTCCTTTCAAGAATCCCATGGTGCTGTATAACACTGTGTCCCATAATAAGAGGATACAGGTGAAGCTTTGGCCCTGCCCGTGGCGCTCAGAGCATTCCTCTAGTTGTCTCTAAGGGATCTTGTAAAATCTTGAAGCTTTTCTAAAAGCGACGGAAGTTTAAATTGTGATAACGTAGAAAATATTGCCGTGGCTGGGGTATGCCCTCTGAGGGCAGGAGCTTTATTCAAACCTGCCTTCCTGAGCCTTTTGCAGGAATAAGTACAAAGCAACCACTGGGGAGTTGTTAAGGGTATAATAGCACTAAACTGAGGCTTTCTTGGTATAAACTTGATGTAAGGGCAAAAGAATTAGAAAAGGGAGTAACTTTCACGCCACGTGATTCGGGATTATTTAATGCCATGTGCACATTCCAGCAACAGTATTCCCTGATATTAACAGGTGCACACATACTACACTTTGGGAAATGGCATCTCAGGTAATTGTGCTGGAGGATAAAGCCAGTTAAAAAAACATAGGATCCGGGTTTGGGGGCAGTGGAAGGGGACCTGGAGAGGCTTTGCCACTGTCCTTTTGGTAAACGAGGTCAGGTAACTTAGACCTGGTAGGGAGGAAATTTGTTTGATAAAAGACAACGGTAGGGGTAGTGATGTCCAGATCTTGTTCAGGCGGTGGAGTCCCTCTTTCTAAGTGAGATCTTACAAAGATTCGAACGTAGAAAGTAGGTAAAGGACCACTACTAGGATATTGGAATCCTGCCTTTTAGACTCTGCATGGAACCCCTGAGGGGTCCATGGAACCCAGTTTGAAAACCATGAGTAGAAGGCCGTGCTTCTTGGTCTTGGGAGTCAAAACCACGTTTGAGTCTTGATGCTGAGACTAACTTGCTTCTTGGCTTTGCACGTCATGCCCCTCCTCCACGTCTTACTTTCCTTACCTGCAAAATTGGGTTGGCTCACTTTTCGTTTCGATATTCTAAATATCGAAGGCCACAGTGAATTAAATACTGGAATTGCACAGGACGTTTCATTGCTCAACTGCCTCATTGCCTGAACAGCTCGAATGAATAGCCTGCAACTTGGTGTGGAAACCCGAGTGTGACTTATTCAGAGTAGATAGCTTTTCTCCGGGTGGTGTTGGAAGGTTTGTGTATGGTAGTGTATGACTTAAGACAGTAGGATCCTCCGTTCCTGTGTGAATCAGAGCAGACATCGAAGTCTCTTTGGCCTCAGAATTCTATGAATTCTCTATTCAGATCCCAAAGATTGAGTCCGGTCTTTATGTATTTGCGTCATAGTGATACTTAAGAGCTACACCGTAGACATCCTCCAGGTAGGGCAAATTTCATGAAATTCCGTTTACGGTTCTACTACTGAGGCTGGGTGCTTGGGAATATTTTGCCTTGATGATTTCCCTTAAAGGTGAAGGTGGGTGTGTATTTCTCATTTGTTCAGATTTTAGAAGCCTTGTTTTTCTCACAAAGCAGCCTCGCTCAGAAAACCTGCTAGTGGATTCGAAAATGTAATCCAGAAGAAAGCTCAACTCAGTAGATAATGAGTCTCGCAAACAAGCGTGAACAGAGCCAAAGTTCACGAGTCTTCTAGTTATTTGTTCCCGATGTTTATTTGGAAATGTGTGTAAATGGATATACGACAAGCTCACGGAAATCTGTTCTGTGCTTCGCTTTTCCATTGATGAATTGCTTTCATTTCCACACGTAATAGAATTGAAGGTTTTGAAGACACGCTGTAGATTGATTGCTGTCAGCCGCTGTCTTGCAAATACCCACCCCCGATGTCTTGCTTTGTTTTTGTTTTTTTTTCTTATTACCTTCTTCTTTCTTGGGAACTAATTGTCACTTGACTTTTACCCAACCTGAATCTTCAGTGTTTTCCGGGTCTCACCAGGAGCTTCCACCTGATTCTTTCTCTCTAGAAGACAAGTAGTATGATTATATTGAATACCTTCTCAGTAAGCCATCAGCTCCCAAAGAGGGTCAGTGAAGGGATGATTATAATGCCAGCGTTATATCGCTTTATAGGAAGACAAAAGGAAACATGCTTTTTTTTTTTTTTTAATGCAGGAAAGATGTGGCTAAAATCCCCCCTCCAGATACTTCTGGAAAGCTATCCCATTAATTTCTCTTCCTTTGAATTTCATGACGAAACCCTGTGAGGTCAACTTACTTTAACCTTGCCCTCTTAGAGGTGGCTGGTTTGCTTGCAGATTTTTCCATTCACTTTTTCTGATATTTTCTCTCTCTCTCTGTGTTCTGTGTTCTCTTAATCTCTAAACAGGTCAGGGCAGGAGAGCAGTTTCCATTGGGGCTGACGTCAGTCCAGCCCTGCAGATTAGTTAGCAGAGGGTGTTGGGAGAGAGGTGCAGCTGTTGTGCATTTACCTGGAGACCAGATCTCACCTGAGGTGCCTGGCGAGCGCCGTCTTGAGCTCCCAGATCTGGCACATCCAGCTTCACAGGGCGGAGGACTCATTTCTTTGAATTT
The DNA here is from genome assembly GCF_022079265.1 of Lynx rufus. Lineage (NCBI taxonomy): Eukaryota > Metazoa > Chordata > Mammalia > Carnivora > Felidae > Lynx > Lynx rufus. The sequence continues at coordinate 9,160,123 of NW_025814839.1, read as the reverse complement.
TAGAAATTCTGGCTAAAGAAAGCACACCTGTTCAGTCTCTGCTGCATCAGTGTGGCACGGCTCCCCATCCTGAACAAAGACAAATCATGGTGGCTAATCTCATAGATGGAGTCAGAAAGAACCAAGCATGAATCTTGGTGTGGTCACTTCCTGTGTTAAGCTGAGCGGGTAATTTAACCTCTCTGAGCCTCAGTTTCCCTATCTGCCCAACGAGGGAAATAAAAGTACCTGCCTCATAGAATTGTGGAAGGGCAGTGGCTCTCTGAGGGAGGTCCCCGGCCAGCAGCGTGAATTAGTAGCAGCTGGGCACTTGTTAGAAACACAGATCTTTCAGATCCCACCCCAGACTTACTGAATCAGCAACTCTAGAGTGGGGCCCGGTGATCTGTGTTTTAACCAGTCCTCCAAGGGATTTGGTCTGCCCTAACCTTTGAGAACCACTGCTGTAAGAGTCAGTGAGACGATCGTGGACACACCCAAAGCTTATCCCTGCCCAAGGTAGAAGCTGTGTGAAGGCAAGTGATTTTTAAAAAGTTTAATTCCAGTATAATTAACATACAGTGTTATATTAGTTTCCGGTGGGCAATACAATGATTCAATAATTCTATAAGTTGAAGGCAATTGATTTTTAAATGTGTATCATCCTGGAACAGTGCCTGGCACATTGTAGGTACTCAGTAAATATTTGTGGAATGAATGAATGAATGTTAATTATGATCATGGTCACCCTATTGCTTTTTTATTACTAATTATGACATACTATCTTCCTACTTTTTAAATCATGGGATCAGATCAGAAAAAGGGAAACTTGGTGTAATTTAGTCCAAATCTCTTCAGAAAGACAAGGGTGTATGGTTTGTCCTTTGTGGTTATTTTATTTAGTATTTTCCTTTCATTATGGCTCCGTGTCTCGTCCCCAGGCATAAGGCAGCGCTGTGATTCCGACCCTTGTCACCTGGCTCTTCCGCATAATGTGTTTTTCTGCTACAAGGTGCTGTCCTTTTTGGGAGGAGAATACATTCACAGTAGTTCTCGGTTCTGCCTAATTTTCCGTTGCTCGTGTACCGTAGCTATGGTACGTAGCCTGTGAAGAAGCCTTTTCTCCTTCCTCCTCTGAACACCTGCCCTCCTGCATCGCTTTTGCTGCTTCTGGAGTTCTGAGCGTCCCAGAGTAAGTTGCATTGACCGCTGGTGCGCACACGGTGATTTGGGGCTGCGTGTGGCATGTGAGCAAAACATTTTGCATTTTAATAGCTATGTGTTCCATTTTATTTGTGTTAGAAAATACATAACTAGCACATCAAAATTATGGCTGTTCAGATGTAGGATAGCGCTAACATGAGTCGTGATAGCAGGTCTTCATTAGCTTGAATACAAATTTGACAGACGTAAAAATCACTGATTTTATTTATTTAATTTTTTAAAGTTTATTTATTTATCGTAGAGAGAGAGAGGGAGAGCACAAGCAGGGGAGGGCAGAGAGCGGGAGAGGGAGACACAGAATCTGAAGCAAGCTCCAGGCTCTGTTGGACAGCTCAGAGCCTGAAGTGGGGCTCCAACTCACAAACTGTGAGATCATGACCTGAGCTGAAATCGAACACAACCGACTGAGCCACCCAGGCATGCCGAAAATCCCTGATTTTAAATAAACAGTAGTGGCTGGGGCAAAGGTCAGAAAGGTGGTAAGCAGGTAGCAAGGTTGGAAAAAACACCGGTCCAGGGCCTGGGAGCATTAATCTTTAGGGTTCAACACGGCTGGGTTTGAGTTCAGGATCTGCCATTTACCAGCTCTGTGACCTTGGCTAAGCCATTTAACATCCTTAAACAACTGTTTTCTCGTTCATAAAATGTGACTAATAATTTTTCCCTCCTCCCAGTATATGGAAGCTCTGTATGTTTAGTAGAGGAAGGGGATTATGATGCCACTAGAGTCTGTTTTCTGTTTTTTAAAAGACAGTCTACAGGTTTTTTTTTTTTTTTTTTTGTAATTCTTTTTTTTTAAAATTTTTTTTTTAACGTTTATTTATTTTTGGGACAGAGAGAGACAGAGCATGAACGGGGGAGGGGCAGAGAGAGGGGGAGACACAGAATCAGAAACAGGCTCCAGGCTCTGAGCCATCAGCCCAGAGCCTGACGCGGGGCTCGAACTCACGGACCGCGAGATCGTGACCTGAGCTGAAGTCGGATGCTTAACCGACTGCGCCACCCAGGCGCCCCTACAGTTTTTTAAAAGATTAAAATTTTATTTAAAAAATTTTTTTAAATGTTTATTTTTGAGAGAAAGAGAGAGCGTGGCAGAGAGGGACAGAGAGGGAGACAGAGTGCAAGCAGGGGAGGGGCAGAGAGAGGGAGACACAGAATCTGAAGCAGGCTCCAGGCTCTGAGCTGTCCGCACAGAGCCCGACGTGGGGCTCAAACTCACGAGATGTGAGATCATGACCTGAGCCAAAGTCAGACGTTTAACCAACTGAGCCACCCAGGCACCCCTAATTTTTTTTTAAGGTTTATTTATTTATTTTGAGAGCGAGAGAGTGAGAACGAGCAGGGGAGGGGCAGAGAAAGAGGAAGAGAATCCCAAGCAGGTGCTCTGATGTCGTCGTGGGGCTTGACTTGGGGCTCAAACTCACAAACAGTGAGATCACGACCTGAGCCGAAACCAAGAGTTGGACGCTCAACTGACTGAGCCACCCAGGTGCCACAATGAATGATATTTTCTAGTTTAAGGATGTCCCATGCAATATTTGGGACATATGCTAAAAAAAAAAACAAAAAACAAAAAACAAAACCCGATTCATTTATCCAAAACTCACATTTGACTAGATGTCCTCTATTTTGATTTGCTAAGTCTGGCAACTCTGTAACCCTACAATATTTGTCACTGTGCTTTTGGATAGAAAGCCCACTTTCCTGTACTTTAGCTATCTAAACCAGGGTCAGCTGCTGGCCAGCCTGTTTTATGACCCCAGAGAATCGTAAGATGTAAGTCAAACCCTTATTTTTAGAGGTGCTTTATTTATAAATTGTAGCCTTTCTCAACTGTGATTTTGTCCAAAGTGGTGACAAATGTAACTGAAAAGGAAATCAAAGGGAAAAGTCTTTCTAAATATGTGTTAAGTATGAAGACCAAACTCTTGCCCTTGTCAACACGGCTCACATTTGTCAGGAACTCGCTCTGTGTTGGGCTCTGTCCTGAGTGCTTCAAGCCTATCTGTTCATTGGGTCCTCCTCATGACAACACTGTGAAGTAGAGATGATGATCATCCTCTGTTTCTCAGCTCAGAAAAGTTAAGGCACTTGCCCAAGGTCACACAGCTCATACGTGGTAGTCAGGGTTTGAATCCAAGCGTTCTGACTGCAGAGACAGTTTTGACTTCTCCGCATTGTTCAGTATATATGTGTGATGAACTTGTAAATAAAACGTGTGGAAACTTTGGAGGAACTTTTTTTTTTTTTATCAGGGCTGGCTTAACAGAGACATTTTATAATGGGAATTTGTTGACCTTTATACTGAAAATCCCCTTTTTCCTTTCCTGGTACATTTCCTGGTACATTACCTTTAGCAAGTGTAGACATTTGTTACATTGCAGAATTTTCAAATTTTCAAACCAAGCTCAAAATTATGTTCATTATGTTTGGCCATTCAGTGTTTATGAAGATAGAAATTAAAAAAAATTTTTTTCAATGTTTATTTATTTTTGAGAGAGAGAAAGATGGAGTACAAGCAGGGGAGGGGCAGAGAGAGAGGGAGACACAGAATTGGAAGCAGGCTCCAGGCTCTGAACTGTCTGCACAGAGCCCGACATGGGGCTCAAACTCACAGACAGCAAGATCATGACCTGAGCCAAAGCCAAAGTCATGCTCAACTGACTGAGCCACCCAGGCACCTGGAAGATAGAAGTCTTTGATCACGAATGACATGCTGGCCCGGGGAAAAGGTAGTTGTGACAGTTTCTCTTTGCGAGGATCAGAGCCATATCGGAAAAAGGAAAAATGTGTGCCCCTATATGCCCTTATCAAACTATCTTCCCATATCCTGAGCCAAGTGGGAGACTTAGTAAAAGCTCTGCATTGTCCAGTCTGTTTGCAGGCCATCGTCAACCCTCATTAACCAGCCCGCTGGGGGACGTGATGACCCTGTGGGTGTAGGAACTGCGGGCTGACCAGGAGGGATAATTCCTATTGCACAGTGACACAGGGTCTCGAAATGAACAATCAACCACAGCTTGTTTTTTTTTTTTTTTTAATTTGAGTATTTTGTTTACCATGAATTTTTTCACATTGATTTTGGAAAGCATTGCATTAAAATACCGTAATTTTATTTATGTTTTTTGTATATATTTGTTATTGCATTGAATATTTAATGTGTATTTTATTTATATTTTATTACTTATCTATTCTAGTCCTAAATTTTTTGGCACCCCTTAAACTTTGCACCCAAGGTAACTGCCTCACTTACCTTACCCCAGCCCTGGTCCCCCCACTTAGCGACCCCCTCACGCGCTCTCTCCTTCTTGAACATTTGTCACAATGATGATCTCCTCAGAAGCTGACTTTTTTGGAAGAGCCCTTCATGTTTCTGAATTTATTATGCCAATAGGTTCTTTGCTGGGAAAGATGAAACCACCTTTTGGTCTCAGTGATTTGATGTGTTGCCATGCTGTTCTAAGCACTTTGAAGAGAAAAGGTGCCTTTGCCAGAATCACTGGTGGTTTGGAGGCATGTGAATTTGTGGTGTCACATCAGGCATCCGTGCAGCTCAGAGCTCATCCTCCTCTCACTCTGGCCCGTCACATTTGCTTTTCACAGTTAATAGTAGGGTCTAATACCAGTTGACTGAACACCTTATCAGTGTTGGGTACATTCTTAAATATGGGTTTCAGTCATGATGCCAATGTTCTAATGATATGAAAGATAATAAAATGCAGTGGGTTACAGGGGTGCCTGGGTGGCTCAGTTGGTTAAATATCTGACTTTGGCTCAGGTCACGATCTCATAGTTCGTGGGTTTGAGCCCTGCGGTGGGTTCTGTGCTGACAGCTCGGAGTCTGGAGCAGAATCTGCTTTGGATTCTGTGACTCCTTGTCTCTGCCCCTCCCCTGCTCATGCTCTGGCTCTCTCTGTCTCAAAAATAAATAAACATTAAAAAAAAAAGCAGTGGGTTACAAGTTGTAGGTTGGGCTTGCCTATCTGTGATATCTCAAAAACCCAATCAATAATAATGAAAATAACCAGCTTGTTATACCTACAGTGAAGAGGAAACATACATGTATATAAACTCCCTAGCACTGTGCCTGGTGCGTGCTGAGTTTTCAATAATGGTAGTCACTATTATTTTGAATTTTATATGTATTTTCTGTTTTTCTCACCTTTTTTTGATGCATCCATTAAATGTTCTTTGAGTACCCACCGTGTGTCAAAGACTAATTATAGCACCTTGCCTACAGGCAGAATCTCTTTCATAGAGGGTCTGTTCTTAATGGGTATGTCTTTTTAGTACTACGTTTCTTACTCATTGTGTTCCAGAAAAATATACACACAAATTTAGGTATTGAATAAGAACTAATAAGCCTCTGTATTGGATATTAGGTAAGAGTTAGTAAACCTCTGAATAAGTAGTGAAGGACTTTTGTATTACTTTTATATTGCTGCCTACAAATTGTCACAAACTTAGTGGCTTAAAACAATACACATTTATTATCTCAGTTTCCATGGGCTGTAAGTCCAGGCACAGTTTGGCCGAGTTCTGTGCTCAGAATCTCACGGGGCTGCAGTTACGGTGTTGACTGGGCTGCATTCTCCTCTGAAGGTTGGACTGGAGAAGAATCTGGTCCTGAGCTCATTCACATTGTTGGCAGAATGGATTGCCTTGCATCTTTGGGATGGAGGGCCCCACCTTCTTGCTGACTGTTGCCTGAAGGCCACCCTCACATCCTAGAAGTTGCTCATTGTTCCCTGACCATATGGCTATCTCTGTAGGCAGTTTACAGTATGGCTATTTGCTTCTTCAAGACCAGCAGGGAAGCCTTTCTCTCCAATCTGCTAAGATGCAGTTTTATATAATGAGTCCTAATTATAGCAATGACATTCCATCACTTTTGCCCTATTCTTTTGATTAGAAAGCAAGTCACGTGTTCTGCCACCATGTCAACCCATGAAGGGCAAGGCTTGTACCAGATCATAACAGATCATGAGGCCACCTTAGAATTCTGCTTACCGTGGCCTCCTTGGAGAAAACACTTTGATGTTAGTGTGTTGGCTTTCTTTAACCTCTCATAAGACTTTATTTACAATTTATTTTGTGATTGTGTCTCAGAGGGGTGGGGAGTTGATGGAAGTGTAGCCTTGGGATAAGTAGAGATCTGTGTTTTTATCACATGCTGAGTGTTCATGATGTACCAATTGCATTCGTGAAATTCTTGAGATAGTCTGTGCTTGCAAGATGCTGGGGATCAATAGTGTCGAGGTCCTGTAAAAGGGAAGGACTTTTTTTTTTAAGTTTTAATTTAAATTCCAGTTAGTTAACCTACAGTGTAATATTAGTTTCAGGTATACAATATAGTGATTCAGCACTTCTGTCACACCCAGTGCTCATCACGACAGGTGCACTCCTTAATCCCCATCACCTATTTCCCCCGTACCCCCAACCACCTCCCTCGTAACCATCAGTTTATTCTCTGTAGTTAAGAGTCTGTTTCTTGGTTTGCCCCACTCTCTCTCTTTTTCCCCCTTTGCTCATTTGTTTTGTTTCTTAACTTCCACATACGAGTGTAATCATATGGTTTTTGTCTTTCTCTGACTGACTGACTGCGCTTAGCATTATACTCTTTAGTTCCATCCATGTCATTGCAAATGGCAAGGTTTCATTATTTCTTATGGCTGAGTAATATTCCATTGTGAATATATATCTTCTTTATCCATCCCTCTATTGATGGACACTTGGGCTGCTTCCATAGTTTGGCTACTGCAAATAATGGTGCTATAAACATAGAGGTGCATGTATCCCTTTGAATTCGTGTTTTGGATTCTTTGGGTAAATACCCAGTAGTGCAGTTGCTGGATGGTAGGGTAGTTCTGTTCTTAGCTTTCTGAGGAACCTGAAAGGAAGGACTTTTAACAAGAGTTTACATAGCCTGGGGTCATCTGATCCTGCTTTCTGCCTCCTAGCAGGGATTTACTTTAGATGGAACTTACCCTTCCCAAACAAAAAGAATCCAGGAGACCAAACAGCCCCTTAAAAACCGCCTACTGTTTTCTTCAAGAAAGGGGAAAAAGAAAAGCTTCACTAACCCCTTCTCAAGCTGGAGGACTTTTGAAGTGTGATTGCATTTGGCTCTCTGCTAAGACAGTTGTGGAGAGGTGGGAGTTTGGCCATCGTTGTCTGTGTTCACAATCCGTCACCCTTTTGAAGTGCATTTGAGTCTCCCAACCCTCAAGATGCGGGTGGGGGTGTGGGGAACAGGTTGCAAGCGGCTGATGTGCAGAAGGGAGGATCCGCAGGAAGCGACCCGGGAGAGGTGTCAGGTTGCTGAGTGGAGTGTAATATATGAGTGTTTGCAAGCGTGAGCGCGCGCGCGCGCGCACACACACACACACACACACACACAGTGTGCACAACAGACTGCCAACCTTTTTGTGTGGGTGGACATAGTCTCAAGCCAACTGAAACTTCTGCGGGGGTGTTTTCATAGGAGACTGCAAAATAAAACAGTATTCCCAACAATTTGGGGACTTGAGCCCATTATATTTGTAGGGCATCTGCTTGGTGGTTTCTGCTGCATTAATGATCTGGCATCACTGGGTATCTTTGCACTGCACAAAGCTAGCACCCAAGTCACCTAGCTCATGTTAAAAAAAAATAGGAAAATTACCAACCGAGTGCTTATTTTTGTACCAAAGGGGATTTCCACGGGGGGAGAATTTTCCTCCCCTCTGAAGGCCGTTCTACCTCAAAGGCATGTCTGTTCAGCCAGGTAATGGGGACGGCATGAAGACAGAAGGAAACCAGAATGCAGCCCCTTGTATGGGACTCACAGGAGGTGCCAGCAAGGCTTTGATTGTATTTTTGGACACTGCAAAGCTGGTGTGGTTTCCTAGTCAACCTTTCATGCCACCTGATAATGGAAACTGCTGGATGGACTGGAGTGCTTTCTTTTTCTCCTAAAAGAAGCCGAGATCTCAGACTCGCTGGGTCAGGGAGAGCAACCTCCTCACCTTTCTTCTGCACAGCATGCTGAGTGCCAGAGCTATTCTTAGTTCATGTGTATTTCCTTGGCACCCATACCTTGGTATTTTTTTTCCTCCAGATCGTTCCTGCTGTGCATCATGTGGCTTGAAACTGGCATTTGCCACAGCTCAGGAGGTAGATACTAATGAGGCATTAATTCCTGATAACGAAAGCGTGGGTGCTGGATGCCTTCCGAGCTGAGCACCAATCTCTGTTGACCTGGGCAAAGAGGAACAGGGCAGAGGGGAGGAAATCACTCCCCTGTGGCACCTCATGGTTCTCTGGGGGAAGTGTCTCAGCCCTGCTTGGCACTGCACCTGCCTTGTCAAGCTCTCTGCATCTGAACCCTAGCAGAGCCTTGACCTTGCTGACAGGAAGCCAGCTACCAGAGTACCCATTTTGTAGAGATGGAGACCGAATTCCTCGGCTGTGTGTTTGAATCACACCTGAGCTTTGTTTTAATTGAGGTATAATTTGGGACACCTGGGTGGCTCAGTGGGTTAAGTGTCTCTTTCTCTTTTTTTTTTTTAAGTGTATTTATCTTGAAAAAGAGAGAGAGAGAGAGAGAGAGAGAGAGAGAGAGAGAGAGAGAATCCCAAGCAGGCTCTTTGCTGTCAGCATGGAGCCTGACTCAGGGCTCTGACCCATGAACTGTGAGATCATGACTTGAGCCGAGATCAAGAGTTGGTTGCTTAACCGACTGAGCCACTGAGGCGCCCCTCAGTGTCTGACTCTTGATCTCAGCTCAGGTCTTGATCTCGAGGTCATGAGTTCGAGCCCCGCGTTGGACTCCACACTGGGTGTCGCGCCTACTTTAAGAAAAAATAAATTGAGGTATAGTTTACATCCTATAAAATCCCCCCTTTAAAAGCGTACAGTTCAATGGTTTTAGTATATTCACAGGGTTGTATAACCATCACCGCTATCCAATTCCAGAACTTCCCTCACCCCAGAAGAAACACGCTGCCCATTGGCAGTCGCTCCCCTACCTCCCTCTCACCAGCCCTTGGCAGCCACTAATCAACTTTCTGGCCCTCTCTATTTGCCTATTCTGGATGTCTCGTAAAATGGAATCATATAGTATGTGGCTTTTTGCCTCTGACTCCTCTCACTTGGCCTGACATTTTCAAGGTTCATCCATGTGGTAGCACGTATCAGTGCTTCAGTCCTATTTCATGAGCAAATAATACTCCATTGTATGGATGTGCACATTTCATTCATACATTTCGCGGTGGACGGACATTTTGGCTCTTTCTGCTTTTTGGTGATTGCGAGTAGTGCTGCTGTCTGTGTTCATTTGTGTATGAGTTTCTGTATGCACGTGCGTTTTCAATTTTCTTAGCATATACCTACAAGTGGCGTTTCTGGGTTGTGCGGTAACTCTATGTTTAGCTTTGGAGGGACTGCCAAGCTGTGTTCTGCCGTGGCTGGTGCCCTATTACTTTCCCGCCAGGAGGGTACGAGGGTTCCGGTTCACCACGTCCTTGCCAGAACTTGTTACTGTCTCTCTTTTTGATTATAGACAACCTAGTGGGTGTGAAGTAGTTTGGAGAACTTTTTAAAAATACCACCACCTCTCTACTTCTGATTAACTGGTTTGGGGATAGGTTGTAGGCATTGCTTTTGCTATTACTGTATTTTTAATTCCCCTGGTTGAGTCTTATGTACAGCCAGGTCTGAGAACCACTGGGCCGATGAGATAGTTAGTAGGCCTCTACCCAGGGCTGGGACTAGGCACCACCCTTGGGTGCAAAGTGTAAGGGGCAGAGGGAAAAAAAAAAAGTGAGTGATCAAGGCATATCCTTTTTTAATGCAATATTTAAAAATCAAAATTGGGGCGTCTGGGTAGCTGACTCGGTTAAGCGTCCAACTCTTGATTTTGGCTCAGGTCACGATCTCACAGATGTGAGATCGAGCCCTGCATCGGGTTGCGTGCTGGGCACGGAGCCTGCTTAAGATTCTCTCTCTCTCTGCCCCTCCCTCGCTTGTGCTTGTTGTCTCAAAATTTTTAAAAAAAAATTATTGCAAGACGTCATGATAAATAAGATAACATTTTCTATAAAGACAGCCACGACCCAGCATTTGTATGATTTAATGTCTCTCTCCTTACCCTAGACCTGGCACAGTTTGATCCTGCCTTTATTTAAAATTGTGAAAGTCTGTTCTCCATGGATTTTTGGGGGGAGTATTAATTAAAAAGGTTTTTTTAATGTTTGTTTATTTTTGAGAGAGAGAAGGAGAGAGAGAGAGAGAGAGAGACAGAGTGGGGGAGGGGCAGAGAGAGAGAAACACAGAATCCAAAGCAGCTCTAGGCTGTGAGCTGTCACAGGGCTCGAACCCATGAACCGTGAGATCATGACCTGAGCCAAAGCAGGACACTTAACGGACTGAGCCACCCAGGCGCCCCAGACGGGAATATTAATTTTGATTTACAAAATTAATTGCATTAAAATAGAATTCATCTTGATTATTGGTTGATTTTTTTTGTGTGTGTGTGCTCCGTTCAGTTTTGCACCTGGGGGTGAATTCCTCATTGTTGTCACCTCTTCTACTGGCCCTGCCTTTTCCTGCTTCCAGATACTTAACTAAACACCCACTATGGTTTGGGTACTTTTAGTTATTGTTTGTGATCTCATTGTATTACACCTAATTCTTGTAACAATCCATTTGAATGTAGATGGTAGAATCCTCAGTTTATAGATGAAGATACAAGGTTCAGAGACACCATGTGACATAACCCAAATCACTCAGCTAGTATGTGGTGAACCTAGATTTGGACCCAGATTTTGAGCCCAGAGATGATGATTTTCGCACATTATGGGACATGTTCAAGTTCACAAGCCTCAACCAACCCTTCCAAAGGACAAAGATGAGAACACTGAGCCTGAGTCCCTAATTCATTGGACACTTGCTCACTATTTTTGAAAAGGCTTTTTCGGTTTACATAGAATCTCATTCCAGTTTTTCCTTCAATTTCATTAGCAATTCATTGACTTGGCTCAGCAAATAATTATTGAGCCCAGCTGTGTGTCCTGTCTTATGGTGATTCTGGGGCAGGGACCAGATAGCCACAGTCCTGCATGTGGAGTAGAGATGTAGTACTATTTGTTAAAATTCACTTTATAAGCAACTTCTCATGAAATTGATTTTTTTTTTGTATGTAGAGCAGGGGTCCCCAAACTCTTCTTTTTTTTTTTTGAAGTTTATTTTTTTATTTTGAGAGAGAGAGGGAGAGTGTGCACGAGCCAGAGAGGGGCAGAGAGAGGAAGGGAGAGAGAATCCCAAGCAGGCTCTGCACTGTTAGTGTGGAGCCCAACACAGGGCTCGATCTCGTGAACTGTGAGATCATGACCTGAGCTAGAGTCAAGAGTTGGATGTTTAACTGACTGAGCTATCCGGGCGACCCCCTTGCAAACTTTTCTATAAAAAACCAGGTAGTAAATATTTTGAGCTTACCAGGTAGCGCAGTCTCTTATAGCTACTCAACTCTGCAGTTGTAGCACAAAAGCAGCCGTAGACAGTATGTAAACTAATAGGTGTGCCTGTGTTCCAATAAAACTTTATTTGTAAAAACAGGCTGAGGTCTGAATTTGGCTTTTGGGCAGTAGTTTGCTATCTGTAGAGGAAGATGTATCTTTGAATAGAAGCTAGTGTGGGAGAAAATGCTTGGAAGAGCCTGAAATTGGCCGATGAAGAAGACAGAATCTTGAAAGACAGGAAACAAGATAGGAAGAAATGGGAGAAGTGGGAATATTGTGTTGTGAGAGTCCTCAGTCTGGGAGGCATGCGGAGGAATGAGAAATCAAAAAAAAAAAACCCCAGCCAATTAAAAAAAATTTTTTTGGGGGGTTGCTTTTAATTTATTCTTGAATTTTAAATAGGAAAAAAAAAAAAACCTGAGTTAGAACAGATATGTTTAAAAGGACATATAGGCTGCTACTTTTCCCCCTTTGACTCTCATCTTCCTTTTTTAATTATTATTTTTAAATTTCACTGTGGTGAGAACATTTGACATGAGATCCACCCTTTTAACAGATATTAAGGGCACAACACAGTGCTGTTAGATATCTGTAGGCACAAGGGTGTGCGTCAGATTCTGGGATGTATTCGTTTTGCATAACTGAAATCTTATGCCTGTTGATTAGCAACTTCTCATTTCCTCATTCCCCCTGACCAATGTTTTAAAGATCGCTTTTGAACAAGACATTGCTAATTTAAAAAGTGAGCTGTAGTGATTGAGACCGTAGGGCTGAGAACGTAGGAATCTCCCGTTCCCCTGCTCCACACACTTCTCGTGTGACTTTTGAACGATTTCGCTTTTCTCGAGTGAGAGATGACCGTGCTTAACCACGTAGCAAGGTGACCCAGTGGTAATTCCTCATCAACAAGGGAATCCAGTAGCCCTTCGAGGTAGAAGTTGGGATGTTGCAATATTCCACTTTGAGACCTCCTTTTCCCATCTGTTGGAACTCAAGTCTCCTGGCTCCCGGTCCAGCATTATTTCCATTACACCATTCAAGTGTGATGCAAGGTTTGGCAGAAAAATGTCCCAGGGTGGATCCAAGTGGGAAGAGAAAAAAAAAAAAAAACACAACTATGGTTTATGGGTATATACACAACTTCAAATGCAGTGAAATGGATCTGAATGAAGCATGAGGAGGCGGGGTCTCCATATAAAGTAAATCAGTGAAACCATGGATAAAATATTTTTTATATAAGAAGTTTCTAGAACCTGCAAAGGGCTTTAAGACAGAGAGGACCTTTTTAAATGGTGATCTTACTTGAAAATACTAGATTTATAAGCACTGTTTCCAGGAGAACTAACTCTATTGTGGAATTCTGAAGTCGAGCTCCTTAGCCTGAAACTTACAAGTTCCGTTGACAGGGGATGATCATGGTTGGAGGAAACACATAGCAAAGGTACCATCCTGAGCTCCTAGGACACTTGGCTGAACACGGAAGCCTGTGGGCACCCAAAATGGCTGGATGTTGTACCGATCTGGGTTTGAATACTGGTTCTGCCAGTAACAGCTGGAGTGACTTTGGACAACACTTGTCCCCCTTTGAAGGCTTAGGGACTCGCATCTCTAAGGGAGGATAGGAAGGATAGTGCCAATGCCTCACAACAGACTGTTGTGAGGATAACCCAAGACCTTGTTTCTCACACTATAGTCCCTGGTCCGGGAACATCAGCATCACCTGGGAACTTGTCAGAAATGCAAAGTTGGGCATCTCCCCAGACCTGCTGAATGACAATTCTGGGGCTGAGGTCGGCAATCTAGTTTTTTTATTATTTTATTTGAGAGAGAGAGAGCCAGCCAGAGAATCTTAAGCAGGCTCCATACTCCGCATGGAGCCTGATGCAGGGTTGGATCCCACAACCCTGGGATCATGACCTGAGCTGAAATCAAGAGTAGCTCAACTGACTGAACCACCCAGACACCCCAGTTTTTTTTTTTTTTTGAGGGAAAAGATTTTTTTTTTAATTTAAGTATAGTTGACACACAATGTTACATTAGCTTCATAGTGTACAACATAGTGATTGGACAGGTGCATCACATGTGTGTCACCAGCTGTCACCACATGACGCTATTAAAATACCATGGACTATGTTCTCTATGCTGTACCTCTCATCCCCGTGATGTGTTCATTCCATGGCTGAAAGTCTGTGTCTCCCACTCCCGTTCCCCATGTTGTCTGTGCCCCCACCTCCGCAATCTATATCTTACCAGGCCCTCCAGGGAATTCTAATACACGCTCCAGTTGGAGAACCATTGGCCTAGGAGTGGACTTCTCACCTCAACACCATGGATATTTGGGGCTGGGTAATTCTTTGTTGCGGGGGAGGAGATGCCGTCCTGTGAGCGGCGTGTCGGGCCTCTGCTCACCAGACGCCAGTAACAACCTCTCCCCACCAAGCTGTGACAACCAAAAATGTCTCCAGACATGGCCCATTGTCTCCTGGGGACCCAAATCACCCCTAGTCGGGAGCCACAAGTTTAGGATAAAGTGAGTTCCTGGCCTCCGGTAGGCTCAAAGCATTAATTATCTTTACTTTCTTTGGCAGTTTGGCCATTTGAATCGTGATAGGAAAAAAAGAAGAAAAAAAAAGAGGCGAGATGCCAGCCTTCCTACTTCTGTGCGCTGCTGACACGGTGGCCTGATGTCTCATTTAAAAATAGTCACACCCTTTAAACTTTCTAACAACATTTTCCTCTGGGTTGAAGCTAACCACGGAAAATCTCAGCCCTGGGGACTCGTGTTAATTCTCCCCCAAGAGCTAAGTAGCTGCGCGTGGGGATTTTGGTGGAAAGTTTTAGGCCTCCGTGACCACAGGGCTTGCTGCCCAGATGCGCGGGCACACGGTCCATCCACTTCACCTTGGGCTCCTCTCCCGTGGAAACCACACAGCTGGTGCCCTCCACAGCCGGCTGCCTCACCTCACTAATAATAACCAGGAGAGATCCGTCTTCCTGTGCCGGTGAACTGTCTCTCGTGCCTGGATTCTCCTTCCACACGAGACCCGGGTTTGAACAGGCATCTGAGGCTGGGAAAGGAGGCAGTGTCCCCGTGGCGTGCCTTGGAGTTGGGTGAGCCGGGTTCTGCTTCTTCCTCTGCTGCCCAAGTTGCACAGGAGATGCCGGCCAAGTCTCTGTGCTTCTGCGTCTACATCTGTAAAATGGGCACTGTGACATATCTTTTTTTTTTTATTACGGCAAACTATTCTGTTACATACAGTAGCATAAAATTTGCCATTTTAACCATCTTAAGTGCACAGTCCTGTGGCCTTAAGAAGGTTCACAGTGTTGCACAGCGATCACCATCATCCATGTCTAGAACGTTTGCAACATCCTGATCTGAAACTCTGCACCCGACCAACAATCACTCCCTGTCAGCTCAGGCTGCCTTAAAATACCACAGGCGGGGGGTGGGAGGGGTTCAAGCAACAGAAACTTATTCTGTCACGGTTCTGGAGACTGGAAATCTGAGATCAGGGAGCCAGCAGGGCAGGGTTCTGGTGAGAGCCCTCTTCCTGGCTTGCAGAGAATCCCAAGCAGGCTCTTCACTGTCAGCGCAGAGCCTGATGCGGGGCTGATCCCACAGACCGTGAGATCGTGACCCGAGCCGAAATCAAGAGTCGGATACTCGTCCGACTGAGCCACCCAGGCACGCCTCCTGCTTTAGTTTTATTGAGATAGAATTGACACACAGACCGTATAAATTCAATCTGTACAGCATAATGACTTGTACACAATAAGTTAACATCCATCAGCTCATGTAGATACAACAAACAAAAGAAGAAAATGGTTTTTCTTTGTGATAAGAGCATGTAGGGTTTCCTTCTCGACTCCCCCCTGCCCTTAACCTCTGGTGACCACAAATCAGATCTTTTTTTCTATGAGTTTTGTTTTGTTTTAAGATTGCACGTATAGGGACGCCTGGGTGGCTCAGTGGGTTAAGTGTCTGACTTCGTCTCCAATCATGATCTTGCGGTTCATGGGTCCGAGTCCCGCGTCTGGCTCTGTGCTAACAACTCGGACCCTGGAGCCTATTTCAGATTCTGTGTCTCCCTCTTCTCTCTGCCCTCCCCAGCTCACACTCTGTCTCCCTCTGTCTCAAAAATAAATAAACATTAAAAAAAAAAGATTCCACATTTGAGTGAGATCATATAGTATTTGACTTATTTCACTTAGTATAACACCCTCGAGATCCATCCATGTTGTTGCAAATGGCAGGGTTTCCTTCTTTTTTATGGCTGAATCATATTCCATTTATCCTTATAAGGATGCTTATATCCTTATGTCCTTATGCTGATCCCATCATGGAGGCCTGGCTCTTGTGACCTCATCTGAATCTAATTACTTCCCAAAGGGCCGCCCTCCAAATAGCATCACACTGAGGATTAGGGCATCAACATATGAATTTAGGGGAGATATAGGCTGTCCATAATACTCCCTACCCCCACCCTCCCCTGGTACTCTCTAAACTACTTTCTGCCTCTGGGAATTTGACTACTCTAGGTACCTTATATTAAGCGGAATCATACAATATCTGTCCTTTTGGGGAACGTAATTTTGATATGGTGGAAGCTTTTATTTGTAGTATTTGACTCCCTTTGAGTCTTCCCAGGAACCTCCAGGGCTGAGTCTGGCCTGCGGAAAGTTTGGAAGTGATGAGCCCTGGGGAAAAGCCAAAGGTCACATATGTGAATGAAAACTGAAAAAGAGAAAAACAATGCTGGTGTTTTATAATCATCCTCAATAGGGGTTTAGGGCAGAAGCTCTTTGGGGCTGGAACGAGGCTGCAAATGATTCGAAATTTTGGTCCCAAAGATTCAGCCTTCCTTGAGTCAAGCGCTGAGCGGGGCAGACAGTCTTGTTTGCTTTTCCAAAACCATGCACCTTCCTTCTTGCTTCCCGAATCCTAATCTGATTTTGTTCCTGCTGTCTGAGTAGCATGCCCTAAAACAGCTCACTCAGGAATGGTCTAAGCCAATGATGTCTTCCTTGCAGTGATTGGTTGACCATCTGATGCACAACCAATAGAAATAAAAGGTTGTGTGTTTCCTTGGTCTTGAGGCAGCTTTTTTGATGACATCCCCTCTTCTTCTTTTTTTTAAGTTTACTTATTTTGATGGGGCACCTGGGGGGCTCAGTCGGTTGAGCATCTGACTTCGGCTCAGGTCATGATCTCACAGTTCGTGGGTTCGAGCCCCACGTCAGGCTCTGTGCTGACAGCGCAGAGCCTGGAGCCTGATTCTGATTCTGTCTCTCCCTCTCTCTCTTCCTCTCCCCTGCTTGCATCTGCCTCTGTCTCTCAAAAATAAACATTAAAAAAATTAAAGTTTGTTTTTGAGAGGGGGGGAAGAGAGAGAGGGAGAGAGAATCTCCAGCAGGTTCCAAGCTGTCAGTGCAGTGCCTGATGTGGGGCTCAAACTCACGAACCATGAAATCGTGACCTGAGCTGCCGAAATCCAGAGTCATATGCTTAACCGACTGAGCCAGACATCTCTTCCAATTATCACCTTTTGGTGGAAACCAAATATGTGGGCCTGGCTGGCCATCAGGATTCTGGGATGACTCCTTCCACCCACCAATTCCAAGGTATGGAATTTCAGAAATTTCCCTTTGAGAAGACCATTTTCAGTTCTGGCGGTAGCTGGCATCGTCGAGGGTTTTGCCTCTCTGATACGGAGCTGAAAATGTCCATCCCAGGTCAACATGCATTCGTTAATGAATGTTGTGCAGAGGCCTTGCTGGAGACAGGATTTCTCCTCCTCCTTGGTCTCATGCCTTCTTTTCTTCTCTCTTTTGTCGTGTCGTTCTGCTGTGGGATTGGGGATTGGGCCGAGGTGTAATCTCTTGGAAGGGCTTCACCATTTAGAGGTGGGAGGAGACCCAGAGGGCCAGCTGGGTGGATTACAGAATTATAGGTCTTGTGAAGGTGGGTCAACTGGTGCTTCTCTCTCTCCCTTTGTAAAATGGGTATGATGACATTGGCCGAGAGCATCTCTCACAAAGTTGCTTTTCAGGACAGATGAGGTTTTTTACTCGTTTTATCAAATAATGTCACTCCACACTTAACAAGGCTTCTGCAGTTCCCCACAGCATAGGCATGAAATCTGCCTCCTTGCCGTGACTATAATAGGACCTCCATGATCTAGCCCCTGCTTGTATCTTTGACCTCATCTCCTTTTTCCTTCACCCATGATATTCCAGCCCTTAGTTCTTGAAACATGCCAAGTGCTTTCCCACCTCAGGACCTTTGTACATGCTGTGCTTGACCTCCGGCCCTCTCTGTAGGGAGATTTCTTTGCCTGGTTCGGGTCACAAACCATCCTTCCCTGTTATGTGCTCGAAGCTCTTTGTTGAAACCATTGCATTTATCACAATCTGTGGTTATCTTTTTTGTTTACTTGTCATCACTTTTTCTCACAAAAATAGAAGTTCCATAAGGGCAGGGATCAAGTCGACCTTGTTATCCTAGGGCTTAGCACAGTGGTTGGCAGTTGTGGGAAATCAACTATTATTCATTGTTGTCTATATGACAGTTATGAGAAGCACTTGAAAACATTATCTTATTCCACTATGTGTTTGGTTATAAACTAACCTTATTATTAAGAGTAGTAGTAGAAATTTATATCAGTTAGATGTAGTAACTACACATAGCCTGATATACCCATTATGATGTCATTGGCCTTTTAAAAAATTTTTAATGTTTATTTATTTTTGAGAGATACAGTCAGAGTGCAAGGGGGGTAGGACAGAGAGAGGGAGACGCAGAATCCAAAGTAGGCTCCAGGCTCTGAGCTGTTAGCACAGAGCCTGATGTGGGGCTTGAACTCACAAACCATGAGATCATGACCTGAGCCAAAGTTGGATGCTTAACCGACTGAGCCACCCATGCGCCCCAATGTCATTCGCTTTCAAGATAGGAGTCAATCTTGGCTTCCTTGTATATTCACTTTTTGGTGCTAGGCAGGTACCGTGCGTGAAATGCATATGTGATGGATAGATGGTTGCACGGATGGGTGGATGGACAGATAGTGGGTGGATAGTTGCATGGATGGATGGGTCTGTGGGTAGATGGTGGATGGATTGTTGCGTGGATAGATGGATGGGTGGATGGACAAATGGTGGGTGGATGGTTCCATGGATGGATAGGTGGATAGAAGATAGGTTAGGCCCCAGATGTCTGAAATCATAGGATTCCAGGGTTGAAAGGAACATCAAGACTCATCTAATTCAACCTCCCGCCTACACGTGATTCCTGTCTGCTCAAGTAGAAAGAAGCCAGTATGGGTGTGTTCATGGGTGTGTAGGGGGCAATGAATGGTAATTTGGAACACAGGAAATTATAAGTATCTGTCAAGACCTGTTTGGATGTCACTTCCTCCAGGGAATTAGCTCAGATTGTCCCTCCCAGACATCATCTCTCTATCCTTAGAGTACTTTGCTTGTGCCTCTACTACAGTGCCCACTGCCCTCTACAATCAGGTGAAGGAGCTGTGTACGTACCTATTCGCTTCTCTAGGTTCTGAACTCCTTGAGAGGGGGATCTTGTTCGGAGCTGCAAGCTTCTTTCCTCCTTAGGTGGTCTGGCCTCTTACAGCTGCACAGTGTTTTCCTGCTGAGGCCTGTAGCTGCCTTTGAGATTTCAGGGAAACATGCGTCCTCTGTAAACATGCACAGGACACCATGGCATCTTCTTAGAGGGTCCCTGAATAGGATTGTGGTACAGAGGGTGGGGACCCCTAAGCTATTCAGTCTCCTGTTCCCTCTGTTCTCACGAGCTTGAGTGATACGACCTGTTCTAAGATACATAGTCACTAATGGACCCTGCTGGACTTGAATCACAACCTTGGCCTCTGGCTCCCTCCTTTACCAGCTCAGCTGGCTGCCATGGCTCGTGAAAGGGCTGCAGCTTCGGAGCCAGATGGCCCCGGGGTCAGCTGTGCCACTGTCCGGCCAGACTCGTGCCAAGCAAGTCAGTTGACCTCTTGCTTTTGTCATGTTGACAGTGAGGCCAACCTGGTAGGTTCAAGAGAGTATACACGAAGAGCCTGAAACATGGAGCCTGCTGTTGCCATATTTTAGTTGCTGAGACAGTTGGGAGGCACGGTCCAAGGAGGGGCTGTGGGGCAGCAGTGTGGTAGCACAGTTACCATATGAAAGGGGGTCACAAGAAGAAAACAACTTCTTTCTCTCTCTCTCTCTCTTTCTGTCTTTCTCTGTGGAAAGTAGCTTTTCACTTCTCTTTGCTGTCAACAACCTCATCGCTAGGTTGGTAGCAGATGGTTGGAGTTGCCAATCTGTTGTGTTTGTATCTCTTTTTCACCAAACCCCCGCCGCACCCCCCCAAACAAGCCAAAACAGACAAAACAAAAAAAGTACTCCGGAGTCCAGGCTGGGAATCCAAACCCAGGACCGATTGGGCGGCTGCGGGTTTTGTGCATGGAGAAGGCCTTTCATTCGTTCATTTGGTCATATCCTTCATTCATTCGTGGATCCATTCTGTGGATTAATGGCTTCCCAGCAGGGAGAAACCACTGTGCTCAGAGTGGGGAGAATGCAGAGATGAAAAAAGACAAGGCCCCCTGCCCTTCGATATGTAAAATCTGGTGGAGGAATTAGGACGTGAATATAAATAACTCTAATACAAGGGAATACGTTTTAGGGGGCAGGCGTAAACATTGTGCCTTAGGAATTGAGGGTGGTAAGATGAGGATTATACTTCTGGGTAGGGAAGAAAGAGAGCTTCCGGGGAGAGTGAGCATTTGAGCTAGAACTTGAAGCATGAGCAGAAGGTCAAAGGACAGGGACGTCATTTCAGAAGCACAGAAAGTTCTAGAGCAGGACCTCTCAAACCAGCATGTGCATCAGAATCACCTTGTAGAAGACACACTGCTGTGTCACCATCAGAGTTTCATTCAGTGGGTCTTCTTGTGGACTTGGAGTGAGAGGCTGTGGGGTTCATGATGGGGGAGGAGTGGGCAGGGCCCCGCTGGCCAAGGTAAGGCATTGGGATGGTCATCAGCATGCGTTGGGGATCTATGGAATGCATCTTTTGGGGAGAAAGGGAAAGCATGTAGGCCACCGGAAAGCTTCCTTGGGTGACATCCTCAGGACCTTGGGCCTCTGTTCACCACCACAGCAAGTGGGAGAATGCCCCCAGCTTGGCTCGACGGCACCACACTTCTGAAGGGACCTTCTTTCAGCAAATCCTCAGCCCTCTGTAGTCATCCCTTTGTTCAACCCCCAAACACACCTGGAAAGTGGAAAGGAACAGGAAC
Organism: Lynx rufus; assembly: GCF_022079265.1. Taxonomy (NCBI): domain Eukaryota; kingdom Metazoa; phylum Chordata; class Mammalia; order Carnivora; family Felidae; genus Lynx; species Lynx rufus. Next base: position 9,139,107 of record NW_025814839.1, on the reverse strand, counting down.
GGCTTTTCGCTGAGGGGGAAGAAACGGGGGTTGGGGGAAGAAATACCTTGGAGAGAGGCTTGCATCTTGCTGTCCAAGATGGTAGCCACTGATTAGTTGCACATGGCTATTGAAAGCTAAATTAATTAATAGTCAACAGCTTCTCAGTTACACGCAAAAGCCACATTTCAAGTATTCAACAGCCACATGGGGCCACTGGCTACCATCTTGGACAGCGCAGATACAGAACATTGCCCTCAGCAGAGAAAGTTCTATTGGACGGTGCTGGCTTAAGTGATTTGCTGAGTGAGGTTCTGTCAGCTTGTTCAGGAGAGAGCCAGCTGGGAACCTGGTCTTTGGGACAGCTCTCGGCGTGGCACTCTTTGTGCTCCCTGACTTCACTTTGCTGATCCGTGGTAGCCACGTGTGTCCAAGTCTCCCTGCTTGGAGCTTTGTGTGCTTTTAGAACAAAACCGGGGGTCACGCTCCAACCCTGCGCCCCACCCGCCTGGCAAGCATTCTCCTCTGAACACTGACCCTGTTGCCGAGGTCCCAGGTGCAACACAGAGACACAGAAAAATGCTTTTTCTTGCCCAGCAGAGCCGAGACTAGTGTAAACCTACGTGGGGATACTTTTGCCCTTGCCCCGTTGGTGTCGCCTACGGGAATGATCGTGGAATTTTTGAACTTGGAGTCACTCTGGAGAGCAGCCATTTTTTAACCTCTCGTTTAATAGAAAAACGAGTCCGTGAGACTTCCCACATCCACTTAATTGAAGGACAGGGAGTTGAATTGGGGGGGAGGGGCTGTCTTTTATGTTAGTCTTTTGTCACCTGTGTGTTCAAAAAGCCTAGCGAGGGGTGCCTGGGTGGCTCAGTCCATTAAGCATTGGACTCTTGATTTCAGCTCAGGTCATGATCTCACACTTTGTGGGTTCAAACCCCACATCGGGCTCTGAGCTGGCAGTGCAGAGCCTGCTTGGGATTCTCTCTCCCTCTCTCTCTGCCCCTCCTGTGCTCTCTCTCTCTCTGTCTCAAAATAAATAAAAAACCTCTTTAAAAACCCCCCAAAAGCATAGTGATGTTGTATGGTTCATCTTGGCTGGACCATTTTCTGGCTTATTTGAACATTTCCAGCTGTATTTTGGGGTCAGAATCCTTTCCTGTGTGTGTGAAATTTACCAACTGGGGAAAAAACATAAAAATCACTTAAACCACTCCCTGATTTCCCATCCAGAGCTGCTCAGTATAAAGCAAGGGTCAGGGTGACAGTAATATTGAGAGTTTGGCAAAAATCCTTATAAAATAAAACGGGAACGAGGTTAGTGGATGCGTTTATAGCCTTTGTGCTTCCTCCTGAGGGATTTTACAGATTCCCCTCATTCTGGGGTAAATTGCACAGCCCCTGCTCTGTTCTCCACCTCTCCCACTCAGATCTGCTCCATGCCTATATGCCCCATTTCCTTCAGGAGCCTGCGTTTGCCATAGGGATAATCCTGCAAATCTTGGAAAGAGTTATATTGTGTGTTCAAGGGAAAGGGCTTTGGGGTGTTCATTTCCTAAGAGATCTGCTAAAATTGGGTGTGTGGTTTAGAAGAATCCTCCCCCCTCCCCACCATGAGATGATGGACATATTTTGTATCTGTGGGGTCCAACGCAATAGCCACGGGCCATGTGTGGCTACTGAGCGCTTGAAATGTGGTTAAGGCAGCTAACGAACTGAATGTTCACTTTTATGTAATTCTTTTCTGGTTTTAAAATTAACAGTTTATTAAAGCCATACCCTTTATGGAAAAGTTCCATACTCTCACTGTCCTTATGCTTTTAGTTCAGCTTCTATATAGTATTACCCTGTTTGTGTAAGTCTAGCAAATTCGGCGGTCCTATAGAGGGGATTTTGCATCATCTTTGCTTCCGCTGACAACTGTAGTGAATTTAAGCATTGTCAAACAATTTAAACCATATTTGTAAATTTAATATACAGGATTTGTTTTTTTTGTTTTTTTTTTTAATTTTTTTTTTCAACGTTTATTTTTATTTTTGGGACAGAGAGAGACAGAGCATGAACGGGGGAGGGGCAGAGAGAGAGGGAGACACAGAATCGGAAACAGGCTCCAGGCTCTGAGCCATCAGCCCAGAGCCCGACGCGGGGCTCGAACTCACGGACCGCGAGATCGTGACCTGGCTGAAGTCGGACGCTTAACCGACTGCGCCACCCAGGCGCCCCCTTTTTTTTTTTTTTTTTTTTTTTAAACATACTCTAGGGGCACCTGGGTGGCTCAGTTGGTTAAGCATCCCACCTTGGCTCAGGTCATGATCTCATGGTTCGTGAGACTGAGCCCCGCGTTGGGCTCTGTGCTGACAGTGTGGAGCCTGCTTGGGAGCCTACATTCAGGTCATGATCTCACAGTTTGTGAGTTCGAGGCCTGGAGCCTGCCTCAGATTCTGTCTCCCTTTCTCTCTGCCCCTCCCTGGCTCATACTCTGTCTCTGTCTCTCTCAAAAATAAAGAAACATTTAAAAAAGAATAAATAATAAAAAAAAAAAGCCATGCTCTAATTGTTGACAAACAAGCCTTCCCAACTATTTACATAGCACGTATAAATCTTAAAATATCAAGCTTATAAAAATGTGCTGGGCCTTACTTAAGCCCCTTCCCAATAGTGTACATAAATTGGACACAAGTTCAATGTAAAATGCACGTCTAAGTCAGTTATTCAGTTACACATTTCAAACCAGAAAGGTGAAGTCTTATTCTCACTGGCCAAATTATTTAAAACTTTAAGGGAATAGAAAATAAATACTCCAAAGGCTCGAACTCTTTAATTCAAATATTAATACTATGGGTTTAATTATCTCATATGTCTGTTATTCATCCTAGATTTTCCCAGAACTTAAAGATGCCAACCCATTCTGGAAAGTAGTTTATCTCACACAATTCTAAGCTCAAATTCTAAGGACGTTCTTTGGGAATTGAATTCTCTGATTGCCTGATGTCACATAATGACTAGGAGAGGTGCTTTCTGGATTTTTTTTTCTCACTTTCTGGATTTTTGGTCAGGGGTGCCCATAAGCTGCCCTGACACTGTTTATTCACTGTGCTAAATATTTATCTACTTTTGTTCATTTTAATTTCCTTGTGTGTAGCCACATATGTTGAGTCGCTGGCTGGACTACTGAGCAGTGCAGCTGTGGACAGAACAGGCTTCCATGGTCAAAGTTAAGCTGTTGCCTAAAAGAGACTTCCTTTTAGTGCCCATGTGTTTTGTGTTTTTCCCCTGATGCCTCTGGTCTTTATTTCTGAGATCTTAGTTCTACTTTTCCTGTAGTTTAAGCAGCGGGTAATAAGGCAACATATTGCTTAGGGCAACCCCTCCACGGATATTTTTGGCTACTGATTGCATCTACCTTTGTCTCCCGGCTGTCCATTGATGACAGATATGGCATCTAGAACTTCTGCCTGATTCCTCCCCAGCCATGCTTCCTCTAGTGCAATACCTGCTCCTTCCTTCCTTCCTTTCCTTCTTTCTTTCTTTTACATCTATCTTTGTTACCCGGAAGTCTCATGGTTCAAAATGTAGGTGCAGGGGCGCCTGGGTGGCTCGTCGGTTAAGCTTTTGACTTCGGCTCAGGTCATGATCTCACGGTTTGTGAGTTCGAGCCCTGCGTTGGGCCTTTGCTCTCAACATAGAGACTGCTTTGGATCCTCTGTCCCCGCTCTTTTCTCTGTCCCTCCCCTGCTTGCACCATCTCTCTCTCAACATAAATAAACAATTTTTTAAAAATGTAGGTTCCGAGGGTGGGCCCCCACCTTAAGAGCTTATGTTTCTCTGCCCAGCTTGGTCCCTGGTGAATGATTGCAGAGGGCAGAGGGGTGGGCAGTGGGAGGTGATTTAGATGGCTGGCTTTTTGCTCCCCTAAAAAGTCAGCCCTGGACAAAATGTGTGTTATTACTTATCACTCTTCACCCAGGCCCTCCTCGTTCCAGAAAGGTTGGGAGCATTTCCACCTGTCGCCAGCCTCAGATTGCCTTAGGGGGCACTGCATCTTGTTTGTCTCCCTTCTTCTTCTCCTTTTTAGGATTGTAGGTACTCCATACATCACTCGAAACTGTCCTCTCTGGAATTTCAGCCCCTCAAGACTCATTAATTTAATCAGATCACCTAATTGGCACTGCAGTGGTAATGAGTGATTTAAAAAAAAAAAAAAAGAAACACCCAACAACACAAAAACCCCCGAAGGCAGTGGTTCTAGACTTTTTGCCTTTGTCAGAACTATCTGGGGATCTTGTTTAAAAGAAATGAGAAGCCCCCCTGTGGCCCCGAGTGTATTTGATCCTGCATGTGTGGGTTGGGGCAAGCAGGGGCTCAGCATGTGTATTTCTAACACTGTCCCCAGGGGGTTCTGCTGGAAGTAAAGCGGGACCATTTTCAAGTGTGTTGTGAAAATCAGGAATGGGATAGGAGGCACGGGGGCCGCTGCGGCCTCTGCTTGTTTGCCAGGGGACTTTAAGGCAAGTTACATTGTCACTCTGTGCCTCCAGTTTCTATTTTCATGATGGGAAAAACTGGGCTGGGCTCTTAGCCCTTAGTGTGTGAATGCAAGAAAATATTAATGAAGCACTTAGTACAATGCCTGGCACATAATAAGTGCTCAGTAAAACTTAGCTATGGTTACGTTTGGGATTTGGGACTCTGTTGTATAGAATAGTGTATTGATAACAGCATCACTATTTGCATAATGATGTAGCAAAACAGTAGGCTCAGGCTGGCATATAAGAAGTATCAGCAAATGTCAGTTTTATCATTCGAAATACATCCTATAAATACTGTTATATTTCTAATTATATATTATAGGTCTATGAATTCCTACCTATGATTTATATACAAATATATATAGTATGTATACTACTGTATTCTGTATTTTAGCATGTTTTGTTGTAGCATAAATATTAAAAAAATTTTTTAATGTTTATTTTTGAGGGAGAGAGAGACAGAGTGCAAACAGGGGAGGGGCAGAGAGAGAGGGAGACACAGAATGGAAGCAGGCTCCAGGCTCTGAGCTGTCGGCACAGAGCCTGAGGTGGGGCTCGAACCCACCAACCACGAGATCGTGGCCTGAGCCAAAGTAGGATGCTCAATGACTGAGCCACCCAGGCATCCCGAGTTATAGCATAAATGTTAAAATTATAATAATGATTATGTGAGAAAGTTACCAGTGGGCCTGGCATCTAGTAAGTGCTCATTAAATCCGTGAGCTCTCTTTTCCTCCTATTGTTATAATGTTTGTTAGCAATAATAATGTAAAGAAAAGGCAAAGCCACCAGCAGCAATGAGGGTTTTGACTCCAAGCGGGCATGCAGCGGACATTTTCCGGCAGAAGGAGGTGGCCTGGTCAGCATCCCTGGCCTGGTGGACAGCCTGGACTGGGGGGTCCTGTGTGCTTCTGCCTGAGGGATGCTGCCCTCACTGGGAACTGGGGTGGAGAGAGGAGGAAGGGCGCATCCCCCAGGCCTCCAGCCCTCAGCAGGGAATTTGCCTGCGGATGCATATTGGGCGGGTTACTTGAGATGTTATCCAGTGGAATAATTCTCTCCCCTGTCAGCTGGCCCCACCACCGAGAGAGAACGCTGGGGATGTTATGACAATGGTCGCCCTGGCAACCGCGGGAAGGCGTCGGGTGGCTGAGCCTGCTGCGGGCCCTGGGAACCCACAGCCTTGGCCTTAGAGCCAGGGCCCTGGTTCTGAACGTGCAGCGCCCGCTGGAAGAGGGGTTGGGACTCACTGGGAGAGGCCTGGCCCTCACTCGCAATGAACCACCAAGAAAAATGTCTTGAGTACTGACTGTGTGCCAGGCGTTGCTCTGCCTGCTGGGGGGGATGGGGGGGGGGGGCAAAGCCTGTGGTGCTCTTTTGAGCTGGCATTCTGATGGGTGTGTGTGATGGGGCTGATGGGGGGGGCGTAACCATGGAAACCAATCAACAGGATCATTTGTGGGCTAACGATAAGTGCTACCGAGGAAAAAAGCAGGGTGGTGTGATGGTGACATTCGCGGGGGGTGGGGGGGGGGTGGGAAGGGGTGGCACCCAAAGGGTAGGAAAGTGCCATTTGTGCCTGCAGCTGGAGGAGCTCCGGGCAGCAGGAAGAAGTGCAGAGGTGGGGCGCTGTGGGTTCATGGCTCCAGTGTTCTGCTGCTGGCCGGTGCCTGGTAGCCAGAAGGCAGGAATAGTGGGGTGCTTGCCGACAGGCAGCCCTGAGGGGTACAGAGCATTCTGGAGCCTGCCACTCCCTCCGTGTGATTTTAAGGCCCGGGATGCCACATTTCTGAGCCTCAGTTTCCTCGTGTGTAAAATGGGTAGGAAATGAGACCCTCCCCTTGGTGTTGCCGTGAGGTTTATGTGAAGGTGATTTGTGAAAGGTCACCAGAAGATGCTCAATCTGCCCTGCCCTCCCTTCCAGCTTTCACATACTCTGCTTTTGTTATTTTATTTAAAAAATTTTTAAGCATTTATTTTTGAGAGAGGGAGAGAGAGAGAGAGAGAGAGCGAGCATGAGTGAGGGAGGGGCAGAGAGAGAGGGAGACACAGAGTCTGAAGCAGGCTCCAGGCTCTGAGCTGTCAGCACAAAGCCCAAGGCAGGGCTCGAACCCATGAACTGTGAGATCATGACCTGAGCCGAAGTCTGACGCTTAACCGACTGAGCCACCCAGGCACCCTTGCTTCAGTTATTTGCCAAAAAAAAAAAAAAAAAAAAAAAAAAGCCCCTAAGGGGCACCTGCCTGGCTCAGTTGGAACTGATGTAACTCTTGATCTCTGGGCTGTGAGTTCGAACCCCACATTGGGTGTAGAGATTACTTAAAAAAATAATACAACAAAACAAAATAGTACCTAAGCAGTGATGGTTTTGGGCCCCAGCAAACCAAACCCCAGAGGCTTGTCCATGGGTGGTAGGGTTTATCTTGGTTGAGATTCTAAGTGAAAAGTTCCCCATTTCACATTAGAGATTTCAGACATGATTATTTATAGCTCTGTCACATGTCTTGACTTTAAACAATTTTTTTGTTGTTTATGCGGCTAAATTTCCCATCATGCTAATACAGAGTACAGTAATAAGGCACTGACGATGCTCAGATCCAGGAGGGTCTGAAAAATTTTTCCATCTGCAGTGGAAGGTGCCAGGCTGCCCCCTGGTGTGCAGATAGAGAACTACATCTCTGCATTCTCTCTTGAGACTCCCCAGGATCCTTAGGGCCCCAAGGCCCAGAGACCTTATTTTGCACCCTCCCTGCAAAGGCAGGTGGTGGGCTCGGCATGGATGTGCTATTTCCAGGAGTGCTGTGTTTCTTCACTTGCAGGTGGAATCTTTGGACCTTTTACAGTTCAGCTCTGCATGGACTTGAATTGAGGGTGACCTAAAAATAAATTAGGGCACCTGGCAGGGTGAGGACATACAAAGACCATTTCCAGTTGCGCGTCTCAAACTTGACCTCTAGGCTGTTCAGACCCACTGCTTCAACACAGAGTTCTTGTGAAGAAGGCACATGACTGGTAATCAGACCCTGAGTTTAAATTCTGACGTGGTGCTTCTTCAGTTGTGTGATCTCGGCAGGATTCCAATGTCTCTGAGCCTCAGTTCCCCATCTGTAGCATGTTAATAACAATCTAACACCTACTTCAGCATTGTTGTGGTGCTCTTATAAGGGAGAATTCTCGAAACCATTGTGGAAAGTAATTTATTTACTGACGTAGAGGGATGAAGCTTTACCACTGAAATCCCCCCTCCCCAACCCCCACCGCCCCCCTCCCACCCCCGAGTGTGGAGGTCAGTGCCCCTCACACCCTCTGGGGCAAAGAATCAGCATTTTTGTTTTCCCGATACTTTGTAGCCAACGCTTTTGTAAAATATAAAATGACTTAGCGGAAAGATGAAAGGGACCGAAATACCCAAACAAAGTACGAGCCTCACTTTGAAAATATTAGATTCAACAGACATAAAAGCACTCTGTCAAATAGCTATCGAAGTAACTAAATGCTCTCAATTTCTGTATTTATCGGCAGGCGGCTGGCCTTGGGGCAGGAGTCCTCAGGCCACAGCTAGAATAGCTGGTGTAGCCTTGCCTTAGGGCAGGGAGGATGTATAATTGATTTTGTATCCCTAGCTCTTGGTATTTAGAAAGCACCTTAAAAAAAAAAAACAAACACCACCACCACATACACACACACTGTAAATGAATGAATGACAAGCCTTGCTTCTAGACTAAACCTAGAGCTCTCATAATTATCATCCTGTGATCGTGGCACGTTGGTCTCTTCGTTTTGCTGTTCTCTTCGTTTTGCATCCTTGGTACCTAGGCTAAACCCTGGCTGCTCTTCTGTTCTGGCTCCTCAGGATTTGTGTTTGCACGTCTGTCTCATCTGCCCCACTGGGGGCTCCTTCAGGCCTGGATTGGTCCAGGCTGCTCCTGGGATCCCCGGGGCCCTGGACAGGGTCGTGTGCCTCAGTGCTGCTCTGTAAATGCCTGCTGCTCACGGGAACCCACAGCTCTGGAAGGGAACTGCATGGCTAGGGTGCTGCACCGTCTTCCAGAACTCAGTTTGTGCCCTGGTTTTATTGCCTAAGGATCCCGATGCTTAAGCGTATCAGGGAAACAAACTGCTTTCATTACATAATGCAGACGGTAGATGGATGTCTCTCATGCTTGCCTGACCCTCAGAGTCATTGGGATGCTTGTGTTTTTTATGAATTCTTGGCCCTTCCCCAGATTCACTGAATCAGACTTTCTAGGGAATGGGTCTGGAAGGTTGATTTTTGAACAGACACCTCCAGATGATTCTTATGGTCAGGAACTTGGGGAAGGAGGAAGCTAATATGTAAAATCATCTGATACCTTGGAGAGCTGCAGAAACTCTATGGCCCTCAGTCTCCTCATCTGTAAAATGGGATATCACTTCGTAAAGATTCAATGAAATAATGTCTATGAAATGCTTAGTAGATATGTAACTATATATATTATATGTAGTTATATAGTTACATCTATAGTTCTACATAGTATAAATTATTACATGTATAACAGAGTTATATGTATGAATTTAAAAAAAAATTTTTTTAATGTTTATTTATTTTTGAGACAGAGAGAGACAGAGCACGAACGGGGGAGGGTCAGAGAGAGGGAGACACAGAATCTGAAACAGGCTCCAGGCTCTGAGCCGTCAGCACAGAGCCCAACGCGGGGCTTGAACTCACGGACCGCGAGATCGTGACCTGGCTGAAGTCGGACGCTTAACCGACTGCGCCACCCAGGCGCCCCTATATATGAATTTATATGTATAAATTTTTTTAATGTTTATTTTGAGAGAGGGAGCAAGTGGGGTGGAGCAGAGAGACAGAGAGAGAGAGAATCCCAAGCAGGCTCTGTGTGTCAGCACAGAGCCCGACATGGGGCTCAGTCCCACGAACCGTGAGATCATGACCTGAGCCCAAATCCAGAGTCAGACGCTTAAGTGACTAAGCCACCCAGGCACCCCATAAACGTTTATATGCAAACTTATTTAATGAAATGGTTGACATTTTACCTATCATATATCTATATCTATATCTATAGATAGATATCAAGTATTGATACACGTGATTTCATGTAATCTTCAGAAATACAGTAAAAATATAAAACTTAATGAAATGGCTGACAATGCCCGTGTCTCTCTTGTTGGTAAATGTCTGAGTTTCATGAGATATGCAGCCACTTATCACATAATTAATTCAAGCTTATGGAAAAATTGTAAGATACACATGCACAGAAATAAGCAAATAAATCTCACCTGCGATAACCCAGAGATGCAACGTAACCATTTCTCAACTTTAAACGGGGCCTCAATTGGACCTGTATGGCCGTGTCACCGTGAAAATTAAATAGACAATTCATAAGGAGTGTTTATCGCAGCATTTGGCTCGGGGAGAACCCCTGTTGGCTGATCGCTGCTGTTACTCTAACCACCAATCTTGGGGACCTGGTGGGGGCAGCTGCTGATTCCCAGGGTACCCATTTGGGAAGTGTTGTTCGCTCTCTGCCTAGCCCAGCTTCACGCTTAGGGTGGGTTTCTGGGATTTTCCCCTGCTTGGATGAGCTGCGCTCTTGTCCTGAAAGGACAAGGAATTCTTGTTCCTCTTTGCCTCAAGGGGAAGCCCTGGTCCTGTTAACCCAAGAAGGCTGCCCTCCCTGCCCTTCTTCCCTACTCCGTCTGCTTCCTAAACCCATCTCTCTGCCTCGTTCCTAATGCATCAGAGTGAGGGATGCCCCTGGATTCTTGGTCCTGGGCAGGTGTGGGTCTGGTCTCTGGGTGACTCTGGAAACACCTCCCAGAATTCAAACATTCCTTTGACAGAGAGTTAGGGCACGGTATTTGTGTTGGGGGAGGGCTCAGCCTGCCTTCTGCACAGACAGTATCTCACGTGATGTCTCGGCAGGCCTGGGAGGAATATGTCCATCTTACCAATGAGAAAGTAGGGGCTCAGGGAGCTGACATGACCTGCCAAAGTCTCGGAACTGGAATTTAGAAACTCACTTCTCCCACAATACGTGGGGACCTTCCCGAGATGCGTGAAGGGTCCATGCCCGACTGTGGATTTCCACTTCTGTGGGAAGGACCCATGAGCAACCCCTAGTGCAGCATCCTCATTCAGGGAGGGAGCTCTAGATCATGCCGTGGCTCCCTTACTTAAATTGTTGTGCGGATCTGGGTAAGTCGTTTAACCTGTGGACACCTCAGTTTTCTTGTTCACACAATGGGCTCAGAACCCCAGCCTCACCGCTAGCATTGTTGCATGGGATTAAAAATGAACAAACACACTCAAAGCACTTACCCCACCGCGCCAGGCTCACCGCAACTATTTAGTAAATGGTGGCTGCTCTCCCGGCTATTATTCCTGAAAATGCTTTGTCATAGCCGACAAAGATGCCCCCAGCAGACATCACAGAACTGCTCCCATCATGGGCTTTTGACCCTGCTATCAAAGGAATCCTTCATGCAGAAGATTAAAAAAGAATGAGATAGATCTGTATGAACTAACAGGGAAAGATTCTCGAGGCTTGCTACTGAGAACAAAAAATAAGGTACAATTTACATGAAAAAAAAGAAAAAACAACCCTACACATCCAGTTCTGCTGCAGAGTTACACACACACACACACACACACACACACACACACAAATGTACATAAAAAAGGGCTGGACAAACTAGTCTCAGTAGTTACCTCCATTACCTCCAGGGAGAAGACAGCCAGCCTTAGCTGAGTGAGCAAAGGGAGCCTGGATTGGCCTTACCTGAAATGGTCTAGCTTTTTTTTTTTAAACAAAAAAATGCTTGTTAAGTAATTAAAGTTAAAATAAAGTTATCCTTTCTGCAATATTGTGGCTTTGGAATCAGACTTGGGTTTGAATCTCAGCTCTCTACTTACTAGCTGTGCGATTATAAACAGATGACTTAACTTCTCTGTGCCTAATTTCTCCACCTGTAAATTGTAGATCTTCACAACATCCACTTCTGGGAACGGGTGGATATCCTGCTAGGGTGCATGTTAGCCCTTCAGCCGGGGCTTGGCACGTGAAAGTGCACAATAATGGGCCTTTTATTTCCACACTCATGCTTATTTGATTTACACTTCCAGATCTAGAAAGGGCTCCTTCACCCTTTAAGATATCCAATGTTTTCATTATTAACCAGTTTTTTTTTAATGCTTATTAATTTATTTTGAGAGAGAGAGAGAGAGAGAGAGAGAGAGAGCGTGCACATGAATGGGGAAGGGGCAGAGAGAGAATCCCGCACAGGGTCCACACTCAGTGTGGCTCAATCTCAGAACAACTGTGAGATCATGACCTGAGCCAAAATTAAGAGTTAGATGCTTCACCGACTGAGCCGCCCAGGTACCCCCATTATCAACTGGTTAAAATGTAAGAAAAACTGGGATAAATTTTATGACAGAATAGGTAAAAGTAAAATGCCAGGGAAGATTTGATAAGGGTTTGCTGAAGAAGGTGACATTTGAGATGGACTCTGGAGAAAAAGTCAGATTTCTATGAGTGGATGGAGCTGTGTCTCAGTTAGCTGTGTATCCCACGAATGCTGTGTAACAAACAACCACAAAGCCTTAGTTGCATACAATGTACACATTCACTGACCATGCTTCAGGGGGCCAACTGCAGACTCCCGGTTCTTCTGATCTTGGCTGCGCTCGCTCACAGCCAACAGCCAGGCAACAACAGTTGACTGTTGCCTGAGCTGAGATGGCTTTGTCTGGGATGTTCGGGCAGACTTGACTTGGCTCTATGTAGTATCTCCTCCTTCAGCTGGTTCACCGATTAGCCTGGACGCGTTCTCTTGGAGATGGCAGGTCTAAGACAGCAAGTAGAAACACGCAACGCCTTTTTCTACCTGCTGAGGCAAGAAGCGTTGCCAACTGATGGAAGAGTTATGGGCGCAGACTCTGCCTGTCGTGTGAGCTAATTGTAGAGGCACATTGCAAAGGTACGGAGGCAGGAGGCATAGAGGAATTGGGGCATCTGTATAATCTTCCACAGGGAGGCATAGAAAGGACTTCCAGATGGGGGAGCCTGAGCAAAATCATAGAGAGGCGACATTTGAGGTGCTATGTTGGGGAATTGGATGGAAATGAAAGAGGTGAGGAAGGAGAAATGGACTGCAGTTGAGCCCCGGATAATGTCTGAATTTGAATGTTACTCTATAGAACAGTATTTCCCAAACTCATCAGTTGGATGCCACCATTGTGCTTTTTGCCATATCTTCGTATGGACTTTAAGCTAACTCAATTTTATTTTACTTTTTATTAAAAGAAATTTAAGTTTATTTATTTTGAGAGAGAGAGAGAGAGAGAGAGAGAGAGAGAGAGAGAGAGAGAGAGAGAGAGAATGAATATCCCAAGCAGGCTCCATGCTCATTGTGGTGCCGGATGCGGGGCTCAAGCTCAGGAACCGCGAGATCATGACCTGAGCCGAAACCAGGAGTCGAACGCTTAACTGACCAAGCCACCCAGGCACCCCAAGCCAACTCAATTTTTAAAAACATACATATATTTAAAAATAAAACATTATGCAACTAGCATAATGGAAAACTGGTACCACTTGCCCTAAATGGAAGGCAGTCAAGAAAATAAACACAATGAAAACAAAAGTGTCATTACTTTGTGCTCACTAGTTACCTGCCCAAGGCAGTGTCCTGCCTGTTCTCTATTGTAAAGAGAGATTAGCAAATGTTAGAGATGCAGTGTCACCGAGTAGAGATTGCTTCCTGGATATATGGTCAGAGGGGTGAGGAGAGATTTGGATAGAGACGGACACTCTTACTATGGGATCCATTGTTACTTAAAGTCACGCCTGGGGAACTCCTCAAGTTATCAGTGGTACCCACACTTGGGAGGTGCCGCTATTCAAGAATGGGTGTTTGAGCAGGGTATTGACATGCGCCCCCCCCCCCCCCCAGCTCCTGCCATTCAACATCAGGGCTTAGTCTGGTTTTTCAATCTTCTGTGACACTGAATGCTTAATTAAAGGTGTAAGAAACCTGGGGCATCTGGCTGTCTCAGAAGAGCGCACGACTCTTGATCTTGGGGTTGTGATACCGAGCCCCGTGTCGGGCTCTGTGCTGACCGTGCAGAGCCTGCTTGGGGTTCTCTCTGTCTCTGTCTTCCCTGTTCATGTGTGTGTGCACTCTCTCCCTCTCTCAAAATAAATAAATAAACTTAAAAAAAAGAAGTTGAGATAGCATTGTTTTTATTTATGTCAAGAAGCCACATTCTTACTTCTTTTGCCATATTTGAAATCCAACACGGGCATATATAGGCATAGAATAATAAACACTAAAACTCTTTATTTAGGAGAAAAGCCTGAGGAAGGCCAGTTAGCAAAAATCCCAACTTTATGGATATTGTTAACAAAGTAAGCATGTATTACTTTTAAGCAATTTCTGTAAGTTGGGTGGACTTAAATCGTATGAATTTCAGAATCAAGACTTAAATGATGAATTAGGAAGACTTTTTTTTTTTTAACGCAACCAAAAGCACATTTTCTTACAGTATAACTTTGTGCGTTTTAAACTTTGGAGAAAGGATACATTTGATCTTTAAAGAATATACATTTTGAAAGGTGCCTGGGTGGCTTAGGTTAAGCATCTGACTTCAGCTCAGGTCACGATCTCACGGTTCAAGCTCTGCATTGGGCTCTGTGCTATCAGCACGGAACCCCTGTCCCCTGCCCTTCTCTGCCCCTTCCCACTCTCTCTCTCTCTCTCTCTCTCTCTCTCTCTCTCAAATAAATAAACATTAAAAAAATCTTTAAAAAAAAGAATATACCTTTGAAACAGATTAATTTTAACTTGTTGGAAATGCTTTTGGGGATGGTGGTAGTTAGTAAATTTGGGGCATAACCCCTCCAAGGTAACTGTGGAAGATGCTTGTGAGTTGTGTAGCACAAAACCAGCACCACAGCTATGATTCGGAGTGCTTCTTCAGTGCCACTTTGCACGAAAAATCCCTTTTAACCCTCCCCACAATCCTGTGAAGTAGGTGCCCTTTAATCTTCATTTTTCAGGTGAAAAAAAACGAGGTTTAGAGCAGTTTTGAAACGTATGTGAGGTTGTGGGCAGTGCAGCAGGGATTGGAGCTCAGGGTAGCCTGGTTCTGGTGCCGAAGGTTCTGGCTCTTCCCTGGAGTAAGACACTGCCTCTTACTCCAACGCGCTAGCATGAAATGAAAAATGGAAGACTGACACAGGAGCGTCATCCTCCTCTGGTTCTATATTGTGCTCTTCTGGTTTTTCAGTTATCAATGAGCCCTCAAATCAGTGCAAAGGAAGCGAGTCTGCAAGGTGCACTTACTGCCAGTAAAAGCGTGATCTCAGGGTCTGAGAGATCCGCTGTGCTCTTTCTTCTCTCTCTCTGTTTTTTTTAATGTTTATTTTTGAGAGAGAGAGAGAGAGAGAGAGAGAGAGAGAGAGAAAGCTGGGAAGGGACAGAGAGAGAAGGAGACACAGAATCCCAAGCAGGCTCCAGGGTCCGAGCTGTCAGCACAGAGCCCGACGCGGGGCTCGAACTCATGAACCGCGAGATCATGACCTGAGTCGAAGTTGGACATTTAACTGACTGAGCCACCCAGGCACCCCTGTACCTTTTTTAAAAAATGTTTATTTATTTAATTAGAGAGAGAGAGAATGCACGTGCACAAGCCAGGCAGGGGCAGAGAGAGAGAGAGGGAGAGAGAATCCCAAGCAGGCTCTGTGCTGTCGATGTGGAGCCCGACGTGGGGTTCCATCTCACAATCGTGGGATCGTGACCTGAGCCAAGATCAAGAGTTGGACGCTTAACCAACCGAGCCACCCAGGCACACCAATGTACTTTTTAAAACACTGTTTTCAAGTTTTAAAATGACTAACTCTGCTTCAGTAACAAGCCAGCCATTATCCCATGTGTGCATGTGTATAAGTATTTCTGTAGGGTGCATTCCTAGAAGTGCAATCCCTGAATCAAAGTGAGTGACTATTAAAACTGAGACTAAAATCAAATTGCCTTCTTGTGGCATTCTCAATGGTTTGCCCCCCTCTTGCTGGAACTAGACAGCATAGGTGCTAAAAAAAACCATTGCTCATTTTAAACATTTTTCCATTAATAAGCAGGTAATACATATACATTGTGTTTTCTTTTTTTAGCATTGTCTCATAGGACACCAGTTCCTTTGTGTTTTTGTTAATGTTTATTTTTGAAAGAGAGAGAAACACAGAGCATGAGCAAGGGTGGGCAAGGGGCAGAGAGAGAGGGAGACACAGAATCCAAAGCAGGCTCCAGCTCAGCTGTGCTGACAGCTCAGAGCCTGATGCGGGGCTCGAACTCATGAACTGTGAGATCTTGACCAGAGCCGAAGTCGGCTGCTTAACCGACTGAGCCACCCAGGCTCCCCTATACATTGTATTTTCTAATTTTGCTATAGAGAAGCAAATAGAAATCTCTATCAATAATCTTAGAAAAACTTTTTAAATATTTATGTACTTTTGAGAGAGAGACAGACAGACAGAATGTGAGTGGGGGAGGGGCAGAGAGAGCGGGAGACACAGAATCCGAAGCAGGCTCCAGGCTCTGAGCTGTCAGCACAGAGCCCGATGCGGGGCTTGAACTCTGAACTGGTCAAGATCGTGACCTGAGCTGAAGTTGGACACTTAACTGACTGAGCCACCCAGGTGCCCCTCAATCAATAATCTTAATATTTATTAATCTCATTGTTAATAATCTTTACTAATCTTAATTATAATTTTACTGATCTTAATACTTATTAGTAATCTCATTATTAATAATCTTGATCTTAATCATAATTGTTATTAATCTTAGTAATCTTAGTCACCTGTCTTTTTCTATGCATCTGTACATGTATAGTTTTATAAAATTCATGCATTATTTATACATTATAAATATTATACATATTTTATATATTGTTTTTAATGATATGCGATCATATAGACACATTGTAACTTATTTACATCATCCCCTATTGTTGAAGAGTTGGATTGTTTCCAATCTTTCATGGCTATTATCAACTTAGAGCAAAGCTTCATGAATATACTTACTTATTTCTTTAGTATAAAACCCTACAGCAACACTGTCGTTTAGAAATACATTGAGAGTGCCAGATGTGTGCCGAGTGTATAATTTTAAATTTCCTAGTAGCCACATTAACAAAGAAACAGATGAGGGGAGCCTGGATGGCTCAATAGGTTAAGCCTCTACTTCGGCTCAGGTCATGACCTCTTGGTCCATGAGTTCGAGCCCCGTGTCGGGCTCTGTGCTGACAGCTTGGAGCCTTGAGCCTGCTTCAGATTCTGTGTCTCCCTCTCTCTTTGTCCCTCACCCATTCATGCTTTGTCTCTTTCTGTCTCTCTCTCTCTCAAACATAAACATTAAAAAGAAACAGATGAAGTTCATTTTAATAATGTGTTTTATTTAATCCGGTATATGCAAAATACTATCATTTAAACATGTAATCAGTATAAAAATATTAATGGGATATTTTACATTATTTTTTTTCCTACTAAGTCTTTGAAATGTGGTATGGATTTTACACTTTTGGCACATCTCAATTCAGGTGCTAAAATTTCAATTGTATTTATTTATTTACTTTGTTTTTTGAGAGAGAGCATGTGTGAGCATGTGAGTGGGGGAGGGGTAGAGGGAGAGACACAGAGAGAGAATCCCAAGCAGGCTCCATGCTAACCACGGAGCCTGACACAGGGCTCAATTGCATCATCCTGGGATCATGACCTGAGCCGAAATCAAGAGTTAGACACTCCCCAACTGAGCCACCCAGGCACCCCTAAAATTTCATTTTAAAGTAAAGTGTAGGTCTATTAAAATAGCAGTTATATTTAGCAGAAAAATATTTTATATGGCTTCCATTTTTTTATTAGAAAAAAAATTTTTAATGTTTATTTTTGAGAGACAGAGCACAAGCAGGGAGGGGCAGAGAGAGAGAGAGAGAGGGAGACACAGAATCCAAAGCAGGCTCCAGGCTCTGTGCTGACAGCTCCCCGACGCGGGGCTCGAACTCACAGACCATGAGATCATGAGCTGAGCCAAAGTCGGACGCTTAACCAACTGAGCCACCCAGGTGCCCCTGGCTTCCATTTTTTAATTTCAGTGAAATAAAATTTAAAATACCATTTTGGACATTTCACACAGACATTAGATCAATTTAATTTTTATAAACCAAAGCAGAGATGGGAGTATGTCTGGGTTTAGGATCTGGGAATCCACTGACGTGTCAGGATCTGAAAAAACAACTTAATCTCAAAAATGAGGTGACAGAACTCAGGAAAGGATGAGGAAAAAAGGAAATTCTATTCATTAGGGTAAATAGGCAAAAAGTAAGAAAACTTTGTACAAATCAGACATATGTGAAAATCTCCACAAGACAGGCAGTGATGCTTGAGTAAGAAGTCAGTCCAGCAGGAACAGAGGCTTGGATGGGAGCATCCAAGCAGGACAATGGTCCAATGCACTGGGAAGTTAAATTCAGCAGATTGAGCAAATAAATAAAAATGCTGAGGATTGTTTTTCTCACTGCCTGAGAAAGCGATACAGATGTGGGAAGAAAAAAGGATAGAATAACCCCTATGGTGTTGGATTGTGATTGGAGGTATTGATTATCGATGCATATAGATGGAAAAATAAATATAGGCATAAGCTTGTGCATCGACATATACATAGATGCATTTCACATGCACACATCTATTGCCTAGGTTGTCCACTGAGGGGATTGGAAACGATGATACCCCAACATCAGTAAGCACACCAAGCACCCAAATCTTGGCTTCTAAATACCATTTCCCACTTAGAGGAACCAGTCAGTGCTCCCCCTTGGAGAGAGGGCTGATTCCATAGCTGGGGCTGGAAAATTTTTGTGTTGGAAATCAAAGAATGATTGTGTATACATCAAAATATATTTCTTTCAAGTGTTTTTGGTTTTGTTTTTTTGTACCTGTGTAAAGAAAATGGTTAAAACAAGTCAGAAAATAAAAAGACAGACGGGAGAGTTCTGTAGACATCTTAGTCGAAAGCCTTGCTCTGATGTACTGATAGATCAGACCCTATTCATTCAGAAGTAAGTTAGAGAAAAAACATTCTTTTTGGCATTTTTGATTCTAAAGCTTTAGATTGAGAGGGATCTGAATGGCTCAGTCAGTTAAATGTCCGACTCTTGATTTTGGCTCAGGTCATGATCTGATGGTTCGTGAGATTAAGCCCCACCTTGAACTCTGTGCTGACAGTGTGGAGCCTGCTTGGGATTTTCCACCCCCCCCCACCCCGCTCTCTCTCTGTCCCTCCCCTGTTGTGCACACACTCTCTTTCAAAGTAAATAAACTTAAAAAACTCCCAAAACTCTAGATTGAGATTTCAAATGAGAATTGGAACATTGATACATTAGCTTGATGTAATTTTGTGCCACTATTGCAATGGAATGTAGACTTATCGAGAAGAAGGCGACTTTCATTTTATTAGTAAGATGAATCAAATTAATATTAACTTAAAAATGAGCTTTCAGGGGGCACCTGGGTGACTCACTCGGTTGAGCGTCTGACTTCGGGTCAGGTCATGATCTTGTGAGTTCTAGCACCACATCAGGCTCGCTGCTGGTCAGCCTGTCAGTGCAGAGCCCGCTTCGGATTCTCTGTCCCCTTCTCTCTGCCCCTTCCCAGCTTGCGCTGTCCCCAAGATAAATAAAAGACTCTTGAAGAAAAATGAGTTTTCTGGTTTCTTCCAATGGGCTTCAGTCTCAGGCAGGCTCTCCCATATGGCAGCAGGGCTGGCCCTGGGCACCTTCTGCTCTGACGATATCCCTCCCCGACCCCCAACTGAAAAGGGAAGTGAGGGCTGTCTCCTGAGCACTTGGGAAGGGTAGCTGGGGAGGGTCCTTGGGGGACCCAGTCTGGCTCACTCGTTATCCTTGATCGAAATGCCGTGGCCAGGCCTGGGTCACGTGCCCACCCTGCAACCCGGGTGAAGTGGGTTGGTGAAACCAGCTTTGCCGGAACCATATGGACTGGTATCCCAAGAAGGAAGGTTCCCCAAAGAAAGTTGAAATACTCTTTTCAGCAAGAGGGGAACGCAGACTAGCCGAACAGAAGCAACGGATGCCCACTCCCATCATCCCCCGCTCCAAATTTTGTGGTCTTAGAATTCCAGGATTGCCTTCCTGATAAATGTTGGTTGACAGTGCTTTGAAATGCCAAAGGCATTTACACACCTACGGATTTCATTTTTGTTTCATTTAATGATCTTTATTAAACTTATTTTATTTTTAAATGTTTATTTATCTTGACAGAGAGAGAGAGAGAGAGAGAGCGAGCACGTGTGCTCACGTGCAGGGGAGGGGCAGAGAGAGAGGGATTGAGAGTTGC
Organism: Lynx rufus; assembly: GCF_022079265.1. Lineage (NCBI taxonomy): Eukaryota > Metazoa > Chordata > Mammalia > Carnivora > Felidae > Lynx > Lynx rufus. The sequence goes on along the minus strand of NW_025814839.1, from coordinate 9,119,186 downwards.
TGGGCTGGGCCTCACCAACCGTGAGATCATGACTTGAGCCGAAATCAAGAGTCGGATGCTTAACTGAGCCACCCAGGAGCCTGCAAGTATATTTTAAGTTATAAAGATGACAGTATGCTTTGGGTAATGAGTGAAACCAAGCAAAAATATATTTACGTTTCACCACTTTTCCTCACCCCATCCACAGAGTCTCCTGTGGCTGGTTAGCACCCGGGGGCGTGTCTTCCGTACCGTTCTCTGCTCACGCGCACGTGGATTGCCTTTCTTTTGTTAATGTTGTTAGTTTTTATATAACTAGTTTTCCTTTCTTGTGTCAGGGCATCTCTCTATAAGCATGGGCTCACGTCCATCCATTTCTAAAAGAATTTGTGAATTTGTGAATATTTGCATGTGAATTAAGATTCACATAGTGCAAGAGGGTTTAAATGAAACGTTTCTCTGCTGTACTTTTCATCTCCGTGGCTTATTTATTTTATACCTGGAAGTTTGTACCTCTTAATCCCATGAAAAATGCAGCATTGGGAATATAGTTAATAATATTGGGATCACTTTGTACGGTGACAGATGTCACTGCCCTTCCCCACTTATGATAGGGCATAATACATAGAATTGTTGAATCACTGGGTTGTACACTGAAACGAATCCAATACTCTTTTTACAATCACTTTGCACAGGATGGCATCTCTAGGTGAGTTCTTAGAAGTGGAATTGTTGGGTCCAAGGACTTGTGCAGTGGAAATGTGGAAGATTGCAGCCAAAAGGCTCCCCTCAATAAAGTGCTACCAGTGTGTGTCCCTCCTCACTGCTGTGACACCAGTCTTTAAAATAGGAGTTGCAGGGGAGCAGCGCGTGGGTGGCTCAGTGGGTCAAGCAACTGACTCTTGATTTCGACTCAGGTCATGATCTCGCGGTTGGTGAGTTCGAGCCCCACGTAGGACTATGTGCTGACAGTGTGGAGCCTGCTTGGGATTCTCTCTGTCTCTGTCTCTGTCTTTTTCTGCCCTTCCCCCTGCTTGCTCTCTTTCTCTGTCTGTCAAAGTAAATAAACTAAAAAAAAAAAATAGAATGGGAGTTGGATGGTTTTCGGGCAGGGTGAAGGCAATGGGGAGGTTCTTGCTTGTTCTCCTATAGTGGTGTCTCTGAGATGTGTCCTCTGTTCTCCTCCGTGTCTCCCCAGAGCAAACTGGTGAAATACTTCAGCCGACAGCTGTCCTGCAAGAAGAAGGTGGCCCTGCAGGAACGCAACGCCGAGCTGGACGGCTTCCCCCAGCTCCGGCACTGGTTCCGGATCGTGGATGTGCGCAAGGAAGTCCTAGAGGTGACTAGAGACCGTCCCCTGCCCCCTGCCCCTTACCGGCTGATGCTGTCCCTCGGAGAGATGGTTTTTGCCTGTGCCTGGCACACGGTAGGCCCTCCATAAATATGCGTTGGGTGAAGGCACAGAGGATCTTTGATGCTGTCCAGATGGTTAAGAGTGTGGTTCTCCGTTCAACTGGGTCCTCTTCCAGCCCTGCTACTCATTAGCTCAGTCACCGTGGCCAAATCACGTTACCTCTTAGACCAGTGCTGCCCAGAAGAAACTTCTGCTGTGGTGGAAATGTTTTGTACCTGTGCTGTCCGATACGGTAGCCACGGCCACGTGTTTGCTCTTGAACACTTGAATTGTGATTAAGTGCGTGTGTCATTAGTGTGGCCAGTGGCCACCATATTGGGCACCCCAGACTGAGGGCCTTACTTTTCTCATCTGTTAAGTGGGGTAATGATGGTCTCCTCTTCTGAAGTAGCTCGTATGACAAAATGAGATGATCCATCTAAAATGTTACATTCACTCTCTGGCACCTAGTAGCATTCAGCAAGTATCAGCTTGTTATTATTGTTGAAAACTTTGATAGTAATAGGAGTGGACCACGTCCTGAAAATCTCAAGGATGGTGAGATTTTGTCCTACCCTCTTGGATCCCAGGTCACGGCTGTTTCCAGTAGCCAGTCCAGCCCGTCCCAGTGAAACCCACTTACATGCGTTGAACACATGGGGCCAGGCATTGTCCTAAGGGTTTTACACCCAGGACCTCAACTGTTGAGGCTGTTCAGACCCTCACAATGACCTTTTGAGGTGGGGACAGTTATCCCCATCGTGCGGATCTGGAATCTGAGGCTCAGAGACGAAGCGGCTTCCCTTGCTAGTGGGTGGATGGGTCTGGAAGCTTGGGGAGGACTCTGGAGCATGTGGGAGGCACTGTGATTTCTCTCCCTCTTCCTCTGGCCTGGGACTCTCTGAGCTGGGTAGGAGCGAGGGTGCTGGGGGCCCCTGGGTGGCTCAGTCAGTTAAGCTTCTAACTTGGGAAGTTTGGGAAGCTGACTGCTGTCAGCTCAGAGCTGGCTTCAGATCCTCTGTCCCCCTCTCTCTGCCCCTCCCCCTCTCAAAAATGAATAAACATGGGGGCGCCTGGGTGGCTCAGTCGGTTGGGCGGCCTACTTCGGCTCAGGTCATGATCTCGCGGTCCGTGAGTTCGAGCCCCGCGTCGGGCTCTGGGCTGACAGCTCAGAGCCTGGAGCCTGTTTCCGATTCTGTGTCTCCCTCTCTCTGACCCTCCCCCGTTCATGCTCTGTCTCTCTCTGTCTCAAAAATAAATAAACGTTAAAAAAAAAAACTTTAAAAAAAATGAATAAACATGAATAAAAAGGAGAGCCCCCCTCCCGCCCCCGCAGGACCAAATGCCATTTCTCTTAGTGCACACTTCTTGCTTGAAACGGCCCTTGTTTTTTCCAGACCTTGACCTCTGTGACAGCTCGCCTGAACCCACCGGGTCCTGAGCTAGACAGAGGACCCGCACATTGCCCCATCCCTGCCCCCCATTTCACGCATGCGCACTTGATGGTGTTTGATTCTATGTTATTTCATTCCCAGGATGGAGGTTTCATGTGAATATTCTTAAAATGAAAGGTCATATATAACTACAGGCAGAACATCTTATTTTATTTTAAGTTTATTCATTTATTTTGAGAGAGACAAAGCACGAGTGGGGGCGGTGGGTGAGAGAGGGAGAGAAGGAGAATCTCAAGCAGGCTCTATGCTGTCCTCAGAGCCGGAGGCGGGGCTTGAACCCATGAAGCCGCGAGATCATGACGCCAGCGAAACCAAGAGTCAGGCGCTTAACCGACTGACTCCCCGCCAGGCACCCCCAGATAGTGCATCTTACTTGCACGAGCCAGTTCACTTCTGGGAGGCTTTTGGGACCATGTATTTATCAAGTGGGATCAATACAGAAACACAGTCTTCTAGGCCAGGGGTTGAAAACTGGTGGCCCCTAAGCTGTATGCGATACACAGACATTTTTTTCTTTGATACAGCATTCTCAAATTTTTTTTTTGAGCTAATATTTAACAGATAAGAGTTTGCATTAAAAAACCCAGATCCCTGACTTCTCCTGAAAAAATCCGAATTGCTGAACACACCGACCTAAATTCCCGTCTGGTGGCAATGAGCTGAATTCTGCTGCCCCGTGGATCTTACAGGTCCCTCCCTGCTAGTTAGCAGTTTTGCTCATGTACATTTACCTGGCCTGCAGGTGCCCCAGCCCTGGCTCCTACAGTAGTCTGTTCCTGTCCTGGGTCCAAGGCCACTAACCGGGGGATAGGGAGGGAGCTGGGCTTCCAGCCCTCTGACTGCAGCTCCTGTGTGAGTCCCCCCCTCCCCCCCCCCCCCAGGTCCCCTTTCTGAGGAGGAACCAGCAGTACGGAAAAGGCTCCCAAGCAACTGCCTGAGTTCCTTTCTTCCTGTGTGACCCTGGGCAAGTGGACTAACCTCTCTGAATCTTAGCATCCTAATTACGGACTAATGGTGATGATAAAAGTACTTACTTTATGTGGTCTTTGTGACAAAAGAAAATCCAGGAAAAGCACTTAAAACAGTGCTCCATCCACTTCATTTTCATTTATTCTTCTTTTATCAAACAGACGTGCATCTTCGCTTTTAGTCTGGGTTGTTAAGGCTTTGTCCATTTTTGATGTCATTATTACTTCTGTGATTTTTTTCTGTGGCCCCAACTTTTCAGTGAAAATCGGATATTTGGGGGGTAAATTATGGGATTACAGTGCACAAGTGAGTCCTGCAGCGAAGAGGAGAATTCTTTAATGTTGTGAATGAGTTCTTCTAAATATGACTCATTTTGTACCTTCAGATCCTGGACTATCACTTTTCTTAAGGTGGGGTTTATGTGCACTGCGTCCCTATATGAGAAACCCCAATTACCGTTCTCTCCTGCTCCCTGACCTAGTGCGCTGGAAGGGCACTGATTGGGCTTCGTGGCTTTTGCCCTGCCTCTGTTTTGTTGGGGGGGGGTAGATTTTTTTTTACTAATGCGGTTTTCCCCCTTCTGGCTGCCAGTTTATGTGTGTGCATTGGGGATGTGTGTGTGGGGGTGGGGGGGGGCGGGGGGGTGGGGTAGGTGTCCGATTTTGTTGTAATACACAGGTATGGCCACAAGAGGGCAGAAGTAATCCACAATGTTGTCCTAGAGTCTCCGTCTTTAGGTATTTAAAATTCTTATTTAAATAATAATATATGTAAAAACATTGCATACCATTAACTGCTATAAAACGAAGGCTCTCCATTTGATACACATGTATAGATGTCAATGCATAAATATGCATAAATGCATGAAGATGCATAAGTATCGAAGTTTGACAAATTTAAAGGTATATCTATCTATATTATGGTGTCCAGGGACACATCATTTTGGGAAAGGGGGTGTGGGAAGGGACACCTGCCCAAGACATTTATAGCTGGCAATCCTACTGGTTCTGTTCCCAGCTGATCTCTCCAGAGGTGTCCCTGTCCCCACCCCGTGCTATACCCCAGCCTTACCATTTTGTCTTAGAATATAGACCCATGCCCTGGGGGGCTCAGTCACCAGTCCAGTTTCATTTCCAGCACATACCCACAGTGTTCCAGATTACTGCCCCTTAGGGTTCCTAAAGCCCCAGTCTGGAATCTCAAATGGGTGGCTGGGGAGGACAGCCACCAAGAGACTTGGGCTATCCAGTTTGCTCTGCTCCAAGTTTGCCCTGCACTGGGGACAAGCCAAGCTGAACAGGAGACACAGAGGACCATCCAAAGACAAGGAAAGTGGAGCCCTGCCCATAAAGAAGCTACCGAGGGGGACAGATAATTAACTATCACCATCTATGGAGCGCTAGCTATGTGCTAAAGATAGGCGCTACCTTACAAAGTACAAGCACTTAAGACACCCATTGTACAGGTGAGTAAAGTGAGGTTCAGAGAGGGTAAGTGACTTGCCTGAGGCAATGAGTGGCAAAGCTGAGATTCAAACCTCAAACGGAGGTCTGTTGGACTCAGGAGTCAGAGACCCAACCTTCCGCACAGGGCCGGGTGTTCCGCTGGGTACCACTAGAGGGCAGCACGGAGGCTCAGCCCACTTTCCTTCCCTCTGGGTGCTTGAGGTCCCTTCACGTTCACCGAGCTCCTTACTTCCCTCCTGCAGGAAATCACCCCTGGCCAGCTGAGTCTGGAGGACCTCTTGGAGATGACAGATGAGCAGGTGTGTGAGACCGTGGAGAAATACGGAGCCAACCGGGAGGAGTGTGCCCGCCTCAATGCCTCCCTCTCCTGCCTCCGCAACGTCCACATGTCAGGTGAGCGGGCCTTGGGGATGGAGACCCCTCCCCAGCACATCTGCCTCGGTTCCTCCAGATTTCTGTGCCCACTCTGCAGGCCAGGATGAGACGGAGTCAGCTTTGGATGGTAAATTCCACTCATGAGCAGAGGAGAGAGGAGCAGTGGTGGGGTCAACTCTTGGAAGCTCTTGCTCAAGGAAGAGCTGAGGTCAGAGAGCATTTGGATCTGGATAATAAGGGCCCAGATGTGGAAATACAGGTTGTGCATAAGTGATCAGGGTCTTTTTACCAGAGACGTTCTTAAATGCCTTTGTATTTGTGTCTGTATCCATCTAACTTCTTATCTTGTTATTATTATTTTTTTTACCTAAACCATATACATTCATTGTAAAACAAAACAGAAAATAGATCAAAAGAAAATGACTGCCCAAGCTCTACCCCCTAGGGAACTTACTGTTGTCATTTTGGTAAGTGTTTTGGTGTAATCGTTACAGACAAGTGGGTATGTGCATAACTATTTAAAAAATTTTTTTAATGTTTATTTATTTTTAAGAGACAGAGAGAGACAGAGCATGAGCATGGGAGGGGCAGAGAGAGAGGGGGAGACACAGAATCGGAAGCAGGCTCCAGGCTCTGAGCTGTCAGGACAGAGCCTGGTGTGGGGCTCGAACTCACGATCCGTGAGATCATGATCTGAGCCGAAGTTGGACTCTCAACCGACTGAGCCACCCAGATGCCCCACATAACTATTTAAAAAAATTTTTTTAATGCTTTATTTATTTTTGAGAGAAAGAGAAACAGAGCATGAGTGAGGGAAGGGCACAGCGAGAGAGGGACACAGAAAACGAAGCGGGATCCAGGCTCTGAGCTGTCAGCACAGAGCCCGATGCAGGGCTCCAACTCACGAGCCGTGAGATCATGACCCGAGCCGAAGTTGGACGCTTAACCAACTGAGCCACCCAGGCGCCCCACATAACTATTTTTTTTTTAATTTTTTTTTCAACGTTTATTTATTTTTGGGACAGAGAGAGACAGAGCATGAACGGGGGAGGGGCAGAGAGAGAGGGAGACACAGAATCGGAAACAGGCTCCAGGCTCTGAGCCATCAGCCCAGAGCCTGACGCGGGGCTCGAACTCACGGACCGCGAGATCGTGACCTGGCTGAAGTCGGACGCTTAACCGGCTGCGCCACCCAGGCACCCCCACATAACTATTTTTAAACAATAGAATTAGGATTATCCATGCACATTTTGAAACCTGTTTTTTTTTTTTTTTCACCTCATGAAATAACTTCTGTGACTTGTTTCATCAGTTTGGGGTCCAAATTGTTAAGAAATAAAATTCAACTGGAGATCAGTTGCGAATCAGGCGGCATCCTTTCCAGCAAGTAGAGAAGTTGTACAAAATGGAAGGTTTTTATAGGCAGGAGGGAGGGACAACAGAGTTCTTAACAAAACAAAAAGGAAGATTTTTCAGGAGAGGTTAAAACTAATTAAGTCCGGGTTTGCTATCTTGGGAGAATGACTCAATTTTGGGCGTGTTTTTTTCCTTCTTAACATCCTCTTTCTTTGATCTTTCCCATTAATTGCTCAGACCCCTGTTTGCCTTCATTAGCGGGACATCAGATATCATCCTCTTGAGGCCTCCTGCTTCTCCCTAACCTCATGATTTCCCCACAGATTCTGGGGCCTTTGCAGTCCTAAGGCGTCAGCTGGGCAAACACCAGCCAAAGGGTTATTGGCCCGTCTGCCTGCTTGTTTCCGTTTCGGCCACAAGGTGTCACTGTAGAACTTTAGTCTGGGGCAGTCAGGCAGGTGCTTATTCACAGATGCCTTTGCGGGATTCAACGTGGAGCATTCAACAAGTATTTACTGACTACTGTATTCTGTTCCAGCAGGGCTGGAATACAGCAGTGAAGGAAAGAGAACATATATGACACAGGTTATTGGTTCAGATCCCCATGCATGCCCTTTTGTATTCTTTCTTCCTAGCAGATCCTTATCCCAGCTACAATCAAAGGGACCCTGAGTTGGGGGCTGTCCTGTCATTGAAGGATATGGTAGCATCCCTTGCCTCTACCTGCTAGATACCAGGAACACCCTCTCTTCCCCCAGTCCCGGTCATGACAAACAAAAATGCCTCCAGATAGTCTGGTGAACATTGCCACGTAGCTTTCCAGAAAGTTCGTCTCAATTTATGCCCCTCCCCTGTCCTTCCTCCTTGCCCCCTACAATGCAGGAGAGTGAGGACTGAGGTTAGGTTCTTAATTGCTTTTCAGAGTTCAGTTTGCATCTTCTCACAGAGTTGTGCTACTGAGTTTGGAGAAGCCCTTGTAAGTGGAGCTGCCCTCCGTGGGTTGAACACTCAGCCTTTGTGACATCCTGGGCTGGGTGAAACCTTGAGAGGGCCTCTAATCTGCTGTTTTTCAGTTTTGATCTAGATGCACAGAAATGAGGGGCGCCTGGGTGGCTCAGTCGGTTGAGCGTCCGACTTCGGCTCAGGTCATGATCTCACAGTCTGTGAGTTCGAGCCCCGCCTCAGGCTCTGTGCTGACAGCTCAGAGCCGGGAGCTGCTTCGAATTCTGTGTCTCCCTCTCTCTCTCTGCCCCTCCCCCGCTCATGCTCTGTCTCTCTCTCTCTGGCAAAAATAAATAAACATTAAAAAAATTAAAATAATAATAATAATAATAAAGATACACAGAAATGAATCAGATTTACATTGTACACACATATACACAATGTACCCACACAGGTACGTAACTGAAATGAGTCTCATGGGATAAGGAATTACCATCAAACTCATTCTTACCATGCACACTATTTAATATTCTTTGCTTTTTTATTCTGTGTCACTTACCAAATACTGGTAATGACTGCCACTTTTATGTCACACCTCACTTACGGGTTGTGAGCCATAGTTTGGGAAACACTGATCTCTTTGATCCTTGTGGGGAAGAAAAAATTTTCCCCCTACCCTTCTTGGTACTGGGCTGGGAGGGCCTCTATAATATAAGACAGATTAACAGGAGAAAAACAAACAAGTTCTATATACATGGAAGAGCCCAGGAAAACTGAGTAGCTCGTCAGAGTGGCCTGTCTCTAGCTAAAGACAAAAGAGGGTGTTAGATGGGGGTGTGGGAGGCGGTTATGGGACGTGACCAGGAAAAGCACAATTAACAAGGGTAAGGTGGTTGTGCGAAAGAAGTCTCTGCCGTCTCCACTGATAGGAGTTTGTAGAGATTTAGAGTCACGTTTCTGATGCTGACGTGTGGAGGTTTCTCTTGTAAATGTCAACGTCTTTTATAAAAGCGTGACTTCTAATCCGTTTTCAGAGCTTCACCTGTGTCTGCTGTTTCTTAAAAATAACCAGCCTAGGGGCGCCTGGGTGGCGCAGTCGGTTAAGCGTCCGACTTCAGCCAGGTCACGATCTCGCGGTCCGTGAGTTCGAGCCCCGCGTCGGGCTCTGGGCTGATGGCTCGGAGCCTAGAGCCTGTTTCCGATTCTGTGTCTCCCTCTCTCTCTGCCCCTCCCCCGTTCATGCTCTGTCTCTCTCTGTCCCCCAAAAAATAAATAAACGTTGAAAAAAAAATTAAAAAAAAAAAATAACCAGCCTAGGGGCGCCTGGGTGGCTCAGTAAGTGTCCGACTTTGGCTCAGGTCATGATCTCACAGTTCATGAATTCGACCCCTGCATCAGGCTCTGTGCTGACAGCTCGGAGCCCGGAGCCTGCTTCCGATTCTGTGTCTCCCTCTCTCTCCCCTGCCTCCCCTCGTGTTCTGTCTCTGTCTCAAAAATAAATAGAAAACATTAACGATTAAAAAAGACGATCAGGGGCGCCTGGGTGGCGCAGTCGGTTGAGCGTCCGACTTCGGCCAGGTCACGATCTCGCGGTCCGTGAGTTCGAGCCCCGCGTCGGGCTCTGGGCTGATGGCTCAGAGCCTGGAGCCTGTTTCCGATTCTGTGTCTCCCTCTCTCTCTGCCCCTCCCCCATTCATGCTCTGTCTCTCTCTGTCCCAAAAATAAATAAACGTTGAAAAAAAAAAATTTTAAAAAAAAAAAAAGACGATCAGCCTAAAATAACCCTTATGCCGAAGAGACATGCTTTGGGGTGGCCGGTTCAGTTCCCCTTCACCCTCCATGCCTCTACCAAGTCTTTCCCAGGCGGTTCAGATTCCATCTACGGGTCCTGCCTCTGATGCCAGCCTTACGGCCACTGGGGGCCTTGACGGCAGTGGCCAGGTGCTGCGCGTTTGCCCAAACCCTGTGGCGCTTAGCACACAGGTCAGCATGAGGGGCAGCTCCACTCAGTACCGCATGGGGTGCGTCACATTGAATACAACCCAAAGAACTCTTTATTACTTGTTACAAGTAAGGGGAGCCCTGGGAGCATCGCCTCTCCCAACAACGAAACCGGGGGAGTTTGGAGCCGCGGGCGCGTGCGTATTCACGGAGGAGCTTGGCAAAGGACATTTCGGTCTAGAATTGGGGCGAAAGACAGAGTCCAGCTCCTGGTTGATGGGAGTCACGGGGCCGGCCAGGGTCGGCCTCCTCCGTACTCTGGCTCCAGCGAGTTCCATGTCTGCGTGCTCACAGGGACTGGAATCCTGCAAAAACAACACAAGAGTGGGCATTAGGTCAGTGTTTACTTTCGAAACAGCACTGGGAGTTCTACCACTGATTTATTGTCTCTGCAGCGGCTGGACTCTGTCGCAGCTTGGTGGTGGCTGTTTGTTTTTTACATTCTTTCGTTCCCTTAAAGTCATTAACTACTGAGGTATGTTTTTCTGCAATCTTTATGTATCGCAGGGGGTTCTGCAAGAAAAGTGCTTGTGCGAAGAGGTGCCTGTCAGGCGTCGATCACAAAATGGCTGGGGTCCTAACCTGGCTTCTCTGATGTTAAGAAAGCTGTATCTCGTCTTCTCTGGGGACCCCTCACTCTGTCTTGTCTACACACGCAACTCCAAGTTCCCTTAATGTCATACTTTATTCCTCCTCTTCCTGTACACAGCAGGGACATTTGTCACATTTTAATTTAAATTTCAGCCTTTTGGGGGGAGTGAGTTTTTTAAATTTTCTAATTTTTCTAATTTTATTTTATTTATTTTTAAAAAATTTTTTTTTTCAACTTTTTTTTTTTTATTTATTTTTGGGACAGAGAGAGACAGAGCATGAACGGGGAGGGGCAGAGAGAGAGGGAGACACAGAATCGGAAACAGGCTCCAGGCTCCGAGCCATCAGCCCAGAGCCTGACGCGGGGCTCGAACTCCCGGACCGCGAGATCGTGACCTGGCTGAAGTCGGACGCTTAACTGACTGCGCCACCCAGGCGCCCCTATAATTTTATTTTTGAGAGAGAGAGGCAGAGCACAAGTGGGGGCAGGACAGAGAGAGAGAGGGAGACACAGAATCCGAAGCTGGTTCCAGACTCCAAGCTGTCAGCACAGAGCCCAACGCGGGGCTTGAACCCACGAACCGCGAGATCGTGACCCGAGCCGAAGTCGGACACTTAACCCACTGAGCCACCCAGGTGCCCCGGTTTTTTTTTTAATTAAAAAAATGTTTGTTTATTTTTGAGAGAGCACAAGTAGTGGGCTCTGTGTTGACAGGCTGACAGCAGCGAGCCCGATGTGGGGCTTGAACTCAGGAGCTGTGAGATCATGACCTGAGCTCAAGTTGGAGGCTCAACCAGGGTGTCCGGGGATGCCTGTCTCCCCCTCCACAGGTCAGGGATCATACCTCTTCTTGCGAACCATTTTACTCCCGGCCAGACGTCAATATCTGTAGGGACTTAGTAAATATTTCTGAATTGCTACCTGAAACCCATGCAGATCACCAGTGGCTTAAAGTGCATGGTCTTTTGCACGGTTTGCAAAGTAGCTCCGGACTTGGCTTCTGTTTGGAGCCCCACCATTCCCATTTCCCCCTCAAGCCTTAAATGTATTGGACAAGTCTACTGGTTACTTAGCGTTTCCCAGGTCATGCACGGATTTCACACCTTGGCACAGGCACCACTACCTGGAATCCCCTTTCTCTTTGTTCTCCCAGTTAATCCCTCCTCAGACCTGACTCCTGCCTCAAAGCCTCACCCTTTGAATGGGTGTATCAAATCTGAGCCTTGCTCCCGGCTCAGATTGCCCAGGTGGAGGAAAGATCCAGGAACTGCTTGATGTGCTTGCTACCGCTCTCCACCAGGGGGAAGCAGTGAGCCATCCTCGACCAGGGCTTTTAAATATTCTCTCAGAGACAATCATCATTCCTTAGAAACTTCTAATGATCTCAGGAGCTGTGTGGTTCCACCATTCCCTGCCCTTCACTTTAACCAAAAATGTTGTCCCAAGCTAGGGAACAAGCTAGTGTCTTTCTCACCAGACTTTTAGACTTAAGCGTCATACCGTATTTATTGGCCTTGGTGGCCCCAGCTCTCAGCCAGAGGACTGGGGCCCTTCACAGTGGTGGAGTCAGATATCTTACGTTCTGGTGGGTAGTGGTGATTCAATGCGTGTTTGTTAAACGACTGAAGGAATACAGGTCGTATTGAGAAAGTCGTGGAATCCTATGGAGAGCGGGAAGCTTTATGCCTGGCAAAGTGTATAATCTTGGCCTGTCTCTCTCTTAGAGGATCGAGCATCTTTTATTTTAGACTTGGGACTCTAATCTTAGTTTCCTCCTTGGGTGTTGGGGGTTTCTTTATTTCCCAGTGTCCAAGAAGCCTCCAAGTTAGGAAAAAACTACCCCTTCCTCCCATCTGTGAGCGTGTTAGATCAGCCTGAGCCTGAAACCGAAGAATTCCCAATTGTTCTTTCAACAGGTTCAGGGGACCCCAAAGCCATAATGCCTTAATCTTTTCTTGTCATATCAGATGTGGCCTGAAACCAAAAAAACCATTCATAAATCCATTCAAAACGTATTGAATGCCTGCAATATGTCAGGCACTGTTCTGATCTCTGACAGTGCACACTTCGTGTCTGTCCTCAAGGGGTTTACATGCCATTGGGGGGGGGGAGACAGATGGCACATTATAATCGTAATAAGAAGTACATTATCAAGTACGTTTGGATGAGTGCTGCGGGGGAAAGAAAAAGTGGAACAGTGTCGGGGGGGGGGGGGTGGCCGTGCCCTCCAGGAACAGGAAGGGGACAGGTTGTCCTATGAAATAGCATGATGAGGGCAAGCCTCCTTCCTCTTCCGTTTTCCTTTCTGCTTCCCCTTCTCAGTCCAGTGTCTGCCGGCAGAATGGAGTCTGGAATCAGACGAACCCGGGTTCTGCTACATTCTGGGTCAGCCCCCTATTAGCTGTACGATTTTGAGTATGGCATCCCACGGTTCGGAGCTTAGTTTTCTCGGTATGAGGATAAACATGATGAGCATTTTCCCCCATGGGTCGTTGGTAGGATTGCATGAGGCGATACGGGCAAAGCGCAGGGCCTGGCTTGGATTCGATACATGGTAAGTCTTACTGTTACCGTTACTGTCATTGTCATACCATCACCCCTGCCCCCGCCCTGCGACTGCCATCACTTCTACCTGTACTGCATTTCCACCAACATGACCGCTGTCCCCATCCCCATCCCCATCCCTATCCCCATCCCCACCACCATCACCAGGGTCCTCTGGCCTTTTTCTGCCTCCAGCTCGTTTCCCTCGACCTTCTTTCCATCCTTCTCTCTTTTTTTCTCCAAAGGGCCCCTGGCCTTCGGTTTTCTCTAATTCTTTGTTTCTCTGATTTCCCTTCCCTCTGAGCCACTGTCTCCCTCAACATTGCTGCTTCTTTAGAACCTGTTTACCCCCTCTGTTTGACTTGATTGCTCTCTAGAGGTGACCCACCTTCCCCTGGCCAAAAACATTAAACAGACAAGCCCAAGCAATTTTTCCATGGCACACAGCCCCATTTTCTCCATCATGGTCGCCACAGAGGTAAGGTCCTAGGGTGAAATTGATTTGTTTCTGGAAGAGTGTGTTCCTGCCCTTTGCTCCCCCTGCCCCCTCCAGCCCCAGACCGGAGACCTCAGGCCTGAAGACAACAGGCTCCCTCCTTTCCTCTCTGGGTCACACACACAGCTGCGTATCAAAGAAGGGCCTGGAAGGGACAAGGCTCAGATATCAGAATACAGATGCTGTGCATTTTCTCTCCCTTGTTTCCTCTTTGCCCTTATTCTTCTTGGCCTTTGGGCTGCCAATAATGGTCAGTCATTTGCATGTTTGCTTTCCCAAGGAAAAAAACCCCAGGTTCCAGATGATGGAAGACCTTGCTTTTCTCCTTCTTTTCTTCCACACTTCCTTATCAAGCACTCAGTGTCTATCAGGCACTGTGCTAGTTTCCAGGGCTTGGGGGCTTTCTCAGGCTTCAGGGTGGAGCTGAGACCCAAAAGCAGGAGGAGGAATTCTCCTGATGACGGGGTGGGGGGGGGGAGGGGGGGGGCGGTGGGAACACGCAGAAGTGCCTTGGGGCAGGAGGGAGCAGGTGGCATCCTAGGCTCAGAGAGCCCAGTGGAACTGCACGGAGGTTGCACTGCAGAGTTTTGAGCCGAAGATGCACGATCACCGTCCAGTTCGCAGACCAGCACTCTGGCTGCAGAGTAGGTGGGTGGCCTAGACTGAGTTTTTGGGAAGTGCAGGAGGAGGCTGGGGGTGGGGGCGTGCTGGTGTTGCAGGATTGTGGTGCGCAAAGGTCAGGAAGGAATTCTTGAGAGGCTGTATGGTGCAACTTTGTAAGCTTATTTGAGTAGCTCGCGGACAGGACCCGTGGGCCGAAAGGGCTGCACTTTTGCTGTACGAAGCTGGTGATTATACGCTTAGTGCTCGAGGGGATTATATGCTGCGTGCAGGGAATAGTAGATCATAAATGTCTTCGAATCTCTACTCATAAAACCGCTTTCACAAGATTTTCCCCGTGCTTCTCATTGAGCTTGACGTTAATTATGGGTGAGATGTGCAGGCAGTCATGAGACCCTTGAAGAATGTAGCCACCGGCACGTATCTGATCCTTATCGGAACTGTGCAGGCTGAAGTTCAGCCTGCTAAGCTAAGGGTGAATGTTTTTCTGCTTCTGCCCCTCATCACAGGGAGAGAGAAGAGGCCAGGGTACCCCCATACCCCTGCAGCCTCTCGGAGCTCCCTTTTGTCAGCGCCCCTCCCTGCCAGCTCCTCCTCGGGCACGTCCAGAGGGAGAACTGGCAGCCAGGAGGAAAACAGGATGCAAAATGGCCCTGAAATAGGACAGCCTCAGATGCTCTCTTGTTTCTTCCCAGTTTGGGCTTTGAACGGAGGCCACTAGAACCCTGCCTTCACTACAGCCTTCCTTAGACTGGAACAAAGAGCCGTCCTGATTGCCCCATTGTTGCACTTGCTTCTAACTTTGGGCTGGCCCGGCAGCCCAGGGAGAGGGCCCCTCCCGAAGCCCGAAGCGGCTGGTGTGTACCAGACCTGACTTCCTCTCTTTCCCTCATTGTGCGCTCCCCAGCCCTGATCCGCAGGTTCTCGGGGGCTGCTTACACAGACGTAGCACCGCGCTGGGTCTCTCCACGGCAAGGGAGAGGCACCGAATGCCACCTTACGTGCAAATGGCTCATTCGCTCCCAGGATGCATCCCAGTCTAACTTCCTGTCTGAGTCGCTGTCGGGGACGAGGACATAGTGGTGGCTAAATCCCACCGGCTTCCCGCTCTCATGGACTTCATATTCTAGGCTAGCTAGATTCATGTGATGAGTGAAACTTGCATTCATGAAATTGAAATGAAATTAATTTTGTACAGTCAATAAGAAGTGAAAAAAGTTTTCACTTAATAAAAATTTTCACTCAATTTTTCACTTAATCAAAAGTGAAAAGATTCACTTTTTCCGTCTCACCAGCCACCTTAAAAATTCTTTTTAATGTCTATTTATTTTTGAGAGAGAGAGAGAGAGAGACACAGAGCACGAGTGGGGGAGGGGCAGAGAGACAGAGAGAGAGAGAGAGAGAGAGAGACAGAATCTGAAGCAGGCTCCAGGCTGTGAGCTGTCCGCACAGAGCACAACGCGAGGCTCGAACTCATGAACCATGAGATCGTGACCTGAGCCCAAGTTGGATGCTTAACCGACTGAGTCACCCAAGCGCCCCTCATCAGCCACCTTTCTAGAGATCCATGGAGGAGCACGGATGTCAGGCATTCCCATCACTGCAGAAGGTTCTACTGGACAGGGCCGCCCTAGAATGTATTGAGAGAAATGATAAAATAGGAAAAATGACAAATGGTGACCAGTTTCACGTGGAGAATTAAAGTGAGGTGATATCATGGTGACCAGGGGCCTGGCTTCGATGGGGTGGTCACAGTGGCTGTGTCAGAACAAACCAGCGAGGCAGAAGCAGTAAGATAAGTACAATGAAGAGATTATCGCAAAGGCTTGGCTTAGGGGATTGTTGGGGCTGGTAGGTTAGACTCTCAGGAAGGACTGGCTGGCATCCACATTGCTGTCCCCCCTGTGTTCCCCTCCTTGCGAAGGACTGAATCAGGCCTTACTTAATAAAGTCAGTTGGCTGCTGACTTCCATCACATCTACAAAACACCTGCACAGCCTCACCCACATTGACGTTGGACTGAATAAGTGGGGACTACAGCCACGTCGACACAGAGGCCTGACCGTCACAGCGAGCCTCTCTGAGAAGGTGCCATTGAAACGAAGTCTCGAATGACCAGAAGTTACCAGGTATGAAAAGCTGGGGAGAAGAGCATTTTGAGAAGAGCAAATGAGTCATGCCAACCTCCAAAGCATTTTTTTTTTAACGTTTATTTATTTTTGAGACAGAGAGAGACAGAGCATGCATGGGGGAGGGTCAGAGAGAGGGAGACCCAGAATCCAAAACAGGCTCCAGGCTCTGAGCCGTCAGCACAGAGCCCGACGCGGGGCTCCAACCCACGGACCGGGAGATCATGACCGGAGCCGAAGTCGGACGCTCAACCGACGGAGCCACCCAGGCGCCCCCCCAAAGCATTTTTAAGAGGCAGAAAAGAGGCCCTCGTGGCTGAACCATAGGCTGTGCTCCGGTGACTTGTTGCTGTGTGACCGTCGACCCCCAAACTTAGTGACTTAGAACGACACGTGCATTGTTATCTCTTCACGATTCTCTGGGTTGCCTGGGCTCAACTGGGTAGTTCTGTGGTTCCACGTTTTCTGTTGGCTGGGCTGGAACATTCAAGACGGCTCACGCCCATGGATGGCAGCTGGGAGTGGTGGCTGGTGGGAGTGGAGTTTGGGCTGCCTGCTGGGGCACCCACATGTTGCCTTTCCCTGTGGCTTGGGCTGCTTATAGCGGGAGTAAGCGTTCCAAGAGGGGGCAAGTGGAAGCTGCCAGGTATCTTAGAAGCTAGTTCTGGAACAGGTACGGTGTTGCTTCTGCTGGTAACTGTATCAGCGGGGGGCAGTGGGAGAGCAGGAACGCTGCGAGTGTAATGGAAAAAGGAATTTATCGTGGGACTCCAGACCTCATACAACTGTAGGAAGAGCTCAGGAAGTAAAAGTTCAGGAGGGGAGACTGAAGATTCAGAGAAAGGTCTCTAACCTGTCCTGATGCGGGTAAGCCCGCCTGGGGACATCTGGAGGGAAACCAAGAAGACGACTGGTGTAGACGCCTCTGGAAGTTTCTTAGATCTTTGGAGCTGGTGCCTCTGTGAGTTTGCAGGCCAGTGTCTGGTCTTGGATTGGAGGTCGCTGTTGGTCCCCAGGGCCCAGTGTCAGGATGAAGAGAGCTGGCCGTGGAGCAGGAAGAAGAGAGGATAAACCAGACCAGCACCCCTGCATCTGTCTCCTGCTGTCCCTGACCCGCGCATCAGAGCATCACAGCTGCAGCTTTACTTCACTTCCCAAATTCTGTGCAACTTTGGCCGATTTTAACCCGGAACCATACAGAGAAGGGGAATCTGGAAACGAGGGTGGCAGCATAGCCAAGCTGACAACACGCTAGACTAGTGCAGGGAGCAGGGGCGGCTGGAGAGAAGGTGCGGGGGAGAGACCGGCAGGGACCAGCTCAGGAGCCTCAGAGCCGTGGCAAAAAGCTTGGGTTTCTTCAGAACAGAATGGGAAGCTGTTGGAGAGGTTTTAAGAAGGGGATTGTCTTGGGGCGCCTGGGTGGCTCAGTCAGTTACGGGACCGACTTCAGCTCAAGTCGTGATCTCACGGTTCGTGAGTTCAAGTCCTGCGTCGGGCTCTGTGCGGGCAGCTCAGAGCCTGGAGCCTGCTTCGGATTCTGTGTCTCCCTCTCTCTCTGCCCCTCCCCCTCTCATGCTCTGTCTCTCTCTCTCTCTCTCTGTCAAAAATAAACATTAAAAAAAAAAAAGGGAATTGTCTTGACTTGATTCCATTCAACTCCTAAGTCAAGGGCGGATGGAACTTGGGTACGTTTTGTCCATTGGCCACTCTCCCTTTCTCCTCCTTCGTCCCTTAGTTCTGCTTCCCTTGGGCTTGGCCTCAACTTGCCCTGTTTATTTGACTCTCCCTTACCTTCCTTATCTGTAAAATGGAGGCGCTGGTAGTATCTTCCATAATTAGGACACTATTGCCAGAAAAGAAATGAGTTAACGTAAATAAACACATAGCCAGATGTCTGGCAAATTGCATGCTTACTACATAGTTGGCTATGATTATCTTTATTATTATTTTGAAAGTCAGAGCCCCCACCCCGCCCGCCAGCCTTTGTCTTACAGCCGGGGAAGCAGACCCCTCTCTGAGAAACCTGGTCCAGGGCTTAACCTGCCCTTCCCGATATAGCTGCTACTCTCACTTTCTTGCAGGCCACCTTTGACCCTTCTCTTAGCCCCCTGCCACTTCATGCGGTCTGCTCTGGCTTTTGCGGGAACCCCCCAGTGGGAACAAAGAGGGCCTGGCTCCCGGCTATCATCTCTGATCTGAGCCATGGTCCTCCTTCTCTGTATTCCTTGCACCTGGGAGGTAAAAGAGCGGAAGCATTGGGCACAGAACTTGTACTGTGTAGTCTGCAGGGGCCGAAATGTTTGAGGATCGTGGGTCCCGCGTCCACTAAACCAGATGAACTGAATCAGACCCAAACTGTTAAATCTTAGAATCAGACCCCAGCTCCTTCTCCCAGGCTCCTGGTTGGTCCATCTCCAGATGTCTTCATTAGCTCCTCACACCAGCTACCCTGACCTAATTGCATTTCCTTGAAAAGCCTGCCGCAGGGCCTTTGCACAGGTCATCCTTTCTGCCTGAAGCATTCTCCCCTCATCTTTCCGTGGCTGGTTCCTTGTCATTTTGTTCTCAGCTCAAATGCCACCTTGCCAGAGAGTCCCACATCCGTCTCAGTCACTCACAGTCCCATTACTCTGTTTTGTTTTCTTCACGGTTCCTATCACATGTGAAACGATTTTGTTTATTTGTTTGTTTCTCTACTCCTCACCAGAGCAGTGGTGCTCAGACCTGAATGTGCATCAGAATCCCCGGTAGGTCTCCCGGACTTTCTGTTTCAGCTGGTCTGGAGAAGCACCCAGACACCTGCGTTTTGTAACGAGTTCCCTGGGCGCTGCTAGTTTGGGGATGCCACTTTGGGAGCTGCTGTGCCAGAATTGTTCCAGAGCCTGACTCAGAACTGTCGAGCAAAAAGTAGTCAGTGAGTGATCAGATGAATGATGGAGACCCATGAAAATAGTTAAGAGCAGATATCGGTTGGGTCCTTACAGAGACAAGTGATGACATGCAGCGCGGGCTCATTTAATCCTTCCAACTTTCTAAAATATTTATTTAATTTTGAGAGGCAGAGAGAGACAGAGCGCGAGCAGGGGAGGGGCAGAGAGAGAGAGGGAGACACCGAATCCGAAGCAGGCTGCAGGCTCCGAGCTGGCGGCACAGAGCCCGACGCGGGGCTCGAACTCATGAACTGCGGGATCACGTCCCAGGCCGAAGTCGGACGCTCAGCCGACCGAGCCACCCACCCCGGCGCCCCCTCATTTAATCCTTTCAGCAACCTCATGAGGTTCATATGATTATTCTTTCTGTTTACTGGTAAGGAAACTGAGGACCAGAGAGGTAGCCTCCTTGGCCCGGGGTCACGTAGCAACTGAGTGAGTGTCAGAGCCCGGGTTGGAGCCCAGGTAGGTTTGGCTGCTGTTAAGCCAAGTCTCCTCCCGTAAGAAAGCCATTAAGAGATGGCTTCTCCTTAACCCTGCGGGCGGGGTTGGTCTGTAGATTTCCATTTGCTCAGTTTGAGTGTGCATCCCCCTGGTGGTTATGCAGGGTAAAGCAGCTTAAACCAGAAATGAGATAAAAAGGCCTTATTAGAGCCCCCCGTATACATACTGAATAACAATGGCATTGCCCGTCCACAGAACCCTTCAGTTTTAGGAAGCCCCTGCCTGCCGGTGATCTTATTTGATCCTCACAGATGTACCAGTGGTGGGTAGACCAGGATGAGCACCCATTTCACAGGTGGGAAAACTGAGGCCAGCAGAGGGACACTTTGACTTGCTGCAGAGCAGGGGTTGGAACTGCGGAACCCGTTCCTGCTTCTCAGTGCAGAGCCCTTTCTGCTGTGGGCTGTTTGGGGATGCTGGCCGGGACCTCGTTGCCCCTCCAGGTTGAATCCCAGAGCTGCCCAGCTGGGACACTGCCCTGTGGTGGGTGTGGCCGGGAAGGGTCCGAAGTCCCTTGAGACTCCTCAGAGCCCTGGGAGGCTCCCCTTTCTCCCAGCAAGGGTCAGTGTCCCTCGGTGAGTATTTCTGCCCTGTTCTTAGCAATGGTTCTGAGAGAGAGTGGGTATGTGATCCTTGGGCATGCGATTATATTTGAAAAGCTGAGTCAATATGCAGGAGGAAGCAGGGAGGGCAGGGAGGATGGAGAGAAGCGTTATCGGGTGTTATTTTTAGGAACAATATTCCCTACCCACCCCCACCTCACGCCCCCAGTGTCCCAATATTGGGATGGCATTGCTGGAAATGAGATGGTCTCAGTTTGTTATGGTCATGCTTTTCACTCAGGTGGCCTTTTAATTATTGTTTAATTATTGTTGTTTAATTATTTCCCTGATTACCGATTTAACAATCTTGCATGAGAAGTAACCCAAAGCTATTGTTTGGGGGAGGGGGAAGACAAGGCAACGTTTGGACCCAGCTCGCGTGTTACTTATTATTTTCAAAACAGATACATAGAAAACAGTTCCAGAAGGAGATAGCTTGGATATTTTAGCATCTTGCATATTGTAGCATCGTTGTTTTGGATTAGGGGTGGTTATGATTTCTCTTCAGGTTGTCTGCATTTTCTATCTTTCTGGGCACGAAGCAACCAGTTGTGTAGCTTCCTAGAAAAAAAATTTGAAGGAAAAAACTCCTCCTCGAACCCAGTTTGTTTACCTTGTTCTGTCCCCCTTGTCATATGTGCCTCCCCCGGCTGCTGGTGCCTGTTGGGGCTGTTTGCCCAGACCCTGTAGAGTTCAGTGATATTATCTATTCATCAAACCTCTCCTCTTTGTGTCTGTTCAAAAGAAAAACTTCCTGGCTGCATATTCCTGAAGCAAACCTTCCCATGGCTTAGACAACTCCTGATGACGCCTCAAGGTGCCACTTAAATGCCACCACTGCCAGGAAGCCCGCCTTGATTGCCCCTGCTCTTCTCTTGTTATCAAGTTATCCTGTAGTTGTTTTGATAGATAAGTATATGAGTCTCCCATGTCAGATTATAAATTCCCAGACAGCAGGTACCCTCTCTTGGCCACAACAAAAATAATAACAGGAAATGATTGAGTGCATAGTATGTGTCAGGGATTATCCTGCGCTGATTTTAAGGAAAACTCCACTTACTCTTCAGAACTTCCCCACGAGAGAGGGACTTTTGTTTTCTTGTTTTCCGATGATCGAACGGAGGCACAGTGGGTGAACGAAGGGGTCCAAGGTCACGTGGCCAGTAAACTGCAGGGGCCAGGACTTGAGCTCTGCTGACCACACACTTGAAACAGAAACACGGTGCTTCTTTTGTTTTCTAGAAAGTCTTCCTCACGGCAGCAAAGTAGCATTGAATGAATTAACAAGCAAATGAACCGTCACGATTTAATCATGGAAATGATGCCCTTGGAGCAGAAGGTTGAAGCATTTTTAGATTTGCCCCAGGAAAGAGTAGTGAGCGGAAGACAGTTTCTGTCTAGATGTCAGCGGTGGGCTCCCTCAGTAGAGATGAGGAACAGATAATGAGAGAGAATTCTCTCTAAAATAGACGTTGGCAAACAGTCCACCGCCACGTTCTCCCTCTACTTTTGTAAATAAAGCTTTATTGGGACACCACCACACCCACTTGTTGACAACATCTATGGCTGTTTTCACACTATAGCAGCAGAGCTGAGCTATGTGGCAGGGGTGGTAGGGCCCAGAAAACCTGAAACACTAACTGTCTGACTTCTTACAGAAAAAAATGTGGTACCCTTTGCGATGAAAGACTAGGCAGGAGAGGACTGTCGGCTCAAACAAATACACACAGGCTTGAAACCGGGAGAGGTCTCGGTCTGATGTAAAGAGGATCTGCCCTTGGGAATAGGGGAGTCAGTAAGCAAAGCGGTCCCCAGGCTGGAGGAGGGACATTGTCCCTGGAGAGCTCTACGGTGAGGATAAATTACGGCTTGCACCGTGGTTCAGCCTTTACGTGGAGCTATCCTTTCTGAATGCCTTACAGTACTGTGTGCTCAGGGGAGGGAAGAAAGGGCGTGAAGGATGGGCATGCTCAGAGAGGTTAAGTAACTTGCCCAGGGTCACACAGCTAGCACCTGTTAGAGCCTGCCTGCACTCAGACTCATGCCAGTCTCACCCAAAGCATGCACTGTCATCACGCAGAGTTTTAAATGCCAACTTTTCTTTCTTTAAAGAAAAAATTTTTAATGTTTATTCATTTTTGAGAGAGAGAGAGAGAGCACGAGCGGGGGAGGAGCAGAGAGGGAGACACAGAATCGGAAGCAGGCTCCAGGCTCCGAGCTGTCAGCACAGAGCCCGAGGCGGGGCTCGAACCCACGAACTCTGAGATCATAACCTGAGCTGAAGTCGGACGCTCAACCGACCGAGCCCCCCCAGGCGCCCCAAATACTGACTTTTCTTGCCTGTCTCCGCCAGACTGTGGGTTCTCTGGGGGTGGGGACCACGGCGCATTATCTCTGGAGCACCTTCATACCAGTGCCCCGCGAGGCGTCCCGCTGGCCCAATGGGATTCTGAGTGTGGGGCGCCTCACGCTCCAGATCTCCCTCCTGACCTCACCCCTCACTTGGAAGAGGAAGCGCGAACTGGCCTCCCTTCCCGCAGCCACACAGAGGGCGTGTCGACACCTGCACGTCAGCCCCGTCCTTGGGAACAAGCTCAGTTTAGCTCTATCATCTGATCGTTTGCTTTCTTTAGCGCTTTTGTTTTCTCCTCTGTCTGGTGCTTTGTGGAGGAGAAATGAGGCGGGCGGGCTGTGTCACCGGATACAGGGATGCCCTCCAGAAGTGAGGCTGACACTGGTCTTCGAGCTCTCCCTTCTGAGGACCTTCTGCCTTTATTGTCACAGAGGTTGGAGGGCTTGAGACGCACGTGGCTGTGGTTTTGCTTTAAGCCCTAGACTCCTTGCTCGAAAAAGTGAGGGTCAAATAGCTGCTCAGCTGCAGACACTTGGATGCTTTTTCCTCCCAGTGTTTATTGCCCTGGAGACACCATCCCACCGGGACCACCTTGTGATGGTTCCCGACGGCCACCAGGGGGTGCTGCCCGCTAATCTTCCCTTTGCCGAGCCGCCAAAGAATTAGCTCAAGTGCCACTGAAAAGATCTACACTGATGTGCCAACGACGAGGAACCTCGGTCTGATCCTCTCAACTTTCAAATAGGGAAAAACCGAGTCCCCCAGAGGAGAAAGGCGTGGCCCAGCCACGGCAGGGAACAAGTGTGGGCTTAATTCTGTGAATTCTGTGCTACCCACAGAGCATTCTGGGCAGGCTGAACACAGGTGGGTGGGGGACCTTTAGTCTGGACTTGAGAGAGCTGCCCAGTCTCAGCACAGGCTGCCGGTTCCTTCCTGCCTCCCGTCGGCTCAGCAGGGGTCTTGCTCCCGCTAACCTTCCTGCAGGGCTCATGTCACTGTCGCTTGTGCTCTCTCTCTCTCTCTCATCGGTCTCCCTGCCATGCTGTAAGACCAATTAAGACAAGAAAATGAGCTGTAAAAGAAGAAACCTTGAAAAGCAGGCTCCAAATCATAGCTGCTGGAGATGCAAAGGGAGTTCAGAGAGACAATGGCTTCATTTCCTTGGGAGACATCTCAAAAGAGCTTGGGGCCAGATGTGGGGTGACTCCTGCCGCACGAAGCTTCCTGGAGCCTGTCCATAGAATGGCTATGAAGAGGAACAGTCTGACTTTCACTTTTGCGCGTGCCTGGCCCTGGGGCACATAGATCAAAAAAGACACAGCCATAGTTGGTGTGGGAGACCCCCGGGCTGTAGTGAACCTGGGCCTGCCCCCTCCCCCCTCCCAGCTTGTCTTTGGAACAGGCGTAAAAATGCTTAACCATTTGGTGTTGTCAGTAGGGGTGAGATGAGGTACACTTTCCCCTGTCTGCCCCCCCCCCCCCCCCGCCGTGTTTCAGCAGGACCTTACTTTGGGTCTTTTGGCTCGAGTGAATTGGAAATCATATGACCTAAATGAATGGGCTAAGTCAAAGATTTCTCTCCCTGTTCTGTCGCCAGCCTGCTTCTGGAAGACAGGTTCCTCAGGAGCTGACTGGCCACGGGGCCCAGGAGCTGGAGCCCTCCTGCTCTGTGATGGGTGTGGGCAGCTGAGGGTTTTGTCAAGACTTTGTTGGGTTAAGCCCCTGAATTTGACAGAGCTGGTGCCCCTTGGGTGGGGGGCGTTGTGACCTTCTTAGTATTTTGGAGCAGACAAAAGGTAACGACCAGTCACAATCTTCCCTTAACATATTTGGGAGGTTGGAAAAGTTCCCAGAGTCTTTTATAGAACCATGGGACTATATTTATTCCCTCCAAGTGAGCAAGCTTTTAGACTAAGGGGCTTTTAGGCGGGAGATCAGTGGCCATGTGAGGGGTGGGGGAGCCGTGCTTAGGAATGTGATCCTTGTCTGTTAATGCCATCGGACGTCACCAGATCTCAGGGCCCAGGTAGGAGATCTTGGGGAGCACAGCATGTAAAGGGATAGCACACGGTTTCTCAGCCTCGGCACCATTGATGCCCTGGGATGGATAATCCTTTGTGGTGGGGCTGTCCTGTGCGTTATAGGGTGTTTGGTGGCATTCCTGGCCTCTACCGCTAGATGTCAGTAGCACCCCCCACCCCCCCCCCCCCCCCCCAGTCTTAAGCTGCAAAATCAAAAATGCCTCTAGAAATTGTCAAATGCTCCTGGTTGATGCTCTGGGTCTGATGATGACAACGTAAGTATTCTGAGGCCAGACGAAAGCCAGGAGATTTTTGTGGACTGAGGTTCTGTAAAAGCACAGAAAACCATAATTGAGTTGGGAGCATGATTTTCCCAGGGGTCCTTAGTCACATTTACAGGAACCAGATGAAAGCTAGGAGCTTTGATGTGCCCCACACACACACACACACACACACACTTACACAATCTCCCCCTCTCTTCCTAGGGACCTTGTTACAACTTCAGTGTTGCAGGTAAACAGCTCCCAAGCATCCTTTTCCTTGAAGAGAGATTCCGTGAAGGGGGACGATTGTGGACATTGCTCAGGGCTGGAGCCCGGATGCTTGGATCAGCCCTGCCCTGCTTTCTCTGGATAGGGGAGTCTGGACGAGCCACATGGCCTAGCTGAGCCTGGTGTCCTGGTCTGTAAAATGCCCCGGGGAGAGGAAGGATGGTCAATGAATCTTTCCCCAGTGACTCCTTCTCTGCGGTTTGACCTTCATGCCAGGCCAGTGAACCGACAGCAGTAACCATGTCCCCACGCTCATAGACAGCTCTCCAGCTCACACTGTGGCCTCCAACTGATACTAGCATTACATTGACCCCTCATATCAACTCCATGGTGCCTCCTTTGGGCCCTTTGAACATAAGAAATTATGTTGCGTTGTTTCTTCTGGGCCCTTTGAACATAAGAAATTATGTTGCATTGTTTCTTCTGCCTTCAACAGAGGCTGTGGGCTGCCCCCTTTCTCACTAGTCTCAGCTCCAATGCCTTAGGAAGCGTTCAACACACGGTATGATTACCTTTGCCATCCTTATTTGTCATAGACGGGGAAGCACGGGGGCCAAAGAGAGCCCAGGGGAAGGCCTGAATGTAGCCAGGTGAGTCCAGGGGACACTTTCTAGAAGAAGGACCCACTACATTTGGTGCCAAGGTTGACAGGCTGTTTGGGCTTCCTTCTTTGCTTCCTGCGTTATTTTGATTTACTGCCCACCAGATGCCAAATCTCAAATCTGCCAAGGGTGGATTTGTTTTCTTTCAAATCATCATGGCTCAAAAACTCTTTCTTTCCCCCCTGCAATATCTTTTTGTTATTTATTTATTTTTTTTGCAATACCTTTTTGGACCATTTTGTGTTGTAAAATCTATCTGCAGACTTTCAGTGCTGAAGTCCTTAACGTGCATGTTCTATGGGAAATGTGCCTTCTTTTCTTTTCTCTTTTCTTTTCTTTTCTTTTCTTTTCCCTTCTCTTCTTTTCTTTTCTTTTCCCTTCTCTTCTCTTCTCTTCTTTTCTTTTCCCTTCTCTTCTCTTCTTTTCTTTTCCCTTCTTTTCTCTTCTCTTCTTTTTCTCTTCTCTTCTTTTCTTTTTCTCCCCTCCCCTCCTTTCTCCTTCCCTTCCTTTCCCTTTTCTGGAAAGAAGAAGGTAGTATGTAGGGAAAATGCCAAAACCTTACCCAACTTGTACTTGATCCTTGTAGCAAAGACCAGAAGGTGAACGAGGAATTCTAAATGGAATCCCTTGTCACCCCTGACCATGGGCTTTATTCAGCAGGACGTTTCAGGTTCTTGTTAATTCTATGACAAGACACTGAGCTTTTGGCAAAGGGGCATTATGTCATCATGGTGGGGCCAAGAACATTGGAGTGGAGGAGATTAGAGGTTTCTCTCTGAAGGAGGGGCTTGGTGTCCAGTGGATTTTTCTAGATATTCATGGCGCCAGTGCACGTGGAAAGAAGGATCTACCCCCTCGTGGTGGCCGCCTTTTGCGAGTCTCTCCCTGTGCCGAAGTCTGGCATTTGGGCTTCGTGCAGGGCGTCGCTCCGTGTTTGCGATGCGCTAGACGTGATGTGTGCAAGGGCTTTCCACGGGTGGCCCTCTTTCATTCTTTTCACAACTTTGTAAGGTTGGAGCTGCCCTTTAAAAAGGGATGAGGTGGCCCTCGGAGAGGTGGATGAATTTGCCCAGGGCTGCACAGCTTTGACAAGTCGCGAAGCCGGCATCGCATTTGGCGCGTGACCGCTGCTTTGCAGCATACCCCGAGGCTCTGAAGGAGAGCTCGGAAGAGGGCGGCATTTATTGAGAACCCAGGGGCTCTACAGAAGTCACCCGAGTGGATTCCGCCAGGTCTGCTGAAAGAAAACCCAGGACTTGGGGAGGAGGCGCCATGGCGTAGCAGTGACCTGCTGGTTCACATCTAGGCTAATCCCAGCCGGTAATTTGATGCCCTACGAGTAGACTGGACCAGAGCAGCTCAGCAGTTAGGCCTGGAGGGAGAGGGAGGTGAGGAGCAGGGAGAGGCGAGGTGATGCCAGGAGGAGGTGGGGACAAAGCCTGGAGTCTGAAGGAGAGCCCTGCTCTGCGATTTCAGGCAGCTTCTGGCCTGGGTGTGGCTCTCTGATAGAAACAGAATCAGGGTGCCTGTGTGTCTCCCGTAAAATGCTGATACCGTGAGGTGGTGCATGTGAGAACTTGCGGCTCTGCACCTGTGTGTAGTATGTGCTCAATAAATGACAGATGCCACCTTCACTGTATTACTTCTAGGGCTCTGGCTCAAACAGAGGTTTCCCAGGGGCAGGTAAGAGTGGCCACTGCCTGGGACCGTTCCTTTAAATGAAGCATCCGGTGAAGGGAAGACCTGGGGTCCATGCAGCGAGGGAGCATCGCCCTTGTCTGCCGATCGTGACGTTTTCCTCTCCCAGTGGGCTGAGTCCAACTTTCAGCCAGTTTTGAGGCCCGAGGGCTCTGTGCCTCAGCGCTGGCAAACCAATGGGAGCCCAGGTACATGCGGGGGTCTAGGGTGGGCGCCGCTGAGGGGGAGAGCAAAAGGAAGAAGTGTCGGGCGGTCCCGTGAGACGGGCAGCACCGACTCTGCCATCACGTGGTCCTGGTCTCAGTGTCTGGGCTCCTGTGAGGGACTTGCTTGTAACCTCAGGGAGTCGGTTTGTCCCTTCAGGCCTCGGTGTCCCCACCTGCACAGTGGGAATGAGGCTGGGCACTTGGGGGAGGAGGGACTGTGTGAGCAGGCGGCACCTGGTGGCTTTGCAAGCTGGAGAGGGCCCAGCAAAGCAGGCTGGGGACACGGGTAACAGTGCCACAAGGTCACGGTGCACAGGGACAGAGGTCAGCATGGATGCCACTCACCACCTGCTTGCATCTTGTGGCCGCCCTGTGGGTTTGACGGCTTCTCGGGGCCACAGAATATCCCTGGATTCTCTGACCGCCAGCTGCTTCTCTCTCTGACTCACTGGCGTCCTCTCAGACTTGGGCTGTGGGCAACGGCTTCCCGTGGTGGAAAAACAGCTCCGGGCAGGGCAGAGAACCCTGGATTTGGACCCCAAACCTACCTTGAATCCCTTGTGCCCACTTCCCGGGTCAGGAAAGGAAGTCATGTCACTGTCTTTAAAAAAGAGAACTGGAATTCTCGTTCTCCTTTCCTGCTGGGACCTTGGCGAGGACTAAACGAGGTGAGGTCCCAAAAGTGCTTTGCAAGCTGTCAAGGGCAGGGAGTGGGGAGGCACCGTGCCGAGATGGCTGCTTCTGAAGCCTCAGTGTTCTCCGGGGCCGTTAGCGATGAAGAGGCGGAATCTCTCTGTTGGAATAAAGTCCTTGGACCTCTAGTTGCCGACCCCAAAACATGTGCATGCAGACACGATACAGATTTTATAGACACACACTTGAGTGTCTTTAACGGCATGCCCTTGAAAAGAGCCAGGTTAGCTGTCTACAGAGGTCTTGGCAGTCAAGAGACAATGGTATTTTATTTATTTATTTATTTTACTTGTTATTTATTTAAGTACTGTCTACATCCCACCTGGGGCTCAAACTCAAGACCCTGAGATCAAGAGTTGCATGCCCTTGGGGCGCCTGGGTGGCTCAGTCAGTTGAGCGTCCGACTTCGGCTCAGGTCATGATCTTGCAGTTTGTGGGTTCGAGCCCCGTGTCGGGCTCTGTGCCGACGGCTCAGAGCCTGGAGCCTGCTTCGGATTCTGTGCCTCCCTGTCTCTGTCTGCCCCTCCCCCGCTCATGCTCTGTTTTTTTGTCTGTCAAAAATAAACCTTAAAAAAAATTAAAAAAAAAAAAAGAGTCGTACACCCTTCCGAATGAGCCAGCCAGGTGCCCCAAGATACAACGATACTTAAGAGTCAGTTCACTCGCACACTTGGCCGTATCCAGAATTTATTAGATACCTACTGTGTTCCCAGCCACGTGGCCCTGGGTGAGTCATTTCATCTCTTTGAGACATCATTCCTGGCGTGAAAATTCGGCAGTGGTTGTTCCTACTTCTCGGCTCGTTGTGGGGGTGAAATGAGATCAAATATGCACAGCGCAGAGCCTGGCATAGAGTTACAGTAACTGGTCCTTGCTGTTATTATCACGGAGCTCTAATTGTTACCGTTAGGTTTCTGCACCCGTCTGATCTCATTTAGTGCTTCCGGCAGTCCTCCAAGGATGCTCTGACTTCTCTTCCGATGCCACTTCGTTTTCGCACACTGTCTTCTGTGTGAATTAAGTGCCTGGCGTTCACGGCCCCAATTTATAGACGAAGAGAGAAGGAGAGCTGTCAAAGCAACACCGCCTGATCTCGGAGAGGCAGAGAAGAGGGGTCCCTCGCCTGCCTCTAGGGAGACGCACCGGGTTGGAGGATTCTGCCAGTGTGATGCTGGCACAAAACTTATCATCTAAGGAAAGAGACGGCCAAGTGTTGGTGGAGAGAGATTATCAGCCAAAAAGTAGGATAGAAGAGGAAGGAGCTGAGAAATAAACCCAAACTTTCTTTTCAAGTGTATTTATTGGGAAGGGAAAGAAAGAGCAAAAGAAAACAGGTTCTGTCTCAATGGACGTGATTGAATGCGGCCGGGGCGTATTGACAATACTATCAAGGAGTTTCTTGCTCTGGGGCAAGTATTTGGATTTCTCATGCTCCGCCAGTTCCCCTGGAGACAGGGGCATGGGAGGAAGTCAGATTTGGGGACATGTCACATCTCTTTTCTTTTACAGTCAAGAAATCTATTTATTTAATTAAATTTCCTTTGAGTTTGGTTTTTCCCTGGAGCTAATTTTCTCTTCTGTTTTGTTTCTTTCCTAAGACATCGGTCAGGGCAGAATTTATCAATAGAAATGACAGTATTAGTAATAATAGAAAAAAATGGTAATAAAACCCAAACAGCACCCACATCCTCTGTTACCTTAAGTCTGTGAAGTCGCCTCTGTCTCTTCAGAGGAATCGGTCGTTAGCTTGTAGCTCACTTAGATTTTATTTTCATGTCTGCCTCAAGGGTTTGAAGCTTGAGATCTAAGAGAGTTGTGAGAAAATCTTTTTAATCATCCAGGAATTATTCAGGCTTTCTTAGGAGCTGACATATCCTCCTTCCTTCCCTCCTCCTTCCTTCCCTTCTTTCTTCCCTCTTCCCTTCCGTCCCTCCTTCCTTCCCTCTTTCCTTCCCTCCCTCCTTCCCTCTTTCCTTTCCTCCCTCCTTCCTTCTCTCCCCTTCCTTCCCTCCAACCTTCCTTCCCTCCATCCCTCCTTCCCTCCATTCCTCCTTCCCTCCATTCCTCCTTTCTTCCCTCTCTCCTTCCTTCCCTCCCTCCCTCCCTCTTTCCTTCCCTCCCTCCTTCCTTCCCTCCCCCAACCTTCCTTCCCTCCCCCTTCCTTCCCTTCAACCTTCCTTCCCTCTAGCCTTCCTTCCTTCCCTCCCTCCAACCTTCCTTCCTTCCTTCCTTCCTTCCTTCCTTCCTTCCTTCCTTCTTTCCTTCCTTCCTTCCTTCCTTTCCCTATTCTAGCCTGACCAGCTCTCTCTGGGGGGAAATGGAGAATGATTTGGTAAGGATGAGCCTGTCTCCTTTATGCCACTTCGAGATGTATTAAATCATCTAATCCAGGTATTGGCAGACTGTGCCCTGCAGGTCAAATCTGGTCAGCTTCCCACTTTTTAAAATCAAATTTTATTGGAATACAGCTATACTACCTATTCATTAATGTATGGTCAGAGGGTGCTTTTGCTCTATAATGGCAGAGTTGAGTTACAACAGAGGCCATGTGGCTCACAAAGTGAAATGATTATTGTCTTGTCCTTTATAGAGAAAGTTTACCAGCCTCTGTTCTAGTCCTTGACTGTTCTAGTCCCTGACTGTTGTTTTCCTGCTATGTATGCTTGTAAACAAGTAGGCTCTTTCACTTATTCATTCATCAAGCATTTAGGAAACTCTTTGTGCCAAGCTCCATGTTAGGTACAGGGGTTTCTTTTCTTTGAAGATTATGCAATGCAGTAGGGCGCAGAGGACCATATGGTTGCAGTGGTGACACAAAGGAGGAAACAGGGAATGTTTTGGAGGCTGAGTGCCAGAGAAAGCTGGGAAAGCCTTCATAGAAGAGAGGAGATATTTGAGTTGGGTATAAAAATGGAAAGTTACCGAAAGGCTGGGGGACTATGACCTCCCAGGTATGGGAGTAGCCTGTAGTGAGGCATGTAGTTGTGATAAAGTGAGACCGGCTCAGGAAGTGGAGGTCAACCTGGAGGAGGGTTTGGGGGATGAGGAAAGAGATGAGGTTAGTGACATAGGTGAGGAGCCACACGAGGAGCACTCTGTGGACAGGAATGATGACTTCTGTGTCGTTCCGTGGTGTTTAGCTCTAAGCCACAGCTCATGGGCAGTGTGTAGTTGATGGGATTCCTTAGACTGGGGGGCACCCCAAGGTCACTTCGTCTGCGGGTAACTGTGTTGCTGACTGCTCTGGATCCAGGTTGGCTTTCCACTTTTATACCCATCTCAGATGTCTCAAAGGTCTCCCAGACCTTCAGAATGACTTCATCTTTTTGGAATTTACTCCTCGCCTTCTAAGGCCAATGGAAATGTTAGCACCAGAATTATCCAAGGCACGGTTCCTGTTTTCACAATGGAGTGCAGATGGCAGCTGGGAGACTGGCCAGGGGACAAGGACCTGCAGTCTGGTGTGCTCCACAGAATGTCTGAGCAAGTCCCAGAGGGTCAGCCATGTGTCTGGATACTGGATGCCCTTTGAGGGCCTGAGGTCAGGGCTGAGAGGTCCCAGGGTTGGCAAGATTCAGATTAGTTGACCTCAGGTGCTGGCTGCCCTTGTAACTCAGGACAGCTTGGCCACAAGGGCAGGTCCATGGTTTGTGCATTTGCTTTGATACTGAGGTTTGGAGATCTGTGCTTCTTCATCTGTGAAATGAGGACAATTAGAATACTCCCTTCTTGTGATTATTTTAAGAATTTACTGAGTTGCAATATATAAACCAAGTGCATGGTCTATAGTAAGCTCTTGATAACACGACTTAGTAAATAAATACTGTCCAGGGAAGCATTTTCTAAGTGATATTAGGATTTTCACTTAAAAAAAACAAAGCAAACTGGTTTCTTCTCTGCAGGACTCCTTGGTGTCGTTTGTATGTTGTTGTGCATGTGATTTTACTTACAACATCATGATTCCACCTGAACTTGGCTACCTAGTATCTCATGAAGCAGGCTTTGGGAAATGCTGTTTAAGGAAACAGTGGGTATTGGGGTGATATCTACTGAGGATTTCCTCTCTGCCAGGCACCGTGCTGGGCTCTGGGGACACAAGAGTGAACAAAAAGTACACAGTTCTGGCCTCACGGACTTTGGGGATAGCTCCTAGAGCTAACACGAGAGTCCTGAGCTGCTCTGCTCCTCAGTGTTAGAGTCTGTAAAATGGGAACAGTAGGAACCCTTGCTGCATTTTATCTCACTAGGGAGTTTGGAAGATCATATGAGATACTGGCTTGGGAAGGGGGTTAATGAAACTGAACTGTGGAGGGGGCATACATAAGCATCATGCAGGAACTAAGAGCACAGACTCTGGAATCAGTTGGCTGAGGTTGGGGACGGCCATGTGTGACCTTGTGCAAGTACCTTAACCTCGCTGCATCTCTGTCTTTTCTTCTACCAAACGAGAGGCGAACTATGACTACCTCATAGGATTGTTATGAGGGTTCAGTGAGTTGTAAGGCACTGACATATACAAAGTGCTTTGTAAGAATTACAATAATATTAATAATGGCCAACACTGACCCACTCTTTACTCTGTGCCAGGCACTTAACATGGATTGTCTAATTTATTCCTCATAATGACTTTATGTGGTATTATTATTATCCCCATTTAACAGATGAGAAAACTGAGGCTTAGAGTTAAGCCACTGACAAGGGTATGTAACTAAGAAACAACTAAATGTTAAATCTGGTTAATGGACACTGCCCTGGTTATTTTGGAGGCAGGACATGGCCACCAGGCAGAGGTCACCTTCCAGGTGGGCATGGAGAGGGGAGCCCAGAACTGGTGAGGGGGCTTGCTGCATTCGGTTTAGCATTTATGAGGCCACACAGGTCCAGCGTTCAGACTTCTGGGAACAGGTACACCTTCTCCTTTCTCTTTTTCAAAGACGCAGACTTGATTCTCTTTCTTCCTCCTTTAGCCTTTGGGATGGCTTTCTGAAGCCAGAAGCAGAGTTCAGGGCTCCTGAGAACAGATCTGTAAAAGAGAGAGCTACTTTCCACAAGAAAATGTGAGCCCAGATACTTTAATCATTTCCGTGTGTGTGTGTGTGTGTGTGTGTGTGTGTGTGTATCTTTAAAAAGATCTTGGCAAGTACTAATACCTGCCTCTGCTAATGTCAGGCAGTGGTTTATCGAGGTCCCTTTACAGTTCATGTGTCTCATGCTTGTCATCTTCTGAATATTTTGAGTGTGGGGCGCCCGACCCTTTCCCTGAGAAACAGCATATTTTAAAAATGCTTCGTTGTTGTTGTTTGTCTGCCTATTAGAGTGTTTTTTTCCTCCTTGTCTCTTAAAAACTCCCTTTCTCCTCCTTCCCAGTGCCTGGTAGCCTGACCCTGCCTTGCTTATCTCAGACAGTAAAACAGGAGCAAGCTAATGTCAACCCCCAGGGACAGGATGTTGCCGCAGCTGTGGCTGAGTGGCCTTTGCAGAGAGAGAATTTAGTATTTTAGCACCTGGAAGGGTTGTGCCTCTTCTCAGAAGGTGGCTGAACATAGGTTCAGGGTGAGACTAGGTCAAGGGGGTGGTTGTCCTGAGCATAGGTTGTTAGGGAGTGGGGTACATTCATTCATTTATCCATTCACCCATCCATTCTTCCTCCCTCCCCCTCCAACATTCTTTCTTTCTATCCTCTTCTTTGCTCCTTCCATCCATCCGTCCATCCATCCATCCATCCATCCATCCATCCACCACTCATCCATATATCCATCCATCCATATATCCCCGCACTCATTCACTTAGCCCACCCACGTATCCATCCAAACATTCATCTATCCCTCCACACATCTATCTATCCATCCATTCCTCCACCTATCAATTCCCTCACCCACCCATCTTCCATTCAGCCACTAATCTGTCTATTACTCACCTATACATTCACTTCCTCCTCCATCCGCCCATCCCTCATCTATTTTATGGGCACACAGTCCCTCACAGTCCCTTCTATGCACCAGGTGCTCTGCTGAGTGCGGGGGATTTAGAAATTATGAACAAGTCCCTGCTCTTGTGGACCAAACTGTCTAATGAGGGAGACAGACCTTTAAACAAAGAAAGGAGATGATTTGAAAATTTGATAAACACTTTGAAGAAAGTAGTGAGAGAGCCATGTTAGCTAGAGTAGTCAGAGATGGTCTCTCTGAGTAAGTAACACTTGAACTGAGCTTTGGAGAAGGTGAAGGGGAGAGGAAATGGCATAAAAGAATTTTCTACACTGAGGGAATGGTTGCATGAAGGGGAGAAGTGGTTCCTGCTTGAGGAGCTAACTAGAGTTCTCTGTGGGTGAGGCTATTGCATCCATGCTCCATCCATGTACCCATCCAGCCATATGCACATCCGTGGATGTGTGCATCCATACGTTTACCTATACATGTATCCAAGCACGTACCTGGCCATCTATGCATCTGTCCATTCATCTGTGTGCACAGCCACGCACCCGTGCATCCATCCATCGAGTCATCTGTCCATCTATGCCCCATCCACCCATGCACAGATCCATGTACCCGTGTACCCATTCATGTATGCATCTGTCCATCCATGTACTCATCCGCCTGTCTATACATCTAACAGACATTCATTGACAACCTATTATATGTCAGACACATCCGTTTTCTCTTACTTGATCTCCTACCAGCATGAACAACTGACCACTTTTCCCTTTTGGAAACATTCTCTTCTCTCGGCTACCAACAACACACTCTCTCCTGGTTTTACTCTTACCTTATCTGTCCCATACTTCCGTGCCTAACACTGAATGGACTCCTCTTCCCCCAGAATTGCTCTTCCATTCAAGTTTTTTCTTCTTAGTAAGAAGGAGATGGCAGGTCCATCTTTCTAGTTGCTTAAGCTGCAAGTCTGGGCGCCATTGTGATTCCAGCCCTATCCTCCCTCCTCACATGCTTTATGGCCCCAGGTCACGTTAGTTTTGTCCTTAAAATGTTTGTCAAGTCTTTCTGCTTTTCCCCACCAGTACCCTAGCCTTGCTTGAATGACTGTAGCAGCCTCCTCTCTGGTTTCCTTACTTTCAGACTTGCTCCCCTCAATGCCTTCTCCATGACTCCCCTGCTTAAAACCCTCCGTCTCCCTGTCTACCTCAATGGCCTCATCTCTTTCTATTTTCTCTCTTACTCAAAACTGTTCAGTCACACTGAGCTTTTTCCCCCAGTCCTTGGAATGCTTTTCTCACGTCAGGACCTTTGCATATGCTGTGCCCTCTGTCTGGAGCCTTCTCTCCCTTCTTTTTCCCTAGCTGACTCCTAGGGAGTTACATTCTGGCTTAAAAGTTTTTCCTCTGGGGCGCCTGGGTGGCTCAGTCGGTTGAGCGTCCGACTTTGGCTCAGGCCATGATCTTGCGGTTCGTGGGTTTGAGCCCCACAGCGGGCTCTATGCTGACAGCTCAGAGCCTGGAGTCTGCTTTGGATTCTGTGTCTCTCTCTCTGTCTGCCCCTATCACACTTGCACTCTCTTTCTATCTCTTTCTCTCTCTCAAAAATAAATAAGCCTTAAAAAAAATTAAAGAAAGTATTTCCTCTGGAGAGTCTTCCTGTCCCCGCCCCCTCCCAGCTCAAAAGAGCACCCCTCTGTTTTCCCTTGGACTACCCCATTCCTTTTCTTTGTAGCACATGCCCCAGTTTTTAATTACATATATATTTGGATGCTTATTTGTTTAAGATCATAGTACTGTAGAACTCCCTGAGGCCAAAAACCATCTCTGTTTTGTTCACCATTGTGTCCCTATTACTTCTTCCAGAGACTGGCTCTCGGTTAACATTTAAAATAAGATGAAAATGTTCTCACAGAGCTTATATCATATAAGGATATGATAAGTTTGCATAAAAATATACTAGGTAGGAAATTCTATAAAGGTAATTCAGACAATAACAGTATCTAACTTGGATTAATTACTCTGTATCTGGCATTGTGCTAAGCGCTTTGTATGTATTATCTCATTTAATCCCATAGCACTCACTCTGAGATAGGTGCTCATTTTACAGATGAGGAGATTGAGGCACAGGAAGGCTGAGCCTGTTCTGGTCTCACACACAGTTCATGGCCGAGCTGGGATCTGGACCAGATCTGTCTGAATCTAGAGTTCTTGCCCCTCGGTCTCCGCTTTCTAGGGCTTTAACATAACAGAAGCTCAGTACAGGTTTCCAGACCAGAAACAGGGCGAGGCTCTTTAGGTGGTCTTGGCGGAGAACTTGAGAGCTCTTTTGCTTCAAGACAGGGAGGTAGACCAGATGAACCACACCTGGAAGTCCAGCACTGGCCTTCCTCGGAAGGTCCTACCCAGGCAGGTAGTGCCCAGGTAGATGTGTTTTCCCACCTACTGTGGCTTCTGCCAACTTTGGTCGCAAAGTTGAGGGCGGTGTGCAGCTATTGAACATCTGGTTGGGCCGGGGCGGTGGTAGCATGCTTCTCTGCCCTTGGTGTTGGGTGACCTTGTTCTCTGCCCCAAGCCCTTCCGTTTCTTCCTATTTGTCCTGCCCCCGGGATCTGGAACCAGAGCCTGGTTTTCAAATTGCAAGATAACGATTTGATTT
The DNA here is from genome assembly GCF_022079265.1 of Lynx rufus. Taxonomy (NCBI): domain Eukaryota; kingdom Metazoa; phylum Chordata; class Mammalia; order Carnivora; family Felidae; genus Lynx; species Lynx rufus. Next base: position 9,082,121 of record NW_025814839.1, on the reverse strand, counting down.
AGCGATTTATCTGATTAGACTTAAATGTATTTATTACATGCTTCAACATATTCCAGTGAGCTCTGAAAATGAACCGCAGGACTGTCCTGGGGTGAATTTCCGGGACCCACTGGAGCAAGTTCAAGAAAAGCGTAATCTACTTAGAGGAAAACAGAAGCAGGCCCTAATCCAATCGGCATCTGTTTCAGGCAGCACTTCCCCTGCCTCCTGCCCACAACCGCGGTGCTCCCTAGACCTCTGTCTGGAGGTTGGAGAGGGTTGTAGGGGTTGGTCTTTGGGACATTAGCGGTCCTCTGGATTCTTCCTCCTCGAGAACTGCAGAGAAGACCTTACTTACCCTTTATTTATTGTTTTAAAGTAATATTGATTTCCTTTTTTGATACTAAAATCATTTTTATTCGTAAAAATTCTGGAAAAGAAAAAGTATAAAAGAAAACCCAAATCACTCATCATCTTGTCCAGATTCGCATTTTATGGTGGGTCCTTTCAGTATTCAAAAATGATTTCAAAATGACCTAAGTAACACAGGATTCCATTTTAATTGCCTTTTTGTTTTTTAAATGCATTTTTAGGGGCACCCGGGTGGCTCAGTTGGTTAAGCATCCGGCTTTGGCTCAGGTCATGATCTCACGGTTCGTGGGTGCAAGCCCCGTGTCAGGCTCTGTGCTGACAGCTCGGGGCCTGGAGCCCGCTGCCAATTCTGTGTGTCTCTCTCTCTGCCCCTCCCGGCTCGCGCTCTCTCTCTCTCTCTCTCTCTCTCTCTCTCAAAAATAAACATTAAAAATTTTTAAATGCATTTTTAACAAAATAGGAACAATATCAAATTATATAGATTCTCCTGTATCCTTTTTTCTCCTCCCCCCCTTTTTTTTTGATGAAGGAGTGTCATGTCATTATTTAGCTTTTGAAAACATCACATTTAATAGCTACACCCTATTTCTTCCTGTGGATGTAGTGAATTTACATAACCATTGGCTTTTGGTTATGTTGTGCTTTCTGGTGATGTTCACCGCCCTGAACATCTTTGTATCATTTGCTGCTATTCCACTTTTTAAAAAGATAGTCTAGGGGCGCCTGGGTGGCGCAGTCGGTTAAGCGTCCGACTTCAGCCAGGTCACGATCTCGCGGTCTGTGAGTTCGAGCCCCGCGTCAGGCTCTGGGCTGATGGCTCAGAGCCTGGAACCTGTTTCCGATTCTGTGTCTCCCTCTCTCTCTGCCCCTCCCCCATTCATGCTCTGTCTCTCTCTGTCCCAAAAATAAATAAACATTGAAAAAAAAATTAAAAAAAAAATAAAAAGATAGTCTATTTTGGGGGACGCCTGGATGGCTCAGTCAGTTGAGCATCTGACTTTGGCTCAGGTCATGATCTCACAGTTCATGAGTTTGAGCCCCACATTGGACTCTGTGCTGACAGCTCGGAGCCTGGAGCTTGCTTTGGATTCTGTGTCTCCCTCTCTGTCTCTGACCCTCTCCAGCTCGTGCTCTCTCTGTCTCTCAAAAATAAATAAACTTAAAAAAAAAGATGGTCTATTTTTTAAGTTTTATTTATTTTTTTTAGTAATCTCTACACCCCAGTCTCACGACTCCGAGATCAAGAGTCGCACGCTCTGCTGGCTGAGTCAGCCAGCCATAAAAGATGGTCTTTTTTTAAGAGCTGATATAATCAGCATATAATGAACTGCACAAAGTATACAATTTAATGAGTTTTGACATATGATCCACATGGGGAACCATCATCATGAATCAAGACAGTGAATGCACCTGCCATCTCCAAATTGTCTATGAGTAGTACCTTTGTTCTCGCTGCACTTTAAATGACCTCCTGTGGTCTAGAATGTTCTCGGCAACTCTGGATCCCCCCCTAAGGGGCCTGCAACACACCCTAGGGCATGTCCTGCACGTGGAAGATGTCTTGGCGGATGCTTTCTTGGTGAATGTAAGTTAAACTCCTGCTTGGTATAGGCAGCTGCTGGCCATGAATGCCTTCAGTGACAGGGAGCTCACTCCCACATAAGTCAGCCAGCCCCTTTCCGTGGCTGTGTGCCTGGCCCACCGCTGAGCAGTCTCAAAGTGGCCTCCCAGCACATCTTACGCCCTCTGGAAATTCTGACCCCCAGACCCCACGGGGTGTACCCCTGGCCTCCCTCCTGACCACTGCTGCTTTCCTTTTCATCTTTCCCTGGGGCCGATGTGAGTTTGACCAAGGTGATGAGTGGGACACACCCAGTAGAGCTCAGTTTGGTAGGAGAAAAGACATTCAGCAACGAATTATGTAAATAATGATTTAACCCCTGGAGTGAGCTATGAGAGCTTGTAATAGGGATCTGGCCTTTCTTGGGGGGTGGGGTGGGAAATGCCACGGTCAGGGAGGACCTCCATGGAAAGTGATGGTTAACTTGCCTTTTGCTTATTGGAAGATAGCATCGTATATGGTTCTTTTCAGTTCTCTTCTCTGGACGAAACATTTTCAGTTCCTTTGGCCATTTCTCAGTGGGCTGGACCTTCAGACTTCTCAATCCCCTGCCTGTTCTTCATGGTCTTTGTGCCACATGACCAGAGGGCATGGAGAGCCCAGCCTCCGGGGACAAGATTTGCCTAATCATGCGGCCAGTCCTTGCTTTAATGGTTCCTGTTCCAGCCCCAGGACATCTTCAGCAGGATCAAAGGCTAGCTTAGAAGCAACAGTAACCACAATGAAACAACAACACTCTGGAGTATTTATCACATGCTTCTCTTCCCTGTACTGAGCATTTCCGTGCACATGTTCCGATAATACTCCCAATGACCATATAATAAACGCCAGCCCTTTACAGCACGTGCTGTGTGAAGGCTCTGTTGTGAGTGGTTTATGCATCTTCGCTCACTTAATTCTTATAGCAACCTTATGAGGTGGGTATTTTTATTATCCCCTCTTCACAGATGAGGACGTTGAGGCAGACAGGTTAAGCAACTTGCCCCAGGCCACACAGCTGGGATCAGACCCTCCAGGTCAGTGGTTGGAGCCACTGATGCTCTAGACGGCCTCTGCTGTGGCTCCAGGTGAGGAAATTAAGGCTCGGTGGGGTCCGGGAGCCTCCCAAGGCCAAATGGTGACATTGGGAGTTGGCCTCAGCAGTGTGACTCCAGAGGTCACCCTTAATCCCTGTTCTGTTTGACCTCCTCTTTGAAGGAACATCTGGAGGAAAAGGAGGTTGGGTGAGTGAGGTCCCAGCCTCTGTAGGGAGAAGGGAGTCTTTGTTTATCCGTTGCCACAGTCCCCAGGGTCCACTCTGGGCGTCGTGGGCAGCATCAGTGTTAGCACCCAGACAAGGAAGATTGCGAGAGAGCCATTAGCGAAAACCCCAGTTCAGATCTGGAACGGGGCGCCTTGAAAGAGCAGTGAGCCTGCTGTCGGAAGGGAACTCAGCAGGGGCCAAAATGCGTATTGATGATCTGGAGTGAGCGTTGTGCCAACTTTTCCCCCTTTTCTCTGTTTATTGAGTCATTAATTAGAGCTGTCTAATTTCCCGTGCTGTTCTTATTTGGGAACGCGAGGAGGGTGTTTGAAGGAGGGAGAAATCAGATCATTATCTCCCATGCCACGCTCCGAGCCTAATGAAGTTTTGCTAGAATGGTTTAGAAATTCAGATGTGAATGGACAGTTAGGTCTTAAGGGACTTCTCTTTGTCAGCAGACTTTCTTTTCCACAGCAATAGAAACTTCTATGGAAAGACCAAAAGTTCTTCAATGGTTTGTTAAAACTTCCACGAATAGGAACTGAACGTGGTTGAAAGCCGAGTTGGGGGATTCCTGGCAACATTTGGCAAAAGGGCATTCTGCCCTGTGACCCGCCCATTGCGGGAATTTGGCCAGAGCTGTTTGGCCATTCGTTTTTCCTGAGGCTTCCTTGTGCCGCGTTGTGCAATGGTTCAGAGTGCGGGGAAATGAGGATGTGAGGAGGTCTGTATATGAACCTTACTTTAAAAAAAAAACCAAACATGTTTATTTATGGGGCGCGTGGGTGGCTCAGTTGGTTGAGTGTCGACTTTGGCTCAGGTCATGATCTCGCAGTTTGTGGGTTCGAGCCCCGCATCAGGCTCTGTGCTGACAGCTCAGAGCCTGAAGCCTGTTTTGGATTCTGTGTCTCCCTCTCTCTCTCTTTGCCCCTCCTCCACTTGTACTCTGTCTTTCTCTCTCTCTCTCTCTCTCAAAAATAAAATAAAATTAAAATTTTTTTTAAATGTTTGTTTATTTTGAGGGGAGGGAGGGGCAGAGAGAGGGAGAGAGAGAATCCCAAGCAGGCTCTGTATTGTTAGTGCAGAGCCCAATGTGAGGCTTGATCCCATGAGCCGTGAGATCATGACCTGAGCCAAAATCAAGAGTTGGATGCTTAACTGTCTGAGCCACCCAGGTGCCCCCTGGACCTTACTTTTAAGGAACACACAGGTTTCTGTAGGAGACATATGTGTATACTATTAAATAGAATGAAGAGTTACACCTGCTGTGGTCCAGGACTTGCCCCCTCAACCATCATGATCTACCAGAGGTTCCATGATGACTAAGAAAAGACAAAGCCAGTTCACAGATCCTTGGAAAATGTAACTGCTCTTTCTGTGTAACAAATCACTCCAAACGTGGTGTGAAACCCTTTTATTGTGTGGATGGATTTTGAGGGTCAGGAACTGGGAGAGGGTATAGTGAGGATGGCTTGTCTCTGCCCCATGATGTCTAGGGGCTGGAAACATCCAAAAGCTGACCCACGCTCGCATGTCTGGAGATTGTTGCTGGCTGTTGACTGAAAGAAAGCTCAGCTCGCTCCTCTCTGGTGTTCCTTATGGCCTGCCCACAAACACAGTTCTGCATTTTCTGGTCATCACATTAAAAAAGAATAAAGAAACAGGCAACAGTTTTTTCTCCCAGCGTTATTGACCTAGAATCGGCATATGACATTGCGTAAGTTTGGGGTGTATGATGTGATGATTTAATCTGCACATGTCTTGGGAAATGATGACCACAGCAAGGTTAGTTAGCACCTCCTTCACCTCACATAGTCACCATTTTGTTGTTGCTGTTGCCATGGTGAGTAAACCACAGCTCTGCTCTCATAGCAACTGGAGGATATAATGGAGTGCTGTAAACCGTAGTCACCAGGCCGTCTGTTAGATGTCAGAAACGTATTCATTTGTAACTGAAAGTTTATACCCTGACCGACGTCTCCCCACTGCCCCCACGCCTCGAGTCCCTGGCAACCACCATTTTTGACTCTCTGTTCCTGAGTCTGATGTGTCCAGATTCCACATAAAAGTGAGCTCATGCAGTATTTAGTGTTTGTCTTTCTCCGACTGGCTCATTTCACTTAGCATAAGGCCCTCAAGGTTCATCCGTGTTGTTGCAAATGACAGGATTCCCTTCCTTTTTTGTGGGTGAATAATATTCCATTTATCTCTCTGTCGTCTATCTATCTATCATCAATCACATTTTCTTTATCCATTCATTGATGAACACTGAGGTTAACTTGGCTCTTACGAATAATGCTGTGGTGCAGGTGGAGGTACAGATATCTGTTTGAGGCAGTGATTTCATCTCCTTTGGATGTACACCTAAAAGTGAGATTGTTGGCTCACGGGGTGGTTCTCTCTTTAATTTTTTGGAGGAACCTTCATACTGTTTTCCATAGTGGCTGCAGCAGTTTGCACTCCCACCAACAGTGCACGAGGGCTCCCTTTTCTCCACATGCTCGTTAATACTTGTTATCTCTCTTTTTTGTTTTGTTTTTGTTTTTTTGTTTGTTTTGTTGTTGTTGTTGTTGTTTTTGGTAATATCCACTCTAACAGGTGGGAGGTAATACCTTCATGCAGTTTTGATTTGCAGTTCCCAGATGATGGGTGATGTTGAAACACCCTTTCTTGTACTTATTGGCCAGTTGTATGTCTTCTTTGGAAAAATGTCTGAGTCCTCTGCCCATTTTTTAATCAGATGTTTTCCTTTTTGGCCATCAAGTTCATAGGAGTTCCTTACACATTTCGGTTTGGAAATATTTTCTCCTGTTCCATAGCTTGCCTTTTCATTTTGTTGATTGTGTCCTGTGCTGTCTAGGAGATTTTTAGTTTGGTGTCATCCTATTGATTTTTGCCTTTGTTGCTTGTGATTTTGGTGCCATGTCAAAAAAAAATCATTGCCAAGACCAATGTCAAGGGACTTTTTCCTTTATATTTTCTTCTAGGAGTTTTATTGTTTCACATTTTACATTAAGATTTTTTAATGTATATTTATTTTTGAGAGAGAGAGAAAGAGAGAGAGAGAGAGAGAGAGAGAGAGAGCGAGCATGAGCAGGGGAGGGGTAGAGAGAGAGGGAGACACAGAATGTGAAGCAGGCTCCAGGCTCTGAGCTGTCAGCACAGAGCCCGACGCGGGGTTCGAACTCATGAACCTTGAGATCATGACCTGAGCTGAAGTTGGACGCTTAACTGACTGAGCCACCCAGGCACCCCTCACATTTTACACTTAAATCCTTTATCCATTTAGTGTTAATTTTTGTGATAGGTGTGAGTTAGGAACTCAATTTCATTCCTTTGTACCATGTATTGAAGAGACTGTTCTTTTTCCGTTGTGTATTCTTGGCTCCCTTGTCAAATATTAGTTGACCGCACACGCATGGGTTTATTTCTGGGCTCTCGCTCCTGTTCTACTGGTCTATGTATCTGTTTTTAATGCCATTTTGTAGTATAATTTGAAATCGGGAGACACGATGCCTCCAGCTTTGTCCTTTCTCAAGACTGCTTTGGCTCTTTGGGATCTTTTGTGGTTTCAGATGCATTTTAAGATTGTTTTCTTTTTTGTTTCTATTTCTGTGGAAAATGCATTTGAATTTTGATAGGGATTGCGATGAAATCTATGGACAGGTAACATTAATATGTTTTATTTAACCAAAGTTACCTGCAAGATATACTTGTATTATGTCACGAAGATAAAAAATTATTGAGATATTTTACATTCTTTTATTTCTTGCTAAGTCTTTGCAGTCTGGTGTCGATTTTTACTTGTAGCCCATCTCAGTTCAAGTAGCCACATGTCAAGTCCTCCGTAGTCGTGTGTGGCTGGTGGTTTCCCTAATGGACAGGGAGCCTTCAGAGCTTCCAAAGTTAAGCAGTTTGTGAAAATGAACAAGAAATTTGTCACGCTGGGGACTTTAACCTATTTCATGCAGAACTCAGTGGTCTGGCCCCCAGCGGCCTGCTGAAGGAGATGAGAATAATGAAGGCGTTTTCCAAGTTCCAGGCGGGGCTGTGAACTGTCCAGGAGATGCTCTCAATTCCCGCAGAATCGCCAAAGCCTCTCCTCTTCTAAACAGGCAAACCTAAGACGCCCTCCGCCACTTTAGGACCCCTCCTCTCTGTGGCTGCTCAGCCTTAGCAAACAGCTGGCGACAATAGCAGTCACCAGAAGCACCTTTTACTGACCTTCTAACCAGGCGCCAGGCGCGGTGTTAACCCCATCATACATACCTTATCGCACGGATACTCCCACCACCCTGTGACGTGGATCCTTCGAAGATCCCCATTTTATAGAGAGGAAACTGAGGCAGAGAGAGGTTAAAGTAGCTTGCTGAGAGCTGTCCCGACGTGAAGCAGTGGTTTTCAAACTTGAGCCGCGGGGACGCCTGGATGGCTCAGTCGGTTGAGCATCTGACTCTTGGTTTCAGCTCTGGTCACGATCTCACAGTTCGTGAGTTCGAGCCCCGCATCAGGCTCTGCGCTGACAGCACGGAGCCTGCTTGGGATTCTTTCTCTCTCTGTCTCTCTCTGCCTCTTCTCCTCCCCTGCTTGTGCTTTCTCTCTCTCTCTCTCTCTCTCTCTCTCTCAAAATAAATGAATAAACTTAAAGAAAAAAAAAAAAAGGAATTCCCAGGAGGGCCTGTAAAAAAACAGACTGCTGGGCTCTACCACAAGAATTCCTGATTCGCTAGTTCTGGGGTGGGGCCTGGGAGCTTGCATTGTTAATGAGCTCCCACATGATGCCGATGCTGCTGGTTTGGGAGCCCCAGTTTGAGAAGCACTGAGCTAAAGTTACCCCTTCCCCCAAGTTGCTTCGCTTGCAGGATGGTTGAAGGAACTCAAGGGCTTTATTCTGAAGCAGAGGTGGGGACACACTCATACTCCATTGTCACAGAGAAGAAGGGCTGTCACAGGGCAGAGGGGGCTGTGCGGTGTGCGTGTAGAGGGCAGAGCAGGGGCAGGAGGGTGGCAGTCACCTTACCTGGAGTTGGGCTTCGTACAGGGAAGAACTTTCTCTTAGCCAGGCCTGCCCTCCACGCCAGGGACCTCTAAAGTACCCGGGGCCAAGAGGGTTTGAGCTGAGACCTGGCATCAGTTGGAGAGCAGGAGAAAAATCCCTTCTTTGGTGGATTCTGTGAGGACTCATCAATTTCTTGAGTTTGACGCTCTTTAAAAAAACATCCCAGCGCATCTTAATTTTGATTTAATTTTATTTTGTTTCACAACATTATTTTTTCACTTATTTTTAGCTTCGTTTTTATAAGCTCATTAACTCTGCTTGTTTTGTTTTTTCTTTCTGTTTTCTCTTTTCTAAAAGCAACCAAAAATAATTCCCCACAACCGAAACAAAATGAGGACTTTGCCGAAGGTCTGGGATGGTTAAGTGTGGTGTGACCATCCCCATAATGCTGTGACTGCCCTTCCTTCCTTCCATCTGCCCTTCCTTCCTTCCTTCCTTCCTTCCTTCCTTCCTTCCTTCTGCCCTTCCTTCCTTCCTTCCTTCTGCCCTTCCTTCCTTCCTTCTGCCCTTCCTTCCTTCCTTCTGCCCTTCCTTCCTTCCATCTGCCCTTCCTTCCTTCCTTCTGCCCTTCCTTCCTTCCTTCTGCCCTTCCTTCCTTCCATCTGCCCTTCCTTCCTTCCTTCTGCCCTTCCTTCCTTCCTTCCTTCCTTCCTTCCTTCCTTCCTTCCTTCCATCTGCCCTTCCTTCCTTCCTTCTGCCCTTCCTTCCTTCCTTCCTTCCTTCTGCCCTTCCTTCCTTCCTTCCTTCCTTCCTTCCTTCCTTCCATCTGCCCTTCCTTCCTTCCTTCTGCCCTTCCTTCCTTCCTTCCTTCTGCCCTTCCTTCCTTCTGCATACTAGCTGGGAATGTTAAGGCGGGCGGGGGGGGAAGCTGTGATCGCTGGATTGCCAGTCAGGTATCTCCTCCAAAATGAGGAATGATTCATTTTATATTAAACCGGTGTTGGGTCGAGACGCTGCAGAGTCTGGACTAATGGAGTCCTAGCTCATGAATGACGTGGACTTTGCTGTTTGACAGGGAGGTTGAAAACCAGGACAGCTGGTTGGGTCCCCTTGGCTAGCCGCTCACCGGTGCTCAGTCCCCGAGTGGTCGTGGCCTTGATGGAGACGCAGTCTGGACACCTTTTCCTTCCAGCGGCTGTGGATAGAGCCACAGGGATTGAACCTCACAAATGCTCCATGGCTGACGAATCAGTGATGCTGATTCTCGCTTCCCAATGACCTGAGTCAACTTGTGCTTCGTGAATCATTGCGTTAACTGGGGTCAAACCATGGGATCTTTCACCTGAGTTCCAGCCCTGCCGTCCCAGCCCACTGGCCACCTTGACGTCCCATTCACCTGTCGTTCCTTCAGCAGATATGTATTGAGTGCCCCCACTGGGTACGGGGTGCTGAGCTAGCGGGAGGGACAAAGTGCAGAACAGGATGGGCCACGGGACACATGTTGGAGCGGGGCAGAGAGTCCACAGACTAGTAAACTAACGAATAGCCTGGTGCCACGCACTGGCACGTTTTATGAACGAACGGCAACCAACAGGCAGGGTGAGGGGACGGAGGGGGTGTGGATGAGCTGAGCGGATCACGTTTAGGTTGGGCAGCCAGGGAAGTGCTTTCCGAGAAGTCAGCAGTGCCTCAACTTGGCAATCTCGGGACGCAGTTTTGGTTGTCACAGCTCGGGGATGGGAGAGTTCCCGGTCTCTGGTGGGTACAGGCCCGGGGTGCTGCTGTGCACAGGACAGCCCCCCTCACAAAGCATCACCCAGCCCCAGATGTCAACGGTACTGTAGTTGTATGTTGATGTAGACATGCAACATCTACAGAATCCTGGAAGAAACTTCTGGAAAAGGGAAGAACAACTATAAACCTCTAAGGTGATGTATTAAGGCAATGCTGGCTCTCGGTGAAGGTAAGTCTCAGCAGCTAAACAGAGTAGGAGTTAATTTCTTTATAACGTTTATTTACTTTTGAAAGACAGAGCGTGAGCGGGGGAGGGGCAGAGAGAGAGGGAGACACAGAATCCGAAGCAGGCTCCAGGCTCCAGGCTGTCAGCACAGAGCCCGACGTGGGACTCAAACCCACGAACTGCGAGATCATGACCTAAGCCGAAGTCGGACGTGTAACCACATGAGCCACCCAGGCGCCCCTTAATTTCTAAGTCATGTAAAATCCAAAATGGTTGCTTGTGCTTTGGAGGTAGGGCCAGTGCTCTGTTCCAAAGGGTCATTCAGAGCCCGGGACCCGGGAGCCGCTGTCTTCAACATGTAGCTACCAGGCTGCCCTGGATATTGGCACCCAGAGGGAAGGTGGGCAATGGGGTGGGAGTCGGAGGTTGCAGTGGATGTTTTGAGGGACCAGGTCTCAGTTCTGTCCCTGTTCTGTTGGCCAGAGCGTTAACTGCAAAGGAGTCTGGGAAATGATGTGTAATGTTGGCGTCGGAGGAGAGAGAGGAGTTTTTCTGTGTTTGGCCAGCCAGGGTGGGGATGAGCTGGTGTGCTGGAGGCTCAGCAAGTTGTTCCCCAGAATGGGGTTGGGGGAGAGGGGAGATGGGCAGGGGCCTCAGTTCGAGATGCAATTAGACAGACATGCCCTGTTTTCTTAGTAATAATACTGGCCAGTGAGATCTAGCCGGGATTGGGCCTCAGCTGTGTATCCAGCCCTGGGCTAAGCCTCTTTCAGTGAAAAGCTCACCTGATCCTCATACCAGCCCTCTGGGATTGGTACTATTTGTATCCCCATTTCAGAGATGAGGAAAACTGAGGTTTAGCGACGTTGTTGAACTTGCTCATGGTCACACAACGAATGAAGGTTGGATCCGGGATTTGACCCCAGTCTCTAAGAGGCCGTGGTGGAGACCTTAGGCTAGTGGTTCCTGAACTTGAGTGTGCCTCAGAATCATCTGGAAGGCCGGCTAAAATGCAGACGGTGGGGCCCCAGCTCTGTGGTTCTGCAGTGGTAGATCTGAGGGCCCTAGGAGAGGGCCGTATATGTCATATAGATTCATCATACTCCACGCAGAGAGACTTCCAGAACACCTTCTTTGGACTGCACACAGTGGGGGTCAGGAGGGTGCAAGCAGAGACTACTTTCCTTCCCCAAAAGGAGTTTACAGTGTGACAGAGAAAACAAGACATAAAACAGGGAAACTTAATAACCCGAGAGATTATGAAATCTCAGCATAATTATTAGGGTGCTGTCATAGGCAGAGCACAATTAATTACCTTCTGAATGGTGCAGATCGCAAATATTGTGGGAGCTAAAAGAGGGAGCCGTTACCCCTGATTGGAGGAGGCAGGGAAGGTTTGAATAGAGATCTTTCTTTTCCACTGAAAGAGTGGATTTCAGGATTTTCTGGTTTATTGATTTACTTTTTTATTATCCATTTCCACCTACTAGAATGGAAGCTCTTTGGGTGCAGGATTGTAACTATCTTTTCTACCACCACACCCTTAATCCCTCGAATCGTGCCTGGCATATAGTAGGTTCTCAAGAAACATTTGTTAAACAAAGGATTCATTCTGTGTAGGGATTCCTAAGATGCATTTATAGATGAGGGTTCCCTCACACAGAGAAATATTTCCTTGATCAGATGCATTAAATAAAATGAGTATAATTTCCTTTCTTGCAGGACTTGTCAGAGCCTTTAATTGGCAAACTTGCTTGGAGACTCTCCAGAGTGAGTTGCTGACATACAGTGATACCCAAACTTGTTAGCGCATCGGATCTCTCTTTCCCATGGCACCTGTCGATGCATTGTGGAGGAGTTTTATTTGGCGGAGTCCAGTTTGGGGAATGTTCTACAGTGAGAGTGGTTTTATTGTGCATCTTCTCCCCCGTCTCTCTTTTGTCTACATCACACTCAAGTCCCCACTCCGTGGTTTTCAGGTGGCAAGGGGACATCCTGGTGGTCAGGTGGAATTGGGAGGAGGGTTTCTAAGATACAGTGCAGCCGTGAGTTTCCCTGAGAGGCCCAGGAAACATCTGCTTTGTTTTCTCCTCCCTTTAGAATGATCAGCTGTCGGGTTTCATCAGGGCCTCGAAGCCTCCTTGTGGCACTGCGCATTCCCCACCATGAAAAGGAAGTGTCACAGTTGCTCTGGCTGAGTCTGAGTGGGGCTGAGTGGAACAGGTTTGCGTGACCCACATCCCTCTTGTAATGGATCCTGACGGGGAGGGGGTGCGGTGGGGGGGGGAAGGTAGGTGACAGGCGTGGGGGCACAGTCACTCTAGAAAGCAAGATGCCTGTTCTTGAGGTCCAGCCGATGTCTTGAAGCCTCCACAGGGATTAATTTGAGTTTTGATTCACAGAACACTGGAGTCTGAATGTGATTTAAAAGGAGTGGCGTTTCGACACCTGCTAAAATGTGGGTGAACCTCAAAAACATTAGGCTGAGTGACCGAAGCCAGTCTCGAAAGGCCACGTATCGTATGATTCCATTTCTGCGAAAAGTCCAGAACAGATAAACCCATAGAGGCAGAAAGCAGATGGCTGGTTGCCAGGGGCTGGGGAAGGGGGGTTGGGGAGTGACTGCTAATGGGTATGGTCTCTCCTTTGGGGGTGATGGAAATGTTCTGGATCTAGATAGAGGTGTTGGTTGCACAGCATTGTGAATGTAAATACTGCTGAAGTGTGTACGTTAAAATGGTGAATTTTATGTTATGTGAATTTCACTTCAATTTAAAAAAGTCCTTAGTCTGACTCTGTCAGTGTGGACAGCGGGACATAGAACTGAACGGATTTGGCGATCCATTCTGGACTGGAACAGGGAGTCTCACCCCAGGCTACGATTGCAACGACCTGGGGATCTTTTAAACCCTGGCTGCCTGAGCTCCACCCCCCAGAGCTGATATAATTGGTCTTCGGTGGGGTCAGGGCAGCAGGAAGCAGGGGATTAGAACATGTCGGCAGGTGAGCAGCAAAACCAGGGCCAGAGCAAGTGTCTCCTGAATCCCGCCCTCCCATCCCGTGTTCCTTCTTTATACCCACATCCCTCCTGAGTTTCAACGGTCAGGAAATGCCAGACTTTAAAACAGCGCTCATGTTCTATTGTGCACGTGAATCACTCAGGGAGCATGTTCCAGGGAAGGGGCGGGTTCAGCAGGTTCCGGATGGGGTGTGAGAATTTGCACGCTTAACCAGCTCCTGTGTGATGCTGCTGCCACTGGTCCCGGGACCACACTTAGCCGGGGCCTGAAATGCAAATAAATCAACACAGACACAAATTCGGGTGCAGAGATCTTTTTAAAGCCCACCTAGCACAAGGTACTGATTGAGAATCAAGCTCTCTTGTATGTCCTCTGGTCATTTTAACTCATTTAATCCTGACACCAGTTCTATGAAATAAGTATGTTGATTGACCCTGTTTTGCAGAGGAGGGCTCTGGGGCTCAGAGGCAGGAGTAACTTGCCCACACTCGTTCAACTAGCAAGTGGAAGTGGTGGGGGGGAGAAGGGGGTTCTGTACTTTCAACTCTTCCCTGTCTCTGCTCCCAGAGTGACGGGGAGGGCCAGACCTGCTCCTCTTGGCCCAAGGTGGCTCAGAGGGGGCCCTCTGATGTTCAGAATTCAAATTGAGCACAGCTTAGCCAGTTCTTACAAAGGTGTGTCTTTGGGGGGGCTGGGGAGCAGGGGTAGGGTGGAGGGATTAGGATTCAACAAGTGGGTCCCTTAAATTAAGAGTTTATGGTTGGCTTCATTAGAGCTTCCCATCTTTCCTCCTTCCTTCCTTCCTTCCTTTCTTTTTTTTTTTTTTGTTTACTTATTTTTGAGAGAGAGAGAGAGATCGAGAGAGAGCATAAGTGAGGGAGGGGCAGAGAGGGAGAGAGAGGATCCTAAGCAGGTTATGCACTGTCAGCACAGAGCCCAACTTGGGGCTCAAACTCACGAACTATGAGATCATGACCTGAGCTGAAATCAAGAGTTGGACGCTTAACCAACTGAGCCCCCACCCCCACTCCCGCCCCCGCCCCCGCCATGCACCCCAGGGCTTCCCATCTGTTGAGGGTGAGCTCCTGATGTCTCGGGCAGTGGATGACCAACTCCTCCTGGTTTGCCTGGGACTTTCCTGGTTTGAGCAGAGAGAGTCCCGCATCCCTAGAGATCATCCCCCAAGTCCTTGACTCCCTGGGATGATCGATCCCCCAGCTCAGGATTCAAGAGTCCTTTCCCAGCTTCCAAGGTGGCTAGGTTGGCCAAGGCCAGCAAGGCAGGACGTCTGAAGATGCCCCTACTCTGAGCCATTCCCACCTATGGCCTGCCCCAGTGACTAGCTTTCACCTTTTCTAACTATGTGCCTTTGGGCACCCCTGGCATTGGTCTGTGATGGGAAGGAGAGCCCTGCTCACGCTTTCGGAAGAGCCTCTTGAAGGCCACAGCTGTGGTTTCGATTCCTAGTAAGGCCCCAGAAGCAGTGAGCGACTTAAACTATTGCTAACTATGTTGAAGGATCTTCTGATTTACTGCAGGAAACACAACACTTATTATCTTGAAGGCTGGTTACGTGATGGGACGGTCGGAAAGATTTGTCTTTCCCGAGGAGGTAAAGATAGTGAGAGCAGCACAATGATAACCATGACGACAAAACCACAAAATGGGTAATAACGACAATGATTATTCTGGCTACTATTTGCTGAGCAGGGGGTGCTCCAAATGGACTGTCCGCGTGCTGGCAGGTGGTATCCCGGCAGGGGTCAGCACACTTTTCCTTAAAGGACTGGACAGTGATACTGTAGGTTTTCAAAGCCGTGTGGTCTCGGTCGCAGCTCCTCACCTCTGCCGTTGCAGTTTGGTGAAGCCGGCCATACGCAATATGTAAACGAACCAACGTGGCCGTGTTCCGGAAACATCCCCCCCACGAAAATAGGTAGCCTGGTCTCAGGCTGCAGTTTGCCAAACTGCCAGTGTAGTGGAAGGAGCGCTGTCTTGGGGAGTCAAACTTGGGTTCCCCCATACAGCTCTGCCGCTTTCTAGCAGTGGAACCTTGGCCTCCCTGAGCCTCAGTATGCGCATCTGTAAAATGGGGACAGTGATGGGCCCAGTCTCAGAGATTAAGCAGTGAGGATGAATGCATGTCCAGAAGACCTGCGTCACAGCAGGTGCTTGTGTATAAGCTCCCCAGGGTGGCACGGGGTACACGGGAGGTAACTGGTACCTCCTTCAGAAGCCGCGGCGACAGGACGATGATCTGTGTTGTCCAAACTGTCTCCCCAACCTGCAGACTCTACCTTTCTGTGCAATGGACGCGCCCCCCCTGGGAAGGAACGCGGCGTTCCTTCCCCCAGGTTTTGCTTAATGAAGGAGAAGCTCAAGTCCTTCCCTTCTTGTTTTCATGCCCAATAAATCACCCTGACGAGGGCTTGTTATTACTTAACTCTGTACCTTGTTTCGGCAGTTGCTGTACGAGTGGGAGGGGGAGGCGGGCGGAGAAAAGCATCCTTTGGCCCTGAATTGCTTCGGGAATGGAAATATTTTTTTGTGTGAATTAATATTCATCAGATAGATCAGGTAAACATCCAGTAATGACAATGCACAGGCGATTTATCAATTCCGGTTTCAGATTGCAATTATCAGTCGAATGGCACCGGGACACTGCAATGAAGGCTGCCTAGAAAATCCCATTTGCTCCCAGATTGGAGGGTGTGAAATCCATTTTTCAGTTTTACATGAAGAATGATACCCTCTTGTCAGAGCTGGGGCTGGGAGTCAGCTGGAACTCCTTCCTGAGCCTCAGACCTGGACAAGAAGGTTGGCAAACGCTGATTTCAGACATGCGACAAGACTCCTGGGGTTTTCTGGTAAAGAGTAGGGGAGGGGGGAGAAAAGAGGAGAGGGACCCCAACTCACCCCCTCCCCCCCACATCTCGTGTTTCAGCTGCTGTGCTCAGAGATCATATCATTCCCGCTGTCCTCACGCAAACCCAGACATTGGTGCTATTTATTACTATTATTCGTCGTATCATCCCCATTTTACAGGTGAGAAAACGGAGGCTCAGTGCGGAGAAGGTAGCTGCGTGCTGTGGTAGCAGAACAGTGCCCCCCACCCCCACCTCCCAGAGATGTCCACACCCTAATCTCTGGACCCTGAGAATACGTTATCTTCCATGGCCAAAGGGACCTTGCAGACGGGAGTAAGTTAAGGATCTTGAGATGCAGAGATTATCCTGGCTCATCCAGTGGGCCCCGTGTCATCTCAAGGGTCCCTACAAGAGGAAGGGGAAGGCAGGAGGGTAAGAGAGAGCCGGCTTGCAAGATGGACGCGGTTGGTTTAGAAGGTGGAGGAGGGGGCGTGAGTCAAGGAATGCAGGGGCCTGCAGAAGCTGGAAACGGCAAGGAAACATTCTTCCCTAGGACCTCCACTCTGGCGACACTTTGACTTTAGGCCAGGAAGACCCAGTCTGGACTTGTGCTGTCCGGAACTCTTAAGATAATGGATGTGTGCTCCGCTGAGCCCCTGAGTCTACGGTGATGTGTTACAGCAGCCGCTGGGGACGGACGTGCCTGTCCGAGGTTACCCGGCCGGCAGGTGGCTCTGCTCAGCACCCCTTCTGCAAGCATATCTCATACCCCTTCTGTGCTTCTCAGTTACCTTCCTCCAGGGCAATTTCCGTGGTAAGGAATGCAGATTGTGTAACATTCCTCAGCCCCAGGGCCCCTCAGGAGTCCCATGCAGGTGCCTCATGGCCTTTCCTCAGCTGTAGGCACTTCCTGCTCCCCAGACCCTTCCCACCTCTTCTCCATCCAGCTGGATCTGCTTTTGTCCAACTGAGTGGCCAGCGAGGCTTGGGCTCCCCAGCTCCGCAAAGAACATGCACCCAGGCCTCTGTGACTCTTGGGGGTTTATGGTTTGCTAATTAGGAATAGCAGGTGAGGAGGCACCAACAGGAACTCCTTCCTCAGAGGTCCCTGCTCCCCCAGGGCTGGGCACAGGTGAGGTCCCAGTAATGCCTATAGAAGAGCCATCTTGGTTCCTCGTTCTTGTGACCATCTGACGTGGTGTCCAGAAGGCCACTGGAGCCTCTGTTCCCCCCTCCCCCGCTTTTTAATGTTTATTTATTTTAAGAGAGAGAGATTGAGAGAAGAGAGCACACACACGCGTGAGCAGGTGAGGGGCAGAGAGAGAGAGAATCCCAAGCAGGCTCCGGGCCGTCAGCACAGAGCCAGACGCGGGTCTCAGTCCCACGAAACCCGAAATCACGACCTGAGCCGAAATCAAAAGTTGGATGCTTAGCCGACTGAGTCACCCAGGCACCCCATGGAGCACGTGACTCTTGATCTCAGGGTTGTGGGTTCGAGCCCCACGTTGGGTGTCGAGATGACTTCAAAAGAATGGAATCTAAAAAAAAAAATAAATGAACAATAACTGAAGTGAACGATTCAGTGGTATTTAGTACATTCGCGATACTGTGCCACTGCCGCCTCCCTCTAATTCCAGAACATTTTCATTAATCCCAAACAAAACGCCACACCCATTAAGCAGCCGCTCCCCATTTCCTCCCCCACCCAGTCCCTGACAGCTACCAATCTGCTTTCTGTCTCTAGATTTGTCTGTTCTGGACGTTTCACATAAGTGGAATCCTACAATATTTTCCCTTTTGGGTCTGGCTTCTTTTACTTCGTGTGTTTTCAAGGTACATCCACGTTGTAGCATGAATCAGTGTTTCAGTCCTGTTTATGGCTGAATAAAACCCCATTGTGTGGACGGAGACACATTTGATTTACCCATTCGTCCATTGATGGACATTTGGGTGGTTTCCCCCCTTTTAACGACCGTGAACATTGGTGCATAAGGCGTCGTGCGAATACCTGCTTTCAATTTCTGGTGCTTATACCCTATGTTTAACTTTCCGAGGAACCCCAATCCAGTCTTTGTGTGACGATTTCTTTCACGATGGCAGTTTGTCCCGCGAGAAGCAGGGGCTGTCTTGTGTCTGCTCTCTAGTGTGTTCCCAGCTTCTGGTTCTGGACTCGACACAGAGACGGCGTTTCGCAAATGCTTGTCCGGTGAGTGAGCGGTGAATAAAGGGACCGTAGGCTGAGCCTCCTGTGCAGAGGGATCCCGGGCACTTTGGGGGCTGAGCAGTGGATCTGTGACCTATTGGCTCTATTGGCAAATGGGTTGGATTGGAGATCTGTGGAGGGGGTCAAGTTGAGCGAAGGGGGGGTGGTCATTCCTGGCTCCATTTTACTACTGAGGAAACTGAGGCTTGGAATTAAGGGCACATGCCTGGTAGATGGCAGGGCTTGGATTTGAGCCTACATCTGTTTGACTCTGAAGAGCGTGCTCCTTGCCCAACAAAATGTGCTCTTGTGGGTAAACAGCTTCACTGGGCCCTTTCAGGAGTGTAATACGAGTCTGGAAATGTGCGGGACAGCTTGTATCTCTTCCACGTTTCGTCGGGAATGATGACGATGGCACCTCGCTCCTTACTATGTGATCCCAGGTGATTTCCTTGCATTATGTCCTTGAGTCCTCACTCACCACCTTACTGGGTAGATATCATTTGCCCTGACTTACAGACAAGTAAACTGAGGCTCACGCGATCTCTTGCTCACAAAAGCTTAACTAGCAAGAAACAGAGCTGGTATTTAAACACGGGCTTCGTGGGGCGCCTGGGTGGCTCAGTCGGTTAAGCATCCCAGTTCAGCTCAGGTCATGATCTCGTAGTTCGTGAGTTCGAGCCCTGCATTGGGCTCTGTGCTGATGGCTCAGAGCCTGGAGCCTGTTTTGGATTCTGTGTCTGCCTCTCTCTCAGCCCCTCCCCGGCTCACATTCTGTCTCTCTTTCTCTCAAAAATAAACATTAAGAAAAAAAAAGCAAGTTGAAGTAAAAATAATATTAAAAAAATAAACACAGGCTTCTGACCCTGACCTCCACTCCTCCTAAACTCATGTTCTCCTGCCAGCAGGCTGGTGTGGCCTCTTCCATGCGTCTTGGAGACCGGTGATTTTCTCTAGGTGCCAGAGGGGATCTGGATCTTTCTGGATCACTCCCAGAAAGTCTCAGTGTCCTAGAAATGCAAACCTTGTCACGTCTCCCCCGTGTTCTAGCCTGTTCCACTTGGCGTGCAGATCTCTGTGTGAAAAGGTGGCAGCGTTTTCCAGAGTGGGTGTTGCAAGGAGGCCAGGAGGGTGGGGGGTGTTGCTGGAAAGATGCCACCCTGACAAGCCGGGCCTCGTCTATTTTCCAGAAAATACTAGAGATTTTACAACTCTGTGCCCATAGCCTCTGCAGTGTGTGGGAGAGTAGCACACAGTCCTGGTTTTCCAGGCTCTTCCAACAGCAAGGGACGGATTTCCAGTGGCTGAAGGATGATGAGTCGGTATCCCTTTGCAGTGCAAGCCAGAAGGATATGTCTGGGGGGCATTTCTCTGCTAAAGCAAGGAAGCCTGACACCAGCTCAGAACAAGGGGCTCTCTTGTGGCAGATGATGTCCAGGGAGGCTGGAAGAGTGGAAGTCAGTGCTTCGCCGCGGCTGGGGGACAGCTGTTCGCCAGCAGTGTTCTCTGATTCCCACTTAGTTAGGCTGCCTCATTCTGTCCCCGTCCGGCTGCCTTCTGACAAGAGCCCTCTAGTAGAACATCACCATTGTCGACCCAGCGAGCTTGATAAAGGAGGAGAGGACCTTCTGCCCCTTGGTTTCAGTTGGTGTGCCTTCCCAGCCCATTTAGAGCGACCGTTGTGTGTGTGGAGATGTGAGAATTGATGTGTGTGTTATTGACGTGTGTGTTGATGTGAGTGTTATGAGTGTGTGTGTGTGTGTGTGTGTGTGTGTTGATGTGTGTGTGTGTGCCTGATGCAACCCAGTGTTTGCCGTGGCGCCTTCACTTCCAGGACACCCGGTTATTTTTAGGGATGACGCGTCCACCATCAAAATAACTGGCTATTTTTACTATTGGGCGCGTCAATCACATCATGACATATCCCGGCTCTGGAGAAATAGCGGCCAACAGCAGTGAAGACAGGGGAAGGACACGGTGTGAGTCAGACACGGGGGCAAGGGGAGAGGGCGAGGGGCCGCAGGGCCGCGAGTGGCTGTTGATCTGACTCGAGTGACCGGGACCCCTGCTAAGAGCCCCCTTGCTCGAGGGCTTGCTCTGCACCAGGCCCAGCGCCTCGCATGTGGCACGTGGGGTCCCAGGGACTCGGCACGAGCATCCTCGAGGTAGGGACTCCCATGATCTCTGTTGCGAGTGTGGCCACTGGGGCACAGAGTCCGGCAGCCTGCCGAGGTGTTGCCTGGAGTGTCACGGGCTGCGTCTGAGCCCAGAGCCTCACTTCTGAAGCATCGCGTCTGCTCACAGGTTTATTGCGGAAATGCCACGTCCTTCCCTTTGTCAACGTCCGCCTGGTTACAAAGCGGTCGCTCGCTGTGGACACCGGGCCGGGCAGCTCATCTCCTGGGGGTGGAGAGAAGTACAGACAGGGACACGGAAAAGGCGTGTCTGGTTCGTCAATAAGGAACAGTTGAGCTAGGACCCAAAGAGCCCACGCCTGGACACGGCGTCCACATCTGGGCGGTGCGGTGGGATGGCCCGCGGGCCTTGTGATTGGTGAGACTCCCTTCCCTGCCTCGTCCACGCCCATCCGTCACGCGTTCTGTCCAGATGTCTCTCGAGTTGACGTGCGTCCCTCCTCCCCCACACCCGCGGCTAGTCTGGCCACCCTTGTCTCTCTGCTGGCTTCCCTGCCAGTCTCCAGAAGGCTCTCCCTGCCATCAAGGGCACCCGCCTTCCACCAGCAGTCCGTTCGATGGGAGATAAGCGTAGGTCCGTGTTTCCAGAACTGTGTGCCATAGAATAGGGGTCCGGAAAATACATTTGAGAAAGATGCGTGCTGTACCTCTCCCTCCATTATCAAACAGAGTCCCAGTGTCCCATCAAACAGAGGTGTTTTGTTTTGTTTTTTGGTTTTTGGCTGCTCACTCATTCAGTAGCTATTTGAGGACCTATTATGTGCCAAGTTCAGTTCTAGGTGGGAGAACAGTAAACAAGGTAAAGTTCCTGTTTTTATGGAGCTTATATTCCAGCTGGGGGAGACAGACAGTAAATGAATAAACCAGAAAAAATCAGCGAATGACTTAGTACTTTGAAACAATACAGCTTTGATATAATGGGGGGGGGGAGTGGGAGGAGAGGGGAGGCCGTCCGGAGAAGGTGACATGGAAGCTAATGAGCTCCAGGACAGGGAGCCAGTTCTTGAAGGATCTGGGGGGAAGAGCTTTCCAGATAGGGATGAGCAAGTGCAAAGGCCCTGAGGTGAGTCAGTATATTGGAAGGAGAGAAAGAAGGCCAGTGTGGCAGGAGGCAAGAGGGTGGGGGAGAGATGCAGATGAGAGAGAAGCTTGTAGGTGCCAGAAGGAATTTGAATTCTAAGCGTAATAGGGAGCCATCGAGGTTTACAGTAGAGGAGTGAGGGAGGGCCTGTTATATGACCCATGCCAGATCAGTTGTTGGACAGTGTGTTGGAGGGGCGTTGGGGGGAGGCAAGGAGGCCAGCCAGGAGGCATGAGCTGATGGTGCTTTGCACCAGGCAGTGGCAACACTGATGAAGAGAGCAGGATTCAGGATGTGTATAGAGGTAGCATGGAAAGGTGTTCTGAGGGATGAGAGGGACAGAGATGCGTCCAGAAGGCTCTCAGATTTTGGCCACAAGCAGCTGAGTGGATGGCGGTGCTGTGTATGGGGTTGGAGAGTTGTGGGGGAGTTGCAGGGGGCCAGGGGTGACGGTGGAGGGGTCCACCCAGAGCTCCGCTGGGAGAGTGAACCCCCGGCTGACTGTCCCTCCCCTCCAAGATTCAGCTGACGCCATCTCCTCTCGGAAACACCGCCTGAGCTGCCAGACAGGCCACGTGTCTGTGCGTGGATGAGGCGTTGCACGCTTTGTGACAGTCGTCTGTCCGCGTGACTTTGCTCTGACCCCAGCGGGGACGGGTGCCTCGTCTGTCTTTCTCACAGCTGTGTCTCCGGGTACCTGACGCTTAGTAACTTTTTGTGGAAGTGAGCAGAACTGATTATGGGAGAAGTCAGTGGAAGGGAGGGGCTTCCCTCAAGAATGCATTCCCGACATAAAGACAGGGATTGGAGCGTAGCCAAGAGGGGGGCATCCTATTGGTGAGAAGAGAGTCAGGTAGTAGCAAGAGTCCCAAACACGGTCTCAAATGGTCTGGGTTCAAACCCCAGTTCCTCATCTTTCTGCCGTGTGACCTTAGTCAACCACTCTACCTCCTGAACCTTAGTTTCGCCACGGGCAGGAAGAGAATCGTCGTAGCTGTTGGCGTAAATGAGGCAACGTGAGTGAAAGCATCTACACAGAGTCTGGGGGAACGAGGAGGTATATGATGGCAATAGAACCTGAGAGGTCTGAGCACAGGCTGGCAGTGATCGGCCTCCCCCTGTAATGCCACCTGGGTTTTCTCTGCCTGGAGAGGACTTTGCAGACTGTGTCTCCATCCTTAAGGATCAGATTCCTTTTTTTTTTTTTTTTTTTTTTTTTTTTTTTTTTTTTTTGCCTTCCTTCATGACCTCCCATGTTTGGAATGAATTGTAGGGCTTGGAGTCTAACTGTGAGATGTATGAGGCTTTCTGACTTCAGGTTGGTTGGGACACTAAAAGGTCTTAATCTCGACATCTGGATAAATGATTTCCAAATGGAAGTCCCTGGACCAGCAGCACGGGTACCATCTGGGGACACTCGCTGGAGGTGCAAAATCTCAGACCCTGCCTCAGGCCCAAGGCATCGGGACCTTGGGCGTGGACCCCGTGATAAGTATTTCAACAACCCTCCAGGGAATCCAGATGCACACTCAGGTTTGAGACCCACTGGCCTCGAGCTTCCAGCCTGCAGTACGTCTTTCTCTTTCATGGGGAGAGGATCAGAATGTTCAGGTTGAGGTCAGAGTTATCTTCTAGTCCAGGTTATTTGAAAGTGCTCTGTAGAACATTAGTTTTCCCCACGTGTGGTGGAAACTCAGTGACTCGAGTTCCATGATCAAATAAGTTTGAAAGATGCAAAGTGTCACAGAGCTCAAGTCCTCCTCTGTAGGACTTATCAGAGCCTTTAAGATGTTAATATGCTTTATGAATCTCCAGTGGGAGGGTAGAGCACACGTTCTTTCTCAAACTTACTTTCAGGACTTGTGTTCCACGGCGCACAGTTTGGGAAACATGGATCTAGCCCAATCTCCCATCCAATGGACAATCTTATCTCTAAATTTATGATTCTGCAACCTTTTCCCCAAGGCATCTAGAGACAGGGAGTTGTTGACTTTATGAGGCCTCTCATATTCTTTTTCAGAAGGGCTGTTAGCAACTGTTAGCATTTGCCTTATACTAAGCCAAATCTGCCTATCTGCCATGTCTTCCAGAGACTCCTCTCTCATGGTTCCCCTTCCATGGACATGGTCTGTCTTTGGTAGCTAGTGAAGTATTGGGGAATTGCTTCTTTTAATTTGTTTTTAACGTTTATTCATTTTTGAGACAGAGACAGAGCATGAATGGGGGAAGGTCAGAGAGAGAGAGGGAGACACAGAATCCGAAACAGGCTCCAGGCTCTGAGCTGTCAGCACAGAGCCCGACGTGGGGCTTGAACTCACAAACTGTGAGTTCATGACCTGAGCCGAAGTCAGACGCCCAACCGACTGAGCCACCCAGGCGCCCCTGGAATTGCTTCCTTTAAATGGCTTCTGGCCCATGTGCAGTGTCCTAGAAGTGATTACAAAGCACAAAGGTAATATCATTGAGCAGAGAGGTAGTTTAAGACTCTTCTGTTGTAATTTGTCCCCATTCTGTCTATTTACCACAATTAGTAGGTCCAGCCTAAAGATCTGGGGGAGATCACAGCCTTTCTCGCCAACCTGTTTCGGTGAAGTCCAGAAGTTTTGCTCCTGTGAAACTTCCTTATGCCTAGCCACGTGGTTTACTACCCTTCCATTCCTAAACTACATTTGCACTTCACTTTCACTAACGAATCAATTGATGGATTGACTTCCTTTTTTTTCCCATTTGTCCATGTATTCATTCCAACACCTCTCTGCCAAGTTTCCACTAGGTGCTTCAGAGCCAAGGCTGAGCAAGACCAATTTGATGTGCACGGACCTTACGGTCTGTAGGGAGAAGAACGATGATAAAATTAAAAACAAAACCCACAAATAACGCCTTTTGAATTTGTGCTAAGTGGGAAGGCAGGGATGGAGAGTAGCAAGGGGTGGAGACCAGCCCCGGTGAGGTGGTCAGGGAAGGATGCTTGATGTCGGAACTGACGGCTGATGGAGCTATAACCCATTGCTTTTGGCTTCTTGATTCTGTTTGATTGTTTGTATCATTATAATCAGACTTAGATTATTAGGACCCAGAGGGTGGGAACCAGTTTTCATATTGTGCTTAGTATAAAGACATAGGCATTGTGGTTTTTGCTCTCCTTTCTTCATATTATAGCTGTCATATGTATCATATGAATACACATTAGAGTAGTTTTTGGAGTATCTCCTGGGCATTTGGAATATCTGTTGTGAGATTCTGAGTCTCCTTTGGAGAACATTGATTTTTTTAAAATATAATTTATTGTCAAGTTGGCTTACATACAACACCCGGTGCTCATCCCAACAAGTGCCCTCCTCCATGCCCATCACCCACTTTCCCCTCTCCCCCGTCCTCCGATCAACCCTCAGTTTATTCTCTGTACCTAAGAGTCTCTTATGGTTTGCCTCCCTCCCTCTCTGTAACTATTTTTCCCCCTTCCCCTCCCCCATGGTCTTCTGTTAAGTTTCTCAAGATCCACATATGAGTGAAAACATATGCTGTCTGTCTTTCTCTGACTGACTTATTTCACTTAGCACAATACCCTCCAGTTCCATCCATGTTGCTGCAAATGGCCAGATTTCATTCTTTCTCATTGCCAAGTAGTATTCCATTGTATGTATAAACCACAACTTCTTTATCCATTTATCATTTGATAGACATTTGGGCTCTTTCCATAATCTGGCTACTGTTGAAAGCGCTGCCATAAACATTGGGGTACATGTGCCCCTGTGCAGCAGCACTCCTGTGTCCTTTGGATAAATTCCTAGCAGTGCTATTGCTGGGTCGTAGGGTCGTTCTATTTTTAATTTTTTGAGGAACCTCCACACTGTTTTCCAGAGCGTGGAGAACACTGATTTTTGTTTGTTTGTTTTGTTTTGATTTTCTTAAGTAGTCAATCTGTTAGGTTCAGGCTGCACATTCTGTCTTGCCTTCTGTGGGTGGTGGTCCAATGCCAGATCATTTCTCGAAGTTTTTGCGAGGCTTCTTTGGGTTAGTTCTAAGCACATGGAGTGTTTCTCATCCAGAGTCAGGGAGTGCCTTCTCCAGCTCTTGCCTTTTGGGGATCCTTTCCACATTCTCTGGTTCCCAGGGGCTTCTTTCTCTGGTTCTTCTAGCCAAAAGCTTTCGCCTCCTGCCCTGTTGCCTGGTTCTAAGAGGCTGACCCTGTCCTTGCGGTGAAGTGTTGAGACAAAAAAGGGCGAGAAAAGCCCTGTGGATTCTCCCTCCCATTATTGGCCCCTATTCCCAGTTCCTCTGTCCAGAGGAACGGGTTTTCTCTTGGGGGCGTAGGTGTCTGAGTTGTTTCTGTTTCATGTGGGTGCAGTTTTATCGCTAAGCTGACATGGGGGCAGGGCTGAGAGAGAGGGAATCAAAAAAAAAAAAGAAGATTCTCTTCACATTCTTCTGCATGCAGGGACTCGTTTTGGGGTGCTCTGCATGAAAGGCAGGGCTGCCCTGGAACATTGACTCCCCACCCCACCCTCGTGCACAGTTCTGCCCGCTTTCAAGGCAGGGGTGGGAATTGAAGGGAACGCATCATTTGCCATATAATTGTCATTCTTCACGTTTTTATCTCTGTCCCCTATCACCCTGCTGTTAACTTACATTCTTTGAACCTTCAGGCAGCTGCCTTTGTGTTTTTCCCAGAGTTTTTGGGGGCCCCAGTGGGGACGATAGGGTGCCACCATGGACACACTCCATCAGTGCCAAAACCAGAACCGGGGTGGGTATTTTCTACGTGTTCGCTCACTAGACCCTCATAACAATCCCGTGAGGTAGGTGATGCTATCCCCAGTGTAGAGGTGAGAAAACAGAGGTGCAGAGAGGTGAAGTCAGGATCTAAACCCTCACCTGAGCATCGTCACGCTACCTGGGGTCTTGTCTAAAGCATGTACATGGTGTCGAAGCTGCTTCCCTGGGTCCCTTGCCTCCCCCTCCTGCTAGGGGACTCTTGGGCCAGGGGCCACATGCCCCCTGTCCTTCATCTATAGCATGGGGGAAATCTTAGCCTCTCCCTTGTGGCACCATTGCAAGGACTGGGTTAGGAAACGTAAGCAAGTGTTGAGAGTCGTGTCTGGCACGCAGTGGGAAGCTCTCGGTGAAGGGTGGCTGTGGTCCTTGTCACTGTTATCATTTGTTCCTTGTATACTGAGTGCTGAGCAACACAGCAATCCGCATACAGAAGGCTCTGTAAGTATTCGTTGAAATATTTATGGAGTTCAGTCATTTGTGAGACCATTTTATCCTTTCTTTACAAGTTTATTTACTTATTTTGAGAGAGACAGAGACAGTGTGAGCAGGGGAGGGGCAGAGAGAGACGGAGAGACGGAGAATCCCAAGCAGGCTCTGTGCTGTCAGTGCTGAGCCCGATGGGGGGCTCGAGCTCACAAACTGTGAGATCATGACCTGAGCCAAAATGAAGAGTCGGATGAGGTACCCAGGCGCCCTGAGAACATTTTACCCTTAAAACACAGTGCATTTTACTTTGTCGTTTCTTTTTTCAGAAATATGTTGGCATTTTTTGGCCATTACCCTTTTCTTTGCCCAGCTGTTGAACTATCCTTGGGTGGCCCTGAGGAGGCTTGCACTGGGGGGCTTGTTCCCATCCCTGCTTTTTCCCTGTTTTTATCCTTTTTTTTTTTTTAATTTTTTGTCAGTTGAACTACTTCTGTGTCCCTCGACCACAAGAGGGATAAGGAGCAGCTCTGGGTTCCTATTTTGGCTTTTTCATTTAGTAGCTGTATAGCTTAGACAAGTAAAACTTAGGACCCCCTCCCCCCCATCTCACCTGTACCTTGTGAATGATTTTCTACCTCATAATGCTATGAGGAGTAAAATGAGATAGTACAGGCAAGGTGTCTGCATAGCTCCTGGTGCATAGTGGGCCCTGAAAAAATGTTTGTTTGTTTGTTTCTTTCTCTCTTTTTTAAATGTTTATTTATTTTTAATGTTTATTTTTAAGAGAGAGAGAAAGAGACGGGGGGGGGAGGGGCAGAGAGAGATCGAGACACAGAATCTGAAGCAGGCTCCAGGCTCTGAGCTGTCAGCACAGAGCCCAAGGTGGGGCTTGAACTCCCGAACCATGAGATCATGACCTGAGCTGAAGTCGGATGCTCAACTGACTGAGCCACCCAGACGCCCCTAAATGTTTATTTATTTATTTTTGAGAGGCAGGTTGGGGGAGAGTACAAGCGGGAGAGGGGCAGAGAGAGAAGGAGACACAGAATCCGAAGCAGGCTCCAGGCTCTGAGCTATCAGCACAGAGCCTGATGCGGGGCTCGAACCCACGAACTTGGAGATCATGACCTGAGCCGAAGTCAGATGCTCAAACGACTGAGCCACCCAGGCGCCCCTGTTAGCGTCCTTATTTACCCTTGATAATAAGATAGCCAGGAGTTCCTGCTGCAACGGAAGAGCAGTTACTCCAGATCTGAGCCGGGGGTTCTGGTCTATATAGAGCTGGCAGGAAGCTGGCTGAGCCAGACCTCAGCACCTCCCCAGTCCTCACTCCCTGGTAAGTGCCCTGCAAATGTTTGTGGGATGAAGAAGTGCCTGGACGGCTCAGACTTGATGCCTTATCTGTCAGCATCAGACTGCCCCCTGGGGTTAGTAACTGGGGCAGAGCACCCCCATTGCTAATATCTAGACTCGCTTGTTTTCATCTTGGTCTGTGATTTTTATCAATGTAGATGGTTTAATTATTGTGGAGACCTGGGGGGACATCTTTAGTTTTCGCATTTGTTCCTTACCCCTGGGCTTGGCAGCTTCTGGTTTCAGAGATTCCTGTGGAATCATCCTCGACAGGATGTTTGGGCTCCAGTGACAGGCGGGGTGCGGGGCAAGGTTAGGTGTTAGGGGGACGGACCCACTTGTGTGGGCCTCTTCCAGATTGAGCCAGCAAATATTTATTGGTGCCAGTGTTGTGCCTCGGGCTGAGATGGAGAATGCCAAGACGTGGCCTCCAGGAGTTCACGGTCAAGCTACAGACGTGGACAGATCCGCTACTCAAGTGCAGCGGGTGGTCTGCAGGGTCATGGGAACATCTGTGGTTGTCCTCTGGATAAATCCTCAAATCCCCACCTTGGCCTGTAGGTCCCTGCTGCTGCCCTCCCCTGCCTCAGTTTCCACCCACCCCGGCCCCACTGGCCCCTTGCATTTCCTCCTGTGGGTCCCCTCCTTGCACGTGCCGGTTCTGGCTGGGACACCTGCTCTCGTCCTTTACCTGGTTCACGTGACACCAGCTCAAAGGTTACTCCTTAGGAACCTCTCCCCAGCCCTCAGCTTCTTCTGTTCTCTCGTAACTAAGTAACTGAAGTATGATTCTGCATTTAGTGCCTACGTCCTCTTCTAGAGCCGCGTGGGACACTGTATGTCTGAGGGGAAGATAATACCAACCATGTATGTAACTTAAAATTTTCTAGTTAACCACATTTAAAAAACACACAAAGAACTAGGTGACATGAATTTGTTTTTACTGTGGTAAATGTACACAGCATAAAACTTACCATTTTAACTTATTGTTAAGTGTGCATTCAGTGGCATTAAGTAAGTTCACTGCCCCTCCCCAGATCTTTTCCATCATCTCAAACTGGAACTCTACCCATTCAGCAACCCCAGCCCCTGGTAACCTCTATTCTGCTTCCGTCCGTGAAGTTGTCTGCGCTGGGTACCACGTTTAAGTGGAAAACGTAACAATATGTGTCCGTTTTGTTTCTGGCTTATCTCAGCATAATGTTCAATGTTCGTGAATATCAAGGTTCATCCATGTGGTAGCATGTATGAAAACGCCCTTTTATGGCTGAATAACAGTCCACCATATGGCTATATTATGTTTTGTTTATCCGTGCATCAGTCGATGGACACTTGGGTTGTGTCTTTTAGATATTGTGATGAGTGCTGTTTTGAACATGGGTGTACAGGTATCTGTTTGAGTCCCAGCTTTCTATTTTTGTGGGGTATATACCTAGGGATTGCTGGATCGTGGGGGTAGTTCTGTGTTTAGCCTTTTGAGGAACGAGGTTAAATTTTACGTTATATTTTCTGTAACCCAGTATTTCCAGAAAGGTATCATTTCAACGCGTAATCAATCTAAAAATTATTGATGAGCAATTTTGCTTCATTTTCACGTGAAGTCTTTATGATGTGGAATGCAGAGGGCGTAAGCTCTGTGTGGCTGGGGAAGCCATCCATCTTGTGGACCCGAGTGCCTTGTACACAGTGGGTGTCTAACCCAAAGATGTATACACATAGCTACCTGCAGGGGGAACAGAATGACGGCTAAACAGCAGCAGCCATGATAGTAACAATAATGATGGCCTACTGTGTGCAAGGCTCTTTATTTTCTTTTTTTTTAATTTTTTTTTTCAACGTTTATTTATTTTTGGGACAGAGAGAGACAGAGCATGAACGGGGGAGGGGCAGAGAGAGAGGGAGACACAGAATCGGAAACAGGCTCCAGGCTCTGAGCCATCAGCCCAGAGCCTGACGCAGGGCTCGAACTCCCGGACCGCGAGATCGTGACCTGGCTGAAGTCGGACGCTTAACCGACTGCGCCACCCAGGCGCCCCAAGCCTCTTTGTTTTCATAAATTCTCAAAACAAGCCTATAAAGCAGACTCTTTTTTTTTTTTTTTAACATTTATTCATCTTTGAGAGACAGAAGGAGACAGAGCATGAGCGGGGGAGGGGCAGAGAGAGAGAGGGAGACACAGAATCGGAAACAGGCTCCAGGCTCCGAGCCATCAGCCCAGAGCCTGACGCAGGGCTCGAACTCCCGGACCGCGAGATCGTGACCTGGCTGAAGTCGGACGCTTAACCGACTGCGCCACCCAGGCGCCCCAAGGCTCTTTATTTTCATAAATTCTCAAAACAAGCCTATAAAGCAGATACTTTTTTTTTTTTTTAACATTTATTCATCTTTGAGAGACAGAAGGAGACAGAGCATGAACGGGGGAGGGGCAGAGAGAGAGAGGGAGACACAGAATCCGAAGCAGGCTCCAGGCTCCGAGCTGTCAGCACAGAGCCCGACGTGGGGCTCGAACCCACGAATCGCGAGATCGTGACCTGAGCCGAAGTCAGACGCTTAACCGTCTGAGCCCCCCGGGCGTCTCTAAAGTGCGTACCGTTATTATTCAGTTGTAGATGCGCAAACTGCCGCTCAGAGACATCAAGCGACGTACCTCAGGTCACACAGCTGGGATTCAAAGCTGGCTGGGTTCTGTTGTCCTGGGGCAAGGAGTTATCTCGGGAGGCACTAAATCTAGATGTCTTGGAGAAGCCCCATGGTGCCCATGGGTGGTGTCCGCCTTTGTTAACAGCGGTGGAGGAGGAAAAACGAACGTTTACCCAACACCCGTTTCCTGGAGGCATCCGCATTTCTCTTTGCCTCTGGGTCAACACTGTGAAGGTGACCTCAAAAGACGTACCTCCCACCGCGCCAGGCTGCAAAGCCCTCACAAGCACTGTCCCTGTAGAGCGAAATTGGGAGAGAGAGGAAGGCAGCTGCCCGCCCCGCTGGATCCACGTGGCGAGGGAGAAGACGGAAGGGTTGGGGAAAGCTGTTCTCCAAGTCAGTTGCCCGGAGATAAAAATAAGGTGCTTTGCAGCGTGCAAGGTGATCTAATGTTGCTTTGAGCTTGCTCGAATTTGCCAACACGAGAGGTTATGAAGCTAACATCATGCCTGTCAATCAAAGGCGGGCCGAGCGCTGGAATTCGAGGAACCTCAGAGGTTATCTTTTCGAATGTGACCTCTCCTGGTGTGGACGCTCTCCTGCCGTATCCCTCAGAGCTGATGGGAGCCAGACGGGCCTCCTAGCGTTACCCCCTTCCCCTTCCTCAGAGGCCCCTGGGGCAGCCCGTTCTTCTGCAGGGATAAGGACATCTTCCCACCCGCTTTCTTTGGTCCCACCAGACCTTTATTTCTCAAGGCTTTATCCACCCAGGGCAACCCCAGGCTTGAAAGGAACTTCGGCTCTGACAAGGCATTTCCCACCTCCTTTGTTTCCTGCATTCAGGATGGGTGATACCAATAATAGTATCTGTCATGGCCGTTAGGATTTATGAGTGTTCAGCAATTGATTCATGTCACAAATATTCATTGAGGCAACATGTCATTTATGCATCATGACAAAATATCTATATTTATTAATTTTTCCCCAGATTCGTGGAGATGTGATTGACCAATAACAGTGTATAGGTTTAAAGTGTACGATGTGATGATTTGATATACACATATGTCGTAAAAAAAAAAAAATCTGTGTTTGTTTATTGCCAGGCACTGTGTTAGATGCTGGGCACTACAGTGGTAAGAAAGTCTGGGCCTCTGCCTTCTGAGAATGTGTATTTTAGCAGGGAAGACAGATGGTAAGCAAATAAACAGATAATTCCCATCAATCCTCATCGTTCTTGGAGTCCATATTTGCAGATTCTCCTTGTTGCAAATACAATGTATTTGTATCTCCCAAGTCAATATTTGTGGGTGAAAAATTTGAGTCCCGTGCTGCTCACATCCTCAGCTGAGGTCCAAGGAGGCAACACTGTCTGCTTTGCTCTTACAGTGGTTTGCAAACAAGAGTCCTTTCTGAGGTCTTAAATTTAGCGCCACTTTTCCCACAGTTCTTGTGGTTTTTTTCTGTTGGGGTTTTCAGTGTTTAAAATGACCCCTGAGCAGAGGACTGATGTGCTGTCTCATGTTCCTGAGCACAAGAAAGCTGCGAGGTGCCTTATGGAGAAAAATACGTGGTTACAGAAGCTTTGCTCAAGCTCCCTATCACAAGCCATGGTGCTGTTGGCCATGAGTTCAGTGTTAAAGAATCAACTATCTATACTTAATAAGGTGTCTTTAAACAGAAACCCACATAAAAGGAGATGACATATGGATCAGGTGACAAAAGTGGGGCAGAGGCTTGTGGGAACCTAATCTTGTGTTTCCACGAGGAACAACGGTTCAGTGTTTGCAGCATCCCTGTAGAATAACGAAATTTGACTGTATAACTGCGAATAATGTAAATTGACTGTATAACATAATAATTCCACTGAGTGGTGGGGGTTTGAGGAAATGGAGGAGGAGGAGGACGACGACGACAGACAAGGAGGGTGGAGGTGGTGAATAATGATGATGAGGGCTCAGCACAGTGGGAAGGCAGGCAGGGCCATGCCCGAGGCCGTGTGGATCCCAGCAGTCGTGGTGTTGGTCTAGCGCACTGTGCAATCTACTCCGCTCACTGTCCACGTTGGGCTGTTGCGGGCTGCAGTGTGATGCTGACAGTCACTGGGGTTCAGAACCATGGTTCCAACAAGACTGCAGTACCCAATGTCAGACCCCATTACTACCAACAGCGTGGATGTTAAAGATGGTGCCCTGAGTGCTGCTTCTATTCTTGAGCCCCTAGATCTGGACTCGTGTGAATTTGGGCTTCTGTCAGTTCTTCCAGGGCTTGCTGCTCACGGCTCTATCAAACGTCCTAACCGCGAGATGCTCTGGGATGTGTTTTATTGCAAAATTCCCTGTATAGATGCTAACAGTGAAATGAACCAGGAAGCCTCGCTTTCAGTTTCAAATGTCCAACAGATGGTCGCAGTTGTTCTCTTCAATCTGGAGACAGGAAGCAGCCTGGTCACAATTTTAATTGTTCTTGACAATTAAAACACTGAAATATTGTCAAAGAGTATTTACACAGTGGAGGCGACACACCGTGGGGTTTGGAGCAGGATAGACCTGAAACTTTTTAGATGGGTGGACGCGGGGAAGGTCCCTGCTCTTCTCCAAGACTCAGTTTCAACTTCTGAAAAATGGGGCTGATAACCTATATCCGCCCAGGGGGCTGTGAGGATCAATTCAGAAACGCCGTATGTCATTGTCATAGAGCAGCCGAGATAACATACTCTGGGGTCAGACTGCCAGAGTTTAGATCTTGGCCTTGGGCAAGCGTTTCAACTTTTCCAAGCTCTGATCTCACCAGCCTCACAGGGTTGTTAACGAGAATTAAATGTAACGAGGCATGAGGTTAAGAGGGTGTGTGGCCACAGTGAGCGCTCGGTGAATGTTAGCTATGGGGTCATTATGAAAAGTGCTTTCTTAAATGCTCACTGGGATGGCAATCGTCACCACCATCGTCATCATCATTGAAGACAAATCACAAGTCGGCTAGGATGGGTAGAAGTCAGAACGCTTGGGGCGCCTGGGTGGCTCAGGGGGTTGAGCATCCGACTTCAGCTCAGGTCATGATCTCACAGTTCATGGGTTCGAGCCCCACAATGGGCTCTGTGCTGACAGCTCAGAGCCTGGAGTCTGCTTCCGATTCTCTCTCTCTCTCTTTTTCTCTCTCTCTCTGTCCCTCCCCTGTTTGTGTGCAAGCTCGCTCGCTCTCAAAAATAAATAAACATAAAGAAAAATAAATCAGAACCTTGTAATTGCCGGTGGGAATGTGAAATGGTGCTTGTTGCTATAGAAAAAGTTCAGTGGTTTCTCAGAAGGTTAAAACGTCGAAATACCACAGGACCCAGCAGTTCCACTCCAGGATATATACCCCCGAAGAATTAAAAACTAGGTGTTTGAACAAATAACTTGTATGCAAACATTCATAGCAGCACTGTTCATAATAGCCACAGGTGGAAACAGCTTAAGTGTCCGTCCGCTGATGACCGGATAAACAGTATGTGGTATAGCCAGACAATGGAGTATTATTCAGCCGCGAGAACGAATGGAGATTCTGAGACACCTACTACACCATGGATGAAAACATTTATTCAAAGTGAAAGAAGCCAGTTACCTAAGACCACATATTATATGATTCCAATTACATGAAACATCCAGAATAGGTAAATCCAGAGAGACAGAAGACAGATGGGTGGTGGCCAGGGGCTGGGAAGAGGTGGGGGAAGGAGGAGTGGCTGCTTCATGGGTATGGGAGTCTCTTTTGGGGCGATGAACATTTTTTTGGAATTGATAGAGGCAACATTGCAAATGTACCAGATGCCGCTGGATTCTACACTTTGAAATGGTCGATGTGAGTTGCACCTCTGTGTTTAAAATTTAGCAAATAGAGAAGAAACTTCATTAGAACGGGAAAGCTTCCCTGAAGTTAGTTACTGAAAGGCTCATCCCTCTGGATGTTTCGGTGGGTAATCAAGTCGCAAATGCTGTATCGAGCAGGGTGTGAGAGGCATTACTGGGTCAGAGTCCAAGCTCCCTGCCCCGTCTGTTCTCCCAGATAACTTGCCCAGACTGGGGTCTGTGCATTTGTTTGCTCCTACGTGGGGACACTGGGGTGGGGGGGGGGGGAGAGGCAGCAGTGCCCAGTGGGACCCACGGCTTGGCTAGACGCCGAGCTCTTTAATGAGATCTTAGATTAAGATTCTTGCCAGTGTTGAATTACTTTGGCAACTGTGTGTTTTTCATTTGTCCGTATTTGCTTCTTTTTGCAATTGCTTCCAGAAACGCAAACATTCTTCCTGGGCTTCAGGTTTCGCTTTTTCAGGAATTGTGGCTAACACGGGTGTCATCTTTGACTTTTGGAGGGTCAGACAGCATTGCTTCTGGTGCTGATCTAGAAGGTCTGTGTAAAACGGTTCAGCCTTTCCAGGGCCTTCTGGATAGTTCTCTCATTTCCAGAGGGTGTCAGGAGGCTCCCTGGAAGGTTGTGATGGTGACGGGTATAGACCTGGACTGGAAACCACACTCCATCACTTACTAGCTGTGTGATCTTGGGTAACTCAGCCTCTCAGATAATTGCCACTTCCTTCACTGTGAAATGGAGACAGTGGCAGAAGTTTCCTCCCAGGGTCTTACGAGGATGATGTAAAGGTATGCATATAAAATACTTAGGACACTATCTGACACATAGCGTTCAATAAATAGTAACTGTCATCAGTGTCAGTAACAACTGTTGTTACTTTTTCTCTTTACCAATGACTCCAGTGAAATATTTTCTTTTAACTTTTTAAAGTATACTTATTTATTTTGAAAGAGACAGAGACAACGTGAGCAGGGAAGGGGCAGAGAGAGAGGGAGAAAGAGAGAATCCCAAGCAGTCTCCACGCTGTCAGTGCCGAGCCCGACGCGGGGCTTGAACTCACGAAACCACGAGATCGTGACCTGAGCTGAAACCGAGAGTTGATTGCTTAACCGACTGAGCCACCCAGGCAGCGCCCCTCCAGTGAAACATTTTCAACTACCTCTAAAAGTTCTGTTTCTTGCTGCAGAGTTATGAGGATTAAAGCAAAAACTTTTTTGTTGTTCCTCCAGTGACTTCAATCTAATATTTTCAGCCAACATCTGAAAGCTGTGTTTCTTGTTAGGAAGTTGTAAGGATTAAACTAACAAGTGCTTTGAAATAGTCACGAAAATTACAAGTAGTGGTGAGGCTGGAATAGCAGACTTTTTCCAGTTCTGCTTCTGAAGGGCTAAAGCACATATGCATTCTGATGCCGGCTCTGAAATTCAGACAAGTTCTAAGTCACACGTTTGCCTGTTTATAAAATTTTAATGGGAAGGGACAAAGAAGTTAGACACTTGCCTAGACCTTCTGAAATCATTTTCTCCCTTGAGAATGGCTTTTATTTCTGTTAGTCCCTTATCGGAGAATGTCAAAAGAAAAACCCTTACACCTTGAAATGTCTTTAATCAATCCTCAGACCTTTCATTTCTTAAAACCTATTCCCTTCTCCCCGCCCATTTCAAGACTTGAAATAAAACGATTTTCCAGAAACGGATGACAAGATAGCAAGAGCCACGATTAATAACCCCCGGAGCACCTTGGTACCACACCTTCCCTATTTAAAATGAAAAATTACCTTTTTCCCTCAGACTTTATTAAAAAGAGGATCAAAGGAGAGAGGGGAAGAGTTGATATAATACAGCCCATCAGTGAACACACTTCTGAAGCTGCAGCAGAGAGAAGCCGCATCCCTGTCAATCGAGCAGCTGGCAATTTGGATAATGAAATGAGGCACTTGGCTTCTTCATTCCCAAACTTCTGATTTTGAAATGCAGGGGTGGAGAGGAAGAGTAATTGATGGAGAGGAGAATTTGGTAGGGGTAAAGCTTGCTTGCTCTCTTCTCATCTTTCTGACTTAAAACAACTTTAGGGCAGGGATTCTTGGGGGCAACTCGGTGCTTTCTTGAACCTGGTGGAGGGTGTGTGTGTGTGTGTGTGTGTGTGTGTGTGTGTGTGTGTTTGGAGGAACTCTTAAGCTTCAGGGGAAGGTGGGTCCCAGCACAATTGCAGGATGCCATGTGACAAAGAGGGAAGAGAAGGTGTAGGTTTATTATCCACTATGGGACATTAGCCACATCCTAGCACTCATCCAGAGCTCATTTATTTTCTTTTCAATTTTTTTTTATTTTTTTATGTTTATTTTTATTTGTTGGGGGGGGGGAGACATAGCACAAGTGGGGGAGGGGAGACCGAGAGGGAGACACAGAATCTGAGGAAGCAGGCTCCAGGCTCTGAGCTGTCAGCACAGGGCCCGATGCGGGGCTCAGACTCACGAACTGCGAGATCGTGACCTGAGCCAAAGTCAGACGTTTAACCAACTGAGCCCCCCAGATGCCCCCCGGAGCTCATTTATAAAATGGGTCAATGACACCTACATTACAGGGCAGGTAAGATGAGCACTGAACCCCCTGAGTCTGGCCGGTGCCCTCCAAATGCTAACTTTTATATCCTAACTCCCCAGCCTGTAGTCAGTGAATGTCCCTGGCTCCTGGCTGAGGACTGTATTCATTTCTTAGGGCTGCCATAACAAAGCCACCCAAAGTAGGTGCTTGAAAACAGCAGAAACAAGGGTGCCCGGGTGGCTCAGTCAGTTAAGCATCCGACTCTTAGGTTTGGCTCAGGTCGTGATCTCACCCTTTGCGAGTTCGAGCCCCGCACCAGGCATGGACACTGACAGTGTGGAGCCTGTTTGGGATCCTCTGTCTCCCTCTCTTTCTGCCCCTCCCCCTGCTCATGCTTTCTCTGTCTCTCTCAAAATAAATAAATAAATAACACCAGCAGAAATACATTTCCTCACAGTTCTGGGGGCTCCAAGTTTAAAATCAGGGTATGGGCAGGGTCATGCTCCCTCGGAAGTCTCTGGGGGGAGAATCTGCTCCCCACCCCTCTCCTAGCTTCTGGGGGCTGCTGGTAATCTTTGGCGTTCCTTGGTTTGTACCTTCACCTCTTTAATCTGTGCCTCTGTCTTCACATGGTGTCTCCTTTGTGTCGTTTTCTTTTAAAAAAATTTTTTTTAACGTTTATTTATTTTTGAGAAGAGAGAGACAGAGCACGAGCAGGGGAGGAGGGAGAAAGAGAGAGACACATAATCTGAAGCAGGCTCCAGGCTCCAAGCTGTCAGCACAGAGCCCGACGCGGGGCTCGAACTCACAGACCATGAGATCATGACCTGAGCTCAAGTCGGACGCTTAACCGACTGAGCCACCCAGGTACCCCCGTGTCCTTTTCGTATAAGGCCAGCAATCATTGCCTTTATGGACCCCCAACCCAGTGTTACTTCATCTTAACTTGATTACATCTGCAGAGAACTTATTAGCAAAGAAGGTCACACTCACGGGTACTGAGGGTTAGGGCTTCAACGTGTCTTTTTGGTGGCTACAGTTTAACTACCATAAGGACTCATTGCCTTTGGCTTCATGGATTTGTTTTCTGTGGGGCAGGGTCAGGGATATAGTCACCGGATGCAAGTTTATTTATATGCTTATTTTCTTTAATCCTCTCGGCGTCTTGTGAAATGTGTGCTTTTACTCCCATTTTACATAAACATTTATGCAACATTGGCTGGGTGCCAGAGATTACGCTAAATGGTCTACTTGCGTTGTCTTTATCATCTTCAGAGCAAGCCTAGGGGAAAAGCTCCACCGTGATTCCTCTTGTACAGTTGAAGAAGCAGTCATGGCAAGGCAAGGTCAGAGCAAGTTAACTTCTAAGCATCGTGTTGCAAAGTTGAGGTGTTCTGCTTCCTTGCTTGGTGTTTGTTTAGAATTAATTCTTGTTCTTTCCGTTCCGAAAGCCAGTCTTCCAAACACAGAGCTGTCTCTCTGTCTTCTGAGGGAGCCATGGAGTGGGGCGATGTGCTCATTACCTCCTGTCCCTGATCTGTAATTCAGGGCCATGGGATGTCTGCTCTGGAGACTCGGGGATCCGGTGGGAGAGGAGACAGAGGGAGAACATGATTCAATCATATCATGTCTTTGTTAAAAAAAAAAAAAAATCTAAGATGAGCCTGACTTCTGGACAGACCCAGGAGGTTTTACAATCTCACGCTCCATTTTTCTCAGTCTAGAAAAATAACTTCTTCCTGAGGAGCGGTCTTAGGACTCCTAGGGAGCAGAAGGGGTGGCAGGAAGTTCTGTAACATCCCAGCATCTCCCCTTGATGTCCTGCAGGAACCTTAGGCTCAGCCTGTGTGACCCTGAGCTCGCCACCTCCTTTTTGCAGTTTCCCTCTCCTGTACCTCCTGTCGCTGTGGTCGGTGCCACCAGCCATCATGTGTCCCAGGCTGGAAATCAGGAGGCCAGCCTTGGTGTAGTGACATGTTTAAAGATGTGGACTCCAACCCCAGCTGTGTGGTCTTGAACAAGTCACTTAACCTCTCTGTGCCTCAGTTTTCTCATCTATAAAATGGAGTGATCTTTGCTTACTACCTAGAATTG
This sequence comes from Lynx rufus, assembly GCF_022079265.1. Taxonomy (NCBI): domain Eukaryota; kingdom Metazoa; phylum Chordata; class Mammalia; order Carnivora; family Felidae; genus Lynx; species Lynx rufus. Next base: position 9,042,903 of record NW_025814839.1, on the reverse strand, counting down.
TTGTGTAGCTATATAATTCTTTTACATGTAAATTACACAACAGTGTCAAAAACGCAGTATGTTTCCAATAAATGTTAGCTATTTTTTTCTCCTCTGCTTGTGCCCATTCAATCCATGTCTCTTCTTCTCCCAACCCTGCCCCAGGTCCTTATCATCTCCCATCTAGATGCCTTCAGTGGCCTCAGGCTGGGCTTGCTGCTACCTCTGATCTGTCCAGTGCTTTCTCCATACTCTGGCCCATATAGCTTTCCTAACACTCATCTGATCGTGTCCCTTCCCTCCCCTTCCCTGATTATGTCCTGTTGAGCCACAAGAATGGATGCCTACACATGAAAAGATGCTCATCATCGCTCATCATCAGGGAAATGCAAATCAAAACCACAACGGGATATCACCTCACACTTGTTAGGATGGCTAAAATCAACACACGCAAGAAACAACAGCTGGATGGCGAGGATGTGAACAAAGGGGAACCCTCATGCACTGTTGGTAGGAATGCAAACTGGTGCAGCCACTTTGGAAAACAGTATGGAGGTTCCTCAAAAAGTTGAAAATAGAACTGCCCTACAATCCAGCAGTCACACTACTGGGTATTTATCCAAAGAATACAAAACCACGAATTCAGAGGAATTATATGCGCCCCTCTGTTTATAACAGCATTATTTACAATAGCCAAGATATGGAAGCAGCCCAAGTGTCCAATGATTGATGAATGGATGAGGGAGATGTGGTATATATACAATGAAATACTCAGCCATAAAAAAAGAATGAAAGCTTGCCATTTGCAGCAACATGGATGGAGCTAGAGAGTATAATGCTAAGTGACATAAGAGAAAGACAAGTACCATATGATTTCACTCATATGTGGAATTGAAGAAACAAAATAAATGAACAAGGGAAACAGAGAGAGAGAAGCCAAGTAAGAGACTCTAAATTATCTAGAACAAACTGATGGTTACCAGAGGGGAGGTGGGTGGGGGGGGGGGGATGGGGGAACTAGGTGATGGGATTAAGAAGCACACTTGTCATGATGAGCACAGGGTGACGTATGGAACTGCCGAATCACTATATTGTGTGTAGTTAACTATACTGGAATTAACTATACTGGAATTAGAGAAACAAAGAATGGATGGCCACACAGCCGTGCCCCCGGGTCTCTGGGACAGCTTTAATCACAGAGGGACAGGACCATCCCACTGGGCTCCAGCAGGACTTGATGGCAAATGGACCCCATTGGGCTATGTGATTTTTAAGCCACATGATCGGGGAAGCACCAGCCCCTGCCGGGGTGTGATCAGGGGCTGGGATATAACAGTGATATGACGGGCAGAACTTTGACTTCCAGCCCCAGACTACTTCTCAACATTTGTCTGTTGGGAAAGCCAGCCCTTCCCTTGGCATGAGCAGGGATTTGGGGGCCCAGGTCTTGTGGATCTAGCCGAATGGCCAGGAAGGAACTTGGCTTCGATCGTTTATGGTTGGGGGAAGTTCCAGCCCCTCCCTTGGCATGAGCATAGGGCTGAAGTCCGGGCCTTGGGCTCACAGCTGCGTGGTGTGGCGGACCAGAGCGTTAGCCTCCTCTGTTCCCCAGTTTGACGGCTGCTGCAGGTCTGAAGGAGCTCTGCAGGAGACCACCTTCCTTTGGGAGGCTAGCCGCAGGGGATCCCATCATGTTGACCCCTCCCTCTCAATAGCCCCCTGCACTTAGGAGAGCAAGTCCCTGCATGGTCCTCCTTAGTCGTTATTTCCAGTCTTGGCTTGAATTTCTTCCTCCCTCCAGAGAGCTCCAGCCACACTGAGCTGCTTTTCCTCCAAACCCATCATGTTTGACCATCTCCTGGCCTTGACCCTGCTGTTCTGTCTCGACCTTCCTTCCTCCACCCTGAACTCCATTCCTTTCCTAGCAAGTTCTCTTTCAACCTCAAGGTTTGGGTGTAGGTACCACGTCCTCTGGGATGCCTATCTCTACCCTTCCACCAGGAGCTGGGTCGCTCACGTGTGCTCCCACCTGCACTTCCTCTGACGTCAGATTCTCTGCCACATCGTGGGTACTTACTTACTTATGTAATCGAGGTGAAGCTCACAGAACAATGGCCAGTCATAACCTGAGCTGAAGTCAGACGCTTAACTGAGCCACCCAGGCACCCCGAACAATGGCCATTGTAACGTGAATAATTCCATGGCATTTCATGCATTCAACCACCACCTCTCTCCAGTTCCCAAACATTTTTGTCACCCCAGGAGAAACCCTGGACCCATTAAACACTAGCTCCCCATTCCGCCTTCCCTCCAGCCCCTGGCAGCCACAAATCTGCTTTCTGTCTTTATAGATCTGTTCTGGACACTTCATAAACGGGATCGTATGTAATGTGGCTTCTTACACATAGCATAATGTGTTTGAGGTTCATCCAAACTGTAGCACCTGCCAGTACTTTATTTTTCACGGCTGAATAGCATTCCATTGCATGGGCATACCACATTTTGTGTATCCATTTGTCAGATCAGTGGACATTTGGGTTGTTTCTACCTTTTGCCTGTTGCGCTTCATGCTGCTGTGAACGTTCACTTACAAGCGTTCAGGTGTCTGCTTTCACTGCCTTTGGGTCTGTACCTGGGCGTGGAATTACAGCGATGATTTCATTATCGGTCTTCGTGCCAGACCATGAGCATCCTGAGGGCAGGGGAAAGACAGACCTCCCCCCCCCCCCCACCCCAGGGGCTGGCACAGTGAGTACCCGAGGAGCAAATCGGATGAGTCGCAGGCATCCAGAATAGACGTCTCCAGCACCCTCAACCATCTGCCCATTGGCCTGCCTCATGTGGTGGTCCAGGCTCTGTGCTGATGACGCGACTCATTTTATCTCATTAACTCACTCCTCCCTCACTCTGATACTTGCTTGTGTCCACTGTCCCTCCTCACCCTGGTCTGTCTGAAGTAGTCCCCCAGCACATTTTTGTGGCCGCGCCCACTTTCTTTTCCTCCATAGCACTTATTACCACTGGCTCAAAGATGAGATATTTTATATGACATCTTATAGACAATGTATTATATATGTCATTTATTTGTTCATCCCCCCTTTAATCTGTTTCCCCACTAAGAACATGTGCTCTGTTAGAGGACAGGGATCTTGGTCTTTTTAAATTCATCGGCCTATCACAGTGCCTAGAACAGTGGCTGGTATACGAGAGGCATTCCAATATTTATGAAATAGGGGCGCCTGGGTGGCTCAGTCAGTTAAGCTTCTGACTTTGGCTCAGGTCATGATCTTGTGGTCCATGGGTTCGAGCCCCGCATCAGTCTCTGTGCTGACAGCTCAGAGCCTGGAGCCTGCTTCAGATTCTGTGTCTCCCTCTCTTTCTCTCTCTGCTTCTCCCCCACTCATGCTCTGTCTCTCTCTCAAAAACAAAATTTTAAAAATAAACTTAAAAAAATATTTGTGAAATACTCAGATGAACGAATGCATTTAATCCTTACCGTACAAGGGAACCATGATCATTCTCATTTTACAGACCCCAACACTGAGGCTCAGAGAGGTCACAGAGCTGGTCCTTGGTGGCACCAGAGTTCTAAACCAGATCTCTCAGAGTCCCAATCCCATATTTTTGTCCATTTCCCTGGAGGCGGGGGGCAGAGCTCTAGCAAGAACGCCCACGGTACTTTTCTGTGGCCTTAGAACGCAGTGTATGATTCAGACAATTTAAAAAATAGATTTATTCTCTTAAACATATTTTATTTAGGTGAATCGGACAACGAGTTTATATTTTCTGAGCAGATAATCAAGCCAGAGCTTTCCGGGTAACAGAGAAGCTGGTCTGGGCTTGACTCTGTCTGCCTCCAGCGCTCAGAGTTCTTCAGCCTCTCTGAGCGTCAGCTTCCGGAAGGTGCACAGGATGGTGGTAACATCTGTGGCACGACACGTCTCCACACAAGTGCTCACTCTTTAAAGGGGAGGTAACAACTTAGCACCACGGTGTTGAGAATCACAATACGAGTAGCTGACATTTATGGAGTTCCTGCCATGTGTCAGGTGCTGTCCTGTGCTATCACATATGTCCTCATACTATTCTCCGGAGGCAGGTCCTACTGTCCCATTTTGCAGGTGATAAAGCTGACTCAGAGAGGTTAGGCGAGTGCCCCGGGGCCGCACAGCCAGACATAGGGCCAAGTCATAAGACTCCAGAGCTGGCTCTCTTAGTCACTGGGCTAATAGTATTTATGTCTGAATTTCGAGATTGACGCACCACCATAGTGTTGGTGACTTTGATAGAATGTTCTGGCAAAGTCTGGGAGAAGGGAAAAGGGAGAGCCGTGTCAGAAATGAGTCCTTGCTCTGGTATCTATTCCCATCTGGCTCATCCATGATGGCCTAGGGCCTTCGGTGAATGCGGATCCCAGCCCTCTGTGTCGATGCCCCAGGGTCCTGGTTGTTGAGGTGGCCCAGGCCCTGGGTTTGAATCCCAGCTGCCAGTCCCCATCTCTGGTGTGACCTCGGTACATCTTCGTCTCTGCACATCCATGACCTTATCTACAAAGTAGAGATCAAAATGGCCCTCTGCGCACAGAGTTACGAATATTAAATAAGATGTAAAGCAGCCCTAATATTACAAGTGAAGAAAGCAGAGACGAACCATTAAACAAGATCTTACAGCACTTCTTAAAAAAATATGCACAGCAAACCATCTGGCAGGCTCCGCAGCCAAACGTTAATAGGGATGCTGGCTGGGCTGTAGACCAACATTGCCTTTTTCCTTATCTGAATTTTCTAATTTTTCTATAATGAATATATAATAACAAAATGGGTAGTTTTAATTAAAAATGGGGCAGTGAGTCAGTCTTCACGAAAGCACTTTGCAAACTGTCAAATGTTCTATAAATCAGCTCTTGTTATGGTCCTTATAGTAATTATTCTCGTTATTGCTAGTTGGCCACGAGCTGGAATTTATTTCTGCCCCTCATCTCTTCCTTGGCCCGTGATGGGGGGGCCACTCGATCGCCTTCTGCCAGGTCCTGCTTTTGCATGCAGCGGTCCCCACTGGTTTCTCTTTTCGCAGCCACCACCACCCACGTGGGGACCAGCGACACCTCTCGCCTGGAGCCCTGCAAAACCTTTCATGGGCTCTCCTTGTCCAAGCAGGATCTTCGAGAAAGGAACCTCCCATCAGAACTCTCAATGGCTTCCCACTGAACTTGGCATATAACCCACACTGCATTTTGGTGCACGGTCCTGGTGGTCTGTCCCTCACCTGTCCCTTCAGCCTCTCCTTGAGCCACCCACCCTATTGTTGCCACAGCTTGGGCACACTGACTTCGAGAAGGCACCCCGAAAAGGGACCTAGGAAAGTGCCTGCCCTAACGTAGATAGGAGTCCACTTAGCATGGAGTCTGTGCATATAGACCACATTGATATTTACCCTTTCAGTATGGCGGAGGAGTGAGAAAATGGTAATGCGCAATTGGAATTTTTATTTTTATTTTTTGGTTTAACTTATACCAGGGCTGAAAATCCCAAGCTGCATTCAGACAGTGGGGATTTTTTTTAACGCCTCCATTCTTTCCCTAATAAACGGCTGTAGGACTTAAAAAAAAACAAGCTACTTCCTACCTGTATGCTCTTTCCTTGGCTGTTGGCGATCCCCTTCTTGTCCTCAATGCCAGCTTAAATGGGGCTTCCTTAGGGAGCTGAATGCTCTACCTAAAGCCAGCCCCACCCCCAACCCTTTTACTTTTAGTTTTTTTCAGTTGAAATTTGTATTGAGCTAATTGTAGATTGCCATGCAGTTGTAAAAAAATAATACAGAGTGATCCTGATGCTAAAACAAATACCACAGACTGGGTGGCTTAGCCAACAGACATTATTTCTTACCGTTCTAGAGGCTGGACGTCCAAGATCAAGGTGCTGGCAGATGTTTTCTTGTGGAGGGTCTTCTTCCTGGCTGATAGACAGCCACTTTTGTGGTCTCACACGGCCCTTCCTTCCTCGGACTTCCTGTCTCCCCATCTCCTTATAAGGGCTCCACCTTCACCACCTCTCTTAACCCAGTTACCTCCCAAAGGCCCCACCTCCAAAGGCCATCACTGTAGGGGGTTAGGATGTCAATGTCAGGGTTTTGGAGGGACACAAACATTCAGCCCGCAACAGATCCCTTGTCGAGTTTGCTCAGTTTCTCCCAATTGGTAACTTTTGGTAAAATTGTAGTGCCGTGTCACAGCCAGGTTATTGACATTGATGCAACCTCCTGATCTTGTCCGGGTCTCCCCAGTTTTATGTGTACTCGTGTGTGTGTGTGTGTGTGTGTGTGTGTGTGTGTATTTAGTTCTATGCAACTTTGTCACCTGTGTGGGATCACGTGTCCTTCACCACGGTGAAGATACTGGACAGTTCCAATGCTCTAAGGGTCCCTTGTGTGTGTCCCTCCCGCCTGTGTCCTCCAGCCCTAAACCCTGGCAACCACCAATCTATCCTCCATTTCTAAAATGCGGTCATTTCAAAAATGGAATATGAATGGGATCTTCTGGGATTGGCTTTCTCTGCTCAGCGCAGTTGTCTGGAAAGTCACCCAGGTTGCTGCATGCTCAGTAGTTCATTCCGTTTTGTGGCTGAGTCGTGTTCTGCAGTGGGCAGGAACCACAGCTTGGTAACCATTCACCATTACTAATTCTCTTATCACATCCATTCTGGTTGTCCCCGCTCCCGGCACTCATCACCCTCTGAAATCCTTTCATGACTGTGTTTTCTGGTCTATTGTGTCTCTCCTTAAGTGGAATATTAAACCTAGGGTACCAGAGAGCCTGGACTGGGTGTGGTCTGCTATGCCTTTCTGGAGCAAAGTTCCTGGTGCATTCACAAAGCGTTGGATGTTGGGACACCTGGGTGGCTCAGTGGTTAAACGTCCGACTTTGGCTCAGGTCATGATCTCATGGTTTGTGGGTTCGAGCCCTACATCAGGCTCTCTGCTGTCAGCACAGAGCCTGGAGTGTGCTTCAGATTCTGGGTCTCCGTCCCTCTCTGCCCCTCCTCTGCTTGTGCTCTGTGTCTGTCTCTCAAAAATAAACATAAGAAAGAAAGAAAGAAAGAAAGAAAGAAAGAAAGAAAGAAAGAAAGAAAGAAAGAAAGAAAGTGTTGGATGAGGGTTTGACCGAGCACACAGCCACAGCAGATCTGGGAGAAGTTGGTGCAGTGTCTGAGAAGGAGGTCAGGGCAAATTTGACTTCTGCAGAATTCCTGTATCTCATATAGGGGCTAGCTGTTAAAATTGCTACGTAAGGGAAAGGTTATCCTCGAAAATCCTATCAATCATCCTGAAACTGCTGGAATTAAGATCCTTGGAAATTCAAAAGCGAGAATTCACTCCTTTGCTTTTCTGGATATTTGACTTGTGGGCTCCACAACTACAGGAGAGCAGGTGGGCAAGGCTGTTGAGTGGGGGTTATAGTGAGAGAGTCAGCAAAGGGATTTCATTCTCTGGAGGAGCCAAAGGGGGATAGATTTATGTAAATGGTGTGTGCAGTATAGTATGAACATGGTGTGGTGTTCATACACAACGCAGTGTATATACGATGTAATGTGCATAGGCTGTAAGGTCTATGAGGCGTAGCATGCACGCACAGTGTGGATAGAGCGTGACGCGCACATGCTGTAAAGTGCATTCGCTGTAACGTGCGTACGCTGTAACGTGAATACGCCGTATGATACGTTCACGGTAACGTGCATGTGTAAAGTACGTTCTCTGTAACGTGTATACGCCGTAAGGTACGTTCGCTGGAATGTGCATACGCTGGAACGTGCGTACGCCGGAACGTGCACGTGCTGTAACTTGCCAGGCTTTGTCAAGGCTTATCTGTTGTCTCTCTGCTCCTTTATTCCAACTCAGGAGGCAACCTTTCCAAACAAGACTGGACCATCCAGTGGCCCACCACGGAGACGGGGAAGGAGAACAACCCCGTGTGCCCCCCGGAGCCCACGCCGTGGATCCGCACCCACCTCTCCCAGAGCCCCAGGGTCCAGACCAAGTGCGTCCAGCACTACTGCCACGCCAGCCCCTCGCCCGGGGCCCCCGTGTACACCCATGTGGACAGGCTTACCGTGGACCCCTACCCGGGCCTGTGCCCGCCACCGCCGCTGGAGTCAGGCCACCGTTCCCTGCCCCCGTCGCCCCGGCAGCGGCACGCGGTCCGCACCCCGCCGCGCACCCCTAATATCGTCACCACCGTGACCCCTCCCGGCACACCACCCATGAGGAGGAAGAACAAGCTGAAGCCCCCGGGGACCCCGCCGCCCTCCTCCCGGAAACTGATCCACTTGATTCCAGGTTTCACCGCTCTGCATCGGAGCAAGTCCCACGAATTCCAGCTGGGTCACCGTGTAGACGAGGCCCACACGCCCAAGTAAGTGTGTTTGGTGGGTGCCCTGGGGCCGCTGAGCCCCGGGGCTTCTGGGGGCTGCTTCATGGCCCCAGGACCGTGCCAGGTTAGTGGAGCCTCGAAGGCGCTTGTGTTTCTCTTCTTCACTTGAATGAAAGGTGGCTTTTCATGGAGGGCCCGTGAGAAGATGAATAGCATTTCCCGGAAGTGACCCTTTAAAAACTTTTTATTTTCATTTAAGGTTTTATTTTGTTTTTGAGAGAGAGCTACGTGTGGTGCAGGCAGAGGAGGGGTGGCGGGGGGGAGAGAGAGTCTTAGGCTCCACGCTTGGTGCAGAGCTGGATTCAGGGCTCCATTTCATGACCCTGAGATCATGACCTGGACTGAAATCAAGAGTCCGGGGCTTAACCGACTGAGCCGCCCCGGTGCCCCAGAAATGACCCTTTTTACAGTATGGGTCCTCCTCAGTTGGGGTCAGCAAACTACAGCCTGGGGGCCAAATCTGCATTGATGGCAACACAGCCAGGACCGTTCCGGTGTGTGTGGTCTGTGGTTGGTTCGTGCTGCAAGGCTGAGTTGAGTGTGGTCTGCAAAGCCGAAACTGTTTGCCATCTGGCCCTTGACAGGGAAAGCTGGCCGGCCCCTGCGGAGTCTATCCCAATGATGCTCCTAGAAATAGGCTGTGAGCTGCACACCTACCCTTCCATTTTCTAGTATTGCATTAAAAAGAGTAAAAAGAAACAAGTGATGTTTTTAAAAAAAAATTTTTTTTTAAATATTTATTTTTGAGACAGGAAGAGACAGCATGAACGGGGGAGGGTCAGAGAGAGAGGGAGACACAGAATCTGAAACAGGCTCCAGGCTCTGAGCTGTCAGCACAGAGCCCGACACGGGGCTCGACCTCACAGACCGCGAGATCACGACCTGAGCCGAAGTCGGACGCTCAACCGACGGAGCCACCCAGGCGCCCCAAAGCAAGTGATGTTTTTATAATAGGTGTCATTTAACTCAATATATCAAAATATTACCACGTCAACATAGAATCACTGTAAGATGATAACACGGAAATGTTTTGCATTCTCTTTTCCATGCAAAGTCTTCGACATCCAGTGTGTGTTTTGCACCCACAGCTCCTCTCAGTCCAGACTCCCTGCATTCTAAGTGTGCAATGGCCCCTTAGGGCAAGTGGCTGCCATGCTGGGCAGCATGTGTACGGGACGCGCTCGGTGCTTATAATGAAAAGGCACGTCCAGGTCGGGGTGGGTCAGAGAGTAGAACCAGACTATCGGAGCAGAGGTCTTGGTACAGAAGCTTAGGGTCAGCCTACAGGCAACCAGGGGAGAAAATCATGAAAGTGGGTACCGTGTGCATCCGGCTCTGGTTTGGGGAGGATCTTGCTGCTGGCAGGGTGACATGGTGTCTGTAGCTACATACTGGCTGCTAGGAGGGGACGGGAAGCTCTCTGCAGGGCCCCTCAGAGGCTGACTGTGGCCAGGTGCCTTGCAGTCTTTGGAGGTTCTCAGTGTCTTTTTTTTTTTTTTTTAATTTCTTCATGTTTATTTATTTTTGAGAAAGAGAATGCGAGTAGGTTAGGTGCAGAGAGAGAGGGAGACACAGAATTGGAAGCAGGCTCCAGGCTCCGAGCTGTCGGCACAGAGCCTGACGCGGGACTCGAACCCACAAACCGTGAGATCATGACCTGAGCCGAAGTCAGACGCTGAACCGACTGAGCCACCCAGGCGCCCCGGTTCTCAGTGTGTTAAAAATGGGAAAACATGCTAAGCAGGCTTACGAAAGTGGGTAGCATGTTTTAAAAATTTACACTGGACAAAATCGCCATGAAGGCATAGAAGATAAAATGATAGTTTGTGATCTTGCCGGGAGATACCATAAGGAGTCTGAATCTGGCACCTGGTGTATGTAAGAGCCCCGCATCCCTGCTCTGGGATCCCTGCAGCTAGGATGTGGGGGGGCAGTGGGGAGAGTTTCCTCGCATTCCTAGTATGTGGAGGCCCATGTGAGGGCTGAGACCAGCCACAGACACCATAGAGTGTCCTGGGAGGAGCCAAAGGCAAGCAGGGCTGGCCCGGACTTCTGTAGGAAGCAAAGTGCAGAGGCCCTGACTGAATCTGACCTTCACTTTGGCTTCTTGTGACATCGCAAGGGCTCTCAGGGATTTCCTGACCCCCACTCCCTAGCTGTGCCCGTTTGCCTTTGACTCGGGCATTTATCCAGGGCTGGCTCTCCAGCCTGGGCAGGTATGCAGAAGGACTCAGGGGGCCTGTCCCAATCTCAGACCCTCTCCCTTCCTCCTGTCTTAAGCAATAGAGAACCCACATGTCTGTGAAGTGTTGCTTTTTTGACATGGTCCCAGGACTCTCTTGGACTCCCACCTGACCACTTCTGTTGCCCTCAGCCACCCCTTTGGGGGTTCAGAGGGCACCTGCCTCTGAGCGTCTTCACCGATGGAGCCAGTGTTTTGTGAGTGCTCATCGCCGTATGCAGGTGGATGTAAGACATTGGTTATCAGTTGCATCCTGCTATAAATGTAAAAATTCATGTCTCTTAGAATTAATGAACTGTGGTTTGTTCTAGGCTCTGGGCTAGTCGGTGGGGGTATAATGGGAAGCAAAAAAAGACATAGCCTTGGCCTCTTGAAGTCTGACGTTAATCAAATAACCACACAGAAGTATTATGAAATTGTGTCCAGTGCTTATGCACAGTGTTACGGGCTATAAAGGTGCAGGGCAGGACACCATCAGAGCTCATGACCAGATAGAGCTGATCGAGTTTGAACTGGCAGGGAGGTGGAAGGGGGGAGGACTAGGGAGGGGCTGGTCAGGGCGAGTTCCCAGAAGTGATAATTTAGACTGAAGGCTAAGACGCAGCTAAGATAGTGAAGGGGTAGAGGTGGAGGGTATTCTAACCGAGAGGCGGGAGGGGGCACGATACATTTGAGGAATTGACAGAAGGTGACAGAAGGCGTCTGTGGCTACGGGACCGAGGCATGCGATGCAGGAGGCGACTCGAGTTAGGCAGGAGGCAGCACTATTCACAACAGCCCCAAGGTGGCAGCAGCCTAGGTGCCCATGGGCGGATGAGTGGAGAAACAAAATGTGGCCTCTCTACCTGGTGGAATATTATTCAGCCGTCAAAAGGAGTGAAATTGTGACACATGCTTCGATGTGGATGCATCTCAAACACGGTATGCTAAGTAGGAGAAGCCAGTCACAAAAGGAAAAGTAGAAGGGTGGGTGCCGGGGGCTGGGGGAGGGGAACGGGGAGTTCGTGTTTACTGGGAGTTTGTGTTTACTGGGAGTTTGTGTTTACTGGGTACGGAGTTGCAGTTTCGGAAATGAAAAGGTTCTGGAGATGGATGGTGATGATGGTCACACAAAATGTGAATGTACCTAATGCCGCTGAAACTGTAGCCTTAGAAATGGCTAAAATGGTAAATTTTATGTTATATATATTTTACAGTAACAACGACAAAAAATTAGGCAGGAAGCGTGCTCTGTCTCTTTCTCTCAATGTAAATAAACATTAAAAAAAAGTTAAAAAAAAGTCGGGGGGGAGGTGCCTGGGTGGCTCAGCTGGTCAACTGTCTGACTTCAGCTGAGGTCATGATCTTACAGCTCGTGGGTTTGAGCCCCTCATTGGGCTCTGTGCTGACAGCTCAGAGCCTGGAGCCTATTTCGGATTCTGTGTCTCCCTCTCTCTCTCTGCCCCTCCCCCACTCACGCTCGCTCTCTCTCTCTCTCTCTCTCTCTCAAATATAAATAAACGTTAAAAAAATTAAAATTAGGCAGGAAAGCTAGAGGTTGGCACACTTTTTCTGTAAGGGGCCAGATAGTGAATATTTCAGGCCGTGCGGGCCATGTGGTATGGTAGCAAAAGCAGCCATAGGCAATAGGTAAATACATGGACATGGTGATGTTTCAATAAAACTTTATTTGTCAAAATAGCCGCCTGGCTGGGTTTGGCGTCCCAGGCTATAGTTTGCCCTGTCAGAAGCCATGCTGTAGACAGTGATTCTTCTCCCTTGATAAGGCACTGGAAGGTCTTTAAGTGATTTTGGTGGAAGGCACGATCATATATGACGGTCACTCGTAGTCTGAAGCTGTGGTTTCTCCCAACTGTGCATCTTCCTCCCCTCTCCCTGTGCTCTTTGGACACATGATCTTTGCTCTACGTTGATCATGTGTTCCAACACATGATCTTTGCTCTACGTTGAACAGGTGAAGTGAGAGAGGCTGACCTTTGGGGGTTTTCTCCAGCTGTCTTGAGCTTTAGTTGACATATAACATTATGTACATTGAAGGTGTGCAAGGTGATGATCTAACACACATAGGTATTGTGAAATGATACCACAATTAGGTTTTGTTAACACATCCATCACCTCACCTCACATAATTTTTCTTTTGTGATGAGAACATTTACAATTTGTTCTCTCAACAACTTTCAAGTATATACTACGGTATTGCTAACTACAGTCACTAGGCTGTGCACTAGGTCCCCAGAACTTATTCACCTTCCAATGAGAAGTTTTTATCCTTTGGCCAGTGTTTCCCCATTTCCCTCACCCCTAACTTCTGGCAGCCACATTCAACTCTGTTTCTATGTTTGATGGTTTTAGATTCTACATGTAAGTGGTATCATGCAGTATTTGTCTTTCTCTGACTTATTTCACTCAGCATAATGCCCCCTCAAGGTCCATCCATGTTGTAATGGCAGGATTTCCTTCCTTCTTCAGGGCTGAATAATATTCCATTGTGCACACACACATGTGGGTATCATTTTCTTTATCCATTCATCTATTGATAGGCACTGAGGTTGCTTCCATGTCTTGGCTCCTGTGAATAATGCTGCTACAAACATGGGGGTGCAGGTATCTTTCCAAGATGGGAATTTCATTTCCTTTGGATACACACCTAGAAGTAGAATTACTGGATCATACTGGTAATTCCAGTTTAATTATTTTGAGGAACCTCCATACTGTTTTCCATAGTGGCTGCAACAATTTACATTCCAACCAGCAGTGCACGAGGGTTCCCTTTTCTCCGTATCCCTACCAGAACTTACCATCTCTTGTCTTTTTTGATAATAGCCATTCTAATGGGTGTGAGGGGATGTCTCATTGCAGTTTTGATCTGCATCTCGCTGATGATTACTGACATTGTTGAGCACTTTTCATTAACCTGGTGGCCATTTGTATATCTTCTTTGGAAAAAAAAATGTCTATTCAGGTTCTCTGCCCATTTAAAAATCAGGTGATGATGATGATGATGATGATGATTTTTTGCTATTGAGTTGTAAGAGTTTCTTCTTTTATTTATTTTTATTTATTTTTTAAATATGAAACTTATTGTGAAATTGGTTTCCATTCAACACCCATACCCAGTGCTCATCCCAACAGATGCCCTCCTCAATGCCCATCACCCACTTCCCCCTCCCTCCTACTCCCCATCAACCCTGAGTTTATTCTCAGTTTTTAAGAGCCTCTTATGGTTTGCCTCCTTCCCTCTCTGTAACTTTTTTCCCCCTTCCCTTCCCCCATGGTCTTCTGTTAAGTTTCTCAGGATCCACGTAAGACTGAAAACATATGATGAAAAACCACTAGCCAGTTTGATCAAAAAGAAAAAGGAAAGGACCCAAACAAATAAAATCAAGAATGAAAGAGGAAAGATCACAACCAACACAGCAGAAATAAAAACAATAATAAGAGAATATCATGAGCAATTATATGCCAATGAAATGGGCAATCTGGAAGAAATGGACAACTTCCTAGAAACATATACACTACCAAAACTGGGACAGGAAGAAATAAAAAAATTGAACAGACCCATAACCAGTAAGGAAATCGAATTAGTAATCAAAAATCTGCCAAAAAACAATAGTCCAGGGCCACATGGCTTTCCAGGGGAATTCTACCAAACATTTAAGGAAGAGTTAACACCTATTCTCTTTAAGGTGTTCCAAAAAAATAGAAATGGAAGGAAAACTTCCAAACTCTTTCTGTGAAGCCAGCATTACCTTGATTCCAAAACCAGACAGAGACCCCACTAGAAAGGAGAACTACAGACCAGGTTCCCTGATGAACATGGATGCAAAAATCCTCAACAAGGTATTAGCCAACTGGATCCAACAATACATTAAAAAAATTATTCACCAGGACCAAGTGGGATTTATACCTGGGATGCAGGGCTGGTTCAATATCTGCAAAACAACGTGATTTATCACATCAATAAAAGAAAGGACAAGAACCATATGACCCTCTCAATAGATGCAGAGAAAGCATTTGACAAAATACAGCATCCTTTCTTGATAAAAACCCTTAAGAAAGTAGGGATAGAAGGAGCATACCTCGAGATCATAAAAGCCATATATGAATGACCAAACGCTAATATCATCCTCAATGGGGAAAAACTGAGAGCTTTCCCCCTATGGCCAGGAACAAGACAGGGATGTCCACTCTCACCACTGTTATTCAACACAGTATTGGAAGTCTTAGCCTCTGCAATTAGACAACACAAAGAAATAAAAGGCGTCCAAATTGGCCAGGAGGAGGTCAAACTTTCACTCTTTGCAGATGACATGATACTCTATATGGAAAACCCAAAAGATTCCACCAAAAAACTTCCAGAATTGATTCATGAATTCAGCAAAGTTGCAGGATATAAAATCAGTACACAGAAATTGGTTGCATTCCTATACACCAACAATGAAGAGACAGAGAAATCAAGGAATCGATCCCATTTACAGTTGCACCAAAAACCATAAAATACCTAGCAATAAATCTAACCAAAGAGGTGAAAAATCTATACACTGAAGACTATAGAAAGCTTATGAAAGAAATTGAAGAAGACACAAAAAAATGGAAAAAGATTCCATGCCCCTGGATAGGAAGAACAAATATTGTTAACATGTCGATACTACCCAAAGCAATCTACACATTCAATGCAATCCCTATCAAGATAACACCAGCATTCTTCACAGATCTAGAACAAATAATCCTAAAAATTGTATGGAACCAGAAAAGACCCCGAATAGCGAAAACCAAAGCAGGAGGCATCACAATCCCAGACTTCAACCTATACTACAAAGTTGTAATCATCAAGACAGTATGGTACTGGCACAAGAACAGACACTCAGATCAATGGAGCAGAACAGAGAATCCAGAAATGGACCCACAAACATATGGCCAACTAATCTTTGACAAAGCAGGAAAGAATATCCAATGGAATCAAGACAGTCTCTTCAGCAAGTGGTGCTGGGAAAACTGGACAGCGACATGCAGAAGAATGTACCTGGACCACTTTCTTGCACCATACACAAAAATAAATTCAAAATGGATGAAAGACCTAAATGTAAGACATGAAGCCATCAAAATCCTAGAGGACAAAGCAGGCAAAAACCTCTTTGATCTTGACTGCAGCAACTTCTTACTCAACACGTCTCCAGAGGCAAGGGAAACAAAAGCAAAAATGAACTACTGGGACCTCATCAAAATAAAAAGCTTCTGCACAGTGAAGGAAACAATCAGCAAAACTAAAAGGCAACTGACAGAATGGGAGGAGATATTTGCAAATGATATATTAGATAAAGGGTTAGTATCCAAAATCTATAAAGAACTTAGCAAACTCAACAACCAAAGAACAAATAATCCAGTGAAGAAATGGGTAAAAGACATGAATAGACACTTCTCCAAAGAAGACATCCAGATGGCCAACCGACACATGAAAAAAGTGCTCAACATCACTCATCATCAGGGAAATACAAACCAAAACCACAATGAGATACCACCTTACACCTGTCAGAATGGCTAACATTAACAACTCAGACAACAACAGATGTTGGCAAGGATGTGGAGAAAGAGGATCTCTTTTGCATTGTTGGTGGGAATGCAAGCTGGTGCAGCCAGTCTGGAAAACAGTATGGAGGTTCCTCAAAAAACTAAAAATAGAACTACCCTACAACCCAGCAACTGCACTACTAGGCATTTATCCCACAGGATACAGGTGTGCTGTTTTAAAGGGACACATGCACCCACATGTTTATAGCAGCACTATCAACAATAGCCAAAGTATAGAAAGAGCCCAAATGTCCATCGATGGATGAATGGATAAAGAAGATGTGGGGGGCGCCTGGGTGGCGCAGTCGGTTAAGCGTCCGACTTCAGCCAGGTCACGATCTCGCGGTCCGTGAGTTCGAGCCCCGCGTCGGGCTCTGGGCTGATGGCTCAGAGCCTGGAGCCTGTTTCCGATTCTGTGTCTCCCTCTCTCTCTGCCCCTCCCCCGTTCATGCTCTGTCTCTCTCTGTCCCAAAAATAAATAAACGTTGAAAAAAAAATTTAAAAAAAAAAAAAAGAAGATGTGGTATATATACACAATGGAGCATTACTCGGCAATCAAAAAGAATGAAATCTTTCCATTTGCAACTATGTGGATGGAACTGGAGGGTGTTATGCTAAGTGAAATTAGAGAAAGACAAAAATCATATGACTTCACTCCTTTGAGGACTTTAAGAGACAAAACAGATGAACATAAGGAAAGGGAAACAAAAATAATATAAAAACAGGGAGGGGGACAAAACAGAAGAGACTCATAAATATGGAGAACAAACTGAGTGTTGCTGGAGGGGTTGTGGGAGGGGGGATGGGCTAAATGGGTAAGGGGCACTAAGGAATCTACTCCTGAAATCATTGTTGCACTATATGCTAACTAATTTGGATGTAAATTAAAAAAAATTTAAAAAAGAGTGAAAACATATGGTATCTGTCTTTCTCTGTATAACTTATCTCACTTAGCATAACACTCTCAAGTTCCATCCACGTTACTACAATAGGCCATATTTCATTCTTTCTCATTGCCAAGTAGTATTCCATTGTATATATAAACCACAACTTCTTTATCCACTCATCGGTTGATGGACATTTGGGCTCTTTCCATAATTTGGCTACTGTTGAAAGTGCTATTAACATTGGGGTATAAGTGCCCCTATGCATCAGCACTCCTGTGTCCCTTGGGTAAATTCCTAGCAGTGCTATTCCTGGGTCACAGGGTAGATCTATTTTTAATTTTTTGAGGAACCTCCACACTGTTTTCCAGAGTGGCTGCACCAGTTTGCATTCCCACCGACAGTGCAAGAGGGTTCCCGTTTGTCCACATCCTCTCCAGCATCTATAGCAAAGACACTCCAAACCCAGCAGAAGAGGAGAAATAATAAAGATCAGAGCAGAAATAAACAATATAGAGTCTAAAAAAACAGTAGAGCAGATCAGTGATACCAAGAGTTGTTTTTTTGGAAAAAATAAAATAAAATTGATAAACCTTTAGCCAGGCTTCTTAAAAAGAAAAGGGAGAGGACCCAAATAGATAAAATTATGAATGAAAATGGAACTATTACAACCAATCCCTCAGAAATACAAGCAATTATCAGGGAATACTATGAAAAATTATATGCCAACAAACTGGACAACCTGGAAGAAATGGACAAATTCCTAAGCACCCACACACTTCGAAAACTCAAACAGGAAGAAATAGAAAATTTGAACACACCCATAACCAGCAAAGAAATCGAATCAGTTGTCAAAAATCTCCCAACAAATAAGAGTCCAGGATGAGTTGTAAGAGTTTCTTACATAATTTGGATATTAATGCCTTACCAGATTTGCAAATATTTTCTCCCATTTTTTAGGCTACTTTTTCATTTTTTTAATTGTTTCTTTTGCTGTGCAGAAGCTTTTTAGTTTGATATAATTCCATTTGTTGATTTTTGCTTTTGTTGTTTGTACTTTCGGTATCATATCTAAAGAAGTCAACCAAGGGCTCTTTCCCTATGTTTTCTTCTAGGATTTATAGTTTCAAGTCTTCCATTTAAGTCTTTAATCGATTTCAAGTTAATTTTTTGTGAGCAGTGTAAAATAGGGATCCAGTTTCATTCTACTGCGTGTGAATATTCCATTTCCCCAGGGCCATTTATTGAAGAGATTATCCTTCCTCATTGAGTGTTCTTGGCTCCCTTGTCAAATATTAGTTGACCATATATACTTGGGTTTATTTCTGGACTTTTGATTCTGTTCCATTGGCCTTTGTGTCTATTTTTACGCCAGTACCACACTTTAAATGTGAGCGTTTCCCCAGAGTCCTGAGGGATTAACTTTGGATAGAGTTGAATCACCAACTTTTTCGAGACCTTCCAAATCGACTCATCCACTGTCAGTTGTTTTGGAAATTGTCTATCAGGATTCAGGCCAAGTTTAGCCTTGTTCATCAGGGTTCTTTTATCCAGTTTAGCAAGCTCAACACTTGTTGCTGGTGGCTCACCTCAGGAGATTCTGAGATTCATGGTGTGAAGGTGCAGGGTGACCACTTTGCCCGGGACCCTGCTATGAAATCTACAGGGATATTAGGGCACTTGGCCTTTGGGAGTTAAAAAAAAAAAAAATCCAAGCCAGAGACATGGTACCTTGGACTATGTAGGGAGAGGGAACAGGGGAAGGGATTAAATCTAATCAGTGAGATTTAGGAAGAGATTTTAGAGAGACACTAATTAGTTGAGTTGAGTTCCCCTAAGTACACTTAACAGCCAAAATTTGCTTTGGTCTGAAAGGGAGGAGCCTTGTGACTTTGGATTTAACCTGAGTCTTAGTTTTCTCATCTGTGAACCAAAGGGTTTGGAATATGTGTGTGCTATTTTAAAAAAAAAAAAAAAATTTTTAACGTTTATTTATTTTTGAGACAGAGAGAGACAGAGCATGAACAGGGGAGGGGCAGAGAGAGAGGGAGACCCAGAATCCGAAACAGGCTCCAGGCTCTGAGCTGTCAGCACAGAGCCCAACGCGGGGCTCGAACCCACGGATCGCGAGATCGTGACCTGAGCCGACGTCGGCCGCCCAACCGACTGAGCCACCCAGGCACCCCTGTGTGTGCTATTTAATCTGTGGTCATGACCCATTTGTGGATGGTGGCACTATTTTAATGGGCTGTGACCAGCATTAAAGTAATGAAATAGGGTAGCCTTAGGTATCAGGACGTATTGCATATGGTGAGCCTAATTATTAGTGTTGTTTTGTGAAACACACATATATGTATGTATGAATATTATACGTACTCTGGGAGCTCTTTCTACTCTGGGCAGCTTTGATTCTAGAATACACCCCATCAGTGATTAGGTGAGAAGGTTTGAGAAGCCAGCCCTTCATCCTGAATTACTGGGCTTATTCTGGTTTCTATTGTCTGTCTCATATCTGGTTTCTTCTCTCCTTCAACCCTGTACCCCCTGCTGGGCATGGTTTTTTGTTACCAACTTGGCCATCCTAAGTCTACCTTTATTTGTCCTTAATGGGTAAAGAAGAGCTTCAGAAGTGACAGGTCTTTCTTAACAGATCTGAGTCTTTCAAGGCTGTTGATTCTTGTTAAGTTTTCAAGCCCCAGCACCCTGGTAGGTTTCAGTTTGGAGGAAGGCTGGGTTTTAGACACTTTATCCTTGGCACACCCATGGTGGTGAGTATCAGATGGTCTGTTTGGGTTTGAATCCTGCCCCCAGTAGTATACCATGGGCATTTTTAGAAAAAAGCATAGCAAGAAAAGAAAATATATTTTTAAAATTTTTTAAATATTTGTTTATTTTTGAGACAGAGAGCATGAATGGGGGAGGGGCAGAGAGAGAGGGAGACACAGAATCTGAAGCAGGTTCCAGGCTCTGAGCTTTCAGCACAGAGCCCGATGCGGGGCTTGAACTCATGGACTGTGAGGTCATCACCTGAGCCGAAGTCAGACACTCAACTGACTGAGGCACCCAGGCGCCCCACGGAAAGAAAATATTATCCGTCACACATCTCTCACCTCTATTGGGAGCCTTGGTATGTTGGAAAATATCAGAATTGCTGTGATTGGCTTTAATCAAAACCATTTTTCTTACTTAGTATTCATTCTCAAAGTCCTGTTTGCTTTCTTCTTTTCCTTTTTCCTTTTTTTTTTTTTTTTTTTTTGCATTTAGGTGTGTGGTTTTACTTACCTGGCATTACTAAAACTCACGCATGTACACACGTATGTACATGCAGGGACAAAGAACTACTCTGTTTTTTCCTCCCCTGCTAAAATCAGTACTTGATTATTGTGGAAATTGAGACAACACAGGACGTGTGATGAAGAAAGTGGAAAGTACATGCTGGCCCTTTGTTTTCTATATATGTGTATATGTGTTTATAGAATGTATACACACATACACACACAGAGTGTGTTTTATCAACAGGGCTCAATCGTCCCCAAGGGAGCAAAAATTGTTTTTTTAGTGGAGGAAGACAAAATAAAACTCTTGATATTACAATAGTTTGTGGCCCTCCAAAGAGCCACTTATGTAAACAGATATATTGTATATCTGTGGTATTACAATTTTCATTGGAGTTAGGGGATGACAGAACAAAAATCCAAAATGTTTCCTTGAAGGTTCATAATGACAAAAAGATCGAAAAAGACTGACATGGCTCTATGGATGTAATCCTATAGATACAGTTAGGCTTATACATTGGGAGTTATCAAGGGTCCCCCGTATTCTTATCAGTCTTTTCTCTCTCTGGTTTTGTGGCCACACTTACATGGGTCAGCTGGCATCGATTCCTTATCAGCCGTTTGGAAAATTAAATCCGTGCAATCTCAGGGATTCTTCTGGTCATCTGACCTTCAGCCCAGAGGTGCCATGGCATTGGTGTTGGAAGAAGGAAAAACGTAACAGTTCTTATGTGTGGAATGAGTTGTATGTCTTCACATTCCTCCGTTTGCCCATGATACAAAGGCTTGCTTTCTCTTGTCAGAGCATCTGAAAGGGTCAATTGGATTCCTGAAAACTGATCACATTTTAAATGCATGAGAGAAGCTCCGTGTTCCATAGGAATTCTATTGTGAACCCCTTCCCTTTTTGGCAGATCTTCTTTAAAGGTAATTTTCTTTCTTTGAAAAAAATTTTTGAAATGTTTATTTTTTTGAGAGAGAGAGAGAGAGCGAGCAAGAGTGTGAGCAGGGTGGGGGTAGGGCAGAAAGAGAGAGGGAGACACAGGATGTGAAGCTGCCTCCAGGCTCTGAGCTGTCAGATGCGGGGCTCAAATTCACGAACCATGACCTGAACCATAAGTCAGACGCTTAGCCAACTGAGCCACCTAGGCACCCCTTTAAAGGTAATTTTCAATTACAATTTTGTTTTAATGACAGAAGTGATTCCCAGATACATCTTTATTTTGAAAATACAAGCAATAGAAGTGTAAGCCATACAAGGCCGAAGTCCCCCTTTCCCTTGCCATAGAGAGAGGCTCCAACTGTTAATACTTTGATAGGAATCCTTGCATAAACACATATATTTGTATTGCGTATATAATATATTTAGTTTACTTTCTTCATAATCTGAACCACACTCTATGCAAAACCGTGTGACTTACCTTTGTCAGCCCTGCGTGAATATGAATATTCCATTTACGACTTTCTCATGCTTGATCCCTTTGAGAAATTCTGTTTTCCCCCAGGCACATCTGGGAGGTGCCGTTGTGCAGGTCTCTGCTCTGAGGCCTCTGTACTGTTTATGGGTGACACATTCCACCGCTGCCCTTCTGAAAACCCTCAGCTGGCCAGTGAGCGAGGGAACCAGGCTGGATGAGACTGACCTTCATCCTCACGCTCCTGGTTGTCGCAAATTCAGATTCTGTGTGTGGCCTGGGCTGGATCATTTATAGCCAGTAAGAGCAGGCTTTCTTTGCTCAACAAGTTAATTATGTGCATAGGATTTCAGGAGGGATCTTTTTGTCTTAGAAAACTTAGAAAACTAATTACATGCAAGCACTCAAACTCCCTGACACGCATCTATAGATCATTGTGCTAATTATTTATTTTTCAGGTTTTTTTAACTTTATTTATTTATTGAGAGAGAGGAGAAAGAGAGAGAGAGAGAGAGAGAGAGGGAGGGGCAGAGAGAGAGAATCCTAAGCAGGCTCCCCGCTGTCAGTGAAGAGCCAGATGCCGGGCTTGGTCCCACAAGCCATGAGATCATGACCTGAGCCAAAATCAAGAGTCAGATGCTTAACCGAGCGAGCCATCCAGGCGCCCCCATCATAAGGGCAAGAGTGGAGTGATTATTTGTACATAATAGTATATTCCTTAAAAAGGAAGGTTCTGGGGGTACCTGGGTGGCTCGGCCGGTTGGGCGTCTGACTTTGGCTCAGGTCATGATCTTACAGCTTGTGGGTTCGAGCTCCGCGTTGGGCTCTGTGCTGACAGCTCAGAGCATGGAGCCTGCTTCAGATTCTGTGTCCCTCTCTCACTCTGCCCTTCCCCCACTCATGCTCTGTCTCTCTCTCTCTAAGAATAAATAAAACTTAAAAAAAAAAAAAAAAGGAAGGTTCTGCCATGCTCCTGCAAAGGGTCCTTTTAGGTCTAATTAAGCATTCAGACAAACGAGATTAATATAAGTCACGAGATTGACCTGGGAAGGTGCAGGGTAGCATCAGATGTCTCTTCTGTGGGTCCTCAGGGGCTCGTCTTCCATGCCTCCCCCTCAAGGGCAAGGTGATGAGCCCTACGTTTAAGGAGGTATGGGAGCCATCCCGACTTAGGGGGCAGTAGCTCTTGTAACAGCTCCATCTCTGTGGCTTCCAGGGGTCCCGCAGGAGATGTGCCCAGTCGTAACAGTCATGCAGCTCGGAGTCCCTGAGGCTGTGGAGCCCTGCTCAGGTATTTCAAGTTCATGGCGAGAACTCCCAGGGCACACGCAATCTGCCAACAAGAGGCGATTCTACCGCGATTAGTGTGGTGTCTTAAAACAGTTGACATTTCCCTTTTAGGGATGTTCAGAGGATCAGAGCTAGAGAATCAGCTCAAGATCAAATGTCCATTTACAGAAGACAAAGAGGTTACGTTCGCTCTTTTCCACAGCTTCTCTTTAAAAGTCTTGTAGGGTGTACTTGTCACCAATTCACACTGAATTTCTTCTCATTTTGAATCAGGGAGGTCTTTAACAAGATCTTTTACAATTTATATACTACCATATAATATATATATGTATTTATTTATATTTATATATTATATAATTATATAAAATTTATATTATTAACTTATAATACATTAATTAATATATTCATAAATTATATATTAAATTATGTAATATATATTATAAATATATATGTATTTATATTATATAATTTATAAATATCTCCAGTAAAATCTATGCTTATCAATTTTTTAAAGTGTCGCTATTACTTTGCATAAGAAAGTGACATCCGCAGCCCCGTCTTCCTAATCAGCATTGACACAGGGCCCCCTCTTCCAGAGAGGGAGAGAGAGGATCCTAAGCAGGTTCCGCACTGTCAGCACAGAGCCCAGTGTGGGTCTCGAACCCACGAACCGTGAGATCATGACCTGAGCTAAAATCAAGAGTTGGGCACTCAACCAACCGAGTCACCCAGGTGCCCTTGCCCCCGAGGCTTATGAAAGCACCAGCGAGGCATCATTCATGGCCACACTCCCACTGACGTTGCAGCTCTCATGTTCCGTCATGAAAAATTAGCTTAGCCGTGTGCTTAGTGTATCAGAAATTATTGTGGTCATGTGTGCTGTGAGCTGGGTAACCTGGCGTTTTGTCGGAAGTACCTGGTTATTTACAAGGAAGATGCTCTTCTGGTGAGATTTGATCCTGTTAAGTTAAGAAGTTTTACTTATCTGGCCCCCGGCTCAGTCTTGTGTTCTGCACGCTCTCTTGGAGGGTGTCCAGAGGGACCGAGCCCCAGTTGCCCGTGATGGTACAGCCTGCACCCCCACCCCACCCCCGACATCACATCCTTTATGGGCTTTCCTTCCTTCCCTGCCTCACGTCTCGACTTTATCATGCTTCCTGGGATCACCTTCCAAATACACCGTTTGCACCCCCAAAATTTCTCTTGGGGTCTGATTTTGGGGGGACCCAAGCTAAAAACAGGTCATTATTAATATAGTTGCATTAAGCTCGATACACAGCGCATTTCCACTAAATGAAAAGGTTTGTTGATGGAATAATCACTATAATAATATGCATGACGGCCATCACTTACTGGACACTTCTGGCATACCGGCATTTTTTACATGGTTTATTTTATTGACTCCCATTTTGCAGGTGAGGAAATAGGCTTTATTTATTTTTATTTTTTTTTATTTTTATTATTTTTTTTTTTAAAGATTTTTTTTTTTTTCAACGTTTATTTATTTTTGGGACAGAGAGAGACAGAGCATGAACGGGGGAGGGGCAGAGAGAGAGGGAGACACAGAATCGGAAACAGGCTCCAGGCTCTGAGCCATCAGCCCAGAGCCCGACGCGGGGCTCGAACTCACGGACCGCGAGATCGTGACCTGGCTGAAGTCGGACGCTTAACCGACTGCGCCACCCAGGCGCCCCGGAAATAGGCTTTAAAAGAGAACATGCGTTGTCCAAGCTCATTCAGACTAATTAAGTACTGGAGTTGGAGTTCGTTCTCCCCCAAAGTCCCTGGGGACACTGGAGGATTGGGGGGTGGGGAGGGTAAGGGCATGGGCTCTGGAGCCAGACGGCCTGGGTTTGCATCCGGACTTTACCACTTCCCAGTTGTGTGCCTTTATTCTGATTTCAGTGTCCCAGTCATGCAAAAGAAAAATGGAGACCATGCAGTGAATCCAAATATCACCACCCCTTAGTTTCTCTTGCTGTGAAATGTCCGTGGGACGTGCTCCATTTTATAGACCGTGTCTCAATTTGGGTTTGTCTGGTGTTTCTTTATGATTATATTCAGATTATACAATTTTAGCAGAGATATGGTGGCATCCTCAGTGCCTCAGAGCAGGAAACGCTTGTTGATTGGACCCATTACTGGTGGTGCTAATTATGATCATTTGGTGAAGGCGCCCTCTGTGCGATTTCTGCCCTGGACGGTTACCCTTGTACCCATTGAAGTTAACACATATCTTGTGGGGCGATACTTGGAAACCATGTAAATATTTTGTTTACTCCTCAAGATCTCACCACTGATTTTAACATCCACTGATGATTCTTGCCTGAATTAATTATTACTATGATGGTTTCCAAATGGTCATCATCTAATTCTGTCATTTCTTCCACATTTGCTGGTCAGCTTTATACCGGAAGGATAAAACTTCCCCTTTTTCCTTCCTTGTTTGTATCAGTGTGGTCTCACGGATTCTTATTTGATTCCATAGGTTATAGTCCTTTGTTATTATTATCTATTTTGACGCTCAGTTACTTATCTTCAGTGTGGCCAGTGGAAGCCCCTTCGAGCTGGTTCCTGCATCCTTTAAGACATGTTCTTCTCTTTCTTTGAGCATTGCTTTATTTCTGGCACAAGAAGATACAGAATTTCTACCGGAAGGTGGATGTTCTTTATTTTTTTTTCTCATGTATAAGATACTGTTTGTAAAGAGCTTGGCGCTGTGCTTGGTGCAAAGTAAGTGTTGGCTCTTATTAATATCATTACTCTTACGATGATGTGCTAGCCCTTGACAGACCCTCAGACCTCTTGATCTTTTTCTAGGAGCCGTGGACGGGCAGGCTCCGCCAGAGCACAGCTGGGTGTCATGAAAACACGCAGTATCTGTTTTTTTCTGGTACCCAGACCCTTACCTCACAATGATACAGTCTTCAGGGCTTGTCCCCCGAGAGGTGTAATTTTCTGAGAAATTACCAAGTACATAGAAAAGTGCAGTGACTAATGGAATGGACCTTTGGGTCCCAACCATTGCTCAGAATGAACGCGTAGGAACATCTTGTTCTATTTGCTCTGCCATTTCTGCCCCCTACCCTGAAACAACAATGATGAGATTTGTTTGAAATCCATCCATGTTGATACACACGTAGCTTCTTAGTCATTCGCTTTCATCTGCTGTGTAATATCCCGTTGTATGAACACACAACTGAGTCCCCTGTGGTTTGCTGAGTCCCCCGTTGATGGATATCTCAGTTGCTCCCACGGCTTTACCATTGTCACCAGAGCCGCAGTGCGTGTTTCCTTGTGCCCAGGTGCAAGTGTTTCTCTAAGAGGCATCCTTCAAAGTGGAATGGCTGGGCCAATGCATTTAATACATTAAAATTGTATTTTAGGGGAGGGAGGATTGCTTTAAGATGGCAGTGCTTTCAAGAATCAAAGGGGCGGCTCCTGGGTGGCTCAGTCGGTTGAGTGTCTGACTTCGGCTCAGGTCATGATCTCACGGGTCGTGGGTTCGAGCCCACGTTGGGCTCTCTGGTGACAGCTCAGAGCCTGGAGCCTGCTTCCGATTCTGGGTCTCCCCCTGTCTCTGCCCCTCCCATGCTCATGCTCTGTCTCTCTCTGTCTCCCAACAATAAACGTTAAAAAAAATTTTTTTTGAATGAATCAAAGGAAGGCTCAGGCACTAAGACTGGGGAGGGGGCAGGCATTTTGGTGGCAGTGGGTTTTTCTGGAGTCCATCAAATGAAATGTCTAAGAAGGCTGGTACTGCACCTGTTGCCTCTTGCTCTCAACCACCAGAGACAGAAGGGGGAAGTATTCAGAGCCAGAGGGGGAAGTGATGTGCTTCTCTCCTCACTCCTTTCTCTTTATCCTAGACAGATGACCAGACTGGAGGTGCTCCGAGAGGGGCTGCCCCAGAGGGCCCCCAGGCACAGTTACTGAGGAGGCCAAGCTTGCTGGGAGACAGTTTGCATGGAGCTAATGTTGCCTTTCTTACCCTTACCACTTTCATTATTAGCATCTGTCTGGAATGTGCCAGGTTCTATTAAAAATAGTCAGGAGCGCCCGGGTGGCTCAGTTGGTTGAGTGTCAGACTTCGGCTCAGGTCATGATCTCGCGGTTCGTGGAGTTCGAGACCCAGGTCAGGCTCTGTGCTGACAGCACGGAGCCTGGAGCCTGCTTCGAGTTCTGTGTCTCCCTCTCTCTCTGCCCCTCCCCTGCTCATGCTCTGTCTCTCTCTGTGTCTCAAAAATAAATAAACATTAAAAAAAAAAGGCATATCTAAAATATGCCCATCTAACCATGTGCCTCTCTCCCTCCCTGATCCTGTGTCCTGGGCAGGTTTGGGGGATTGTGTCGGCTCCCAGGTCCCCGAAGGTGGCCCCCCCCCATGGCTCACCTCATCTGGTCTCCAGTCGCCCCGTACGGTTGTTTCCCATCTGACTCATTCCCTAGGTTGCCTTTGCCGCCACTCTTAGCTCTGGGAGAGCCCTGCTGGTCTTTTCTCAGCACGAGGTTCTTAGTGAGGATTCAGTAGACACTTGGTGGGCATCTGTTGAATGAATGGATGTTGGTAGTAGCAATATCAGCATCAGTGATGTATTGAGTGCCAGTGAGACCTCAGGCATTTTCTTGTTTAATTCCACAGCACCCCACGTGAGGTGGGCATTGTCGTCATCCCCATATTACGCACGAAGAAACAGAGTCTCAGAGAGGGTAGAGAAACTGCTTAGTGTCGCAGCCAGTAAGTGGGAGCCGAGAGATCAGACTCAGCCCTGACTCCAGATCCCTTAACTGCTGCACCTTACCGCTTCCTGGATAGTGTTGACTTCTGCCCAAGAGAGACTTGGGTTCGAATCTCTGGTGTTGGTAGTCCGGATACAACAGGTTGCTACCTTGTTGTATCTGTGTGTTTGTGGAACAATACTTTAGGGCAGTGATTTAGATACTCTGGGACTCCAACCGCTCAGGCGGGCAAGATGACTTCAGGAGGCCCATGGGGCAACTTGAAACCTTTCAAATTATGTCAACATTTAAGGGCTATTCAAAAAAAGTATGGTTGGCACATCAGATCCAGGATTCATTAGAAGCTGTTTGTTGCTTAAGAAAGCAAGCAAATAAATAAATAAATGTCAATTTATTTTTAGTTTATTATTATTATTTTTTTAATGTTTATTTGTTTTTGAGCGAGAGACAGAGTGCGAGCGGGGAAGGGAGACACAGAATCTGAAGCAGGCTCTAGGCTCTGAGCTGTCAGCACAGAGCCTGATGCAGGGCTTCAACTCATGAACTGTGAGATCATGACCTGAGCCGAAGTCAGACGCTTAAATAACTGAGCCACTCAGGTGCCCCTAATTTTTTTTAAGTATATTTACTTTGAGAGAGAGAGAGAGAGAGAAAGTGGGGGAAGGGCAGAGAGAGAGGGAGAGAGAATCCTGAGCGGGCTCCACTCTGTCAGCGAGGAGCCCAACGTGGGGCTTAAACTCATGAACTGGGAGATCACAACCTGAGCCGAAATCCAGAGTTTGACGCTTAACCAACTGAGCCACCCAGGCACCCCATAAAAAGTCAGTTTAACAAACTAGTAAAAAACGATGGTACTTCGATATGGCTTCAGAAAGCAGTTCAGACAGCGAATGAAGTTTGGGGAGTACCACCTCAAAGTTATCTTCCGACCACAAAAGGTCAGGTTTAACTTTCTAAAGTGGATGAAACACACAAGTTCACAGAGGGAGGAGGCGGTGTCTAGAGTTGTAGATGGAAGGGTTTGGATAACTGGTGGGGGAGGTGTGCAGTTTTCCCCTGTGGTTTTCCACTTTGTGTTAATTTCCCTGCTTCCCTCTCTGCTGCAGAGCCTGGTTCTTGGAGGGGGGAAGAAGCCTTCCTACTCTGGAGCAAGCTTGTTGGAGTCTCCCCTTTGTGGAAATATATCTGTACCCCTTATCAGTGTTAAAAATTCTCGGGATGAGACAAAGATGTATGGAATTTGTTCACATGGAATGTGAATCCAGGAAACATTTTCTGGGCCCCGACCGTGGACCAGGCACTAGGGTGAGAATAGGGATACGGAGATAGATGTAGACGCAGATTCCCCTGGTCAGTGTCAGAAGTGCTGGGGTAGAGGCAGACATAGAGTTTACAGATTTGATCCCTTGTCGTGTTTGAACGACGGAGGGAGTTTATTTCCTCTGAGCAGAAGTGAGGAAGTGACATTTTAACAGGACCTTGTGCAGGTGTGTTAGAGGTGTTGGCTGGGCACGGAAATGGGGAGACATTTTGGTACCCATTTTGACCTGGCTCAGCTGTGGCCACATGTCTGGTAAGTCTAAGGCTGGCTGTTACCCCTCCAGTTCCACGGGCAGGCATTTTTCACAGACCCTGGTATGACTTCAGAATCCTTAACACATTCCGGGAGAGTCGCTCTCGGTCAGTGGAAGGTGCAATGTTTGACTAATATCTGATTTCCATCCTTTCCCAGGGCCCTTCCATTCTGGAGGTTAGAGCAAATGGTTCTTCTCTCGATGGAGATGTGACTTAGAATGTGAAACTAAGATAGGTAAGAAAGAACTGGAGGGAGAGCGTCCTCCTTAAGCTGGTAAACATCATTTTTTAGCTACGATTTAGGACACCCTGTGGTTTTATGGCACTGTGATTATGTTATAGATGCACTTATCCCCAAATCATCCAGAAGCATCACCCTCCAGGCCTGTTGTTTATGCAAGCCACAGGCTGCTTAACCACAAGTGAAACGATATGTTTTGCATGGCGCTGGTATCTTGAATGCATAATTATAGTTACTGTTATTACCCTGATCAAAGGAAAAGTATGAGGATTAGATTCGGTTTGAGGTGCCCAGGAATAAACGCCCGTCTCGTGGGCAGGACAGTTCAGGGTTTCCTAAGAGACTTCATTCGTCCGGTAGAATTTATGGTTTCTTTTTATCTCTCCTAGTGGCAGTCATGTTGAGTTTTTGCTTCTCCAGCTTTCCTCGGCACTGGCAGGCGCCAGCCTTCTGGGAAGCAGTGTCATTTGGCTGCCAAATTAAATGCCCCACATCCACTCACTCTAGAGAGTGGTGCCATTTCTGGAAAGAGAAGGCCCTGCTCTCTATCTTGATATTTGACCTAGTTGATGGAATTTGAAATGAACCTTTTAGTGTGATAAATGGGGAGACATAAAAACTCCTTCCAGGGCCAACTTCTCCACTGTGCTTTGGCTCCTGGATGGCACCTTGAGTCACAGAGGGCATCTGCCCAGCACTTTGATTTAAGATAATGGGGGCCTGGATGGAGGTATGATATCAGCATCACGTGGGGCAGTCACACCGAGGTGGGCAGTATGTGAGGCCTTTGAAAGCCAAGGCAGAGGTTAGGAGCAAGGCCGGGGACGGCTGAGACTGCAGAAATGCATCCAGAACCTGAGGGCCATGAGAGAGAAGCTGTTCAAAGCCAAGGGTGTGGCCTTAGCATGCCAGTTGGAGGGTAGCCACGAACCAGTCATGACCACCCTTACATAGGGCTCTTCTGTGTTCCTTATTGGGTCAGGGGCCAGGCCTGGATCCACCCCAGAGTGAAATCTGGCCCCAGCTGTAACTCTGTACCATTATATGCCAGATGGAAGGCTTTGATAATTGAATTTCATTCATTCATTCATTCATTCATTCATTCATTGGTCATGTATTTTTGCCCACATGCTGCAGAGTCCTGCAGGGACCCTGGCGAACAAATGACCCCTGCTTTCCAGGAGCTGACAACTGAGCAAAAAAAGAGCTATTTATCAGCAGGCTTGTAACGTGTGTTGTGCCAGACAAAGAGGACCAGTGGTTGGAAGCAACGGTAGGATTTAGAGTTCGGGTCCCGACTTGGAATAATAGTCCAGGCCCCAGCTGTTAGTGAACCTTCCCTCTCTCTTCCTTTGTGTGCTCTGGGAACAGTTCCCCAGGAGATACTCGGGGGCTTTTTTTGTTCTTTGGACACGCGGATGCTCGGGACTTCTCTTTTCTCAGTTCATCCCAAAGAAATACCGCTGCCGTGAGGTTTCCTGATCAGGCGTCAATGGTGTGCATCAGTTATACTGTCTTTGGCGGTGTCCTTGGGCTCTCCAGCACTGCATCAAAACCCTCACTCATTTGTCCATTCTTTCATTCTGCAGACTCTGTTTTCAGTGTTTATGATGTGTGAGAGATCTGGGGTGCAGAGTGGCAAAAAACCCAGCCTTCCTCTTGCAGAGCTCAGAATTCAGAGGAGAGACAGACTGGAAGCATCAGTTTGTTTATTATTTATTTTTAAGTTTTTATTTAAATTCCAGTTAGTTAACGTGCAGTATGATATTAGTTTCAGGCATACAATAATGTGGCATTTCCATGTAACACCTGGGGCTTATCAGAAGTGCCCTCCTTTTTTTTTTTAAGTTAATTAATTAATTAATTTTGAGAGAGAGAGAGAGAGAGAGAGAATATGCATGGGGGAGGAGCAGAGAGAGAGAGAGTTAGAGAGAGGGAATCCCAAGCAGGCTCCATACGGCCACTGTGGAGCCCAACGCAGGGCTCGAACCCAAGAAATGTGAGATCACGACCTGAGTCCCACATTTAGGCCTTTAATCCTTTTGGGATTTATTTTTGTGTGTAGTGTAAGAAAGTGGTCCAGCGTCATTCTTTTGCATGTTGCTGTCCAGTTTTCTGAACACCCTTTGTTGAAGAGACGGTCTTTTCCTCATTGGTTATTCTTTCCTGCTTCGTCAAAGATTAATTGCCCGTAGAGTTGTAGGTTCATTTCTGGGTTTTCTATTCTGTTCCATTGATCTGTGTCTGTTTTTGTGCCAGTCCCATACTGTTTGATCACTACAGCCAGCTTTCTAATACAACTTGAAGTCTGGGATTGTGTTGCTGCCGGCTTTGTTTTTCTTTTTCAAATTTGCTTTGGCTATCCTGGGTCTTCTGTGGCTCCATACACATTTGGGGATTGTTTGTTCTAGCTCTGTGAAAAATGCTGGTGATATTTTGATAGGGATTGCGTGAAATGTATCAGTTGCTTTGGGTAGTATACACATTTTAACAGTATTTGTTGTTCCGATTCGTGAACGTGGAACGCCTTTCTGCTTCTTGATGTCTTCCGTTTCTTCCATCAGTGTTTTACAGTTTGCAGTGTGCGGGTCTTTTACCTCTTTGGTTAGGTTTATTCCTAGGCATCTAATTGTTTTTGGTGCAGTTGTAAGACCGATTCCTTAATTTCTCTTTCTGCTGCTTCATCATTGGTGTATAGAAACGCAACAGATTCTGTGTGTGGATTTTGTATCCCGTGACTTTACTGAATTCACTTATCAGTTCTAGCAGTTTTGGGGTGGCGTCTTTTGGGTTTCCTATATATAGTATCATGTTATCTGCAAATAGTGAAAGCTTTATTTCTTCCTTGCTGATTTGGATGCCTCTTGGGTTTTTTTTTCTTGTTGTTGTTGTCTGATTGCTGTGGCTAGCATGGAAGCATCAATTTCTTTCTTTCTTTCTTTCTTTCTTTCTTTCTTTCTTTCTTTCTTTCAATTTCATTTTTTATTTTTTATTTTTTAAATGGAAGCATCAATTTCTAATTCAGTAAGGTAAGGTCTAGGGGAGAGGAAGTAACACTAGGGCTGAGGAAGCCGCGATGAGGAGCCCCTAAAACATTCGAGGGAGCCAGGGGCAGCTTCCTAGAGGAGCTGTCATCTCAGACGAGGTGAGAAAACTGTCCCTGTAAGGGCTCAGGTAGTAAATACAGCAGGCTCTGCAGCCCTGTAGCCTGTCTTACATCCACCTAACTCTGCAGCAGTGAAGCAGAAACAGCCATAGGTGGTTTGCCAGTGGATGAGCCTGGTGGTTTTCCAATGAAACTTTGTTTACAAAAACAAGTGGGGGGCCAGATTTGGCCCTGAGGCTGTAGTTTGCCAACCCCTGACCTAAGATGAGACCTGAAGAGTCAGTGGGAGTTGGCCGGGTGAAGAGAGGGAAAGTGTCCACGCAGGACAATAGCAGGTGGAAAGTCCTGGGAGCCAGGACTGGTTGGAGAACTGAAAATAGTTTTGGGACTAGCTGTGTGTGTGTGTGTGTGTGTGTGTGTGTGTGTGTGCGCGCGTGTGCATGTGTGCGTGTGCATGTGTGTGCGTGCGTGTGCGTGTATGTGCGTGTTTTTGTGTGTGTGTGCGCATGTGTGTGTGTGGGGGGGGCATGGGGTAAGGAGGGAGGGGAGGTTTAAGGAAGCGCTCTTGGGCACTTTGGAGTTTGTCCTGGCGGCCGTCAGTAGGGAACCGCTGCAAGGGCTAGGGGCGGCATGACTTGCCATGTATCACTTCCAGGGAGGCGCGTTTTGGCCTCAGGGCCTCAGGCCAGTTGCTCGGAGCCCTTTCTTCCTGTTTCCCATTAATTAATTCTCTCAGGTATGCGGTGTGCCTTCCAGAACACAGGAGAGTGTGGCTCTGGTGACACGGCTGAGCAGAGGTTA
This sequence comes from Lynx rufus, assembly GCF_022079265.1. Taxonomy (NCBI): domain Eukaryota; kingdom Metazoa; phylum Chordata; class Mammalia; order Carnivora; family Felidae; genus Lynx; species Lynx rufus. The sequence goes on along the minus strand of NW_025814839.1, from coordinate 9,009,362 downwards.
ACGGGAGACAGTGCCATCTGCTCTGGGTGACTGGTAGCAGATAAGGGAGCCCCTGACCCCCGTCCTAGTGCTGCTTGCTTCCCCACGTGTGTCACCTCCAGTGGCCTCCCAGCCTGTGGCTCCTGATGGGCCCTGCTGGGACTCTGTAATTCAAAATGAACATGGCCAGGGGCTGTCTGGTCGCTAGCAATGAGCTCTCCACCCCCTCCTCCTGTTCCCCTTAGGCTGGAGGTATTTATTAACTTGGGTTAATAGAGGAAGAATAAAAATATGAACAACTCTCTAGGCCTCCAGCCGGGGCTCCCTCCACCATAGGTGGGCTTCCGGAAGCTCCGAGGAGAGCAGGCCAGGTTAGTTTTCTAGAGTGGTGCTTAATATTTTTAGGAGACAGTCACTGAGGTCGTTCCTTGCAGCCTGGCAGTGCTCCAGGATCATGATGCGTACACTGGGGAGGTGGCCCTTCTGTGTCTGTCAGCTGCATCGGTCACTGGGTTAGCAGTTGCCGCCTCACCACCTTGGTCTTTAATCACCGAGTTGGGGTGGGATATACCTGGGGGTGAGGCGAGCTGTGTTGGATGTCATCTCACGGGACCTGGGGTTGGTACCAGCTTTGACTGGACTCTCCAAGAGGTTGTGACTTAAAATGTTTAGTTTTCAGGGAAGATGTGGAGAGATAGGTAAGAGACATGTTCTTCGCTCAGGGAACGAACGGGTTCATTTCCTTACGTCCTCGTGTCGCAGAAACCCTGTGTTTGAGAACCTGACGGTTTTCCAGTCTTCAGGAAGCTTTTTGAATAGCAATCCAGCCCTGCGGCGAAGTTAGTTGGGCTTTGACCTTGTTCTGACAGGTGAACAGAGAGAGGTTCAGGGCGACACTGTTAGCTGTGGTTTCCCTCACGTCGAGCTGACCCCCCACTCCTCTTTGGCTCTGTCTGAATGCTTCTATTATCATGCTACAGTGCAATTAATAATAATAGGAAGAGCTAACATCGATTGTATCTCTACCATGTTACGGGCACTGTGATTTACATGGAGTATCAGCTTGTATCACCCTGTGAGGTAGCTGTTATCAGTAACTCTCCTTTATAGTAAAAGAGACTGAGGTGTAGGCAGATTATAAAACTCACCTAGGATCACGCCTTCTCTCTCAGGGATTGGCAAACAACCACCTGAAGACCCAATCTGCCCCTCTCCCCCCCGCCGCCTGTTTTTGTAAATAAAGTATTATTAGAACACGGTCACACCCATCCATCGACCTATGGTCTGTGGCTGCTTTCACAGTGCAATGGCACATTTGAGTAGTTACAACCCAGAGTATATGCTCGGCACAGCCTAAAATATATGCTATCTAGCCCTTCCAGAAAATGTTTGCAGACTCCTAGCCTTAGCTGAAGTGGCAAATGGGATATAAATCTGACCCACGGGCTGAACTCATGACGATATGTATGGCAGGCTGTCTCTATAGCTGCCGTGCCCATGCCTGTCGTCTGTTCTTCCAGCAGGTTTTAAGTCCCTGTTGTTTTCCAGACTGCTAGCCTGTGAGTTCTTTCAGTCAGACCCTGTCTTACTCATTTCTGTCACTTCTTTACTTAACACAGCATTGGGTACATAGTTAAAGGGTCAGTGAATGTGGATGGATGGGTGTGTGTATGTATGTATGAGTGAATGAGTGGATGGATGGACCGGTGGATTGGTAAGTGGATGAATGTACCCACAGCATTGGGTACATAGTTAAAGGCTCAATGAATGTGGATGGATGGATGGGTGGATGGATGGATGGATGGATGGGTGGACGGGTGGTTGCTCACATGGGTGGGTTGGTAAGTGGATGCATGGATGGATGGATGGACGGATGGATTGGTAAGTGGATGCATGGGTGGATGGATGGATGGATGAATGTATGAACGGATGAGTGGATGGATGGATGGATGGATGGGTGGATGGATGAGTGAATGGGTAGATGGTTGGATGGTTGGATGATTGCCAAGTGGATGGATGGATGTGTGGATGGATGGATAGATGGATGACTTTCTCAGCACCACCCCCCCCCCACTTCATTGGAAGTCATCCCTCCTAACTTAGTCTAGTGTTCTCTCTATTACACAGTGAATATAAGAGAAGCTGTTACAGGGTGGCCCTTTTCCAGTTATGCTCCTTTTTAAAAAAATTTTTTGGGGGCGCCTGGGTGGCTCAGTTGGTTAGATGTCCGACTTTGGCTCAGGTCATGATCTTGCAGTTTATGGGGTCAGGCCCCATGTCGGGCCCTAGCTTGGAGCCTGAAGCCTGCTTTGAATTTTGTGTCTTCCTCTCTCTCTGCCCCTCCCTACTCACAGTCTATCTCTCTCTGTTGAAGATAAATAAACATTTTTTAAAAATTAAAAAAAAATTTTAAGTGTTTATTTATTTTTAAGAGAGACAGAGTGTGAGTGGGGAGGGGCAGAGAGAGAGGGAGACACAGAATCCGAGGCAGGCTCCGGGCTCCGAGCTGTCAGCACAGAGCCTGGTATAGGGCTTGAACCCACGAACCATGAGATCATGACCTGAGCTGAAACCAAGAGTTGGATGCTCAACCCACTAAGTCACCCAGGCGCCCCACAGAGGAAGCGTTCTTTACTGTTTTTTGACACAAGCCTCTTAGAGTTGTCCTTGCCTGGAATTCAGTTTTCTGAGCATTACTAAAACACCATTGTCTCCAAGCGATACTTACCGAGTCACATGGCAAGCACAGTCCTGAGTGTGAATTCATGGGGGCCCTTCCCTAGAGCTGCTGCAAGACATCTGCACGAGAGGGGTACTCTTTTGCTAAGCCAGCCGGGAAGGAAGTCCAGAGAGAGGCAAAACAGCATCACCTTTTTGAAAGGGCTGCGACGAGCCCAGACTCGGCGATGTGCATAGACGTGTTTTTATCAAATGCCAAGGCTCCAGAAAAGCAAGTCCCCGGCAGGGTACTTTTCTATAAGTGAAGGATATAATTGGTGTGCAGTTTGCAACCTAATGTCAAGGGTGCTCCTGACTGCATTTCACAAAAAGATACCAGCAGCTAGTGGGCTCCCGTTCCTGATATGCACGCATCTGTTAAACCACGCAACGTTCTTCCCAATTCCCAGCCGAGGAATTGATGGCATAAAGAGCCCAGGGAAGAAACAGTCTCTGCCCTTGAACTCTGGACTGTCTGGAGACAAAGTTAATGATGTTGGCCTCCCCCCACATTTGCAGCGAGCCTCTGGTGTGGTTCTGCTGTGAGTGGGGCAGCATGGGAGCCTCTGGCCCCTGGCTGCTACTTCTTACCTGAGCCCTGATGTGCCAGCAGCTTGCTCTGGCCGGGTCTGCATATGCAATGAGAGCCTGGTGCTGTGGGGGGCTTGGGTGGGGCAGGGTGAGAGCTGTAGGACTGTCCTCCCCACTTGGAGTGTTTCATGGCCTGGGGGATACACATGGCACATGGGTTGCTCACCAGGCACTGCATTCCCAGTTTTTCCTCAGTTGTCCATTTAGATTTCAAAGAATACTCCTGAAGTGTGGGGCATCTAGGGGCTCTGTGGGAGCCAGAGGGGCCTCTCAGAAGTTAATGTTGCATTCCAGGTTATAATGGACAGCAGCTGGGATGTCCGCCCGGGCCAATTTGCTGTGAGCGGCTGGGCAAACTTGGCCTCCAGTGGAGAATTTGTGAGTTCATTTAGCCATGGTGGCGAGTGCAGGTGTAACAAAATGATAGAACTTGCTGGAACTGTTCAAAGTTTCCAGGGTTCTGCAGTTTGTCTTTTTCTCACGTGACCCCGTGCCTTCTCCCTCTCTTTTCCTTATCTGCCCCTTCTCATTGGGAAAGGGTCACATGCTCCCCCATTTTTTCCCTCTTCTCCTTAGCTTCTTTAAAAAAATTGTTTTTAATGTTTATTTATTTTTGAAGGAGAAAGAGACAGAGCGTGAACAGGGGAGGGGCAGAGAGAGAGGGAGACACAGAATCCGAAGCAGGCTCCAGGCTCTGAGCTGTCAGCACAGAGCCCCACGCAGGGCTCAAGCTCACAAGCCGTGAGATCGTGACCCGAGCCCAAGTCAAATGCTTAACCAGTTGAGCCACTCAGGCACCCCTCTTCTTAGCCTCTTGATTTGCAGTTTCTAAAATTGAGTATTAGTTTGTATACAAATAAAAACAGGCTTTAATTTAAATGAATTTTGGTCTGTGTATATCCCCAGGGACCCACCTCCTCGGTCAACATATAGAACATTTCCTACGCACTCTGGAAAGTTCTCTCATGCCTCTCGTGTCCAATCATCTCCCCACCTTGAAGGCGGCCACCGTTCTGATTTTTATCACATAGTTTAGATCTCGTACAGAACTTCATATAAACGGAATCATGCATCACTTATGCTCTTGCGTCTGGCTTTTTTTCACTCAACAGAATCTTCCTGAGATGAATCCATCTTATTGTATATATGAGTAGTTCATTCCTTTGTATTACTTTATTACTCTATAGCAATAATGTTTCATTGTGTGAATACGCCGGGGGTTTATTTACCCATCCTCCCTGGGATAGTTTCCTGGGATCACTGTAACAACATATCACAAACTTGGTGGCTTAAAAAAACCAGAAATGTATTATCTCACAGTTCTGGAGGCCAGAAGTGCAAAATCAAAGTGTTAACCTTGCTTCTTCTGAGGGATCTGGAGACTGACTTCCTTGCCTTTTCCAGCTTCTGGGGGCTCCCAGCAACCCTTGTTTTTTTGTTTTTTCTTTTTTTTTTTTTTTTTTTTTTTGGCATATAGCTATATTGTTCCAATCTCTGCCTCTTTCTACCTAGGCCTCTTCCCTCTGTACATTCTCTCTTATAAGGATGCCAGTGTTTAGATTTCATGCCCGCCCTAATCCAGCATGAGAGTCTCTTAACTTGATTAGATCTGTAAGGACCCTGTTTGCAAATAAGGTCACATTCACAGGTACTGGGGGGTTAGGACTTCAGGATATCCTTTTGAGGACACAGTTCAGCCTCGTCCACACACATTGATGGACATTTGGAGTGTTTCCAGTCTGGGAGCATTGAGAAGGAATCTGTTACAAACATTCTTTACAAGTTTGTTTGTTTGTTTTTCTTTTTTGGTCAGTATACATTTTTCATTTCTCTTGGGTAAATACCTACCGATAGAATTTCTAGGTCATAGTGTAATAACGTGTTTACCTTTATAAGAAACCGGCAAACTATTTTCCAGAGTGCTTGTACATTTTACAAACCCACCAGAGAAGTCCATGGCTCTGCATCTATGGTTCCCAGCATGGAGCAGTTTTGTCTCTCAGACATTTGGCATTGTCCAGAGATGTTTTTGGTTGTCTTAACTTGGGAGAAGGTGCTAGTAGCATCTAGCACCTGGGGTAGAGACCAAGGATGCTGATAGACATCCTACAATGCATAGAACAGCCCCCACCTTCAGCCTCCAGGAAAGAATTATCCAACCCAGAGGTGCCTGGGGGGAGGGGCATCCGACTTTGGCTTAGGTCATGATCTCACAGTTCATGGGTTTGAACCCCACATCGGGCTCTCTACCATCAGCACAGAGCCCACTTTGGATTCTCTGTCCTCCGCTCTCTCTCCCCCTCCCCTGCTCATGCTTTCTCTCTCTCTCTCACTCTCCAAAATAAACATTAAAAGATTATCCAATCAGAAATATCAATAGAAAGGGGTATCTCATTGTTTTTTAATTTGACTTAATTAATTCATTAATTTGCATTTCCCTGATGACTAAAGATGGTGAATGTCTTTTTGTGGACTTACTAGCCATTTCTCTCTCTCTTTTTATTTATTTATTTATTTTAATATTTTTAATGTTTATTTATTTTTGAGAGAAAGAGAGAGAGAGAGAGCATGAGCAGAGGAGGGCAGAGAGAGAGAGAGAGGAAGACCCAGAATGTGAAGCAGGCTCCAGGCTCCGAGCTGTCAGAACAGAGCTCAATGTGGGGCTTGAACTCACGGTCCGTGAGATCATGACCTGAGCCGAAGTCGGACGCTCAGCTGACTGAGCCACCCAGGTGCCCCTCTCTCTCTCTTTTTAATGATCTGTTCATCTTTTGCCTGTTTATAAATTAGGTTGGTTTTCTTTAAAAAAATTTTTTTATGTGTATTTATTTTTGAGAGAGAGAGAGAGAGAGACAGAGCGTAAGTGGGGGAGGGGCAGAGAGAGAGAGAGACACAGAATCTGAAGCAGGCTCCAGGCTCTGAGCTGTCCGCACAGAGCCCAGCACGGGGCTCAAACCCACAAACCATGAGATCATGACCTGAGCCGAAGTTGGACACTCAACCCACTGAGCCACCCAGGCCCCCCAGATTGTTTTTCTTTTTAATACCATGTTGTAGGTCCTTTGTCAGTGTATGTATTGTAGCTGTTTCCTCTCGGTCTGGAGCTTCTTTTAACACTTTCTCGCGATTATCTTTCAAAGAGGCAAAGTTTTCCATTTTAAATGGAGTCCAATTTATCACATTCTTTTCTTTTATGCTTAGTGCTTTTTATAGCCTAAGAAATCTTTGCAAATCCCAAAGACACCAAGGTACACTCTTATTTTCTTCGAGAAGCTTTATAATTTTAGCTTTTATGATGGGCATATTATCCATATCACGTTAGCTTTTGCATATGGTGTGAGGTAAGGGTCAAGGTTCATTATTTTCCATTCAGACATCCAGTAGTTCCCATCCCGTTTGTTGAAAAGACCACCCACTGCCCATTGAGTTACCTGACACCTTTGTCAGTTATGAATTGGTCATTTATACGTGACTCTGTTTCCGGACCCTGTTCTGTTCTTACACCAGCACCACAACTGTCTTGATTACTGAAGTCTGCCTGGTCTCTTCTCTCCTTGTCTACCCCTTCTGTTTCTCTCTCAACTTCCCTCCTTCCACTGGGTATTTGGGAGAGAAAAACCAAGCTAATTTCCTCTTCTTTCCTGCCTCTTTGCAGTCTGTCTCCCTTTCCATCGCGCGCGCGCGCGTGTGTGTGTGTGTGTGTGTGTGTGTGTGTGTGTTGATTGATTGAGCCAGGAGTAACAAGCTTTAAATGACTGTACCCAACATCCCTGTTCTTGTTAACCAGTGTTCTTATCTTTCGGTCAGCACCTTAGTTCTCACGGTCCCAAGAACCTCATATCTAAACAGATTGGCCAAGTCTTATTCTTCCCCTTGCCTTTGACTCTGTCGACTTCTTGAAATCTCGTCCCCCCCCCCCACCCGCCCCCAAGTCTTCCTGGAATCAATACGAAAAGGTCAGGTTTTTTCTTTCCTAATGAGTGACTCATCAGGCCAGGGCTGGAGACTCACAGCCATCTCTGTAAGGGATCGAAAATGTTTCTTGTCTCTGTTGATTCTCCCATTTATTCCTGGCATGTCCTTGTGCATCTGGGATGATGCCATTGGCTGTGTCCTGGCATTGCAGCCCCCCTGCCTGCTTGACGTGGATCATGGAGCATCTAGCAGCCCAAAACTGCATGGAGGGGAAGTGGGGGGCCAAGACTATTCTTTTTGCTAATGATCCAGAGAAACGATGCTTGTTGGGTAGCTATCAGCAGCAAAACCACCTAAAGTCTCACGACTCTTCAGGACCGAATGGAAAAGTTCTACTGCTCATCACATCACAATTTAGGAAAAGTCCAGTTTTTGTATATGCAAATGATAGATCAGAGCCTGTAGTGATTCCTCGGTATCTGAGGGGTGTTGCTGCTTATGTCCAGGGATAGTTTAAAAGATATACGTTAAATCCTATCTCCAAAACATACTCCGTTTTAAAGAATACATTGAAACCAATAGTCAGAGCAGGCTTTAGAGACAGCTTGAGTCTAAAATACTTAGATAATAAAAATTTAGGATTTCATGGATCTTCAAATGATTAGCTTCCTTAAAGCATATACTAGTATTTCTATGCCAGAAATACGTAATAACCATTCTCTTGTACAACTAGGAAATGAGATACCAGTTCTTTCTTGCAGGCACTCCTGGGGAGCAGGAATGGGCTCTCTTTGCGAACCTATGCCCTCACAAAGTGGAGACCAAAACCTGACCCATCCCCCTGCCTCTTCTTATATAGACTGGGGAGGAGGGGACCATGAGAGGTGGGGTATAGGGCTGACTCTGCCCCCTCTTGTTACCCTTGTGGGAAGGAGTCTGGTCCCAACTCTGGCTCATTGACAGCTCTCTTTAAGAAAGCGGAGTTGGGGCGCCTGGGTGGCGCAGTCGGTTAAGCGTCCGACTTCAGCCAGGTCACGATCTCGCGGTCCGTGAGTTCGAGCCCCGCGTCAGGCTCTGGGCGGATGGCTCGGAGCCTGGAGCCTGTTTCCGATTCTGTGTCTCCCTCTCTCTCTGCCCCTCCCCCGTTCATGCTCTGTCTCTCTCTGTCCCAAAAATAAATAAAAGTGTTGAAAAAAAAAAAAAGAAAGCGGAGTTATTTAGGGGCACCTGTGTGACTCAGTTGGTTAAGTGTCCGTCTTCAACTCAGGTTATGATCTCTCCGTTCCTGAGTTTGAGCCCCGTGTCGGGCTCTGTGCTGACAGCTCAGAGCCTGGAACCTGTTTCAGATTCTGTGTCTCCCTCTCTCTCTCTGTCTCTCTGCCCATCCCCAACTCATGTTCTGTCTCTCTCTCTCAAAAATAAATAAACATTAAAAATACAATTTACAATAAAAAATAAGTGGAGTGATTTACATCTTTCATTTTTAACTTTGGGCCATACCCATAATTCTGGGATAATAGGAGAAATCCTATCTGCTATCATACTGTTACTAGGAACAGTTTCATGCTGACCATATAACCTTTTAGTCTTAACCTATATGTGTGGAAGGATATTACCTAGTGTTTCTTGTCTGCGTTCATATATAGCCCTCATTTATCATAAACATTTCCCCAAGATGTCTACTTCGACTAGAATTTCCATTTATTATTATTATTCTTTTCTAATTTTTTAATGCTTATTTATTTTTGAGAGAGAGAGAGGGGGGGGAGAGAGAGAGAGAGAGACAGTGTGTTGGGGGGGGAGGGGCAGAGAGAGAGGGAGACACAGAATCTGAAACAGGCTCCAGGTTCCGAGCTGTCAGCACAGAGCCCGACGCGGGGCTCGAATCCACAGACTGCGAGATCATGACCTGAGCTGAAGTCGGGTGCTTAGCAGACTGAGACACCCAGGAGCCCCTGTAGTTTCCATTTTTTAGATTGGCACATAGCATTGCATCGTGTGGACACCTGTGGTTCTCAAATGATTCCTCTTTTACTTGGGGGTTTCCACTGATTTCCAGAACTTTAATGTTACATGCAGATAGCAGGTAGCACCGCTGTGAACATCTTGGGCTCATGCATGTAACTCCTTGCTCCCAATGACTTCTTCCCTTTGGAGAAGATTTCCTGGAAGTGGGAGGTGGGGTTGAGTTTGCAAACCTCTTCAGTCTCTGTCAGAGCTTAAATTAGCACCCTCTCGCCCCGCACCCCCTCCCCCTACGAAATGCAGCCAACTTGCAGCTGTGATGGCTCATGGGGACCTATGGGGGGCTATCTGGTCAACACTGCTACGTGTCATCTGCACTACATACACCTCTTCTCTTTCCAGCTGCATATCCTGCCCCTCTCCTTCCCCGCCTGTCTGCTCAGGGACTTTTGCCCACATCCTTCCCTCTGTCTGGATGCCTCTTCTCTGTGCCTGTCCCCCTCTTTCATTCATTCCTGTTTATTCCTTAGATCTCAGATCTGGGCGGAAGTGTCGCTTTCTTCGCGAAATCTCTCCTTTCTTCACCACCTTCAGATGTCAGGCTCCCTTATCACGAACAGTTCTTTTCCCTGATAGCTTTCATCATGATGTGTGCTCAGACATTTATTTGTGTAATAAGCGGCTGATGTTCGAGTCCCTGGTTAGGACTGAGGGTGGAGCTCATCACGGCGTGCCCAGTGAGCCTCTGGCACCTGGGCGTTTGGAGTTTGCTGTATGAAGAATTCCATCTGAGACTGCAGAGCAGGGAGGATGCCAGTCAGGACGTCGGGGATTTTTATCAGTCTTGCCTCTGTCTTGTCTCGCTTTGACCCCTCCTTGGGGATGGAAACAAAATCAGGGCTTTCAAAGTCTGACTTCAGCAGTCTGTAAACACCTTGATATTAGATACAGAAGTGTGGTGCGGATAGGGGTGTTCAGGAGGGGGAGGCAGTAGAGGGTCCACAGCCTTCACCAGATTTTGTAAAGGGTAATGAACCCTCTAGGTGATAATGACCGTCAGCCTGGATGCTTGTTGGCGTGTCTTTGGGACACTCACTCTCTAGCGCTCCTTCCCCCACTCTCTGCCTGAGCTCTGAGTTAGTTGAGAAATAGGACTAAAGGATGATGGAGATGGGGATTGGGCTCAAAATATACCCTTTGCTACTCGGAGAGATTGGACAGTGTGACTTTCATCTGTGGATGTGCAACCTGAGGAGCGGTCACTGCCCGCCCCCCAGAGTGAGCAGAGCCACCCAGTCCCTGGCACTGCCCGATCAGGGAAGGCCTCCTTGGCAGGGGCGAAGCCTGTACTTGTAGAACTTCAGGCCTGGAGGGGGACATGGGCACCTGTACTTCCTGCAGGTGGTTTGCTCCCAATCCGAGCAATGTGGAAGGAGAGGGGTTACGTGTTGCCAGCTCCTCTGCCAGACGTCCAGACTCCGTGTCACTCAGTCACCCTCCCTCCGTGGAAGGACTGATTGGGGGTGCAGAGGGACCCCCTTTCACATGGGAAGAAACGTTAAGGGCGGGAGACACCTATTCCCCGCACGCCCCTCAATAGTGGCCTCAGAAGCCCTTATACTTCTATTCTGAATCTGCCTCTTCCTATAATCACACAAGGCTAAAGCTAGAAAGGACCTTAGAAACATCTTCTTAAAAAAATTTTTTTTACGTTTATTTATTTTTGAGAGGCAGAGAGAGACAGAGTGTGAGCAGGGGAGGGGCAGAGAGAGAGGGAGACACAGAATCCGAAGCAGGCTCCAGGCTCCGAGTTGTCAGCACAGAGCCCGACGTGGGACTCGAACTCATGAACCGCGAGATCATGACCTGAGCCGAAGTCAGATGCTTAACCGACTGAGCCACCCAGGCACCCCTGGATTTTACCTAGACAGTATACCATGCAATAAATTCATGTGCGTTTTGCAGAGCTTGCAAACTCCAGCACTTTGTAGGACCAGTCAGGAACCTCAGATGGATGAAGAGGCTCTGGTATAAGGTGATGAATGGCACTTGACATCCTGCTTCGACTCAAGGAGTCACAATAGGGCACGGTAGAGAGTGGGGCAAACGGGCAAGTTCATGCCCCACCTACAGAAGGCGGTCACTCCTTATCTCCAGTTCACCGTTGCCCTGTAGAATGCAGGTCCTGAATTACTTCCACTTATCACGAGAAGCCAGATTATGGAATTTCTAATGTGGAATTTCTCTATTTGAAAAAAAAAAATGCTGCCAACAAATCCATACGTAAGCCTCGCTAGAGCCAGATAAAATCTGTCTGCTGTCCAGATGTTTACAGTTCACCCCTTTGCGTACTGCATTCGAGCCCCCACAAACCCATTTAATAAGTGCTTTCCATGAAGTCCACCAAAATACAAAGCCCGCTGGGTCCGTTGTTGGGCCATTGGTCAGGAGGTTAGAAGTCCTCTCTTTTAGGGAGATGGTGACACTGTGTCATTACCTTGGACCTTGTCAGTGTCTCAGAGATCAGCACACACCTGAAAGGCCACGCTTTGCCAAGGCTGCTGTTGACATATGTATTCAAGCCCCATGCCAAAGAGGCTAAAAATAGTCTCAGGTGTATGGGTGGCTGTTTTGTTTTAACTGCCTCCAGGCCCTTGACGACTGCCACCTCATTAATCTGCATGATGGGGAGTCTGGCTTGGAGGGCAAAGTTGGGCTTCGAAGTTCACACACTTAATTCTGCCTGGGCCCGTGTGACCCTCAGTCTCCCCATCTACTCATGAGCCAGCCACTCACTAACCTCGTGGACTGGCTGACCAGGTGACCTGGGGCCAGGATTTCAAGGTAAAGGTGGAGGTTTTCTGGGGAGTTTGCTGACCGGAGGTTTCTCTCAAGTAATAAGAGTAAAACCCTGAAGGCCACATTAATTTAAAGTTTGGTTTGGCCAAGCACAGTGTTTCTTCCACGGACAGTGAATAATCAGATTTTAGTAAAATAGTCCCGGAGAAAGTGCCCTTCTCGAGGACCTCTGTGCATTTCCAGTGACCTGAGAAGAGCCTCTTTATACTTAATTCATAATCTAGTTATAAAAGATTCTTAGCAGCTCCTCCAGACAACACTCTGTTAACCCAGAGGGAGTTACTACCTTAATTAAAAGTCATGAAAGTAAATTTATTTTAAAATGCATTATACTTGAACTCTCTTTGCATTAGACAGGATTCTTTTGGTCGTAAGTGATTAAGTCTCAGACTGGCTTTCCCCACACAATGTATTTGTTGGCTTTTGTGACTGCGAACTTCAGAGGGATGACCAGCTTCAGGTATAGTTGGATCTAGGTGCTTAAACAATGTGGAAAGGACTCTGTCTTGATTCTTTCTCCGTGAAAGCTTTGCTTTCCTGTGGTGGTTGGCTTCCCCCAGCTCCAGGCCTCAAATAGTTCCAGGCTTCAGGCTCAGTGGTAAAAGCAAGGTTTTTGAAGGTTCCTACAAAGTCCTGGGATTGGCCTTCACTAAATCAGCTTGGGTTTCGTGCCCATACTTGAAACCACTCCTGTGTCCAGGGAGGTGGAACAAGCTGTTTGGTACAGGTACACACACACCTGTCTGCTCCATACAAACCATGTGGGTGGAGTCCCAGGAAGGAGTGGGTCCTCAAAAGTGAAATGACCCTTCATTATGGGAGCCAAAGGAGAGGAGATAGATGGTAGGGAGACTAGACCAATATAGCTTATCTACATTTTTAAAATAATTAAAGCCTCAACCCCAGGTCAGCCTAAACTGTAAAAGGCTCTCTTGAAGGTATAGTTGGCAATGTGCAGCTGTAAGATAAGAAGTTGTCTGAATTATCGAGTTTTCCGTGGTGCCGTCCTTACTTGAATGATCACCTGAAGTAGAGCGGGAAAGTGGACAATGACTTTGGTCAACTTGAGGAGTCTGACAGTGGGCACGTCTTGCTGAACTCTTCCGTTCTGAAATCCCATCCCGAGGGCTGGGCAGGGAGGGGCAGCGTGTCACTTGAGAGGAAGAACCAATCTTGACTCCAGAAGTTGGACCATGAGGATCCGAAGGCAGGAAAGATAGGAGTTAGGTCATATCCAAGAGGCAGTGAGGGAGGGAAGAACACACTAGGGGAGGTGGAGACAGAGTCCGAAAATCTCATTACAGAAGAGCTTGTGTTAGTGTAGATTTTTTCCCTCGGGCACTTTCATACCCATTATCTTACTTGAGCTGTACCACAACCCGTGTGGTTGGCAGGTCAGAAATCCTTGTACTCGTTTATTGCATAAAGAAACCAAGACCTATTGAGGTTAATTGACTGGATCAGCGTCAAAGAGCTAATTGGTAACAAGTCTGGGAATAGAATCCGAGAAGTTCGAGACCAGTGACACTCAACAGACCTATCACGCAAACCACATATACAACTGCGAATACTGTAGTAGCCGCATTAAAAAAAGGAAAAAGAAACAGCTGAAATTGATTTTAGTAATTTGTTTCATTTTACCCATTAAATCCCAAACTTCATTTCAACATATAACCAATATAAAAGTATTTTATATTTTACATTATTATTTTTTTTTTCAGATTTCAAAATCTGGTGTGGTTCTATATTTCTGGCACATCTCAATTCAGAGTAGCCACGTTTTAAGTGCTCACTAGCTACATGTGGCCGACGGCTGCCATATTGGATGATGCAGCCTGAGCTGTGTTAGGTTGAATGGGTGGAAGCCATACTTTGGAACCCGGCGTTTCTGGGTTCAAACTCACTACTTCGGTTTAGTGACTACCTGAGGAGCATATGTTTTGTGCCAGCTGCTGAGGTTATAATGACAAACGAGAAAGACTTGGTCTCCACCTTCATGGAATTCATATTCTAATGAGGGAGGCTGCCACAACACAAATTCAAAATGAAAGACATAAAATGTTTCAAATTGTCCCCAGCGCTAGGAAAGACACACACAGCGTACTGAGACTGAGAACGATAGGGGGGGTCAGGAAGGTCTCTCTGTGCTACTGAAGCTGAGATCAGAAGGATCACAGGAGTGGCCATACAAAGAGTTAGGGGCGGGGAAGATAGAAGAGGGTATTTTAGGGGCATCTGGGTTTTTCCATCATTTGAGCTTCTGACTTTGGCTCGGGTCACGATCTCATGGTTGGCGAGTTCCAGCCCCACATCGGCTCACTGCTGTCAGCACAAAGCTCACTTTGGGTCCTCTGTTCCCCTCTCTCTGCCTCTTCGCTGCTTGTTTATATAAAAATACATAAACATTAAAAAAAAGAAGAGGGTGTTTTAGTGGGAGAAAAGATACGTGCAAAGGCCCTGAGGCAGGAAAGCAGCTGCATGTTCCGGGAGCTGAATGAAGACCAGTGTGGCCAAAGCTATCTGGAGAATGGCTTGGAGGAGACTCATTTGCCCTGATATCCAGAGTGCTTGACACTTGGTAGATTGTCCATGAATATTTGTTGGTTGGACGGATAGATGGATGGATGAATGGATGGACAGAGGGTACATTCCTTATACGTTGTCTCTGGTTGCTTTGGTGCTAAAATGGCAGAGCTGAGTAGTTGAGTAGAGATTCTATAGCTTACAAAGCCAAAAATATATATCTGGCCCTTTGCTGAAAAAAAGCGTGTTGACTTCTTATTTATAAAATGGGGACAACAGTAAGATTAACTTCTTTTAAGAGTTGTGGGTTGTTTTTTTTTTTTTTAAACATTTCAACGTTTATTTATTTTTGGGACAGAGAGAGACAGAGCATGAACGGGGGAGGGGCAGAGAGAGAGGGAGACACAGAATCGGAAACAGGCTCCAGGCTCTGAGCCATCAGCCCAGAGCCTGACGCGGGGCTCGAACTCACGGGCCGCGAGATCGTGACCTGGCTGAAGTCGGACGTTTAACCGACTGCGCCACCCAGGCGCCCCAAGAGTTGTGGGTTTTAAATTAGAGGAGGATGTGCCTTGTCTGCCCCAGAGACTAGTCTCTGTATACTCTCAACAGAGCTGAGTTTTCTTCCCTGAATTCCCCCCAAATCCTTCTCCGAGCTCCTGGTCCAGTGCTCCCGCGGACCTTTCGTGTTTCTAGGCAGCTGAAATGGGAGATCAAGTTTCCTCTTTGGATACCTCAGTTCTTCCTGCATGTTAACATTTTACTTGTACGGGGCGGGTAGGATGGGGTGGCTGTGGCTCGTAGACCCTGCTGCGGTGACCCTCTTTCGTTGGCACGTGGGCCGACTTAGGGGTTTCGTTAATATTAATTTCGGCCACGCTTCACTTCCGAGGAGCCCAGATTCTTACTGCTCTCAGTGGAGAGAAACTTAGACCAGGCCCCTTAATGAGAACGTCGTGCCTCTCTCGCCACCGTGAAGTTGTGAGCGTGAACACGAATTTAGATGAGAATTTATGTATCCAGGGGCAACGCAGAGAGGCAAGAATCCCCCAGATACCTGCTCGCCACCAGGTGAGTGTTGTCCTGGGCGCTGGGCAAAAAGCTGAGTGCTGGGGAGAGTTTCTAGATTCTCAGGATGAAAGCCGGAAGCCTGGGATTCATGAGGGTGATGGTAAGTGCCCTCCACACCACTGGTGTTTGGGGACTACATCGTTCTTCTGTGTTGGGTGTTTAACAGCTTCCCCACCGGCTACCCACCAGATGCCAGTAGCACGCCCCTCCCCAGGTTGTGACAACAAAAGAGGTCTCCTGACATTGCCCATTGTCCCCCGGAGGGCAAAATCATCCCTTGTTGAGAAGTACCGGTGACGAGGGACCCGTCGGATGTCTGTGTGAGTCCGGAGACAGCTGCTATAGGGCACAGGGCTTAGAGGTCCCCTTGACCGGGGTTTGCTCAGCCAGCTGTGCGACGTTGGGCAGGTCACTTAACCGCTCAGAGCATAGCTCCCGCCTCAGAGGTTGTTGCAGAGATGAAGTGGGATGGGGTCCGTGAAGCGCGCCCACAAAGTAGATTTGTCTGCAGGTGTCGATTTCCTTCTCTCCTGGATGCCCTCCTCCCCTCCTCCTCCTTTTCCCCTTCCTCCCTTCTCCCCGTACTCTGAGAATCCTTCACCCTCTGAGCTGGTCGCTAGGGGCCAGTGGGCACACGCCAGCCTCCAGGTTTCTCCCTGCTCCTCCTCTTGCCTTTCTTCATGAGATTCAGCGTTGGAGGTCACGTGTCAGGGTGAAGAAAAAGTTGAGTTTGATTACTTAAAGTTCCCTTCAGAGAATGGCGCGGTCTTATAATTTGCAGCTGCATGAAAGAGTCCCACCTGGGGCTCCAAAAAGAATAATAGATCAGTGAGATCCGAACCTTAAATCTGCTCGTCCTCCTGGATGGGTGACAGGTATGTGGATGAATATTTAACGATACTGGCTTTGATAATGAAGAGCTGCTACTCCCCCCCCCACCCCCCAGCCCTGTCCCCAAATCAGGAAAGAGAATTCCTCTTCTTCATTCTGGCCCCGTGGATGAATGCGAGAAGCATCAAGTAAAAGATTGGGGAATAATTTGCCCTCCCCAGCCCCCAAACATCACAAGTAATGCTGTGCCGAACTCATTTAGTTCTGCCTTAGAAGCAGTGGGTTGCTGGCTTCCAAGGAGCTCAGACACTTGAAATGAAGTCAGCCTCCGGGAGTAATTTGTGTTTTTGCCTCATTCCCTGGGAGCAGCCCCATCTCGCCCCACTCTAGAAGCCCTTTCTCTGGTACCTGCTCATCAGGGCTTGCAGAAGATGGGAAGGAAGAGAGAGCAAAGAACATAAGTGTGGAGGCTGGACGTGCTTCCCTTTCCTTGTCCTGCCCTGTCCTCCTGTTCCTGTCCCTCACCTTCCCCTGTTTTATCTTTTTAAGTTTATTTATTTTGAGAGAGAGCGAGAGAGTGCGTGTGTGCACGTGGGGGAGGGGCAGAGAGAGAGAATCCCAGGCAGGTTCCGCACTGTCCGTGCAGAGCCCAACGCGGGGCTCGAACTCACGAACCGAGAGATCATGACCTGAGCCAAAGTGGGACGCTTAAGCCACCGACTGAGCCACCCTATCAGACGCCCCACCTTCCCCTATTTTAACATAATGTATTTAAATGTAATGAATCTGTGCTGGTGTAACACGTACAAATTATACGAAATGAAAGCCTCCCTTTCCTCCTGCCCTAATTGTAGTCCCTGAGCAACTGCTTTTAACCCTCTGCGGTGCATTTGGAGGGTAACAGGGAACGTGCCGAAGTCTGTCAGGGTCCCCTGGAGGAACACACCCAGAGGATGTGTGTGTGTAAATCTCTCGATCTCTGTCTCTCTGTCTTTATTATCGTTATCTCTATCCGAGAGATTTTAGGGAATTGACTCATGCAGTCGTTCAGGCTGGTGAGTCCCAAATCTGCACGGCAAGGCAGCAGGCCGACAGTCTCAGCAGGAGCCGATGTTGCAATCTTGGGTCGGGAGGGAGTCTGGAGGCCGAATTCCCTCCCACGTGGCAGGTGCTGTGTTAAGCCCTTTGCCAGCATTGTATCGCTTACTCTCAAGGGTAGAGGTTAAGCTCATTGCCTCATCTTACGGGTGGAAGGAAGGAAGCCCAGGTGGGAGCCGCTTCTGCCGACTCCAGCCAGTGGTGTCTCTGAGGGTGTCTGCTGTGGTGCCCCTGTCTTGTTCCTGGTGGTGGCCTTTGTGGGCACCTTTGTGGTCCTCCCCCCCTTCCCCCCTCCCCAGTCTCACTCTGAGACCCTGTCCCACAGACTTCATCCTTTCTTAGAAGGAAAAGTTGCCCTCACTTCCCAAGGCCTGTCCCCTGGAGAGGAGCTTGGGAGTCTCTCGTGAGTGGAGACGAGATTTTTTTTTTTTTTTTTTTGCCGCCGGGAAGGTAAGGAAGGTTTGGGCTTCTTCCCCGCCGGCTGCCTCTCGCTGAGAAGGAGGAGGATCGAGAGCCCTGGTCACTGCCGACGTGGGGATAAGACACTCACAAACCCAACGGCAGCCTTCTTGTGAGCCTGGGAGGGTTAGAGTGGGTGACTTACACCCCGGCAAGCCTCACGCGTATGCAGCCTGCATGGAAAGGGAGGTGGGTGGTGGGCTGAGCTCTGCCTGCTCCGTGCAGGGCAGGTGGTGGGAGGAGCAGAGAAAGGGTGTGGGTCAGCTGTCAGTGTCCCTCATCCCCATGCCCCCTCGCCACAAGGGGCTCCTCGGGCTTTCTTCCTCACCACAGGATTGCCCACTGGTTTGTATATGACGGGAGGCAGCAAAGGGCATCCCTGCAAGAGCTTAAGGTCATGACAAAGCCAACATCTGTCTTGATTCCATCCACCCGTCAGGTGGCTATTCCCGTTGGCTCACTGACTGCCTCCCAGTCATGATTGTCCTTCTCCACGCCATTCTCCAGAGGGTTCCTGGAGCATTAAGCGCTTCCTGCCTCAGGGCCTTTGCACATGCCTTCTCTCTCCCTGGAGTGCCTTCTCCATCTCCGTCCGCCCCCACTCTTTGCAGGGCTGACTCCTTCTAATCCTTCAGCTGCTTAGGTCTTCCTGACCACCTGATCATCCTCAATCAGCACCCTGGGTGCTTCCTTTATAGCACTTGGAAATGATTTTATGTATTTGATTGTCAGCCTCTCGGCCAACCCATGTCCCAGCTCTCGCAGAGCACAGAGGCAGCAATAGTCTGTAAACAGGTAATTGCTCATAGGATTCTATAAATCCTAAAATAGTGATAAGGGATAGGAAGGGAAATAAAGGGCCCCAGAGGTCAGGAGGATCTGCCTTAGGCGGGACAGTTGAAGAAAGTGTTACAATTGAATGACATTTAAGACAAGCTCTCAAGGACGTGTAGACATTGGCCAAGTACCAGGTGGAGTGGCCTGCCCTACCCAGAGGGGACAGCACGTGCAGAGGTCTGGAGGCAGGAACAGTGTTAGTGTGTTCATGGAAGGAGGGTTGGCATGGATGAAGCATGGTGAGGGGGGAGATGGGTCATGGCGCTAGGGAGGTAGGCCAGGGACAAATCTTGCGTTTGTTAAAAAATGACCAGTGTGATGGTACATCCCATTTTTTCCGCCCTGTTACGTGTTAGGCCCTGAGCTAAAAGCTCCGTACAGCTCCTCTTCTTACAACCACGGGTATGATTATTCTCAGGGTTGAGATGAAGGAACGGAGTCCTCCAGAGGTTAAGGTAACATGCCCAAAGCCCCACCCTGAAACCTGCAGGGGCGGAGTCCCAAGTTCATTTTAAACTTGCTTCTGTCTACGCTGTGTTCCTGTATCAGGTTCCTGTGCCCCAGTCTCCAAGGCCATCTGGGGTACAGGGAAGTGTGAGCACCCCCAGGCTCCCCCGTAATTCACCCCAGGAACCCAGCATCCCCCCCCCCCCCCGCCCCAAAGCCTTCATACACAGGCTTCTTCGTCATGCGCTTGAATGCTCCATTATTTCCATCCCCCCAAATGCTTGGAAACATTCCCATTGCTTGTTAAATAAAAGATGAGAGGCAGATAATGAAATCCAGATGCCCCCGAGGCCCTTGATGTCACCTGCCAGTTTTTCTGTTGGTCATTTTTTTTTTTCTTTAAACAAAACAGAAGCGAGGTTTGATGGTTCGGAGCAAGAGGCCGTATTCAAATGGCATCATTATCTGTCGGGTCTGGCTCGGTTTATTCTCTTGTTTCTCTCCTTGGATGCGGGGCTGGGATTCAATATTCCACGTGCCTTGCAGATGATTTTTCAGATACCTTTCGGATGCCAAGGTCCTATCCAAACCTGCCCCCTTGAGAGGTGGGAGCAAACCTACTCTGTGACCTTTTATTTTCCCCCAAGGGTGAGAACTCGGTATGAACCTAGACTCTCTGTGGTCAGATGAATTTAGTGTCTGTCTCTGCTCCAGGCCAGCGGGCTCTTCATCTGGGTGATTTGCTCCCAGGAGTCACTGGGCAGCGCCTGCAGTCAATTTTGGTTGTCACGATCGGGAAGGGAAATGCTACCAGCATCTCATGGGTAGAGACCAGAGATGCTGCTTGATGTCCTGCAATGCACAGGACAGCCCTTCACAGCGGACAGTTGTCTGGCCCCAAATGTCAACAGCACCGAGTCTGAAAGACCGTCAGATCGTGATTCCTGTCGGAAGCTGTCCCGTCTGCTGCCTTGTCCCCAGTCTGGTGCCTGCACTCTGTAGAAACTCCATAAAAGTTGGTCGAGTCAGTGATCTCACTTGGCTGCTCTCAGCCAGGAGTTTGGGGATAGCTACATCTGCTTCCGCGTCTTTGTGTCCCTTCCTTCCCCATTCCTCTCCAGCACCCCTCAACCACGTGTAATTCCTTGACTTGCTCCTTTCTCCGTGCTCGCTCTTGTCCTTTTCCCCTGGCTAACTCCCATTTTATTCTTTAACACTCAAGCTAGATGTCACCTCCTCCGGGAAGCCTTCCTTGACTTCCCCAGGTGTGCCGGCATTCCTCCTCCGAACCCTATCACACTTTCTGCCCACCCAGTCGTAGTGCTCGTCACCATGTGAAATCCATCAGGTTGTGGATAGATGCAGCCCCGTGCCTCCCCAGTGGCCCATCTGTATCGTAACCTGACCCGGCTTCCTATTCCTGATGACCGTCGTCCCCTCAGAGTTCTTCCTAAGGGGCAAAAAAAATCACATAGAGATTCAGAACGGACATTTTAGGAGTTGGGAGCTGTGTTGGCCGCCATAACAAATGCCCACAAAGTGCGTGGTTTAAATAACAGACATTGATTCTCTCACAGTTCAGGAGGCTGGGAGTCCAAAAGCAAGATGGCTTCAAGGTTACTTCCTTCTGCAGGCCCTGAGTGAGAATCCATCACATGCCTGTCTCCTGGCTTCTGGTGGTTGCTGGCAATCCTTGAGGTCCCTCGACTTGTAAACACATCACTCACATCTTTCCCTCCACTTTCCCCTGGCTGTGTCCCCTCTGTGTATCTCAGATCTTCCTCTTCTTCCTCTTTATTTTTAACATTTTTAAAAAGTTTGTTTATTTATTTTGAAGGAGAGAGAGAGAGAGCACGTATGTGCACATGCAAACAGGGGAGGGGCAGAGAGAGAGAGAGGGAGAGAGAGAATCCCAAACAGGCTCTGTCTCAGGGCACAGAGCTTGATGTGGGGGCTCGATCCCATGAACCATGAGATCATGACCTGAGCTGAAATCAAGAGTCAGATACTTAACCGACTGAGCCACCCAGGCACCTCTCTTCCTCTTTAAAGACACCAGTCAGTCATTGGATTTGGGGCCCACCCTAAATCCAGAGTGATCTCCTCTTGAGATCCTTAACTTAATCATATCTGCAAAAAGCTTATTTCCAAATCAGGTCCCATTCACAGGTACTGGGGGTTGGGACCCAGACATATCTTTTTGAGGGACACAGTTCAACCCACTATAGATGCTTGAGGTCAAGTCAACTTGCTACCAACTAGCCCAATGATCTTAGACAAGGTACTTGACCCCTTGGAGTCCCCACTGGGTCACAAGCCGATAAAACATAACGAGCATGTAGCCCAGTGATCATTAGATGGGCAGGGGAGGTTCCTTGAGAAACAGCCTCTGAGATGGAAAATAGGGAACATGACATTTATTAGGAAGTGCTCTTGGGATCAACACCTGGGGAAGAAAAGGTTGGAAAGCAAGATGGATGGGGGAGGCAGAATAATGCCCCCGCAAAGATGTCCACATCCTGGAGGGTGTGAATAGGCTACTCTTACGTGGTCAGAGGACTTGGTCAGATGTGATTGAGACTCTTGTGATGGGGAGACTATAAGGACATGGGTCCTTGTAAGAGGAAGGTAGGGGGAGGAGAGTCATAAGTGTGACCACAGAAGCAGAGGCCGGAGCGATGTACTCTGAGGGTGGAGGGAGGGGTCATGAGCCAAGAGACACAGGCAGCCTCTAGAAGCCGGAATTGATTTTAGTCCTGTGAGACCTAAAGCACACGTCTGACTTCCAGGACTGCACGACAGCACATCTTGTTGTTTAAAGCCATTAAGGTTGTGGTCATTGTTACAGCAGCAACAGAAACGGGGTGGTGGTGGACAGGAGCGGACAGGAGCCTCAGCAGAGGTCCTAGGCAGCCCTACAGGGAGGTTGGTGCTGGAGTGCGCTCCACGTTGGAGCGATCGATCCGTCTTCAGGTGTGGCCTGACCCCTGAAGGAGGTTCAAGTTTTAGCACAGCTACTCAGCAGCTGAGCAAGCCCCCTGATCCATAGAAAGGAGGGGAAATCCCAGCTCCTACTTCCCTGTTCTCGAGAGGATCCCGTGAGAGAAGGCACAGAGAGCGGGGCATCGGAATCAATGGGAGAATGGAGTCCTGGCTTGAGTTTTCAATTACTATTGATTTAACACCCGACAGTAGGTTCACGGAGATTTGACTGAAGCCGTAGACCACTGTTTCCTAAAGGAATGGTTTGGTTTGTTTTGTTTTGTTTTGCCAAGGTGTAGTACCACCAGAAGTTCTCAAAATTGGTTTGTGGCCAAGTTAGTTTTGAAAATTCTGGGGGCCATCTCCTTGTGTAACGATTTGGTGCACAAATATGTGGATTAAAGGCCCTGATGAGGCCTGCAAGTAAAGAGGCCCATTTCACTGCACTTAAACTAGGAAGTTCTCAGACTCATTTGCCTTGGGGACCTTTTTATTTATACAATAACTAACCAGATCTATTGGAACTAGTGTTCTGAGGAGCCTCCTGGGGGAAATACTGCCGGAGATCATTGATCCGGAGTGACTTGGGCTTAGGAACATTTGTGGCCTGTTACCAGCCCTCCCCAGATGGTCACTCCTTGTTGCTGGTTTTAGAGCCAGAATCCCAGTTGCAGTTGGTGGGTGACTGTGGGACCAGTCAGGTGACTCTGTTGTCCTCACCTCTTACTATTCATACCATGCTTTTTGTATACGATGCAACCAGGGCTCAGAGAGGCCAAGGCACTAACTAGCTCAGGGTCACATAGCTAGGAGGGGGTACAGCTCAGCTTTGAACCGTGGCTGTCCAAGATTACAAATAACCCTCCTATTCACTTTATGTTTTTAACAACTTTATCGAAATAATACTCTCATGCCATCCAGTTCACCTGTTTATAAACTGTGCAATTCAGTAGTTTTTAGTATCGTCACAGTGTTGTGTAACCATCATCACCATCTGATATCAGGACATTTGTGTCACCCTGAAAATAAACTCTGTGCCCGTGAGCAGTCGCTCCTTACCGTAGGAGTCCCTGCAGGCTCCCGGCCACCTCCCCAGTGCTGCCCCTGACAACCATTAATCTCCTTTCTGTGTCCATAGATTTGCCTGTTCTGGTCATTTTGTATAAACCGAATCATACACTGTGTGACCCTTGTCTGGCTGCTTTCATTTAGAAAAGTGTTTTGGAGGTTCATCTGCCTAGCAGGTAGTCAGTACTTTTTTTTTTATGGCGAAATAATATTCCAGTGTATGGATAGACCACATTTTGTTTATCCATTCATCAGTAGATAGGCATTTGGGTTGTTTCTACTCTTTGGCTGCTGTCAATAGTGCTGCTCTGGGGGCGCCTGGGTGGCTCAGTCGGTTGAGCGTCCGACTTCGGCTCAGGTCATGATCTCGCAGTTCGTGGGTTCGAGCCCCACGTCGGGCTCTGTGCTGACAGCTCGGAGCCTGGAGCCTGCTTCGGATTCTGTGTTTCCTCCTCTCTCTGTCCCTCCCCTGTTCATGCTCTGTCTCTCTCTCTCAATAATAAGTAAGCATTAAAATTTTTTTTTTTTTAAATAGTGCTGCTGTAAACACTGATACACAGGTTTTGTGTGGTTTTCGTATGCATTTTATTGATTACAATGTCTGTTTCATATCTACAGCCATGACATTGGACCAGGCTGCTTTTTAAAAGCATAATCATATTTGTTTATGTGTTAATTTGCATACAGTGAAATTCACCCATTTTTTAAAATGTTTATTTACTTTTGAGAGAGAGAGAGAGAGTGCGAATGGGGGAGAGGCAGAGAGAGAGGGAGACACAGAATCTGAAACAGGCTCCAGGCTCCGAGCAGTCAGCACAGAGCCTGACATGGGACTCAAACCCACGAACGGTGAGATCATGACCTGAGCTGAAGTTGGACACTTAACTGACTGAGCCACGCTGGCGCCCCTAAATTCACCCATTTTAAGTACACCTCAAGGCATTTTAGTAAATTTATGGAATATGTACCCTTCGCCATACCCCAGTTTTAGAACATGTCCACCACCCTAAAAAGACCTCTTGTGCCCCTTTGCCATTAATCCCTGCTTCTGTCCCCCTTCCATATGACCACTGATCTGCTTTCTGTCTCTACATATGCAACTGAGACACTTTTAAATCTGTTTTCCAAGCAGAGTGACCACTAGAAGACGTTCCACTTTCTGAATGTCTGTCACTTATGGGAATGTGGAGAATGTGGACGAGTGATCTCACCTCTTTGAGTCTTGTCTCCTTATCTGTGCAGTGGGGTTGATCATTGCAGATGGTTTTATAGGATTAGAAGTCGTAATTGGTGAATGCACTTGAAACACTCACCTTAATGCTGTGCACACGGCGGACGCTCAGTGAATTTTAGACACTGCGGTCACGTTGCAGCAGCTCTGGGAGGCAGGTGTCATCACCCCATTTTATAGATGAATACACTGAGGCTCAGAGCAGCGGGGGGAGGTGCTGGGAATGAATTCCAGATGGGTGGATTCCCTCTGGGCCTGGGCCCTCTCACCTCACCAGCAGCCTAGATTTCCCAGCAAGAGTTCCTGCAAAGGAGGGCAATCCCTGGCCCCAACCTCGCCTGGTGGGGTCTAAGTGCTTTGTTATGGCCCAGTCTATCAGGAACCAATTAGGGCTGAGAGCACTTAGCTGCAAGTGTGGTTTCTGGGGCTGATGGTAATGGAGCAGATGGGAACTGTCACCCAGCGGCAAAAGGCCACATGCAGCTGTTTGCCACAAGCTGAGGCCACACTTGAGGCTGGGGCTTTAGGACCTGAAGTTATCAGGATAAAGACTGGGTTAGGGACCTCTGCTTGGTGTCTCTGGGACCCCATCAGAGCACCTGCCACTGTGCCCAGAGGAGCTAAGAAATGGTTTCCCTGAATCACAGTGTCCTGCGTCCGTGTCCCTAGTTCTTGATGCAGAAATGGGTTTATTGCCTAACTGGAAAAGCATTGGAATAGATAGACAAAGCTGACGTTTTTCAGTGCAGCGGAGAAATGGCATGTGCGTCTCCCCCTCTAGGGGAGTGTCCTTTGCCTGACTGGTCTCTGCTCCCCCCGCTGGCCTTACCTTCCTCAGGGAGCCTTCATTCTTCCTTCACTGGGGTTCATGGCCCAGACCAGCTCCCACAGCACCCAGGACTGCCCTTCCATAGGACTTTCTGTAGTTGGAATTAAACATCCTTGAATGAACTCGAAGCCCCTCGAGGGCAGTGCCTGGCTGGTCCGGTTCACAGTCCTCTTGCCAGCATCTGGCCCCAGGTCTGGCACAGACAGTGGAGGCCCATAGGGAGTATTTGTGGGGCTCATCACTAAACAAAAGCCCAGATGCATGAGCCCTTCTGACCATGCCCTACTCTCTAATCTTAGGCTTGGTAGCTTCTGACTAAAAATCATTCGAGCTTGAGATTCTTTTCCATTGTGTCCTGAGCTTGGTGTAATGCAGAGGCCGGCAAACTTGTTCTGTGAAAGGCCAGGCAGTAAGTATTTTAGTCTTTGCAAGTCATACGGTCTCTGTTGCAACAAATTCCATCCTTACCGTGTGAGAGCAGTCCTGGACAATAGGTCAGTGAGCAAATGTGGCTGTGTTCCAAGAGATCTTTATTTATAAAAACAAGTGGTGGCCACATTTGGCGGGAAGCCCACAGTTTGCTGACCTCAGGTGTGGAGGACTGTCGTTGAAAAATTGCAAGATCTGGCATTGTAGAGCCTGGGCTCGGGAAAGGAAGGTGATCCAGGTTATGTGTGTGGGCTTGGAAAGGGGTTGCTGTGTGTGTGTGTGTGTGTGTGTGTGTGTGTGTGTGTGTTTTCAACATAGCAGACCAATCCAGTGACTTCCATCGTTGAGGCCAGAACAAGTGAAATATACCCAGGTTAGACGGCCTCTGGTTAGAAATAAAGAATTCATGGCTGTAAGGGAATAAGGGCTTAGCGTTGTGTCTCAGTCAGAGCTCTAATTCATGCAAGGAGCAGAAATCCCGTTGTCAAGAAAATTCATAATTATGCAAAAAAAAAAAAAAAAAAAAGGTGAGGTTTGTTGGAATAAGGGAACCTGAGGCTGGAGTTGCACCAGGAACTAAGTAGGGCCCGGAATCCAGGAGACTGTTGCCTCTCTGTGCCTCTTTTTACCCGCTTGCCCCTCTGCAGGTCTGCCTGCCCGGCCTTGCACACAGCAGGAGGTGGGCGCCAGTGTGGCAGCCTCAGCCCCCAAGTTCACACACCTTCATAACACGGGGTTTGCAGCCAGCCAACCAGACGCGCTGGGTCTCAGCTCCGGAATCCCAAGAGAGAGACTCTGATTGGCCCATCCTAGGTCAGGCGTCCGCCCTCATCCAATCACCTCTTGCCGAGGGGGCGGGTCCGTTTCAGGCAAGCTCCATTGCAGGTGGTGGATGTCTTCGGACACGGGAGGATGGGGGCTGTGTAGACGTCTTGAAAGACGTCTGCTAAACGGAGGTGCCGGGGTCTTCTTCCCGGTGACTGTCAGGATTAGGGAGAGCATGAGTGGTGAGTGGGTTGAGTAGTATCGCCCCACAGCGATGCCCACCCCGAACCTCAGAATATGACCACATTTGGAATACAAGACTTTGCATGTAATCAAGTTAAGAGGAGGTCATTCTGGATTAGGGTCAGCCCTAAATCTGCTGACTGGTGTTTTTAGAAAACAAAGAGAGGTCTTGCATTGTTGGTGGGAATGCAAACTGATGCAGCCGCCCGGGGAAAACAGGGTGGAGGGTCCTCAAAAAATTAAAAATAGAACTACCCTACCACCCAGCAATTGCACTACTAGGAATTTATCCAAAGGATGCAGGAGTGCTGATTCATAGGGGGCACATGTACCCCAATGTTCAAGCAGTGCTTTCAACAATAGCCAAATTATGGAAAGAGCCTAAATGTCCATCACCTCATGAATGGATGAAGATGTGGTTTATATATACAATGGAATACTACTTGGCAATGAGAAAGAATGAAATCCTGCCATTTGCAGCAACGTGGATGGAAGTGGAGGGTATTATGCTGAGTGAAATAAGTCAGAGAAAGACAGATACCATAGGTTTGCACTCATATGTGGATCTTGAGAAACTTAACAGAAGAGCCTGGGGAGGGGAAGGGGAAAAAATAGTTACAAACCGAGAGGGAGGGAGGGAGGCAAACCATAAGAGACTCTTAAATACCAAGAACAAACTGAGGGTTGATAGAGGGGAGAGGGGAAGATGGGTGATGGGCATTGAGGAGGGCACTTGTTGGGATGAGCGCTGGGTGTCATATGTAAGCAACGAATCACGAGAATCTACCCCCAAAACCAAGAGCACACTTTACACACTGTATGTTAGCCAATTTGACAATAAATCATATTTAAAAAAATAAGAGACAAGAAAAAAGCGAGGAGAGGGACACTCAGACACAGACGCACCGAGGAGGAGGCTGTGTGAAGACAGAGACAGGCACTGGAGTGAGCCGCTACAAGCTGAGAAACACCAGGGATCGCCAGGAGCCATTGGGAGATGCTGGAGGCCAGGAAGGGTTCTTTGGAAGGAGGGTGGCCCCTGTCAGCACCTGGATTTTAAGCTTTCAGCCTGCAAAAATGTGAGAAAATAAATACGTGTTGTTTTAAGCCACGTGATTTGTGGGAGTTGGTTACGGCACCCCAAGGAAACTAACACAGGGGGTTAGGCTATCTGCCGTGCTCAGGAATATCATTAGCTAACGTGGCCGATACACTCAGAGGCACTGAGGGCTTTCCGTGCATTATCTCATGTGATCATCACATTGGCCCTGTGACGTGGATACCATTTTCATTCCCATCCTACAGATGCGGAAATCGAGGTCTAGAGAGACTGAGTATCTTGTTTAAGTTAGTAAAGAGTGGACCAGGGGTTTGGACCCAAGCATGTGATTCGGGAACCCATGCTTTTTGACAGTCTTGCTTCTTGGCCTTCCAGGGACCCAATTTAGTGTTCCTCGGGGATTCCTTCTCTCCCCAGTGGTCTGGTTGCAAGCAGGGGCCCCGTTGTTGAAGAGACACTGAAGTCAGATCCGAGATCGGGGGCAGTTGGATTCTTTTGGCTTTCCCCATGACCAGTTTCCCCATCCATGCTGGAAATGTGGTTTTCCACTTGACCACTTGGCTGGAGGAAGTGGTGGGTGGGATAGGGTTTTAGTGGCTGTAGTTGTGTGGAAAGCTGAGTTTCCATAACTAAAAACAATTGACGCAAAAAGATCTTTCCAGGGGCACCTGCAGCTCAGGAACCATTCACTGTGAAGGTTCAAATGTGAATTTCCTCCACTCAGGAATGTGAACTATCCTCCTCGAAATCCAGATAATCCCAAAGATTCTAGGTCTTCTGTTGGAACACCCCATATGAAGCAGTGTGCAGATCAAATCATACCCCGAAACGAGACTCGGCTTTTACCCAGAAATTGCCCAAACGCCTTCTGTTTATGTGAATACATCCCGGTTGTAGCAATGTGCTGTTTTGTCCTTTTTCTCCACGGTTTCTTTGCAAAGTAAAGAGACTAGCTGATTTCAGCCTGTTTTATTTACACCGCATGGAGTGGAGGTAATTTCAGTGCTCTGCAGTCTAGACCCACCCTCCCCCACCTTGTGGTTGGAGTGCACCGCGCTCAGATTGGGAGGACGTCCACCCCGGCAGAGCAGATCTGGGAGAGACTGATCTTCATGGGGTCTGTTTGTGTTCATTTCCTTTGGCCTCTAATCCCGCTCTCTGGGAAGATTGCTGGGTAGCTGTGTGTGTTTAATAAATTCAGCCTAGCCTGAGACACACGAGTGGTTTTTCAGCGGGAGGTGGGCCTTTTAAGAACTTCAAGGTGCAGTTTCTTTGCTGTTGTTGCGGCCAGGGGATCAGTGTCACGAGGGGCAGGCAAGTGTCCTCCCATTCGGCTCCGTGGACTTCATGCAGAACAGCCAAATGGCCTTGTTGGTGGCCATCGGCGACCCCCAGCAGTTAGCCACCAGGACCAGGGCAAGGTACATAGGAGCATGGAGAGCATCATTCAAGGTGTTCGCTTTGGGGTTGGGCACGTGACTGAGGTTCGTGGTGCCTTCATTCTGTGCTGCAGGCATCCACTGACCTCACCTGGGTCCCGGCGCCACCTGGCACACTGCTGGTACTCCATAAGTATTTGCTGAATGGACGCATTAAACCCTGCTCTGTGGGTGAGAGAACGAGAATAAAACAGGTTAAATAACTTGCTCAGGACTTGGCACATGGCAGATCTTGAGTTTGGGACTTGACATAGGCCTGAACCATGTGTCTCTCTCTCTCTCTCTCTCTCTCTTCCTGACCTCAGCTCGATCCTGGCTTTCTTCTGTGCCCCTTCGTTTCTGGGTTGGCTTTTTGTAGGGAATTGGTGAGTTTGAGCATGAAGAGAATGCGAAGGAGACAAGGAATGGCTGGAAAACTGCCCTTCCTCCCTGCTTCTCCCCGAGTCCCCCAGCGAGCTGGCTGGTTTCCCTTCCAGTCTATTGTCCAGCTGCGAGCAGAGAAAAATGGCCCCAAGCGCGTGCTAATGTAGCTGTGGAAGATCTCCTTTTGAGCTGAACATCCCATTAGCCAGAGAGGAGCTTTTCAAAGGGCCACGGTGTGCTGGCCGCCCACTTCACTGAATGTTTCCATCTTTCTGCAAGTGGCTGAAGCCTTCGACTTGTTCTCTGGGAATATTCCAGTTCGGGGAGGGGGGGGGGGGCGTGCCGGGCAGGGCTGAAAATGATCCCTAATGAGGAAATTAGTTCTGCCAACCCTGGGGAATCTGGAAGACAAGGAGTCTTGGTTTGACGCCATCCATAGGCTCCGGAAGTTGTTTTTGAAAACTGATGTGGTTTTGGGAGAACAAGTTGGGCTAACTTGCCCGCTCACCCCAGAGACCTTTTTTGTTTGTTTGTCTTTCCCTTTTTAGTTTGTTGGGTTTGTTTGAGATCTGCCTATAGCACCTGTTTTTGAGATTCTCTAAATCACTCTTCCCTTCACTCATTCACGTGTGTGAGTATCTATTACGTGTCAGGCATTGTGTGCATAGCTCTGGAGATAGGAATGAAGGAAGTGAACGTGATCCCCACCCTTGCAGAGCAGTTCTGAAGAGGGAGATGACTGAGTCCCGCACCTTTGCAACGGCAGCTGGCAGGAGCTACTTGGTATTTGGAGGATCTTTAATGGGGTCTGTAATGGGGAATCCGATGGGGAACGTTTGGCCATTGACATCAGGAAGGGCTTCCTCAGGGGAATGGTAATTGCACTGCTATCTGAAAGCGTAGAAGAAATTAACTGGGAGCGGGTGGGGGCAACAGCATGTGCAAAGGTCCTGGGGTGTGTGGGAAGCATGTCGCATTTGAGTGACTGGAGACGGGCAGTGTGGCAGAGGAGAGAGTAAGTGTGAGGGGCCAGATCACGTGGAGACTTTGGAGGCTGTGTCACCTTCCTGCAGCTGCTGTACCACACTGGGTGGCTTCAAACAATAGAAGTTCATTCTGTATCGTTCTGGAGGGGAGAAGTCTGCACAAGGCATCACCAAGGCCGTGCTCCCTCCAGAGGCTCCAAAGGGGAGCATCCTTCCTGGTTTCCCCCAACTTCTGGTGGCTCCACCTCATTCCTGGCTTGTGGCTACATCATCCCAGTCTCTCTTCCTGTTCACACGGCCTTCCCCTCTGTGTCTTCTCCTCTTCTGTGTCACATCTCCCTCTGCCTTTCTCTTCTGAGGACACTTATCATTAGATATAGGGCCCAGCTGGATAATCCAGGATAATTTCACTTAAAGATTCTTAACGTAATTACATCTACACAGACCTTTCCCCGCCCCGCCCCGCCCCCCCAATAGGGCAACATTCACAGGTCCTGGCGGATACATATTTGGAGGAAGGTATGTATACCATTCAACCCACCACAGAGACAGTGGTGAAGAATTTGATATTTATCTTTTTTTTTTAACATTTATTTATTATTGAGAGACAGAGACAGAGCATGAGCATGGGAGGGGCGGGGGGGGGGGGGAGACACAGAATCCAAAGCAGGCTCCAGACTCTGAGCTGTCAGCACAGAGCCCGACACGGGACTCGAACTCACAAAGCGCGAGATCGTGACCCGAGCCGAAGTCGGACGCGTTACCGACTGAGCCACCCAGGGGCCCCAGAATTTGATATTTATCTTATGAGCCTTGGGAAGGCACTGAGGGGTTTTAAGCAGACATGTGGTGTGATGAGATTTAAACTTTTCAGAAGTTTTCTCTTCTTAGTGCGGAGAGAGGGTCGGTGAGCATTCAGGTGCAGCGAAGAGGTGTTTCTCTCAATCACCTGGTGAGAGGTGATGGGGGCTCATCCTGGAGCGGTGGAGGAGATGATGTTGAGGACTGGATGGAAATAACTGGAAGCTCGTTTTTACCAGCTTGAATCATTTGTCCAGTGTCCCCCTGCGTGATGGCCCCGATGTTGAGAATCGTACAAAGACCTGGTAAAAGGACGCCTCTGTTGTTTGAACGAGCCATTGTCCCTTATCTGGGAGATGCCGACATTTGCTCCCGTGTTGACAATTCCCTCATTATGTGGCTTTCTTGTGAATAAATGTTTTCTTCAGTGCAGTTAATAGCATTCTCATCCACTTAAGTGCACACAGTGGCAGGAAGCCAATTAAAGCTCGGGCAGGCTGTCTATATCTCCATATATCTCCATGGCATCCGTGCGGCATCATTATTTTTCAGTGGCTTGTTGTTATTATTATTATTATTATTATTATTATTATTTTTACAACAATCAGGACAGTCCTGTGCAGGAAAAAAGAAACGAGAAGGGCAATCTGGTGCTTGTTGGTTGCATTTAAGGTTTGCATTGCATTCAGGACCTCACTCTCCTCTGATGCTGAGGTCAGATCGCGGCTGGGGAGGCAGGGTGGTAGATGGACAATGGTCACTGTCATGTGGAATGCACAGGAGGCGAGCAGAGAGCAAGGCGTATGGTCTAGCCCACGGGCTTTGGGATGTGACGTCTCGTGGTCGACCCCTACCACCCCCAGCCTGTAGCTGCGTGGCTGCGGGTAGGTCACTTAGCCACTCTGTATCCCACCTGTGGAATGGGAGACGCGTACCTACTTTACTGGGCTCCTGGGACAATTAAACGGGATAACGCATCAACAATACTCAGGAAAAGGGTAGTGATAGTTATTGCTGACGTTTTACGTAGAAGCTACATGCATAATGTTGGGTGGTGCTAACTGCCATAAAGGAAATGAGACCCAAGGTGAGGAGGCCGAGAACTCGGGGAGCAGACTGCCGTTTTAGATGCGGTGGTCGGGACGGGCTCTCTGATGAGGGCACACTGGGGCACAGAACTGTGTGAAATAATGGAACAAGCCGTATGGATTTCTGTAGGAAGAATATTTGAGGCTACGGGAATCGTATGTGCAAAGGCCCTGAGGTAGCCAGGAAGGACTGTGATGGCCCCAGTCAGGAGACAGGTGGAGATCAATAAACAAGAAGTAACATAATGTCAGGTGGTGGTAGGAGAAAACAAGGAGCAAAATAAGGTGAGTGAGGGGACAGGACGTAAGCATGGGTGGCCCCTGGAGGCTTTTGTGGGTGGTGGTCAAGAAAAGGTCTCTCTGAGGATCTTGATATCAAAGCTGTGCACATTCTAGACGGCTGGCTATTGGAAACTGCTGTGTGGAGCCCTTCCCGCTCTTCGGTGTTGATGCTGGCTGTGATCTCAGCTCAGGGGTAGGGGGGTGGCTGCTCTTAGCTGTGGGTTGGTGCCCCAGAGGCCCCCGCTAGGGTCCATTCTGTGCAAGGGGGCCCAGAGCTCTGAATCCAGGTGTGCATAACGTCTCACAGCCAAGCTGTGGACAAAGCTAAGAAGGGGTGACAGATGCAGTGATGAAAACAAACGACACAGGAGGTCATTATAGTGGGGACCTCTCAGGAACTGGACCGAGGATCCGAGGAAGGGACGGGGGAGCGTGTTAGTGTCTTTGGGCTGAAACAGGGCAGCGTCAGTGATAGAGATCGGTAGTCCCACAGTTCCAGAGCCAGAAGCCCCCAGTCAGGGCATCTGCAGGTCTGTGTTCCTTCTGAGGGCTCTGCGGGAACCACGCCTCTCGCCTAGCTTCTCGTGGCTTGCTGGCCATCTTTGGTGTTCCTCGGCCTGTGGAAACATCACCCTGATCTCTGCCTTATCTTCATGTGGCTTCTCCCTGTGTCTCCTCACATCATCTTCCCTCTGTGTGTCTGTGTCCAAGTTTTGCTTTTTCATAAGAGCCACAAGTCCTGTTAGATTAGGGGCCCACCTACCCTAGCATGACCGCATCTAAGTGTAACGAATTACATTTGCAATGACTCTCTTTCCAAAAAAGGTCACATTCTGAGGTGCCTGGGTGGCTCAGTCGGTTAAGCGTCTGACTTCGGCTCAGGTCATGATCTCATGGTTCGTGAGTTCGAGCTCTGCATTGGGCTCTGTGCTGATGGTGTGGAGCCTGCCTGGGATTCTCTCTCTCTCTCTCTCTCCTTCTCTCTCTGCCCCTCCTGAGCTCTCTGTCTCAAAATAAATAAATAAACTTAAAAAAAAAAAAGAGAGAGCACAGTGTGTTTTAAAAAAAATAAAGAGTCTTAGTTTGTGGACATCCAGGGAGAAAGAGCTGATACGGATCCCTCCATCACCTGGGAAGGAGAGCTGCTTCCTTTGGTCTCCGTGCTGGGTGCTTTTCAGGGAAGCTTCCCAAGTAGTGTCCCGCAGAGTGGTTAAAGATACATCCAAGTATCGATCAGCTCAGTCCCCTGGCTGCCCAGGGCAGTTGGAACCCCCTCATCTGTTACCCCAGTGCACGCCTTGTATCACTTTCCACGTCTGGAGTTTTAAAACAGTTGAGGAGTCCAGCCTGACATGGACTATCTCAGGAAACCTTCTCAGCCACCCAGGGGAGCAGGGGTGAAAGCTGAAGCTCTGCAAGGTGACCTCCCAGGTCCAGTTGCTTAGGGGTTGTCTCGGCCATCATCTGGATGGGGCAAGGGGAGGTCACGGATGTCATTGGATCATCTGGAATCACTCAGTAGTTGACATACTAGTTAGTCGTAGGGAGGATTGGGGCGAGAAGGGTCCTTTTTGGGAAAGGCACTGTCTAACCCAAGCTAGTCTCTTTACAAGAGAGATTAAGCAACATTGCTACGCTACCATAGCTGGTCTGCTGCGGAGGTGGGTTCTGATTCCCATCCCGACCCCTGAGCCCACACCCCAGATGACTTCATCAGCTGCCTCCAACAGTGTTAGGATGTAGGTCCTCCCTTCTTGCGGAAGGGAAACCCAGGGTGCAAAGGAGCAAATCCCAGATCTGTCTGAGTCCAAATCCACATTTTTCTTGGCGTCCACCGTGCAACTTGGCTGTAAGGACAACTCAGGTTACGCGAGGACCGTTATCGCCATGATCACTTCTGAAAGTCTGTACAAGTTGTGCGTCTGAGAAATCCACTCTCATTTGGGATTCACTGTCCACTGGTTTTCTTATGATGCAGATAATGTGTTGATCGTGGGTGCGGTGGGACCCCAAAGAAGCCCACGCTGGGGCCTGGCAACCTGTCCAGGGTGGCAGGTGGCCCTGCTCTGCACTCAGCCAGCCTGGCTTTTACGGCTCCTTTGTTAATGGTCATAAACTTGGCATTCGCTCTGGTACTCGGGGAGCCCTGACCCTCTAATTAAATTGGATCTGAGCAGGTGGAGAGAGCACTCAGCTGCAGAAGATATTTAACAGCTGCAGGGAAGGTGGAAGGGAACCAGACTCAGCCGGCTGGGCTGGCTGTCAGCATCCTCTCGCACAGGCTTGGCCTCCTTTTCCCAAGGGAGGGCGCCCTGTCCGTACTGGGAGCCTCGTGGCCTTCCCGTGGGTCTTCTCAGAGAAAAGCAGTTACCTCTCCAAGTCTCTCTGTCTGTCTGTCTGTCTCTCTCTCTCTCTCTCTCTCTGTCTCCCCCCTCAGGACTCTCCACCCCCGTATCAGCTCTCCATTATCAGAAGATGGGTTAGACACTTATCAACACGTGTTTTTAAATTGTGATAAAATATACATAATGTGAAAGTTGTTTTTAGGTGGTAGTTAGTTAGTTAGTTTAGTTCAGTGGCATTAGGCACATTCAGCCATCACCACCATCCATCCCCAGAACTGTTTCGTCTTCTCAGATTGAAACACTGTAGCCATTACACGCCAACTCCTCACCCCCTTTCCCTCTCCAGCCCCTGCCAACCATGATTCCACTCTCTGTCCCTATGATTTGGACTGGTCTACGAGCCTCATGTAAGTGGCCTCATAACGAGATTTGTCCTTTTGTGACTTTCTTATTTCACTTGACCTGATATCTTGAAGGTTCATCCATGCTGGGTCAGGTGTCAGAATCCCCTTCCTTTTTTTAAGGCTCAGTAATATTCCACTGTGTGGATAGAGCATATTTTGTTTATCTACTCCCCTGTGGGCGAACACTTGGGTGGCTGCTTCTACTTTTCCGCCATTGTGAATAATGCTGATGTGAACGCAGGGGTATAAATATCTTTTTGAGATCTTGCTTTCAGTTCTTTTGGGGTATATATCTAGAGTCGCATTGCTGGGTCACATGGCAATTTTGCATTTAATTTTTTGAGAAACTGCCTTAGCTACGTTCTCCAGCAGCTACGGCACTTACATTTCCACCAGCAGTGTGCCAAGGCTCCAATTTCTGCATACCTTCCACGCATTTTTAGGCCCCTTGGTTACCTTTTAATTCCTCCTCTCAGACAAAGTTCAAGGGCCAAGTGATGACCCTTCGGCCAGCGGAGCTCAGGGAACATGGAATCAGGGAAAGTAAATAATTCGAGAAGGAAGAGCAGAGTGGTTCAGCCCGAAGGCATCGGAGTCAGAGATGGTGTAGCTGAAGCCTGCATTTATTGCTCACGGGGCAGATGACTTGAACAAATGACTGTCCTCTGTGAGCCTCAGGTGTCACTTGTCAATGGGGACACTAAGCAGGACCTGCTTCCTGGAGTAGGGAGGACGTGAGGTTGTACCTCTAAAGCATCTAGCCTGGGGCCTCACAGGAGATAAGCGCTCTGTGAATGTCACTGAAGACGGGAGGTATTTATCTACTCGGCCACCTGCTTATCACAGAGGCACAGATTGTTGTGACCTTTGCTTCTCAAGACCTGGTCCTTAACATGCAAGGGTTCTTAGAAGCAGCTACTCATCTTCAGTGACCTGAGCAGAGATGGGGTTGAGGAAGGAAATCTAACTTATTTTTATTAAAAATTAAAAAAAAATTTTTTTTTTTTTGTTTAAGAGAGAAACAGAGCACGAGTGGGGAAGGGGCAGAGAGAGAGGGAGACACAGGATCCGAAGCAGGCTCCAAGCTCTATGCTGTCAGCACAGAGCCTGACCTGGGGCTCAAACCCATGAACTGTGAGATCATAACCCCAGCTGAAGTCAGATGCTCAACTGACTAAGCCACTCAGGTGCCCCTTAAAAAAAACTTATGTTTATTTATTTTTGAGAGATAGAGCGTGAGCAGGGGAGGGGCAGAGAGAGAGGGAGACACAGGATCTGAAGCAGGCTCCAGGCTCCGAGCTGTCAGCACAGAGACCAAAACAGGGCTCGAACTCCTGAACCGTGAGATCATGACTTGAGCCGAAGTCAGACGCTTAACCGACTGAGCCACCCAGGTGCCCCCGTTCTGTGTAACTTCTTTGCGGTGGCGGTAGGGGGGACTTTGTCTTGGCTCCTTAACTAGACTGTTAGCAGCTTGAGGGCAGATGTCTTGACATATGTTACTCCATGCCCCTGGACATGTTATTCTGCCCTATCTTTCAGTAAATATTTGCTCAGGGAATGAATAGAAGACTGGATACTGCCTCAGTTTCCTTATCTGTAAAATGGGTTCAACAGCAATAGTACCTACCTTACAGGGTGTTTGGGAGAATTAATTAAGAGCACACAGTAAATTCTTTTAAGGACAGTGCCGGGCACATAGGAAACCCTGAGTCAGTGTTATTTTCGAGGGCTTACGGTGCTGTTTGCAATATAATATGGGGCTCCGGGGACTGGGGATGGTTTGTAGATAGGGAGGACTTGAAACACTTACGAAGTGCCAGGCACATGCTCTTTATGCACATCCCCAGTTTTACTCCTTAGCCTCGGAGACAGGCGCTATTTCCATCCCCAGTGTAGAGACGAGGAAGTGGAGGGTCGGTGCACTTGGAGTGACTCACCGGAGCCCACAGCTTAGTAAGCGGCAGAGCGGCACCTGGCTGCCTCCCGCATCTGGTAGCGGCTCGCCTTCCCCTTCCCCTTTCCTTTCTCAGCCTTCCCCATCTTGCTCTCCCCGCCGCTTCCTGTCCCCCTGCACTGCGAATCCGAATCCGGAATCCCGTTGGCTCAACTAACGCTTTGCCTTGAAGCCACTTGGGGGGGGGGGGGGAGGCTGCGTGAAGTTGCTTCCTGCCTGCCCGAGGCCCGGACCAGTGGTTATTTGCAGGGATTTCTGACGCAGCTGGTCTCCTTTGGCAGAGTAAAGCCCCAAGAGCCTCCGGACGCAGGCAGAGGAATAGTAAACGGTGTCCCTGCTCCCGGAATCACCTGGGACTGAATGCAATTCGGCAGGAGCCGTGACCCTCGCGCATGTGGGTCCCCTTCCGGGGCGAGGTCCCTTTGCGGGTCAGGGGCACCATTGGCTTAATCAGAATCCACTCATATGCCTGTTCTCGCTTTTCTCCACATCCTCATAGACATTTGTTCTCTTCCATTTATTTTATTTTATATTTTATTTTATTCTATTTATTTTATTCTATTTTGTTTTATTTTATTTTTTTAAATCTTTTTATCACTTTTGAGAGAGAGAGAGTGGGGGGTGGGGGGGGGGAGTGGAGAATTCCCCAGCAGGCTCCGCATCCAGAAACCGTGAGATCGTGACCTGAACTGAAAGTGAGTTGGACGCTTAACCACCTGAGCCACCCGGGAACCCCTCTTTTCCATTTTTTAAAAAAATGTATAGCTATCCTAGTGGGTGTGAAGGGTTATGTCTGTGGTTTTCATTTGCATTTCACTAAGGATGTGTAACGTCTTTTCGTGGGCTTGTTGGCCACTGTTTGTATATCTTCTTTGAAGAAATGCCCATTCAGGTCTTCTGTACATTAAAAAAAATTTTTTTAATGTTTATTTTTTTGAGAGAGAGAGAGAGAGAGAGAGACAGAGCAGAGTGGGGGGAAGGAGCAGAGAGAGAGGGAGACAAAGAATCCGAAGCAGGCTCCAGCCTCTGAGCTGTCAGCACAGAGGCCGACGTGAGGCTTGAACTCATGAGCCGCAAGATCATGACCTGAACTGAAGTCGGACACTCAACTGACTGAGCCACCCAGGCACCCCAGGTCTTTTGTGCATTTATGTTCATTGGGTAGTTTGTCTGTTTCACATTCATCATCTCTCCTTCCCTTGAACTCCACCAGCCTGATTGTCGCTGTGACATCTGCAGAGGGGAATAAGTACAGACTCTGGGTAGAATGCCACCTCTGTGGGCCCTTGGGCAAGGCGCTTCCATTCTCTGTGCCTCATTTTCCTAGTCTGTACAATGGGAACATGGTCCTTTACCTCCCACATTGGAGGAAGATTAGACCTCTGAAGATTGGAGGTCATGTAGGAGACGTGTGTCCTTGCGTCCAGCATGGGGAGGCCCCCAGGAGACAGTAAAGCTTCTTAGTAGCTTGGTTTTTTCCTCCTGCTTCTCAATTTTATCTGTGGTTCATGGCTTGGCCCGTGACGCATCCTGCCTTCCTGGATGCTTTTGGGTCCACAAGAGATCTGGTGTGGACCTGAGAGCGCGAGGGAGACAGCCGCACAGCATGGGGATTCTGCACCCCAGCAAACAAGGGGCAGGCAAGGGCCTCCTGGAACACCTCGATGTGATGGCTGTGTCTGCACCCAGCATGGCCTTTGGTGGGCAGCCGTCTGTCTCTGTCAACCTGCGGAACCTCTCTGATGCATAATTCATCTTGATGCTGAAGTCACGCTGAAGGCAGTTAGCACCGGGAGGGCAGGCATATTCAGGGGCAAGACGGGAGCCTCCTGTCCAGCTCCCCAGGTCCCTGTGGCTCAAGGTGAGGACCAGTGACTCGGTGTCCACTGCCGTAGTCTTTCTTTGCAGGCAGTAGGACTCCAGGTTGTATCATCTCCCAACGACTGAAAGACTGCCTTTGACGTTGCTCCTCCGGTCCGCCAGTGGAGACACCAGTTGCCCTTGATTCCCATGAAACAGTGTCCCAAAGTGCAGCAGTTTTCTTTCTACTCTAAAAACCCACTTGCACAGCGTCGCGTTTTTCCTCCCATGCCCTCAAGAATACAGCCCTGATTTCTTTTGAAAGTCTTCTGCAGCATCACCAAGCCATGTCAGGTCCTCCCCGGAGCCCTGTTCCTATTTTCGCGAGAAGGTTTGCAGCTTTTCCTCCGAATCAGAATCTGTTTGCCTGTGGTTGGAAAACACTGCGTGGCATTTCGAGATGTGGTTTCCTTGGAGATGGGAACATCTGCCCCGCAGATCTGGGAACCTGCACGACCACAGACCAGCTTTCGTGCCTGGCGGGATCTAGAAAACAGATCTCTAGGTGCAGAGCAGAAGCCATCAGCCCTCTTTTTCTTTTTTAAGCCTGCCAAGTGCCACAGAATGAGGCCCCTTTGATGCGATAATGTGAGAATGAGAACTGAATTTTTTTTTTTTGAGATCACTGCCATTTAATTAACCTGTGTGCTGGCAGCAATTAGTTCAAGATGCTTAAATAAGTAACACACAGCCAAATTCTCTTTATACATGCTTGTGTCAAAAGCATAAGGTAATAGATGGATTGTGCGTTTTCCAGGTTAGCAGGGAGAGATGAACAAAACTGCCATGACCTTGCCCTCTTGAAGTTGATAGTCTAGATCAGGGATCAGAAACGAGGGCCCGTGGGCCAGGTGTGGCCCCTTGCCTGTTTTGCAAATAAAGTTTTATTGGAACACAGCCTTCCTTCTTCCCTTCCCTCCCTCCCTCCTTCCTGCTTCTCTCCATTCATTCTTCTCTCTCTCCTTTTTGCCTTCCTTCCAAGTTACACACGCATTACACTGATGGTAGGCATTTTATTGTAAAAGGATCACACATAGTCAAATGTGGAAGTTTCCCCAACGCCCTTCCTCCCACTGTTTTTCTCAGTGGAAACCCTTCCAGTTCTTTTTCTGTGGCCTCGTGGAACAAGAAAAGAGGCAGAACTGAAATAAAAGCATTTACATGAGGTCTTAGAATTGCAATTTGGGGAGCAAGGGATTCAGGTAGCAACCCCAGTTGTGTCCCACTAGGGAACACGAGTCAGGGGTTTTTAAAGGCAGCAAGGAATGCTTGGATGCATTGTTTACAAAGAATTTTGATTCGTGTTGGTGGCAGAAAACTAATTTTGGCTCAACATAATTGGTTGCTAAGGCTTCCACTGAGCGAAGTCTCTTACTGTAGCAAGTTGCAAGTTGTAGCCGAGTCCTTGGACTACTTGCCATTTGGTCCAGTTCACAAGTTCACGGTTCTGCCTGATGACGATGGACCTACGACCCACCTTCTTAATGGCCTCCCGGCCTCGTGTTAAAACCCCTTGCCATTACTGACTCCCATTTATGTCACCTTCCACACCTTAGATACATCATGTGAATATATAGGAAGTACATTCAAACATTTTGTAAGTATATTTATACATATTTATGCTTACGTATTTATATAAATGAGATCATACTATATGTGTTGCCTGGCAGTTTTCTTCACAAGTCCGTGTGTTGTAGAGTTTTATGTGTCTGCTTGTGGAGAGCAGGAGCTGGCAAACCATGGCCCTTGGGCCAAAGCTGGCCCGCCCCTTGTTTTTGTAAATAAAGTTTTATTGAGCCATAGCCACGCCCACATGTTTATATATTGCCTGGGATGGCTTTGTGCTTCAGTGGCAGAACTGAGTAGTTGTGGTGGAGACTGTACAGACTACAAAGTCCACAATGTTGACCATCTGGCTTTTTTTCAGAAGTTTGCAGTCTCCAGCCGTTGAACCACCTCGTTCTTTTTAACGACTGCATCATATTCTAAAGTATGGATCCATCGTGTTTTATTCAGTCCCTCCCTTTTTAAGACGTCTCCCGCCTTGCTCTCTCTACATATTCCTCTGGGGACCTGCTAGGTGGGACTGGCTCTGGGGTGCCTGGGATTATCATAAATACTACACACTTCTCTGATGCAGAGCGGGGTGGAGCTTGGGTTTCCAGAGCTGGGGGCGGTGATGGGTTTCACAGCATACGTGTCGTGTGCCTGTGGCTGTTTCAGAGAATATCCTTTGCTGCTGCATTTCCTTTGTCCTTCTGGCGTGCTCCAGCCCTGATTTAGCCTAAGCGCTCAGCCCTGATGTCTGGTTTGTGGGGACCCCGAGGAGAGGCTAGCAAAGGGAGGGGTATTTTGTTCCAGAGCATCAGTCTGTGCCAGAGCCGCTGGTAACAGTGCAGGCAGGCGTCGTGCATGTAGACTTGCCGAACAGAGCAGTGGTTCTCAGGAGTGGGGAGGCATTTCTGGGGAGCTCGTTAAAGTGCACATGTCAGGTCCCTGCCCCCAAAGGACTTGAGAGACTCTGGGGCTGAGGGTACTTAGTCTGACCTAGAGAAAAATTGAGCTGTAGACTTTTTGAAAGAGAAATTCAGCTTTAGTGGCCTCGGTGGCCTCAAGGCTGCATTAGGGGTCTTTGGTTGCAAACTGGTTGGTTTAAGCAGAGAATGAATTTCTGTGGAAGATTCCGGGGTAACTCTTGGGAGAGACAGGAAAGTTCAGAAAGGAGCAGGGTCCAGAACATCCTAGGGAGTCCAGGTAGCAGGAGTGGCTTGACAAGTTTTGCGCGGAGCCACCAGGAGATGAACTGAGCGTCAGAGATGTTTTCCATCATTGTGAACGCCAGTCAGGATTCCTATTCTTCAGACAGAGTCTGACTGGTCTGACTTGGCACCTGGTGGCTTGGGGATGGTAACCTCTGTCCCTCGGTCGATTCCCCTAACAAGACTGTGCTCAGAGGAGAGAAAATTCCCTCAAAGGGAGGGGGGTGAATGCTGGACGGTCAAATAACCCACTGCAAAGAAACAGGACAGGTCATCGGCCAAGACATTAAATACACGAGCCCTTGGGGCAGGGAGAAGCACCGGGATTAGAAGGTCAAGTAACAGTTCCCAACGGGGCCCCTCCCCTGTATTACTTCATCCCAAATGAACAAATTTTGCATCGTAACAAGTCACTGCTGGACGCGAAAGTTGAAAGCAGGTCAAAGGCCTTGGTTTGTAAAAGAAAAAAAAAACCCACTGATTTCAGGCAATAATTCTTCAAACTCCTATGGAAAAAAGAGTTTCAGACTTACTTCTTGGAGTCACTGTAGGACAGTCACGAATGACTTATTGGAAATTCCACACTGCTGGGATCACGCTAGCTGAAGTTTTTGTTCAGCTCATGCTGACTCATTTGCCCCCCGCAGCAGCTAGGGGCAGACGGAGGGTCTGGAGAGGTTGTACCCCACTGGATAAACAAGAAGGCTGAAAACCTCACGGATTCTGACCCGCCCAAGGTCACGCTCTAAGTCTGGAGGAGAGGGAGTCGCATCGCAGAATCGTCACAGCGAGGATGGATGAGATTTGGGGGCTGGTCTGCTCTAGGCCCTCATTTTACAAGGAAGGAAGCCAAGATCATGGCAGCTTAAGCGGCTGGCCCGGAGCCCCCAGCTGACCCCTGGTATGGCGCGTCCTTCCCGAGCCATCAGCAGCTGCTGTCGTGTGTCTCTCAGGCTGTGATGGAAGCATTTCAGCGCGGATCTCCTAGAACAACCAGGTTGAACTCTGGGCCTCTTCAGGCCTGTCCATAAAGACTCACTGTCAGTTCGCTTTCCTCGGGGTAAAGGAAGCGTCTTTGAAGTATTCCGTAGGTGGCGAAATACTCAGTTCCCCTGAATAAATCTTTCTAGCCGACTCCAGCTTGCCGAGAGAGAAGGCCCTTTGCTGGCTCAACACTTGAGCAGA
Source organism: Lynx rufus (assembly GCF_022079265.1). Classification (NCBI taxonomy): domain Eukaryota; kingdom Metazoa; phylum Chordata; class Mammalia; order Carnivora; family Felidae; genus Lynx; species Lynx rufus. The sequence continues at coordinate 8,965,993 of NW_025814839.1, read as the reverse complement.
CAGTTGTGAATTCTGCATTTGCTTAGGATGCTGACCCTGGATGACTTTATATGGAGATGGCTGGGGCGTTGAGGATCCAAATGACAGCATGCTTCCTTGCCGAAGCGTCCCAAGCAAATCCAGGTCCTACGGAGGCTGCCGTATGTTTTAGGACTCAGAGCTTTGGGGTCAGACAGAACCAAGTTCGGTTCCTGGCTCTGTCTTTTAGATGCTGTGTGACCTTGGGTAAGTTGCTTAGCCTTTCTGACTCTCTGTTTCTTCACCTGGAGATGATCCCCATCTTAAAACATAAAAGGAGCTAATGCATAGAAAATGCTTAGCACATGACCAGGTACAAAGTAAGGGCTCAATGAACGGCAGCTATCACAATTGGAACCAAGATACCATTATACCTAGATTAGAGAATCCTTGTTTTATTTATTTTTTTAATGTTTATTCATTTTTGAGAGGCAGAGATAGAGCGCAAGTAAGGGAGGAACAGAGAGAGAGGAGACACGGAATCTGAAGCCAGCTCCAGGCTCCTAGCTGTCAGCACAGAGCCTGATGTTGGGCTCGAACCCACAAACCGTGAGATCGTGACCTGCGCCGAAGTCGGATGCCCAACCAACTGAGCCACCCAGGCGCCCCGAGGATCCTTGCTTTAGCCAACAGGGGAAACCAGCATCAAAACCCCCCGTGACTTGCTAAGTAACAACAGAGCCAGGTCAGGAACTCAGCCTCCTGCTTTCCTCATCCAGTCATCTTATCAACCCAACACATGGCCTCCCTTGGGGTCACTCAGTAGGGCGGGTGTTAGGGGCAGAGGGTAGTGGTGCTGCTGATTCGCCCTTCCTGGCCCCTCCCCTCTCAGTCTCCTTTAGGGTTTCTGATTTTAGGGGATGTTTATGAATCAGACGACTCCCTGCCCATGGGGAGGCCGAGCAAAGGGGGCAGAAGCCAATGTTGGTCATCACTTACTGGGCTGATGGAAGCTGCCCATGTCCCCCTGGCCCCAGGGAGACAGCAAGAGCAGACCTCTCTGCCAATTTGTCTCGGAAATTGTCTTTCTTCAGGCAAGGGGAGGGGGAAGGAAGCCTAAAGAAAACATCCAGCCACATGCTTGTGAAATCTCTGCCCAAAGTCAGTCATCCTTTTTAATAATGAGGGCTGTCAGAGCCCTGGTTCAGTCGGAAATGATGGCCTGTGTAAATATTTGGTCTGTAACTGATTTATGGGTTGGGGAACAAAAAAATAAGATTAGTCGCTAATCACAGGGATGCAGGAAAATCAACGGGCCTGGAAGGCAGAATTGAGGTTGGCTGTCTGGGTGAGCTCAGATGGGGTTAGGGGGAGGCTGGGCCAGGCTGTGCAGTGGTATTCACTTGGAGAGGGGGCTGTGGGCTTCTGGATTATTCCATCATAATGGGCAGAGAGAGGCAGTATTGTCCATGGGCAGGTCAAGAACTGGGTGGGACCGGCTTTGTGGCAAGATGCCCAGTTTGCAAGCCCAAGACTGGCTCTTGCCAGCGAGCCCTGAAGTCAGCCACCCAAACAACCCTAATCGTGCACAGACATCCCTGTAAGACGGGAATATATGCAGTCAGCCGTTATAGTGGAATTAATAGAGCAATTTGGAACAGGCTTTGAAGTTGGTGAAATCTGTATTCGCACCCCAGGCCTTCATGGAGTTGTGACCTGGGTACTTGATAGAGAACACCGGTTACCTCAACTGCAAAAGGGAGGTTATCCTTGCTCCTACCCCAGATGAGATAGCACGTCCCAGGCAGGTCACCTGCTCCCAGCGTCTCGGCCAGACCCGTCTTGTGCTGACATCAGCGGTCCTGTGATTACTGGCATTCACAGCCCCAGGTGGGCTAATACAGGCGCTTCACCTTCCCTGCAGGTGGACTCCCACTCCCACCTCAGCCACTGGCGGCAGCGCACGCCTCCTGTTAGCCCCGATAGCATGGAGGCAAAGCGCATGCACGGGAGGGCCACCCTCTCCCCAACTCACCTCCTCCAGAAGCCCGCCAGCATTCATGTGCCGGCGCGATGGAAGCACACAGACTTTTCATGCATTCGTTTACTTAAGTCAACTCCCGCTCTGTGCTGGGTCCTGTCGTGGACTCTGGGGACCCACAGGGAGCAAGTTGCACAGGATCCCTCCGTGGGTGGGAGGGACTCACGCTCATCGAGTCATCAGAAAAACGAGGGTGTACTCCAGAATGTAGCCAGACCTTGCCTTGAAGAAACGTAGAGGAGCCATGGCAGGACCCGGTCTAACCCAGGAGAGGTCGGGATGAGGAAAGGAAAGACCCCGGGTGGTGGGACTAGCAGCTCTCGGGTGAGCCACATGATGGGGAATGGGATTCAGGGGTTGCTTTGGGTGGTTTGCTTCACTTTTCCTGACTTTCAGGTAAGTCCAGACCCTACTAGAACAGGGCTAGCGGGCTGGAGCCCGCGGGCCAAATTCAGCCCACTGCCTATTTCTGTAGGTAGTTTTGTTGGAACAAGCCACATCCATTCACCCACACGTGGTCTCGGACTGACTGCATGCCGCGTCGGCAGGACTGAGGCGTTGTGACAGAGAACAGAGGCCTTTTACAGGAAAGAATTCACCAACCTCTGCACTAGAATATCTTTCCTTTCCTCTCTCATTCCTTCTTCCTCTCTTGTACTCGTCCTGGCTCTGAAGAAGTGAAGTGGTGTCTTAGTGTGTGTGTGTATACACACACACACACACACACACACACACACGCTCTTTTCCCAATCAGGTCTCGGTAGAAGATCTGTTTGATATTGAGAACTGATCTGTTACTGAGCAAGGTTTAACCTTAAAAAAAAAAGACATGGGGCACCTGGGTGGCTCAGTCGGTTAAGCATCCGACTTCGACTCAGGTCATGATCTCATGGCTTATGAGTTCGAGCCCCGCATCGGGCTCTGTGCTGACAGCTCAGAGCCTGGACCCTGCTTCGGATTCTGTGTCTCCCTCTCTGCCACTCATGTTCTGTCTCTCTCTCTCAAAAATAAATATTAAAAAAAATAAAATACTGTGTATCTATTTTTAAGAAAACAGTTTTTAAGTATGTATGTGTATATATAACATGTTTAACCACATACTATAATACATATATAAATGTATATATAAATATATATTATACTATACTGTATGTTATACTATTATATGGTATATATATATATATATAAATTTGTACACATAAATATAATATATAATACATTATATATTATACATGGATATATAAATTCACATACGTATATGTAGTACTCATACTGTTATATAGTGTATTATATATATTATGTACATGTATTATATGCCATGTACTATAAATATGTAAGTTAATATATAATACATATTATATATACAATGACACGCATATACATATGTTTAATTTCTAGGAATCTATAAACAACCACATTTTTATATCTGTCAACTAAATCTGAGATACCAATTACTAAGTGACTGATAGAAGCCATTTAGGAAACAAAATCCATCTCAAATTTGATCTTCAATTTAAAACTTATTGAAAAAATAATGAAACATCATTGAAATATTAAATAATGTTTGACCACATTGTTCCATGTTTGTTCCTCTGTCTTCTAGAGTTTTTTTTAATAAAACAAAGAGAAAAATTCAAGCCAAAAATACTGTATGCCATTTTACAGTTATGTTTTTTAAATTATTATCAAAGAATACTCTTGTTGCTAAGTACAAATGGCTACTAAGTTCAAAGCCTCAAAGTAACAAAGTACCTACTCCCCAAATCAGCCTGCCTCCCCTCCGCCAGCCTTCCCCACCCCCTCTTGTAAATTCTTCCAGGAAATGTTTCTCTACATGGGAGACTGTCCAGCTAAGACCGGGCATTCACACGGCACAACTGATTTAGGAGCCGTCAGAGGTCTCTTTCTCTCACCCCGCCACACTCTTGGCTGGCAAGTCCCAGAAGAGCTGTGTTCCAGATGCTTCCCTTTCCTCCCCCTCCGATGCCCAGACCTCGGTCCGTGCCGTCATCATCTTTTGCCTGGGCGACTGCCACAGCCTCCCCTCGGGATCCCGTAATCCCATTCTTGCCCACACCACAGTCAACTCTCTACACACTGACAGAGTGGTCTTCCCAGAACAGAATTAGGTTTTGTCCTCTTCTTAAAACCTGCTGGCAGGTGCCCGTTGCTCTCAAATAAACCCCACCTCCCTACAATGGCAAGCACCCACGTGGCACCCACCGATCGCAGTGATCTGGCTTCATGGCCCCTGCTTGTGCCTTCTGCCTCTCTGCTCCTTGCTCACAACGAGTTGACCTGCCCTGGCCTTAGACTCCCCAGCATCGACTTTGCCTCACTGCCTGGTCCCCTCTCCCTCAAGATCTTTGCATTCTGGCTTCTTTTTGGCATTCAGTTCTCAGCCTAAATACTGTGTCCCCAGGAAGGCCTTTGGAAACCTTGTTGTAGCTTTCCCTCTTTCAGGAATGTTTCATGTCTGCTCAATCTGGTCATCGCTGAATCCCAGTGATGGGCAGCCTCCCTCCTCAGTCCGTGTGGTCCACAGACCATCGTGTGTTTCCCCTGAGGAAAGAGGTCCAGGGTAAAGAGGAATTCTTTGGTCCTCTTCATGGATGCTTGTCCATTTTCTCTTGATTTTGAGCCTGACTTTCACATCATCTTTGCCCATAAAGAGCCTCAGTCTGTCTAGAGGGAAGGAGGCATCTTGGTCAGGGACCAGTGCAGGAAAGAGGATTTACCTAGCAGGTGCCACACACTCTCTCAGACACTCCAAGTACGTTATTTCATTAGACCTTCATACAATCTTTTTTTTTTTTTTTAATTTTTTTTTCAACATTTATTTATTTTTGGGCCAGAGAGAGACAGAGCATGAACGGGGGAGGGGCAGAGAGAGAGGGAGACACAGAATCGGAAACAGGCTCCAGGCTCTGAGCCATCAGCCCAGAGCCCGACGCGGGGCTCGAACTCACGGACCGCGAGATCGTGACCTGGCTGAAGTCGGACGCTTAACCGACTGCGCCACCCAGGCGCCCCAGACCTTCATACAATCTTGTGAAATAGAGGAATTATTATGCATTTTTACAGGTGAGGACATTGAGGTTCAGAGAGGTTAAATGACTTCTTGAAGGTCACACAGCTAGTAAGAGGGAGAGATCTAGGTCCTGCATTACTATTATACATTTTTCTAACTGTAGGAAAATACTTAGAGCATAAAATTTACCATTTTAACCAGTTTATTTTATTTATTTTTTTGTAACTTTTTAAAAAATGTTTATTTCTTTTTGAGAGAGAAAGAGAGAGACAGAGCATGAGCGGGGGAGGGGCAGAGAGAGAGAGAGAGAGAGAGACAGAATCTGAAGCAGGCTCCAGGCTCTGAGCTATCAGCACAGAGCCTGACGTGGGGCTCGAACCCACGAACTGCGAGTTCATGACCTGAGCTGAAGTCGGACGCTTAACCGACTGAGCCACCCAGGCACCCCATTTTAACCAGTTTAAACTGTACAGTTCAGTTGGATCACCACCGTCCAGCTCTAGAACTTCCTCGTCACCCCAAGCGGAAACCCCAAGCCCATTAACCAGTTACTTTTTAAGTCCCTCTCCTGCCCCCTGGACGACCACTAATCTGCTTTCTGTCTCTGTGGATTTGCCTTTTCTGGAGATTTCATATACATGGAGTCATAACGTGTGGTCTTTGGTGTGCATGTGTGTTACACTAGCTAATGTTTTTGAGGTTTCCCCACAATGTAGCGCGAATCAGTACTTTGTAATACCGGATACTTCCTTCGCGTGGGTCGACCGCAACTTGAATGTTTATCCATTCATTTGTTGATGGACTTTTGGGTGGTTTATACCTTCTGACTCTTGTGAATGATGGTGCTCTAAACATCGTGCACAGTTTTTTGTTTGAACATCTGGTTTCGGTTCTCCGGGGTCTGTATCTAGGAGTGGAATTGCCCCATCATATGGTGTTTTTCCCACAGTGGCTGCCCCTCTGGACAATCCCACCAGCAAGGTGCAAGGATTCTGGTTTCGATTCTGGTTTCTTCATATTCTAGGGCACCTGGTGCTCAGTCGATTAAGTGTCTGACTTTGGCTCGGGTCGTGATCTCACGGTTTGTGGATTCAAGCCCCACGTCGGGGTCTGCACTGACAGCTTGGAGCCTGGAGCCTGCTTCAGATTCTGTGTCTTTCTCTCTCTCTCTCTGCCCCTTCCCCTGCTACCCCCCCACCCGCCTCAAAAATAAATGAATAAACATTAGAGAATTTTAAAAAATCAACTCTTCTAGCCTCTCCAGCATTGATTAATTTGGCCTGTTCTCGAACATCATGTAAATAGAATCATCATGGAGTCATACAATACAAGCGTTTCTGTGGGTGGTTTTCTTTGCCCGACATTCTATCCTTGAGATTCAGCCACGTTATAGTATAAGCTGTAGTTTTCTCTTTTTCATTGCCATGCGGTGATCAATTGTATGAGCATACTGTACTTTGTCCTTTCTGTTATTGATGGACATGGAGACTGTTTCCAGTGTTTGGCCACATGAATATTGTTGCCATGGGCATTCTTTTGTGGACGTGGGCACTCATTTTGGTTGGGTGCATACCCAGGGGGTAAATCTTTTGCTTAGAGGGTATGTTCACTTTAGTTGATAGGTTTTCAAAGTGGTTGTACCACGTTACAGTTTTACCAGAATTGGCGGGGGAGGGGGGAGGGGGGAGGGGGCGGTGGGGGGAGGGGACTTCTGGTTGCTCTCTATCCTGGCCCACTTTTGGTACCGCAAACTCTCTCTTTAGCCATTCTGGCGGGACCCGTTCTGGAATGTACTTAACATGCTTTCCAATCAATGTCTCTTCCTCTCCCTCTTCTCTGCCCCTTTCTCCTTTCTCCTTCTGTTTCACCTGCTTTTTCTTCTTAGTACATTTTACGTAAAGCTGTCTACCAGGAAATCATTGCTGTGAGATTATGCAGTTGATGTGCAAGTTCATTTTTAAAATTTTAACTGTTAAAAGACAGAAATTTCACTCTTGCCTCGTCTGAAGGCATTTCATATTCATCCACACCTGGGGAAATGCAGCTTACGGTGTTTGATTGACTTACTCATGCTTCCTTTTACCGGGTGCTCTCGTAGATCAATGTCATGCTTGGGGTGTGTTCGAGCCAGAATTGAGGGTTGTAGTCTGTGGTCAAGAGCATATGCTACCAAACATTCTCCTGGTGTTAGACTTACAGGCCTTTGCTTTCCCAAACTCTCTCCTTCCCTGGGCTCTGTGCACCGCCCCACGCCCTTCCCACCCAAGAACTTGGTGCTATTATTTGGTTTTGAAAAGGGTCTTGCTGGGGCACCTGGGTGGCTCAGTCGGTTAAGCATCCGACTTCGGCTCAGGTCATGATCTCGCAGTCTGTGAGTTTGAGCCCCGAGTCGGGCTCTGAGCTGACGGCTCAGAGCCTGGAGCCTGTTTCAGATTCTGTGTCTCCCTCTCTCTCTCTGACCCTCCCCCGTTCATGCTCTGTCTCTCTCTGTCTCAAAAATAAATAAAGGTAAAAAATTTTTTTCTTTTTTTTTAAAAAAGGGTCTTGCCTGGAGGCCTCATTTTTGGGTAATCAGATCATGTCAGCTGCAGACGACTTAAGTGGCCCCGTCTGGGAAGAAGGGACAGTTCGTGCAGCCCCGTGTAAGACCAGCGGGCATTGTTTTCCTCTCTGGGAAAACGGTTATGGGCAAGTGCTTTGCTGCACAGAGCGGGGTGTGAGAATGTGTGCTGTGCCTGTCCTCCGGCCACGCTTGCGAGGAGCTCTTCCGCCCCCAGCTCGCTCATTTCCTACCAACTGGCCGAGCCGGATGCTTCAGACACCGTTAATGAGACGCCGACGTTTGTAGCTGGGTGAAGGCATCCGAGTTCAAGCGGACACAACCCCACATTCGAGGAAGTGAGGGTAAAGAGACCACAGGAGCCAGCAGCTCTGCTTGACTTGGCACCCATCAAACTTTGGGAATAGAAGGTAGTGCAGAGGCACCTGGGGGGCTCCGTCGGTTGGGCGCCCGACTCTTGATTTCGGCTCAGGTCATGATCCCAGAGCTGTAGGATCAAGCCCCTGCGTCGGGCTCTATGCTGAGTGTGGAGCCTGCTTGGGATTCTCCCTCCCTCACTCTCTGCCCCTCTCCCCTGCTTGTGTGCTCTCTCCCTCTAATATTAAAAAAAAAAAAAAATTTAAACTACCCAAAGCTATCTACACATTCAATGCGATCCCAATCAAAATTGCACCAGCATTCTTCTCGAAACCGGAACAAGCAATCCTAAAATTCATATGGAACCACAAAAGGCCCCGAATAGCCAAAGTAATTTTGAAGAAGAAGACCAAAGCAGGAGGCATCACAATCCCAGACTTTAGCCTCTACTACAAAGCTGTCATCGTCAACACAGCATGGTATTGGCACAAAAACAGACACATAGACCAATGGAATAGAATAGAAACCCCAGAACTAGACCCACAAACGTATGGCCAACTGATCTTTGACAAAGCAGGAAAGAATATCCAATGGAAAAAAAAATTAAAAAAAGTGGACAGACTAATCATCAGTTTGGGACCCCCTCCGTGATCTTTGCAGCCAAGGCTCTGAGGTGCTGGCTGACCAGTGGGCACTGATCAAGAGCCTTTGGAGTACAGGGCTGCCTGCCGGACCTAGGCCAGGGGTGGCACAAGAAATCAGGTGTGCCTCTGCCCTCAAGGAGCCCACAGCTGGAGTTAATGGAGAAGATGGCTGGCAGCGCAGGGCTCCTGGCTTGTAGATCGAAACTGGGCTGCATTCCTTTAGAATCCTCCCAAGACAGAAGGTGCCAGGTTGTCTTTGCTCGAGTTGAGGCACGTGAGCTTGGGTGAGAGTCCATAGGCCTGGCTTCTGGTCTTAGCTCTGCAACCGTGGGTTGCCTGCTTTGTGTTAGGTGCTGGGCGACAGGTCCATCCCGTGTTTGGTGGGCACAAACTGGAGGGGGGGAGACGCACATCCACTCAGTAACCACCTAAGCAGCAGCAGAACACCAACCGGGATGCACTGTGTGAAGGAAAAGCATTTAGTGCTAGGAGCACATGTGACCTGGAGATCTGACTAGTTCTGAGGGTTGAGGACTGTGTCTCTAAGGAAGGGATGCCTAAAGTGGATCTCCACTGGCAGGATGGTCCAGAGGGTGATCCCTGAGGGTCTCTTGAAGCTTTTTGTAAGGAAACCTTTGGAAGTTTTTAAGCACGGGGGCGGGGGTGAGGGTGGGGGCACGGAGGAGTGACATGTTACAATGCGGGCTCTTTAAAACCTCGCTTCGGTGCCTGGGTGGAGAATAGATTATAAAGAATCAAAAGTGGGATGGGATTATTCAACCATGGGAAGGAATGAAGTTTTGATACATTGTTACCACATGGATGAATCTCAGAAACGTTAGGTTCAGTGAAAGAAGCCAGACGCAGAAGTTCACATCTTGTGTAAATCCATTTATACGAAATACCCTGAATCGACAAATCTAAAGGGACAGGAAGCAGGTCGGTAGTTGTCGTGGGCTGGAGGGCAGGGCGCGGAGAGAAACTGCGTAGTGGGTACAGGGTTTTGTTTGGGGGCGATGACACTATTTTGGAACTGGTTAGGGATGGTTGTTGCACAACATTGTGAATGTGCTTTATGCCACCGGATTGCTCACTTTAAAGTGGTTACTATATATGATGTGAATTTCGCCTCAATATAAATAAAAGGTAAAGACCATAAAAAATAAAATAAAAAAAAAACAACCCAAAAAGCAGTGGGATTGAGGGTCTGATTCCGACACAGCAGCAGCAGCTGAGTTGAGGGAGGAGAGTGGCTTGGCCCAGAGCTGTGTGGCTGCAGATGGAGACTAATGATCCAATTCAAAGAGGTAGAGTTTTCTCAGGATCCTTTTCGTTTAGATAGTCCATGCAAATTAGGCTCCAGGAAGGTCAGAAGAACTTGGCTCGATTCCAGTGCTGGAATGAATAACCCTTTGCGGTACCTGGTGAAACCAGTGCATTTTCCCTAAGCACGGATGATGGCCCCTGAGCTGAATGAGACGTGCAGCTTCAGCTCCACCCGGCCCTGGGGCTGCTGTCAGGACAGCCTGCCATGTCAGGGAGCTCCGACTTGCCCGCCTGTGTAGACAGCAGCATGGCCCACCCGGGGCTCATACGGCCCCAAAGGATGGAGCTGCCCTCGCCGATGCTTTGTGCCATCCCGCTTTGCTGCTTTCCCCCAAACTGGCCCCGAGTCCAGGGAAGACATTTATGCAATAGGTTTCTGACATCCTGAGATCTTGGAGAGGATGTTCTTTTTAATTACACCTGCAGGATATACTGCAAAATATGCACTGAATCTTACACAGTCACAGTCATTGGACACAGTCATTTGTGTCTGTTTTCTCCTCTGAGTGTGCTGGGTAATGAGGGCAAATGGTAAAGGTGAGTCCCATATTCTGTCCATGAAGGCTTCCTCGGTGGGCGGGAAGTGATATGTGATTTCCTTCCACCTACTTCGATCAAGTAGCCATTCATTCTCCACGTTCTCTTCCTCCTCCCCTCTCTTCCTCCTGTCTTTCCATCCTTCCATCCTCTCTTCCTTCATTACATCCACCTTTCCATCCATCCATAATCCTTCTGTTCTTCAGCCTTTTCATCCATCCACCTGTCCATCCATCCATCCATCCATCCATCCATCCATCCACGCATCCATCCATCCATCCACCCACCCACCCATCCACCCATCCATCCATCCATCCATCCATCCATCCATCCATTCACCCATCCACCCACCCATCCATCCACCCATCCACCCATCCACCCATCCACCCATCCACCAATCCATCCATCCATCCACGCATCCATCCATCCATCCATCCATCCATCCATCCACGCATCCATCCATCCATCCATCCATCCACCCACCCACCCATCCATCTATTCATCTATCCACCCATCCACCCATCCATCCATCCACCCATCCATCCATCCATCCATCCACCCATCCATCCATCCATCCATCCACCCACCCACCCATCCATCCATTCATCTATCCACCCATCCACCCATCCATCCATCCACCCATCCACCCATCCATCCATCCATCCACCCATCCATCCATCCATCCATCCACCCGTCCACCCCTCCATCCATTCACCCATCCACCCATCCATCCATCCACCCATCCACCCATCCACCCATCCACCCATCCACCAATCCATCCATCCATCCACGCATCCATCCATCCATCCATCCGTCCATCCATCCACCCACCCATCCACCCATCCACCCATCCATCCATCCACCCATCCACCCATCCACCCATCCACCCATCCATCCATCCATCCATCCATCCATCCACGCATCCATCCATCCACCCATCCTTCTTACATCCCTTCCTTCCTTCCATCTATCCATCTCTTCATCCATCCATCCATCCACCTTTTTATCCATCCATCTACCCAACTAACATTTATTTATATATACCCCTTCTCTGCTCCATCTGTGGCCCTGAGTTGGTAAAGCAAATTGACTCTCTGCAGTCACTGAACTACTGCTAAACTTGGGCTTAGACTTGGTTCTCCTTATACAAGGGATCTGGCTTGTCATTTGGTGGCCCAGTGCCTCAAGGCTCCTGTCAGTGTTTTGGAACTAATGATGGGATCTCTTGCCAGAGGATATGACTGCATCCTATTCACCTGCCAAGAGTAGCGGTGGGCTGAGAGTTGCTGGATGTTTCAGGTGAAAAACACGGCTTCGCTTCAACTTTTGGCTTCTTCAAGGTTAATTCCATGCTATATGGACACCCAGTTTAACATGGTCACAGTGAGGTTCCCAACAGGTAACCTCGCTCTGTGCAGGGCCCTGTGCCAAGCACGTCATCTCGTAGAATTGTCACGACATCCTTCTTAGGTAGGTGCTATTGATTTCCCCATTGTCCAGGTAGGGAAACTGAGGCACAAAGAGAGGAGATCACTTTCCTGAGGTCACGGTCAGGACCTGAGCCCCGGTCTCACTGATCCCGAAGCTTGCCGAGTTTAACTCCAAAATTAGATTGCCTCGGTGTAGATGCCTACTCTGTGAATCTCCCCCATTTGGAGACTCTTGTGGAATGAAATGCCTTGTTTCCCTCTCGGGCAGGGAGAGCCAGCTAACGTGTGCTGCTGTAACAGGAAGTACTTTCCTGGGCCTTGCTTCAGACCCCCAGGGAGATAATAAGTGGGGCTGCCAGCCCAACGCAGTGAGGGAGAGACTTTGCAGGCGCACTTAGATTCCTTAAAGCTGATGAGCAGCAGACCTCCTGGAGAGGGTGACTTTTAGGCTGCCCGTGTGTGGGAGGCCTCCAGCCTTTAATTAAGGCACCTTCCTGGGCTCTCCACCTACAAACAGAGAAAATTTGCAAGGAGGGTTCACTTTGGCCACAAGATGGCGCCCAACTCTGGGCCCGACCTGAATGGGGCCGTGGTGGGGGGTGGGGGGAAGGGGAAGGATGGGGGTGGAGGGAGGGCAGAGTGGTTTGTTCTGGATGCTGTGCCAAATCACACCCTCTTAAACTGCTCCTCGGGAAGGGGAGAAGTTTTCCAAACCAACCCCAGAGGTTCATTCCATTCAGCGGGTGCCGAGCCAGGGTCTGAGAGATCCAGCAACGAAAACGACAGGGTCCCTGCCTTCAAGGAATTAGAAGGCAGCATGCTCAGTGCCAGTCATAATCCAATTGGTCATGTCATAAACTTTTAATGAGCACCTACTGTGTGCCAGTTCTGTGCTAGTTGCCAAGGACAGAGAAACAAACACTACAGAGTCATTGCCCTCAAAGACCCACAGTTCACTTGGGAGACAGACACTAAAAGAACAAATTTGGGAAAATAGGCAAGTACAGCCACAGGGATACATACAGAATATCGTAGAAGAATGGAAGAGGAACACCTGACCCAGGCAAGAAGGGAAGGGGAGTATCAGGGAAGGCTTCCTGGAGGAGAGGACACCAGAGCGGAGTCAGAGAAGACAGATGGGGATTAGCCAGGCAGGGACGGGGAGGGTATTCTGGGCAGTGCGGACAGCACCAGCCAAGGGTCACAGGGGAGAAACAGCACCCAGCTGGTGACTGGAGCTCAGTGAAGTCTGGATAGGACAGCACCAGGGCCAGGTCAACACGGGAGGTGGACATTGGTACCAGCTGAACGACATGGGGGCCGCCCCCTCTCAGTTCGTGTGCAATGACGGACACATTGCCCTCTCATCTGCTTCTGTCTCCCTTTCAGAGCCAAGAAGAAAAGCAAGCCCTTGAACCTCAAGATTCACAGCAGCGTGGGCAGCTGCGAGAACATTCCATCTCAGCAGCGCTCGCCGCTCCTGTCGGAGCGCTCTCTCCGCTCTTTCTTTGTGGGACATGCACCTTTCCTGCCCTCCACCCCTCCCGTCCACACCGAGGCCAACTTCTCTGCAAGTAAGTCACCCGCCCGCCCCGCCGGGGCTGCTGAACCCTCTTGTCTGCCAGGTGTGTGCTCCCCGTTCTGAGAAGATGCTCGTAAGATGCTTGGAACGCGAGGCTCATCTCCCTCCCACCTGCACCGTTCACGCCCCTTGGGATGGTTTGAAGGGAAGGGGCGTAATTAGCACTTGGGGGGTTGACTGGCTGTTGTCATTGGTCCCCCTGTTCCTACTCTTTCTGTCTGCGGGTGTGGAGGGATAACAGAGGGAAGCAAGTATGCAGGGCATTAAAGGAGACATCAGCTTTTTCTCTCTGCTTCTCCGCTGCCCGGTCACAGGATTTCTCTTGGGTCACTGTGGATAAGGCATCTATGATTGAATTTTGTAATTTTTTTTTTTCCTCCCGCTCGGGTCAACACGTATAACCTTTCATCTCAAAGACGTATTTGGGTTCAAACTAGGCCGAGCATGGCCTGGGGTGTTTTACATTCTGCTCCCACGAATTTCTGCCGGAGACAAAATGGTTATTACTCGGAGTGGAAATGGAACTTTCTGGTGATCAAGGGTGGAGGTTTCAGAAGGCGTTTAATCTTCTCTGCCCAGAGGCCCGTTTTGCTGAACAGGCACAGATGTAGTCAGAGGGGAGCCCCTGAAAAAAGCCCAGCCAGTCCTCCAGCCAAGACATCAACTTTTATTGGCCGGAAGCTGAGGAGGAGGAGAGGGCTGCCAGAGTGCGAGGGAAGTAAGCCCCCGGCCCCCAGCACAACCACAGGGTGATCGTGTTGCTGGTCTGATAAATGAACAGCAGTGTTTACTGAGCGCCTGTGCGTCCTTATCACCCATGTGCCTGACCTCATTTAGTTCTCGCGACAAGCCATGGTGCAGACGAGTTATTCCCATTGTACAGATGAGGAAACTGAGGCTCAGGGGCCTCAAAGAACTTGGCGAAAGCCACACAGCTATTGAGTAGTGGAGCCAGGGTTTGAACCTGGTTCCTTCTCGCCCCAGAGCGGATACGCTTCACCATCACACACGATTTGATCCGGGATCCCCCAAATATTCAGCGGGGGGCCTTTCTCTAAACGTGGGGTTCTATCCTTTACCTTTGCCAGAAGGGTTTTCGGACTTTTTTTAGGGGGGCTATGGACCCTCTGAGAATTTCACGCAATCTGTTGTTTCTCTCCCTGGAAAATGGCACACCTAACCTCCAACACGGTGTCTTGAGGTCAAGACTTAACACAGTCAACGTAGCACCGCTAGATGGTGGGCCTGGGCAGAACGGTGAGCTCAGTTTACCGTCTGCACATGTGCGTCATGCGTCCGCCGCAGGAATCCACTGAGGGTCCAGAGCCAGAAGAGGCCCGTGTGGACGTCAGTTAGAAGTTCCAGAACCTGGCTTATTTCAGTGCCCAGGGGGAGCAGGCCCTGAATCAGGCAAACTAAAATAGCACCCATGACACATATCAACGCCAGAAGGCCAATTTATTAATTTGTCGAGAGAAATCACGGTCAGAGAGACTGTAAATGCTCCATGGGGGTGAGCCTGTGTGCAGTCAGAGGGTGGCTTGGGAGCTCAGACGAGGAAAAGGGGGTGATGACGTATCAAATGTGTCCTAGCAACAGGGTGAGAGGCCCTGGAGGGAGGCGCCTGGGTGCCAGTCCCAGCTCTGTTTCCTTTTTTTTTTTTAATTTTTTTTTTTAACGTTTATTTATTTTTGAGACAGAGCGAGACAGAGCATGAACGGGGGAGGGGCAGAGAGACAGGGAGACACAGAATCAGAAGCAGGCTCCAGGCTCTGAGCCATCAGCCCAGAGCCCGACGTGGGGCTCGAACTCATGGACCATGAGATCGTGACCTGAGCTGAAGTCGGAGGCTCAACCGACTGAGCCACCCAGGCGCCCCAGCTGTTTCCTTTTGAGCAGCGTGCCTGACCTCGAGCAGGGCAGAGCCTTTCTGAGCCTCAGTGTCTCCGTCTGTAAAATGGAAATAATAATAGATTCCCTAGATCAGCTGCTGCATGTCAGGTCATCTGCACGGTGCCTGGCACACAGTAAGTGCTTAATAAGTGGTAGCTATCATCATGATGTTTGTTAGCTCCTTTTTCCAGGCAGTGTTGGCATCCTCTGGCTTGATGGTTAATCTGAGGGCTGTGGGTAAATGCCTTTCAGTTTCTCCCCCCACTTCCCCATGGCCCTAAGAGTGCTTGGAATTTACCTTGGCATGACGCCGGGTGGTTGCATCTGTCTCCGGGCATCGCCATCCCACAAGTGATGTTAGCATGGCCATCTCTGGGGGTTTGACCACAACTCTGCACTTGAGTTCTTTCCAGAATAGAAACATCTTCAGCGTGCTTAAATAACCACAGACTTGCACATTTAGATCCCTCCTCTCCTGCTGGAAAGTTTTGTGAGGATTCCCCATGACTCCCAACTTTTCATGCCTGCCCTGGTCTCCACGTGAGAAGACAGACTTCTCTCCTCTGTGGGCATGAGCAAAGTCCCTAATTAAAATCAGCCCTTAGCACCGAGACCCTAGAAGCACAGTTGCCTGTTTGGACAGTCCTGGTCCTTGTATGCAGAGAGGTCACCCTCTGATCTTCCATAAAGGAAGAAAGTAGCATCTGAGTCTCAGCAGGAGAAGGAGTATGTAACTCAAATATTAGCTGGAATCCCATGGACCGGTCCCATTTCCACTGATGCTAACACATGACAGAGACAGGCAGCCCGGTGGAACAGGCTCCAGGTTAGGAAACACAGTCTCTAGGATGCCACCGAGTGCTCGTGCGACCTCTGTCCCTCCCTGGTTAAGGCTCACCACACACTTTGAGGCAGGCATTATAATTCCCATTCTGTAGATAAGGAAACAGAGGCTCAGAAGGGTAAATGGTCTTGCCCATGCCTGTATCCCTGCACTTTGGTAAAGCAAATTCCTCTCTCTGTCTGGGTCTCAGATTCCCCAGTTGTACAACAAAAGACTCCGTAAGGGTCCATTCCAGAGCTTAGAAACTCTGTGTTTCTAAATTTTTTTTTTTCAACGTTTATTTTTTATTTTTGGGACAGAGAGAGAGACAGAGCATGAACGGGGGAGGGCCAGAGAGAGAGGGAGGCACAGAATGGGAAACAGGCTCCAGGCTCCGAGCCATCAGCCCAGAGCCTGACGCGGGGCTCGAACTCCCGGACCGCGAGATCGTGACCTGGCTGAAGTTGGACGCCCAACCGACTGCGCCACCCAGGCGCCCCAGAAACTCTGTGTTTCTAAGGCTTACCCAGTGAGCTTTTCCTGGGCAAATCTTTTGACTCACAATGCTGGTTTGAGGACCCTGGGCTGGGGCGGTTGAGAGGACACATTGGTCAGGCACTGGTTCCCCCGGGCTTGTAATAGTCCCGTTCTCCTCCTACTGTGAACTTCAGAAAAGACCTCTCTGCCTTTGGGCCCCAGTGCCAGCCCAACCCCCCTCTGACCCAGCAGAGGGAGCCCCTAGAGCTGCATCTTGTCACTGTCAGTTCTGTCTGTGGCCGCACGGTGAAGATGACCGTGAAGATGGTGATCTGCCATCTTGTCACCCCTACTGGTGATGCCTGGGGACAGCATTAGGCAGATCTGGCTGTAGAGTGGCCGAGACCCAGACCCTCAGAGTGCCCAGCTTCCTCCCGTGGCCTGCGAAGAGGACTTCACCTCCGTTTCTGGTTTGGGAGTGACGAGCACGGGGAGGGAGGGGAACGGCAGGAGCCCCAGCTTGCAGAGGAACCTTTCTCTAAGGCTGACTATGGACAAAACACGAGTTATTAAGCCCTGCTGCTCAAGATGACCGTGAAGATGGTGATCCGCCATCTTGTCACCCCTACTGGTGATGCCTGGGGACAGCATTAGGCAGATCTGGCTGTAGAGTGGCCGAGACCCAGACCCTCAGAGTGCCCAGCTTCCTCCCGTGGCCTGCGAGGAGGACTTCACCTCCTTGGGGCTTACCCTCCATTTCTGGTTTGGGAGTGACGAGCACGGGGAGGGAGGGGAACGGCAGGAGCCCCAGCTTGCAGAGGAACCTTTCTCTAAGGCTGACTATGGACAAAACACGAGTTATTAAGCCCTGCTGCTCAACTTGGAAGATGGTGACTCAGGAGTGAATCTACTTCCCGAAGGAGTAGAGAGCAGTGGACTTACCTGTCCGTCCTTGCTGCGTTTGTTCGGCATTTCATTTGGGCATGCCATGTTGCCCAGATGGTGTCTGATCGGATGCCCTCCACCCATGGACCAGTTTTGGTCCAACAAGCTGGGTGCTGCTGGCTCCTTGTAGGGTGTCTCTGATTCGGGCCGAACTGGGTCAGGCTGCCGCTCTCATCCCCAATAAAGCATCTTCTTCAGAATGAAAAAATACCGGCTAGATGGGAAGGAGTAATTACTCATCATCGTTCATTACCGGCTGGTGGAAGTGACTTGGGGAGTATAGCCACTAAGTGGTTGCTGACATATTGTTGGGCAAATCACCGAACCCCCAGTGTCTGTTTCAACCTGGCAAGGATGTAGTGAGGACAAAATGAGGACTGAGTGTAGATTTCCCAGCGCAGTCGGGGTGGGGGAGTGCTTAGAGCACTGAGTCTCCACAAAGGGTAGCTTTGGCAGCTATCAGGGCTCGTTAGATGATGGCATAACTTGTAACAATGATGGAAATGGTGATGATAATAGCAATTGGCATTTATTGTGTGTTGACAGTGGTACAGGCAGCTTCAATTCAGGCAAAGCAGTTTACTTGTACTGTTTCGCCCGAGCCTCACAGTGCTCCATCAGGTAGTTTCTCTTCTTATCCCCATTCTGCAGATGAAGAAACTGAGGCTGAGAGCATTTGAGTAGCTGGCCCAAGATCACAAGGGCAAGCAGGAAGTGGAGTTTGCACCCATTCTGAATGCCTCGTTCTGTAATGCAGAGGAAATGCGGTTGTGACGCTCTTCGCCGAGACCTGTTTGCTCATCAGACAGAGACCTTAACTCGTTCCAGTTCCCTCTCTGGCACCCCCGCCTCCTGGGGGGATTGTGGTGTTGGGGGTCAGCCTTGCTCCAAGGATCGTCATGTTTGTGAGCATGCCGTGCTCACTCAGAGAGCAGCACCCACGCTGGCTGACAAACCACTGCCCTGCCAGACTCCGGTGTTGATACTCAGGGGATCCATCGTCCCAGGTGGTAGCCGTCCCTGTGGGGGCCAGGCAGCTGCAGAAAGCGGCCAGGCCATCTCCGGTAGAAGATGAGGAATAACAGGCAACTTTTGCCTCCTGCAGTTTTCTGGGTGTTTCTTTATTAGCTGTCTGTGGGGGTCTAGCCCTTGAGGGCAGCAGTTACCAAAGGGAACAAGTGACTGATGATTCCCACACTTCCCCCTCTTGGTCCTAATGGCACCAGCTGGAGTTTTACACCGGGTCCCCGTCTTACAAAGTGCTGCCCCGCGCGAGGTGCCTCGAAAGACGGCGTGGCCCTCACCTTGCCCTGTCTCACCGCCCTGTCTCTCCTCCTCTTTTCGCCAAACACCCCCTGCGCTTTTTCTTAGACACAAGGCGGCAGATAGTTGACCCTCCGTTGAGGGCCTGGCCTCATGTGCCTCGAGGCTGAGTCAGAAGCCTGATTTGTTGAGGGAGGCAGCAGGTACAAACCGATGAAGCTGAACTGCGTGCTCCCAAGAAAGCAGCCTCTGGAAGGGTTGCAAAGAGACTCGGGACGGGGGTGATTATATAATGGGGTTTAATGAGGCTTGAGGCCAAGGTTCATTACCCCCCGGAAGAGGACGAGGGGGAGCTGCGTGTCTTGACACAACTTTGCAGCCTGAACCACGTTCTTGTCTCAGAATCAGGAGAGATTTTTGAGGTATTTGTGCCTGACCTGACTCTGTGGTGGCGGTCTGAAGGGGGGACCCCCGTAGGTCGCATTGGGGCACCCCAAAGGGTGTGTCTCCCCCACACTGAGCAGGTCAAAGTGCTGTTCTTTATCCCTTCTTCCCCCCTCCCCAGCAGGTACAGGAAGCACCCGTATTGCCTGGCATCTTTGCTGTATTTTAGAAACTCAAATACCAGCGGGTCCCTGACACGTACTGACCACCTGCTACTTGCCAGGCAGGTCTTGGTCCGGGTACTTTGTAGGCATGAAGCTGTGTATTCCTGGAAACAAAGAAAATGATCCAAAAAGGCTCATGATGGAAAACACTAGTCCCCTGTACCATCCCTCTGTCTATCCTGCCTTTTAAAAACTCCTTCTGTGTTTTGATGGTCACTTTCACCGTTTAAACTAGTGTCCCAGGGCTTCTCAAAGTGTGTCCAAGGCCAGCAGTGTGTGTATCACACGCGAGCTTATTAGAAATGCACATTCTTACTTTCCCCCTTCAGACCTACTGTATCAGAAGCTCTGGGGAGGGACGCCTGGGTGGCTCAGTGGGTTGCATCCGACTCTTGGTTTCAGCTCAGGTTGTGGGATCAAGCCCTGCGTTGGGCTCAGCGCTGAGCGTGGAGCCTACATGGGATTCTGTCTCTGCCCTTCTCCCCCCCTCAATAATAAAGAAATAAACATTAAAAAAAGAAGCAGCAGCAGCCCTGAGGGAGGTTCAGCAATCTGAATTTTCACCAAACCTCCAGGGGATTCCGCACACTAACATTTGAGAATTGCTTGGTTATATGACAGTCTTTAAAAAAAAAACAACTTTTAATTTTGAAATAATTTCAAACTTACAGAAAAGTTACAGAATACTGCAAAGGACTCCTGTACCCCCCTTTACTCAGATTCATCCATTTGTATTTTTATTTATTTATTTTTTTAATGTATGTTTATTTTTATTTTTTTTTTTAATTTTTTTTTTCAACGTTTATTTATTTTTGGGACAGAGAGAGGCAGAGCATGAACGGGGGAGGGGCAGAGAGAGAGGGAGACACAGAATCGGAAACAGGCTCCAGGCTCTGAGCCATCAGCCCAGAGCCTGACGCGGGGCTCGAACTCCCGGACCGCGAGATCGTGACCTGGCTGAAGTCGGACACTTAACCGACTGCGCCACCCAGGCGCCCCTATGTATGTTTATTTTTGAAAGAGAGAGACAGAGCGAGACAGAGCACAAGTGGGGGAGGGGCAGAGAGGGAGGGAGACACAGAATCCGAAGCAGGCTCCAGGCCCTGAGCCATCAGCACAGAGCCCGACGCGGGGCTCGAACCCATGAACCGTGAGATCGTGACCTGAGCTGAAGTCAGACGCATAACTCACTGAGCCTCCCAGGTGCCCCCAGATTCATTCATTTTTAACATCTCCGTGCTCACTTCCTCTCTTTCATTCTTGTGAGCCATTTGGGAGTGGGTTGCATAACCACACAGAGGTACCGGATTCAGTAAACTTGACATCGACTCCAGACTTTCATCTACCCATATTCCTGTTTCAACAATTGTCTCAATAGTATATTTCATAGCAATTTATTTTTCTGGTGCGGATGCGATCCAGGATCACATATTGCATTAAGTTCTTGTGTCAGGCTTGAATAGTTCATCAGCCTTTCTTCCTTGTTTGTGACTTTGACGCCTTTGAAGAATGGGGGCCGGCTTCTCCACAGAACGCTTCTCAATTGGGGCTTGTCTGTGTGTGTTTCTTCGTGTTAGACCCAGGCTGTGTGGTTTGTGCACAACTGTTACTTACATGCTGGTGTGTCTTTTTCAGTGCATCCGAGCTGCCAGGTGTTTGAATTTTTCTAAAGAAGTCAGCAACTGTGACTTTTATGAGAAATCTCCCAGTTGTAAAATGCTAGCATCCAATGAAAAATCTCTTAACACTGTGTGAGGTGGTATTAAATAATCCCACCGGGTTGTGGGTTGTATTTGGTCTTAGAGCTCCCAGTTTGTAACTTCCGTTCTGAAATCGTAGAGGTCAAAAGACACCTGGGTGGCTCAGTCTGTTAAACTTCTGACTCTTGGTTTCAGCTCAGGTCATGACCTCGTGGTTCATGGGATCAGAACCCCTACATCAGGCTCCGTGCTGTCCAGCGAGGAGCCTGATTAGAATTCTCTCTCCCCGCCCTTTCTCTGCCCCTTCCCCTCTCATTCTCTGTCTCAAAATAAATAAATAAACTTAAAAAAAATTTAAAAACATAAATAAAAGCGTAGAGGTCAGAACTGATAGGGAGCTCAGAAATCACAGAATCCAAGCCCTTATTTTAAAGATGGAGAAACTGAGGCCAGAAAGTAGAAGGAACTTGCCCAGGGTTTCAGAGCTGGGATTTGAACTTGGATCTCCTGATGCCCAGCTGATAGCTCTCTCTATTATGCCAGAAAGTTAGCCCTTCTGCTGCTACTGACTGTGCTCTAGGGGAAGGAAACAGTGCCTTCCTTGAAAAGGTGACACCTTTTGTGTGCAAGGAGGGCTGGTGGTGTGTGTGTGTGTGTGATGCATGTAGTTATGAATGTTGTAGAGGAGGCAGCTTCTGGGTTTTTATCATCAACCCTTTCTTTGTAATTTTGCAGTCCTTGCCTGAGCACAAACAGTTTGGGCTCAGCATGCAATAGACAACCTTAGACCTTTTGTTATGATTGCTCCCACCAGGAATTGTAGCAGCAAAAATTGGTCGGTAAGTGGTTGGCATTAGCAGCCAGGGGGTCATTTATATCTGTTGGAGTGAGTCCTGATCCTTGGGCAGGTACACACTGTTGGCGTGGGCAGTCCCGTTCCCTGTCACGAGGACCTGTGTCTGACTGTACCTTTGTAACATCCCCCGCCCCCCAACCTGCCGCCATCCCTGGTGAGTACTTCAACTGATTTCATAGCAACAAGACCAGAAGTAACAAGCAGAGTTGCCCTCGAACGGTGCAGGATACACCAGGCATTCATATTCCTTCCTCGTACCTCTGTATCCCCATTCTGCGGATGAAGAAACTGATGTTCCAGGAGGAGAAATCCATGCATGGCTGCAAGTTACACAACACATCAGAGCTAAGACTAGAACCTTCAGACTCCATCCAGGTTGCATGTGCACTCTGCATATGATTTGGCCAGACTTCATTTCCATTAGGTAGCAGGGACCTGGTGGGTTGTTTTCATCAAAGTTGTTTCTTTCCCTGATAAAGCTAATTCGTCTCTAGTGACCCCATCTTGCACATCTCCTCAGTTGAGCAAGCCTGCATTTTATCTAGGTGTGATCTTTGGCCCTTCCTCTCCACAGTGCCCCATTTCCAAGTCTTACTGAGTTGATCTTCTAAATCCTTCTCCATCGCAACTACTCAGTTCTGCCGGGTAGCATGTAGAGCCATAGACTTTCTTCCAACAGAATGGGTGTGGCTGTGTTCCAATAAAACTTTATTTACAAAAACTGTCAAGGGGGCAGATTTGGCTCATAGGTTGTAGACTGTGAGTTCTGTTCTTCCGGGTTTTTTTTTCCATATCCTCCTCCATCACCAACACCCTGGTCCAAACTATTCAGTAGTCTCCACGTGGATCTTTCCATATTCATTTCAGTCCCATATCCAGTCCACCAGAGTGATCTGCCACAAATGAGAATCTGGCTCCCAAACCAGGGTTAAGATTCTACCACGACCTTAAGTGAACTGTGTTCTCTCCTGCTTTGAACCCGTGGGCTCCTGGACACCCTGCCATTGTCGTCACTTTATCTGAACTTCTACTTCCTTGGGAAAGAATTTCCTAACTCCCCAAGTGGGTGTCAGTTGCATCTCGTCTCATCTCTTGCGCTCTCCTTCTGAAGCACTTCCCGCAATCCACAGCCATCTGTTTATTTCTATGAGTATTTGCTTAATGCCCTGTTCCCCCATTATCAGTTCCACAAGGGCTGTGACCGCATTTCTCTTGCTCATTACTGTTTCCACTGTGCCTTGCATGGAGCTGGCACACATCAGTATTTTTAAAAGGACAGTAACATTTTTGAGCATTCACTTTGCAGCCAGCACTGTGAGCCTTCAGCTACTCAGAATCTAGAGGACAAAGGAGAAAGGATTTTGCTTGTTGCCCTCCAGAGCTGCAGAGCCGGCTGAATTTGGCATCATCGAGGCAGGAACTGAAGTTGCTGGACTTTGATGCAGTCTTTGGGATGTCATGGGTGGTCTGCTGCCTTAACTGGCCAAAGAAACAGGCACTCAAACAAAACTCTCAAAAACGATTTTGTTGATTAGAAGCAAGCAGGTCTTTGTCCCTGCCTGGTGGTGGTAGGACTAACATAGAACTTGACACAAGTGACAAGCAATCCAAGTTGAGTTGTTGTTTTTAGTATGAAGGTCATTTATTAGCACATGTAACTGAAAGGTCCAGGGGCTACTAATGTAGGCTTCAGGTATGGCTGGATCAGGGGGCTCAGTTCATGTCAAGCCTCAGTCTCTCTGTATGTCTTGACTTTGTTCTTCTCCAGGATGGCTACACTTTTAGGCTCCACGTGGCAGTAAGATGATCCCAGAAGTCCCTTCCCTGCTCTGTTCCAGAATGGAAGAGTGAGAATGTTTAGGTCTGGGATTCGCTGATTCAACCAGCATGACCGTATGCTCACCTCTAAACCAATCAGTGGGGTCAAACATGTGGGATGCTAACTTATTGGCTTAATCCTAGACTGTGAGCTTTACCTTTGGGCTTAGAAATGGAGGGGTGTGCCTAAGAATGGAGAATGAATGCCAGGGAAGCTGATAACCAGTGTCCTAAAGTAACAGTGAGTAATGGGGGTCTCTGTCCTCAAGGGCTTTGAGGAGTATCCCCCTGGCCAGATTAGTTCATGAGCCAAATTAGTGGGGACACATCTCCACATGGTACAGAAAACGCTTACGGTTCGCCAAACATCTCCCTTGGACTGCATTTCTCTATGATCCCTGGCAAGCAGTTGCTTTGCTATCCCTCCGACATTCCTTGGGAGTCTCTAGGCAGCACACAGCCTGGCAGAGGAGGTTAACCCATGGTACCAGGTAGAGGCTCAGTGCCATTCCCAAGGCAGATAGCATCCCACCATTGGCCAAGCGCCAAGGTGAGAATTGGATAAGCTTGGGTTTGAAATCTTATCTCTGCCATTTTATTACCTAACATCTGTAGCCTCAGTTTTCCCATCTTTAAGATGGGCATAATGTGGCAGTCATCACGATGGTGACCACCATTGTTGTGGCCATCAACACTACTGTATGATGTATGGTGTTTGGGTTTGGGTCAGTTTTGATCCTCATCGGTTTCTGCTGGACATCACCACACCTGCCCCCATATCTGAATGGAGTAATCAGTACCGAGTGAGTTCCTGATATGTAAAGTGTCTTAGTCCACTGGGGCTACCATAACAGAATTCCACAGACTGGGTGGCTGTGTAAACAACAGACATTTATTTCTCTTAGTTCTGGAGGCTGGGAAGTCCAAGATCAAGGTGCCTCTGTGGCCATCTGGTGAGGACCCTCTCCTGGTTCCTGCTGTATCTTGCATGGTGGAAGAGGGCAAGCAAGCTCTCTGGGTCCCCTTTTATGTGCGCACAATTCCTTCATGAAGGTCTGTCCTCGTGACCCAAGTACCTCCCAAAGACCCCACCTCCTAAGGCCACCACACTGGGGGTTAGGATTTCAACATATGAATTTTGGAGGGACACAAACACGCAGACCATGGCACTGAGTATCATGAAAGGAAATGTCTGCTACAGCCCCTGACCTCGGAGAATTTGTAGTCTGGTTGGCTAGGAGCCACATAAGACACAGCCAGAAGCTCTGGGCCAGGAGTTGGGAGATCTGGCTTCTTCCCCGAGGGTTGCTACCCCTGGTAACGTGCCCCTTGTCAGATTTTGCTCAACAGTTCGGAGCCCTGGTTTCTTTATCTGGCAAATGGGCATGTCAGTGATATCTGCTCATCTCACAGGAATGTTGATTGTTGGGAGGTCAGTGACCACCGTCTGAAAACTAGGAATTGTTCAGATGGACAAAATGTCATAATCCCTGCCCAGTACAAAGCAATACAGACAGGCAGCTGTTACGCATTTATAACACTATTTAATCTGATTGTCTGGGCTTCTGCTCTGATTGGTTGGGTGCATGTTCTGATTGGCTGAGCCTGTCTCCTGATTGGCCGGGCCTGTGTTCTGATTGGTTGGACGAGTGCTCTGATTGGCCGGTGCCCATCCCATAACGATTGTTAAATAGTCTCAGACCGCCCCCCCCACCCCTCCAAACAGAAGTGCCTACTTCACTAAGCGTAAGAAAATCTTCAAGCCTCAGTTTCCTGATACGTAAAGCGAGTAGAACCATATTGTCCTCGCAAGGTTGTTGTGAAGGCTGTAGGAGATGAAGTGCTGTTGCACTGAGGTCACCTTCCTCCAGCAGGTTGTGTGCTCCATAAAGGCAGTGACTTGTCCATCTTGTTCACCGCTGTATCCTCAAGGTCTGGCACATCGTAGATGCTGAAAAAGTGTGTTTTGAGTGAATAGATTAAGCCCAGTGCCTCATGCTAGGGGCATGGTTGTTACTCAGTAAATCTCGATTGAGGACATCAGGGGTGAAGGATGCACTTGCCGTCGGGCAGTAGAGAGAGGTGAGGACTGTGGAAAAACACAGAGCACCGACCCCTTCTAAAGAAGGCAGCCACCAGTCACTTCCAGCCCCTCTATAAGAAGGGGACAGGGTGTCACCAGATTATCCACATTTTCCAGGAGAGGCCAGACACGTGCATTTTCGTGGGCAGTTCCACAGTTTTTAGCCTAGTGGCAACAGAGAAAACGCCTTAACAGTTCCGTCATATGTTAAGCAACATTTATATGGGATGCCACCAACTTGTGACCATACCTGCCATACGTGGCATGTCCTTTGCTATTTCTTGTGACAGGAACTTTTCAAAGAGGTGGGGTCAGGGGCGCCCGGGTGGCTCAGTCAGTTGAGCGTCCGACTTGGGCTCAGGTCATGATCTCGCAGTTCGTGAATTCGAGCCCCGCGTCAGGCTCTGTGCTGACAGCTCGAGCCTGGAGCGTGCTTCAGATTCTGTGTCTCCCTCTCTCTGCCCTTCCCCTGCTCATGCTCTGTCTGTTTCTCTTTCTCAAAAATAAATAAGAATTAAAAAAAAAAAAAAGAGGTGGGGTCAGCCTTTCTTTCCACCCTCAGGACTGTGCTCCTGGGCTCCCCTCCTGACCTCCTCTGTCACCCACATGCCACAAATTCTATCCTCCTCGCCACACCTCTGCTCCTAGGGTGTAGCTTTGGAAACTGATTTTCATGCTGGGTCTTTTACTTATTTGTTTCTCCTTTTGAACGGGGAGAGTCCTCTTCCTGCAAATAACAGGCTGCTTCCCAGCCCTCAGATAGCCTTGTCCCAGCCCCTCACCGATGGTGGCCGGGGTCTGGGCTGATTACCAGCACAGGCCCTCGCTCTGATGCCCGGGCCCCGCCAGCTGCTGGGCAAGATCAGAGAACCTGCTTTTCGTCTCAGGCCGCATTCTCCTTGGCTGGGGATAAAAGTGGCAAGCGTCTCACCAGGCCCCATGCTGCTGTGTTCGGGGCCGGTAAAGCAGTCCTTCCCCCTATTGAAAGTCAGGGCATCGCCAGGCAGGTGCGGGTGGGCACTTGGCACCCGCATCCCCCTCCCCATCCCGTTCTCTCCCCTGTTTATTCTCCCCTGCCCTCCTCTTCTGTCAGTCTTCATGTGTGTCTGCCCCTCCTCTCTGTCTCTCCTTTTGCCTGTCACCATCACTTTCTCTCTCTCTCTTCTCCGTCCTGCCTCCAGTGACCCAACTTTCCCAGCCTCCTGAGCTCAGCCAGCCACTGTGAGTGCCACGTTCCTTGGTAGAGAGAATCTGGACAGGTGAAGGGGGGCTGGAGGGAGGGAGGACCACCCCCCCCCGCCCCACCTAGAAACCAGAGCTGTGGGAGGAAGGCCTAGCCTTTAGTGTTAAGTGCTGAACAGAGGGACTGAGGAGCAGGTGGCAAAAGTGTCCTGTCTGTGGCAGGAGCTGGCATGCTCGTTCGGATGAATGCCTTTGCTGATCCCCTCACGACAGTCCCTCGTCGTAGGCCCTTAGGTGTTCATCAGCACACCCAGCCTTGCTGCCAGCAGTCTTTATTTTCTGTTTCCCTAGGCCTTCCCAGCAGCCTTTGGGCTCCCTGTTCTCTGGAAGCTCCGGGAGCCGCTGTGAGGGGCACCAGTGCCTCAAGGCCCTGACCTTGCCTCCCACAGTGGCTCTCTCTGGGGTGGGGGTGGGGGGTGGCTAAGCCGTGTCAGGACCTTCTGGGTTTGGAGGCAGTGTGCTGCAGCCTGGCCCTGAGCAGCCGGGCCACCTTAGGCCGCCACCTCCCCTGTTTTCCTGTCTATGAAATGGGCTAATGACGGTGTAAGTCTCCCTGACCTCACAGATCTGCAGTGGGGATCCAATAAGCCATGGATACGCGTGAGCTGTTCCAGGCCGTAAAACGCTGTGTGAACGTTTAGGCCGGTGCCAGAGGTTGGCTGATTTTTCTCTAAAGGGCAGCCTTACTAAATCGAGTGGGCAGGGCTGTGTTTCAGTAAAGCTTTATTTATAAATACGGGTGGCAGGCCGGGTTTGGCTCAGACTTCAGAGCTAAACAAGGCCTGGTTTCAGGTCCCAGCTCTGCCCCCTACAGGCCGTGGGGCCTTCGGTAGGTGATGTCTCTGAGCCTCGGTTTCTCACCTGCAAAGCCAGGAGAATAGTCAGACTTGCCTCGTGGGGTGATTGCAAGATTAAACGAGAGGACACGGGTACATTTCTAGCACAATGCCAGGCACGTGGTGAGTAGGGACCGAATCCCAGCATTTGTCGTTCACATAACGTTACTAACACACGTGTATGTCAGGTGCGTTATACACGTATACACACACAGACGTATTCGTTCAAGGAGATGTGACTGTTTTCAGTGCTGGATGTGGAATTGCAAGAACAGAGGTAGGATGGTTTTTGGCGATGCTTTTCATCCCGCCTTATTTAACGCGCCCGCTTCACCGATGGCCCTCGTGAGAAGGTATTCATCCGAGGGCCTGTTTCTTCTGTCAGGACCACCATGCCCACGGCTCAGCTTATCCGCAGTGGGGTGACTGCTCCATCACAGCCCCTTCCAAATAGTCTGGGATTCTGTTTTTAGGGACAGTGGTTGGAACTATGAAATAGAGGTTTGCTCGAGAAACAGTATAGCCTCTGCACGTGTGTAAACTTAATTCTGA
Source organism: Lynx rufus (assembly GCF_022079265.1). Classification (NCBI taxonomy): domain Eukaryota; kingdom Metazoa; phylum Chordata; class Mammalia; order Carnivora; family Felidae; genus Lynx; species Lynx rufus. The sequence continues at coordinate 8,937,431 of NW_025814839.1, read as the reverse complement.
AAGTAGACATATAGTGTGGGGGATCCAGGGGTCTAGAGGGAGGAGGCAGTCTGTCCTTACGCAGTTTCTCTCCCTCTTGGAAACCCCACAGAACCTGGATAGGGGAGTGGGGGGGCAGTTATTGGCAAAAAAGGGGTGCCTGGCTTAGAGATCTTCAAGATTGCATTTGTCAGGACTTTTTCTGGTGCAAGTAATAGATACCCATCACATACTGCCTTCAGCAGTAGTGAAGTGGTGAAGTAGGAAGTTGCTAGTTTGCGTACTGAAAAAAAGCAATCTAGATATAAACAAGAGCTTCAGGAATGGCTGGATCCAGGAGCTCAGTATCATCAGGGCATGTTCTTTCTCTGTCTCACAGTCCTGCTCTCTTCCTTGTGGGTTTCGTTCTTAGTTAGGCTCCCCATTCGTGGTGGCCTTTGGTTGTTCCAGGTTTCCATCGTTACAGACCTGAGTGCATCAGGAAAAGGAGTTTCACCATTAGATCTGATTGGTCTGATGGGGGCACATACATGTGTGTCCTGAACTGATCCCTCTAGTCAGTTGGAGAGAATACACTTGTGTGGCCTGAATCCATGGAGTGGAATCCAGTTAGGTTGCAATTAAAGGGAATGGATCTTCAAGAAACACCAGGGGGATGGAAGTCCCGGCGTAGGGGTACTGCGCAGGCAAGATCAACGACTAACCCTTACAAGAACCCGCTGTGGGCAGCGCACCTGTGATTCATGCTGCTGTCTGCTTCTCTTTGCATTGAGTAGCCAGAGGGAAATGTGAATGATTATGTATTCAGAAGCGGAGTGGGAACCTATGTGATGAGTAGTACCCTTTCTGCTTATTTGAGATTTCTATTTCAGAGAGTGTCAGGAATCTCTTTTTGCCCTTTCCCTGTCGGTTTTCAGCTGGCATGAAAGAAGGAACTGCTTCTAGCCTGGTGGTTCCATTAGTTAGCATTCAGGTCACCTGGGTTGGGGGTGGTAGCTTTTCAAAATTCTGATTCCCAGGCTGCCCCCCCCAACCCAGTCCAATGATATCAAACCCGCTGGAGGGTGGGGCCCAGGCATCAGTACATTTAACTTATTTATTTATTTTTAATCTTTTTTTAAGTTTGTTTTTTTGAGAGAGAGAATGAGCAGGGGAGGAGCGGGGCGGGGGGGGAGACAGAGAATCCCAAGCGGGCTCCACGCTGTCAGCACAGAGCCCGACGCGGGGCTCCAACTCACGGACCATGAGATCACAACCTGAGCTGAAACCAGGAGTCAGAGGCTTAACCGACCGAGCCACCCAGGCGCCCCACCATCAGTACTTTTTAAAGATCCCTGGGTGATTGGAACGTGCAGCCAGGGTCAAGATCCAGCTTTTTTTTTTTTTTTTTTAATTTTTTTTTTCAACGTTTATTTATTTTTGGGACAGAGAGAGGCAGAGCATGAACGGGGGAGGGGCAGAGAGAGAGGGAGACACAGAATCGGAAACAGGCTCCAGGCTCTGAGCCATCAGCCCAGAGCCCGACGCGGGGCTTGAACTCACGGACTGCGAGATCGTGACCTGGCTGAAGTCGGACGCTTAACCGACTGCGCCACCCAGGCGCCCCAAGATCCAGCTTAAGTAGCCAGTGTGTTCAGAGCTGTCCTAAATGGGTAAAGCCAGGCTCTCGCAGGATTTTCTGAACACCTATGACCTCCGTGCAGGGGATGCAGACTTTCTTTTTCTCACCTCAAGCCCCAGAAATAAGTAGGAGACAGGCTTTGCGCTGAGATGTGATCCCATGTGATTTACAGATGCTGGGGCCCCACTGGGGCCCTATTTCACCGGCACTTGTTTGTGCTTACTGAAACACTGATGGCTGTCAGATTATCTGGTCCCCTTGCTGCCATCTCCACCCGGTCTGGCATCAGAGCATCTGCTCAAGCCCCAGAAGGCACATTTGCAGAGGTAGAGGAAGCGGGTGGGTGGGCAGGTGTGAGATCCAGACGGAGCTGTGGTTCCTGTGGATGACACACGGATTGGGCCGTGGGGACAGGGCCAATGAGGAGCCTTCAGTAGGTGTCCAGAGGGCCTAGCCTACCTGCCCCTCTCCCCCCAGGGGTCATTCATTCATCGATCAGGTGCTTGTGGAGGACCTACAAAGTCAGGGGCTGTGTGGCAGTGTCAGAATAAAATTGCTGACCCCATACCTAAGGTTTAAAAACATTTTTTTTCTAGCGTTTATTTATTTTTGAAAGAGACAGAGCATGAGCAGGGGAAGGGCAGTGAGAGAGAGAGAGAGGGAGACACAGAATCCCAAGCAGGCTTCTGTGCTGACAGCTCAGAGGCTGACGCGGGGCTCAAAGGGGCTCAAACCCACAAACCGTGAGAACATGACCTGAGTTAAAGTCAGACGTTTAACAGACTGAGCCACCCAGGCGCCCCTCCCGTTCCTAAGGTTTAGGACTAGAGAAGGCCCTGCCAGTTCTAAGTGCTGGCTCTATGGGTTATCTGCATCTGAATCCCCGTTCCCACCCCATTCTCTGAGGGTAGAGATTTAACAAAAGCTCCCTTGGAATTAGGACCAGAGACCAGCCCCCAGACCAGGCTGGGGACCTGCTGATGTTTTCAACCAGCTGCCAGCCAGGTGAAAATAAAAAACAGGAAGCAGTGTTTCCATCACGTATGTTTATGAACTAAAAAGCCCTTTGGTTGGAGATAATATCCTTCATATCTTTTTGGTGTTAAATGTTCTTTTTAAAATGAAATGACAGGTAATTATATAGATGGTGATTTTTTTTTTTTAATGTAGTTTCTTTCTTTGGAAGTAAACATTGCCAACTTTAGTCCCCTATTTATTACATTTTCTGGTCCATTAAATGCAAGTCAGGAACCTTTTCTCGGGATTGGAGTTCTAGAGGTGGATGATTAATATTATTTAGAAACAAACCCCTTCAAAAGGGATCGTACATAAACCCCCAGTATATGAATCAGCAGATAATAAAAGTAGTGTTGTTATGCCCCTGTGCGCAGCAGGGGGCGTGATGTCCTGTCCCTGTCCCTGTCCCTTCATCCTGTCCCCTGACGGTGGGGGCCCTGAAACACTTCTTTGAAACTCAGTTTGGAAACTGCTACCCTAGGCATTTCCGTAAATGTTATGAATGAATGGGGAACCCGGGGCCCTGAGGAGACAGAGTATTTTCCCAAAGTCCTGATTCCTAAGTGGGTTCAATCATTCCGAGGCTGATGTGTCATTGACGAATTAAAGAGACCCATTTCTAACCCCAATATGGATTTAGCACCTGTAGGTGCCAAGGGGTGCAAATCTCCTTGTAACAGCCCTCGGAGGAGGCAGGGTCTGATTTTCTTACTTTGAGAAAGGAGACCATGGTCCAGGGGAGTTATGTGGCTCTCTCAGGGTCACCGAGAGAGAGGAAGGGCTTGGGGTCACATATGTCTACCTTGAGATCCAGGGCTTCTGCACTCTTTTCATTCTGCTACAGGGCCAGCTCTCAAGTCTCGGAGGGAGCTTTGGAAATAGAGGCTCTCCTGCTATCCGAAAGTAAGGTGTTCCTGTGACACCTTCCGGGAGCCAGAAGGGTGTAAAGCAAAGAAGCAATGACGATCTTGTAAAAGCAAAAATCCTCTTGTTGGGATTTCTTTTGCCTAGAGCTTTCGGGTAGCAGGAAAATCGGTGTCCAGGAACTCTGGCTCTCCTTACAGTGTCTTGAGTTGATGTCTTCAAGAATCATCCCTCCATCTATCCCTCCAACCGGAAATATTCTTGAGTGCGTACTCCCTGTGTGGGCTCCAAGGGTATGGGGATGACTAGACATTCAAGATCTCCGTCCCCGTGGAACATCCAGCCTGCTAGGGAGACAGATAGAACTGAGCCAGTTATGGTGGTGGCGAGTGCATGTCTGGGATGCTGTGAACATTAAAACGGGAGCAGTGATGGTGGGGGAACAGGGACACCCAACCCCGCCACTCACACTGAGACTCGAAGGGTTGGCCAGATGACAACAGGGGTGGATGTGCATTTAAGGCAGAAGGAACCCCTGTGCTGAAGGCATTGGACAGGTTTGGGGCGCACAAGAGTCTGGATGGAGCAGGGAAGAGAGGGAGGGGTGAGCAAGAGCCAGATCTGGGGATTAATCGCAGTGCTGGGGGAAACTTCCAAGCCTCGGGCTCGGGTGCTGTACCTTGCCTGTGCGGTTCCTGCATTTCCCTCCAGTGGCAAGTTCTACCTGACGGGTGCATCTGTTTCCAGTTGGAATGAGTTCCCCCAACAGATAGGTTGAGTTCCTGACTCCTAGCACCATAGGATGTTCCTATTTGGAAACAGGGTTGTTGCAAATGTAGTTGGTGAAGTTAATACGAGGTCATACGGGGATGCCTAGGTGGCTCAGTCCGTTAAAGGTCCGACTTTTGTTTTCAGCTCAGGTCATGATCTCACGGTTCGTGAGTTCGAGCCCCATGTCGGGTTCAGCGCTGAAAGCGTGCAACCTGCTTGGGATTCTCTCGCTTCCTCTCTCTCTCTGCCCCTCTCCCCGCCCCTCTCTCTAAAGAAATAAATAAACTTAAAAGAGTTTAAAGATGAGATCGTAGAGGAGTAATGTGGGCCCCTGATTATGACTGGTGTCCTTATAAGTACAGGGAAATCTGGACATAGAGACAGAAACACACAAGGAGAATGCCCCGTGACCATGCAGGTGAAGATTGGAGGGATGACGCCACAAGCCAAGGAACGCCGAGGGCTGACCGGCAGCCAGCGCCAGACCCTGGAAGGGGCGAGGGAGGATTCCACGGAGTCTCTGAGGGAGCCGGCACCTGGATTCCAGACTCCCAACCTCTGTAACAGCGAGAATGCATTTCTGCCGTTTGGAGCCACCTAGATTGTGGTCTGGCGGCCGTAGGAAACTAACAAGCGTCTACAAGGGGTACGTCTTCAGCCCCGAAGTGTGCGGCTGCCATGCTGATGAGTCAGTCTCCCGGTGACTGCGTAATCAGTCTGGGAGTAAACTGGGTGCTTTTGTGAAAATGCCATGAGCTCTTCTCAGCTGTGAAATTGCTCATCAGTCATGCGTTCGAGTGATCGCCTCGCAGATGGCCTCCTAGTGACCATAAAGAGTTAAGTGCTGCTTCCCAAAATGCCCCAGTGGCTCCCTGGATGGCTGTTTGCCTTGGAAGAGAATCTCGACAGGCAGCCCATGGGGGCTCTTGGTGGAGGAGAGGGTGGGAGGCCATTAGACACAGCTGTTGTCACCCATCCTCAGACACGCGGGTCTATACTGCCTGCCACACTGTGGTAACAGGCTCTTCAGATGAAACCATTTTCCCAGCCTAAAGAGCTTCACCGGCATCCCCTTTGCTACTGTTGTCACCCTGCTTTCTGATTTAATAGTGAACTAGGCAAGGCACTTCTTGATTCAGAAAGGCCACCAGTCAGTTGGCATTTGACGGGATGAGCGCTGAATGGATTCAAAACCCCCAGTATGAGCCAAGTTCTGCCATCCCTTGTGTAATGTTTGGCTGGACTAGTTAACGTCTCTGAGACTCAGTTTCCCCATCTGGAAATTGAGGATTCTTCTGCCTCCCTCACAGCAGTAAGATAAAGATTAAATTAAAAAATGGATGGCAAGGGGTGGCTCAGTCGGTTAAGCATCCGACTTCGGCTCAGGTCATGATCTCACGGTTTGTGGGTTCGAGCCCCGCGTCGGGCTCTGCACTGACAGCGCAGAGCCTGCTTCAGATCCTCTGTCTCCCTCTCTCTCTGACCCTCCCCTGCTCATGCCCGCGCTCTGTCTCTCAAAAATAAATAAACATTTTTTTAAAAAATGAGTGGCAAAAGGGCCTCTAAACTAGAGTGCTGTCCCAGTGGGGGAGGCTGACTGAGAAGGTTCCTAGGCCAGGCGGGCAGAAGGAAGCTTGAAGCAGGCTCCAGGCCCCCGGCTGTCAGCTCAGAGTCTGGCGGGCCTTGAACTCCCAAACTGTGAGATCATGACCTGAGCGGAAGTCGGATGCTTAACTGACTTAGCCACTCAGGCGCCCCTCTGCAAAAATTTTTAAAGAAATATATATCAAAAATAAAAAATGGTGTATTTGCATATATACGTGTATGTATATGTGCTGTTATGTGTATGTTTATAATCCAACAGCACTTTACCAAATAATAAAATTTTAATGCAATATTTTAAAAAATCCAATGGCAACTATGGCCTGTGGGATGGCTACCTGTTTTTGTTAATAAAGTTTTATTTGGGGTGCCTGGGTGGCTCAGTCGGTTAAGCGTCCGACTTCGGCTCAGGTCACGATCTCGCGGTCCGTGAGTTTGAACCCCGCGTCAGGCTCTGTGCTGACAGCTCAGAGCCTGGAGCCTGGAGCCTGCTTCGGATTCTGTGTCTCCCTCTCTCCCTCTGACCTTCCCCCGTTCATGCTCTGTCTCTCTCTGTCCTATAAATGTTTAATATTTTGTTCTTCATGGACTTTTTGCACTGATTTAAAAAACAATTGCATTAAAATATTTTTACCTTGATACCTGAGTGTTTGGCCACTCCCTTAACTACCCCAACCCCAGGCTAGCCCCTCCCCTTAGTCCTGGCCCTGATAAAAATACTCAGAAACTGAACTTCAACTTGAGAAATAGAATATCGCAAGTTTCTGAAAGCCCTTTATGTGCACTCCTGATTGCATTTCTTCCTTTCCCCCCAGAGATGGAGCTGTCCAGTATTTGTTTGACCACGTCTTACTTTTCTTTGTGGGACACCTCCTGTGTCTGTCTGGAAACAATGCATGGTTTAGTTCTGCATGTTTTTGAACTTCATAAAGGTGGGATCATACTGCACATGGTCTGCTTTTTTAAGTGAATATTCTGGTTGTGAGATTCATTCAAGTCTGTGGGAATAATTGCAGTTCATTCATTTTTATGCTGTCTCATGCCGTTTTACCAACTCTGCAACGCATAGATCTCCCCACAGATGAGCCTCTCTGCAGTCGGCTTGTGGATATTTGCAATCCACGGCACCTTACAGTCGCTGTCTGTCTGGCAGGGTCAGGCCATAGCTGTCACTGCTTTTGCCCTTCCAGTGCACACGGATGTGACTTTGGTTATGTCGTCACTTCTGAGCCATGGTGCATTATTGATCTTGCGTGAGTTGAATTTAATTGACGTTTGAAGGGTCTTCAAAAATATTACACTCTACCTTGGCCTTGAGACAAAAAAAAACCCCTCTTCTATGCGTATCATCTACACAGAAAGTCATGGGCACGGAGCAGCGTGATACATGATCCAGTATGTCTAAATCAGTCTAAAAGAGATTGGAAAATAACACTAAATTTAAAGATTTAACTGTAAAAAAAGCACCACCTGGTAGATTAATTGGCAGCCTCTTTCTTTCTTAGTGGCTCATAAATTGATGACCTTACATTCAATGGCATCTTAAAAGTCCATGAAATATGGTAACATTCCATTGTGGGAAGAGACCACAACTCACGCATGCATTCCTTCCGCTGATGGACATTTGGATTCTTTCCCAGTTTTTTTACCTTGAAGTATTTGCTTTTGGATATTCTCCTGGTGTGCTTGAGCATCTAGGACAGTTTCCCAAACTTCTCTGGGGGTATCGTTTATTTGTGGAGGGTTTATTAAAAAACCCTGACTTGTGGGTCTCATCCTGAGTCATCTGAATCTCTCTGGGGAGAAGTCTGGGACTTAGTCCTCGGTGCAAGTGCCCTCCTTCATGCTTATCAGGAAAGTGCTGGAAAGTCTGATCAAGGAGACATTCTTGGGAGAACATGTGCTAGGTCAGAGTCTGTATGTCTTCCCTAGGCGAGATCAGAGTTTCTCAACGTCAGCACGGTTGGCATTTGGGGCTGATTAATTCTTTGTGGTGGGGACCGTCGTGTGCAATGGAGGATGTGTAGCAGCATCCGTGGCCTCTACCCCTGAGATGCCAGCGGCCTCTCCCTCAACCCCAGAGAAGTTGGAGTATCTCCAGACATGGCCACATGGTCCGCTGCGGGACAGTATCAGCCCTGGCTGAGAACCACTGGACTAGATGATGTATAATCAGTTGTCAAAATGGTTGCATCAATTTATATGTTCACCAGCAGTACGTTAGGTGTCCCAGTTGCTCTATATTTTTGCCAGCTTTCCTATGGCCAGAACTGTTTAACTATTTTGCCCGTCTGGTGAGAAGAAAATGGTGTCTTAGCTCAGGTTCGGTTAGTATTTCCCCGATGGTTGATGAGGTTATAGATTTTGTCCCAAGTATATTGGTGTCTCGTGTTTCATCCTCTGTGAAATGTCCGTGTCTTGGCTTTTTTTTTTTCCTGTTGAGTTGTCTTTCTTTTTTCTTATTGATATGTAGGAACCCAAAAACATTCTGGATTCTAAATCTTCGTTATGTGTGTGGCAAATCTTCTTGTGATGTGTGGCAAATCTTCTCCTTATTGTCTCTTTTGATGAATAGAAGTTTTTAGCATTCATGTAGTCACATATATCATTTCTTCCCTTTATGGTTTTGCTTTAAAAAAAACCGTATTTAATCAATTCTTTCTGCCCTGAGGTCATAAACATATTGTCCTAGATATTCCTCTAAAAGTTGTGAAGTCTTGCTTTCCCATTTAAGTCCTTAATCCACCTGGAATTGATTTTGGTATTCGGTGTAAGGTAGGGCATTATTTTTTTTTCCCCCTAAACGGATAGCCCGTTTCCCAACACCATTTATCAAACAACTTTCCGTTGCCCGCACTGATCTGCCGCGCCAGCTGGTCATTGATCAGGTCGTCTGAGTTCATCAGGACCATTCCTTTGCTTTTTACTCTGTTCCACTGGTTGTCATTCATGTATGTCCTTTGCTTTTCCTTTTCCATAGATATCTGGGTCGGTTTTTAAATTTTGCATTAATTTTCTTCTAAAAATCGTTTTCTCTTGGCACTCCTGAGCGGCTCAGTCAGTTAAACGTCCGACTCTTGATTCTGGCTCAGGTCATGATCTTATGGGTTGTGAGTTTGAGCCCCACGTTGGGCTCCTTGCTGACAGTGTGGAGCCTTCTTGGGATTCTTTGTTTCCCTCTCTCTCTGCCCTCCCACCCTCCAAAATAAATAAATAAACATTAAAAAAACTTTAAAAATACTTCTCTTTTAAATCCGCTGTGGTATCCCAGAACAGAAAAAGGACATTGGTGAAAAACACTAGTGAAATCCAGATAAAGTCTGATGTTGGCTTAATGGTCACGTACCAACACTGGGTTCTTGGCTTTGACAGATGCACCGTGTATATGGAAGATGCCCCAGGTGCAGGCACTGGGTGCAAGGTAGATGGGAACTCTCTGGGCTCTGTTTGTGGCTTTTCCATCAATCGAAAAATATTCCCAAGTAAAACCTTGATGTAAAAAGATTTCTCTCGTTTCTTTAAAAAAAAAAAAACTTTTTTGCCTTTTCTGTAATTAACACCTTCTCTTAAATCCTTAAAATTCATCACTTACTTTTACGTTGTTAATTTATCATCCCTGGGGTTTAAATCATTTACATTTTATTTCTTTGGCCCATCTTTTACATTTTTGCATCTGCTTGGCAATTTGTAAATAATCTCCTTTCTTTTATCTCACTGTTCAAGGTAAAAATTCTTAATGTCTTCTATGTATTGGAATTCTAACTCATTTTCTAATACATTAAAAAAATTTTTTTTAATGTTTATTTTTGAGAGAGAGAGAGAGAGAGAGAGAGAGAGCGCGCACAAGTGGGAAAGGGGCAGAGAGAGGGAGGCACAGAATCCAAAACAGGCTCCAGGCTCTGAGCTGTCAGCACAGAGCCTGATGCGGGGCTTGAACCCACGAACCGTGAGACCGTGACCTGAGCCAAAGTTGGACGCTTAACCGACTGAGCCACCCGGGCGCCCGGGAATTCTAACTCATTTTTAAGTTTTTTTTTAATTATTCATCTTTCATTTGCTCTCAGCTTTATAATGTCTTCATGATCCCCTACCCTCCATTATTTAAGATCTGTCATAAGTCATGGGGCTGTAATTTATAGCCTAGGGGACACACTCAATGGTAGTGTAATAACTCCACGTGGCGACAGATGCTAACTAGACTTATCATGAGGCTCGTTTCCTAATATATAAAAATATCAAACCACTATGATATATACCTGAAACTAATAGGCTGTCGTATGTCAGGTATACTTCAAAAATATATATATATAATTCTTCCCTCCTCTGCTTCTTTATGAATACATTTTTACGTTTTTGGTCCTGTCTGTAGCAGCAGTAAAAGCTCGGCCATGGGGAGACACTAAGGAGCGATCGCATGAATGGGGGAGACAGGAGGCTTGCTTCCTTCCAGCCTTGGGTTTTAGCAACCCAGCCTTGGGTTCTGGTGAAGGAGGAGGTCCTAGAGGATAGGCTGTGGGTTAACTGTCTGCAGAGTGAGATGTTTGTTTTGCTGGAGTAGCCACGTCCGTAATGCCGTGGGCAGGCTCTGTTCTGTGGCATCCCCTCCTGCAAATCCATGGCCTGGGTGCCTGGAGCTGTTGTATTTGGGCCTCCCTTACCTCCCTCCGATGGGCTCAAGCTCACTGCTCTCACATCCCCTACTTCAGGATGGCCAGAGAATCTGCTTCTGGGCCCCACTCCGGTTTTCCAGGAAGATAGGTATCGTTTGTCTCCACACTGACAAATGCCATCTACTCAGAGGTAACCCTGGCTGATTGATCACAGATTTCTCAGGGCAGAGGCAGATCATTTCTGGGGTGATGGGTGCTAGGCATGGCTGGTCTCAGGGGACACAGCCCCGAGTTCCTTCCTTCCCTGTGGGCAGTTCACAGGGCAACAGCCGTTTGACTTGAAATAGAAATTCCTCCTTGCTGATGCGTTTGAACGGTAGCCGGTGGGAGAGGTAACTCCCTTGTGACTTTATCGTGAGGGCATCTCCGTCTAGCCCCTTTCTGCCTGGAGGGAACTTTCTCCTCCTTTTAATCTTGGCCTGGCAACTCTCTGCATTCATGTTAGGCCTGTGTCGATTTGGTGTCCAAGGAGCACCTGGTGGGAGCAGGGACTCTCAGACTCTACAGGGGCCCGGAGCCTTGTGGGGGCCTTTAAAGCCCCATCTTGCACATCCTGCCTTTCTCCTTCCATCAGAATAAATAAATGTTTTATGAGGGCTTTAATGACTTCCTTTTTTACTTTGGAATTTTGTTTAATGAGCGATAATAACAGCTCACATTTTGTATAGTGCTTTTTGGCTTAAAAGTACTTTTTTTGTGTGTATCATCTCATCCGATAAATAATGATAATTATCCCCATCCTACCCCCAAGTAACTTGATTCATTTTCTTCATGAGTACATAGAAAACACTGAGGTTTCATTTGGATTCCGGGTGTTAATAAACACTTAGTATGCTTAGAAAAGGAGCCAGCCAAAGATTATCTAGATTTATTATCACAATATTTAGCATATTGGAATATAGATGAAGAAAAATAATCAAGCATGAAAAATGTAGATAAAAGTCAAGTCTTTTTTTTTTTTTCCGATAGAGAAAAACAGGCCTAGATTGATAGTAATCACAAAGCAAAATCTCAAAGTTGTGTTTTGATCATAAAGTTAAGAGTCTAAAATATTTTTCAAACACAAAAATAGAGATAGGAGGTCAGGCCGTAGCATAGGCTTACAGGTTTTGTTTGCTTTTTGTTTTAAAATTTTTTTTAATGTTTGTTTATTTTTGAGAGCACGCACACGAGAGAGAGAGAGAGAGAGACACACACACACACACACACACACACACACACACAGACTCCGAAGCAGGCTCTAGGCTCCGAGCTGCCAGCTCAGAGCCCGACCCAGGGCTCGAACCCACGAACCATGAGATCGTGGCCTGAGCTGAAGTCGGACACTTAACCGACTGAGCCACACGGTGCCCCTAGGCTTACGGTTTTAAAGTGGCATCTCTTGGGCAGCCCCAGGCTCAGCTGTTCTTTCATTCAACAAACATTTATTTGGAGTCTTGTTCTACTGTCAGTCTCCTGTCAGCCCAGGAAGTAATTTTACTTCTCCTGGAGGCCATTGGCTTGGGTTGTAAGTCCCCAGGTCTTAGGAGACTTGACACCAACGGGAAATAGTTCCTTGTCCTTTATCGCAGGATTCCTGCTTTTTGCAGAAGACGCAGTCTCGACCTTCCCTTTCTGCAGCCTGTGGGTACCACCCATCAATACCACCCTCCTCCACCCATTCAGTGACCGCAACTCCCAGAAAACCTTATGTCCCCAACTCCTGCCGATTTCCACTTCCCAGCTAGTCCCCAGATTGCTTCCCTCCAGCCACGTTCCCATTGCTGGGGCAAGGCCATGACTACCACGGCCCCAGCCTCCCGGCTTGCCTTCTTCCAGTTCATTCCCCACACTGCCGCCAAAGGGATCTGTGCAGAAAGGCAGATCTGATCAGTTACTCCCTGCTTGTAACCCTTCTGTGACTCCCCAGAGACAACACTCCTCAGTGTGGCCTCTGAGCTCTGTATGCTCTGGGTTTCATTTCACTCTGTACCTCCCCCAGCCCACCACCTCCTCCCCCTACGCACACAGGCACATATGTTCTCTCTCCCTCCCTTTCTCTTTCTCTTCCAGCGACACTGATTTTCTTTCAGCCCCTCATGCCACCATATTCTCTCCTACCCCAGGACTTTTGAGCATGATCTTCACTCAGCCTGGAATCAGTTGAACACCCAGAATACATGTCACCCCTCAGCCTGAAATATGGCAGATTAGTGTTTCCGTAAGGGGATACTGAGAGGTATTACTCATGGGGGTACATGAGGCATATGTAACACCACTGGCTTAGAATTGTGTAGGTGTTATTTCTGTTCTCCTTCTTAGTTCCACATTCGTTTCCTTCTCCTATTTCCTTCTAGCCCAGCTTTTTTTTGTTTGTTTGTTAGTTTGTTCAAAAAACTTTATTTCTGGGGCGCCTGGGTGGCTCAGTCAGTTGAATATACAGCTTCAGCTCAGGTCATGATCTCGTAGTTCATGAGTTCGAGCCCCACATCAGACTCGTTGCTGTCCGCATAGAGCCCACTTCGGATCCTCTGTGCCCCCCTCTCTGGCTCTCCCCCGCTTGCGCTCTCTCAAAAGTAAGCATTAAAAAATCCCCAACTTTGGGGTGCCTGGGTGGCTCAGTCGGTTGAGCGTCCGACTTCGGCTCAGGTCACGATCTCGCGGTCTGTGAATTCGAGCCCCGCGTCGGGCTCTGTGCTGACAGCTCAGAGCCTAGAACCTGCTTCAGATTCTGTGTGTCCCTCTCTCTCTGCCCCTCCCTCCCCCCGTCAAAAATAAATGAACATGAAAAAAATAAAAAAAAAAAGAAAACCAACTTTCTTTCCTCTATAATGTATGAACATAAGTAGTTTTTAATCCTTTTCAGACTAAAGGAAGACATAAATGTACAGGCAAGTGTTAGGTTTCATTACGTGATTCAACCGCGGTTCACCCCTGAGGGCCACTGGGGTGTCTGCTATGTGCCAGGCACTGGGCTACTTGGCCACATTTACACTGTGAAATTTAAAAAAAAGGAAAAGGAGGCACGAAGAGGTGGCTTGCCCAGCATCACAGACTAGCAATTGGCAGAGTCTAGTTTTTTTTTTTATTGTTTTCAAATAAGGTATATCTTTATTTTTTTATTTTAAATCCAAGTTAGTTAACATACAGCGTAATAATGATTTCGGGAATAGAATTCGGTAATCCATCACTTCCATATAATACCCAGGGCTCATCCCTTAATGCCCACCACCCAGTTAGCCCATCCCCCCCACTCAGCACCCCTCCAGCACCCCTCAGTTTGTTCTGTGTATTTAAGAGTCTCTTATGCTTTCTCTCTCTCTCTCTCTCTCTGTTTTTTTTCCTTATTTTTGCTTCCCTTCCCCTGTGTTCATCTGTTTTGTTTCTTAAATCCCACACGTGAATAAAATCCTATTTGTCTTTCTCTGGCTTACCTTGCTTAGCATAATACCCTCCAGTTCCATCCATGTAGTTGCAAATGGCCAGATTTCATTCTTTTTGATTGCCGAGTAATACTCCATTGTATATAGATACCACATCTTCTCTATCCGTTCATCCATCGATGGACATCTGGGCTCTTTCCATACGTTGGCTACTGTGGATAGTGCTGCTATAAACGTGGGGGTGCATGTGCTCCTTCGAATCAGCAGTTTTGTATCCTTTGGATAAATACCTAGTAGTGCAATTGCTGGGTCGTAGAGTAGTTCTAATTTTAATTTTTTGAGGAACCTCCACACTGTTTTCCAGAGCGGCTGCACCAGTTTGCCTTCCCACCAGCAGTGCAAGGGGGTTCCCCTCTCTCCGCATCCTTGCCAGCATCTGTTGTTGCACAGAGTCGAGTTTTAATGTCAGCTCTGTTCTTTAAAACCTGTGCTTTGAACCACTGCCTTAAGCTTCCTCTGGAGCACTGGCCTACCTCAGGGCCCTGTAATTATTTGCCGGCTTGGCTTTCTCTGAGACCAGCCCGTGAGCTCCGGGAGGGCAGTATTCCTGGCTTGCCTCTTGTATTTCTGGCATGTGGCATGATATTTGAAATATAAAAGAGGTCCCATAAATATTTGTTGAGTGGGTATCAGCTTGGGCTGGGTTTGAGGGCACAGTTTTCTCTCATCCCAAAAAGTGGAGTGAAGAGCGTTTCTAAACCATTCGGGATTCTGAGAGTTCTATCTAATGGAAGCTTTTTCCAGTAGGTAACGTGCCGGACGTTTTCTGTGGCGGCGAGAAAACCTCTCCAGCCAGCGTTGAGTTCGGCATGCTGTTACCTTTGTCTGAGGCAGGGAAGGGTATTAACATGAGTTTAATTCTGCTTGACCTTTTCTGTCGGGGACAGGGAGAAAAGAGTCTTGATAACTAAATTGTACAACCCTCAAATTGCACAAATAGGCTCATTCCGAAGGAGCTGCTAGTTGAATAAAGTAACTTTTGTTG